>NC_086445.1:429614148-430949148 GCF_028390025.1 Pseudophryne corroboree
TGCAAAGATTTTGCTGTTGAAATCTCGTGATGTTGGAAATGATGTATATGCAGGTGTTGATAATACAGACTTAGGCATACACAAGTGGATAAGTCAAACTATGAACAACTGATACTTAACCAGTGGTATATTTTTATTAAAAGCAGGTACAGCCATACTCACTGTTATTACACTAATGATGGAGTGTGTCTTGAGTGGTAAAAGTTTGAATACAGCTCACTAGCTGGTGAGTGTATTCTGCAAACAGGTAGTGTTGCAGGTATGATGGAACTCTGTGGATTGCAGGTAATCACAGGTCTCTCTGGAGCTAAGTGCAAGACAGGCGTCTTCCACTGTGATGCTCTCACACAGATCAAGATAGCTCCAGCTCATGCTCAGTAAACATTTTGGTTGACCATCTTGGGGCAGGGCAGGAAACCTCCCTGGAGAACAGGAAGACTGGTGTCTGTGCAGTAGCCCACTCTTCTTTCAACAACCACTTACTATAAGCTTCTCCATGTTACATAAACATTTCATTTCAGCTTTTCTGTATTGACCTGTAAAATAAATTTGGCTAAAGACATGAAAAGGCATCAACATATGACGTGACTTTAGCTTGGCCTTCTCAGAAGCTACATTAGTAAAAGTTCCTTTACTGTCAACATGGGCCATAAAAACAGTCTCTCACCTCTCAAACTTAGGACTTCTGTCACTGTCACGATTCTTGGTGCAATGCAATGTGCAATGTGTCATGTAATGATCAATTGAACTCTATTCCAGGCATTCCCAACCTCAGTCCTCAAGGCACATTAACAGTCCAGGTTTTAATGATATCCGTGCTTGAACACAGGTGACTTAATTAGTACCTCAGTTATTTTGATTTAGCCATCTGTTCTGAAGACTGGATATCTGAAAAACCTGCACTGCTAATGTGACTTGAGGACTGAGGTTGGGGATGTCTCCATTCCATATTTTCTCAAGAATTGTTCCATCCCTCTATTGATATAATCTCCACCATTATCAGATCTCAGGGTCTTGTATCTGTGATTGGTTTGATTTCTGCAAGCCTCTTGTATTCTACAATCTTTTTTTATCATTTCAGATTTCTCTCTGCTGAAGTACACATGTGTAATCCTTTTGCAGTCATCTATAATATTTACAAAGAATCTGCATCCACTTACAGACTTTAGTTCCATTGGGTCACACACATCTGAATGTACTATCTCAAGTAGTTTGGTACAGATGGAGCTGCACTTATCTAGTGTGGCTCCATCGCAAACAAGCGCTCCCGGTGTGACTAGGCAATCGGTCCACCTAGTCACGCCGGGAGCACACAGAGATGCTCCCATTCTAGTGAATGTGGTGTGTGCGTGTCACGGACACGTGCGTGCATCCCAGTTGCAGCTCTATAGCGTGGCTCCATCTGTAGCTCTGTTGATTTTGGAACAGGTTCCCACAATACAGCTCTCACATACATGTTTCTCTGTGTTAGTCACTGACATTGCTGTGACCACCATCTTCTGTAGCTTTTGAACACTGTTGTTTTCATAGTGACCAAATCTATTCCAGAGTTCTAGTTACTGTGGCTCAGTTGTTATACTCACGTAACAGTGCATAGTATCAAGGACACACAATTGCATGTCACCTTGTGCGGGAGACTGTGACTGTCCCTTTTCTATCTCGCGCAGTACACTTTCCTTTAGTGAGTGAACTATTTAGCCTCCGTACGAGGATACTTATGGTGATGAGATGTGTTACCATTTCTGGCATTTTCTTACATACAGCACATCTTGGAATTCTGTGATTTTTATTTTTGTTCAAAATTTTAAGTGAACTTTAATATTTCCAACTTTTGTAGCTGTAATCCCTTTGTGATACGGCTACATTTGGTTAACGTGGTGAACCACTACTCATTGCAGCGAAAATGCCTTGTTGCAGCTGCATTGATATATATCAGCATTATTTTCTGGGGTTATTTGTCACACTCAGGACTAACTCATCTTTGCTGTTGCATTTATTGCTTTGTATAGGATTCAGATTCCTTTGTTTGCAGTCAATTGCTTTGTTACCTATATTGTGACAATTGTAGCACCTGAACTTAATATTTTACATTTTTCTATTTTTGTATGCAATGCAGTAGTCTCAGCATATGTTTAACAGGAAACATGTTTTTGGAACTGTAGTACAGTGACTTTGCTCTAACTGTGTCTGTGGTTAATTTTGCTATGTCAGTTTCAAACGCCTTAACTAGGAAGTCAAACTCAGGCATTAAATTCTGCAACATTTCTGTAGCAATCTCTTAATTATCTACTTGCACTCCACTGGACATTAGTTGCTGAAGAACAGATATCATATTGTCTATGTAATCAATTATACTTTTGCATTTTCTCAATTTTGTGTTATACAGTACAATGCATTGTATTTAGGGCCTAATTCAGCATGGATCATAGATGTGCAAAAAAAAGCACATCTACGATCCATTAACCTGACATGTCGGGATCCAGTCCCCCCTGAAAACATGCAAAAGCATTGCACAGCTTTCGCATGCTTATGGTAGCCCTCTGCCTATGCAGCCTAGCTGTGAAGGCAGATGACTACCAACCATGTTTTGGGTTACAGTGCCTACATGTGACATCATGCAGTCACTGCGGCCCACCCTACAAACACCAAGTTGACGCCCCTTTAATGCCACCGTGACACCCCCTCCTACCCAGCGAACACACCTGCCTATCAATCAGGCTGAGGCGTTTGCATAAGTGAGATGCTTTCACATCTCAATGTGTGCACATGTGCAGTGTGGCTGCTGCACGTGCGCACACTTAACAGGGATTCTGCATGTGAATGCTGTGGCAGCAGCATTCCATGCTGAATTAGGCCCTTTTTCTCCTCATGAGACCTACATCTTGATACAGTGTCTGTAGTTTTGTCCACATGTCTTTAGCTAAAAATATCTATATCTAAAATTATTTTTCTCTGGTCATAATGGCGATTACATCCACTGAGCAGCACAGCATCACATGACCACCACTACGTATGTGCAACAGAGGAGTGTGTCATTCAGCTGGAGGACATTCTGGTATACACAAATCCACTCTAATTATTTCCAGGAACAGACTTTTAATACTGCTGACTGAAAATATTATCGGAACTGATTAGATCCTCTTTTTTTACTGTGATATCTCAGACAAAATACCTTTTTCATATATATATATATATATATATATATATAATTGCAAAAAAGCTGGCACTCAGTATTCGTCAGTAGTATTCGCCTCGGTGCCCTCCTCAAACGCCTTGCAGCGAGTAGTGTATAGCACGTCAGACGAAAGTTTAGTAAATAAAACTGAAACGTTAACAGCAACGCATGGTGTTTGTCACCTATACTTACTACGATTAATAAGTCCTTGGAGTGCCGCCGTTTACATGCTATATATATATATATAAATATATATATTTTTTTTCTTTTTTTCTTTTATGCTCTACATTTTGTATACTTTTTATCTGAATTTAGAGGTTTTGTTTTATTGATTATATTGTTTTCATATGGCGGGGGAGCCTTGAATCCTTGAAGGACTTTAAACAGTTTTTACATCAAAATAATTTATTAAAATTACTTTAACACTGAATACTAATAAAAGAAAAGGATAGAGGAACACCTGCAGAAAAAGAAAATAAAGGTGGAAAAGACAAGTATGGCCTTTCTTTAATTACAGACTAGATTTTCCAATATAAAGCTGTAGAAAAATCAGTAAAAAAAAAACCAATCCCATATTACAAATTTTTCTACCACCTCAACCAACTTTCATCTATAGGAGAGCACAATTTGGTTAAAGTGCACTGTCCCCCAAATCCAAGATACACAATCACTTCAAAAGGTTTTTACAGATGCAGAACATGTTGCATGTGTAGCATTTTGAAAAAAGATAGTAACACTATAAATTCATTTGCAACATATAATATTAATGTTTTTTTTTTGTATGTAAGTGAAATAAATGTCATACTGTAATTGGAACCTCTAGAACATTAAAAAAAATCATTTATCCGAGAATTTGTGAAATATCGAAAAGTCTTAAAGCACATGCACTTTTTGCACATTTTAAACGGGTTGTCAGCAATCAAGCCTTGAGAACTTTTTTATTTTAAAGGTTGTCTCAGGAAACTGGAGATCGTAGGAGATATCTAGTCATTGAACACATTCTGAGATGAAACTAATACCCCTTTCACATCGCACAAATAACCCGGTATCGAAACGGCATATTGCCGTGTTGACACGGATCAGTGTGCGATGTGGAAGCACTTTGCCCAAATTAGCGGGTCGCCTGACCCGGTAATTCAGCCCGGTTTAAAAGAAGGGTTATACCCGGGTTGAATACCAGGTCAGGCGCAATGTGAATGGGAGCCGTGTCGCATCGACCCATTCACAGCATAGGGAGAGGCGGCGCAGGAGATGAGCTCATCTCCCAGCACCGCATCCACCCCCGCCCCTGCTGCGCCCCCTCGCTGCTATGGCAACTGACCCGGTATATTGCCGTGTCGGAAAGCCAGCAAAGCAGAGTAAATGCCGGATCCCACCCGGTAAGGACACGTTTCTCTTCCCGGGTAGGATCCGGCATTTGTGATCTGAAAGCGGTATAATTTATGAGTGAAAAACAGTAATACAAATCAGGACTAAGCAAAGATTTTGAGTTTAAATGGTTTTTTACATTACTTTTATGTATCCACATCTTATTGTATTAGATTATATTTTATAGTATTTAAGTTATTTCTATATATTTTTATACTATTATAATAGTATTCTTTTATGCTTCATTTTAATCAAATATATTATTTTATTGATAGATTGAAGTTCTTAAAATGATCATGCAAATGAACTGGGATATTAAGGAAGTTTTTGCCTTATCTAAAATGAAAGACAAGGAACTTCTGGCGTAACTGGGCTCCAACCTAAAGAAAGTTTATGGCCAGCATTGAGGAAACTTATTATTGTCCAGGGCTCATGCACACAGTGGAAACTGGGCCTAATTCAGATCTGATCGCAGCAGCAAATTTGTTAGCTAATGGGCAAAACCATGTGCACTGCAGGGGGGCAGATGTAACATATGCAGAGACAGGCCTTTAATAAAAAATAATGAGTTATGGTGTTTTAATATATTGGTTAAAATGAACATTATGGTCTGGATATCAGAAAGAGTTTATGAAGTTGTTTTTTCTGTATGAAATTGTCATTTGATTAAGGCAGAGAGCCATGTAACATGTATCAGTGATTAGTGAGATTGACCATCGATTCTGGGCATCATTTGATGAAAGGTCCCCTTTGGATTATTGAAGATATTGTATTTAAAAACTTTCACATATAAGTTAATTATTGATTCTTATTTGATTATTATTCTTTTGAACTGAATGCTGTTTTGTTAACATCACTACAATTCACCAATAAGCTGTATTTCTGTATTCTAACATAAAACTGAGTTTCAGAGTATTTTTACTGATTGACATAGAACAAAAGTGGTGAAGGATTGCAATTTGTGTAGTGTTGCAAGATGTCATACATTAAACTGCACCTTAAGTCTGATCATTTTGGGGATTACATATGTAATACCAGTGGACGTGACGCTGGCTATCAATATCACAACTTCGGCATCCTGCTCACCAGAATGCCAGCAGCGGGGTGAGTGCTAAGAGTCCCCTTGCGGGCTCACTGTGCTCACAATGCTGTGGGCTCAGTGGCTCACTGCACATGCCACAGGATCTATTCCCACTCTATGGGTGTTGTGGACACACACGAGTGGGAAAAGCCCTGGTGCGCAGGGATTCCGGCTGGTGGTATTGTCGGCTGGTAGGATTTTGACACCGATATCCTGAACGCTGTGATCCTGACAGTTGGCACTGTACCTGCATCCTCATTTTGGTGCAGTGTAGATATTTGTTTTTGGTAAATGATTGGTATATGTTTTACAATTAGCAACACATACCCTCCAACATTTTACACATAATTAAAAACTGATACAAATTAGGAAAGGGGGCGTGGTCACGGGTAAAGAGAATGTGGCCATGCCCCCTTTCTTATACTTTCAATGGAAATTTGGAGAGTCAAAAATTATTACAAAGCCCTTTTTGGCAGGTACAGACAATAAAAAAGGTAATGTACCTGCCAAAAAGGTACAGTTAGAGTCAGGGGTGTGTCTAGGGGTCCGGACGCCCCTGGCAAAGTAAGGGACTGGCTCCACCCATATTTGAAATAGGGAAGGTGCATATGCAAAAAAGGGACATGATCTTGTGGGAAAGGGGCATGACCATACAATAGCTCTAATTGTAAAGCACAACGGAATATGCTGCGCTATATAAGAAACTGGTAATAAATAAATAGTTCCTCCAATTCAAATTACGCTACACCGTAGTAACCCTTATACACATCATGCCCACACAGTAGCAGTTCCCTTTGCACATTATGCCCACACAGTAATTCTTATAACACTGAGGAGACATCAGCAGTGCCTGGCCTGGCTGAGGAGGCAATGCCACCCAAGGCCAGGTAGTATAATCAAATAGTAGTGCAAAGAAGTGCAGTGCACTACCTAGTAGTGCAAGTAGCAAAAAAATCCTTAGTGGTACTGTGTGCGGTGCACGCATGCAAAAAATGGGTGTGGCCACATGCCACATGGGGAATGGCCAATTAAAATGGGGGCATGCTACACATATGACCCCAATAGTGCAGTGCCAGATATACATATGTCCCCAATAGTGGCAGATACACATATGCCCCTACAGTGCCATATACACATATGCCACCACAGTGCCAGATACACACATGCCCCCACAGTGCCAGATATGCCCCCATGGTGTTAGATATGCCCCCACAGTGCCATATAAACATTTGCCCCCACAGTGCCAGATATGCCCCCACAGTGCCAGATACACGTATGCCCCCACAGCGCCAGATATGCCCCCATGTTGCCAGATATGCTGCCACATTGACAGATACACATGCCCCATGATGCTAGATATGCCCTCATAATGTCATATATGCCCCCACTATGCCAGATACCCCTATTCTGCCACAGTGCTAAATAAGCCCCCACAGTCATATAGTCATAGTCCCCATCCCCTTCCCAGCACATTGCCATAGTCCTCATCCCCCTCCCAGCACATAGCTGTAGTCTGCCCTTAACACATAATACTAGTAGTCCCCCCCACTCCCAGCACATACATAGCCTCCCCACACAGCACATTGCCCTAGTCCCCACCCCACAACATCCCAGCAGAGCCACAGTGTCTGGCAATACCTGCTGTGCCAAGCTGCCTGGGATGGAGGGCAGAGGATTACTCAGCAGGCAGGAGCTGGCGCCGGTGACCGGCTCCGCACCAAACTACGTGAAGAAACTGAAAATAAACTGCAGCTCCCAGCAACTCTTGCCACCAGGAGTTCCCAACAGCTAGGGTTGCTGGGAGTTGTAGTTTATTTTCCATTTTTTCCCTGTAGTGCTTTGTGGTGCTGGACACCAGCGCCAGCTCCTGCCTGCTGAGCAATCCTCCACCCTCCATCCCAGGCATTGCACAGGCAGCTCTGCACAGCAGGTATTGCCAGACACTACAACTTAAGGGATTCCACCAATTGGCCAAGGGAGGCACCATAGGGCAGCACCCCCTGCCCGGCTGGCACCCCTGGCGAATGCCATCCTAGCCAATGGGTAGATACACCCCTGGTTAGAGGGTATGGCAACAGTGTATGCAAAGGTGATAATATTGTTTAGCAATGTGACAATTTGTGAAAACATGCCTAATGGGGTAGCTGGTCAGATTGAGATGATAAATCCATTAATTGGTTGTGATGCAGAAACACCTGACAGCTGCACTGTATGAAGGGGTCATTTGTGCATCTCCCTTATCAACAGTGTGTTTGTTTGGATAACCCTACCTAACTGCAGCTGAGTTAAATTGTAACTGAAATATTTTAATTACAATACATGCAATGGATGTCTTCCATTTTGCTTCAAAATGACACAAAATTGAATGATAACATCATGTTTGATTTGCAACAAATCAAACAGTTGCTATTATAGAAGGAAATGTAAAGATTGGAAAGCAGACCAAACAGAAAAATTGATGATGGGATGCCATTTCAGTTTGTTTGCACTGACTGTTGACTATAAATAACAGTAGATAAGAATAGAGTTGAAACTGCAGATATAAGAAAGGATGTTGAAATGCACAAACAAGTTAAGTATCAGCACACTCACATAAATGCAGCCCAGATAATGAAGAAATCCGGGGGGGGGGGGGCCTGTTCCAAAAGCGCAGTAGAAGAGGGACAAGCATTTTTTTCTGTTCAGAGGGAGGAGGATCTGATGCTGATGCCCACAGATGAGAGTATGAGTTTCACAAACTGCAGGTACAGTATGAAAGGGGAGTTCGATTATCACAGTCCAGCCAGGATTGGACTGGCCCACAGGGGAAACCACCGGTGGGCCCCACTGGCTGTGGGCCCACCTCCTCCTGTTATTAATCTTCTACATTACCATGCATGCACAAGCAGTGTTTACTAGTATATATATATATATATATATATATATCAAGGGACCCAGCCCATGCACTCTCTACTGGTTAGCCGGGACTCTGTGGTGGTTGGCCTCACCTCCACTATTGCCTGGCCATACTCTTAAGCATGTGCCCCTAACACTGCATTTCCCCGGTGGGCCCTTTTTGCCCCAGTCTGACACTGAGCCCAGCAGATACAAAAAGAGAGGGAATTGCTTCACCATTAAGAAAATCAGACAGCCTAAACCGTGTTCAATTGTCAGCTAGAAACAACCATGCATATTTTCACTACAGATAATGACTACATTGAATATGACCAAATGTGTGAATGTGGGGTAGTAGAAGATTCTTTTAAGAAAATGGCATGTAAACCCATATTGAATGATTTCCCTGTTAAATTTAATGCTGACAAAAGTTAAAAAGATGCGTGTCATGAGCATACATTCAATGCAAACTGGTGACCTGATATTTGTATACCAGCTGACGATGAAACAGGGGTTGGGGGATATACTGTGCATTGAACAAGTGGGTTGGTAACATACTGACAGAAATGTACAATGTGCAACTCATTACAGACTACAGTCTTTTAACAGAGAATAGCAGACAATTACAGATATATTGATTTGGGAATTGACTGATAACAGAGAGCAAAAAAGAATTACAGACACACTGATTTGGTTATTATTTAATTCAGATTTTGTATTTGGTATTTAAATGAAATCTGAACTCCAATATATTTCCTAATAAAACGTAATCTTGTGAAATATAACCCAATGTTGTCGGAGATAAAAAAAAAAAATTGAATTTGATTTCTTTATGAGCACAGCTCCATGGTGGGAGGAACCATTTAAGATGGAGAGAAATATCGATTTATGGATAATTAATTTAATTTTGCCACATTTGCAGATGAAGATCAAGTGTGGATTCCTGCTGCAGTACTGCATGGACATTTTCAGACTGTCAGACTTCAGACAGGAGCAGTTACAAAGATAATAGAACCAGTAAATCCCAGTGCTGGCTACAACCTCTACTTGTCACTCCCTTATCTTGTCCGACTTTCAAACAGTCTTGCCATCTTTAACCAGAGTTTAAAAACACACCTTTATACTAAAGCCTTCCAGCCCGTTACTTAACACCTCACTCACTCACTCACTTACTCACGCACTCACTCACTCACTCACTCACTCACTCATCTCCTATTTGTATCCTTCTCGACCTGTGGTTTTACTGCAATCTCCAGGATTCATGCTTATCAGCTGTTTTTTGTACTTACACTGTTATTTATTTTATGTTTACTATTTGTATGGCAATACATACACTGTGTGGTACCTAATAAATAAAAGATAACAATAACAAATTCATTTTTTTGAATCACTTTATTACATTTATTAATTGATAAATACAAAAAAGGTACATGTATTCAGCACATATTACAGTCTAGCACATAAAATTATATTAACCGATGATGTCAATGATGATTGTTTTAGAGATCTAAAAAAAAAATAATTCACAAAAAGTGATAACCATGTTTAAAGGAATGTTTGGGGGGAAAATCAAAAGTGTAAAATTAATAAACCAACCCACATCTGATCATTTGTTTATTTAATTTATACCATGTTTACTTTCATACTTTATTTTGCTCATAAATGGTGCCTAATTACAAATAATCCTGTATGAGTATGTTAAACTGTACAGTGAATGCAGAACGTGCTGTACTTAATTGATTTCCATTATCCAATAGAAAGAATAAGTACCTGGCAGAACCATGGAACAGCTGTGCTTATAATACGTACAGTCAAGGCTTTACCAAACTGATTTTATTTGGCATAAATAAAGTAGAAAGCTAACGAATAATTACAACAAACCATTAAATGATGTACTTTGCCTAAAAATGGAAAAATGTTTCCATAATGGGTAAGGTTTCAGTATCATACAACCATGCCTATATACAGCAGAATATAGTAAAAAAGACAATTAAATACTTAAAGAAAAATAAACCTGTTTGGTTTTAGAACATACGACATTCATTTTATATAAGCCAGAGGGCCGATGCAACAGTGGATGCTATTTTGATATTTACACTAAACATCAATGTTTAATGATCTGCACATGTTTAGAAGCCGCATTGCACATGTGTAGATCTAAGTCTGCAATGTCGCTTATTCCCCACAGCTGCAGTATGATTGGCATGCTGCTGGTGTAATATCCCCGATTATTGAGGTACAGTATTACAGCTGCTTCACAAGCAGAGAAGAGCCATGTGATAGGTCTGCTGGAAGGCAGGAGACTGCTTACAGAAGAAGAAGGGCAGTTGGTAAGTAGAAGTTGTGCTGGGAAATGTGTTAAACAAACCGTTATAGTGGCCATCTTGTGAGGTGGAGACATCAGGGTAAAGTGAAGACACTTGTAGATTAGAGAGACAGACATTAGAGTGACAGAGACTTTCCGCAAAGCCACTGGGGTAACAGTCGGAAGCAAAGCTAAGAGAACAGAAATAAACAAGGTGCAGAGATCAGGACTACCACCCATCTTCACTGCTGTGACTGCATTTGGAGGAAGGATCTGACCCTGAGGAACAGATCATTTGAGTGAGAACATTTCAGCTGTTAAATACATTATCTGCTGATCACACATTAACCCAAATGTATTAAGCCTTAAAAAGAGATAAAGTGGAGACGGATAAATGCCCTTATTTATCAATGAGTGATAAATTTCGATGTGAGTGATAACTTGCACCAGCCAACCAGCTCCTAATTGTCATATTTCAAACACAGCCTGTGACAAGGAATTTAGGAGCTGATTGGCTGGTGCAATTTATCACTCACAGTGAAATTAATCACTCATTGATAGATAAGGGCAAAAGAGTGATAAATGACCAGCCAGCCAGCTCCTGTTATTTTTCAAACAAGCCTGTGACATGGCAGGTAGGAGCTGATTGGCTGGTACTTTTGTCACTCGTTATCCATATCCACTTTATCGCTTGTTAAGGCTTAATACTGTACATTTGGGCCATAGGGCATAATTCAATTGTTTCTCCTTGCAGCCAGCACTAAATGGCGCAAAACAGAGCAATTCAATTATTCGTTCATTCAGGTGCAATGAGCCATGGGTAAACACATTTTAGCTCACAGCCCCCATTGCTGACAAGATGAAATGTGTAAAAAGAATGACCCTTTTGGGTACCCAAATGGCACTTTTCTTGTTGCGCCCATCATTTTGGTCAGTCTTAGCCATTTTATCCAGCTAAATCTGGCCTGTATGGGCCTGATTAGTGTAATAAAAAATACAATTGAATATCACTCCCTGGATCTTCCATCACTTTATATGGGAGACCGAGTGAGATAAACAATTGAATTCTGCCCATTATGTGTTATAGTCCTGCCAGAATTGCACTAAATTTCATTGCTGTGACTGGCTAGTAAAACCTAAAATCATAGGAAAATAAAGATCTACTGAAAGAAATCATTTAGTAATATAGGATAAACTGTATTTCTAATTTAGCCAAAGGCCTCATCATGCACCGGCCGGCCGCAGTGTCTATATAAAGAATTAAGCTATAATCTTGTTACCTTGCAAGGTCCCTGTTTACTGTTATTACAACTCATTATAACTCAATGTTAATAAGTGATAATATTTGCTTTTAGCTGGCCATATACTAGATCGGTATATCGGAATACATGATTTCGACACCTCATACTATGCATCATGTGCACATTGTGTTTTGGGTACGATTATGATCTGATGAATGATCCCACGGGTTGAATTTGGCATCCTCTTATCATACGTGCAGCCCATATTATGCAATCATATGCAGATTGGCCCTCATTCTGAGTTGATCGCTCGCTAGCTATTTTTTGCAGTGCTGTGAACAGATAGTCCCTGCCTATGGGGGAGTGTATTTTCGCTTTGCAAGTGTGTGAACGCTTGTGCAGCCGAGCGGGATGACATTTTTTTTGCAGTTTCTGAGTAACTCTGGACTTAATCAGCCCTTGTGATCACTTCAATCTTTTTGGACCCGGAATTGACGTCAGATACCCGCCCTGCAAACGCTTGGACACGCCTGCATTTTTCCAAACAATCCCAGAAAACGGTCAGTAGACACCCACATACGCCCTCTTCCTGTCAATCTCCTTGCAATTGGCTGTGCGAATGGATTCTTTGTTAAATCTGTTGAAGTCAAAAATATTACATAGAGAGAACATACAGACTCCACACATTATGAGTTGCTAAGCTTGCAAATATGCACAGCGAGCACAGCAATATATGGTAACATACGCATTTACACAGACATAACACAGAGATAGATTCGACACATATTTCATACAGCACATAATTATAACATATCAAGCGCCAGACATCATAATGATTTAAAATTATATAATGGAGTAACGTCATGTATGTGTATTATTGGAACAAAGCAAGATGGACATGTCATATTTGGTATTTAGGCAACACGATTAATGTGTATATCAATTTGATGCCTGTTATTAAGTTGTAGCTCATTGCAACAAGTAGATATGATTAAATGAAGGAATATGAAGCCAAAATTCTAAAGTGAACAAAAGATCTTTTGAAGACTTGAAACTAGCTCCACAGCATGTCCCTGGGGGCAGACACGTGCCAGCAACACAGGACAAAAGCCCTCACTCTGACCAATGAGCCGTTGAGTTCTTGAGAGGTCTGGCCTTTGGACCAATAGAAGGAGACCAAAACCAACAGACTGAAAACTCCCACTGTGTGATATAGGCAGTTTCTAGGACTTAGAGAGTTAGTTGCTGTTTTGTCCCAGACGATGGTGGTGATGCTGCCAGTCCGGTGCCTGCATGATTTTACAGAGAGAGAGAGAGACTGATATGGAGGGGAGACTTTATATGAGAAAGATATGGTGATGTATTTGCTGGCCTGTAACTGTATGTATTTGAGTTAGTTTGTATTAACTGCTTACTGTATAAATTGTAACCATGTAACTATATATATACTGTACATTGTGATATATTGAATACATATCCTTTTAATAACAAATATATACATCAATGAGCTTTGGAACTCAGATAATGTGTGGGTGTATTGTTTTCTCTTAAGGGATGTAGTGTTTTGCGACGTACAGCGCACTTTTATCGTATATGGTAATAAGATGTGCCTGGCATCCGCAGTATATATTAGACCGGGCATTTGAAATATTTGTTAAAAAGCAATTTGATATTTACAAATCCATCACCCAGCACCGATCCGCTTTGTACCTGTACGATGTGCCTTCGCATTGCAATGCATACGCATGCGCAGTTTTGCCCAGTTTTGACCTGATCGCAGCGCTGCAAAAAATAGCTAGCGTGCTATCAATTCGGAATGACCCCCATTGCACCATGTTTTATGCACATATGATGCATTGTATGATTTTGAGTGTTATTTCCCTGAACTTTTTTTTTCTCGATTGTTTAATGACGGGTCGTTAGCACATCATGTGTCACTCGTGTGTCAGGGACTGCCAGGGAGTTCAAGGGAAATTGTGATATGACTCGCATCAGATGCGGGTCATCCTGATGTATGGCCAGCATTAGTCCTATACTGTTCAGTGTTTTCCAGGAAAATACATATTGTCATACAGCCACAGTGTATGAAGACACAGTGACAGCAACAATAGTGCCCTCCTCTGAATCAGCTCCCGAATCTTCATGGTAATTGATTTTACAAATACAATGCTCACCTCTTGCAGGACATTATTTTTTTTTATTCAGTTCCTAAGCAAAATGAAGGGATTAGTACACTGACAATTTTTATTATTTTTATTGGACTGACTGCTATCCTAACAGTGATGCCTCTAATGAATACAACAGTCTACTTCAGATAGTGTATACTGTATTTCAATGAGCAGTGCACTAAAGAAGGCCATATATGTTCTCCAAAAGGACATGAACATAAAAACCTTTTCTAAGCAGCAATGAACTACTATTGTATTAAAATATTTCCTCTTACTAAACGGTATCCGGTCTCTAGGTCAACAAGCCTTATGTCGACAGTGTCTAGGTCAACAGCTATTGGTCGACAGTAACTAGGTCGACAGTGATTCTAGGTCAACAGGGTCTCTAGGTTGACATGTTCTAGGTCAACAAGTCAAAAGGTTGACATGAGTTTTTCAATTTTTTTTCTTTTTTGGAACTTTTTTATATTTTACTATCCACGTGGACTACAATTGGGAATGGAAACCTCGCCCGAACAATGGCGAGTGAAGTGAGCCATGTGAGGTGACAATTGGGGTTCCCGGTCACAGTATGGTGAAAATGACACAATTTAAAAAAAAAAACTCATGTCAACCTTTTGACCTGTCAACATAGACCATGTCGACCTAGAGACCCTGTCGACCTAGTTTCTGTCAACGAATAGTGGTTGACCTAGTCACAGTCAACCTAAGTGTGGTCGACCTTGCATACCATACCCTATTAAACAGTGTTGACTAGATATGGAAACTGGAGCATACTCCAGCAATAAAAGGATAAGCTCCTGACATGGTAAAATAATTGGCATGAAGTTAAGGGCCCTTCACGAATCAGTGAAAAGAGTGAAGAAATGAGCCAGTGGAGAATTTGGCCATGGCAACCAATCAGTGTTGACGTAGCATTCAATAAAATTATACGTAGCAGCTGATTAGTTGCCATCGGCAACTAATTCACTAGCTCACTTCTCCACATGAGGCTGAAGTTAGCTTCTTAATCGGCCAGCTTCTTATTCACTTCTTATTCGCTTCTTATTCAAACTACAGCTTCTTATTCAGAAAATTGAGTTTTTCAAGGGTTAACCAGTCTTGGACCACAAACTTGACACCTGAAATTAACAGAGGGTGGTCACTTACATATGATCCAATTTGTATTTTGTCTGCCCAACACTGTTTTGGGCATGAAATACACTGGCAAACTGAGCACACACACCATATTTTACCATTTTGAATAAGTAGCTGTAGTTTTGCAAGGGTTAACTAGTCTTGGGCCACAAATTTGACACCTGAAATTAAAAGAGAGTGGTCACTTACATATAATCTACATGTATTTTGCTTGGCCCAATGTTGTTTTGAATATGAAATACGCTGGCAAAGTGGACACAAACACCATTTTATAAATTGACATTTTGAACAAGTAGCTGTAGTTTTGCAAGGGTTAACTAGTCTTGGACCACAAATTTGACACCTGAAATCAACAGGGGGTGGTCACTTACATATGACCCACTTCTATTTTGCTTGGCCCAATGCTGTCTTGGGCACGAAATACACTGGAAAAGTGGGCACACACACCATTTTTTAAATTGCCATGTTGAATAGCTGTAGTTTTGCAAGGGTTAACTAGTCTATGGACACAAATTTGACACCTGAAATTAAAATAGGCTGGTCACTTACATATGACCCACTTGTATTTACCTTGTTCGAATGCTGTTTTGGGCATGAAATACACTGGCAGCGTGGGCACAAACACCATTTTATAAATTGACATTTTGAATAAGTAGCTGTAGTTTTACAAACTAGTCTTGGACCACAGTCTTTAACTAGTCTTGGACCACAAATTCGACACCTGAAATCAACAAACCATGGTCACTTACATATGATCCATTTGTATTTTGCCTGGTTCAATGCTGTTTTGGGCATGATATACACTGGCAAAGTGGGCACACACACCATATTTTACCATTTTGAATAAGTAACTGTAGTTTTGTAAGGGTTGCCTAGTCTTGGGCCACAAATTTGACACCTGAAATCAGGAGCTTGCAATACAGGCTCTGTGCACAAAGCTTGTCTTAAATTCTGGAAAGCAGTCTCTGCGGGCCTAGGGGGTAATTCAGACTGCATCACTGCAGCAGCAGCAATCACAGTCTGAATTACTTTGTGGAATGCGCTCTGCATGTGCACATCCTAGGAGCCCAGTGAGATGCTTTCAGGGCTGCGATCACCTATGCGTGATATACAGGCAGAGTCAGTCACGTGGCAGGAGGGGGCGTGCCAACAGCATTAGAACAGAGGTCTGGAAAATGGAGGCCTGTTGGGAGCGGGCCGCGGCGGCTGCGTGATATCACACATAACCTGGAATGAGTAGCGACTGCCAGTGCACAGGAGCTGCAGGGAGCAATTTATAGGGTACAAAATCATTGCCACCATGCAATGGTTTTGTACCTGTGCGAGGGAGGTGGCTAGGGCCAGTCATGCGGGGCGGACTAGCCCTGTGCTGGGCGAACCCCTGCATGTCAGAGTAAATGACCGTAGATGTGCTACATTTAAGCACATCTATGATCAGATCTTGTCTGGGGACTGTTTCCTCAGACATTCAGTGAAGGATGCTGCACTGTGGCAAAATCGCGTATAAACCTACAGTGGCGGAACAAGACCATGGTGGGCACAGGTGCAACAATATGCATTGCCCCCCCCCCCCCCCCAATAATCCCAAAAATGTGTGTCAAAAAATAGGGCATGGTCTAATTGAAAAGGGGTGTGGACACACAATAGTACCACCAATTCAATTACATTACACTGAACAGTAGTAGTCCTTATATACATTACGCTACACAGTAGTGTTCCTGAAACACATTACGCCACACAGTACTGCTTCTTATATGCGCTACGCAACATAGTAGAGCTCCTTATACATGTTACACCACACAGTAGTGCTCCTTATACACATTACAACTAGAGCTGTGCGGCGGGCACTTTTCGTGTTTTGTGTTTTAGTTTTGGATCTGGATCCCAGCTCATGTTTTGGATCTGGATTGGTTTTGCCAAACCAGTCTTTCGGGTTTTGGATCTGGATGATTTTTGAAGAAAACGTAAAAACAGCTACAATCACAGAATTTCGGGGTCATTTTGATCCCACAGTATTATTATCCGAATAACATTCATTTCCACTCATTTCCAGTCTATTCTGAACACCTCACACCTCACAATATTGTTTTTAGGCCAAAAGGTTGCACCGAGGTAGCTGGATGACTTTGTTAAGTGACACAAGTGTGCGGCACAAACACCTGGCACATCTAGGAGTGGGACTGCAGTGTCAGACAGGATAGCACTTTTATAAACTAGGCCCCAAATAGCACATCATGTAAATAAGTAAAAGAGGTGCAATGAGGTAGCTGGATGACTTTGCTAAGCGACACAAGTGTGCGGCACAAACACCTGGCCCATATATGAGTGGCACTGCAGTGTCAGACAGGATGGCACTTTTAAAAACTAGGCCCCAAACAGCAATAATGCAAAGAAGAAAAAGAGGTGCAATGAGGTAGCTGGATGATTTTGCTAAGCGACACAAGTGTGGGTCACAAACAGATGGCCCATCTAGGAGTGGCACTGCAGTGTCAGACAGGATGGCAGATTTAAAAACTAGGCACCAAACCACATGATGCAAAGAAAAAAAGAGGTGCATCGAGGTTTCTGGATGGCTACGGTAAGTATGAGAAGCTGAGCTACCAGTCATGAACATAGGCCAAGGCCTTAGCCTTTCCTTGTGACTTCATGTAGTGTATTGCCAATTTTACGTTTCTCATCAGATAATTTCTTTTTTTCTGCTTATTAATTTTTGCTTCTTGTATTTTACACGCCCTCTATGACATTGGGCATCGGCCTTAGCAGACGACATTGATGGAATTGCATTGTCAATGTCATGACTGGTGACAGCAGCAGCTTCAGCACTAGTACTATGAACTAGAAGTGGTTCCTGATCTTCCACTATTTTTCCCCCCAAATTGTTGTCTTCCATTTTACAGGACAGCACCTCCTTATTATTTCAGCACACAGAACAGTGTGCTTTTATTTTCACAGTGCCCCTGTATTCTTACAGCATACAGGACCAGTGTAATGTTATTTTAACAGCAGCAGCTCCCCTGAATAAATACAACATACAGGGCCAGTGTAATGTTATTAAGACATCAGCACCCCTATATTTCACAGCATACAGGAGATGTGTGCTTTTAATTTTTTACTGCACCCTAACTTTTATAGCAGACAGGGCCAGTGTAATGTTATTAAGACATCAGCACCCCTATATTTCACAGCATACAGGAGAGGTGTGCTTTTAATTTTTAACTGCACCCTAACTTTTATTGCAGACAGGGCCAGTGTAATGTTATTAAGACATCATCAGCACCCATATATTTCACAGCATACAGAAGCAGTGTGCTTTTAATTTGTAAGAACCGCACACAAATTTTTATAGCAGACAGGGCCAGTGTAATGTTATTAATACATCAGCACCCCTATATTTCACAGCATACAGGAACAGTGTGCTTTTAATTTTAAACTGCACACAAATGTTTATAGCAGACAGGGCCAGAGTAATATTGTGATGACATCAGCAGCTCCCCTATATTTCACAGCATATATGAGCAGTGTGCTTTTAAGTTTTAACTGCACCCAAACTTTTATAGCAGACAGGGCCAATGTAATGTTATTAAGATATCAGCAGCATCCCTATATTTCACAGCATACAGGAACAGTGTGATTTTAATTTTTAACTGCACCAAATTTTTTATAGCAGACAGGGCCAGTGTAATGTTATTAAGACATCAGCACCCCTATATTTCACAGCATACAGGAGCAGTGTGCTTTTAATTTGAAAGAACGGCACAGAAATTTTTATAGCAGACAGGGCCAGTGTAATGTTATTAAGACATCAGCACCCCTATATTTCACAGCATATAGGAACAGTGTGCTTTTCATTTTTAACTGCATGCTTATAGCAAACAGGGCCAGTGTAATGTTGTGAAGACATCAGCAGCACCCCTATATTTCACAGCATACAGGAGCAGTGTGCTTTTAAGTTTTAACTGCACCCAAACTTTTATAGCAGACAGGGCCAGTGTAATGTTATTAGGATATCAAAAGCACCCTATATTTCACAGCAAACAGGAACAGTGTGCTTTTAATTTTTAACTGCACCCAAACTTTTATAGCAGACAGGGCCTGTGAAATGTTATTAAGATATCAGCACCACTACATTTCACAGCATACAGGAGCAGTGTGCTTTTAACTTTTAACTGCACCCTAACTTTTATAGCAGACAGGGCCAGTGTAATGTTATTAAGACATCAGCACCCCTATATTTCACAGCATACAGGAGCAGTGTGCTTTTAATTTGACAGAACTGCACCCAATTTTTTATAGCAGACAGGGCCAGTGTATTGTTATTAAGACATCAGCACCCCTATATTTCACAGCATACAGGAACAGTGTGTTTTTAATTTTTAACTGCATGTTTATAGCAGACAGGGCCAGTGTAATGTTGTGAAGACATCAGCAGCACCCCTATATTTCACAGCTTACAGGAGCAGTGTGCTTTTAAGTTTTAACTGCACCCAAACTTTTATAGCAGACAGGGCCAGTGTAATGTTATTAGGATATCAAAAGCACCCTATATTTCACAGCATACAGGAACAGTGTGCTTTTAATTTTTAACTGCACCCACACTTTTATAGCAGACAGGGCCTGTGAAATGTTATTAAGATATCAGCACCCCTACATTTCACAGCATACAGGAGCAGAGTGCTTTTAACTTTTAACTGCACCCTAACTTTTATAGCAGACAGGGCCAGTGTAATGTTATTAAGACATCAGCACCCCTATATTTCACAGCATACAGGAGCAGTGTGCTTTTAATTTGAAAGAACTGCACCAAATTTTTTATAGCAGACAGGGCCAGTGTATTGTTATTAAGACATCAGCACCCCTATATTTCACAGCATACAGGAACAGTGTGCTTTTAATTTTTAACTGCACCCAAACTTTTATAGCAGACAGGGCCAGTGCAATATTATTAAGACATCAGCACCCATATATTTCACAGCATACAGGAGCAGTGTGCTTTTAATTTTTAACTGCACCCAAACTTTTATAGCAGACAGGGCCAGTGTAATGTTATTATGACATCAGCACCCCTATATTTCACAGCATACAGGAACAGTGTGCTTTTAATTTTTAACTGCATGTTTATAGCAGACAGGGCCACTGTAATGTTGAGAAGACATCAGCAGCACCCCTATATTTCACAGCATACAGGAGCAGTGTGCTTTTAAGTTTTAACTGCACCCAAACTTTTATAGCAGACAGGGCCAGTGTAATGTTATTAGGATATCAAAAGCACCCTATATTTCACAGCATACAGGAACAGTGTGCTTTTAATTTTTAACTGCACCCAAACTTTTATAGCAGACAGGGCCTGTGAAATGTTATTAAGATATCAGCACCCCTACATTTCACAGCATA
This sequence comes from Pseudophryne corroboree, assembly GCF_028390025.1. NCBI lineage: Eukaryota > Metazoa > Chordata > Amphibia > Anura > Myobatrachidae > Pseudophryne > Pseudophryne corroboree. The sequence continues at coordinate 429,634,889 of NC_086445.1, forward strand.
CAGGAGCAGTGTGCTTTTAACTTTTAACTGCACCCTAACTTTTATAGCAGACAGGGCCAGTGTAATGTTATTAAGACATCAGCACCCCTATATTTCACAGCATACAGAGCAGTGTGCTTTTAATTTGAAAGAACTGCACAGAAATTTTTATAGCAGACAGGTCCAGTGTAATGTTATTAAGACATCAGCACCCCTATATTTAACAGCATATAGGAACAGTGTGCTTTTCATTTTTAACTGCATGTTTATAGCAGACAGGGCCAGTGTAATGTTGTGAAGACATCAGCAGCACCCCTATATTTCACAGCATACAGGAGCAGTGTGATTTTAAGTTTTAACTGCACCCAAACTTTTATAGCAGACAGGGCCAGTGTAATGTTATTAGGATATCAAAAGCACCCTATATTTCACAGCATACAGGAACAGTGTGCTTTTAATTTTTAACTGCACCCACACTTTTATAGCAGACAGGGCCTGTGAAATGTTATTAAGATATCAGCACCCCTACATTTCACAGCATACAGGAGCAGTGTGCTTTTAACTTTTAACTGCACCCTAACTTTTATAGCAGACAGGCCAGTGTAATGTTATTAAGACATCAGCACCCCTATATTTCACAGCATACAGGAGCAGTGTGCTTTTAATTTGAAAGAACTGCACCCAATTTTTTTATAGCAGACAGGGCCAGTGTATTGTTATTAAGACATCAGCACCCCTATATTTCACAGCATACAGGAACAGTGTGCTTTTAATTTTTAACTGCACCCAAACTTTTATAGCAGACAGGGCCAGTGCAATGTTATTAAGACATCAGCACCCATATATTTCACAGCATACAGGAGCAGTGTGCTTTTAATTTTTAACAGCACCCAAACTTTTATAGCAGACAGGGCCAGTGTAATGTTATTAAGACATCAGCATCCCTATATTTCACAGCATACAGGAGCAGTGTGGTTTTAATTTGAAATAACTGCACCCAAATTTTTATAGCAGACAGGTCCAGTGTAATGTTATTAAGACATCAGCACCCCTATATTTCACAGCATACAGGAACAGTGTGCTTGTGATTTTTAACTGCACCCAAACTTTTATAGCAGACAGTGCCAGTGTAATGTTATTAAGACATCAGCAGCACCCCTATATTTCACAGCATACAGGAGCAGTGTGCTTTTAATTTGTAAGAACTGCACTCAAATTTTTATAGCAGACAGGGCCAGTGTAATGTTCTTAAGACATCCGCACCCCTATATTTTACAGTGCCCTTGCCCCTGTACAACACAGTGACAGCCAGGACAGCAACACACATGCACAGCAGCGGCACTCGGCAGTAAAACCAGTGACAGCCGGGACAGCAGGGACAGCTAGGGCAGCACCCCTAACACAGCACAGATACACCAGTGACTGCAGCAGCACCCCAACAAAGCACACACTAATCCTACGCCACCACCCGCAGAGAGACAGAGGTCTGTCTCCCTCACACTCCAAGTCCGGAGTGAAAATGGTGGCAACGTGCAGCTGTTTATATGGGATCCAAAGCCCACGAGAATCCGACAGTGGGATGATGACATTTTGCATCATTCTGGTTTCCAAGTCTGGCGGGAAAATCCGAGCAAGACTCAGGGAACTGAACCAGCTCATCCCTAGTTACAATACACAGTAGTGCCTCTTATACATGTTACGCCACACAGTAGTATTCTTAATATACGTTATGTCACACAGTAGTGCTCCTTATGCATGTTACACCACACAGCAGAGCTCCTTATACACATTACAACACACAGTAGTGCCTCTTATACATGATACACCAAACAGTAGTGCTCCTTATAAGCTTTACGCCACACAATAGTGCTCCTTATGCATGTTACGCCACACAATAGTGCTTCTTATATACATTACACCACACAGTAGTACCCCTTATACACGTTATGCCACACAGTAGTGCTTCTTATATACATTACACCACACAGTAGTACCCCTTATACAGGTTATGCCACACAGTAGAGCTTCTTATACACATTACACCACACAGTAGTGCTCCCTTTAAACATAATGCCAATATAGTAGGCACTATGGGTACGTTTAGGCTTAGGCTGCGGGGGAAGGTTAAACACTAGGGGGGTGGCTAGGGCTAGGCTGCGGGGAGGGGAAAAGGTTAAGGTTAGCTACTAGGGGGAAGTTTAGGGATTAGGGATAGTGGGGGAAATACTCACCAGAACACTGGTGAGCAATGTGATCAAGAAAAAGGCACACCTGTCACTGGTACAAAGTATGAAAATGCTAGATCACAAGGGACTGTGTGTTGATAGTTCTTCATGTCGACATAATGAATGTCAATATAATAAATGTCAGCCAATTGTAATCAACTCACACAAAACTCAGGAGGATCCTTTGAACAAGGATACACAAGGCCCATCTAGACAGATGCCCACACTATGCATCATGCTGCCAGAAGCAGCACATGCACCCTGTGTGACAACACATGCATTTGTGCCTGGCTGCCTTAGTGGGGTCACTCTATGTTGTGCTGTATGTTATATGTCAATGCACAGTCAAAATTACTGTTTGCAGAGAGCCCAGCTTACTGTAAAAACCCCGCCCACCACCTCCCTATCTCTGCCCCCTCAATGTAGGCTCCGCCTCCTCGAGGTCCGCTATTCTGAGTTTGCAAGATGAAATGTACAATTAGAAAAATGTATAAGGATAGGAGCTGACTTCAGACAACTTTAACTCAACATAGGCTCTCTGTGACTCCCCTGTGTGATAAGGAGCTAATCTAATCCTTGATTTCTGGTATCAAATATGTTGTCCAAGACTAGTTAACCCTTTAAAAACTACAGCTACATATTCAAAATGGTAAATTATAATATGGTGTTTGTGCCCACTTTGCCAGCGTATTTCGTACCCAAACCATTGTTGGGCCAGGCAGAATACAAGTGGGTGGTATGTAAGTGACCACATTGTGTTAATTTCAGGTCTCACATTTGTGGCCCAAGACTAGTTAACCCTTGCAAAACTACAGCTACATATTCAAAATGGGGAAATATGGTGTGTGTGTGTGTGTGTGTGTGTGTGTGTGTGTGTGTGTGTGTGTGTGTGTGTGCCCACTTTTCCAGTGTGTTTCATGCCCAAAACAGCATTGGGACAGGCAAAATACAAGTTGGGTTATATGTAAGTGACCACACTGTTAATTTCAGATGGCCCAAGACTAGTTAACCCTTGCAAAACTACAGCTTATTCAAAATGGTAAAATATGGTGTGTATGTCCACTTTGCCAGTGTATTTCATGCCCAAAACAGAATTAGGCCAGGCAAAATACAAGTGGGTCATATGTAAGTGACCACCTTTGTTGACTTCAGGTGTCAAATTTGTGGCCTAAGACTAGTTAACCTTTGCAAAACTACAGCTACTTATTCAAAATGTCAATTTATAAAATGGTGTTTGTGCCCAGTTTCCCAGTGTATTTCATACCCAAAACAGCATTGGGCCAAGCAAAATACAAGTGGATCATATGTACAGTAAGTGACCACTCTCTTTTAATTTCAGGTGTCAAATTTGTGGTCCAAGACTAGTTAACCCTTGCAAAACTACAGCTACTTGTTCAAAATGTCAATTTCTAAAATGGTGTTTGTGCCCATTTTGCCAGTGTATTTCATGCCCAAAACAGCATTGGGCCAAGCAAAATACAAGTAGGTTATATGTAACTGACCACTCTCTTTTAATTTCAGGTGTCAAATTTGTGGCCCAAGACTAGTTAACCCTTGCAAAACTAAAGCTGCTTATTCAAAATGGAAATTTATAAAATGGTGTTTGTGCCCAGTGTGCCAGTGTATTTCATGCCCAAAACAGAGTTGGGCCAAGCAAAATACAAGTGGGTCAAATGTAAGTGACCACGCTTTGTTGATTTCAGGTTTCAAATTTGTGGTTAAAGACTAGTTAACCCTTGCAAAACTACAGCTACTTGTTCAAAATGTTAATTTATAAAACGGTGTTTGTGCCCACTTTGCCAGCGTATTCAATGCTCAAAACAGCATTAGGCCAAGCAAAAAACAAGTAGGTTATATGTAAGTGACCACTCTCTTTTAATTTCAGGTGTCAAATTTGTAGCCCAAGACTAGTTAACCCTTACAAAACTACAGCTACTTATTCAAAATGGCAATTTATAAAATGGTGTGTTTGTGCCCACTTTGACAGTGTATTTCATACCCAAAACAGCGTTGGGCCAAGCAAAATACAAGTGGATCATATGTACAGTAAGTGACCACTCTCTGTTAATTTCAGGTGCCAAATTTGTGGCCCAAGACTAGTTTTCCCTTGCAAAATGACAGCTTATTCAAAATGGTGAAATATGGTGTGTGTGCACACTTTGCCAGTGTATTTCATGTCCAAAACTGCATTGGGCCAGGCAAAATACAAGTGGGTCATATGTAAGTGACCACGCTTTGTTGATTTCAGGTGTCAAATTTGTGGCCCAAGACTAGTTAACCCTTGCAAAACTAAAGCTGCTTATTCAAAATGGAAATTTATAAAATGGTGTTTGTGCCCAGTTTGCCAGTGTATTTCATGCCCAAAACAGAGTTGGGCTAAGCAAAATACAAGTGGGTCATATGTAAGCGACCACGCTGTGTTGATTTCAGGTGTCAAATTTGTGGTCCAAGACTAGATAACCCTTGCAAAACTACAGCTACTTGTTCAAAATGTCAATTAATAAAATGGTGTTTGTGCCCAGTGTGCCAGCGTATTTAATGCTCAAAACAGCATTGCGTCAAGCAAAATACAAGTAGGTTACATGTAAGTGACAACTCTCTTTTAATTTCAGGTGTCAAATTTGTAGCACAAGACTATTTAACCCTTACAAAACTACAGCTACTTATGCAAAATGCCAATTTATGAAATTGTGTTTGTGCCCAGTTTGCCAGTATATTTCATGCCCAAAAAAAAGTTGGGCCAAGCAAAATACAAGTGGGTCATATGTAAGTGACCACGCTTTGTTGATTTCAGGTGTCAAATTTGTGGCATAAGACTAGTTAACCTTTGCAAAACTACAGCTACTTGTTCAAAATGGCAATTTATAAAATGGTGTGTTTGTGTCCACTTTGCCAGTGTATTTCATACCCAAAACAGAGTTGGGCCAAGCAAAATACAAGTGGATCATATGTACAGTAAGTGACCACTCTCTTTAATTTCAGGTGTCAAATTTGTGGCCCGAGATTAGTTTTCCCTTGCAAAACTACAGCTTATTCAAAATGGTAAAATATGGTGTGTGTGCCCAATTTGCCAGTGTATTTCATACCCAAAACAGCTTTGGGCCAAGCAAAATACAAATGGGTCATATGTAATTGACCATGCTTTGTTGATTTCAGGTGTCAAATTTGTGGTCCAAGACTAGTTAACCCTTGCAAAACTACAGCTACTTGTTCAAAATGTCAATTTATAAAATGGTGTTTGTGCCCACTTTGCCAGCGTATTTCATGCTCAAAACAGCATTGGGCCAAGCAAAATACAAGTAATTTTTATGTAAGTGAGCACTCTCTTTTAATTTCAGGCTTTGGGCCAAGCAAAATACAAATGGGTCATATGTAATTGACCATGCTTTGTTGATTTCAGGTGTCAAATTTGTGGCCCAAGACTAGTTAACCCTTACAAAACTAAAGCTATTATTCAAAATTGAAAATTATAAAATTATGTTTGTGCCCACTTTGCCAGTGTATTTCATACCCAAAACAGTGTTGGGCCAAGCATAATACAAGTGGATCATATGTACAGTAAGTGACCACTCTTTCAAGTGCCAAATTTGTGGCCCAAGACTAGTTTTCCCTTGCAAAAGTAAAGCTTATACAAAATGGTAAAATATGGTGTGTGTGCCCACTTTGCCAGTGTATTTCATGCCCAAAACTGCATTGGGCCAGGCAAAATAAAAAGTGGGTATCTTTTTAATAAGAAAATTGCAACATATATTATATAAATATGGTAAAATTCATAAAACAAGACACACAGTATATACTGAATTGTTGTCTAGCTAACCAAACAGAAAGCAATAAAGCTTGTATGGCTGCACATACTGCCAGTACAGCTTAACATAAATCATCTAGACAAAACCAACCTACTATACAAACAATACACATCATAACCACAAACAATGAAAAAATGAATGAAACCTTTTAGCCACATGTAAACCGTCTCAACAAAAAAAAAAAAAAACAGAAAAAGAAAATCTACGGGGAGGTGAAGAACAGAAAGCCAGAAGAGGAACAAGAAAAGGATTTCTGCTACCCACTCAAGGGGTTTTCAAGTGGCGCCAGAGCCTGGACCACTCAACAGCATCCAACCTCCACCTGTCCATATCCATCATCCCCCTAATCTCGTGTAGAATATTTCCCACCACCACTTCACAGGGGAGGACCTTTGCTCTGAGGGTAATCTGACACCGTGCACCCCATGTGTGAAACCTAACTACTAAACTAAAAAAATTGTGGTTAAATCATATCCTTTATACCCTTTGAACGTCCCAAAAACCCACTCAGGGTAACTATGCCTCAAAAGGCATGGGATGCGTAAGGCCCTTGAAACCACTTTACAAACCTTTATATTGAAGGGACACTCAAGGAGGAAGTGGTCCATTGTCTCCTCCTCCCCTAGACATTCCTCACATGGGCAACCACGATCATCGGCAATTCGGCACTTGAGATTACCCCGCACATAAAGTCTCCCTTGTAAGGAAAGCCAGGCAATATCTCTGAACTTCAGTGGGATTCTCTGAGAATTAATCAGAGACAACCCATCTGAGCAGACACTGCCCGGGCAGTCCCTTAACGACAGCGGAGCATAGAAGTGAGTCTGTAAAATTCTTCTCTCTAACTCCCTTCTAGAGAAGTTTTTGAATTCACCCACCTCCAGCCCCCAAAGCCTCGTCATCTTCAAGCACAGTATAACATAGATCGGGAGGTAGCCATGCCGGACTCCAAGGGTTTTTACTTGGCCACCATCCATCCATAACCCGAGGAAGGGAGACACCCAGGCCCTAAAACTTTCTACCCATCGAGGGGGAGTTTCTAGAAACAAACTCCCTAGATTTAGCTTTAAAAAAGTTGTAGCAAAAAACACTACAGGGTTGACCATACACAGCCCCCCTTGTTCCCTCGATCTGTAGGTAATCCCTCTCTTGACCAGATTCATTCTATTCCCCCATAACATCAGGAAGAATAAAGAATACATCCTGGTCCACAAAGATTGTGGCAAAGAGCACACATAACTGACATACAAGAAAAGCGGAACCAAGCAGGTTTTGCACAAATCAACCCTTTCCCTGAAAGAGAGCTGCCACCCTCTCCAGGACTGCACCTTTCTAGTAGCATCTTCCAGCCTCTTATCCCAATTTTGAGTGGCATAATCATCATGGCCAAATTTAATACCTAGAACTTTTATCTCTGGACTGGCGCGGGGGAGACTATCCGGAAGGGCAAACTCGTCACCTTCCTCCCCCATCCAGAAAGCTTCACACTTGTCCTGATTAATCCTGGAGCACAAAGCCTCAGAATACTCACAGATAAGATGTTCCATGTCACGCGCCTCTACCACAGATGACACGACCACAGTAACGTCATCCACGTAAGCCGCCACCCTCAGTGGTAGCCCAGGGCACAGCTGCACCCCTGCAACAGTACCACACTCAATCCTCCGCACAAAGGGGTCAATTGCGAATATGTACAGAAGGGGGCTCAGGGGACACCCCTGACGGACAACCGAGTCAACCGAAAACACGGGCCCAACCGTTGACAAGCGGGAAGCTCTCAGCCTGATTGTAAATGACACGTAGCCAATCTACCACCCTTACTGGAAGACCATACCTTTCCAGCACAGCCCACAGGTACTGATGATTAACTCGGTCAAAAGCCTTGGACTGGTCCAATGCCAGCAAATACTTACCCCATTTTTCAGCACGACATTGCTCCACGGCCTCCCGGATGCCAAGGACAGCACTAAAGGTGCTTCGACCCTTTACAGTGCAATGCTGAGACGGGGAAAGTAACACCCCGGAAACTTCCATCAGCCGATTAAAGAGTACTTTTGCCAGAATCTTTCTGTCCGTATTGAGAAGAGCGATGGGGCGCCAATTCCCAATATGGCCTGGGTACTTACCTTTAGACAATAATATGAGATCAGAGGATCTCATAGAGGGAGGGAGCACTCCCTCACCCAGGCTTTCATTAAATACCTCTACAAGATGTCTGAGAAAAATTTAAAATATTCAGATGTTAACCCATCTGGGCCTGGAGATTTTTTTTATAGACAAACCGTCTATAGCCTTCTTGACCTCCTCCACTGTCACATCATTCCCCAAAGAGGCAAAAGAAGGATCAAGCTGCTCAAGCCCACGTGTCTCCCCCAGGAACCGATCCATCATCTCTCTAATGAGTGGCTGCTCAGACAAAAGGTCGGAGTAATAAGACCTGATGACTCCCAAAATACCCTCCCTGTCTCCACGAAGAGTACCCTGGTCATCAAACAGGCCCCGGACCTCCCTCAAATCAACTGATTTTCTGCAACTCTGGTAGGGATCAGGCGAGTGGTATTGTCCATAATCCCTCTCCAGAATCAAAGAAGCCAGACGATTATACTGATAGTCTCTCATCTGAGCCTTCACCCGGGAGATTTCCCCACAATCCCCATGCCCAGAGATCAATAAGTCTAGTTCCTTTCTCAGGCTCTGGTAGATACATCTTTTTGTCAAGTTTCTCCTGGCTACCAGCCTTTGAAAAAACCTTTGAGTCCTCTTTTTACACTCCTCCCACCACTCAGATCTACTCCAACCAGCCTCCAGAAGTGTTTCCTGCAGTTGAAAAAAGTCTCTAAAGGACTGTCTCCTCCTCCTCCTTCAGGAGCCCGTAATTCAAACGCCAAAGGCCCCACCCTTTCTGATGTGTTTCTGAGATGTTCAAAGCAACACACAGAAAAACGTGATTGGAGAACTCTACTGGCTTTGTCTCAGGAGGCAAAGTTTTCGAAGACTCCTTAACAAAAAACCTATCTATCCTAGACCTACGACTACCACAATGATAGGTGAAACCAGTGAGGTCTGGGAAATGGCGAACATGCACATTGACCAGACCAGCCTCTCTAATCATGCTAACTAAGAAATTGGAATCATAGCCCAGGGTCATCTTTGTGACTCCCCTATATTTTGGCCTAATGACGGTGTTAAAATCACCACCAAAGACGATCTGCTGGGCCATAAAGAGAAACGGTTTTATCTCCCTGAAAAGATATTTCCTGTCCCAAGCTGTTTTGGGCCCATAGATGTTTATTAATCTCAGGTAATGTCCTCTCAGGTTGACATCCAAAACCATGCACATACCTACCTGTAATTCTATAATCCTGTGCACGTTTACCATATCAGTAAAAAGCACTGCCAACCCACCGTATGGCTCGGCCGCAAGAGACCAGAAGGAAGGCCCACGCTTCCACTGACCCTTGGCCCGATGACGTGTGACCAGGTCACCTATCCTGGTCTCCTGCAAAAATAAAAAATCAACATCAACCGTATTGAAAAAATCAAGGGCCAAGAAACGAGAACGTTCGGAAAACACGGAAGCCACATTAATGGTGGCACATCGCATAGGTTGGGGATTCATGTTTCTTGGATTATAGAAGTAGGATCCCATTCACTTTTTCTTTGCTTGTCTTTTAGAGTCCTCATCCAAGAATCCAACTCTTTTACATGCCACCCCAAAAGGAATAGCATCCTCGTCAGACAGGTAGATTTCTTCCTCCTCCCCCTCCTCCTCCTCACTCACACTATCAGCAACAGGGACCACAGTCTCACTAAGTAGACTCTTGGACCCCTTCCTACCAATCCCCTCCCCAACAACACACCCCTCCTCCTTTACCACCTCATCCGGGGGAGGATCCAGATCAGGGGCCTCTTGGGGCACTAATAAAGGAGCCGCCTCCGGGACTATCTCCACCAGGGGACCCAGGAGTTTCATCAATCACCAACACCTCATCTGAAGAATGAGGGACTTCCTCTTCTGGACACTGAGCTACTTCAACCACGTCTAACAGGGATCCTACAGCTTGGCTCAACTCTATCCCCACAGGGTCCCACTCCAGCTCCCCCTGAGAACCATTTCTTTCTAAGTGTTTAGTTTTGCTTTGGGCTTTACCATGTCCCATTTTCCCTGTTTATCCTTAGCTACAACCTCCTTCCCAGCAACTGACAGATTAGAGGCCTGCTTTGGCTTTCTATTTTTTGAGACATTTGGGACAAAAACTAATTCCTTTCCCCCAACCATGACCACCTCCCCCTCTTCTTCATAATCAGAAGACAGGACATCGAACCTATTTGAGCAAATAAAATCTGCCTCCTTATTTTTAGGCTTCCTCCTCCTCCTCCCTTTATTGACGATCTGAAAGGATGCCTCCCCTTTTTCAGGCTGAACCTTCTCTTTCCCACCATCTTCTATGCTCTTCGAGATGTCCTGATGCTCCACAGTTACCGGTACGCTACCTTCGCGACCAGGACCAACCTCCGGCACCACTTCTTCCACCCCTGCACTATAATTATGCGAAGCCTTAGGGCATCGACTGTAGGGATGACCAACTGTACCGCAAAGATTACACCTGACCTTGCTGCATTCTCGGGACCCATGCCCCAACTAGCCACACAAAGCACATTTAATTACCCCACAATCGCTACTGAGGTGACGGAAGTCACCACACTTATGACAGGTTCTGGGTTGCCCAGGGTAAAAACACTGGAGCCGATCATGGCCAATGTAAGCGGCGGAAGGTATAGGGACATATAGTAAGGTGAGCAACCACACTGAGGGAGAAAACAACCCCTGGAAATTGAAAAAATCTGTGGTGGTGTTAAAGAAACCTTTTGATGTTTGCCCCCCAATGAGAGGAGGTCAGTCCACAGGTGCGAGTTTGGACGAGGAGATACTTACCTGGAAATTAAGATGGTTTACTGAAGCTTTGACCTATTCATGTTGTAGCGCTTGTGTATTACTCCAGTTTGCTGTATTGTATAGGCGGAAGGTATGTGTCTAGTCTCAGCCCCTACCTGGTGTAACCTCACAAAGGCCAAAAAGGCACTACCCCAGACCCCCTTAGTATGATCAAACTTTACCAAAGGAGATAGTACTGTTCAAGACCTAGACAACCAATATATAATATCAGCAGGGGGCAGTGATTCATTACGCACCAACACAGTGATCTTAACCCTGTCCTGCCTCGTGATGCTTTGAAAAAAACAGTATGGTTCCTTCATTTTGTTTTTCTCCCAATGGGAGCCAAAGGCCTGCAGGCCATTCAGGGAGAGTAAGCTCAGATCAAAATCTGGAGTTCTCACTGGGTGAATGCATGCGAAAAGATCTGCAGCCTCAAACCCCAGTGAGAAAATCATACATAAAAACACCGACTTCGAAGGAGCCTCCCCATCCCCTACCCATCTGAACTGCACCACATTTCTTCTTTTTATGGGCTGACCCCCACTCACCCCGAACTGAGGACCAGCACTCGGCCGACCAGGAGCCGCCAAAGAATTAGCATACGAACAAGCACCCGGCCAAACCTCAGGGGGAGTTACAGGGAGCCCTTCCGGTGCCAGACCACTACCAGCCCCTATTCCCACACTCCCCACCCCACCAGTCATCCTGACCTGGTTCGCCTGAAACAAATTCACAGCTGCTAGAGCCCTCACCAGCATATCCATGTTACCATATACAGTTTATACCAACATAACTTCTTCAGGGGTTAATTTGCTCTTATCTACAGCTGGCAGTCCTTGAACCAATCTCTGCCCTCTTTCGGCATGGCTTCATACTTTGAAACACCCATCGATGTGGGTAATGATGTCACCTGCGATGTCATACCCGATGCATCTTTGGACCTGCCTCCCTCAGCCACCATAGCGACTAAGCCAGAGACAGCCACCGCAGGCTTACAGGGATGGCCAGCCTCAGCATCAACCACGGCCCGCGCCACACCCACTCTTGCAACTTTAGAGGCGAGCGTTTCGGGGAAAAGTCCACAGGGAGCAGCGACAGTCAGAAGAGTCCCAGCATCCGCCGTTACCCCAGCAACTGCCACGCCCCCTGCACCATCACCACCCAGCACTCCCTCCAGGAGAGACACCTCCCCCGTTTGGAAGCCACCAGATACTGCCATCATTGGCCTTTCCACGATATCTTCAGCATCATGCACGATCTTAGAAACATCACTTCCATCACAGCTCTCGACAGCCACTTACCTTTCCATAGGCTGGACTCCCACCTCCATACACTCCACTGGAGGCTCTGATGCTGCTACTGAACTTGCCAGGACCAGGCCGCCACCACCATCCTGTTCAGGCAGAGATTCCTGCAACTCCTTTTTCCCCTGAGACAGAACCTGACCACACAATGCTGACGCAGCCACAGAAACTGCTGGGACCGAGCTGCTACTGCCCCCACAATCCTGCTCAGGTAAGGACTTTATCAACACTTCTTTCTCTTGAGAAAGAGCCAGATTACATAACACTTTAATTCTTTCCTTTACTGCAGCCAGGCTAGTACTTAGCTCCCAAGTCTCATCCTTTAGGAGAGCTCTCTCACGACTGCTACAAGTATTTCATTTCCTTCTCTTGAGGGAAAGATGAGAGGTTAAATGAGTCTGCTCCGTTTTTATCTCTTCCAGGCTCAAATTCACATATTCATCCATAGAGGATTCTAAGCTGCTATCACAGACCACAGCATCCCCCGCTTCACCACAGGCAGGTACCTTCGCCATATCACCCCCCGGGTTTCCTCACCTGGAGAGCCAGCGTCCCATGGTTTGGGGGTCACCAGTTGGGGATCCTGTTTCTTCACAGGGTCCACAATCAATGGGGCTGCCACACTGACCGAATCTCCCAATGCTGGAACTTCCACGGCTGTACGTAGGCCAGAAATCCCGGGGCCTCCTTCGAGCCCAGCAGCCTGGGAATCGCCATCATCGTCCTCCCCAGGAGGATCCATCCTCCCCTGGGAGGCTCCCAGGGGAAACACTGCAGGCTTCAGAAAAGGACCAGGGCCTAAGAGCTCTCTCCTGTGCAGCCTCCTACAGTCTCAGGTGTCAAATTTGTGGCCCAAGACTAGTTAACACTTGCAAAACTACAGCTACTTGTTCAAAATGTCAATTTATAAAATGGTGTTTGTGTCCACTTTGCCAGCGTATTTCATGCTCAAAACAGCATTGGGCCAAGTAAAATACAAGTAGGTTATATGTAAGTGACCACTCTCTTTTAATTTCAGCTTTCAAATGTGTTGCCCAACACTAGTTAACTCTTGCAAAACTACAGCTACTTATTCAAAATGGCAATTTATAAAATGGTGTTTGTGTCCAGTTTGCCAGTGTATTTCATGCCCAAAACAGCATTGGGCCAAGCAAAATACAAGTGGATCATATGTAAGTGACCATGCTTTGTTGATTTCAGGTGTCAAATTTGTAGCCTAAGACTAGTTAACCCTTGCAAAACTACAGCTACTTGTTCAAAATGTCAATTTATAAAATGGTGTTTCTGCCCACTTTGCCATCGTATTTCATGCTCAAAAAAGCATTGGGCCAAGCAAAATACAAGTAATTTATATGTAAGTGACCACTCTCTTTTAATATCAGGTTTCAAATTTGTATCCCAAGACTAGTTAACCCTTACTAAACTACAGCTATTATTCAAAATTGAAATTTATAAAATAGTGTTTGTGCCCACTTTTCCAGTGTATTTCATAATCAAAACATCAACGTGCCAAGCAAAATACAAGTGGATCATATGTACAGTAAGTGACCACTCTCCCTTTAATTTCAGGTGTCAAATTTGTGGCCCAAGACTAGTTAACACTTGCAAAACTACAGCTTATTCAAAATGGTGAAATATGGTGTGTGCCCACTTTTCCAGTGTATTTCATGCCCAAACCAGCAATGAGCCAAGCAAAATACAAGTGGTTTATATGTAAGGGACCACGCTTTGTTGATTTCAGGTGTCATATGTGTAGCCTAAGACTAGTTAACCCCTGCAAAACTACAGCTACTTGTTCAAAATGTAAATTTATAAAATGGTGTTTGTGTCCACTTTGCCAGCGTATTTCATGTTCAAAACAGCATTGGGACAAGCAAAATACATGTAGATTATATGTAAGTGACCACTCTCTTTTAATTTCAGCTTTCAAATGTGTGGCTCAAGACTAGTTAACTCTTGCAAAACTACAGCTACTTATTCAAAATGGCTATTTATAAAATGGTGTTTGTGCCCTCTTTGCCAGTATATTTCATACCCAAAACAGCATTGGGCCAAGCAAAATACAGGTGAATCATATGTACAGTAAGATACCATTCTCTGTTAATTTCAGGTGCCAAATTTGTGGCCCAAGACTAGTTTTCCCTTGCAAAACTACAGCTTATTCAAATTGGTAAAATATGGTGTGTCTGCCCACTTTGCCAGTGTATTTCATGCCCAAAACTGCATTGTGCAAGGCAAAATACAAGTGGGTCAGATGTAAGTGACCACGCTTTGTTGATTTCAGGTGTCAAATTTGTGGCCTAAGACTAGTTAACCCTTGCAAAACTACAGCTACTTATTCAAAATGGCAATTTATAAAATGGTGTTTGTGCCCAGTTTGCCAGTGTACTTCATGCCCAAAACAAAGTTAGGCTAAGCAAAATACAAGTGGGTCATATGTAAATGACCATGCTTTGTTGATTATAGGTGTCAAATTTGTGGTCCAATACTAGTTAACCCTTGCAAAACTACAGCTACTTGTTCAAAATGTCAATTTGTAAAATGGTGTTTGTGTCCACTTTGCCAGCATATTTCATGCTCAAAACAGCATTGGGCCAAGCAAAATACAAGTAGGTTATATGTAAGTGACCACTCTCTTTTAATTTCAGGTTTCAAATTTGTGGCCCAAGACTAGTTAACCCTTGCAAAACTACAGCTACTTATTAAAAATATAAATTTATAAAATGATGTTTGTGCCCACTTTGCCAGTGTATTTCATACCCAAAACAGCGTTGGGCCAAGCAAAATACAAGTGGGTCATATGTACAGTAGGTGACCACTCTATGTCAATTTCAGGTGTCAAATGTGTGGCCCAAGACTAGTTTTTTCTTGCAAAACTACAGCTTATTCAAAATGGTAAAATATGGTGTGTGTGCCCACTTTGCCAGTGTATTTCATGCCCAAAACTTCATTGGGCCAGACAAAATACAAGTGGGTCATATGTAAGTGACTATGCTTTGTTGGTTTCAGGTGTCAAATTTGTGGCCCAAGACTAGTTAACCCTTGCAAAACTAAAGCTACTTATTCAAAATGGCAATTTATTAAATGGTGTTTGTGCCCAGTTTGCCAGTGTATTTCATGCCCAAAACAGAGTTGGGTCAAGCAAAATACAAATGTGTCATATGTAAGTGACCACGCTTTGTTGATTTCAGGTGTCAAATTTGTGGCCCAAGACTAGTTAACCCTTGCAAAACTACAGCTACTTGTTCAAAATGGTAAAATATGTTGTGCGTGCCCACTTTGCCAGTGTATTTCATGCCCAAAACAGCATTGGGCCAGGCAATATACAAGTGGGTCATATGTAAGTGACCACCCTCTGTTGATTTCATGTGTCAAATGACCCAAGGCTAGTTAACACTTGCAAAACTAAATTTTCTGAGTTTGAAGCTGTAGTTCGAATAAGAAGTGAATAAGAAGCTGGCTGAATAAGAATCTAACTCCAGCCTCATCTTCTCCACACTGTTTCACTGTTTTATGAAAAGACTCCCATGTGCTTTTGAAACAAAATATTGCCAAATTATTTTCTAGCTACTGCCTGTCATGACTGTAGTGTACAGACCTAAATGGGTGTGGCTTGTAAGCAAGCCCAAGTCTGAATGTGAGATTCTGCATTCTGAATGCAATGTGAGTGCAGTTAACTGCAATTTACTGGTGCTTATATAATAGTGGAGGACTTGTACAAATGAGGAACCCAGGATGTTGGCATGCAAACATAAATATTTTGATCAAAATATGTACTAATTCCTCATGCTTTTACTGTGCTAGACACACACAGGTTTGCAGTGAAGATTTGTTCTGTACAATATTTACATATGACCTATTGTCATACAGATGGTACTGTGAATCCAAACTTTGGCATATTTCTTTTGTGGTTTTGCTTTCTAATGGATAATGTAGTTAATAAGTCATACTACCATGTAATTGAAGTCCATATGGTTACAATGGTACACACATAAGTCCTTATGCTGTAATGATCAAACACCAATTTGCAGAGCGTACTGTATCTTGCATGTGTTTGCACTGTGCATGCTCTGGAACCATGTGTGCACACAAGTATGAAAGATGCAAAGTTGCAAGTATTTCAGTTACATCTTGGTACTAAAAGGGTGTAACTAGGCTGTAATGGGGAATTCTTAATAATTTGCAAAGTAAACCTCATGTACTGCTGGTGATGACTCTCCAACCAAGTGTAAAGATGTAAGAAAAAACAATTTGTGTTCCCTAATGCACACTCAGTGTGCATTAGGGAACACAAATTGTTTTTTCTTACACAGAATTACCCCTCCCTTATAGCACCTGAGTGACATCACAATCTGATTGAGCAGCTTTCCATTTTGTGCATTGTATTTAGAGAGGCATGGATGGGTTAGCATTAGGAGGGATTGCTGACTCCAGAGTGCCATTGGAGAAGTTAGGGGAGTCTACAGGTAAGCTGGCTCTCAGATTCTGTAGGAGCCATTATCATGTGGCCTTACACTGAGCATTCAGACCCAGACATATATGTAATTATTTATGGGGTGGGTGTGGGGTGCGGTGGCCCCTGTGGTGGTATGGCTGGGCGGTTTAAGGTCGGCACACCCTAACACTTTATTAACACTTATGATTTTCCCTATCACTTTGTATATATTTTTGTATTCTTTTAATCGCACTACACTTATATAGCACTTATGTGCTTCTTATTAACCCCTATTAACTTTCACTTGTGTGCTAACCTGGGGTAGCCGACCTGTGCCGACGTGATGGGGTCCTGCACCCCAGACCCATACCTAGTGTTAGGGACCCCCAGTGACGGAGACGCCTTGCCGAAGGGCCTGGGGGCTTAACCCTATATCTTCAGATATACGCAACTAAGATCTCCGTATTATCTGATTATTATGTAGTATTATTATTTCTCACTCAGTATGCATTAGGGAACACAAATTGTTTTTTCTTACACAGAATTATACCTCCCTTTTAGCACCTGAGTGACATTACAATCTGATTGAGGAGCTTTCCATTTTGTGCAAGTGTAAAGATGTAAAGATGCATACAACTGCACACCTCCCAACTGTCCCTATTATCGCTGGACAGTCCCACTTATTTAAACTGTCCCACCCTTCCATCTGTGGATCGCAGTGTCCCGTGGTGGGGGGGGGCAGTTAGGAGGCTCCTGTCACTTACTGACCTGCTTAGCAGAGCAACAGTGAATAGACGCTGTGTGCATGCACACAGCATATATTAATGAGAGACAGAGGGACTGGGGACACGCTAGCAGCTCATAGTTTATATTTGTTATGAGCCTATAGTACCTAAAATAAATATTCCCTGAAAGTTTCTCATATTCTCAGTTTGCAGACGCCGAACTACTGATTCCCAGAGACTGCGCTGGTATGTACTGTAATTCTGTCCCATCATTGTTAAGGCTGTTATTGCCAGTGAAGCAAATGGAAGGACATTTTTAACCTGATGTAACCCATATGAATATGGTGCTGGAGAGGAGAACAAGAAATTAAATGTTATTGTCATGATAACACTGTGAGAACTGTGAATAAACTGCTTGCTTATGTGATGAGACGACCTGGCGTGCAATGCTTTAAAAATGACGGATGGACCTGGCGCTGCCCGGCTATCACAATTTGGCTAATTATATACACAGCATGTCTACAATGTGTTTATTATTTGCTTAAAATAAATGGTAATAGGAAAGCAGGTGAATATATTTAACAGTGAGCGAATGTGGTCATTATTACTAATAGCAATGATGTGGTTAAGTAGTAAAATTAATTAACTACTATACAAATTGCATGAAATGTATTAAGCTTTCCAAGATGCAGAACTTCTAAACTAAAAATAAAATGTGCTTCATGTTACATATCAAAAGTAAATGTCTTCTGTTTTATATTTCTTTCACAGGCATGTGCTATTTTGCCTGAAGACATTTTCAATCAATCACTGCTATAGTGATCTGTTTCTTATTCTCTGTGGATTTTTTTGCATTAAAAAAAACAAACATGGAGGAATGCAATATCCTCCAATTTTGACAGGATGGTGGTTTCTTGGCAAGCTGCAAATTGCAATATGTAATAGAGTAAAACTTGCCATGACCAGAATACCTATATTTTCAACTATGTATTCCCACAAGTAACCATCTCATTTATTTTAAAACATTTCTGAATAGAAATCACTGGATATAATAAGTTCATTTTGCCAAAAACATGTTGGGAAAACACAGTGTTCAATAGAGGACCCTTTGGCTACTGCAGAGGTTCACAAAACTCAACCCTCAAGGCACTATAATGGTCTAGGTTTGAAATATATTCATGCTTGGACACAGACGACTTAATTAGTACCTCATTCAATATATTTTAACCATCTGTGCTGAGACATGGATATCTCTAAAACCTGCACTGTTATGGTGCCTTGAGGAAATACATTATGCAAGGCATCTCAGCAATGATGAACCTGGCTACAGCTGTAGCTGTCTTTAATTTCTCAGATCCAACTGTTGTCTTGGATTTTCTAGGACGATAGGTGGTGACTGAAATCAAAACTTCTTCTATTCACTGAAGCAGGTTTAAGAGGTGGAATTCTCACTGGAGTAGTTTTGAGAGAAGGAACTGTCTTTGTAACCAATTAGGGAAATGGGACTTCCACTGGAGTAAATTTGAGGGACAGAACCCTTAGTGGAGCAGGTTGTGGACAGTGGAACTAATATAAATATATAAGGGAAGCTGAACCTCTTGTGGCTGTCTAGAAGGATATTGTCTTAACTGCAGTAGAAAAACCTTGTCTGGGGTGTAAAACAATGCACCTTGGTTTACAGAGTAGAGAGTATTGTCAAAAATGTTCAGAGGTGGTACAGTAAAGACAGAGGTTATAATTTCTATAAAGCTTACTGTATGTTCCTCTTCCTTAAGTCTGAGTCATGGACCACTCACAGACTTAGGTCTCCTAGCAACAAGCAGTTTGATCTGTGACCTGTAATAAACTGAGTAACAAAAACTTGAGATGTATGTTTCGTCTACATCTACTGTTGTAGTATTTCCAGGAGGATATGTGTTATTCTAATTATTAGCAGCAGTATAGCAGGATGTATTCTGGAAAGGATTTGAAATCCTTTTTAGTACATTCAGTTAACAGGAACAAAACTTTGCACTGTGCATGTGCCAGCCTTCTTCTGGATCCAATTACATAAACTGACACTTTGTGCATGCACAGTGTCAGATTCCTCTGAAGAATCTTTCACAAACATAAAAATCTCCTCCAAAATGCTAGAGAAGTAGCTCACAGGGACAGCAGTTATTGCTACACTTAGTACATGGCAGGAATATTTGTATTAAAAATGAAACTATCCACCATGAAACAGATTGTTTTGTTTTTTATTAAACAAATTTTATTGACAAGATGAGAGGGCAACAATAGGACATGAAATACAAATTTGACCTACACAAAGGCCGCATATAAACATCCATAAATGTAAACCTTTACATTAGAATATTACGAAATCAGTTTGCTATTGGATAAAACATGAAAACATCCAAGTAGTAAAAAATAATCATAAAATAATCGTAAAATTCTCATCCCTTTTTTATTATATCAGAAGTAACAAAAGAAAAGAAAAGACTAGAAAAGCAGAAAGCACAGGAAAAAAAATAAAGAGTAGAGTTAAGTAAGAAGAAGAAAGAGGGAAGCATCAAAGATTTAGGAAAAATAGTAAAAGAAGGAAGCAAGTGGATTGATGGGGAGGGAAGAGGGGAAAGGGCAACCCAACTGGTCTCTACAACATCTCAATAGGTGAGTAGGTCCACAGAAAGGAATATATCCACAGATATCTGGAAAAGCAGAAAGCCTCAAATTTCATCTATTCTAGGTGGTGTAGCAGACCTTCATTGTGTTGCTATAACACATCTAGTTGCAAATACTGAAAGAAGAATTGGTGAGTAAATGAAAATTTGGCCTGTATGTCTGTAAAAGTTGGGAAGGTCATAGATTGTGTGATGCCATTTAGAAATCTACTGTAAGTCCGCTGTTCTGCCAGCAAGCGAATGCTGATGTAGCACAACCTGGCAGGAAGTTATGGTTTTCAAATAGAGGAATCAGGGTACTAGGATGTAGGGCAAACTTAAACTGTCTATTAGCCATGTCCCAGACATCTAGGGAATGCGATATTGTGGGGTGAGTAGCCACTGTTTTAGGACAGGTCGCTCTAGTGATCCAAAGCAGAGGGGAGATAGAGTGCAGTTTAAGGGCGTTGGATTCTATCATTACCCAAATTCTTTCCGAAGTAGGTCTGTTCCATAAAATGCATTGTGCAAGTCTAGCTGTGTAATAGTAAGATCTAAAATTAGAAACACACAAACCCCCTATAGAAGTGTGTCTATGTAATACAATAAGTCTCACTCTAGGTTGTTTCTTAGCCCATATGAATTTAATTATGGAGTGTTGACGGTCTTGAAGACACAAGGAGACACACTGATCGTTAGCATCTGAAATAAATGAAGCAATCTTGGTAATAGATTCATTTTGACAGCTGTAACGCGGCCAATCAACAAAATATGGTAACCTCCCCAGGTCTCAAGGTTCCTCTAAAATGGGGCTAACAGTTTGGGATAGTTGGCTTGATATAGTTGCCAGTAAGTTTTGGTGATAAAAACCATGATAAGATAAATGATGCCTCTTCTATCTAAAGTGAAAAGATCTTTCTAGAGGGTCTTTGACGGGTTGCGGAATATAAAAATCAAGAACTTCTGTTTTTTGCGTATTAATCTAATAAACTGATAATGCACCATAAATCTCTATCTCTCGAAACAAGTGAGGAAGGGAATGGGCTGGGTCAGAGATCGTGAGTAATACGTAATACGAGTAATACGTCATCAGCATAAAGAGCTATCTTATGTTTGGTGGATGCAATTTTAATACCTTTAATATTGTGGTTAGCACGAATTTGTGCTGCTAACAGTTCTATTGTTAGGGCAAAAATGAGTGGGGAAAGGGGCAACCTTGACGAGTCCCATTGGAAATGGAAAAGGGAGAGGATGCAATCTCGTTGCCCAACACAATTGCTTTAGGATTATTATAAATGACAGAAATTCCCTGAAAAAAATGTTCTTTCGAACCTACAGATTGAAGAGAATGAAACATAAAAGGCCAGTGGATCTGATCAAATGCCTTTTCGGCGTCCAATCCCATGACTACAGCAGGGAGTTTCTGCTTATGAATTGCATGAATTAGGTCTATAGTATGTCTTGTGTTGTCAAATGCTTGACGTCCGGGTATGAAGCTCACCTGGTCTGGATGTACCAGGAGGGGAAGCAACGGACCCAGCCTGTTAGCCAACACTTTTACATACATTTTAATGTCCACGTTTAACAATGATATGATGTCTATAGTTGGTCACAAGTTCAGGGTCTCGCTCCGGCTTCGGTATTACAACAATGTTGGCCAAGGAGGTTAAAGGGTCAAAAGAAGCCCCATCTAAGAGGTCACTAAAAAGAACTTTTAAAAAGGGTAAAAGGCAGGCGCATTTTTTTTATAATATTAAGGCGTAAAGCCATCAGGGCCTGGGGTAGAAGACGATTTGAGGCCCTTAATGACGGAGTGAATCTCCTCTACTGAAATGTCAGAATTCAAATCCAACGTTTGCTGTTTACTAAGCTGAGGGAGCAGATTGTTAGAAAAGAAAGAGGACAGTGAGGGAGTCTCTTGTGAAGATTGCAGGTTGTATAGATCCTTATAATAGGGCTGAAATTCGGAAACTATTTGTTTAGGATCGCAAGTAGTAAGTCCGGAACTCTGTCTCTTAATTTTAGCAATAAGGCCCAAAGCCCTTTTCTGTCTGAGTTGGTTTGCTAAAAACGAATCAGCTTTGTCCACTTTGTCATAGTACCTCTGTTGAAGCTTTTTCAAGACATTGGCCCTCATTCCGAATTGTTTGCTCGTTCTTTTTCATTGCATCGCAGCGATTTTCCGCAAACTGCGCATGCGCAATGTTCGCACTGCGACTGCGCCAAGTAAATTTGCTAAGAGGTTTGTTTTTTTACTCACGGCATTACGAGGTTTTTTCTTCGTTCTGGTGATCAGAGTGTGATTGACAGGAAGTGGGTGTTTCTGGGCGGAAACTGGCCGTTTTATGGGAGTGTGTGAAAAAACACTGCCGTTTCTGGGAAAAACGCGGGAGTGGCTGGAGAAACGGGGGAGTGTCTGGGTGAACGCTGGGTGTGTTTGTGACGTCAAACCAGGAACGAAACTGACTGAACTGATCGCAGTGGCAGAGTAAGTGTCGAGCTACTCAGAAACTGCTTAGAAATTTCTATTCGCAATTTTGAGAATCTTTCGTTCGCAAATTTGCTAAGCTAAGATTCACTCCCAGTAGGCGGTGGCTTAGCGTGTGCAATGCTGCTAAAAGCAGCTTGCGAGCGAACAACTCGGAATGAGGGCCATTATCTGCTTTTCGAGATAAAATAGTGTTAAGATGACCTTTAAGGGAAGTAATCTGCATTAATAGTGCTGAGGTAGGGTGTTGTTTATGTTGGTCAAGTAGTAGGGCAATTTCTGTTTCTAACCGGGAAATTTCATTGAAGGCTTGCTTACGCCTAAAAGACGCTTTGCTAATACATCTACCCCTAATCGTGGCTTTATTTGCTTCCCATATGATTCCCTTAGCTAGTTAATCTGATGAATTTAAATCAAAATAATCAGAGATAGCTCCTAGTATCTCCTGACATAAAGAGGGATCTAGTAACATATTGTCATCTAGATGCCATGACCGGGTTTTGCACTGAAAAGTGAGTGAGTCAAGCCATATATGAGGGCCCAAATGGTCTGTCCATGAGAAGAGTGCGATACCTGCCTGTGAAACTGAAGGAGCAAGGGTTCGAGATATCCAAATCATGTCAATACGAGAATAGATCTGATGCGGGCCGGAATAATGAGTGTAATCTCTAGCAGTAGAGTTTTTCAGATGCCAGGAATCCAATACTGACAAACCATTTAAGCCGTTATAAAGGGATTGTGAAATACGAAGAACCTCTGGTGAGTGTTTTAAAGGATGAGGAGCTGTTTTGTCAATGGAGGGATCTATCACTGTATTAAAGTCCCCTCCGATAATTAGGTGCCCTTGAGTGAGATTTCCAACTAGTTTAATTAAACGCAAAAAAAAAGGGCTTTGATTTCTATTAGGAGCATATAGGTTAACTATGGTTACCTGTTCTGAACCTATGTAGCCTAGCAAAATTAGGAATCTGCCCTCTGGGTCAGCTACATGTTTCGAAAGAACAAAAGGGATCCTATTTTAAAACAAGATAGCTACACCTCTCTTTTTACAGGAGGCAGAGGCGAAGTATGTCTGTGGAAAACGCTTACTACTTAATTGGGAGTGTTCAGCGGTCAGATGTGTCTCCTGTAATAAAAGTATATCCGCATATTCCCGTCTACCAATTCCTAAAGCTAGAGTGCATCGTTTGGGGGAATTAAGACAACTAACATTAAGTGAGTGGATTTTCAAACCCATGGTGATTCAACATTACAAAAAACTCTGAAGGACCTATACGAGCAATTAAGCTCAATGCGAAAAGGGAGACCAGCCAGGTTGGGGGAAAGGGAAGCAAAAAAGGAAAACGGAAAAAGAGAAACAACAAGAAAAAAGAGAGTCAATACTAAAGAAAAAGAAAATCGTCCACCACAGGCCAAAACAGTAAACCCTAAAACAGGGTTTGCACATAATCAACAATCAAGAAATATACCATAAAACAAGGGATATAATCCGCAAACAGGGGTGTGAGGGGTGGGGGGGAGGAGGAGGATCGGAGTGTGATCCAGGGCTCTCAGCGGGTTAGAGGCCCTCAAGTACATATAGAAAGTTGAACTGCTATTTAACCCTCAAAAAGAGGGGAAAAAAGGGGGTCCATGTGTAATGGGTCCAAGAAGAAGAGGAGAGAAAAAATAAAATAAAAAAACACATATCAAATCAACAATCTCAGTGAATGTATACACAAATGTAAGTAGAATAAGTACAGTCTGAAACGTTGGAAAATAAAAAAATAAAAAAAAAATACAAAATATAATAAATAAATAAATAAATGAATAAAAATAACATGAAAGAGAAACGAAGTCACTCTAAAGAGCATTCAAGACATATGTAAATAACGTATAGCAAACTATTTCACCTGCACGAGGAGAAAAAGACAGAGAAAGAAATCACAATATGTCATCCACCAAAACCTCAAGTCAAAGTGGCATGGAGTCATTATCTCGGCCACGTCGCACTGTGGACCACTCCATTTGTGGAGGACGGGCTCATTGAGGCTTGGGAGAACCCATCAGAGAAGCAGAGGTCAGAGGTTCCAGAAGAAGATCCAAGTCCTTCAAAAGCTTTTGCCCTTGTTCCAACATTTTAGCTTTGAGAATAGAGTTACCAGCCATAACCTGCAGTTGAAAAGGAAAGTTTCAGTGATATTTGACATTGCGCTGAGGTAAAATTTTAGTTATAGGTTGTAAATCCCATCGTTTTTGTATTGTAGATGGAGCGAGACCTTGAAACAATTGAATGTCCATATCACGGAAAGATATGTTAGGGGTATCTCTAATCGCCAGTATCAGCTTTTCTTTCGTTCGGTAATAGTGGAGTCTCGTAACAATGTCTCTAGGTTGTTGACCGCCCGGTGGTTTAGCCGGGAGAGCTCTATGGGCTATGTACAGTAGGAGGTCACTTTCCTGCAGGTCTGGAAGAATATGTAGGAATAGATCTTTCAAAAAAGCAGGCAGCATAGAAGGCAGGACCGAACCACCATCTCCAGGCTTCACGATACCCAACCTCTTCACACTCCACTGTCCCCCTCATACAAAGGAGCCCAGACTCAAGGTGCTGTCCCGGGTGGAGGGGATTTTTAGAGCTCAATTAACGGGAGCACGGGCAAAGCGTGTCTGCCTCAGATCAGTGCCCTACGAAACAGATTGTTTAATAATCCCAATGCTGTGATTATTAAAACAGAGGTCATTTTTTTTCTTTTACTTTTTTTTTAAAATGCATCAGAAAACAAAGAAAAATCTACACTGTACAGTGCAGACAAATTATTATTATTTTTAAACTTGAATTTATCATCAAAGAGATTCATTAATGTGGCTATGAATTTATACCTTGGATGAAACTCTTGAAAATGTACTTCATTAAATTAATCTAGTTGTAAAGAAGTTAAAGGATGAAGAAATACCTAATTCTATAAACGAATTCTCACTAATGAATCACATTCCCTCTTTTGATTAGTATGATATTAGGTTCCACACCAAATAATAAAGAAACTATTGGCTTGTAATTTACTTTATGCTATTTTTTTTCTTCATTTCAATTGAGTTTTTAGTTTAAAAGCGTCCTGCTGTTACAATAAAAATGGCCACCTGATAGTTATAAATAATTCATGAACTCATAGTATTGATTTTTGTAAAGCACTTAAAGGAAATATTACACTTGTGAATTCTAGTCATAATGTGATCAATATAATCATATAAAATTACAGTAGTTTTAAATTCATTTTAGATGGAACTTTAATGATTATTAGGCCAAAGAGCAAGCAAAGATATTATGACTATGGAGCTCCAGGGCAATAAGTTCTTAGGCATTGATATTCTACAAATAGGCTCAAACAGAGAAGATATTAAATAGAAATACTGTCTATATGTGTTCAAGGATTATATTGCTGCCTTGAAAAGGCTTACTTCCTTTATACTTGCAAATCAGCATGTGGTTTTCACTGCTGATTATAAAAGATTGCATTTTCAGTAATTATATACTTTACTTTTAAAACTTTGCATTTATAGGTTGTACCAGTATTCTCTCACAATATATTTGAGGAATAAGTGTGGCTGTTAGTGGTAAATGGACGTTCTGCACTCTTGTTAAAGGACCTATAGCTATTATTGTTTGAAGTTAATATGCAGCTTTACATTAAAAACCTTGATTTTATCATCTTAGTGTAAATCAATACTGACTATTTTTTAATTTAACAGCATTTATCAGACCATGCTAAAAGTGTTAATAAGTGGATTTCCGGTTAGATACCCCAACGGTCCAGGTTGTAAATTTATCCATGCTTGGCTACAGGTGACTTAATTAGCACCTAAGTCAATTTGATTTAACTGTCTGTGCTGAGCCATGGATATACCTAATCCTGGACTGTTGGGGTGCCTTGAGGATGGTATTTGGGAACCTCTGGGTTAATATATTTTCCATCTGCTTTCACCATGGCTGATCTGAACAAATTATCAGGGGTAAAAATACAATTTCCAGGTGCATATACCAATTACTTTAATGACTGCAGTAACAAAAAGTGGCAAATATGATTCCCTGACAATTTTTACTGGCAGTTATGGTTGTATAATACTTGACAATCTTTAGATATAAAAAGTACAGTCTGCAATTTTTTTCTCCATGTGTGTAATTTTGTTCTGCCCCAGTAAGGGTTCAAGATGTACAGTATATTTCACTGTGTTACACTAGTACTAAGCCCATACTACACATTGGAAAAAGTAAAGAAACACAGGTGCTGTGAAAATTACACACATTAAAACTTAAATGGCTTTTTCCAACACTGAAGGTTTGGCTTTTTTGGGTAATGTATTAACTTTAATAGAAATTGTTGTAGAATTATAATCTAACATGTAATTATGCCATTGGGGTATATTAAATATAATTCCTACATATTTCAACAATAGGTCTTTTGTCGGCACAGTGAATCAAAATGTTTTAAATGGATTTTTGTACTCAATCCCACATTGTGAGCATAAATTATTGCTAAAGTGAAAAAGAAATGTTCAAATGAAAAGAGCTGACATGTATACAACTCCACATGTTAAAAAGGAGTGCACAAGTTGTAGCTTGCTTAAGAAGTGTTCTGTAATGGGTGGGTAGCAGAACATTGTCTCCAAATCTAAACTTCAATCACTTTCAACATGACTGACAAGATGGGCAGAATAGATGGGGCATGTGGTTCTTATCTGCCATCAAATTCTATGATTCTATGACTCAGTTCTAGGTGATGTGCATGAAGTCACGTATTGATTAGAATTACAGTAGTTATGAGACATTTCCAGAACACATCTTTGGAATATGAAGAAAAATTTGTGATGTTTAATGTTATGAGTTGCTCGAGAAAGTATCCAACTTATAGATAGTTTTACACTGAAGGACATTTGACACTGAGAGTTGTTGTCATTCACCTCTTTTACTGAACTGTAGTAAAGAATTATTCAACTATATCTGAGCAACTCTGTTACTTGTAGACCAAACTACTAAATAAGAGCAGACCTAACGATATAACAACTTGTGTTTAGTTTCTTTAGAATATATATTGATCAATAATATAAGGGGTGTGCAATAAGTTTTCAGATGTGCAGGGCATAGGCAGAGTAGCTACAACCTGACTGGTTGTGAACTGTAGTCTATCTAAAGTTCATGTGAAATGTCAAGGCACAGAACTGAATAAAAGCAGCATTGCACACCAAAGAAGTCAGCATGTTCACTTCCTTCACAAACTCCTTATGGAACTCAACAGAGGCCTTTAGAGAACCATGATCTTCTACAACTACAAAAGTGGTCTGCGACAGCAGGAGACTTTTGACTAAGTGTGAGTTGCATTTGGGGAGGAAACACCATCCTGAACCACTGTGTGGTTTGCAGAATTTTGGCATGGAAGATGTTGTGGTTGACCTGTGTCTGCCATCACTGAGGACATTGTTGCTGCTAAGCCATAGCTGAGGTGGATCCCAGGGTAACCATGGCCCAGTTAGAGACATATCCTTGGGATCTGTTTGCTGATGCTTGATACTCCACAAAAAGCTTGGCCTAAGCAATTTCCAGGTGCCATCCAAGAACTTTGTGGTGCCTTTCCCATAGCAAAAATGCACCTGTCAACAAGTCCAGGCAAGTGGTGGATTTTCTGGCCCACGAACGCATCCAGAAGCTTGGTCATCCACCCCCTGCGACTTCTTTGTGTTCCTGTAAATCAAGGGCAAGATGCATTGGATTTGCTTTGAGTCTCCAGAAGCTGCAGTGGAGAACTTCATCCAGCATTAAGAAGACATACCTGTTTTGTACTTCTCCAGCTGCTACACCAAGTGGTTTGAGCAAATGCAACTTTGCATAGACTTCTCTAACAAATACTTTGAAAAAATGTAATGTTCATTTTGTTTGTAAATATAATACTTTTTGTGCATCTGGAAACTTATTGCACGCCCCTCGTACAGCATGTCTGTGTAGAGTAGCTTTGTAATTGGTGACCTCTCTATGATCATATACAGTACATGCTGCTGAATACCCTGGATGATGGTAATAATGAACCCTTCTTCATGGAGGCAGAAGAAAGAAGGTTTTCCATTTTATGTATCTTTCTTTATTAAAATGTTCTTATTTATATAAATTTATTTTAGCATAACAACAATTTTAGAGGAAGATACAAGGGTAATCCAGTTTGGCATCAGAAACACAAACGAAAAAACCTGTTGTTAATTTTTTTATTTTATCTATTTCTAAACATAATCACCTGTTCCATTTAAGTATTTATCATATCTAGAAATGAGTGGTATGGTTTTCCTGAAAACCTAACACAACCAAACTTTGGTTTCTGAGTCAAACCCAGTCTCAGTTCGAAACTTCCTCCAAGGTTGGATCTCAGATCTTAAAACCAGATCTCACAGATGTGTCCTCTTGTGTCCTTGCTGCGATGAATACACATCACAGTGATGACAGTGCGGCATGTCATAGACATGAATGGAAGCCGGCATGCCCCACATAAACTTCAATATGACCTGGCAGTGATGCAAATGAGCGCAGCATGCCATGCTGTGTTCACATCGCAGTCCTGCTACAACATGCTGCTAAAAGCAGCAAAACTGTTGTGGAGTTCATCTGTCATGATTTGTATTACTGTTATGGTTACACTCAGTATCATAGGTTTTTAGGTGATGCCTTATGATGCTCACGCAACTACCCACAGCCCAGCAGTCTTTTAGTCTCCTGCAGCCAAAGACTTCGCCTATAGCAGCTGCCATTCCAGGGTGAATTAGGTCCACCCCATACTCAGATGCCTCCAGGTTTTATGTAAATACTAGAGATGAGCGCCTGAAATTTTTCGGGTTTTGTGTTTTGGTTTTGGGTTCGGTTCCGCGGCCGTGTTTTGGGTTCGAACGCGTTTTGGCAAAACCTCACCGAATTATTTTTGTCGGATTCGGGTGTGTTTTGGATTCGGGTGTTTTTTTCCAAAAACACTAAAAAACAGCTTAAATCATAGAATTTGGGGGTCATTTTGATCCCAAAGTATTATTAACCTCAAAAACCATAATTTACACTCATTTTCAGTCTATTCTGAATACCTCACACCTCACAATATTATTTTTAGTCCTAAAATTTGCACCGAGGTCGCTGTGTGAGTAAGATAAGCGACCCTAGTGGCCGACACAAACACCGGGCCCATCTAGGAGTGGCACTGCAGTGTCACGCAGGATGTCCCTTCCAAAAAACCCTCCCCAAACAGCACATGACGCAAAGAAAAAAAGAGGCGCAATGAGGTAGCTGTGTGAGTAAGATTAGCGACCCTAGTGGCCGACACAAACACCGGGCCCATCTAGGAGTGGCACTGCAGTGTCACGCAGGATGGCCCTTCCAAAAAACCCTCCCCAAACAGCACATGACGCAAAGAAAAAAAGAGGCGCAATGAGGTAGCTGACTGTGTGAGTAAGATTAGCGACCCTAGTGGCCGACACAAACACCGGGCCCATCTAGGAGTGGCACTGCAGTGTCACGCAGGATGTCCCTTCCAAAAAACCCTCCCCAAACAGCACATGACGCAAAGAAAAAAAGAGGCGCAATGAGGTAGCTGTGTGAGTAAGATTAGCGACCCTAGTGGCCGACACAAACACCGGGCCCATCTAGGAGTGGCACTGCAGTGTCACGCAGGATGTCCCTTCCAAAAAACCCTCCCCAATCAGCACATGATGCAAAGAAAAAGAAAAGAAAAAAGAGGTGCAAGATGGAATTATCCTTGGGCCCTCCCACCCACCCTTATGTTGTATAAACAAAACAGGACATGCACACTTTAACCAACCCATCATTTCAGTGACAGGGTCTGCCACACGACTGTGACTGATATGACGGGTTGGTTTGGACCCCCCCCAAAAAAGAAGCAATTAATCTCTCCTTGCACAAACTGGCTCTACAGAGGCAAGATGTCCACCTCATCTTCACCCTCCGATATATCACCGTGTACATCCCCCTCCTCACAGATTATCAATTCGTCCCCACTGGAATCCACCATCTCAGCTCCCTGTGTACTTTGTGGAGGCAATTGCTGCTGGTCAATGTCTCCGCGGAGGAATTGATTATAATTCATTTTAATGAACATCATCTTCTCCACATTTTCTGGATGTAACCTCGTACGCCGATTGCTGACAAGGTGAGCGGCGGCACTAAACACTCTTTCGGAGTACACACTTGTGGGAGGGCAACTTAGGTAGAATAAAGCCAGTTTGTGCAAGGGCCTCCAAATTGCCTCTTTTTCCTGCCAGTATAAGTACGGACTGTGTGACGTGCCTACTTGGATGCGGTCACTCATATAATCCTCCACCATTCTATCAATGTTGAGAGAATCATATGCAGTGACAGTAGACGACATGTCCGTAATCGTTGTCAGGTCCTTCAGTCCGGACCAGATGTCAGCATCAGCAGTCGCTCCAGACTGCCCTGCATCACCGCCAGCGGGTGGGCTCGGAATTCTGAGCCTTTTCCTCGCACCCCCAGTTGCGGGAGAATGTGAAGGAGGAGATGTTGACAGGTCGCGTTCCGCTTGACTTGACAATTTTGTCACCAGCAGGTCTTTCAACCCCAGCAGACCTGTGTCTGCCGGAAAGAGAGATCCAAGGTAGGCTTTAAATCTAGGATCGAGCACGGTGGCCAAAATGTAGTGCTCTGATTTCAACAGATTGACCACCCGTGAATCCTTGTTAAGCGAATTAAGGGCTGCATCCACAAGTCCCACATGCCTAGCGGAATCGCTCCGTGTTAGCTCCTTCTTCAATGCCTCCAGCTTCTTCTGCAAAAGCCTGATGAGGGGAATGACCTGACTCAGGCTGGCAGTGTCTGAACTGACTTCACGTGTGGCAAGTTCAAAGGGCATCAGAACCTTGCACAACGTTGAAATCATTCTCCACTGCACTTGAGACAGGTGCATTCCATCTCCTATATCGTGCTCAATTGTATAGGCTTGAATGGCCTTTTGCTGCTCCTCCAACCTCTGAAGCATATAGAGGGTTGAATTCCACCTCGTTACCACTTCTTGCTTCAGATGATGGCAGGGCAGGTTCAGTAGTTTTTGGTGGTGCTCCAGTCTTCTGTACGTGGTGCCTGTACGCCGAAAGTGTCCCGCAATTTTTCTGGCCACCGACAGCATCTCTTGCACGCCCCTGTCGTTTTTTAAAAAATTCTGCACCACCAAATTCAAGGTATGTGCAAAACATGGGACGTGCTGGAATTTGCCCATATTTAATGCACACACAATATTGCTGGCGTTGTCCGATGCCACAAATCCACAGGAGAGTCCAATTGGGGTAAGCCATTCCGCGATGATCTTCCTCAGTTGCCGTAAGAGGTTTTCAGCTGTGTGCGTATTCTGGAAAGCGGTGATACAAAGCGTAGCCTGCCTAGGAAAGAGTTGGCGTTTGCGAGATGCTGCTACTGGTGCCGCCGCTGCTGTTCTTGCGGCGGGAGTCCATACATCTACCCAGTGGGCTGTCACAGTCATATAGTCCTGACCCTGCCCTGCTCCACTTGTCCACATGTCCGTGGTTAAGTGGACATTGGGTACAGCTGCATTTTTTAGGACACTGGTGACTCTTTTTCTGAGGTCTGTGTACATTTTCGGTATCGCCTGCCTAGAGAAATGGAACCTAGATGGTATTTGGTACCGGGGACACAGTACCTCCAACAAGTCTCTAGTTGGCTCTGCAGTAATGATGGATACCGGAACCACGTTTCTCACCACCCAGGATGCCAAGGCCTCAGTTATCCGCTTTGCAGTAGGATGACTGCTGTGATATTTCATCTTCCTCGCAAAGGACTGTTGAACAGTCAATTGCTTACTGGAAGTAGTACAAGTGGGCTTACGACTTCCCCTCTGGGATGACCATCGACTCCCAGCGGCAACAACAGCAGCGCCAGCAGCAGTAGGCGTTACACGCAAGGATGCATCGGAGGAATCCCAGGCAGGAGAGGACTCGTCAGACTTGCCAGTGACATGGCCTGCAGGACTATTGGCATTCCTGGGGAAGGAGGAAATTGACACTGAGGGAGTTGGTGGGGTGGTTTGCGTGAGCTTGGTTACAAGAGGAAGGGATTTACTGGTCAGTGGACTGCTTCCGCTGTCACCCAAAGTTTTTGAACTTGTCACTGACTTATTATGAATGCGCTGCAGGTGACGTATAAGGGAGGATGTTCCGAGGTGGTTAACGTCCTTACCCCTACTTATTACAGCTTGACAAAGGGAACACACGGCTTGACACCTGTTGTCCGCATTTCTGGTGAAATACCTCCACACCGAAGAGCTGATTTTTTTGGTATTTTCACCTGGCATGTCAACGGCCATATTCCTCCCACGGACAACAGGTGTCTCCCCGGGTGCCTGACTTAAACAAACCACCTCACCATCAGAATCCTTCTGGTCAATTTCCTCCCCAGCGCCAGCAACACCCATATCCTCCTCATCCTGGTGTACTTCAACACTGACATCTTCAATCTGACTATCAGGAACTGGACTGCGGGTGCTCCTTCCAGCACTTGCAGGGGGCATGCAAATAGTGGAAGGCGCATGCTCTTCACGTCCAGTGTTGGGAAGGTCAGGCATCGCAACCGACACAATTGGACTCTCCTTGTGGATTTGGGATTTCAAAGAACGCACAGTTCTTTGCGGTGCTTTTGCCAGCTTGAGTCTTTTCAGTTTTCTAGCGAGAGGCTGAGTGCTTCCATCCTCATGTGAAGCTGAACCACTAGCCATGAACATAGGCCAGGGCCTCAGCCGTTCCTTGCCACTCCATGTGGTAAATGGCATATTGGCAAGTTTACGCTTCTCCTCCGACAATTTTATTTTAGGTTTTGGAGTCCTTTTTTTTCTGATATTTGGTGTTTTGGATTTGACATGCTCTGTACTATGACATTGGGCATCGGCCTTGGCAGACGACGTTGCTGGCATTTCATCGTCTCGGCCATGACTAGTGGCAGCAGCTTCAGCACGAGGTGGAAGTGGATCTTGATCTTTCCCTAATTTTGGAACCTCAACTTTTTTGTTCTCCATATTTTATAGGCAGAACTAAAAGGCACCTCAGGTAAACAATGGAGATGGATGGATTGGATACTAGTATACAATTATGGACGGACTGCCACGGTTAGGTGGTATAAAAAAAACCACGGTTAGGTGGTATATATTGTAATACAATTATGGATGGACGGACTGCCTGCCGAGTGCCGACACAGAGGTAGCCACAGCCGTGAACTACCGCACTGTACACTGGTTGATAAAGAGATAGTAGTATACTCGTAACAACTAGTATGACTGACTATGACGGTATAAAGAATGAAAAAAAAACCACGGTTAGGTGGTATATATTGTAATACAATTATGGATGGACGGACTGCCTGCCGAGTTCCGACACAGAGGTAGCCACAGCCGTGAACTACCGCACTGTACACTGGTTGATAAAGAGATAGTAGTATACTCGTAACAACTAGTATGACTGACTATGACGGTATAAAGAATGAAAAAAAAACCACGGTTAGGTGGTATATATTATAATACAATTATGGATGGACGGACTGCCTGCCGACTGCCGACACAGAGGTAGCCACAGCCGTGAACTACCGCACTGTACACTGGTTGATAAAGAGATAGTAGTATACTCGTAACAACTAGTATGACACTATGACGGTATAAAGAATGAAAAAAAAACCACGGTTAGGTGGTATATATTATAATAATACAATTATGGATGGACGGACTGCCTGCCGAGTTCCGACACAGAGGTAGCCACAGCCGTGAACTACCGCACTGTACACTGGTTGATAAAGAGATAGTAGTATACTCGTAACAACTAGTATGACTGACTATGACGGTATAAAGAATGAAAAAAAAACCACGGTTAGGTGGTATATATTGTAATACAATTATGGATGGACGGACTGCCTGCCGAGTTCCGACACAGAGGTAGCCACAGCCGTGAACTACCGCACTGTACACTGGTTGATAAAGAGATAGTAGTATACTCGTAACAACTAGTATGACTGACTATGACGGTATAAAGAATGAAAAAAAAACCACGGTTAGGTGGTATATATTGTAATACAATTATGGATGGACGGACTGCCTGCCGAGTTCCGACACAGAGGTAGCCACAGCCGTGAACTACCGCACTGTACACTGGTTGATAAAGAGATAGTAGTATACTCGTAACAACTAGTATGACTGACTATGACGGTATAAAGAATGAAAAAAAAACCACGGTTAGGTGGTATATATTATAATACAATTATGGATGGACGGACTGCCTGCCGACTGCCGACACAGAGGTAGCCACAGCCGTGAACTACCGCACTGTACACTGGTTGATAAAGAGATAGTAGTATACTCGTAACAACTAGTATGACACTATGACGGTATAAAGAATGAAAAAAAAACCACGGTTAGGTGGTATATATTATAATACAATTATGGATGGACGGACTGCCTGCCGAGTGCCGACACAGAGGTAGCCACAGCCGTGAACTACCGCACTGTACACTGGTTGATAAAGAGATAGTAGTATACTCGTAACAACTAGTATGACTGACTATGACGGTATAAAGAATGAAAAAAAAACCACGGTTAGGTGGTATATATTATAATACAATTATGGATGGACGGACTGCCTGCCGACTGCCGACACAGAGGTAGCCACAGCCGTGAACTACCGCACTGTACACTGGTTGATAAAGAGATAGTAGTATACTCGTAACAACTAGTATGACACTATGACGGTATAAAGAATGAAAAAAAAACCACGGTTAGGTGGTATATATTATAATAATACAATTATGGATGGACGGACTGCCTGCCGACTGCCGACACAGAGGTAGCCACAGCCGTGAACTACCGCACTGTACACTGGTTGATAAAGAGATAGTAGTATACTCGTAACAACTAGTATGACTATGACGACGGTATAAAGAAAGAAAAAAAAATACCACGGTTAGGTGGTATATAATTATACAATTATGGATGGACGGACTGCCTGCCGAGTGCCGACTGCCGACACAGAGGTAGCCACAGCCGTGAACTACCGCACTGTACTGTGTCTGCTGCTAATATAGACTGGTTGATAAAGAGATAGTATACAACAATATACTACTATACTGGTGGTCAGGCACTGGTCACCACTAGTCACACTGGCAGTGGCACTCCTGCAGCAAAAGTGTGCACTGTTTAATTTTAAATTAATATAATATTATGTACTCCTGGCTCCTGCTATAACAACCTGCAGTGCTCCCCAGTCTCCCCCACAATTATTATAAGCTTTTATACATTGATGTGCAGCACACTGGGCTGAGCTGAGTGCACACAGACTG
This sequence comes from Pseudophryne corroboree, assembly GCF_028390025.1. Classification (NCBI taxonomy): domain Eukaryota; kingdom Metazoa; phylum Chordata; class Amphibia; order Anura; family Myobatrachidae; genus Pseudophryne; species Pseudophryne corroboree. The sequence continues at coordinate 429,670,792 of NC_086445.1, forward strand.
AGTCACACTGTGTGACTGCTGTGTATCGTTTTTTTCAGGCAGAGAACGGATATAGCAGAGAACGGATATATTAAATAAAAGTTAACTTAACAACAACTGCACTGGTCACTGTGGTAAACTCTGTCTGCACAATCTCTCTCTCTCTCTCTCTCTTCTAATCTATTCTAATGGAGAGGACGCCAGCCACGTCCTCTCCCTATCAATCTCAATGCACGTGTGAAAATGGCGGCGACGCGCGGCTCCTTATATAGAATCCGAGTCTCGCGAGAATCCGACAGCGTCATGATGACGTTCGGGCGCGCTCGGGTTAACCGAGCAAGGCGGGAAGATCCGAGTCGCTCGGACCCGTGAAAAAAAAAGTGAAGTTCGTGCGGGTTCGGATTCAAAGAAACCGAACCCGCTCATCTCTAGTAAATACAAGGCGACTATCGGAGGCTGGGCAGGGGTAAATGCAGTATGGTGAGATGTCACCTGACGCAACCTTACTACTGTACTAGGCACAGACTAAGGAGTGTTTGCAAGTGCAACAATGCACAGGTTGGAATATAATCAACACATAATCCCAATATACATGCAACAAATCCACAGGGTGTTATGAACAATAAGACTGTAAATACAAATGATTTGTAAATGCAACAATGCAAAAGGTGGATACAATAAAGAAATATTTGGCAAGACAGTGCCTGTGTGGAAACTCCACACCAAAACCTGAGTTCATGGCTAGCTGGATCAGATAAGGAAATCAATCAGGCAAGGTCCCAGAATACACACGCTGGCAGGTTCTCACACGAGCTGACAGGTTCTCACAAATGCAGGAACTATCACCAGTGATATGACAGAGACCAGGAAGGGAATATAAATGGTGCTTGCACCAATCAGAATGCTGAATACTAATTGCAGAATTCAATGCAGCTGCCCTGCACTACATCCTAGGTACACATCCTCCTAAGCAACGGGGAACGCCATCTGCATCCGTCATCCCCATTGCTAGGAGTCCGGCGGCTCCCAGCACCCGGCGTCCACCTGTTGCTAGGCACCGGGCGGGGACCAGGAGGCATTGTGCCCGACGTCAGCCTGTTTCTAGGCGCCGTGCAGGGATCAGTGGGAGACGCGGTTCCCGGCTCCCAGGCAAAGGCCGGGACATGTGTCTCCCGCTGCTGCTGACAATTACATTTCAAATGCCATTTCACATAGGAGAATGTATGGTGTGCTTGTCAAAATTGACTTGAAATGAATGGTATTGATATTAACAATGCTATAGAAACAAAAACAGGTCTAGGTTACATGATTTTAGCTGTTTTTATCAGTTTTTAAAGAAATCCAAAAGTAAAGCCCAAACAAAACAAAACACTTGAGGATGATTTTAACAAACTACTCTAATAATATCTGTCCATGATATTTATGGCAGAATTAAAATGTTTTTAATTGTGTCAGCCAACAGATGGCGCACAAAGGAGCTATACAATTTTAGCTCAGTTCAGGGACATGCGGTGAGGTAAATGGCTCAGGAGGCACTCACTAGTACCAAGGGCCTAATTCAAATCTGATCGCAGCAGCAAATTTGTTAGCTAATGGGCAAAACCATGTGCACTGCCGGGAGGGCAGATATAACATGTGCAGAGAGAGATAGATTTGTGTGGGGTGTGTTCAAACTGAAATCTAAATTGCAGTGTAAAAATAAAGCAGCCAGCATTTACCCTGCACAGAAACAATATAACCCACCTAAATCTAATTCTGCAGATGTTATATCTGCCCCACCTGCTCTGCACATGGTTTTGCCCAAAAGCTAACAAATTTGCTGCTGCAATCAGATCTGAATTACCCCTAAAGCCAGATTTGCACACAATAAATGAGCCAAAGGGTACATGTGGGCAGGGGTATATCTAGGGGTCCGAGCTCCCCTGGCAAAGTAAGAGGCTGGCGCACCACCACCACCACCACACACACACACACACACACACACACACACACACACACACACACACACACATTTGAAATAAGGAAGGCATGTCAAAAATGGGATGTGGCCTTGTGGAGAAGGGGCGTAGCCGCACAATGGTACATTCAATTCAAATAATTACACACAGTATCAGGTTAATAGTGTCCATTACTCACATTACACCACACAGTTGTGTCTCTTATTCATGTTATGCCACACAGTAGTACCCCTATAGAAAACACTGTCTATACAAGCATGGCCAGTTGTAGACCTTATGGCGCAAAGGGTGAAAGTCTCCTTTGGTGCCCCCCCACTTGACAGGCAAGACAGGGTTAGCGAGTGCCCAAAAATAAGGGCATGGCTTCATAGGAAAGGGGCATGGTTACAGGATAGTACCGATTCACATTACACCACACAGTAGTGTACGTCAGTCACATTACTTCACACAGTAGTGTCCATTAGTCAAATTACACCATCAGATGTGCCCCCAGTAGATGTACCCCCAGTAGATGAGCCCCTAGTAGCATCGCTTACACACACAAAACCCCCTCAAAATACTCACTAGCCATGCTCCTACTTCCCGACTGCTACAGCCCGTCTCTGGCCACCCGCTCCTCGGATCTATGGGAGAGACATCATGATGTCTCTCCCATAATGCCACACAGACAATAGAGGTCAATTAGGACCTCTAGTGTCTGACAATGGTGCCGGCTACAGTGGGCACCTACACAGCCCCTGCTGCAGCTGGGGACTGTGATATGCAGTGGGTGGCGGGCACCTGTGGTGTTACTGCGGCCACGCCTGCAAGCTGCAGCTCCCTGGGGCACAGGCCCAGCTTGCCCGTGCCTAGAACTGCTCCTGTATACAAGGCATATGGGGAATTCAAATAGAAAATGGAAATGTGGAGGAGGCATGGCTTGGCTGGCTGCTGGAGTGGTCGTGCTGCAAAAGAGCTCCTGCAGACTCTCTTTATTAAAGGGCTTATTAGCCTCATAGCATACAGCTGTGCCCTTGCTTTTTGCCCTTCTGGCCTGACATAAGAGCCCTGAACTGGTAACCCTGGGTTGCGGAGCCGGGAGCCATGTTATCACGGTCTCTGCGGGTTGCGGCCTGTTTACCTACATCGAGCCGGGGACTCAAATAGTCTTCTACCAGCCAGGCCCCTGTGAAGACCGTAGCCAGAGTGGGGACTCGTCTCCTGATTTCGCTGGGACCCCCTCCTATCCCGTGGTGCAGTGTCCAGGAGCCTTTTCTGTGCTGCTGTGAGGAGACACGGCTGCACTGACGACCACTCTGCAGCGCTGAGACGTCGGGGAGATCCTGCACCTTCCATCCGCGATGGACACCCATGGCTTTCTTATCCTTTTTTATCAGCACTGTGTGGAGAGCTCGGCCCGACCCTGCAGTACGGGTGGGCGGTAGCCAACACTGACTGGAGGCCCGCTGCTAGACCTGTACAGCGCACCCCTGGACATACAGACAGGTGCGCAGGACACATACCCTGCAGCCGGCTTATTTAACTGGAGATAGTACCCTCCCTCTGCACCTCAGCAAACGGTGGGTGGTGGCCTGGAAGTGGGTGCACGGGGTCCATCACATCAGCACTGTAGCATCCAGGTGTCCTGCTAGTAGCTACAGGGGAGTTACTCCCCTCATTCTCACTGTCCATCAGGTGCCTCATTGTCTGTGTCTGTCACAGGAGTCAGGCGCAGCATTTAATACTGGACCCCATTATACTGCCACGACACTGCTGGCTTCTGGGTTTGCCCACTGGGCTCTGCTGAACTGTCACTCTACACTGGCCCACCCCTTGGTAGCTGATTAGTCCACTTCTGTATATGGGACGTTAATGTGTGGCTGATTGTATCTTAACACTCATCACTGACCCTTTGTCCAGTGTCCACCGCAGTACCACTTTGTTAAAGTGCTCTTTGCCCTATCATACTTCCCCGTTTGTTACTGGAACTATCTATTACATTGTGCGGTACGCCCCAACCTTATATGTTCTGAAACTATTCCTTCCTGTTCACCCGGGCCCTCTGCTTCCCCAATTGTTTACTCGTTCATTTTGACCGTGACTCCTTATGTCAAAAAATAACAACAAAGGGGGTATACAAAAATATTCCCAACAGGGTATCATGCAACACCTTTACAGGGCTTCACATCACACCTCTGACTCACCACCTGCTTCCCCAGTGGAATCTCTTGGTGCAGATGTCTCGCCTGGTGATTCTTTTGCAACTAAAAATGACATTCAGGCCATGATGGCGGATTTGAATAAAACCCTCACCTCCAATTTCCAGCAACTGTTTGCTGACCTACGAAGTGATTTGGCCTCTCTTTCCAGCCAAACAACTGCAATGGAATCTAAAGTGGAGTCTAACTCTAGAGGTCTGCTCAAATTCTCTCAGGACGTTAATTATCTTTACCGAGAAGTGGAATTTCTCCATGATAAAACTGAAGATCTTGAAAATAGAAAAGGAAATGTAATCTTCGCATTCCGAATGTCCCAGAAACGGTTGCTCCTCATGACCTGGAACCTTACCTTCTTTGTTTATTCCAGATGCTTTTGCCTTCTCTCAAAGATCATCCTTGTTATATTGAACGGGCACACAGGGCCCTCCAGACGAAGCCCAGAGATGGTGACCCACCCAGAGATGTGGTGATGAAATTCTTATCCTTTAAAACCAAGGAACAGGTATCTGCCTCTAGCAGAGCAATGCCACGCATACTCTTCAAAGGGTCACAGATCTTTCAGGATTTGGCTCCCTCCACTATCATTAAACAAAGGGAACTACAAGATACCACGTTGATTCTCTGAGACAATGGATACAAGTACAAGTGGGGTTTCCCGTTTCGCCTCATACTTGATGTAAATGGCCGTGCGGTGTCGGTAAAGGATCCTAAGGAAGGGAAAGACTTAATCCATAGACTTCAGCTGTCGGCGTCTGGGGTCGGTCCTTCCTCTGGTGGTCCATCTATACCTTGACAATAGACTTCCTCTAGGTGATCTGAGGTTAGATGACCCATTTCTGACAATCTCCCGCTCGGTATATGTTGCGCCCGGTATGGGTTGATTTTGTACTATTTGCGGCTACCCGAGTTTACAGTTATTATTGATATTTTGTTTATCGCAATAGCGAACTTTCTCACCCGGGGTGCACAATACTGACGGGAGACGGTAATGTATGTTCTCCTTGCATTAAGTTACTCTGTTATGGTACAATGTTTGCCAACATGGTATTATTGTTGTTACAGATTTCATTCTATATAGTGTCACTGCTGTTTACTTACTCGTAGATGGTTTTTTTTTAAGAGATTACTGTTTTTTTGGTTCCGGTTGGATGGTCTCCAGTTCATTAGGCCTCTGCCACCCCCCATATACCTGGGCCTTTTTTGAGAGGTTACGTGCTTCCTTTGCTCTATTTGTTCTTCTATTTCATAGTAATATTAATATAGCCCTCCCAACACCTGGATCCCCTAGGTTTTCTTTTTGCTGAAGCATACCTTACTCCCCTCCCATCCCCCCTGCGGGACCCGGCCTCTGTGAACCCGCCTTTCCTTTGTGGGGCATTATTTAGTTTGCAACCCCCTTTTTTTTTTCTCCCCCATTTCTCTTTTCTATTGTACTGCCACCCTCATTTCCAGTACTGCTCTTTTTCTAATTCTCTGAGTAGTTTCCTATGAATCTTGTGCATACCTGGGTGAGTGGGCGCTCCATCCAACACCATGCCTCTCATTGTTCTTTCCATGGAAGTTAAGGGCTTGAACTCCCCCGCCAAGCATTCCCTCCTATACAAAACACTCAATACTCGTCATGGGGACATTGTGTTGCTTCATGAAACCCATTTTAAGAAGTGTTCTCACCCATCGCTAATATCTAGATGATTTCCCACGGTTATGTATTCTTCCCATGCCTCCCAGAAGAATGGGGTAGATATTATGATTAGGTCGTCAGTTCCCTTCCAGGTTCTTTCAACTACTGCAGACAAGGCAGGACGGTATATCATTATAGTATGTCAATTGGGCTCTCAGATTAGGACTTTTGTAAACCTGTATGCAACCAATGTTTTTTTCACAAACTTTTTCTACAACTTCAGTCCATCCGTAGTGGTATCCTTTTGGTGGGTGGGGACTTTAATTCTGTGATATCACCTGAATTGGATAGGAGTACCCCATGGTGTTCCTCTCTTCCATGCCCTCCCCTGGGTAACCTCCAGAAACACAAGACCGAGGCTGGTCTCTTCAATACATGGCGGGTGCTTTAACTGACCTCCAGGGACCATACATTATTTTCCAATCTCCATGGTTCATAGTCTCGGATAGACATGATTCTTGGTTGTAATGGGTTACTACAAAAGTTGGCAAAGGTAGACATTGTTCCAAATGTTTGGTCAGACCATGCAATAGTATTGGCCACCGTTAACCTTTTGGATTCCCCGGGAGGCCGCCCTTCCTAGCGGTTGAATGAGACTCTCCTTCGCATTCCTCACTTCAAGGAACAAATTAAATGACAAATAGAGAATTATTTTTATAATAATGTCACTGCCGATGTTCCTTTCCCTACAATCTGGGAAGCACATAAGGCTGTCGTTAGAGGGGCAATGATTAAATATGCCACACATAGAAAAAAGTAACACACTGAGTGACTGACTAATCTTAGCCTTTCAACTAACGCAGCTTGAGTGGGCACATAAACAATCCCACTCCCCACAGGTCCTTCATCAGTTTCATAGTGTTAGATACGAACTTCAATCCCTCCTCACGGAACGTACAGAGTAATCCCTTCGGTACCTTAACCAAAGATTTTATGAAAAAGGTAACAAATCTGATTCTCTATTAGCAGCCACACTCTTAGAGCTAAAAAAGCTTCACACACCATCCTGGCTCTTAGAAACGGTTTGAATGTTCTCAGTTATGACCTGCATTCTATTAACGAATCCTTCTACTGTTATTAAAATTCTCTTTATAATCTTGCAGAACCTGTGGGAGGCCCTGAGCTTCCTTCCACGGTGGCTCAGGAATTTCTTGATGCCTGTAACATCCCTCGTCTACCTGCCTCCGCAGTGGGTAAGTTGAACTCTTCTATCTCAATCGAGGAATTTGACGCTGCCCTGAAATCTCAGAAACCATCTAAAGCACCAGGACTGGACGGATTCCCAGTATCTTACTATAAATCCTTCTCAGGTTTACTTGCCCCCCATTTGCTCACTGTTTTTAATAAAATAATGCTTGGTGAACGTTTCCATGCAGATTCACTAAAATCAGTGATCGTTGTGTTGCCTAAACCTGGAAAGGACCCGACTATTTGCTCCAGCTATAGGCCAATTTCTCTTCTTAATGTAGACATTAAGTTATTTGCAAAGATACTAGCGACCTGGTTGAATACTTATTTGGTCCAATTGATCAATGCCGATCAAGTGGGATTTGTCCTGACTAGACAGGCCCTCAACAACACGAGGTGCACAATTAACTTGGTTACGTTTATTAATAAGCACAAACTGCCATAAATTCTTCTGTCAGTAGACGCAGAGAAGGCCTTTTATGTTTCAAACCTTGAGGTCCTATGGTTACTGTGATAACTTTCTGTCTGCAATACAAGCTTTATACCACAGCCCCATGGCATCAGTCTCTACTAATGGGCTTTCTTCCATCTCCTTTGGTTTGGGTAATGGCACCAGACAGGGATGTCCTTTATCGCCCCTGTTATATGCCCTTAGCATCAAACCACTGGTGGCCCACATTAGACCACCCAGATGTTAAAGGGATCGCTATCCTCGGTACTCAATATAAAATATCTCTTTTTGCGGATGATGTCCTGCTCTCCTTGTCCTAACCTCTGACCTCACTTCCTAACTTACAGACCGCACTTTCACTATTTGGTAGGTTATCAGGGCACAAAGTTAATTGTTCTGAATCTGAGGCACTTGCATTCCACCTTCCCGTTAATACTGTAAAGCTTTTAGGTACGAATTTTGAGTATATTTGCCGGCCTTAGGTTATCGGTTACCTGTGGATTCAGATCACAAAACACTATGACCAGCTGTTTAAAGCCAATTTTTTCCCGCTTCTATAAAATATCAGGAAAGACTTGGCTAAATGGGATCCCTTGTGTATTTCATGGACGGGTAGAATTAACTCCATTAAAAAATGTCTGTTTTGCCACGGCTGTTCTATCTGTTCCAAACCATCCCTATTGTAGTCCCGACTGCATATCTCCGTACAGTGCAATCTATGTGTGGCAAATTTATATGGTCAAACAAACACCCCAGACTTGGAAGATCATGCCTCTCCAAACTGTCGACTGCCGGCGGTTTAGGCCTCCCTATATTTGAACAATATTTTCATGCTACGCAATTAAACCTCATTGCCGCCTGGCACTCGCCTGAGGGTTGCAAGAAGTGGGTATCCCTGGAAAATGCACTTATTAACTATTGCTCGGTTAGTTTCCATCCGTGGCTCCCACCACACCTGAGACCAGCCTCAGTATGGGATACCCCTTGCGTCCGCTCAGTTTTGAGGGTGTGGGATGGAATAAACGAGAAATTTGATTTAGCACCGTATCACTCCCATCTGACTCCCTTTTGGCGTAATCCCCTGTTTCCTATGGGATGTATATCATCATACTAACACCCTTGGGTTGAAGCAGGCATAGACAGGATATTCCATATCTTGGGGGATTTTGCTCTGAAAAATTTCACAGCTATGAGCAGTGTCGGACTGGGGCATGTAGGGCCCACCGGGGGAATGCAGTGGTAGGGGCCCATGTTTGGGGTGTGGCCACTCTGCAGAGGGGATGTGGCCTGCTACCTCATTGGTTTGACTAACCATTAGAGAGTGCAACGTCTGGGCCCCTTCATAAATATATACAGTAAATTCAGCTGCTGTATGCATGATAATGTACCAGATTAATAACAGATTAATAACAGCAATGCACTGTAGAAAATACACCACAGTGCAGTATAAGGTAACATATGTATAATGTATAATTTAAGTGCACAGTCTGGAACCTGATCCTTAGAGCAGAAGGTGGGCCCTCAGGCAGTAGGGCCCACCGGTGGTTTCCCATGTACCCCTGTGGGCCAGTCCAAGTCTGGCTATGAGTGAGCACTACGGTATTCAGAAATCCAGGTGTTTTGATTATTTGCAAATTACTAGCTTTGTACGTTCCTTGAGTGAATCTGGTACACTTACAAAACCTCACCCGTTTGAGCGTATTTGTAATTATGACCCGGGGCGCAGGGGCATCATTTCTCTTTCATACTCCCTTCTGGCCGGCTCCTCTCCTCCCAGAGAACCATTTGAATTGGCTTGGGAACAAGACTTGAGGATGTCCTTGGAGGAGGAGGAGTGGTCTGAGATCAGATGCATGATAGCCAAGGCCTCTATAAACACAAATCTTAAGGAAAATGCTTATAAAGTCTACCCTAGGTGGTATATGGTCCCTGAAAGATTACATCATTATCTATCCAACAAGTTCAGATCTCTCCTGGAAACAGTGTGGAGCCGTGGGCTTTTTTGCATATGTGGTGGGATTGCCCGTTGATTAGGTCTTATTGGAATGACATCCTCACCCTTATCAGGAACATTCTTCAAATTTCCTCCCCCATTAGCCTCTTGCATGCCTTGTTAGACAAACCATTGGAAGGGATCCCTAGATCCTCAAGTTGACTCTGCACTCATATCCTTAATGCGGCCAAGATATTGATAGCGTCGCATTGGAAGCAGCCCACAGCCCCATCTATGCAAAATGTGCTAAACAAAATTTGGTTTATTTCATCAATGGAATACCTCACTGCCCTGCTTCGAGATTTCGTAGCCAAGTTTCAAGACACTTGGGGCCCCTGGTACCTATATTTCCAAAGAAAACTTCCGGGTTCCTTCTAAATTCTAAATTGTGACTTTCATTTGTTTGCACTTTCTTTTTAATGTTATGTATTTGGAGTTCTCTTCGGCCCCTTTCTTCTCTTTTCTTGTGTTCTACATTCAACAACATGGATTGTAGCAGTATTGTTCTCTCCTCCCTCCATTTTCTTCCCTTTCTTTTCCCATTTTCCCTCCTAGTTCCCCTCATGCAGTTGTTGTCCTACTGTAGTATTGTTTAGTTCTCTCCCTTTCCCCCCTAAAAAATTAAAAAAAATGAGTGGACTTGATACTGTTTGTATTATCTGGAATGTATTTTATTGCTCTATGTATTTTGACACAGTGACAATATTTTGCCAGTTAATTTTTTTCCCCTTTCTCTATGTGCATTTCCGGATGTTGTACACTTATCTCTCCACTTCCACAAATAAAGAGATTTAAAAAAGAAAGAAAATGAAAATGTGGACAAGTGCTAATAAATATATTTCTATTTTTATATGGGGAATGCGTTCAAACCACATTTTGCCATTAGTATATCTGATCCTGCCCACAGGCACACACATATACATTTAAGGTGCATACACATGGTGTGATGGGGTGTCGCAGCCGATACTGACTATATTGTGCCCAGAGGCATGTAGATAGCATCAGCCCAGCCTGCTCACACTATATTTTCTTGCAATGCTGATCCCACGGGACCATGCATAGGCATCGCAAGCTTATAAACACGGTGCGATATGCACTTTTTCTGTGCTATATGGACTGTATAGTCCATATCACATGAAAAATCGCACCATGTGTATGCATCTTAACATACATTGGGCGGGATGTACTAACCTCTTCTGCTGCGTTAACTGCTTTTCTCTGTGCTCCCTGCCCTGACATATTCTCCACATTAACCTGTCTCCGGCTCCCCCTCCCGGCACTGCTTTTTGCATCTTTGTACACACATACCGCCTCTTCACAGCTGCGGCCACTCAGGTTTCAGCTTTGTTGATGCCGCACACCCAAATGGTTAAAACTCTGGCTTATACATTAGTATGACATAAAAGGCTTTTGCTTCACCCCACCACACACCACTGGCTCTGTTCGGGCGTGATGAGCTGCCATCGCTGACATTTCAGCTCACACCTCTCAGGGGTGTGAGCTGAAATGTGTGAAAAGTAAACTGTTTTGGCACCCAAACAGCACTTTTGGGATCGCGCTCATTTGTTTAGTTGGCTTTAACCATTTTATGCAGCAAAATCCGACTGTAATGGGCGCAGTAAGTGGGATAGGGGGAATCAATTGAATATCTCCCCTGCGATCTCCTGTCACTTTAGATGGGTGATTGGGTGTTGATATCAATTGAATTCCTCCCCTAGAATTTTGTTATACATGGTTGCCTCCAGTCCATTAAACCAGTTTTTGATTGCAAACTTCAAGTCATCATCACTTCCTAAACATTTTCTTCCTAGAAACTTTTTGAGCTTAGCAAAAAGGTGAAAATTGGTTGTAGCAAGGTCCAGACCATAAGGACGATGACTGAAAACCTCCCACTCAAAATTGTGATAAGTGATGGGTTTCCAGGTCAATCTTCGTCAAGCACTTTTGTTCATCCATCCATTTTTGAACATCTGACACCACTGTCTCACATCACCAAACATCTGCTTTTATTGATATATTTTGACAGGTCTCACTGTCTGTTCAATCAACAAATAACTATCCTAACTTCAAATTATTTATGTCACAATCTCCTTCTAGCTATACTGCATGCAGGGTCAGCAAAAATCATATATCACAATCCTTCCTTAAACATCCACCAGAGGCACAAGCAGGGAATACCACCAGCACACCATTTAAATGGCAAACATGTAATGTCTTAACATCAGTTTAGGGTACAACTGTCCTGTATACTGTGCCACTCGGTTACTTACTGCTTCTGCCACCCTGCAATCCACTCTCATGGCAAGGTGCCAGTGTCCTTTGTCCATTATAGGCTGCAATCCACTTCAGAGCCTAGCCTGGAGTACTGATGTTCTGACCACCTGACCACTGTCCATCAAATCCTAAACCAGATTGAGCCTCCCTGAAATACGCTTAGCCTTTCACAGCTAACCCAAGGGTATAAATCCCATCCATTGGCTCTAGCAAATAGCCAGTGCAATGTTGTCCACAGCCTTGCTTGGTGCTATTCAGTGAGCTTCTATAATTACCTTGTTCAGAGACTCTCAATGTGTTTACCACCTTGCTGCACTACTGGATTTGTCATTAGTTCATGATTATCCAGCACCATCAGTTCCAGATGATTATTCTGCACCACTGGTTCCAGATGATTATCCAGCACTATCAGTGCCAGTCAATTATCCAGCACCATCAGTTACATCAGATAATCCAGCATCATTGGTTCCAGACAATAATCCAGCACCATCGGTTCCAGATGATAAACCAGCACCATCTCTTCCAGATGATTATCCAGCATCATCATTTCCAGGCAATTATCCAGCACCATCGGTTTCAGGCAATTATTCAGCACCACTGGTTCCAGCCATTTATCCAGCATGATCAGTTCCAAATGATAATCCAGCACCATTGTTTCCATCCGATAACTTTGCACCACCTGTGCTCTGTGCAGATCATCCATCTGATTATGGACTCCAATGTGTCTCTATAAGCAACACGCCCATATGATGTTACCTATGCATCTGATTAACCAACCCCCTGTAAATGCCTAGGAATGCCCAATACATTTTCTGTCTGGTGCATGCGTACAAATCTGTACTGCAACTCTGCACAAGCTTAATCAGGATGCATGTGCAGTGCAGCTCAGACGCATGTGCAGATAAAACACATTGCAAAAGAAAAAAATAAACACACAGGAAAAAACATACACATTGCCCCCAACAGAAAAACATACAGGTATTGGCCCCAAAAGAAAAAAAATAACACATTAGCCTTAATAGTAAAAGAAACACAACACTGGCCACCAAAGGAAAAAACAAATACATTGACCACCAACAGGAAAAAATGCATTAGCCCACAGAGGAAAAAAGTAAAACAAATTGGCCACTACAGGAAGAAAATTAAAATCATTGGCCGCCACAAGAAAAAATAAACACATTGGCCACCACAGGAAAAAAATATTGTCCTCCACAAGAAAAAAATAAAACACACTGGCAACAACAAGAAAAAAAAAACACACATTGGCCATCACAGGGAGGAAAAAACAAATTATCCACTGAAGGAAAAAAAGAAAACAAATTTTCCACCATGCAAAAAAATAAAACACATTGGCCCCCACAGGAAAATAAAAACAAACACACTGACCCCTGACAGGACCCCTAACTATTTGCCCCCCTGTTTAACTTAAATCCCGCAAGATGCTGAAGACAGATGTAACCATACTACTAGGCATAGTGGTAGTGCCTAGTAGTATATCCTAAATTAGAATGAATAGAAAAAGGTGATAGACATAGGGAGCTGGAGGCACTGGGATGCTGCTGATGATGATGATGATTCCTCTGTTCACTCCTGACTCCCTGCCATGCGCAGAAGGGTAGTTGAAGGGAAGAACTTATCTGCCAGGGACATGTAGCTCCATGTAATGTGTCATGTGATGTATGTATAACATTCCCTGTGCAGCATATGATTCATCTGGCAATACATCTCACACACTAATGATAGGTAAATTACAAATCTATCTTTGTTGCAATTAAGTGCTGCATGGGTTACACATCCATTTATAAGCTGAGCTTGGGAATTTCAGAAGGCTACACCTATAGCCTGTTCAGTATGATACATAGTACATGTTATCAGTAAATTACAACTGCACAGTGGAGATCGCTCTATATGAGAAAGCTGCTTAAAGTGGAGTGCAGCTGCTCAGCTCCTGTACGTGAGTGTGGGTCACCTGGCATGATGTATATAAGGGGATCTACCTAGCATAGCATGTATAAAAAGGGCTCTACCTGATGTAATGTGTATAAAATTGGCTCTACCTGGTGTAATCCATATAAAGGGCTCTGCTCTACTGAGATGTATCGTGTGTAAAGGGCTGTAACATGGCATAATGTGTATAAGAGGTTTGTCTCTGCTGTGGTGTAATATGTGCAATGGGCTCTAACAAGGTATAATGGGCCTGATCGTAGCTGTGCAAAATTTTGCACGGCTCCGATCAGGCACCCTGTCATGTCGGGGGACACCCAGCACAGGGCTAGTCTGCCTTGCATGTCTGGCCCTCCCCCCGCTGCAAAGGTACGAAAGCATCACACGGCGGCGATGCCTTTGTACCTGAAGAGTAGCTCCCTACCAGCGCAGCTCCTGCATGCTGGCATGGAGCTACCCATCGCTCTCGCTCTCGCAGCGGCTGCATATGACATCACTAAGCCACCGGGCCCGCCCCCTGCATGGTTTGGTCAATTAGGCAGAGCCAAACGCTGAGCAGAGATGCCGATTGCATCTCTGGCATGCGCCGGCACACTGTGATGCCTGCGCATGCGCAGTTCAGGTCTGATCGCCCGCTGTGCAAAAATGCACAGCAGTGATCAGGTCTTAATTAGCCTCAATGTGTAAAAGGGGAACTACTGTGTGGTGTAATGTGACTGCGGGACACTACTGTGTGGTATAATGTGAATTGGTACTATTCTGTGGCCACGTCCCTTCCCATGAAGCCACACCCCTATATTTTGCACACTGTCCCCATTTAGAATTTTGGGGATGCCAATGGAGACTTTCGCCATTGGCGCCACAAAGGCTAGAACCAGCCCTGACAGGCATATTCACTTATCCATGAGGTAAACTCCTCTGCTAATTACTGCCCCAGACTGATCCATATAACAGGCATGAACCCGCAAATTAATCCCTATGGGTGTACTTTTTTCTGCAGCTTCACGCACAAGGAAAACACATTGGAGGTAATTCTGAGTTGATCGCAGCAGGAACTTTGTTTGCAGTTGGGCAAAACTATGTGCACTGCAGGGGGGCGGGGGCAGATATAACATGTGCAGAGAGAGATAGATTTGGGTGGGGTGTGTTCAATCTGCAATCTAAATTGCAGTGTAAAAATAAAGCAGCCAGTATTAACCCTGCAGAGAAACAAAATAACCCACCCAAATCTAACTCTCTCTGCACATGTTATATCTGCCTCCCCTGCAGTGCACATGGGGGGTCATTCCGAGTTGTTCGTTCGTTATTTTTTTTCGCAACGGAGCGATTAGTTGCTAATGCGCATGCGCAATGTCCGCAGTGCGGCTGCGCCAAGTAAATTTGCTATGCAGTTAGGTATTTTACTCACGGCATTACGAGGTTTTTTCTTCGTTCTGGTGATCGTAATGTGATTGACAGGAAGTGGGTGTTTCTGGGCGGAAACTGGACGTTTTATGGGTATGTGTGGAAAAACGCTTCCGTTTCTGGGAAAAACACGGGAGTGGCTGGAGAAACGGAGGAGTGTCTGGGCGTACGCTGGGTGTGTTTGTGACGTCAAACCAGGAACGACACTGACTGAACTGATCGCAGATGCCGAGTAAGTCTGGAGCTACTCAGAAACTGCTAAGAAGTGTCTATTCGCAATTCTGCTAATCTTTCGTTCGCAATTTTGATAAGCTAAGATTCACTCCCAGTATGCGGCGGCTTAGCGTGTGTAAAGCTGCTAAAAGCAGCTTGCGAGCGAACAACTCGGAATGACCCCCATGGTTTTGCCCAATTGCTAACAAAAATCCTGCTGCGATCAACTTGGAATTACCCCCATTGATTCCACAGTTTACATGAAAATATTACGTTTAAACGTGGTATTCCACTATATCAGGCACTGGGAATAGATTATTTAATTAAACAGCCTTTCCTCAGGACCTGTGGAAATTATGTTTTTTTTTGTTTGTACTATATGTCAGATTCGATTTGTTCCTGGGTTTTACAGCTGCTTACTGCATACTTGTTTTTATGCCTAAAGAAATAGTTTTATATTTTCATGCAGGTCAAGTGGTTTTTTTGTGTAGTATTACTGTTATTTGTGCATCTACAGTAAGTAATACTTTGAATTCATTACTTAAATTCAAAAATATGTGGTCCAGCAGTTCAGCACTGATTTTTGTCCGTAAATGCACCTCATACAAAGTAAATACATTTACATGAGCTTTCATTTTTCAGAAAAAAACACATGAATCCAGAAAACAGAATGAAATAGCAAGTATATTTTTTCTTTACAGAAGGAGTGAAATTCTATTTGATACAATAAACAGCTGGAGGATACTTTCTGTATTTTGACTCTTCACAAATCCACTCATCTATAAACCCTTTAGCATGACTTTATTTGTAAGTCTCCAGAGTACAGTGCCTCAATGCATCCTTCTTCTAATGAGGTTCAATCCTTTCAACTGAATTCTTTTATTCTAATGCTAATGATAAAAACTAGTTGTGCATAGCTCAAGATAAATAATCAAACAAAAGCAATAATAATAAATATTAGCTACTAGGCTTGTGTTTAGTTCTGACTTAATACAACCCATTATTAACTACACAATGGACCTTAAAACTGAGTTGGGTTTACAGTAAAGTGCCTGAGGTAATGAGCATATTCTTATTTTAAAACAATGTTGATACAACTGACCTAAATCACACAGTAGCTTCAGATTTCTAAGTTCAACAAAGCTAATTTCTGCAGGCTTGTGCAAGCAATATTACAGTATGTGCGTTGTTTTAAATGTATTACATAGTATTACCATTGTAACATTGTTTCATTTCTTATGCTTTATTACCTGGAATTAATTCTGTCCTGTGGTGAAATTGGATAACTTACTGTATACATACATTATTTCATATGGACAATATTTTTATATAATTGTGAAAAAAGTTATTAAATGTAAAGTATATAAATAGTGCAGTGGTTCCCAAATGCAGTTCTCAAGGCACCCTAAAGCCAGGTACACACTGACATAATGGTGGTCATTCCGAGTTGTTTGCTCGCTAGCAGTTTTTAGCAGCCGTGCAAATGCTATGCCGCCTCCCACTGGGAGTGTATTTTAGATTAGCAGAAGTGCAAATGAAAGGATCGCAGAGCAGCGGCAACATTTTTCTGTGCAGTTTTAGAGTAGCTCTAAACCAACTCAGCACTTGCGATCACTTCTGGCTGTTCAATTCCTGTTTTGACGTCACAAACACACCCTGCGTTCACCCATCCACGCCTGCGTTTTTCCTGGCACGCCTGCGTTTTTTCGAACACTCCCTGAAAACGATCAGTTGACACCCAGAAACGCCCACTTCATGTCAATCACTCTGCGGCCAGCAGTGCGGCTGAAAAGCTTTGCTAGACCCTGTGTGAAACTACATCGTTCGTTGTAATAATACGCCGCGCGTGTGCATTGCACCGCATACGCATGTGCAGAAGTGCCATTTTTTTGCTTCATCGCTGCACAGCGAACGAATGCAGCTAGTGATCAACTCGGAATGACCATCAATATCCGTCCGATATGTAATTTCTGGCTGAGTCAGAATGACATAACGTGCATGTGTCTGCCCAATATGCGGACGTGTCCATGGTTGCTAGTGACGTCGACCAGTCGGCCCTGCTACACGGCCAACGGGTCGATAACGCCAGTGACCTAGTTATACCCCTTTTACACCACATCGTTTACTACAGTAGGGAGAGGCGGCGCGGAGATGATCTCATTTCCCAGCGCTGTCTCCACTTCTGCCCCCGCCGCTGGCTCCACCCCCCGCTGTTATGGCAAACCGCCCGGCATATTGCCAGGTCGGGGAAACCTGCTGCAGCTGCCAATGCCGGATCCCACCCGGGAAGGACCCGTTTCGAATTCCCGGGTGGGATCCGGCATTGGCAGTGTGAAAGGGGTATTATAAGTAAATGTAGGACAGAACGATATGTCGCCATCCTTCATTACTCATTCTGGTGTGTACCAATGATCCAATATATAGGCATGCTGGGCCAACATATCAGCTGGGTACACATCTCGTAGTGTTTACCCAGCTTAAGGATATCCATGCTTGAGCCAGATGGTACAATCAAACTGACTGAGATACTTATTAAGTCCCATGTGCTCTTGCATGGATATCTTTTAAACCAGGACTGCTAAGGTGCCTTAGGGAAACATACATACAGATGTGTCCACATACACCTATCCTTCAATCGCATCACATACTCCCATCTGTTTAAAATGCAAATAAGATGCTAATTTCAGAAAATAGTGAGAGATCCCGTGCTTCTGTACCCCTGGTGGAGCGTCTTAGTTGTGCAATGCGTCTCACTTCAAATGGGGCTTAAAAGATAGGTGTATGGGGAAACATCTAATCTATATACACTAGTGTTACCTCTCCAGAATACTGATAATGTACCACAAGGTTTCATTAATATGCTATTTAAATTACATATACAGCATGTACTGTTTTAACATTAATAACTAGCAAATACAGTATATAATCTAGAACTGACATTATGAAAGCCCAAGGATATTAATGTCATATGTCTAAGATCATACATTTCTAAGAAGACATTTAATAATATTTATTTCCATTAACCCTTTTTTTATTTTTTTAACTACAATTTTATAATGTTGAAGATCTTCAATTTATTGCCCGGGAAACCGTCTAATATCGTTCTCAGACAGTGTGCTGATGGACATCCCTGTGTCAAAGTTGGTGTTTCATGCCATTAATATAATCATAGTCCCAGTATGAATACCCTTATGCAGTCTCAAAATAATTTATGAATTTGTCAGATGTTCACAGTTAAGCTTGCTGTGCAGTTATTTGGCTAGTAGAAATTCATGTTATAGTAAATAAAATGTTGTCTTCTTTAATATGAAATGGGATGTTATAAAACCTTTATTTATTCAATGCTCCTCAGAATTACTAGAATTATCACAATCATTTTACAGTTAAATCAGTTTTCTTTTTAAAATATTTTCAGTATTTTGATATCTTTAAACATCTTTTTTATTCAATGATCCACAGAATTACTTGAATGAGCAAAGTAATAGATCAGTTAAATCACTTTTTTCTTCTAAAATGTGTAACTTAAATATAAAATTGTTAAAAAGAAACATGTTTGCACCGATCAGAAGATTGAAGCCATGCAGGAAGTAATTATTATGTCATTTATGTCTTGTTTCTTTTTTACCAGGTATTTGCCAAGTAGCTACAGTATCTATTGTTCCCAGCAGAGCAGGATTTTTTTTGCTTTCTCTTCCACAACATTCTCATTGTTCTCCTCTATTTTCTTCCCATCTTGCTCTTTTCCATCTTTTCCTTTCCCTCCGTCACACTTTCTCCCCCTGTAACTCCCATGTCTTTCCTGCCACTTTGAGACCTTCACCCACATGATGCATGGGGGAGCAGGGGGCAGAGGAGGTGGGGGAGGCAGCTTAGTTTGGGGGACATGAGCGGCTGTGTGTGTTCAGGCAGCCAGTGTGGGCCTTAAGGGATGATTGGTTCATTGTCCTGCTTTCCTGCACAGCTGCTAGACTGACACAGCTGGTTATATAATAGATTGTTCATCTTAAATGGAATATTGAGAGAATGTTTCTGCCACCACCAGGCTAATTAGGGCAGCTAAACATATCTGCAGACTCCCACTAAATAAAGATTTTTTTTTCAAATATAAACACAGTCTTTTCCCATACCCTGTGTCTCAGGATAACAATTTATGTATGCAGATATCTGACAGCATGATCAAAACAGTTAGAATCCCAATGGATCCTGAAGGTAAGTACAGGTGTTAGGGTAAGGCTGCTGGGAGGGGGGAGTTTAGGGTTAGGTTGCAGTGGGGGTGTTAGAGTTAGGCTGTGGAAGGGGATGGTTATGGTTAGGTTGCAGGAGTGGTGGGTTAAGGTAATATTGGGGTAGGGTTAAAATACTTACCAGGATCCATTGGGGACTTTGACATCTGGATGACACTGTCAGCATCCTTACCTTTGGGATCTGACTGCCGTGACCTTGTAGCTAAAGCAATTAGCACTATTAGCACTATTCTTTCCCTTTAAATCCATGGAAAAATAGGTGCAACAATAGAATAATAAAAGCCTCACAATACATGATATACAGTAAAAGGTGTTTGAATTGCTTTGCTAGATTTAGATGGTGGAAATAATTTGTGCTATGTAGACTGCTGTGACATCTTGCACATAGCCAGATGGATATTTACCTGAAATTATACATTGACAGGAAAAGAACACAAACTCTTACAATAGACAAGTAAACATTAGAGATGCTGCAATCAAGAAGTAAACTGAGAGAAATACTTTACCATATTTACCATATTCATGTGAGAGTTTTTTTTAATGTATTTTGTATTTGCCAATTAATTTTGTATTAAACTAAAAGTTTGCATGTTAAAGAATATTAGTTTTTTTTGGTAAATATAAACATCTTTTCAGCTTTACTTACTCAGATAGTTTAAAATATAAATGTATTATGTTCCAATTCCATTTACTGCATGTTATTTTCAATATTATGGTTGAGGCTTTTTGAGTACTTTAATCTAGGTGAATGCAAATACATAAATTATACAATAACATACATTTTATATTTGTATGCAACTCCTTTCAATCAGCCCAGTATCATATATATCATATATTTCTGTATCAGTGCTGAGCAAACCGGATCTTATGGAAACCAATTAATAATTAGCTGGCCATGATCACCTGTGTTTTGACAAAGACACAGTTTGGGTTGAAATGTATCAGCAGCAGGTAGAAGTGGTCATTACCTGTAACAGAGCACTTGCAATCCCATAGAGCGGTGGGAAAGCCTATGGCACCTTTGCGCTTGGGGTGATCGGACAATAGAGAAAAGCTAGTAGTTCAGTGTACCAGAGGTCCTGGAATGTCACCTATCTATATGCTGTGGTATACCACATACATTTGGCTTCCAAAGGTCTGGTGAGCTTTCCTAACATCTTCTGGGTTAAGCTACCTGCTTATGTGAAGAATACAAGTGTTTTAAATGAGAAACCTTTATGGAACATTTTAAATATTGATTAAAATCTACTTTTTATCACATTCTTTGCTAACGGATGGTTATTGGGAGGATGTCATAAATAAGTTGGCTACATTAATTTGCTGCAATATAAAAAGGAACATTTTAATATTTAACAAAGGTTATTGTTTCACAGATGTGTAAAAGGTTTAATATATTCAGCTAGTTGGGCTGAGTTATTGGAGACACATTTCTGAGACATCGAGCTTCTTGTGGTTGGCTATACAATTATTTCTATAAAGGAATAACCAGGAGGGAGGCATGGTGAGTGGGAAGATAAGGAGCTGGACTATCCTTCTTCTTTATGCACCGTGTGATATGTGTTAGAGTAGATTCTGGACATAAGAATCAGCATTGTTTAATCTCCCAATTTAGTTTATTATATAATATATATAATACTTAATAGAAAATACTGTAATTCCTTGTTGTGTTACCCTTCATAATTTTTTCCTTATGTCTAATAAATGATCTCTAAATACAATAATTTTCACACAATTAATTACTGTAATCATCTTGAAAAAAATAGCTTTATTTTATTTATATGACAATAAACATGAAACAATGTTTATTATTATTAATGTATTTTTCGTAGCTTAAAAAATTAATCATTTCTTCATTATAGAGTCAGCCTATTATTGTTTCATGATTTCTAAGTGAAGACAAATAAAACTGAATTTATAATGTATTAAACTGTATTACTGTATGTATTACTATAAAGACATACAGTATGTGATGTATCCAAGTAATACGAGAAAGTAAAACTGCTATTATATATGATCAATGATCAACTAAATGTTAATTTGCTAAATAACAATATCAAATATTGAGCTTAATTATTAATAATTATCCCTATATGAAACTCTGATTTGTAATTAGTTATGTTCATCTGTATGGGAGTAGACACCCTATAATGGTGTCTGTGAGCATTTTATGTGATGTACAGATACAGTTCTGTACTTATGATGTCTAAGGATATTAGAAACATATAGTAGGAAGTAGTATTCTATGTCTCAGTGGGGGAAAATTGCATTGCCAGGTCCTAACAGCAAAATTTGAGTAGATGCCTGGTGATACCATTCTATCCTCCAGTCCCCCATTCTGCTCACAAAAAGGCATAGTGAGGCTCTTTCTAATCATGCATCAGTTTAAATTCAGTCCTCTGCTCTGCTCTTTTGACAGCAAAGTCTTTGAAGACTCCAGGAACTTTGAAGGGAGAGTCAGTCATCATTGCCGCCTGCACTCCTTGTGTTCTCTGCCACTTCTACAACTAGAATATATTTACTAAATTTAAGTTTCAATGAATTTTATAAATGAAAATTGATCTAAACCAACCTTGTATTTCAGTTGCTAAAACATTTACTAACATTTTAAAATGAATATAAAAAAATATGTTATTAAATGTGTGTTTTAGCCCCTAAAACATAACATCGAATTAGATCGCTTTCCATCATAGCTGACACCCCGTAATATGTTCAGTTTTGGCTCTGAATGGAAGTGGTCAGACAATGTGATTTAATATTAATGATTACTAAACCAAATCATTTGAAGTCTATATTCAAATTTGGGGTAGAAACATATTAGAGAACAGTGTATATCATTGTCAAAATAAAATGATGCTTTTTGTGGCCAAGATTATTGAAAACAAATGTGTTTTACTTGCAAATACAGTTATTAAATAGAAACAATACTAAATTAAATTGTTATAATAAGCAGTTTTGATTAGAGATGAGCGGGTTCGGGTTTTACTCGGATTTACTCGGTTCTCAAAACGGCATGTGATTGGCTATCCAAAACACGAGACTTCCGTGAGCAAATAAGATGCCGTTTTGAGAACCGAGTAAATAAATCTGAGTAAAACTGAACAAAACCGAACCCACTTATCTCTAGTTTTGATAGACTTCCTGTAACTTCTCGTTACAATTTTTTTCAAAAACTCAGTATTACATTCATGCTATTTCCTTGCCACCTTACTGGTCTTTTTTGTTGAATGTGTTATATTAGGAATATCTGTCAAAAGTTCATTATATAGACATACAGTAAGTGCATTTTTTTTAAATATCTCATCATGATAAATATAAAATAAAATAAAATGGTGTACTTTTAAACATGTAAATATATTTCTCTTACGTCCTAGAGGATGCTGGGGTCCATATTAGTACCGTGGGGTATAGATGGGTCCACCAGGAGCCATTGGCACTTTAAGAGTTTGAGAGTGTGGGCTGGCTCCTCCCTCTATGCCCCTCCTACCAGACTCAGTTTAGAAAATGTGCCCGGAGGAGCCGGTCACAGCTATGGGTGCTCTCCAGAGTTTCCTTGGTAAAGCTTAGTTTTAGAGTTTATTATTTTACAGGGAGGCTGCTGGCAACAGCCTCCCTGCATCGAGGGACTGAGGGGGGGAGCAGTGTCCGCCCTGCGGGGTCTGAGCCACTGTCTCCGCTGACTGGACACTGAGCTCCAGAGGGGATAGATCATTCCCTGTCGCAGGGGATTGCTCACCCCAGAAGCATGCCACTACCCCCTTACAAAGCTGAAGATTGTGGCAAGTGAGTCACCGACCCCCCTAACAAGCGGGGGGCCGGTGTGAAGATGGCGGCATCAGGGTAGGAGGCTCAGCGGTACATAGTGCAGCACTGTAAGTGGTGCCCTGAGACAGCGCCTACACCCTACACTGGTCACACAGCCTGTTGGGGTCCCCGGATCTCAGCCAGCATCAATCCTCAGGCCAGTATAATCCTATGAAGAGCTGGAAGACAGTGCCATTTTGGGGGAGGAGCTTCTCCTCAGAGCGGACCCAGCAGCGTTCAGCACCATTTTCCTGCCTGCCCAGCGCTGTCAGTGAAGAGCAAGTCCCTCCACAGCAACTCCAGCTATATATCATGGTACCAGGAAGTTGTAGAAGGGGGGGCTGCAAAACGACTGTGTAACCTAATAAGGTGCACAGTCAGCACTGATAAGGGTCTCCCTTTATATTAAAAGTGCTGTGTGTGGGTTGGCGCCAATCTCTGTTTCTCTCTTGCCATTTCTTGGATATGTCCTCTCAGGATGATCCCATTCCATGTAATCGGGATTGCACTGGTTTAGCACAGATTCCAGCAAGGGAGCCTGAGTGGTTATCCTCTATCAAATATATGATTTCTCAGATTTCAAATAGGGTTGCACAAAATGAATCTGCAACTCAGGCTTTACAGAACTCTATGGCAGTATGGCCCAGTTCTGGTACTTCAGGGCTCCCTGCTGTATATTCCCATAAATGTGCTCTTGCTCAGATCATGCAGGATGATACCAATACCGACTTTGATACTACAGACGGTGACGGGGGGATGTGTTGCGGGGTGCTGCATCACTTGCAAAAGGGGTGCAGTTGATGATGGAGGCTATTAGGGATGTGTTGAATATTGCTGATACAACAACCGAGCAGGTTGAGGAGACTTACTTCACTGAAAATAAGAAAGCCTCGCTAACCTTTCCTGCATCAAAGGAATTAAATGCTATATTTGAAAAGGCTTGGGAAAACACAGATAAATAAATTCCAGATACCGGTAGAGGATAGGAAAAAATGGGAAAACTCACCTATTGTTGACGCATCAGTATCCAGACTTTCAAAAAAGGTGGTTTTACCTGTTCCAGGATCTACTGCCTTGAAAGAGCCGGCTGATCTTAAAATTTAAAATATGCTCAAATGCATGTACACGGCTTCTAGGGCAATACTATGTCCCACTATTGCCACTGCTTGGATTGCCAAAGCTATAGTAAAGTGGTCAGGCACGTTACTTGAGGATTTGGATACTATGGAAAAATGTGATATTGAATTGTTTTTACGTTACATTCAGGATTCGGCAGGATTTCTGGTAGAATCCATGAAGGACCTGGGTTCCATGGCTGCGGGGATTTCCACCATGTCAGTATCAGCTCGTCGAGGGCTGTGATTGCACCAGTGGACTGTCGACGCAGAATCCAGGAGAAGTGTGGAGACCCTACCCTACACAGGTAAGGCTCTCTTTGGGGAAGCGTTAGATACGTGGATCTCCACGCCTACGGCTAGTAAGTCACCCTTCCTTCCCTCAGTTACACCTCCTCTGAAGAAACCATTTTCTTCAGTTACGTCACAGTCCTTTCGGTCTAACAGGTCCAGAAAGGCAAAGCCATCCATTACCTTCTTTCTGGGAGGTCGGTCCAAGTTCAAGAAACCTGTGGCTGCAGGTTCCTAGTAACAGAAACCTGATTCAGGTACACCAAAGTCATCCACATGACGGTGGACTGCACGCCCCGGAGGTGGGGATGGTGGGAGCGAGACTCAGACATTTCAGTCATGTCTGGGTGTCCTCCGAGCTGGACCCCTGGGTGCAAGACATTGTGTTCCAGGGGTACAGGCTGGAATTTTAAAATCTCCCTCCTCAACGATTTTTCAAATCAGGATTGCCAGCTCTGCTGGCAGACAGTACTGTCTTGCAAGAAGCAGTCCAGAAGTTGGTGGAGGCACAGGTCATTATGCTGGTACCTCCTCACATGCAGAACAAAGGTTACTATTCAAACCTTTTCGTGGTACTGAACCCGGATGGTTCGGTCAGGCCCATTCTGACCTTAAAATCACTAAACCCCTTTCTGAGGGAGTTCAAGTTCAAAATGTAGTCCCTAAGGGCAGTGATATCAGATCAGGAGGAGGGGGAATTCCTAGTATCCCTTGATATCAAGGATGCGTACCTCCACATTCCGATTTGGCTGCCGCATCAAGCTTATCTGGGACTTGCACTGTTGGACTGTCACTTTCACTTCCAGGCCCTTCCATTCGGTCTCTCCACAGCACCGAGTTTGTTCACCAAGGTGATGGCAGAAATGATGATCCTCCTCTGCAGACAGGGGGTGAACATAATTCTGTATCTGAACAATCTGCTGATAAAGGCATCATCCAAGGAGAAGCTGTTACGGTATAAAGCACTCACGACTCAACTTCTCAGAAAACATGGTTATATCCTGAATCTTCCAAAGTCACATTTAGAACCAACCAGAAGGTTGTCCTTTCTGGGAATGATCCTCGACACGGAGGTGCAGAGGGTGTTTCTCCCAGTGGAAAAGGTGTTAGTGATACTAACGATGGTCCAGGATGTCTTGAAGCCAGCCTGGGTGTCAATTCATCAGTGCATTCACCTTCTGGGGAAGATGGTGGCCTCTTACGAGGCTCTGCAGTATGGGAGGTTTCATGCTCGGTCCTTCCAACTGGATCTCCTAAACAAGTGGTTGGGATCCCATCTACACATGCACCAGAGAATTTATCTGTCGCCAAAGGCCAGGATTTCACTCCTCTGGTGGCTGCAATTATCTCACCTTCTGGAGGGCAGCAGGTTCGGGATTCAGGACTGGATCCTTCTAACCACGGATGCAAGTTTCCGGAGGCTGGGGCGCAGTCACTTAAGGGGAAACCTTCCAAGGAAGGTGGTCAAGTCTGGAAGCTGGCCTGCCGATAAACATTCTGGAACTAAGAGCCATCTATAACAGTCTCCTCCAAGCGGCCCATCTTCTGAGAAATTGGGCCATTCAGGTGCAGTCAGACAATGTGACTACAGTGGCTTACATAAACCGACAGGACGGAATGAAGAGCAGAGCTGTGATGGCAGAGGTAACAAGAATCATCCTCTAGGCAGAAAAGCATGCGTTTGCGCTGTCAGCAATCTTCATTCCGGGAGTAGACAACTGGGAAGCGGACTTCCTCAGCAGACACGATCTCCATCCAGAGGAGTGGGGTCTCTATCTTGAGGTGTTCAAGGAGGTAACAGATCTTTGGGGCGTACCCCAGATCGACATGATGGCTTCTTGTCTCAACAAGAAGCTTCAGTGGTATTGTTCCAGGTCAAGGAACCCGCAAGCAGTGGCGGTGGATGCCCTAGTGTCTCCGTGGGTGTTTCAGACGGTGTATGTTTTTCCTCCACTTCCACTCATCCCAAGAGTTCTAAAGCTCATAAGGAGAACAAAAGTTCAAGCAATCCTCATTGCTCCAGACTGGCCAAGAAGGGCTTGGTACGCGGATCTTCTGGATCTACTGCAAGAAGAGCTGAGGCATCATCCTCTTCGGGAGGATCTGCTGCAGCAGGGGTTGTTCGGCTATCAAGACTTACCGCGGCTATGTTTGACAGCATGGAAGTTGAACGACAGATACTAGCTCAGAAGGGCATTCTGAACAAGGTCATTCCTACCCTGATACAGGCTAGGAAAGGAGTAACGTCTAAACATTACCATCGAATTTGGAAAAAATATGTATCTTGTTGTGAGTCCAAGAAATTTCCTGTGGTGGAGTTTAAACTGGGACGGTTTCTCCTCTTCTTACAAGCTGGCGTGGATATGGGCCTCAAGTTGGGATCTGTGAAAGCCCAGATTTTGGCCCTATCCATTTTCTTCCAAAAACAATTGGCTGCCCTCCCTGAGGTTCAGACCTTTTTGAAGGGAGTTCTGCACATCCAACCTCCCTATGGCGCCTTGGGACCTTAACGTGGTGTTGAAGTTCCTCCAATCAGATTGGTTCGAGCCTCTACAGAAGGTTGAAGTCAAATTTCTCACGTGGAAAACTGTCACTTTGTTGGCTTTAGCTTCTGCTAGATGTGTGTCATAGTTGGGGGCTTTATTGTGTAACAATCCATACTTGATCTACCATGAAGATAGAGCTGAACTCTGGACATGTCAGCAGTTTTTTCCGAAGGTTGTGTCGGCATTTCATATCAACTAACCTATTGTGGTGCCAGAGGCTACTGACACCTCAATTTCATCAAAGTCCTTGGATGTTGTAAGGGCTCTGAAAATTTATGTGAAGAGGACTGCTCATCACAGGAAATCGGACTCTCTGTTTGTCCTGTATGATCTTAAGAAATTTGGGCGTCCTGCTTCTAAGCAGACAATATCTTGCTGGATCAGGTTCACTATCCAGCATGCTCATTCTATGGCAGGATTGCCGTGTCCTACGTCTGTGAAGGCCCACTTTACTCGCAGGGTGGGGTCTTCCTGGGCAGCTCGGCGTTACATTTTTGCCAAGCAGCATCTTGGTCTGGGTTGCAAAGTTCTACAGGTTTGATACTTTGGCCTCTGATGATCTGAAGTTCAGTCAATCAGTTCTTCAGGAGTATCCGCGCCCTCCCTCCCATTCTGGGAGCTTTGGTACATCCCTTTGGTACTATTATGGACCTCAGCATCCTCTAGGACGTAAGAGAAAATAGGATTTTGGTTACCTACTGGTAAATCCTTTTCTCGTAGTCCATAGAGGATGCTGGGCTGCCCGCCCAGTGCTTCATTTTCCTGCAATTGTTATCTGGCTCAGTTCAACTTTGTTTTAGTTAAGTACTGTGTTGTTTACTTGGTAAGTAATCATCTCAGCGGTTGCTGAGTTTTCAAGCTAAGTTAGCTTAATGTGCATTGTATGTGTGAGCTGGTATGAATCTCGCCACTATCTGGGTTAAATCCTTCTCTCAAAGATGTCCATCTCCTCGGGCACAGTTTCTAGACTGAGTCTGGTAGGAGGGGCATAGAGGGAGGAGCCAGCCCACACTCTCAAACTCTTAAACTGCCAATGGCTCCTGGTGGACCCTTCTATACCCCATGGTACTAATATGGACCCCAGCATCCTCTGCAGACTACAAGAAAAGTATTTACTGGTAGGTAACCAAAATCCTATTTTAAGCAAATACACACTCACACAATGGCAGTACTCATCCAGTGTATATATATGTCCAAATAGTCTAGAGATTTTGACCAAAGCCAAAGTGATATAGCTGGTGCATGTGTTTAATATTTCCAATACAAATGCCCCAAATGCAGGGGCATAGGTATCATGGATACAGGGGGTTCCATTGCTGTATGGCACAGACAACCTCCAGGGCCAGTCCTTTCCCTGCACCCAGTACCTGCTAGTTAAGACTGTGATAGCCCCAATATACACTGCACCAGCCAGTGAGATGATGGACAGGGGAGCTAACTGAAAGAGGACTGTTTGGAGCCATTAGATGAAGGTGTGTGTGAGTATTTTGACTGGAGTTTAGGGTGAATGACAATGTGGCAGGAATTTGTAGGTGAAGGATCAAATTATTAAGGGTCTGCTGGCATATTAATGACAAGTAAATGATTCTGATGGCATATAAAAGGTGTGCAGAAGAGTCTAATGGTACAAAAGGTACCTGATGTCTTAAGGTGTCTGCTGGCACAAAAGAGGCACGTGAAGGTGTCTGATGGCACAAAAGGAAAATATAGAGGAGTATAATGGTGTATTAGGGGCATGTAGAGAGGTCTGAATTCATATTAGAGGCATGTGGGAGAGCTCAATGGCACAAAAGGAACATGTATCTGATGACATATAAGAGTGAAGGGGTTAGACTTACTAAAACTTCATAAATAATCAACCTTTTTGAAAACAAAATTAATAATATTTCCATATCAGGTTGGTAGTAACAGTTACCAAACTGATATATCCATGATGTTGATACAAAAATCTACCCTACCCCAAAAGCTCACTGCCTTGATGTCCTATTTGACTCTGAACTGTCCTTTGTTCCCCACAATCATTCTGTTTCCAAATCCTATTACATACATCTAAAAAACATATCCAAACTACACCAATATCTTGCACAAGACACTGCAAACAGTGTAACTTATATACTGTACTCATTATATTATGCATTATTTAAATAGTCTCTTTACTAGTCTTCCCCATAACAGACTCTCACCACTAAAATGCACTTCATATGCAGCTGCAAGATTGATTTTCTTGTTAAATGTTCATCATCCACTCTGTCAGTTTCTTCATTGGTTACCTGTATTTTACCAAATTCAATATAAATATGTTTGCTTATGCTTAAGGCTATAAACAAAACTACACCAACATACATCTCAATATATGTCAAATATGCAATATGTAGCACTTATACCTGTATATCAATGCCTATTTCACTATAGATTATAATCTTGCAAGTGTAGCCTTCTACCACACCCATTAATGGGAATCAATTTTAAAAATATATATAACATGTCCCTTCTGAAGTCCTCCACATGCTTCCATACAGTGAAAGACTATCAGCACTCTGATTGGTGGAAAGCTCCAATCATCCACCAATCAGCATGCTGACAGCCAGTCTGGGAGGCAGGTAGAGAATGCTACCTCACAGCTCTGATTGGGTGATGACCATCCACCGCAGCTCAGAGTACCCTAAAATTGTTGAGGCCTGGGCAGCTGTCCAGTGTGCCTATACATTACGATGGCCCTAATCTTACCTCTTTGTCTGTCATTACCCAATCTTGTTTTATTAATGTTTCTTCCCAATTGTAAAGCCCGATGGGCTATGCTGGTGCTATATAAGTAACTGTTAATAAATAATTTAAAGGTAACGTGGAATAGTTTAATGATTTTAAATAACTTGTAAAGGGGAAAGAAGGCACATAAAGGGCATGTGGAGGAGTCTAAAGGCAGATTCGATGCATGTAGAGAAGAATGGTTACATAAAAAGGGCAAGTGGAGAGGTCTTACTGAATATAAAGGTAATTTGGAAGAATCTGATGATTTGTAAGTGGAATGTGAATGGAGCTGTGGACACACAGTATACAGAACTTGTGGGTGCTCTGAAGACATATACAGTAAGGCATATTTAGAGTTTTGACAGCATATAAGTGGAAGATGGGTTGGTCTGATGGCAAATTAGGGGCATATAGAATAGTCTGACAGCACAAAAGGGGCATGTGGAGAAGTCTGATGGTATATAAGGCTCATGTAGGGGAGTAGTACAGCATATAAGGGGTGTATGGAGAGATACAGTATGATGGGATATAAATGGCAAGTAGGGTTATCTAGGACAGCACTGTAGGTGTACTGGTTAGCATTACTGTCTCACAGCATTAAGGTCCTGGGTTTGATTTCCACCATGGTACTAATTGTGTGTAGTCTGTATATTATCCCTGTGCTTGTGTGTGTGTGTGTTTCGTCCAGGTACTCTGGTTTACTCCGACAATCCAAACATATAAACTAGAAGGTTAATTGGCCTCTGTCAAAAAATTAACTTTAGCCCATTTGTGTTCACACGTGGTAGGGGATATAGATTTTAAGCTCCACTGGGGAACAGACTGTTGTGAATGGCCAATTATTCTCTGTACTGCATGGCAGAATATGTACACACTCTATATGGAGTGATACCTGTATTCAGAGGAAACAACCAGATTCTATAGTGCATCAGGAAGCTCCCTTTGTGCTGCTTTTTTGGACAGATTTATTTATGTTGCGATTAAGTATGTTTACCACTCACCCGGGAAAAGCCTAAATTTTAGTCTTTCAGCTGACAACAACAGCACAGAACACCAAAAAGATGGTACCATCAAGAAGTCCCAACACTGCTGCTGCGGCTACAATAGCCCATGCCACAGGATTTATAAAGGGCAGCACACCGGGATAGCTACTATGAGGTACAAGTACAGTCAAATTAAGCACCGGAACTAACTTATCATTAGCATGATGGCAGGGACTGTATTACACAAGTTTAGCACTACCACTAATCTCAGAATGATGGATTGTTCCAATATCTGCATCTTAAATCATTGAGAATGAAAGAGTAATTTTGAGGACATCCTGTATACCGATACTGCAGACGACACAGTACTGTATATTGCTAAGCTCTACCTGGACAAAGAGAGCTTACCACCTAAGTGATAAAGGGTCTATTCTTGAAACAGTGAAAAGTGTGGAGAAGTAAGCCAGTGGAGAAGTTGCCCATGGCAACCAATCAGCATTGAAGTAACATTTATAATTTGCATACTATACAATTGTACGGAACAGCTGATTAGTTGCCATGGGCAACTGTGCTCTCCATACTTGTAGCTTATCTTCAATTGTGTGAGAGTAATCACAACAGACAAATAACTGTTGCCCAAGATTATATAGTGCTACAGTGGCCATAAAAGATAGAGATATTGCAACATGTGTTAGGATGCGTAAACACTCGACAATATTGTGTACAATGTGCCCGATTTGGGCACATAGTTCACGATATTGTCCGGAGTATATGCAATATTCCACTGATTATGTACACTCCCGCACGTCGTCAGTGACATCCTCCTTCGAACTTGCATGCAGGTCCGACAGGCGACATCGCCAATGCTCCACCCCCCCGCCGGCATTCGTCGCTCCTGACATTGGCAAGTGTGTATACACTTGTCGATGTGAGGTCCCGTCACAAGCATCGTGTGCACATCACGTAGTTTGTACATAGCTTTACTATTTTCTCACTGGATACTTTGTCACTATCAGATCACATACTGTATTTATACCAGCTCAGTGAAAATAATAAGTGGTTTGTTATCATTGTTATTGACAGTTATTTTTTGTGCATTGTTGTCTGTCACTACAGTGTCCATATGATTTTATTTACATTCATTATTTATTGTTTACTATTTATCTTAAGTGTTCTGATATATATTAAAATTATTTTAATCATTAAAAATATCTATTATATGCAGTATATTTTTTCCATTCTTTTTGCACTCTCTACTTGTGTTTCATTTTTTTTTTGCCTCTCAATTCCCACTGCTTACCCAACAGCAGTATCCCATATCCTATCTACAGATGGTGGGGGGCTGATTCAGTGGGGTTCTGCAGTGAGCAATACCATCTGTTTCTAATTAACCTTCTGCAGTCTTCAGCACTAGTCCTGGAGGAGATCACCATTTTGGGGACTGTGTACTAGGATGATTGCACCTTTCTTGGAACTATAGCTTCATCCCCCACCTCTGCACCTATAACAGCTTTTAGACTACTGGTAGGACTGTGTAGTGCAGTGAAGACTACCCTCCCTGCCATTTTAAATCACCATCGGATCCAGAGAATTATTAATCAACCTTCAATGGATGGTCATCATAATCTTTGGCCCTACAGTCCAGTAATTTCCAAACCTCCACTACAACTTGACTTTTGCTTTGTTCTGGAAAGCACAGATCTGCTATATGCTTCAACCAGGTAGTGATAAATCCACGGCCACTCTCCCTATCCACATTCCTTCACTTTAGTTTCTCTGCTGCAACTGTAGTCATGCCAAGTGGCTACATTGAATATGGACCGATACTCTCTTGGGACCATGACCCATTGTTGCCTTTGGTATACATGTTACTCCAACTGACTTTGATTACCCCTGCTTGATGGGCATTCCTTGCTCTTAGGATATGTTCCTTCCTTGTAAAGTTCCCCACCTCACAGTTTCATGACAGTATCCTTCACATTATGGCCATTTGTACTTTTTTCAATGTAGGTTTTCACCGACTGACTGCCTACATAGCATAACATCTCTCCTGCCTATCTAATACCTCTAGGATCTCTTCTCTCACCTCCTACTATATAGTTAGGAAAATAAATCTACCCACAAAAAATAATCAATGTAACCTAAAGACTCATCAACT
Organism: Pseudophryne corroboree; assembly: GCF_028390025.1. Lineage (NCBI taxonomy): Eukaryota > Metazoa > Chordata > Amphibia > Anura > Myobatrachidae > Pseudophryne > Pseudophryne corroboree. The sequence continues at coordinate 429,703,961 of NC_086445.1, forward strand.
CAGCTGGATATGAGACCATTTCTCCAACCAGCTTTATCTCTACAAGATCTGTACTACATTCATTCTTTGCCTCAGAGCCCACTCCTAGTGGACATTGATATTTTACTCTGATTCTCCAATGTTCAGAGTGACATTAAAGAAATTCTTGCTTATGTTAACTCACTCCCAACCAAGCAGGATATACAGGAAAATGTCAGGACAGGGGTGGCAGCTATTCAGGGAGAACTTTCCTAACTTTCTGAAATAGTATCACCTCTCAATATGAAGACATTGATTTGTTACAGTCTAGGTTCATCAACTTATAGCGTACATACCTGAAAAATAGCCTTAAAACTTCTTAGAGCACTGTGGGCTGGTATTGTAGATGTTTAAGGCCATTCTTACATACCTGAAGAATGGCCTTAAAATGTCTTAGAACACTGTGGGCTGATATTGTAGATGTTGCCCTGATTCAGGAAACACATTTTCAATATGATCCCCAAATTCCCTCCCTCCACATTTATCACTTTCCCACAGCCTTATTTGGTAACAATACTGAAGGGAAATCAAAAGGTTTAGTGAACCTGTTCTCTAAATGGGTAACAGAAGTCAGTCTCCAAAGTCTAGTGAATGTACAGTAGAATACTTTTATTATATTTTAATAATGTTCACAGTTTATATTTGTTAATATCTATGCACCTAACCAAGGTCAGCCTTTCTTCTACAGTAAAACCCTAAACAAAGCATAATCGCTGGTTAAGGGCAATATTGCCTTTGGTGGAGATCTCAACTGGGCTCTGGACCCGGCTGTTGATATTTCCAACAATTCTCCAAGGTAAGCCAAGAAATTGTACCAAAAGTTTTCTTTCATGATCACCAACTGGTGAGTTCTGGAGAACATTAAACCACATGGGAAAAGATTATATGTTCTATTATCACCCCCACACAACCTATTCTAGGATAGACCATGGGCCAGATGTAATGGAGTCAGAGTTGGCCAGAGGTGTGGGCTGCCACCTGAACTCTGATGTGTTTTTTTAAAGTGGTAATTATTTACAAGGCATGTATTTACCTTGTAAATGATTTCCACTTTAAAAAAAAGTCAGAGTTCAGCCAGCAACTAGCACCTTGGGCCAACTCGGAATCCATTACATCTGACCCCATATCTATATTAGTCTAAAAAACATGCTTGTCTGTTATGCTAAAATAGGTGCCATTACATGATTGGACCATGCCCCAGTCCTCGTCAAGCTCTCCCTGCCACAACTCTGCCACAGAGCATTGGTCCTGGTGATTTAATGAAGTGTTATTACAAGATGTATACTGTAAGACCATCGGAATCCACAATGATAGATTACCTTGAAGATAACAATAACCCATATGTGTCTAAACTTTCTGTTTGAGAAGTGCATGAAAGCATGACAAGGGATAAGTGTATTCAACTGAGGTCACATATCAAAAAAACTAAAAAGACTGCACAAATAAATGCCAGAGTTCAATGGATACAACATCTACAAACTGACAACATCCTCTCTCTCAGGTACAGTTTATCTGCAACTGGTTGAGGTATGATAGGCATTAAAGAAAATTGATATTTGTTAAATTGTCTTTACAGAACTGCAGATATAATTTTTATCAGTGATGATATAAACCAGGTAGGATGTTAACTAGAACCCTCTGAGCACAGATACTGTATCATTCTCCTTTAGTCAATCTATTAAAGATGTGATGGTATGACATATTTTCTGGGATCAGGTCAGGAACCCGATGGTCGGGATCCTGGCAGTCAAAATACCAATGCCAAATTATAAACACTACTCGAAATGCCGGCGCTAGGATCCCAACATTCATCACCATCCGGCGCTGGCATCCAGACTGCCGGGATACCGAATGATGCGTGCACAGGCCGCTGGAGAGGTAAGCCAGAGGTGTGTGTGTGTAGGGGGGGGGGGTTGGTTTAAGCTGCAGGGAAAGTTAGGGTGGGGTGGGGGTTAGTGTTAGGCTGCAGGGAGGGTTAGGCACCTCTGGAAAGGGATAGGGTTAGGTAGGGTTAGATTAGGCTAGGCACCACCAGGGAGGGATAGGGATAGGCTGTGGGGAGGCGGTTTAGGTTTAGGCTGCAGGAAAGGCAGGTTAGGGGGTGTTAGGGATCAAGGTTAGCTAGCCAAATTATCCAGTGTCAGTATTGTAATCTTCGGGGTGTCGATATTGGTATATTGACAGCTGTCATCCCAAATGCCAGGTACCCGATTCCTGATACCAACGCCATTTTCCAACTCATCACATTGCCAATATATTTTTCAACTATTATACAAGTCGTTTATACTTTAGCTGAATCTTTCCTCCTCGCTAATGCTACTTGCTGTCAACAGAGGTTGCTATTTTTTTCTCCTCAATTGTCTTCTCCAAACTCTCTCCCTTGGGCAGGGATTCCATAGAACAACCTTTTATTATACAGGAAGTGGAGGATGCCATCTCCTTCCTCGGGTAAAAGTTAATATATTGATGAAATATCACTTACCATCACTTACTATCAGGTTTTCAAGGATATGCTCACTCCTGTTTTGCTACTTGCTTTTAATGCTATTTATTAAAGCAAAAAATTCTCCAAACAATCTTTGGAGGCTATTTTTCCTAAATACATAGATATGCCCAAGCTATAGAACTGCTCCTCGACATTGATATTAAAATATATGTCAGAATACTAACTAATAGATTGAAAATTATTTTCCTGAAGTTGAACCACCATTGTGCATGGCTGACAGGTACGGTATATACAACCAAGGTCATAGATTTAATGCATATACAGTGCATCCAGAAAGTATTTACAGCACTTCACTTTTTCCACATTTTGTTATGTTACAGCCTTATTTCAAAATGGAATAAATTATTTTTTTCCCTCAAAATTCTACACACAATACCCCATAATGACAATGTGAAAAAAGTTTTTGAGAGATTTTTGTCAATTTATTAAAAATAAAAAACTAAGAAATCACCTGTACATAAGTATTTACAGCCTTTGCTCAATGCTTTGTAGATGCACCTTTGCCAGCAATTACAGCCTCAAGTCTTTTTGAATATGATGCCACAAGCTTGGCACACCTATCTATGGCCAGTTTTGCCCATTCCTCTTTGCAGCACCTCTCAAGCTCCATCAGGTTGGATGGGAAGCGTCGGTACACAGCCATTTTCAGATCTCTCCAGAGATGTTCAATCAGATTCAAGTGTGGGCTCTGACTGGGCCACTCAAGGACATTTACAGAGTTGTCCTGAAGCCACTCCTTTGATACCTTGGCTGTGTGCTTAGGGTCGTTGTCCTGTTGAAAGATTAACCGTCTCCCCAGTCTGAGGTCAAGAGCACTCTGGAGCAGGTTTTCATCCAGGATGTATATGTACATTGCTGCATTAATCTTTCCATCTATCCTGACTAGTCTCCCAGTTCCTGCCACTGAAATACATCCCCACAGCATGGTGCTGACACCACCATGCTTCACTGTAGGGATGGTATTGGCCTGGTGATGAGCGGTGCCTGATTTCCTCCAAACATGATGCCTTGCATTCATGCCAAAGAGATAAATCTTTGTCTCATCAGACAAGAGAATTTTGTTTCTCATGGACTGAGAACCCTTCAGGTGCATTTTGCCAAACTCCAGGTGGTCTGCCATGTGCTTTTACTAAGGAGTGGCTTCCATCTGGCCACTCACCATACAGGCCTGACTGGTGGATTGCTGCAAAGATGGAAAGATGACTGTCCTTCTGGAAGGTTCTCCTCTCTCCACAGAGGAATGGCGTAGCTCTGACAGTAGTGACTATTGGGTTCCTGGTCACCTCCCTGACTAGGGCCCTTCTCCCCCGATTGCTCAGTTTAGAAAGCAGGACAGTTCTAGGAAGAGTCCTGGTGGTTCCGAACTTCTTCCATTTACAGTTGATGGAGGCCACTGTGCACATTAGGACCTTGAAAGCAGCAGATATTTTTCTGTACCCTTCCCCAGATTTGTGCCTTGAGATACTCCTTTCTCGGAGGTCTACAGATAAGTCCTTTGACTTCATGCTTGGTTTGTGCTCAGACATGCACTGTCAACTGTGGGACCTTATATAGACAGGTGTGTGCCTTTCCAAATCATGTCCAATCAACTGAATTTACCACAGGTGGACTCCAAATAAGCTGTAGGAACATATCAAGGATGATCAGTGGAAACAGGATGCACCTGATCTCAATTTTGAGCTTCATGGCAAAGCCTGTGAATACTTATGTACATGTGATTTCTCAGTTTTTTATTTTTAATAAATTAGCAAAAATAAAAAATAAAATACTTTTTCACGTTGTCACTTTAGGGTATTGTGTGTAGAATTTTGAAGGAAAAAATGAATTTATTCCATTTTGTAATAAGGCTTTAACATAACAAAATGATGAAAAAGTGAAGCGCTGTGACTACTTTCTGGATTCACTGTAACATTGCAATACTCCGTACCGTCTATTCTTCTCTTAACTGTTGCTGAAAAAGCATTTGATAGGATTTGTTTGACATTCAAGAAAGGTGTTTGGTCATATGGGTTTGGGTCTCTTGAGTCTGTCTGGATTTTTGGCAATATATAACTCCACTTTTGCTAGGGTCAGGCAAATTGTGTTTTGCCAAATCCTTTTTTAATCAGAAATGGCACTAGAGAAGGTTGCCCTACATCACCCCTGTGGCGTTTCCATGGGTTATGGCAATTTCTCAGTCTGCCTATACCTAAGATTTTGGATGTGACTTGATTGTTATGTATTGGAATGGCTGCTATGCTGTGTCCTGACTGTAACATGGGGGGAGATAGTTTATGTGTCTTTTGAGTCAGGCAACAGGTAACAATTTCGTACCAGTCATAAAAGAATGTATGTTAAAAGTGTTGTGCGTCACTCCCCAAAATATCCCAACTTTCAACCAGGACCCCTATGCAAGAGAGGTGAGAGGTTTATGAGTAGTTGTCCCAGGATAAACCTAATTTGCATCTAAGCAAGCCTTGTCGGAACAAAGCAATTCCTTGCTCAGCCTGGAGAGTGGGGGCTACTGAGGGATGAGGCTTGTGGACCTATGTCTCCCAGCAAGAGATGTTGCTGGGTGTTCACTCTGTAAGGGAGAGCTTTCAGGCTAGGAGTGTTCCATCTTTCTGCTTTTAATGGACTCCCTCCACTCAGAACTGACCTCTGTGTAAGATGTGTTAGGTTTTTCTGACTTTTTCTTTTTATTTATTTGAAGTTGTCTGTGCATATTACACAATTGTGTGTTTTGTTATTGTACCAGTTTTTTTCTGTATAACTTAACTCTGGAGATATTTCTTAATAATTCTAAAATCTTTAATAGCATCTCTCTGTGCTTCTTATGAATTCACATGCCTTGAATGGACCATACTGACTGTATGTAATAATAATGTGATTTATGAATCTGGTGATCATTGAAGTGCCGTTCAATACTAGGCATGGTGGCAGTTGAAGTCACGAGCATCCATTTGCATACGGTTGGTGTTTCTGAGCGCAGGCTGGGTGCTGTCACAAACTGGTGGCAGCTTGTGGGATTGTAATTTTTATTTTTTATCATTAAGAGATGAAGTGAATTAGCAGTGTGTGTTTCTGCAGAAAGGCAGCAGCCTAATTTACCAGAGAGTATGTTCAGGATTAAGGAATTTTAAAAAGACACATACTATGCTTGGTTGATTTCTGTTCCCCACTTCTTCTGTTTTTCTTTTTCTATCTTGTTTTTGGCAAACAGTGTGAGGTCCAGAATGACTACTCAGTATCAGCAGATGAGAAAGGATGAGCCTGTGGAACATCACCTGGTCTAGCCACAGCAAGGAGCAACTAATCTGGGCACTCTGGAAGGCCAATCAGACTCTAGCTGATAAGGAAAGCGAGACATTACAACAGATGCCCGGTGGGGGTTGGACACTTCTGCTGGGTCCAGTGAATATACACTGGAGGGTTACCTTAAAACTGCTATCAGTCATATGAATAACGTGGACGAAGGAACAGCCATGAAGCTGGTGCAGCACTACGAAGTGACTGCTGGCCTGGAAGCCGCAGCTGCCAAGTGTACGGCCAACTCAGAGGCTGCAGAATGACAGGCAGAGCACCAAATCTAGCTGGAACTATCCAGGCTCAGCGATCAGAACACAGTCTGTTATCTGGGTAGCAAGAAGCCCCGACACAACAATTCCCTGTGTTGGAGAAAGAAGGCAACCTTCATTCGGAACGAATGAGGGCATTTGAAAGGACTTGCTGACAATTTACACTGGATCCTAGTGAATGGGCCAGCTATTTTACACTGGGACTGAGAGGGAAAGAGCTGGAGGCATTTGAGAACTGGATGGTGATTATCGTACAATTAAGGAAACAATGTTAAAGGGATTTAACCTCACCCCAGAAACTTACAAACAGAAATTCAGAGGCTTACAATGCAGTGTATCTGATATATATTCTGGACTTGTGGCTCAACTGACAACCCTGTTCCATCAGTGGGTTGAGGGGGTGAAGGTGACAGAGTATGCCAAACTCAAGGACCTAATTATCCAGGAGCAGCTTCTCTCACTGTGCCAAGCAGATGTAAAAGAATGGGTTGTGGATTGTAACTCTAAATCATCTGACAGGCTGCCACCCTGGCTGACAAGTACATCACGAACAAGATTCAGGTCACAAAGAAACCATTTGGGGTGTCCGGGCTGTCAGCCTGGAAGGTGCCACCCTCGGCCAATGGATGGAATCCCTTAAGTCGTAGTGTCTGGCAATACCTGCTGTGCCTGTGCATTGCCTGGGATGGGGGGTGGAGGATTGCTCAGCAGGCAGGAGCTGACGCCGGTGTCTGACACCGCAATGCACTACAGGGAAGATACAGAAAATAAACTACAACTCCCAGCAACCCTTGATGTTGGGAACTCCCGCTGGCAAGGGCTGCTGGGAGCTGTAGTTTATTTTCAGTTTCTTCACGAATTTTGGTGCGAAGCCGGACACTGGCGCCAGCTCCTGCCTGCTGAGCAATCCTCCGCCCTCCATCCCATGCAGCTCAGCAGAGCAGGTATTGCCAGACACTACGGCTATCTGCTGGGATGTTGTGGGGTGGGGACTAGGGCTATTTGTTGTGTGGGGAGGCTATGTATGTGCTGGGAGTGGGGGAGACTACTAGTACTATTTGCTAAGGGCAGACTACAGCTATGTACTGGGAGGGGGATGAGGACTATGGCTATGTGCTGGGAAGGGGATGGGGAATATGACTATATGACTGTGGGGGCTTATTTGGCACTGTGGGGGCATAGGTGTATTTGGCATTATGAGGGCATATCTAGCACCATGTGGGCATGTGTATCTGGCAATATGGGAGCATATCTGGCAACATGGGGGCATATATTGCACTGTGGGGGCATATGTGTATCTGGCACAGTGGGAGCATATGTGTATCTGGCACTGTGGGGGCATTTGTGTATCTGGCACTGTGGGGGCATATATAACACCATGGGGGCATATCTGTCACTGTGGGGGCATATGTGTATCTGGCACTGTGGTGGTATATGTGTAAATGGCACTGTGGGGGCATATGAATATCTGGCACTATTGGGGGCATATGTGTATCGGGCACTGCACTATTGTTGTCATATGTGTATCATGCCCCCATTTTAATTGGCCATGCCCCATGTGGCATGTGACCACACCCATATTTTGCTGTGCGTGCGCCACACACAGTACCACTAAGGTTTTTTTTCTACTTGCACTACTGGGTAGTGCACTGCACTGTACTTCTTTGCACTACTATTTGATTATACTACCTGGACTTGGGTGGCATTGCCTCCTTAGCCAGGCCAGGCACTGCTGATGTCTCCTCAGTGTTATAAAAATTACTGTGTGGGCATAATGTGTAAAGGGAACTGCTACTGTGTGGGCATGATGTGTATATGGGTTACTACGGTGTAGCGTAATTTGAATTGGGGGAACTATTGTATGGTCATGCCCCTTTCCCACAAGATCATGTCCCTTTTTTCACATGCACCTTCTCTATTTCAAATATGGGGGGGCCCAGTCCCTTACTTTGCCAGGGGCGCCCGTATCCCTAGATACACCCCTGATGATTCTGTTCCCACTGTTATGACACATGTTAATCATGCTGCTCCACAGCGAACATCTATGCCTGTATGTAATGAAGGGTCAGTATGGATTGTGGATAATGTTGCAGATAATGCAGGGAAGATTTTCTTTCAGCTTGCTAGGATAGAGATGGAAAGGTGTAATCCTGCGTCTCCTAGTGAAAAAACAGGTGATGTACAGTTGTCAAATGAGAGTTATATCGCTAGTGATGCAATGGTACCAGTTAAGGTGACCCCTGCTGACCAGCACAGCATGAGTACAGATGTAGATGGTGAAATTGATACATTTTGTGTTCCAGAAAATAACCCTTTGCAGCTCCACAGGGCTGGTCAGTCAGAAATGGGTCGAACTGCATATCATAATGAACTTTCACATTGAATTGAGTCAGGGTAAAATGTAAATGTAAACAGCCCTGTAGCTAAGATTTTAGCAGTGACTACCCCGCCTCCTTGCACACCTTGATCCAGGTATCCAAGGAAGCAAGCTGCCTACTCAATTAATCTCCATACCGGCTCCACATTCCGGATCCTTCACTGCCACAGGCGGAAATTACCAGCACGCTGCTAACAACTTGATCTACCCGCCCGGCGGCCTCTCGATCACCTCTCCGCTGCATAGCAATCGGTGGGAACTGCAGGATTCTACAACCGAGGACGCTCGGTTTGGACCAGCCCACTGAGAGGTACACATTCATGTGTCAGGCCATGGCCATCCCTTTGTTATATTGGGACTGTATTTACAGCATGCCTTCTATCAGTAATTAATTGACCGGTCTTTTATCTGACTGTGGATACCTTCTATGGAGATTTAAACTGGACACATTGCCTCGTTATTACTGAAGGAGCTAACTTCCAGCTCATATATCCTCAATATCAAGGTGTTTAGCACTCATGTTCTGGTATAATTTTATATACTAAAAACATAAATAGATTTTTAATGTGATATTTTATTGTCATTAGTATAATAAAAATGTCTTTACATTTTTGCACGTCAGCTCTTATTTTCCATTGCCCTGACACATTACGCAGCCGTTCTTTTTCCTTATTTTATCTGCCTCAGATTGTGCATGTAAATTAACCCCTGCCATACTGGAAAAGTGGGCTTTAACTCTTGCAAGTGTAGAAGGCAGTTCCTTCACAGGCAATACCCCTTCCCCATCCCATTCTCTCCTGTGAGGGGGTTGGAGGGGGCTCGACCCACAGACCAGATAGAGACAGGGAACAGGGGGATGGTTATATCTATACAGGGGAGGGGTCCTGGGGTGCACACCGGTAATGAAAGGTGCGGCCCAGCGGAGACCTTTCAGTAGTACTGCATACAAAGACAAAGGTTGCAGGTGCACAATTCAAACACTACCAATTTATTAATAATAATCATTGCAATAGAATTTTGCATTTTGAGTGAGGTTTTTCGCATAGTTATGGCCATAAGTAACGGCTTGCCCACCGTGTCCAGGTAACCTCATTAATCGGGCAAGTCCCTAACATCCCTAACATTTCAGGGGGGGTACAAATCTAGGATGCAGGATACCCCAAAATAAGGTAGCTGAGTGACCCCAGGGCAACACTAAAGTGAAAAATTATATAGTGAAAAAAGTGAAAATAGGTTAGTGAGAGAGTCTACTGAAGACAGCAGGGGTAAATCAGAGAGAGATAATGAGGTGAGAAATAAAGTAGTGAGAGGTAAAGTGGTAAGAAGTGAAGGTGGGAAATGAGTTACAGTGAAACAAAACACACGATAGGGATGAAAGTAAATATGAAAATAAGTGTTAATCTGTGTTGCTCCTGAGGCCAAACAGCCACAGCAGTCATGGGGGACCCACACCCCGGAAATCCACCCCGATCTGATAATCCGTTATATATTTGTGCAGGACTCACCTTGCTCTGCATGCAGTCTAATGGTTGGTTATATCTAGTCAGGATGGAGTTTCTGTGGATATGATAAACAGTGTTCATGTCAATTTACCTTTTCCAAGTTGGGAGAGTGAACACAATTTTAAAAATATAGTGTCTGATAATACTCCCCCCCCTGATGCAAGTACCAGAGGACTAGAGCTATACAGTGGTCATTTGAAGGGGCTGGATATGGAGGTGAACAACCCCAGTCTTGTGGAGACTGGACCAAGAGACAAAGGCATCTATTTACTAAGCCTTGGATGGAGATAAACTTGACAGAGATAAAGTACCAGCCAATCAGCTCTTAACTGCAATGCCATAGTCTGGGTTTGAAAAATTACAGGAGCCGATTGGCTGGTACTTTATCTTCATCCACTTTATCTCCATTCAAGGCTTTGTAAATGGACCCCAAAAAACCCTACCCAATAGTACAGCACTTCAATTATGTGAATTATGTAGTGGAGCAAGAGATGGACCAGAAAAGACAGAAAATCTACCACATTAACATACTCAAAACGTATCATGACAGGGAAGAATGTGTTTCAGCTGTGTGTAGCTTGCCTATAAATGAACATGAATCTGACCCTTTGGTAGACCTGACAGTTGCTGCCCAGGAAGGAGGGTCACTGACAGATACTCGCTGAGGTGAGACACTGTTAGCTAGCTGACACACTACACCAATATCAGGCACACTTTACAGGGAAGCAAAATGCACAGAGTGACACATTATGTGAACACAGGAAATCAGACACCCATGCGACAAGCAGCCTACCAAACCTCCCCAAAAGTTCTAGCATACAGAATATGAAAGGGGAGATTGATGAGATGCTGCAGCTAGGAGTGATTCAGAGGTCCAACATTTCTTGGGCTGCCCTAGTACTACTGGTCTCAAAGAAATGTGGAGGCACACAATTCTGTGTGGACTTTAGAAACTTAAATTACACCACTGTATTTGATGCCTACCCTATGCATAGGATAGGTGAATTGCTAGATCAGCTTGCCCAGACATGCTACATCACTATCATGGCTCTCAGTAGAGGGTAATGGCAGATCCAATTGTCACCTGAGGCCTGTGAGTTGTCTGAATTTCTAACCACATTTGGGCTGTTCAAGTTTTTGGTCATGCCTTTTGGGGTGAAGAATGCCCCTGTGTCTTTTCAGTGTCTGTTAATGACCTACTGGAAGGCCAGGGTGGACATGCGGTGGCGTAGCTGTGTTCAGCCAGACCAGGGAGGAACCACTGAGACACTTGCATTGAGCAAAGTCACTGGGGCAGGCTTCCCTATCAAGCCAGATAAATGCCAGCTTGGCATGTGTGAGGTTCAGTACCTGGGACATCATATAGAGGGAGGTACTCTGTGCCAAGAACTGAGCAAAGTGGAGGCTATCACAGCATGGTCTACTCCTTGGGATAAAACAACAGGTTAGGTTATTTTGGAGACTGCAGGTTTCTACACTAAATTTGTACCCAATTACAGTGCCCTCACCAAGCCTCTAACTGACCTGACCCAAAAGAAGCGTCTGAATCTGGTTGCATGGACAGTAGATTGTGAGCAGGCCTTCATGTCTCTGAAGCCTACCCTAGCTCAATCTCCTGTGCTGCAAGCCCCAGATTTCAAATTCAAATTTATTGTGCAGATTGATGCCTTTAACCATGGCCTGGGATCAGTCCTCAGTCAAGTTAATGGGCTTGAAAATGAGCACCAAGTCCTCTACTTGATTAGGAAATTACTACCCTGGGAGGAGGCATATGCCACTTTTGAGTAGGAATGCCTAAGTATTGTGTGGGCATTGAAAAAGCTGTAGCCATACCTTTATGCAGCAATACACCTTCACAAGTAAACACAAGAAAAGGGCAGAGCACGGGAATGCTTATGGCCTCTCCCAGCAGGGTGAAGGGACAGTTACCGTGGCAATGGGACATGTATTATGGATGAGCAGCACCTCCCTGAGCCAATCTTAGGGGGGAGATGTGGCATTGTCATGGGTTACAGTGATTCCCTCAGTCTCTACCTAAGATTATAGATGTGACTTGATTGTTTTGTAGTGGAATGGCTGCTATGCTGTGTCCTGACTGTAACCTGGGGGGGAGCTAGTTTATGCTTCTTTGGAGTCAGGGAACAAACAACAATACTAGAACTTTTAACCAGGTCCCCTACGCAAGAGAGTTATCTGAATAGTAGTCCCTGGAGACACCTAATTTGCATCTAAGCAAGCCTTGAAATAAAGGAAATTCCTTGTTCAACCTGGAAGGTGGCGGCTACTGAGGGATGAGGCTTTGGGTACTATATCTCCCAGCAGGAGATGCTGCTGGGTGTTCACTCTTCAAGGGAGAGCTTTCAGGTTAGGAGTGCTCCATCTTTTTGATTTCCATGTTCTCCCACCATTTAGACCTGACCTGAGCATTAGATGTATTAGTATTTTCTGACTTTTTATTTTTATTTACTCGAAGTTGACTGCATATTTAATAATTTTGTGTCTTGTTATTTTACCTATTTTGTCTATATAATTAAACTCTGGAGATATTTCTCAATAAATCTAAAGACTTTATTAGTGTCACTCTGTGCTTCTTACAAATTCATGTGCCAGGAACGGCCCATGTTACCTGTATGTAATAACTGTGTGATTTACTGATCTGACAATTGCCAAAGTGCCATTCAATACTAGATGTGGTGGCTGTAGAAGTAAAACCCACGTCACAACCACCCATCTGCTTCAGGTTGGCGTATCTGAGAGCAGGCTGGGGCAGGGTGCTGTAACAACCCCTGTTTTTTGTTCTCTGTATAGAGGTATCAGCAGGATTATTCAGAGCGAATCACAATATATATATGTGGGCATAGTACAATTTATACCTGTTTGTTGAGAATCTGTTTGCTATCATTTCCAATCCTGGCACATGCTTCCCACATTAAATGCTTACATTTGAGAATTTTGATAGATTTTCCAATTTTAAATGTAACTTCTCATGATCTGTTGCACTTCACATTTTCTTCCCTCCTTCTGCCATCTCTGAGTTCAATCTGGCATTCCATTTTCATATTGGCATCTCTATCACAAAAATTATTTATGTATCAAAATTCTCAGAAATCCTTCCCAGCTTTACAACTTGTTCTTTATACCTCTAGTCTGAATATAACAGTTGACACCTAAAAAAGGTCTCTTGGTTGAGTTAATATATAGTTAAAATAAACACCCTTCCAAAATTATTATATGCCCTCCAATCACTGCCTATACATATACCAAATATCTGGTTCCATGTGGTCAAGTTCTTGATACAGAAATTTGTATTGGTCTGGGAAATCCTCTAGAGTACAACAGGATGTTTTGTTTGCCTCGACCACATAGATGGCCTTCAACTGCTGGAAATTAAGTCACCGAGCAGTTATATTGAAAAGGATTATGGAGTGGACCAGATATAAAAATTCCAAACAATGGGTCTCCATTAATGGTTTATACTTTTGTAATTTAATTTTCACTGCACAGTCACCCATTGTAGGGTCACCCCCATGCTCTCAGGCTGGAAACATATCAGCTGTCTACCATTTTTTCATCTGAGTTTGGCCTGCTAACTTCTTTTTCAGCAAATGCAAATTTGCCCCTAGATGTGACATCGCTAATAGTAGTTTGGGGTTTGGCTCTCAGAAGGAATCTTTTGAGTTGGCAAGCTGGTGATGTCTACAGGGATTAGTGGTGCAAAGAGGGGGGGAGTAGGTACTCTTTACCAGGACCTGTCAGAGGGGCCCGGCAAGATCCCGGGTCCCGATGCCCATCCTCCCCTGCTGCAGAGAGCTGCACTTTGTGAATGGAACTGAGAGAACAGAATGCTGCTGCATCAGCCTCTCTCCCAAACACACACTGCTGCATGCTGGGCTGGTTTGAGAGGCAGCAGCAATCAGTCCTCTCTCTCCCTGCATTGGGAAGCAATCCCGCCCACTGTCACCTTTCCACTCAGTTTGGCGAACTTCCACTTTCATTTTATTTTTCATTTTCTTTAAGAACGGGGTCTGGCCACACCTCCTCCCATTGCCATACACCCTCCCTCTATCAGGGCCGCTTAGAGCTGTCGACACCCCAAACAGGGATGCATCAATTCTCAAACAAATGTGTCCTCATATATCAAGCCTCAACACACCATGCGCCATGAGACACCTGACATAAGTGAGCCAAACTGTGCAATAAAGAGTAGAGACTTTTAAAAGGAAAATAGTGTATTTTTTCCCCGCAGACACAGCAAAATACTAATCAATCTGTACCAGAGATGCTGGGCTTTTACTGAACATGAATTTATTTTAAATATGTACAAATTTGCAGATGAAGCGTAACGGAACTTGGCGGGAAAAAGAAGCTGCAGCCGATGTTCACACCAAAATCTGTGCCCAGTGCTATTTGTGTTATAAGAGGAATGCTGCAAAATATGTTAGTTTGTAAAAATACAGTACATAAAATAAAATAAAAATTAGAAACAGTTATTAAAAATTATACTTTTGTGCCTACAATTAATAGTCTTAAAATTTGTCCTTTAGTTGAAACAACAATTCTATATAACTAGAAATTACAATAAAGCACATTTATCATAGACTTTGCATTAAAATTGTAATCTTGCATGGGTAACTTTTACCATAACATATAAATGGAACACTGTATTCAATATTTCAAGAGAACAATCTAGCACCAAGACATTTCTAGTCATTGAAAGGTATTATTATGCTTCAAATGAAAGTCTGACTGGTATGCCTGAGCTAGGACATTCAAGAGCATCTAATAGTGAACTTAGATTAATGTTCATAAAGTCTAATGCACTTAAAAAGCTTAATATTTGCATGACAATCACGTATCCAATGTAGTAAAAATAGTGCTCTCAAAGGCAATGCAGCAGTTAAATAATAATTCAAGTTTATTATACTATATTATCACCATGTTACAGTGTGTGAGGATTGTCCGAAACTTTCCTTTCACTGCATTCTAACCATGATAAATACAAGCAGATTTTGTAACGTTTCATTTTTCCAAATCATTAACTTTACTAGTGATGTAAGACATACTTATAGAGGGCATTAAGTAGATGTCATACCTTACAGGGCATTTTAGTATGCAGGCACCATGTAATCAAGAGTGTGCAGTTAATAAACAATACTTTCTAGTCATATTATTAATCTTCATTTCTTTGCTTACAATACTGCTGATAATACCAAACAGGACATTACAGATCTAATTTAATCAAGAACATGAATTGTTAATATTTCTGTCTTATTTCTGTATTCTTCTTTTTTATTCCCTTCTAAAGAGAAATATAAATATTCATTATTAAATAGTTTGTACAGAATCTCAATGAGGTTGTACTGTATGCACCCCAGCTGCTGACTATTTATGACTGTTGACTTGTGCATATACAGTATAGTGCATCATTTATTGTTTTTGCTCCAGCTCTTCTATGTATTGTTTACAATGTGTGAGGGAAGCAGTGCTTAAAGTGGTCTTTGAGAGGTTGTTGAACTCATTTTGGCTGCACTCAGCTGGCAGCTTTTTCAACACACTTTTGAAAAAGCTGCAAGCTGAGTGCAGTGAAACCGGTTAGGTGCTTGTGTTACTCAGCTACAAGTGCACTGGAGAAAGGATCCAGACCAACCCCTGGACATTACAATCCACCGCATCTCAAGAGGAGCACAGCAACAGTCTGTGCTAGGTGGTTTCAGACCGCAATGCATGAGGAGCTCACCAGTAAGGGACATTAGGAGCGAATTATCCTCTAACGGTCCAACTGCTTTTTTCCTCCACTGGACTCCCACCCAAATTGGGTATTTTTGCACTGGACTTGATCATCTTCTACAGGGGTGATAATAGGAATGGACTATTCCAGCAAAAATCCTTTGCTCCAGATACACATGGATGGTAACATTCTAATAACCTAATATATGTGTTTATAATTTTTTATTTAATATGACATGAATGTTTTTATAAATTGTTATTAATTGTGCAATAAATTGTTTTAATAGCGAAATGCATTTGCTCTCTCATATTGTAATACATACCAATATTACTCAGTGCAGCCTCCTATTTGTTGTTTGGTTTCCCTATATAATTGTGGGAGTGACTCCCCCTTTGTTCTGAGGCAGCTGCTTAGTAAGGCACCCCATGTCTACAGCGCCCGAATATACCTTTGTATATATTTTTCTACACTATGCTATGACAGCCTGTGTCGGTGACATTATAACAGAAAAATAAGCAGAATGAAGCCCCTTTACCAAAATATTACACAAGTCCAGACTGTTGAGCATAAGACTAAGGGGTGTATTTACTCAGCCTTGGATGGAAATAAAGTTAACAGAGCTAAAGTACCAGCCAAGCAGCTTCTAACTGCCATGTCACAAGCTGTATTTGAAAAATGACAGGAGCTGGTTTGTTGGGACATTACCTCCGTTCACTTTATCTCCATCCAAGGCTTAGTAAAAAGACCCCTAAATTATTTAGGAAAAGCTGAACCATAGAAAAATAAAGGCACCCTCCTCTCGCTGGAAACACTACATCTCCCCCTAACACCTGTGCACAGTGAGTGTTGAAAGAATAAATAAACTAAAGAAATCAGCATTTTTCCCTGTTACACTACTGTTCTCAGCAAGCCATGACATCTATAATTATAACTGCATTGGCAGTATTCCCACGATGTAATGAATTTTTGCCATGTATGGAGCCTTTTTGACCACCCTTTATAAACTAATTAATACAACATTAAACATTATTTATCATACTATAGATGGACTTTGATAAAAAAATACTAGCTAATATTGTAATTAGTGCTGACAGAAAACTAATTTCTGTGTTGGATAATGCCTATCTTAAAACGTTCTATTTAACCATCCTGTTATATTTTATTATAAGTATATAATAAGCCAAATGTTTGTAACCTTGTTTCTATATTGCGCTGAAAATAAACTTGTGAATTATTATATTTTGCACTATTTATACTGTAGTCACATGGAATAATGGGATCCAGACAGGGTACCAATGCAGGAATCTCAACACTGATGGAAATGACAGTGCTGGAAACCTGACAAGGAGCACCATCCTTGCGCCGGGATACCAAATGAGTGTGGAATGGGTCGCCAGGTAGATAAGCGGGGAGGGGAGGAGGTTAGGTTTAGGCTTCGGTGGGAGGGTTATGATTAGGCTGTGGGGAAGGGAGGGTTAGGGTTAGGCTGCGGGGAAGGGGGGGTTTGGTTTAGGCACCACAGGGTAGGGTTAGTGTTAGGCTGGGGGAAATGGTTAGGTTTAGAGACCACTGGGGAAGGATAGGGTTAGGGGGCTATTGGGGTAAGGTAAGTGTACTTACCTTCCCCATGCTGAATTCAAAGCATTTGGATGCCATGGTCGGTCTTCTGACCACCAGCATCCCGACTGCCATCATTTCCTACCAAACACAAAATAATAGGGATTATGTAATACTATTAGATTGATTACACTGGCTGTATGTCTATTTAATTGTGTTGCTATTAATAAATATTAGGTAGACTTACAGTGCTTCACTGTATTTAATTTCTAATCTCCCACCTCCAAGACTTTGAGCATGCTGCTTGTTACCTCTGAAGAACTTTCCGTCACTCTACATAATTTCAAACAGTATCTTAAAACCCACTTCTTTATCAACACCTTCCAGCTCTCATCCTAACCCAATCTCCATGCTCCATGTTCACTGTTTCTCCCTTCTGTGTCACCTCTGTATCTCTGTCCCTCCCCTTTACACTGTAAACTCTCAGAAGCAGCAATATCTTCCCTCGTGTGCTTTTCCTTTCCTCACATTTACCATTCTCTCCTCCCCACTGCCTACAATGGCACCTAATAACTTTGGTTCTGTTTAATTGGGTATGATGCAGCAATGTTTAAAAAAATATCATTTCCTGCAATGTCTTGTACTGTATGTTACTTTCTTTAATTTTTGTCCATACTGTTTCTGTTTTTGTACTTCATAAGGTGCTGCAGACAACCCAAGGCACCATGTAAATAAAGCATAATAATAATCTTTATCGGAGCCAGTATGTTACAGCAGGTATCCGGTCTTTTGGTCGACCTCTATTGGTCGACATGCATTAGGTTGATATGGCCATTAAGTCGACATGGTCACTAGGTCAACATGGCAAAGGTCGACACATGAAAATGTCAACATGCATTTTTAAATAATTTTTTTAACTTTTTCATACTTTATGATTCACGTGGACTATGATTGGGAATAGTAACCTGTGCCGAGTGCAGCAGTAGCGGAGCGACGCACCTCGCCTGATGCATGGTGAGCGAAGCGATGGGACACGATGCACTAATTGGGGTTCACGGTCACTTTAAGAAGAACAGCAATTTTTTTTTAAAAACTCATGTCGACCTTTTCCATGCCAACCTCATGACTGTGTCAACCTATTTTAGGTGTCAACCTAGTCACTGTCGACCAGTAGTTGTCAACCTAATGACTGTTGACCTAGTTACTGTCGACCCAATGATCCACACCCATTTCAGCAGTAGTGGGTATGCTGGCACCATGCTCAAGCAATTTATGATATCTAAGTCTTGCTGAGAACAGTAGTTTCCCAGTGTAGGCTTCTTAAAGTTAACTGTTGATTACCCAACAGACATCATGTGCATGTGTTTACAGTAGCACTAGTGCTTTCAGCAATGCACTTTTTATTAAGAGAGGTGGGTAGATTGTTTTTGTTGGCCTATGTTGAACAGAATGGGGCAGTGTGACATAATTACAGGAGGACCCTATCATACTCCAAGCTTCCCTGATATAGTTTCTCCAGCCTTCGACCAGCTGACCAATACTGTAGTGTGTAGGCTGCTGAGACCGGAGCAGGTGACTGATCTCCTGTCCTGGAAGCCCAGCACACTACCTGGAGGGATCCCGGCACCATATGCTGCTGCTGCAAGACTCAGTCGATTGTATGGCAGAGGGTATGCAGTGGGACAGGACACTATACCTGTGCAGAGTTTGGCAGCGGTAGGTGTGCACTACAGCAGGGCATGACTTCCCATTTCAAAAATATCATCATGGCTCCATTTTTCAAATTCAATATGTAATATTAAAATAATACATTCAGTGTCATGCTTTTATTTTAATATTGCTTTTACAAGGGGACCATAGGTGCAAGTGGGCCCTTAATGTCCCACATGCAGGTACTTGTAGGTCCTAGTTACAGCTTGCAGGGGAGAATATCTGGAATCTACTCCTGTAAAAGATATTATTATTCTATATTTCTCTAATTTACTACCAACTCAGCACCCATAGCGAAGGGGTGCCAAGGATAGCCCCAGGCTTCAGCCTGGCCTTGGGTTCCCTGGAGATGGGGGACCCATTTATTGGGGGTCCCCACTTCCCCAGAAATCCCTGACCTGGGCTGACTAGTTAAGGGGGTTGAATGCTTTGGCTGTGGGATCCTGTCAAGTGTATCACCTGGTTATGGCATTAACCAACTGCTGGAGGATCCCCATGCTGGTTCTGAAAATAAGGGTGACCCCTACTTGTTTTGTTCTCCATATTTTTAGAACCAGGAGTGACTCAAAGAGCCCAGGGTTGGTTATTCCCTTGGGGGGGCACCCCACACATTTCTTCCACACATTTCTTTTTATTGGGGGGAGGAACATAAAAATCCTATCCCTATACCCCCTTCACCATTATAATTTATTAAATTCCTCATTAATAAATCCCTCTTTCCCCAGCCAAAATTATATTTTTTCAGCAGAATATTTCAGCATGCACAGATTGGTCGGCAGAAAAATTGGACATGTGTAGCGAGGATTGGATGTAGAATCTGCAAGCAGGTCTGCATAAGGATTATATAAACGGTCTGGCCACAGTCTGATCTGCTGAGGATTTGACAGTATGTACGGTACCTAGCTTTAGACTATAACACAAAAAAAATGAAGATACACGGCATAAGTGGTAATGAAATTGGTCAGCATTATTATATAAGTTGAATAGTATTATGGTAAAAGAAAGAATGGGCAGATAATAGGTGAAACCATTTGCAAGATTTCTTCAAAGATCAGAAAGGGCCTACCAACAATGACAAAAATCTAAGAGGTCTCTGTCATCCACACATAAACACACAAAACTGAAACCATAAAATAAGAAGTTGTCATTTGGTTCACCATCTGTGCTAGCTGTGGAGTTTTTAAGGGTGTCAGACTTAGGGGGTCATTCAGACCCATTCGCACACAGCGGTTCTTCGCTGCAGTGCGAATGGTTCTGGAATGCACATGTGCGGTGTGTGCATTGCGCACACGCATCATTGCCCGGCGACAACAACGCTGACAGAGAAGAGAGCGGTCGCAGCAGCAACCACAAGAAGATGGACAGCAAGAGGGCATTCCAAGTCATCAACTTACCGTTTGCTGCCGTTTTCAGGGAATGGTAATTAAAACGCAGGCGTGTACAGGCAAACGAAGGGCGGAGGTGTGACGTCAAAGCCGGACCCATCATCGCTGGATCCATCGCACAGGGTAAGTATGTCCAGGGCTGGTCTTGTTTTGAGTGAAACTTTTTTTTAGCATAGCAGGGCTGCACAAGCGAACGCAGCCCTGCTATACTAAAATACACTACCCCATAGGTGGGGATTAGTTGATCGCACCAGCAGCAAAAAGTTGCTTGGTGCAATCAATTCAGGATGACCCCCTTATTTCAATTCACTGTTATTTACATGTTTCTGATCTTCAAGTTAATTATGATGATTGCTATATAGAAAACATAATGATCTAATGTATTTAGAAAGCCCTATATAGTTTTTTCCTTTATAAAGCTTCAAAGTATCAGTCCCAAAGTGTTTATCATAAACTAAATAACTATTTTCCTGCTGTATTGCATTTTCCACGAAGTTGGCAAGTTTCTAAGTCACAGATGACTTTATTTTAAAAATGTAAAAAGAAAAAAATTGTTACTAAATAAATACATTAGCAAAATGTAATTAAAGTGAGATATTTTTATTATTTTATGCATTTTACTTTTATTGAGAAACTAACTTGTAGAGTGTATTTTAGGAATACATAAACACAGCAGTTTGAAAATAGTTTGTTGATGCAAATGTGTAAGCAAAATAATTGTCTTGCCTGTGCAAATGTTATTCATGATGTTTGTTTAGGCAATGAGTTTTTCCTTATTCTTTACAGAAGTGCGACACTGGGACTAAATGCCAAAGGGCTAAAACTAGACTTAGATTTATTAAAATGCAGTAACGCGATTTCATAAGTAAATATTTAAGGTTTTTCTGCATTGTTAGAGCCATAAAGAACAGAAGTTTAATTGCAAAGTTTAATGAAAACAATTAACGTAATTGCATATTTGCCAAGAGTTTTTTTTTAATATGTTGATTGTTACTAATTAAATCTGTGATTATTTATATTCACAAACAAGTACTGTAATTTTATATGTCCATTTCACTTTTATATCTTATGAATTTTATTTCGTAATTAAGGTTTTAAGTATACAGTATATATATTTTTTAAATGCAAGAGTATTTACTGTATGATGCCACATCTGATTGGATTACTCTTTAAATTTAAAAATGGCATCAAAATAATATAGGAAATGTCATTATAACATTTAAACTGTTTACTACAAAGCTCTACATTTGATTGATTCAATGTATGTATTTTCTTGCAATTTTTAAACTTCTTTTCTACCTACAGACGTGTCCTTTTATACTTCTATATCAATGAATCTGTATCTTATTCTCACAAATACATTAAAACAAATGGAAGTGACAAACTTGTATTCCAAGTGTACACAGACCTTTTATTTTTTGTCACACAATTTCCATTTTGCTTCTTCTGCGACTTTGTATATGTGTAAACCAGATCATGTGCATTTCATTTCAGAACCTTGTATTTCTAGTGAACTGAGATGGGACATAAAATGTAAAGAATAATGCAATGCACTACTCTTTTCAGAGACTCTCAATCATGCTAGGTATCTCATACCGCATGCAATATGGCTGACCATGCACATTACACACAGTAAATTAGATAGATAGGCCACACAAACACACACAAACATGAGTGACCAAATGGGAAAGGTCTCCAACAGGAAATCACTACTGATCATACATTGACTACATATATGGTCAGACATGACACTTATTAAAGCTAATGTGGTTGTCATGACTGCAGCATTTATATGATACTTAGTTTGAGAGGTGAGTAGTTCCAAATTGGAGAAATCTGACAAAAATGTACTTTGGAATACCAAGTCAAACTGTTTCAAGGACTAGTTATGTGCACCAAAGTTTTATCTCAAAACAAGTTGAACATAATTTCACTAAAATCTTGTATCTTTTTTTATCTCTGCAGACAAACGTTGGCAATTGCTCCATCATTCATGGAGATAATTATATATCAGGTGCTAGAAAGGGGGAGAGGTCACAGACAAACAGTAGACATAAAGGGGGGTGGTGCTTTTTCCCCCCTGGTATCCCACCATCACACTAAAAATTTACCTGTAACCATACCTGAACCTATCTGGTAATAGAATTTCAGAGAATTGGTCACGTGCATTTGCAAAGGCATGTTTAGCTGCTGAGCCACGCCAAGGCTTCTCTGATATCAGCAGTCCTAACACTACATAATAACAGTGCCCACATAGGGCCATGTTATTTGTCTATGGTAAGGCCTCATGATAAAGACTCATACTAAAATGTTTAGTTTAAGCCGTTATCATGAGGCCTTACTGTAGACAAATAACATGGCCCTATGTAGGCACTGCTATTATGCTGATATCAGAGAAGCCTTGGCGCAGCTCAGCAGCTAAACATGCCTTTGCACATGCATGTGACCAATTCTATTACTATACAGGTTCAGGTATGGTTACAGGTAATTTTTTAGTGTGCTTGGGGGTTACCAAGGTGGGGGGGGAAGCAGTCCCCCTTCTGTGTGCTATCTTTTTTATTCCAGCTGATTGCTGGAATAAATAGATACCTAGAGCAAAACAGAGAGTCTTCTGCTTATAACATCTGCATATTGTTCCCTTAGAGTTGAAGTCACACATAGGTACTTAGGATGCTGCCAGGGCTTAAATCTCAGCAGTAAAGGTTTACCTAGTTGACTGGAGAACACAGTGTATAGGCTGGCGCAATATACAGCAGTCTGCAACAGGACTGGAGCCTAAGGGGTTAACTGGCAGATACACGACTACAGTAGCTTGAATCTACGATATATGCAGTGAGACACAATGATTGGGAATGCAGACACAGCAGATGAAGTGCAGCTACACTGTGAGCTGGTAGCTGGTATACAGAGCAGAGTGTGGATGGTGTACAGTATACCAGCAAGCTGAGCTCAGGAACACAGAAGACATTAACCAGGCTGAAATACATCAAGTAAAGGTTGGCAGATAAAGCAAGGTACAGGCAAGATTGATAGGCAAGTTTCCAACTGACAAGAGTATTCACAGAAAAAGGCAGAGAAATCCCAGATTGGGCAGAGTTTTCACAGGAACCTGTGAGAGAGACTAGCGACTTACACAAAGTATAAGGTTTAACCGGCAGGAATGAGCAGGCCTGACTACCATATAACAGGGAGTCCAACCATTCAAAGCAGCAGGAATGGCAAGCCCATAGTATTTAGTTATCTTCTGCAGCTGCAGAGCGGGAAATACTTCTGGCTTTCTGAGCGCTAGGCAACCAGAGATGCCATAGCTGTCCGGTGTCTCAAGAAGATGCATTGTCGCGGTTGTCTGGCAACAACTAGGACCATCACAGGACAAGTCAAACGACTGCTTGTACCAATCTTGCATGTTTTGGATTACTTTTAATTGCTCTGTCTCTATCGTAGCTGTCTTTTAACACTGGTAAGTGCAAGGGAGAGTGAGACAGGGAGTGATATCCAGTGGCAAAAAGTGGGCAGTTGATGTTTGATGCATGGCAGTTCTACAAGAAATGAAAAAGGATCATATCTATATTAGTATGTGGTAGAAACTGAAAGTATTGTGGCTGTTTGATGTCTTTTTAACTTAATCTCTCTGAAGAAATTCCACAAAATTAAATAATTGTAGCAAATGAATACATTTGTTTTTAAACTGCCGATACAATTTAGGAATTGCAGTTTTTCTATTATTCACTAGTTATATATTTTACCTGCCATAGACATTAGATCTTGTATGCTAATAATTTCAACATACTGTATGTGCTTGATTTTTTCTTTAAGGTATTCTTATTCTATGAAACTGAGTAGCACAAAATAAGTGCAGAAATTGATGGAAAGTCTCTATTTATTACATTTGTTAATCTGACAAAACCTGATGCATTGATGTTGGAAATTGGACACAGATCAAATGCTAACATAGCTGTCACAGGTTTAGTAATCCACAGTGTAATAAAATGCTGGCTGTCATACTTTGTGCTATTTGCAAAGGATTGTTTCACATACAATTGTTGTTTTATAAACTAGGATTATTCTACTTAGTACACCTCTGTAAGAATGTTTTAGCCCAAGGACAGTCAGTGGCGGATTTTCCACTAGGCACATGCCTAAGGGTGGCACTTGTTGAGGGTGGCACAGCAGCCTGGACCACCTCCCCTCCACCTCCTTTTTTTTTTACTAGGAGAGTAGAGGCCGAGTGGGAGAGTAAAGTGTAAACAAAAGGGCGGAACTATACAGAACCCAGAGGGTTGATGTCAGAGAGGTTGGGCTGCTGTCAGAGAGGTGGAGCTACAAGTAAGTGTGGAGCTTGTAAGGTAAGTGTGTGTGTGTATATGTGTTTATGCAGTGTGTGTATGTATGCAGTGTTGGTGTGTGTGCAGTGTGTATATGTGTGCAGTGCGTTTACATGCTGTGTGTTTTTGTGTTTGTATATGTGCAGTGTGTGTATGTGTGCAGTGTGTGTGAGTGCTTGCTTGTTTGTTTGTATGTATGTATGTATGTATGTATGTATGTATGTGTGCAATGTGTATGTGTGCAGCAGTGACGTGCAGTTAGGTGAGTAAGTGTGGTGAGGTTAGGCAGGTGAGGCAGAGCCTTTTATGTCACACTAATGTATAAGCCAGAGCTTTGACTATATAAAGTATCTGAAAAATAAAAATTATATATTAAATATCTTCTTTGTTTTATACTAATAATTATCATAGTCAAAACTCTGGAGTAAAAATGTTCTGATCAAATCATGTCAAATCATCTGTGTGATATATATATATATATATATATATATGTATATATATATATACTGTAAATATACACATTTACTTAGGCAATATTACGAGTTTTCATACTGTATGTTAGGTTAGTGTACCCCATGATCCATGTAAAATACACTGAAACAGTCAGATCCATGTTACCTTGTTTGTACTGTAAAAAAATACCCCCAATTCATATTATGCCACACAGTGCCCCAAATTCACATGCCACACTATTAATAGTGCCTAAAATTCACATTACATCACACAGTAGTAGTGCCCATTATACACATACCACACTATCAATAATGCCTAAATTTCACATTACGCAACACAGTAGTAGTACCTCATGTACATGTTACAGCATAAAGAAGTGCCCATTATACACATTATGCCATCTCGGATGGGAATACAGAGGAGGAGGTAGGCCACAGAGCAGGCTGGGGCAGAGGAAAGGGCTGGCCGGTGATGCACTCATAGTGATTTCACCAGCCCCGCGCAATGCAGTTGAACGGGTAGTAATGCTACAACTGCCAACAGCTGACAGTCTGACAGCTGATGGTGGTACGGATCAATAATGATGATCCACTTAGCAGCTGGGAGACCGGCGGATCCTTTACTCACAATGTAGTTCCATCTTTGAGGGTGCTGTCATCACACACAGACACACACCAGGGGCAGGCTGGGACCACACACAGATACACCAGGGAGAGGCTGGCAATACACACACACCAGGGAGAAGCTGACCCCACACACAAACACACACCAGGGGTGAAGCTAGCACCACACACACACACACACACACACACACACACACACACACACACACACCAGGAGGAAGGCTGGCACCAAACAAACACACACACCAAGAGGGGCTACTACCACACACACACACACACACACACACACACACACACACACACACACACACCATCAGTGAAGCTAGCACCACACACAGATGCATACCAGGACATGCTGGCACCCCATACCCACACACCGGGGGAGGGGGCGGCTGGCACAACACACACACCAGGAGGAGGCTTGCATCACACATACACCAGGGGGGAGGCTGGCACTATACACACACCATCAGTGAGGCTGGCACCACACATAGACATACACCATGGGGTAGAGGGTGGCACAGTCAGCAAACTGTTTGGAAAGCTCTGACCTACAGGGCTTCTGTAGCCTTGTAGGGCCACTGCTATTACACAGGCCTCAAATGCGGACAGTGACAGTTGGATCACAGCTGCATCACACACTTTATCATCCAGAGCTATGCAGAGCAGGTGGATCAGGGCACTAACTGATGGTGTGGCCTGGGAGGCACATAACACCCTGCCCTACGGCTCAGCCTGCCACTGCAGTGAGGTATCATGGGGTAGGGAGCTGGGTTAGGGGACCCGTAAAGTGTTAGAGGGAAAGTGTCAGCTGTGGAGTGCAGTGGGGTGTGAGGAGAGCTTTGTGAGCTGTGGAGAGGGGGAGGAGGGCATTGAGATATGGAGGGAATTAAAGAGAGCTATGAAAGGGGTAATGAGAAGGCTATGGGGATATATGGAAGGAGGTAACAGTAAGAGACATATAATATTTGTTTGTGTGGGGGGCCAATAATGTTGTGCCTAGGGATGGCCTGACTCTGAGTCAACAGCAAAAGCCATAACATGCAAGCAATCTTCCTTGGAATCATGCATTGCAATAGTTGATTCAATTTGAATTTGCAAACTGGATAAGAAAGGGCGTAGTAGTAATGAGGGAGTTTGATGATGACATTATTGTTAAAGACTGTATGCAGAGCTGTCTTAACAGCAGTGTAGGCCCCTAGGCAAAGAAATGCACTGGGTCCCCAACTTATCCTCCAGCAGTAGGGGTGGGGCGTGCTAACAGCAGCAGCTTTAATGTCCCACGGGTGTAAGACTGTTTTCTTTCTTCCACTCAGCTTGTAGGAGCTGAAGCAGTAATTTCTACTAATTACTTCTTTACTGCACAGATGATGGGAGATAGGGTGGGAGGTAGAACACTAAACAGTAGAAGGAGCATTGAGCTGAATTAAGGAGCCCCAGTTCATGACTTCCAGGGTGGTAGTGAGTGTTTAATATGCAGGGTGGGGTGGATAGTGGAATGGGCTTAATATTCATAATTTTTGGGTGGGAGGGCTTGCTTGACTGCTGTTATCTCCAATTCCTGGAAATAGATTTTTTTTTAGCTTTTAATGGGATCACAAACTAGAGAATCACAGCTTTCAGGATGTACTGGAGACTTGGGGATCAAAATTCAGGAGCCAGAGCAATCCACCAATGAAAATATAAAACTTCATACCAGACATGTGGAGCTGGAGCAGGGACCAGCTGCTGTAAGGTTGATATCATTGGTTCTGGCATAGTAGAGACAAGCTGCCAGTGTGCCAAAAAATATGAGAGTCCCAGCTTTTGCTGTCTACCCTCAGAAAAACTCTAAAGTCAGACCAAACCCAAGATATCTGGCTGGGAAGGGCAATTAACAGGCTTGGATAAAAACCACTACTTTGAAGTTGGATATTTCTGGTTTCCCATGGCCGCTTTAACAAAAATCTGGTACCAATGAAAAAAGGGGACCCTCAGATATCAGACTAGGGCCACTATACTCCTGGGGCACTTGGGCAACTGCCCATTGAGTCCATACAAAAAGATGGCCCTGATTTCATGAAGTATCCATTAGCTGATTCTGGAATGTTTGTTACTATACAACATTTTCAAGCTTTAAAGGAACCCTGTGAATGAACTTACTGCCCGTGATGTAACAGGAGGGGTCTAGTTGGTTAGCATTCCTACCTTCTTACTTTCATGGGGAAAAGGCTGCCGATGCCTTGACTAATGTTATCTGGGTTGGGATAAAACTATCTCCCCACCATACAGATGGATTTTTTGCTTTTTGACCAGGCATTTTAATATGCTTAGCATGGGCCTTACTTTGACACAATCACCCATGATCCTCTTTACCATCTTCAGTTCCAACACATTCATTATTGTATCCTGATTATTGCCTCATATAACATTATCGAATTTATCCTTTTACACATTAGCAAATTCTAAATGAGCAGTCTTAGTTTATATGCTTGTAGACCCCCATACATCTAAACCCCATTTCCGTGAATGCCCGACCCTGCCCATACCGTTGATCAGGTGGGGTAATTGCTGGGGGTAATTGGGTAAATTCTTCAATTTAAAAATCCCTGATTTTCCAATCTCATTCATTTACAGTCAAGATCAGGGAATCAAGATTTTTAAACATGTTTAATATTCTTTATTCCCGACCCAGCCATCGGTGGATCAGGAGATTGCAGCAATATGTCGCTGGTGTATGGGGGCCTTTAATCATCATTTGCAAATTACCAAATAGTTGAGATTTTGTGTCAGAATCTGGTAGATCATACTGCTTTATTTATACACCTTATAAATAGAAGATCACTGGAATAATGGTGTGCTTATCAAACCACCATACACTGATAAAATAATTCAAGTTGGAATTACATTTATGAAACACACATAAAATACTACAGATGTGTGCAGGGCCATTTTTGCTGGATTTGTATTTGTTTTTGGTTTTCATTTGTCGCCCTTCTTTGGATTTGCCAAATCGCAGTGACTGGATTTGGATTTTTTTTCAAAAATGTACAAAAAAAAAGTTAGAATCACTTAATTTGGGACTCTTTTTGTCCTTATGGTATTATTAACCACAATAACATTCCAGTAATTTCCACTAAATTTTGACAGTGCTGGTTGGATACAGTGTGGGTCAGGTACAGTGCTGGTTGGACATTGTGTGGCCTGGATACAGTGCAGGTTGTATACAGTGCTGGTTGGCTACTATGTGGGTTGGATACAGTGTGGGTCGGATACAGTGCAGAATATATGATTGGTTGGATACAATGTGGGTTACACTGCTGGTCTGATACAGTGTGGGTTGAATACTGTGTGGGTCGCACACAGTGCTGGATACATTGCTAGTCGGATACAGTGCATGTTGGATATAGTGTGGGATACAGTGTGTGACAGATACAATGCAGGATACTGTGTAGGGCGTATACACCAATAGTGCACTTACTGTGACAGTGGATGCCAGTGGTGTCCTCAGTGTGGAAGTGTCAACAGAGTAGGGGTGCTGGCAAAGTCCTCATTGTGTGGTTGCTGGCGGTGTTGGTACTGCTGGGGTGCTGGTGGTGCTGGCAGTGACAGTGGAGTCCTCAGTGCAGAATTGCTGGTAGTGTCATTACTTCTGGCTGTGTCTGCAGTGCTGGGGTGCCAGGGCTATCCTTACTGGAGGGGTTTCGGCAGTGCTTGCAGTGTTCTCAGCGTGGGGTTGCCGGTGGTGTTAGTACTGCTAGGTTGCTGGTGATGTCGGCAACACAAGAGTACTGATAATGTCCTCAGTGCTGGAGTGTGTCTGCAGTGTGGGGCTGCCGGCTGAATCAGCAGTGCGGGGTGGCCGGTTGTGTCAGCAGCGCTGGTGGTGTCCTCAGTGCAGTGGTGTTGGCAGCTCAGGAGTGCCAGTGGTGTACTCAGTGTGGGGGTAGCGGCAGTGCAGTGGATGGTGGTGTTGGCAGTGTGGGAAACAGTGTCACAGCGGTGCCGGCAGCCATCTTTATTCAATAAGTCTATGGGGAAATGCTCATTGGCTGGGAGCTGTGACAGATGGCTCTCTCATCCAATCAGTGGTCATCCCAATAGAATTTGTAAATTTGCGCCCAAGGTGAACACACAAGATCTGACAGTGGGATCTCACGTGTTTGCCTCGGGATGGGCTCGAGGCACCCAGGGCAGATCCGAGCACCGGGCTCAACTGCCTGGATAGGGGATGTTTGGAACGGTTAGGATTTCCACAAATCTGAGCAGCTCATCTCTGTAAAATACACATGTAAAATAT
The DNA here is from genome assembly GCF_028390025.1 of Pseudophryne corroboree. Classification (NCBI taxonomy): domain Eukaryota; kingdom Metazoa; phylum Chordata; class Amphibia; order Anura; family Myobatrachidae; genus Pseudophryne; species Pseudophryne corroboree. The sequence goes on from NC_086445.1 coordinate 429,733,981, forward strand.
TCAGAAAAAAAGCACAACTGAGAAACCAGGTTAAGCCATGCCCCTAATAAAATGGCTGACAAAAACCCCTGAGCACCCCTTCCCCACACACTCTCACACACAAACTGAACCCCCCCCTTCTTCCTGGACATTACAGAGTGGGTTACTCTGTTCACGGCCCCTGGGTCTGACCTCTGCTGCAGGGAACGGTGATGTGGGAGCAGGCACCGGAGGAGGGAGATGCTGCAGTGGGTACACACAGCAGCAGGCAATGACACCTGACACTCCTCTCCTCATGCTTCTTCTTCTCGCACCTGTATCATGGCATACACTCAGTGGAAGCCGCTCCCTGAGCCACCAGAGGAGGACTGCTCTGTGTGTGTGGGCCCCTAATGTGTAGGGACCTGGGCCGACAGTCCATGTCCATCCCTTAATCCTGCCCTGGTGCCTCCCCCACTGTGGAAGTGCGGAAGTCCGCGACACAGAGAAGCAGCATTCAGACTGCCGTATTTGCACAGCACAAATAAGGGAACAGCCAGCGGTCATATTTCTGGATCTCTTGGGTCAACACAGACAGCATTCACCAGTCATCTGCCTGTCTCCGACAGCAGCTGTCACCATCAGGACATTCAGCAGCTTAGCCTGAACATTAACGCTATTATCCAGCTGCTGAGAGGAAAGAACACAGCGAGTTATGCAGGTTTGTTAATAGACCAAAAAGCACACTAATGGGCCATGTTACACTGCAGGTGGATTTAGATTTAGATTTGGGTTATATTGTTTCTGTGCAGGGTAAATACTGGCTGCTTTATTTTTACATTGCAATTTAGATTTCAGTTACAGCACACCCCACCCAAATCTAAATCTCGTTACAGCTGCGACACCTGCAGGGCAACATGGTTTTGCCCTTTAGTGTGCTTTTTTGATTTGCCTACAAACCTGTAAAAGGCCCATAGTACAGTGGTTCCCAAAGTGTGTGTACTAGTGTGCGGTAGAGCAGCTCAGCGTGATCATCTACCACTACAGCCAACAACTACCTGCCATTCACCCTGATCTGACTGATCACTGGCACTCTGCCTTAGGACCAGTCATTTTACAAGGGTCACTGCGATGCCTTAAATAAAGACAGCACATAAAGCATCTCTTCTCCTTAATAACAGTGAGAAATGCACTGTAGCTTTTGGTCTGAGCTGTCTGACTGTCTATACTGATGGTATATGATATGATGGTGTGATAGTGTATGGATTACACATTACTTTTGGATGTGTTGGCTAGGAAACAAGACTGTTCTCAAATGCAAATAACTTCCACTGCTTCCCACTAATAATAGGATCCAGCTGCTTAACCCTTCTCCGTTAGTGTGTGGGGTTTAACGCCAAGTCTGCTTAAGTGTGCCTAAAGTAGGGATACTTACTCTGCTGCTAGTAACTTCTAGTAATGCCCAGCTAATGACTTATTCCAGTTATTTCCCATTTTGAGGGTCAGGTCCTCTGTTTTTTGGTAGCAAGTATCACCGCCACTACACAATTACATTATTGGTCTACATGTGATCTACACGTGAGTGGTATCTATCAGTGCCTTTTATTTATTGTGTCATTTTATAAACAGAGAAGCATCAGAATATTATTACCATACTGTAATATTTAATATCCCACTTATTAGAGTGAATTTTTAGGGTTATTTGCTAATAAATAAAATAAGTTTGCTCACCTGCTGCTGCGGGCTCAGTGGCTTGCTGCGTTCACCACAGGCTCTTTTCTCACTCTATGGGTATCGTGGATACCCACGAGTGGGAATAGCCCCTGGGCGCCAGGATTCATGATGATGGCATTATCGGGTGTCGGGATTCCGGCGTTGGTATCCTGACCGCCGAGATCCCTACAGCCGGCAAAATAACTGCATCCCATGTCAAGGCGAGAACCATTTTTTAGGGTACAGTAGTTCTTACAGACATACAAGCTTCTTAGTCATGAGAGGACAGATTGTGAAGGACAAAGCGTAAGTTGACTGGCTGGAGTAGGTAGAATATTAAGAGAAATATGGCAAAATGAATCTGGTGTAAATTGTAGATTAACATAAAAGAAGCTAAAGTTAATTAACAAACTATAACAAGACTCCTGCGAAACCAGCAGAAAAGCAAAGCAAAATTCCAACTTTGCTTGTGTAAAGGTTAATAGCAGTGAGAGCCTTATCAAAGCAGCATACAGGTGAGGTCTCTTAGTTTGAATACACTTGACATTTAGCAAAGTGCTGATTAAAAAGAATGTACAGTTGTCAGTGCCGAAAGTGCACTGCCACCTGTCATCTATAAATGTATTGTGACAGATTTTGCCACTCTACTCCAGGGGCCTTTCCCTTGCATGTGATAATTACTATTATAATAAAAACATTCACAGAAGCTTATAGTTCAAATAAAAAACATGTAGTACAGTATACACATTAAAAAGAACAAATAGCACTGTATACACATTAGATAATATAAAAGTTTTATTTCCAGCTATTAGAAGTTTGTAACAACAACAATATGCAACATTTCAATGTATATGTTTAATATTTAAACATATACATTAATGATACCGGCCAGCATCACATAAAAAAACATTAGATTAAAATACATACAATAGAAAACACTTATTAAAAACTCCTTATAGAACAATATCCATATATTTATTTTCTTATATACTGTATACAAATGATATATTCTCTAATGCGTTTTATTAGTAGTAATTAGACGGATCATGCAAACGTCCTTAAATTATCCACATATCCACATGCAGGGTTAATAAAAATGCCAGAGCGATATAGCAGTAAGTCCTTTTCACAACTTTTGTTAGTAACCAGGTGAACCCTGCATTATTATGGTATTAATATGTAGCAGTCCATGTATATAAGATACTCTGTTAGCAATCGAGCAATTTGCGCAACAATGTGATACAGTATTTATTGTATAGAGTAGTCCATAACTTCTTGTACCTCTCTGCTGGCAATAGTAGATATATCAATTACCAAATGGCATGCTTACATTAGCCTGTATTGTATTCAGGCAACTTTGTGTTTCCCCTCCCGGCTGGCTTCTCTCGGCTGGATTATTGTAAGGACATTTATTGGCAAACTGCTCAATCAGATTGTGATGTCACACAGGTGCTAAAAGGGAGGGGTAATTCTGTGTAAGAAAAAACAATTTGTGTTCCCTAATGCACACTGAGTGAAAAGTAATACTACATAATAATCAGATAATACGGAGATCTTAGTTGCGTATATCTGCAGATATAGGGTTAAGCCCCCAGGCCGATCGGCAATGCGTCTCCATCACTGAGGGTCCCTAACACTAGGTATGGGTCCGGGGTGTGGGACCCCATAGTGTCGGCACAGGCTGGCCACCCCAGGGCAGCACACAGGTGAAAATTAGTAGGGGCTAATAAGAAGCACATAACAGCTATGTAAGTGAGAAGTGTGATTAAAATAATACAAAATATATACAATGTGATAGGGAAAAAAAGTGTTAATAAAGTGTTAGGGTGTGCTAACCTGAAGCAGCCCAGCCACACCAGCACAGGGGGTGCCACACCTCAAACCCACCCTTTAAATAAATACAAATATGTCTGGGTCTACTAGCCCAGTGTAAGGCCACATGATAATGGCTCCTACAGCATCTGAGAGCCAGATTACCTGGAGACATGCCTAGTTTCTATTAGCAGGGGTTAATAAGAAGCACATAAGTGCTATGTAAGCACTTATGTGCTTCTTATTAACCCCTACTAATTTTCACCTATGTGTTGCCCTAGGGTGGCCAGCCTGTGCCGGCATTATGGGATTATGGAGTTATATTCAGATCATCCTGGCACTTCTGCAGTTCGTGTTTCAGCCAGGCTATCTAGTCTGATTTAACATTGATAATTTCTACCTTATACAGGCTGGAAAACTCCTGAATAAGATATTTAATAGGTACAAGGGTCAGATTAGGAAATATACATAAATGCTAAGAAACAGTAGGGAGGCACTGTTGCATCAATTTTGAGTGCTAGAAATAACATAATAATACAATGTGTAACATGGATTATATGGATTCTATATATGGACCTGGGATTGTTGGTGGGGCCAGGGTCAGTTGCAGGTTAGCCAGGGAGAGTGAAGAGACTGTTGCTACTTAGCAGCAGCTGCCTCTTTCCTTAAACCAGCACATGCTTCTGTTTTGCTCTGCATGATGTGCTGCTACACTACAATACAGAAGCCACTAGTAGTGGGCAGGTATGAAGTGGGACTGCACCCCACCTTCCTGATCTACCTCTATGAAGTGTGCCGTGTTGCGAGGTTGCACAGAGTTAAGTATTTTGGGCTTAATTCAAGGTTGATTGCAAAATAACATTTTCCCCTAATGGGGAAAACTATGTACACTGCAGGTGGGACAGTTATAACATGTGCAGAGAGAGTTTGATTTGCGTTGCACATGGTTTTGTCCATTAGGGGAAAATGATATTTTGCAATCAACCTTGAATTAGGAAATATTTACATTGATTTTGAAAGTGGGCTTGCAAAGCCTACCCGATTTAGCCAGGACCCTTAGTATAGAAATGGCAATTACATACTTGATGGTCTACTGGAGTTTGGGATGTACCATCAGTATCAGACTGCTGCAATGTCAGACCCTGAGTCTGGAGATCCATAATAAACAATGTCGGTGTTGCTAATAAGCACCAAAATGGATTGGAGGGTCAGAAGTGCTCGGCAAAGCAGACCCAAATAAATCTTTTTTCTTCATTTTAACACTAATACATTTACATGCAAGCTTACCCTTCCCCACTTTTGCATCAGTCTTTAGTACTGATAAACGAGGGTTCCTTGCACTGTAAAATAACTCTTTAAACACATCTCCTCCTGGTTTACTGAATTTTAATAAATAATTGTTTTTGTCATTTGTGACCAATCATAGGCAGTCATCATTCATATCTTCACAGCCATCATTATCAACATTTACACTTATACCAGGCTGCTTTAGTGATTTTTTGGTAGCCATATTTGTCTTAAATTGAGTCAACATGTCCAGAACATATCTTTACTGTATTTGTCATTGTCACATGCATGCCCACTTTCTGCGAGTCATCAACTCAATCCAGTCTCAGTATCCTAGTTGTAGCAAATCTCAAGTCAGACCTAAAGAAAAGACAGGGATTGTGAAAACACGCATGCACAGTTAAAATAAACCCACAATTTTGAGACTGGAAACAGTTGTAACTTAAAATTTAGACTGACTTTGAATAAGGCCCAAAGAGATTAGATCTCCCAGCCTAGACTCAGTGGTGCCAAGATTAATTGACCAGAGGGCAGACATATCCTCTTTACACAATCTAAACTATAAGGTCTTTATATCATGCTTGAACTTTTTTTGTCAACATTGCTTTCATTTGTTCAGTTTTCTGAAGATATGTTTTTTACAGACTCATAGATTCAGTTAAACGGAAGTAAATAATACAGTAGTTGCTTTGACAGTTACTATTATATGCAATTTACATGAGATATACAGTACTATGGCCCTCATTCCGAGTTGTTCGCTCGGTATTTTTCATCGCATCGCAATGAAAATCCGCTTAGTACGCATGCGCAATGTTCGCACTGCGACTGCGCCAAGTAACTTTGCTATGTAGAAAGTATTTTTACTCACGGCTTTTTCATCGCTCCGGCGAACGTAATGTGATTGACAGGAAATGGGTGTTACTGGGCGGAAACACGGCGTTTCAGGGGCGTGTGGCTGAAAACGCTACCGTTTCCGGAAAAAACGCAGGAGTGGCTGGAGAAACGGTGGGAGTGCCTGGGCGAACGCTGGGTGTGTTTGTGACGTCAACCAGGAACGACAAGCACTGAACTGATCGCACAGGCAGAGTAAGTCTGGAGCTACTCTGAAACTGCTAAGTAGTTAGTAATCGCAATATTGCGAATACATCGGTCGCAATTTTAAGAAGCTAAGATTCACTCCCAGTAGGCGGCGGCTTAGCGTGTGTAACTCTGCTAAATTCGCCTTGCGACCGATCAACTCGGAATGAGGGCCTATATACATTAGAGTCTCCTCTGATTCTTTAACTAAAGTAAAAAGTGTGTGGTATTTTTCTATGCTCTTTATCATTTTTGTGAAAATGTTTAAATTGATGAATTCTAGGAAAACTTATGTTTGATTACTTTAGTATATATTTCTCTGTAAACTAGAATCAATGTATAAAAAATGTGTTTATCTCAATATGATGCCACACTAAATTCCGTGTCTGCAACCCCTGTTCCCAAAAATAGCTCTACTTGTTACCACAGAAATATTGTAAACTTATTGCTGTTGAATAGGGAGTTTTATATGTATTTAAATAATACTGTAGTCTGATAATTAAGGTGCAAAACAACTAATGTCATTAAGAAGTTAAAGGTCAACATATCAAACCACATAGAGTACAATTAGATATTCTTAAAGTATTATATTTACCTGGAACAAATTACTTTCCGGCATGGGATTGTGTCAGAATAGATGACTTCACTTTTTTCTCCAATATACATATACAGTATATATATATATATATACATATACAGACATATATACATACTGTATATATATATATATATATATATATATATATATAGTGTATATGTATAATATATATATGTGTGTGTTTGTGTGTGTGTGTGTGTGTGTGTGTGCGTGTGTGTGTGTGTGTGTGTGTGTGTGTGTGTGTGTGTGTGTTTTCCCCTTGGATATAGCAAATATAAACACATTTGCCCTATTTACCTTATGCTTTATAAACAATCTAAACTAAAAAAAAATATAATAATTCGGAAACAAGTTAGCACCAAAGCATTAGTATTAAGGAGTATATACATGTATGTATAGTTTCCTTTTAAGTGAATAAAGAGGATAAAGCAGCAGCATTTTTAATGCCAGGTATGTAACAGCCAAAGTAAAACCATTAACCTCCCAAATCTCATTTACTTTACTTTCAGCATTTCCTTTTATTTACTTGGTACCATATGGTGCAAGTGGAGCTTTGCAACCGATTTATGACTCATTTAACAATAACAGTTTACATATATATTACTAGAGAGAGAATAGTAAGGTGGGTATGTAATACAATCAATGTTGTATAAAGTAGATGTAGTGATTAAATATTTTCCTATGAATTCCTGTACAGTTAATACTCTCTTCTCTCTACCGTCGCCTGAAAAATCTGTTCCGCAGAAATAAAGAACAACATATAATTTGTGAAAGCTTACAAACAGCAAGGGTGTATTAAGAGAGGAGGGAGCCCATGTGCAGTCTCCGTCTGGGCCCCCTCCTCTCTAGCCAGCAGAGCAGTAGACTGTGAGTGCTAGGGTCACTTGGAGACCTTAGCGCTGTCTCAGAGAGTAGTGCTCATGCACAGGCCTCCAGGAAAATGGTGCGGTGGTCATTTTCCCAGTGATTTTCTTAGTATGCATGCACAAAAAGCCAGGAAAATTGCCACCGTGCCATTTTCCTGGTGATTTGTGCAGCGCTGCTACTGCCAATGCTGGACTCTGGTGGGGTAAGTCTTGAAAAAAATGGGGGCAGGGCATGCGGTGTGTCTTTGTAAAATTAGTTCTACTGAGCAATAACAGGCATCCACATGAGCAAAACTGTGGGCAAATGTTAGTGAAGAAATAAATGTCGACAGTCAAAATGTCGACTGGGTCAAAATGTAGACACAGTTAAAATGGAAACAGTCAAAGTAAAATAACACAGCCACTGCTAAAAGCTGGACTGCTAAAGGTGGACTGGTAGCTCAGACACTGCTAAAAGTCAGTCGCTCACATGCCTATGATCAGGGGTGGATTGGGACGAAAAACCAGCCCGGGAAAATTCTGGAAGCAGCCTTTATGGAGGAGGGGTCTTTCAAGGAGGTTTGGTCTGTCAAGGGGGTGGGGTCTGTTCTGCTGGAACTGATGCAGTCTTATTTGCATCTTTTGTGCCAGTTGGGTCTGCCACTACAAATCTGTCACCATCGGTTGCACCTTCTGCTAGGTGCAGTTCATCCATCTGAGTATGGCCTCCAATGTTAGCGATTCAGCGTCTCTGCACCAAGCCACTTTCAGCAACAAGCCCGCAAAATTCCCATACTGCACTACAGACATATATATTGGTAGATGCTCAATTAGCTTAGTAATATCATTCAGGTGCCCGAAAGGGAGGGGTATTTCTGAGCAAGAAAAAAAAACGTGTGACTTAACCACACATTTGCGCAAATATGTGTAACGAAGATCTACGAATTCTATTATTATGTGGGATTTATATCTAGTTACTGTTATCATTCAGGGTGCTGGGGGAAACCAAATGCCTTTTTTCCCATACTGCACTACACCTGCATCTGATTAGCCAACACCCTGTAACACAACAGGAATGACCAACACATTTTCTATGTACTTCTTTGTGTTTGTTAATCTATACTACACCTCTGTACGAACACCATCAGGATTTATCTGTCGTGCAACTCCAACAGAAAACATCTCTCTACTGCATGCAACATCACCACTGATCAGATACAGAATCAGGCCCATAATGCTGTATACTATGCTATAGTGGTGCTTGCTATATAAATACTACAACAGGTACATGAATATTTATATACTGTATATGTACAAATATATATATATATATATATATATATGGTCATGTGAAGGCTGGCACTCTCTCCAAACAGCAACAAGTTACCCAGGTGCCTCCAGAATAAGTCTTGCGACTGAATATAATACACGAAAGCAGTGGCACTCTCAGGCTTTGTAAAGAATTAAATACAGGACACGGCGGTCGTCGCCTTGGCAATAGCAGGACTGAACGGTATAATGTCCTTGCGCTGTTTCCTCTTTGTCGTTGACGGAACCAGGGTATCTGAACGAGGAATGGTTAATACCTTCTTCTTTGCTTTGATCAAATTGTTATAGTCATATCCTCTTATGACAAACTGTTTGATCATCATCAGAGATACGATGGATTCTTAAGAACTGGGAAAACGGGAGACCATTCTTGGTGGCCGATGGATGTTGGCTACTTCCTGCCATCAGATCGGAAAATTCTGCTTCTGTTCCTGTCCAAATTAGTAGCAGGTCGTCAATATAGCGCGTGAAGAACAAAATCTTTTTTGCCACATTGTTGTCGCTGAAGAATGCCTGCTGCTCGACCTCAAACATGTACGTGTTTGCGAATGCTGGCGCCACGCAAGACCCCATAGAATTGACCCTGAAAAGAAACTATTTTGTCTTTGATTCACGTTGGTTTTTCCAACAGCAGGGCTGTACTATGGGGTCTTGCGTGGCGCCAGGATTCGCAAACACGTACATGTTTGAGGTCGAGCAGCAGGCATTCTTCAGCGACAACAATGTGGCAAAAAAGATTTTGTTCTTCACGCGCTATATTGACGACCTGCTACTTATTTGGACAGGAACAGAAGCGGAATTTTCCGATCTGATGGCAGGGGTCAATTCTATGGAAGGTACTATTCGATTTACCTACCAGATGAGTACACAATTTGTGAACTATCTAGACGTCAGGATCTCCCTCTCGAATGGTAGATTATGTACGGGACTAAATAAAAAGGACACAGATAGGAATACTATCTTACATGGAAGTAGCCAACATCCATCGGCCACCAAGAATGGTCTCCCGTTTTCCCAGTTCTTAAGAATCCATCGTATCTCTGATGATTTGTCCGAGACAAACAAAGAAATTGATATCATGATCAAACAGTTTGTCATAAGAGGATATGACTATAACAATTTGATCAAAGCGAAGAAGAAGGTATTAACCATTCCTCGTTCAGATACCCTGGTTCCGTCAACGACAAAGAGGAAACAGCGCAAGGACATTATACCGTTCGTACAACGCTTCAACTCGGCCAGTCCTGCTATTGCCAAGGCGACGAAGAATCTCTGGCCTGTGGTTACTTCTGATCCAGACCTTCTGATGTTGAGCAACACCAAAATAATGGCCAGTTATACTAGAAATCGCAACTTGAAGGACTGGCTAGTCAAGAATGACATTTCAGGTAGAAAAGACAGCGGTCCCAGCACGTTTCTCTCGAGGAAGCCGGGGTGCTATCGGTGTACTGGGTGCACCACATGTAGTTACATGGAACCTGGCAGCTCGTTCTCCCACCCACACTCGGGGGAATGGATTGCCATCAGACAGGTGCTAACATGCAGCAGCACACATGTGATATACATCATTCGCTGCCCATGTGGTCTTCTTTACGTTGGGAAGACCACTAGGCAGTTTAAAGAGCGCATGGCGCTACACAGGTCTGCCATTCGCAGTGCTCTGGAGGGTGGTAAAGGTGGCCTTAATCAACCAGTTGCCAGACACTTTAAACTCCTTAATCATGGCCTTGCGACACTCAGGTATAAAATCATCAACTCTGAGCTTAAACGACTCAGAGGGGGTGACAGAGGTAAAGCCCTCCTTCAGAAAGAAACACGTTGGATACACTGCCTTAACACGATTGCACCCAAAGGACTCAATGAATATCTTCCTCTGAATTGCTTTTTATAAGTGTTGTGATAGCTTGCATCATTAGGACCCAGAGCGTGTACACCACTCCGGGTGACTTGCAAGCCTGGAATGGGTACACGACTGGGACAATATGCCGTGTGTTTAAATTGAGGTAGCCAGCACACCATCTTTTTCATTCACATGTACTGACATGTACTTTTATATTGCCTGACTTCTTCCTGTATTATCTTTATGCGGTTTTCTTCCTGCTTAGAAGGCACAGTGCCATAACACGATATCTATATGACTGTGTGGGTTCAGAGGTTTAACTGCAATGTATAATACCATTGGACCACCGTGGTGCCTCCCTACTTTGTTTAACTATAGTATTTCTCAGTACATCTCCCTGCGGGATATTGTGCCTGTTTCTAATGCCTAGTGAGTCACGATGTTTTGTTTGGATGCTAGGTTACCGCGTGAGCCGCCGGGCGCACAGGAAGTGCGCGATGCAGGGGGGTGTCGTCAGAGGACCCAACGCCCGCGGTGAGGGTCTGCACGAGGTGGGGTGAGTAGGTATATATTGTGTTTAATGTATCTATATGTGTTATCCTGATGACGATATTAAATTATCGAAACGTTGAACTTTAAAGCAGAGACCGCCGTGTCCTGTATTTAATTATTTACAAAGCCTGAGAGTGCCACTGCTTTCGTGTATTATATATATATATTTATATACATATGGGATGTAGTTACTTTGCCGGTGGTCGGGATCCCGGCAGTCATGATACCGACGCCGAAATCCCAATCGCTGACAATGCCAGCTAAAAGGGGCTATTCCATCCCACTTGTGGGTGTCCACGACACCCATAGAGTGGGCATAGAACCTGTGGCGAGCCTGTAAGGGACTCTTTGCGCTCACCACGCTGCTGACATACTGGCGCACGAGAAGCCGCTGACGGTATACTGATGGCCGGCATCCCGGCCCCTGGTATTTCATACCCAACCCATAGATATAGGGAATAAATTGCACATAGTTTCTTATAAATAATTGGGTGCAGGGTCATGAATGAACAAACAGGTACTTCCTCAGCTCCAATAATGGCCAATGAGCAAGCAGAGACCAGCACTCCAGGTTCTGCATCCAAGTGTATTTACAATATTTACTTGTGGGCAAGCAAATACATCAAATGAAGTAATTTTCAATGTATACTTATCAGCAATATCAAGGCATAGGCTATGGCAGACGTACACAGCCAGATCCTCTCCGAACAGCTGTTTCGGTGTGCTACCACCTTCATCAAGGGTCTGCCATACTATGCCCTTTCAAAACATAGCTTAAATAGCCCCAAAATTAAAAGAAGTGTGCCCACTTGCACCTGAACAACCTCATAAACAGCCTGGATTGTTGCAATTCCACTTCAGGGTGGCAAAACCAACAAACCTTTTCCCATGGGGGGACAGAATGCTCGTTCTGCCATCCCGGAAGTGACACCACGGGATCCACTGAATACAAAACAACAAGTACAAAAACATATGTTAAAGTGCAAAAAAGCTTCTTTTAACGTATAAAAAAGCCTGAGCTGGCATTGTAGCAGGCACATCTTTTGGTGAACAATCTCATAATCGTATTTACTACAATTATAATCATGTAATACCACCTATGGAGACACAAAATCCAAAGTGTATAGTATAATAATAATAATAATAATAATAATTATTATTATTATTATTATTATTATTATTACTATTATAATATGATTCACAGAGACATTACCTCCTCACTGACAGCAGCACATCCCCGCCTCACTGACAGCAGCACATCCCTGCCTCACTGACAGCAGCATACCCCCGCCTCACTGACAGCAGCACATCCCTGCCTCACTGACAGCAGCACATCCCGCTTCACTGACAGCAGCACATCCCTGCCTCACTGACAGCAGCACATCCCTTCCTCACAGACAGCTGCACATCCCGCTTCTTAACTCTTCATCCTTTACTGTCTCTACTTCTCTTTTTATTTTTTGCTTCTTCAAGTCCTATATTTTTTCTTTCCACTCTCTCATACTGTATATTCATAGTATATTAAACCAAACACAGGTCCCTATCCCTCTATATTACACCACCTGCAGGTCCCCATACCTCTATATTACACCACACGCAGGTCTCCATCTCTCTATATTACATGCAAGCAGGTCCATATCCCTGTATATTACACCATTTGCTGGTTCCTGTAACTCTATTTTACACCATGCGCAGGTCCATATCCCTCTATATCATATCGCACGCAGGTAGCCAACCCTCTATATCACGGTGTGTGCGGGTCCCCAACCCTCAATATCACACTGCATGCAGGTCCCCATTCCTCAATATCACACTGTCCCTCAATATCAGACTGCACGTGGATCCACTTCCCTCTATATCATATTGCATGCAGGTCATCATCCCTCAATATCACATCATGTGCAGGTCCCTCTATATCATATCACAAGAAGCTAGCCATCCCTCTGTATCATACCGCACGTACCCACTATATCATATCACAAGCAGGTCCCTGTCCCTCTATATCACACCATCACAGGTCCCCGTCCCTCTATATCATATTGCACGCAGGTCGCCATCCCCATATATCACACTGTGTGCAGGTCCCCGTCCACTATATCACACCACACGTGGGTCCCCCATCCCTCTTTATCATAATGTACACAGGTCCCTGTGCCCCCCTTTTCTTTACTATCTTTGCTCTCTGAAGCCTCACCTTTCCCATTAGTTTGTATACTTTATTTTCTCTACTGTATCTCACCTTCATTTCTATTCTCCCACACAGAATAAGTATTTCACTTGCCCTCTTTTCTCTCTAACATACAATACCTTGATCACCCTTTTACTGTCTAATGTGCTTTACTCTTTTCATCCCCTCATTCCTTTCCCACAATCCTTATTTACTCTCTCTCTCTCGCATACCTTCCTTTACTGTATCTCTCTTCTCTCTCTTACTTGGGCTCTTCCTGCCTCTCTCAAATCACTTGGGCTCTTTCTGCCTCTCTCACATGACGGCAGTACCGCAGCAGCAGTGTCGAGTGCTGGCCCTGCCCCCTCTGTGATGTCATGCAGAGGACAGGGCTAGCAGTAGGGGGAAGTGCTGCACACAGCCGAGCCAGCCACATGGAGCAGCTGCATCAGTGATCAGGGTGCTGTTTCTAAACTCTACCTGATCGCAACACAGCTCAGATTACGGCAACCAGCCAATGGAGGGGTAAGTGCCGGCCAGTGTGGGGACAGCAGGGAAAGCCAACCAGGAAGTGGCCCAGAGTCCCGGCGTACCAATCCTCCCCTGCCTATGATAGCCACCAAGCTAGGAGCAGCAAAGTATTTAAATAACCTAGGCTAGTATTGGAAAATTGGAGGGGAAAACTGCAACCAGCACCAGTCTGCAACAGCCAGGGGTTAATGCTATAGCAGCATGGGAACCCCTCATCGTAATATTAACCAGCTCCAAACTGGTCAGCCCAGGACTGGAATCCCTCTCATTGTAAGGAGCCCCCCAAAAATTGCTTCCCCATTCCCTAGGAAACAATAACCTTTGGTGAAAGCACAGTACTCTTCCCCACAACCATTGATGGTGCATATGGGGGTAATACTTAATATTAGTTAATAATGTTGTTCAGTATAGTCAGCCTACAAGTCCCAGCAAGCCTGACCCTGTATGTTGATGAGGTCCATTTAAAAAAAAAACATATATTTTAACTATTTTGCTGCTCCTACCTTGGTGGCTTTACCAAGTGTGTGAGTTTAAAGCTTTTAGCAGCATTTGAGCTGCCTGCCGTATTTTAGCAGTGGTTGTGTTATTTTATTATAACTGTAAAACTTTGACACTGTTGAAATTTTGGTGTCGACCTTGTGCTTTGCCTTTATTTTAAATGTTTACAGTTTAACTATTAGCAAATAGTTGACAAAAATGTCAACCTGTCTTTATAGTAATTGTCAACATTTTATCTATGTCTACGTTATGTACTTGTTGACATTTTGACTGTCTACATATTATCGACAAATAGTCCATCTCAACACTTTGGTTGTCTAATTATAATGGGTGCACTGTGTGCTGTGCACACAGGCCCATGGATCCAGAAGGGCCCACACGCATACACTGCACCCATGTTTTAATAATTACCTGTGCAGAGTCCTGCATTGGGTGCTGCATCGGTGGCAAAATTCACAGTCTAAATCACTGCCACGCATGCACACTAGTGAAATTAGTCTCCGGAATATGGTGCCATGTTTCAGGAGACCTGCGCATGCACAGTAGACTCTAACACAATGCCAGAGCCTACTGCACTGTGGAGAGAAGTGAGCCCACCCGGACTCTGCACATGGGCCCCTTCCTCTGTTAAAATGCCCCTGCCTGTATACATTTTAGTGTCTATATTTTGAATGTCTAACTTTGCCTAACTAATATACCCAAAATATGTTATTAGCACTACCTAGGCTCTTATGATTGACTGACTGCATATTGACCTTTCCAGGTAATTAAAGTCAGGCTTTATGTCCAATTTACTTAATTGATATGGCTATTTTGACTACTGCAAGAGAGAAACTTAACTTTTTCATTTGTAAAGGGAAAAACAACATTAGTTTGTATCCAAAAAATTTTTTTATTTGTAATTATATCCCTGTCTGCATTTTTACTGTCTACATATTATACCTACAGGGAATACTGCAGATGAAAAATATAGGGGAATATATTTTGCAAAGTGACATTTTAAAGCAAAGACATTCTATGAAAAGTCTGGTATATCTTCCACTTAATATTAGTGCTGCTTTCAAGTTGGATATCTAACCCAGTTTTCAAAAGCTGCTGCTTTGTAAACATACAACAGGATCTCAGTTATGAAGTACTCTCTATAAGCAATGAAAATTCCAAATATGGTCAACACAGCACACTTCACGGAGCATTACAACACTACATTTTGATGATTTGCCTCTAGAAATAAAAAGGCCTCTAGTTACCAAGATGTCCACTACAGTATGATACCAGAAGTAAGTGATCACATGAACACATTGCATTTATCCGGTGTATGGCTTTTTAAACCAGTATTCGTGGTGCTAGTTACAGGTGCAGTATTCTGCCCTCCTGTTTTCTGCTGATTTACCTGTCTGATTTTGTTGCTGACCTTTTAGCTGGATTTTGACCATTTCCACTGTTTGTGACAATGTCTGACTTGGAATTTGACCACTCTGTCCTTCTGATTGGATTATATTGTATTCTCTGCTGTGCCAATAGGGTTCAACTGTGGATAAGCTTCTACTATTGCAATCTGAAATCCTTGGGTCAGCAGCATAACTGTGAGCACAGCACCATAACAGGACTGACTTGCACCATTTGCTGACCACATCCCTTGAGTGCATGAAATCATGTGGAAGGGGCAGGTCTGCCAGTGCTGGTAAGAACAGGACTGCCTGGAACATACTAAGACTGGCCTTCAGAATGACTCTGCTGGGTCCAGGTAGTCTGCGTCCGACAACTCAGACCCTGAGCTCAGCACGCCTACAAGTGGTCGCAATGGTGATTCCATATTGCATCCTAAGATGCAGCACTTATATCACAGATGCTGGCAGGGGGCATCTTTTTCCTATAGATATCTCCTGCTGCATTAGCATTTTAGTTGTACAATATAGCACAGTCACTTCCATACAATATACATTATATATATACATTATGGACAATAAATATCAGTAAGACCAATTACTGTTTATCAAAACTCAAAAAAAAAGATAAAACATGCCTTGGTTAGTAAGGACTTATGTATTTAATTTGAAAATATACTTTAAACATCAAATTCACTTTTAAAAATAAAAATATTAGGGCACCAAAGGGTATTCCAAGAAAGCCAAATATGATGGTTTTCAAATAGTTCTTTAACTCAAGTACAAACCAAATATGGCAGTTTAAAATAGTACATGACTGCTCACATATGTCCGATAAAGTGCAAGCAAGATGGTTGATTAAAACCCTCTTCTGGTGGATTTAGTCTGTACATTCCTTGTTAGTGCAGGCTGGGAAGGTGGCATTCACAAATAAAGTGGGTCTATATAAATGGTGGTAAGGTACCAGAGATGTCCAAATGAAGATACTTAACACGTTTCACTGTAGAATACCTCACAAGTTCCTCAGAAGCATGAGGAATGATTCACCAACTCCTTAATGGAAATGACACACATATACTTCCAGACACCAACTGTTTACACCATGTAACACAGACCCATGACACAGACCTAGATACCTTCACACTAGGTGGTTTACTTTACTCTTTGTGAATTGGTCAGATGGGACACTTGATTATGTTTACATCTTGTGACATGGACACGGAGATCTCTGCAGCAAGCAATTAGAAACATAAACTCTTTATATTTAAATATCATATGGTTTTGAAACATACTGATATTTATTTATATTATTGACTTCTATCTGGTCATAAATTAATTATGTTTCACCATATGGCTTGGTTGATTATTTGATTGTAAAGGCTGTACCTGCCTCCTGTTTGCACAATTGCTCAGCTGTATAAGGTAGCCATGTTTTGAGGCACACTCACATTCTTCTGAGGAAGTTACAGGGTATTCCACAACAAAACACTTTAAGTTTCTACTTTTGGACACTTTGGGACTCTACCACCACTTCTCCATACAAGTATTATCTATGGATGCCACCTTCCCAGCCTGCACTTATCTTAGACCTTCATCATATTGTTTGGAACTTTTGCTAAAAAAGGACTGAATGGACTACATCAGCTCACAAGTGAGTAAAATTCATCCATTTTAATGACTTTCTGGACCTATAAGAACCGTCATGTACTATTTTGAACTGTCATATTTGGTTTCTACTTGACTGAGTTATATTGGAAACCATTACATTTGGATGCTTTGGAATGCCCTATGAAGCCCTAATGTATATGTTTTGAAAAGTTGTTTTGTTTTTTACAGTATGTTTTAATATTAAAATAAAAAATGATTAAAACCGAAGTTTTAATAGGAAGCGCTGTCCAGTCAAATTCATATAAAAAAATTATACATTTAATTTTACAAATACAGCATATATGGCCATATAATATACATAAAATAACAATGTTAAAATATAATCAACAATTTAATAGTAGCCGATAGATAGAATAGAAAAAAAGTCCAGATATTAGTCAATTGATAAGGGCATGCAATCTTGCTCACAATTAATATTAGTCATTCATTAGTATTAATACGTCAGTCCATTAATAATTGGATCCAGTATAATTAATTGTTCATTCCTCAGAAGTCACTGGTAATTTTAACTCCTACCTACCATTTATAGCAATTTACGGGGGCTTTGCAAGATAGAGACCAATGTTTATAACTGTTGAAAAATGGATCCAGCACGGACTTACAGGCTGGGGAGCGCTCCCTCTCCTTCCTCCTTTTGGCAGCGTGAGTAACAGTGTACCAATTGTCCACAGCACAGGACGCAGCTGGTAGGGAGCACTGGTTCACAAGTTCACAACGATTGCAGCCTGATCACGTGATGCGATTCTCCGCCTCTCCACTTCCGGGCACTGGGCGGCTTCCTCAGACGTGTATGCTTACTGACCCGCTGGGTGCCCTTTTAACCTCCTATAATTGCCTCAATCAGCAAGCAGCATAAACCCACCTGGGGGCACACTTAACTCTAATTAACCATTGTCATAGTAACTAATATACAATTCTTTCACTATTACGAGCATATGACTACTTCCGGCTTATAGGAGGTTAAAAGGGCACCCAGCGGGTCAGTAAGCATACACGTCTGAGGAAACTGCCGAGTACCCGGAAGTGGAGAGGCGTAGAAACGCGTCACGTGATCGGGCTGCAATCGTAGTGAACCAGTGCTCCTTACCAGCTGCGTCCTGTGCTGTGGACAATTGGTACTCACGCTGCCAAAAGGAGGAAGGAGAGGGAGCGTTCCTCGGCCTGTAAGTCCATGCTGGATCCATTTTTCAACAGTTATAAACATTGGTCTCTATCTTGCAAAGCCCCCGTAAATTGCCATACACGGGAGGTAGGAGTTAAAATTACCAGTGACTTCTGAGGAATGAACAATTAATTATACTGGATCCAATTATTAATGGACTGACGTATTAATACGAATGAATGACTAATATTAATTGTGAGCAAGATTGCATGCCCTTATCAATTGACTAATATCCGGACTTTTTATTCTATTCTATCTATCAGCTTATATTAAATTGTTGATTATATTTTAACTTTGTTATTTTATGTATATTATATGGCCATATATGTTGTATTTGTAAAATTCAATGTATAATTTTTTATATGAATTTGACTGGACAGCGCTTCCTATTAAAACTTCGGTTTTAATAATTTTTTATTTTGCTTGCTAAAAGGGTTTTTGCAATAGCCCGTATTAGGAAGCTGCATCCCAGTCCCAGATATACATCTGCCAGTAGGAGAAGGATCAGGCGCAGAGTATATTTTGTGTTGTGTTTTGTTTTAATATTAACTAACTACATTTTTACCACCCAAGCCAAGTTTTAACTTTTTATTTGAACTTTGATCTAATATGTCTTACTGATCTCTTTTTTTTTCAATACAATTTTTATTGTTTAAAGACAGAGGTATACACAATACAACCAGAGTACCGTTATATAATCACGGTAAGAGAGTTCAAGTGTACAGAAACAATCAGGAAGTTGTTACAATCAGTGAACAATGTAAGAAGCCAGAAAAAAAAACAGCCACAAATATATATCACGTTGAGATTAGCTCGTGAATCAAGACATATTAACTTCCTTAAAACAATAACAATATTAGTAACGAAGATAAAAGTGGGGGGAAAGGAGACAGGGGAAGGAAGGGGAAGGGGAAGGAAGTATCTGATCTCAAATAAGAAAAGGAAATCTTGTATAAGGCCTTAATATACATATGAAGTTGTAAAGTAGGTCAATGTTAATGTGGTATTAAGAAATAGTAAGAATGCGAAGTAGGTGCCATTCCGTATTTTCATATACTTTCATTATGCGTTCCTGAGTAGGTAGATCTAAGGATTGTATGAAAGGATACCATTTAGCATAACATTTTTCCACATGTTTGCCTATATCAGGGAATGTACTGTGTCTATCAAAATAAAGAAGTTGCAATAATTTTAGTTTAAGTTCTTGTAATGTAGGGGAGGATGAGGAAATCCAGTGTATAAGAATAATTTTCTTTGCAAGTGTCACAATGGTCACGAACAACGGTATATGGGGGGAAAGATCATGATTTGGGAGCCAATTTTTGAAATTTACACATAAGTACGCTAATGGGTCTGGGAGAACGTGTGTGGCAAATAGAGAATTTAGATAGACAATCACCTTATTCCAGAAACGCCTAATCTTACCGCACTCCCAAAAACAATGGAAAAAAGTAGCGTGTGAGCAATGACATTTCAAACAAGTGGCAGATGTATTTGGTGTCATATGTTGTCTTTGTGCTGGGGAAATGTAGGCTCTGTGTAATGTTTTCCAATGCACTTCTTGGAGATAGGAGGATTTCAAAAATTTAAGGGTGTTGTGGCAATGTTTAGTGAGAACTAAGGGGGAATCAATGTCTGGGATGTCAACTTGCCAAGTAACTGCCAGTAATTGCCATGGTTTCGTGATAGAGGTAGGCAAAATGGCCGAGTAGAGAAGTTTAGTACGGTAGGGGACAGTGTTAAGAAGTCGTAAAAGGGAGTTGATAGAGTCAGTAGAATTTAGAGACCTAGTATTAGGGTCCAAGGAGAGAACATAATGTCGTGTTTGTAGAAACATGAAAAAATTAGAAGTGTGTAAAAGAAATTGTTCTTGAAGAGTAGAGAAAGTCAGTATATGTCCTCCAGGGTCAAAGACTTGTGAGGTAAGAGATAAACCTTTATCTTTCCAGGAGAGGAATATTGGATTATCGAGTTATGGAGAAAATGAGGGGTAACCCCAAAGTGTGTTGCATGGAGAAGAAGACGGATTTCTCACTAGTTTTTTATTGATGGTTAGCCATGCTGAGTAAGTGTCATGGAACAATATGTGATGCAGAATATGAGTGGGAATATCCGATTTCTTGGAATGAAGAAGAGCGCTAGGAGAGTATGGACTGAAGAGAGCTGTGTCTAAGGAGTAAGAGGTGCAGGAGGATTTAGAAAGCAACCAATCTGAAATATACCTAAAATGAGTAGCTAGAGTATATAGTTTTAGATCTGGAAGGGACATACCTCCATGAGAACTGTGAGTCTGTAGTTTATGAAAAGCAATTCGGGGTCGTTTATTTTGCCATAAAAATTTGGAGGTGAGCTGATCAAAACATTTCAAATCAGAGGTGGAAAGACCAATCGGTAACATCTGTAATAAGTAAAAGATTTTTGGAAAAATAATGCATTTAACAACTGCTACCCTTCCCAAAATAGAAAGTGGGAAATTCATCCAGGAATCATAGAGTGAAAATATTTTCGATAGGGTCGTTGTATAATTAAGTTTATATAAGGAAGAAAGATCAGAAGGAATGTGTATACCTAAATATTTAATATCTGTTTTGATTAAAGAGGAAGAGAAAGAATCAGAGGGAGACTGTGTGACTGTGACGGGGTCATTAATTGTTAAAATTTCCGATTTAGAAGTATTTATCTTGAATCCTGCTTGAGTGCCAAAATTAGATATTAGAGAAAGTAGTGAAGGTAGTGAGGTAGAAGGATTAGACAAAAATAGTAAAATATCGTCTGCATAAAGGGCAAGTTTTAGTGGGATATTTCCGATTAGGACACCTTGGATGTTAGGAGAGTTTCTGATAGAGATTGCTAAAGGTTCAATGGCTATAGCGAAAAGTAACGGTGAGAGAGGGCAGCCCTGATGAGTCCCCCGAGATATAGCAAAGGGAGCAGATAATTGTCCATTGCAGTAGAGTTGAGAGATAGGTGAGGTATATAGAGTTTGTATAATAGAGATAAAGGAAGAGGAAAAGTCAAACAGTTGCAGAGATTTAAAAAGATGAGACCAAGTCAGAAGATCAAACGCTTTTTCTGCGTCTAAAGCAAAGACTACATTGGGAGCAGGTGAGGGATATATTTTTAAATGTTGGATTATAGAGAGAACTTTACGTACATTAGTTACAGAATGACGACCCCAATTAAAACCAGATTGGTCAGGGTGAATTATGTGGGGGAGAGAAAATTTAAGACGATTGGCTTTTATTTTTGTAAAAATTTTATAATCTAAATTTAAGAGAGAGATTGGGCGATAAGAGCTTGGAAGAGAGGGGTCACGGCCTGGTTTTAGAAGAACTTTTATTATAGCATTATTGAAGTATAAGGGTAAAGTCTCCGAATGAATTATGGAGTTATACATTGCCAGAAGGTGCTTATCAATTTTGTCCAATAATAATTTGTAGAATTCACTAGAAAAACAGTCAGGTCCAGGGGCTTTATTGGGTTTTAAATGGGTAATAGTATAGCGAACTTCTTCTAAAGTAATAGGATTAGCGAGAGAATCAAGAAAGTCGGAAGGTATTTGAGGAAGTTGAGGGAAAGACCAGGATTGAAGGAGTTCACCAGAGGGGGAAGTATTGTCAGAATATAAAGATTCATAAAATGATTTTATGATATCAGCAATACAATGAGGGTCATTAGTTAAGGAGCCATCAGGGAGTTTTAAAGGGTGTACTATCATAGGAGGAGAAGTACCTTTCAGAATATTAGTAAGGAGCTTACCTATTTTATTTCCAAATTTATGAAAACGAAAATTCACTTTGAATTTATATGTATCTCCCATCGCAGAGAGAAATTCATTGAATTGAAGTTTTATCGTTAAGTACGTAGATTTCGTGGATGGTGAAGGGTGTGTTTTGAAAACTTGATAAGCTTCAGAAAGGGAAAGTTGCATTTCTAGGTAGGATTGAGCATATTTTTTCTTTAAAGCAGTAGAATATGAGATAACGTCACCTCTAATTACTGATTTAGCCATTTGCCAAAACAAAGGGGGGTTTATTTCGGAGTGTTGTTTGTTTGAAAAGTAAAAGGAATCCCAAGCCCTTTGCAAAAAATCACAAAACTTTGTGGAATTAGATAAATGAGATGGAAATCTCCATTGAGGAGTTGAGGTGTGTTTTGGTAGTAATATGAAAGAGAACCAAATCAATGCGTGGTCAGATATAAAAATAGGTTCAATGGCCGTATCTGTTACTGTTGGGAATAGATGTTGTGATATAAATACATAGTCAATTCTAGAGAACGTGTCGTGAGCGGTGGAATGTCAAGAGAATTCTCTGTCGATAGGATGAAGTGCACGCCATATATCAACTAATTGTAAACTGTCGCAGAAATGGGGTATTCCAAGTTTGGGGAGATGTTGGGGTGTCTTAGAAGTGTTGGAACGATCTAGATATGTAGAAGAGACTAAGTTTAAATCGCCACACACAATAAGGTTATCAGCGGTGAAGGGAGTTAGTTTAGCCAGGAGCCTCTGGAAAAAGGATTTGTTATAAATGTTTGGGGCATATATGTTGCAAAGGGTAAAGACTCGTGAGTTAATAGAAAGTTGGACAATAAGAAAACGACCATCAAGGTCTATATCAGATGTGAGAACTTGAATGTTAAGGTTGCGTTTTGCTAATAGAACAACGCCCCTAGACTTGGAATTGAATGGGGCAGCCGCTATATGGGACCAGTGTGACACCTGCAGTTTCATGGATTCCTGTTGTGTTAGGTGAGTTTCCTGTAAAAAAGCAATGTTAATGTTCGTCTTGGTTAGGTACATAAGAATTTTACGGCGTTTGTCTGGAGAATTAACCCCACCAACATTGAGCGTGCCAATTTTTAGGTCAGCCATTCATAAACTATAAACGGGTATAAAAGAAGTAGTAATGTGTTAATAACAACAATATCGTAGATCAGAAATGAAAAATGGGAAATGGGGACAGGAGGGGGAGGAACATAGGAATAATGCGGAGCACATGACAAAATGAGATAGTTGTTTGACAAGCAAACAAACTTCCGATTATTAAATGAAAGACAGAAACAAAGATTAAGCTTTGCATAAATGCTAATCTGGTGCAATACTCCAGATAACTCCCCGACAATGGTATCTGGGTATTATTGAACATAAAGATATAGTGGGATCATACTAACAGTCACAAAGAAACCAATGTAAAATAGTATGCAAAACACAGCACATGGAATTAAACACCACTAGGTTGAAATGTAAGTCATAAGGACAAACGAAAATCAGTATACCAAAGAAGCCCATGTAGGCTACAATTTACTCCAAATATGGTATTCAAGTAAGTGAAGCATGAGAAATGCTACCGATGAACCTTAATTAAACAGGGAAAACCAAGCTGGAACCATATTTATACTCTTATTATCTTGAAAAGCAAAACAACGAGAGAAGGATACAGGTTCTAGAAATAAAACTACAAATCAGGTATTGGCGTTAGTGATGGCATCAGTAATGTCCGTGTGGTCATCCACGGACTCCTCTTGAAGATATGCAGCTGCATCTTCCGGGCTGGTAAAGTCTAAATGTTTATCTCCATCGTAGATCCTAAGCTTAGCCGGATAGAGCATGGAAAATCTGCGTTTGACTGAGACCAGTTTCGTACAAATAGGGTTGAAGGCCTCTCGAGCTCTCGTCAGCTCAGCAGAAAAGTCTTGAAATATAAGCAAACGGTTATTCTCCCAATGAAGGGATCGAAGCTTTCTAGACGCAGTCCAGAAGGCAACTTTGTGGAGATAGTTGAGGCACCTAAATAAAGTGACACACGGACGGCCATTGGGAGAACGAGGAGGAGGACCTACTCGATGTACCCGTTCAATCACTAGATCTTTACAAGATTCAGTGATACCGAGTAAGTCGGGTAGGGTAGATCGTACAAATTGTGTGAGGTCATCTCCCTTGACAGCTTCTGACAAGCCAATCAGCCTAATGTTATTTCTTCTGGACCTATTTTCTGCGTCGTCTAGTTTCATCCATAGCTGATAATTCTCTTTTTTCAAGGCTTTTCATATTTCCTTGCACAGTAGCCATATCATGACAAAGACCTCCAATTCTATTCTCATTAACGGAGACTTTATAAGATAGATGTTGCAATTGAAGAGTGATATCTGAAACCGCTTTAGATAGTAAAGGTGACATGGATTGCGTTATGGCTTCTGTCAAATCTGCAAAAGTTATTGGTGAATCAGGAGAGCGATTTGATATTGGTGTGCATACTAGAGATGTTGATGCAATTAATTTTTTGGGAGCTGGAGAAGAAGGGGGAGTAGTAATACTTGGAGCCATAGTTGTATTAGCTCTCCGTTTTTCCTGTCTAACAGGTAGGGAGGAAGCAGAGGCTTTAACCGGAGTGCTGGGGGACAAGAAACGGTCCATCAGAGGCAGTGGAGTGTGAAGAGAAGGAGGTTTGGGTAATTTTCTTGTATTAAGTGCAAAGGGTAATGGAGATAAGCTGGATAAGACTTAAAGAAAAGAATCCTGATAAATGTTCAGTATGCAGTGCAGCCCTGCACTTTTACTGTGTGTGATTAGCGATTGGACACTGTACCTTATGTAAGCATCATCACGGAGCCGTTGACCCGACTGGCAGAGGCCATGTACACTGACCGTGTCTCACTGAGTCTCCGTTAGCAGGCCCGGGTACACTGATGCGTTAGTCCTGATCGGCTGCGCTGATAATCACCCTCGGCTAAACAGCCGCGGCACCGAGTGGTAAGCTCCAGCGGTGTAGGAGACGCTGCAGTGAGCCGACTTGCGGGGTCACTCAGCGGTAAAAGTGCAGCCCGGGGTGTGCGTCTTCTCCTGCTGGCAGACCCGGATGTGCAGCTGCCGCGACGTGTTGTATAGCGGGAACACTCAGAGGTATGAAGACGGCTCCATGCGGTGGTTTCTTGTTAGCGGTACAACGAGGACAGTTACCGCTGAGGGCTAATGTGGGTGGCTGTCCCAGGGAGACTGTAAAACAGTCGTTATAGCGATTCCCTTGTTGGGGGTTAGCGGAGCTCTGCTGCAGTGCGCCCTCACAGCATGAGACCGGAACCGGAAGCTCTTACTGATCTCTTTTAATCATTATCATTGTTCTACTCATATTTCTTTGTATTTGACTACTTATTTTGGAGATTGACACCCTCCATTTGAACAGCTGCTCCAATCAGACAGCGCCTCAGTGGTCATTTCAATGTTACTTTTTGTTTCTAATGAATAAAGTAAGTTTAATAATTTAGCATAAAGTAAAAATGTAAGTTATTTTAGTTCTGGTAAACAACATGTTTGCTGAAAAATATTGAACAAGGTAGACTTTAATATGATACATAGAGATTGCACCAAAAATAAATATGACTAGCTTACTTCGGTAAAGGAATAAAATATTATATCTGCAATGAATGTGACCCTGGGAGCATCATTTGTCATAGCCAATTATTTTTCTTTGTATAGTTAATTGTATAATAGAGGCAGTGAAACATAGCTCAAAGTTCTAAAGAAAAAATAATAATGTTACAGACTATCACTGAGGGAACAATTACTAAATTGATGAGAAACAAACAAGCTGAACTTTGGGCTTTGCTGAACAGAATTACTTAGGAGTTTGATGCAATTTTCTTTTGAACAGTTTTCACAAGAAAATTGTAAAAAAAGTTTTTATTTCTAATAAGTCATTCAATAAGCAGTACAGAACAATGTAATGCAATACAGAATAGCCTAACCCACACTAAATTAATCCATTTATGAAGTAGAATGTGAACATATAAACCCACAGGCAGTATTTATTATGTTCTTTATAGATTTTAAGTCAAGTTTAATACACATAGACAGTTTTGTTTAAGAACACTCCTGGGTAAAAATATGAAATAATATCAGTTTGTAATGCTGATATCCCTGCACATTAATAATGTCATTGTTAAAATGATTGTATGGTTTGTGCCTTTATAGACTGTACAAAAAAAGTTATTGATATTCAACATTTTGATGCCAAGAAAAATAGATTTGGTAAACTGACTGCATGTTAAAGGTTACTACTGTAGTCTTGTTTTTTAAGTGGTACAATAAAACTGATTTTGTTATACAGTATACTGTGTTTAGAAATAATATATTTTCTTAAAACTTTCTAGAAATGTTTAGTAAAATGTGACTAAGTAAGTCATTTTGGAGGTACAATTTACCTGTCTGTTATTTTTATTTAATGTTTAGAATTCCTCCACAATTTGTTTATAGTTATTATACAGTTTCCATTTTGTGATGTACATCAAATGAGGGAGAGAGATTTTTAGCAAACTGAAAACTCACTTCTGACACAAGACTGATAACATGCGGTACAGTTTCCTTGGAAACCAAAACCACCCGAACCTCCATTTTCTGAGTAGTTCTGAGTCATGGCTCGGGTTTTCCCACCAGACCTGGTGGGGCAACACATCATCCTCCCGGTACTAGAGCTTGCATGTTTTGGATTTGTTAAAAGTCCCTCCCTTGTGGTTCGGGCACCATTTCAAACAGAACACTGGAGCGAGAGGGTGTGGGCCAGGCTGCAGTGTGACTAAGGGCTCATGTGACTTTCAATAATAACTAAAAAGAGCTACTGTGACTTTGATTAAGGACAGTGGGATACTATGTCACCCTCAGTCTCATTGTCATCAGTGATCGGCTGTGGGCTGCAGTGTTATTATGGGCTTTGGTGACTGTTAATAATAATTTAGAATAGCTACTGTTACTGTGATTAAGGGAATTAGGATACTGTGTCACCATCAGACTCGGTGTCAACAGTAAAGGGCTGTGGGCTGCAGTGTGATTAAGGGCTCATGTGACTTTCAATAATAACTAAAAAGAGCTACTGTGACTTTGATTAAGGACAGTGGGATACTATGTCACCCTCAGTCTCATTGTCATCAGTGATCGGCTGTGGGCTGCAGTGTTATTATGGGCTTTGGTGACTGTTAATAATAATTTAGAATAGCTACTGTTACTGTGATTAAGGGCAGTGGGACACTGTGTCACCCTCAGACTCAGTGTCATCAGTGAAGGTATGTGGGCTGCAACACTGTGACTGTGTCAGTGTTAGGAAAATCATCATTATAACAATAAAGTTAAATGTGTGTGTTGTTGTACAATTTCATATTGCACCACATTTTTCATTTTTTCATAATGGTCTGTATTTTGGGGGGCATTGGGGATCGTCTTTTTTGTACAGACAAACATTTTTATTGGTTATTGTTATAATAAATTACTAATTTGCAACAATTTTTTAACCAGATAAGAATACAATGTTAGTACATCAGCCAAGGATTCCTGAGAATGGTTGAAGAGCAATGTTAATAGTCAAGGATTCCTGACAAGTGTTGAAGAGCAATGTTAATAGCAAAGGATTCTTGACAAGAGTTGATGAGCAACTCCATCATAATTTTTTATAGTCAATCAAGCAATATGCTCTCACCACTAAAATCCATTTTGAATGCAGTTGCGAAGCTGATCTTCCTCGCCAACCATTCATCATCTGCTGTTTCGCTCTGTTTGTTCCTCCATTGGTTACCGGTAGTCTACAATATTCAATATAAAATACTTTTACTTACACTCAAGGCTATTAACCAAACTGCACAAACATACATCACTTTGCACATCTCAAATTATCTTCCTACCTGACATCTCCACTCCTCATAATATCTGCATTTCTCATCCACACGCATTTCTCAGAATTCTCTCTTCTCAATTGCAGGACTTATTATGGGCTGCACCCACTCTGTGGTATGCCCTTCCATGCACAATAAGACTTTCCTTTAGTCTCCAAACTTAAGTGTTCTTGAAAACTCTTCAGACAAGTTTATCAAATTCTGGTCCCACCCACGTAACCTGCAGTGCCTCCCTATCTAATTACATCCCCTCTGTTTGGGTTGGGTATGGGATCCCAGCGATCAGCATAATAACGCCGAGAGCTCGGCCGCCAGAATGGCGACGGGGACGAGCACAACAAAGCACCTTGAGGGCTCGCTGCACTCGCCATGCTGCAGGTTCAGTGGCTTGCTGCACTCGCCACAGGTTCTATTCCCACTCTATGGGTGTCGTGGACACCCACGAGTGGGAATAGTCCTGGGCCCCTTCTGGAATTCTTGCAGCTGGGATCCTGGCATCAGTATGCTGACCACCGAGATTCTGACTGCCGGGATCATAACTACATCCCCTCTGTACAGTCCACACATAGCCTCATGTATTTAATCTTTCTTTACTTTCACATCCTTCTGACCCCTTGGTCAACATTGCTGGGTGACCATATCCTACAGCCCATTAAGAACCTTTGCATTCTGTCCAAACCATTATGCAATAGATACTATAGCACCTATCCTTGTGTATCAATGCCTATTTCCCTATAGATTGTAAGCTTGCAAGCAGGGCCATCCAACCTGTATTTCTGTCTGTTACTTCCCAGTTTTGTTCTATTACTGTTGTTCCAATTGTAAAGCGCAATGGAATATGCTTTGCTATTTAAGAAACTGTTAATAAATATATAACAAATAAATTAAATTAACTGACAAATCAATCCTTCCTTCCATTACCCACCTTCCACTACATACATACTCCACATATATTTTCCTGAACTGCCATGGGACCTCTTCTTGAGTAATGAAAATATTCTTGGTTTTATGGGGTCATACAGTTTATTAAACAGCCATGCTATCTGCCACTGCTGTGTTTCAATGTTTAATGGATGTGCTATAGTCTTTTAAACTGCTGTGTGTTTGTGCCACTGCTCTGTTGCTTAGTTTAGCTAGAGTGTCTTTGTCCAATATTGGTGAACAGTAGTGTGAACTGTGAGGTGGTCAAAAAAACATGAGGGTGGTTTTACAAGATCAAAATGTGAAGATGAATCCAGTTCCAAAAACCAAAACACAGGCATCTCTAACTCAAATATATAGCAGCTTATACATAATGCCAAGCTTCTACAGATTCAGATAGTGAAACCAAGAGTCACTGCAGAAACCATGGGGCTCAGGATCCAGGCAGAGGTCAGGCAGATGGCTAAAAGACAAGCCAATTTTCCAAGGCAAATGTTTTACAGACAAGTTCAGTATACAAATAGAGGCCAGTACTGCAACAGTACTGAAATAGACAAAAGCAGGATCCAGAGAGGATCACACCAGGGGGGTTATTTATGAAGAGTCGGGTTGTAAAATCCATAATTTTGGATTGTGTTTCTGCTTGATTTTTAAAAGAGCAATGCTTGAACTAGCAATACAAGGCTAGTAGAAGCATTGTGCTTTTAAACACAATCCAAAATGGCAGGTTTTACAACCCAATTCTTCATAAATAATCCCCTAGAAGAATACAGGTTTATTAAAACATACTGTAGCCTGGCAACTAACATTGTCATGAAAGGCAGGGCTTCCTGCACTGTGAGGAAGAAAGAACTATTCAGAAATTAGCGATTACAAAAACAAACACATACAGGCAGTGTTTCCAAGCCCCGGCTCAGGTCTTCTCACCAAACTAGGATGGCAGAACAATTAAAAACATAATTTTCCTGGAGTCGGATCTCGAGTATTTTGGATTGCATAAAAAAGTTTTTCCCCTCATGATCAGGCAACATTTCACACTGTAGAGTGGAGGGAGAAGATGTTGTATGGGACTGGAGCACTGGGCACCATTAAGAGTCAGTTGAGCTTTAGAGCAGGTACAGTAGATAGGGACAGGAGTGAGTGACTGCAGCCCTTATTGTCAATGTATGTGTGTGTATTTGTTTGTTACACACACTGCACACTCTTACACTGCAAATGCAACCATGTGGCCCTGCAAAAAAAGTTTAAAAAAAAACCTAAAAAAAACTAAAAGGACCTTGTTTGTTAAATCGAACATGCATTTTTTTTCCACTCAGGGATATTATTCTGCAGTATTGCTTGTCACTTCTGTATTATCCTGGGCAAAGACAGTGTTGATTTAATCATAATATTTTGGGGGTCAATCCGACCTGATCGCTCGCTGCAGTTTATCGCAGCGCAGTGATCGGGTCGGAACTGTACATGCGCCGACGCCGCAGTGCGCTGGTGCATGCCAACTGTCGTTGCCTAGCGATCGCCTCTGAGGCAGAGGTGGTCGCTGGGCAGGAGGGGGATGGACGGCAGCATTAATCCGCAATTTAGGGGGTGGGTGGTGGCTGTGTGACGTCACACGCAGCCGCTATGACCCGGGGCAGTGAAGAGGTTCTCCCGGCCAGCCGCAGGAGCTGCGCTGGCCGGGACTAACTCCTGAGATGCAAAAGCATCGCCGCTGTACGATGCTTTTGCATTTCTGTTGGGGCGGGGGGGATGGCACTGACATGCGGGGCAGACTAGCCCTGTGCTGGGCATCCCGCTGCATGTCTCAGTGCCTGATCGTAGCTGTGCTAAATTTAGCACAGCTACGATCAACTCGGAATAACCCTCTTTGTGTCTGAGCAGCCTCCAAGAAGTCAGTTTTAGAGTATTTTCCTGTTATAACATTGCTATTATTATTTTTTTTATTATTATTATTATTATTATTATTATTATAATACAAAAATACTTTTTTTTAAATCATTTTAAATATATTGTATAGTCAAGAAGTGTGTTATGTTGATACACAGGGTATATTAGGGTTGTGTTACTGGGTGCATGTTATCCTTTATCTCTACTATAAAATAATTCAAACAAAGGAGACCCTTGCTTGTTCCCAGGGGCTGGCTGGCAACTTTTAGCCTAGGGGGCAAGTCCAGAGCACTGGCCCATAAGTAATGGCGCCATCTTAAATGGATTTGTTTTTATTTAAAAACTGTTTACTAGTAAAAAAAATTAGGCCTAGTGTAAATTATCCCAAAGATACTTTATTATAAATTTGTCAGTACGGCCGCTGCTTCAGCAGAGCTGTGTAGTGGAGTGGTGGCCAATGAGTCAGTGGCAAAGAGCCAGAAAAGATCTGTAGTCAAGGGTAAGAGCAAAAATGGGGTGTGGCATATTTGTCACAAAGCCACACCCCATTTTTATACGGACACCTTTCGGTTTTACGTTTGTAGGAGTATGACCTTGTGTCATAACCCCATTTTTAGTTATGCTGTACAGTGCCACATACAAATAAAGCCCCTGTACAGTGCCACATACATATAAAAACACAAAAAAATGGGTGCCCCCACAGTGCCAGATACATATATGTCCCCACAGTGCCAGATACATAAATGTCCCCACAGTGCCAGATACATATATTCCTCCACAGTGCCAGATACATATATGCCCCTATAGTGCCAGATACATAAATGTCCCCATAGTGCCAGATATGCCCCCACTGCCAGATACACATCTCCCCAGTGCCAGATATGCCCCCACTGCCAAAAACAACATCTCCCCAGTGCCATATATGCCACCAGTGTAAGATACACATGTCCCCCCCAGTGCCAGATACACATGTCCCTCCAGTGCCAGATATGCCCACAGTGCCAGATATGCCCACAGTGCCAGATACACATGTCCCTCCAGTGCCAGATATGCCCACAGTGCCAGATACGCCCACAGTGCCAGATACACATGTCCCCCCAGTGCCAGATATGTCCCAGTGCCAGATATGCCCCCTCTGCTATCTACACATCTCCTCAATGCAAGCTATGTGCCCCAGTGCCAAATATGCCCCCACTGCCAGATACACATCCCCCCAGTGCCAGATACACATGTCCCCTCAGTTCCAGATATGCCCCCAGTGCCAAATATGCCCCCACTGTCAGCTACACATCTCCCCAGTGTCAGATATGCCCCCAGTGCCAGCTACACATCTCCCCAGTGCCAGATATGCCCCAAGTGCCAGATATGCCCCATTCCTAGAAACACATGTCTCCCCAGTGCCAGATATGCCCCCATTGCCAGATATGCCCTAGTGCAAGAAACACATGTCTCCCCAGTGCCAGATATGCCCCCAGTGCCAGATACACATACCCTCAGTGCCAGATATGCCCCCAGTGTAAGATACACATGTCCCCACACTGCGTCCCCCCAAGTGCTGCTCACTGCTGCTCTGCTCAGTCTGCTGCTTGTGAGAGGAGGAAAGCACAGCGTGCACTTCTCCTGCCCATCAGTCTCCACTCTCTGGCAGTGTTGATTCTCTCTAAATAGACGCTGGTCCATGAGCCAATCAGAATTCGTGGACCGGCAGCAAAGACTCCTGATTGGCTGCTGGTCCATGAGCTCTGATTGTCTCACAGGCCAGCGCCGGGCACTGCAGACTAGGGTAGCGGCAGGCGCCGCAGGAACTTACGAGCCACATGCAGAGATAGAAAGAGACGCATGCAGCTTTAGAGCCATGGGTTGGCCACCGCTGGTGTAGTGGAAGGTAGCAGCCGGCCTGTGACCCTTGACAGTAGCATGGCCCGGGAGGCACATGGCACCCTGCCCCCCGGGATAGCCTGCCTCTGCTTGTTGCTGCTGTGGAAAAAATATTGTCTGTCTTACTTTTCTTAGTTAATAATCAAATTAAATAATTTGATAGTGGGTCATTATTAACAGTGACACAGCCTATGTTAGTGTTGTGTTACTGGGTGTGTATTACCCCCAAACTCTACCACAAAATAATTCTTGCAAATGAAACCTTTTCTTGTTCTTGCTGTTTAAAAAAAATGCCATCTTACTTTTTTGATAATCAAATTAAATAATTTGCATAGTGTGTTATTATTAAGAGTGACACATCATATATTAGACTTGTATCACTTGGTCAGGTAATTCCTAGATATACGCAGAAAAAATTGTGCAGTATGATATGGATATGCTTTATAAATACATTCTACAATTAGAGATGAGCGGGTTCGGTTTTACTCGAATTTACTCGGTTCTCAAAACGGCATCTTATTGGCTCACGGATGTCGTGTTTTGGATAGCCAATAAGAAACATCCAGATAAAACCGAACTGGCGTTAATTCTGGCATTACATTCGAACCCGCTCATCTCTATATACAATATTCACAGAATACTGTTATTTACACTTCCTGCTATGTGAATTGCTTTTAAGTATACTTTAGGACACCATGGGCCAAATGTAATAGAGTAAGAGTTTCAGAAAGTGAGAAACTTGGTAAGATTTTTCATTTTTTTTTAACGTGGCAATCATTTACACTGCAAAATCAGGCTGATCTTGCTAGGTAAATGATTGCCACTTTAAAAAAACTGCAAATCCTTACCAAATCTCTCACTTTTTGAAACTATCATTCCATTACATTTGGCCCCATATGTTAGAGATGTGCAGCAGACACTTTTTTGGGTTTTGTGTTTTTGTTTTGGATCTGAATTTGTTTTGCCAAAACCACCCTTTTGGGTTTTTGTTTTGGATATGGATTATAAAAGCAAACAAACAAACATAAAAACAGCTAAAATCACAGAATTTGAGGGTAATTTTGATCCTACGGCTTTAACCTCAATAACATCTATTTCCACTAATTTCCAGTCTATTCTAAACACCTCACAATATTGTTTTTAGGCCAAAAGGTTGCACGAGATAGCAGGATGACTAAGCTAAGCGACAGAAGTGGGTGGCACAAACACCTGGCCCATCTAGGAGTGGCACTGCAGTGGCAGACAGGATGGCACTCTTTAAAACTAGGCACCAAAGAGCACATAATGCAAAGACATAAAAAGAGGTGCACCGAGGTCGCTGGATGACTAAGCTAAGGACACAAGTGGGCGGCACAAACATCTGGCCCACCTAGGAGTGGCACTGCAGTGGCAGACAGGATGGCAGTTTTAAAAACTAGGCCCCAAAAAGCACATAATGCAAAGGAAAAAAAAGAGGTGTGATATGGAATTGTCTATGGACCCTCACTCCCACCCTTATGTTGTATAAACATGACATGCACACTTTAACAAACCAATCTTTTCAGTGACAGGGTCTGCCACACAACTGTGGCTGAAATGATTGGTTTGTTTGGGATCCCTCAAAAAAAGAAGCAATTAATCCTCTCACCACAAAATAAGCAATTAATCTCTCCTTGCACAAACTGGCTATACAGAGGCAAGATGTCTTCATCCTCCAATTCCTCACCCCTTTCAGTGTGTACATCTTCCTCCTCACAGAGTATTAATTTGTCCCCACTGGAATCCACCATCATTGGTCCCTGTGTACTTTCTGGAGGCAATTGCCGGAAATTGTCTTCTTGGTGGAATTTATAATTAATTTTGGTGAACATCATCTTCTCTACATTTTGTGGAAGTAACCTCCTACACCGATCGCTGACAAGGTTACCGGCTGCACTAAACACTCTTTCGAAGTACACACTGGAGGGGGGGGGGCAACTTAGGTAAAATAAAGCTCCTCCTTCAATTTCTCTAGATGCTTCTGCAAAAGCCTGATGAGGGGAATGACATGACTCAAGCTGGCAGTGTCTGAACTGACTTCACATGTGGCAAGTTCGAAGGGTTGGAGAACCTTGTACAACACATAAATCATTCTTCATTGTGCTTGAGTCAGGTGCATTCCCCCTCCTTTGCCTACGATATATGGATGTATAGGTTTGAATGGCCTTTTGGTGCTCCTCCATCCTCTGAAGTGTCATGACTGTTTTTTTTTGTAAACCCGGTGTTAGTGAACCCGGGCCTCGGCAGAGGAAGCCATTTCCTCACCACTGGATCACCATGGACTTTGATAGCAGGATGATGAATGTATAGGTGATATTGAACTGAATATAGTATCACAGGAGTAGGTGCTTATGTACTCGAGGTTACTGGTAAGATAGTAAGGTGGACTGGTTATTGGTGAGACTGAGAACCGGGCTGGTTACCGGTGAGACTGGGACGCAACTGTAATCTGGGCTGGTACCGGATAAAACTGGAAACGCAACTGAAAGTAGAATGATGACTGTGGCTGTGACTTTAGGATGAGGCTGAAGAACACTGCGACTTTGAGATGAAACTGTAGAATACTGCAGCTGTGGCTTTAAGTTGAGACTGTGAAATACTGTGACTGTGTCTTTAAAATGAAACTGTAGAAATACTGGATATCAATGGTAACACAACTGTAACCAAGACTGGGTAGCAAAGGAACGGAGTTCTACAGGAAATGAAGTACAAGTGTTACCTTTAGGTTGCTCAACTTCTAAGCTCACAAAGAGCTGTGTGTGACATGAGGAACTGGAAGAGTTTCCAACTCAAGTCAGCTGAATTATACCTCCTGGTCCTTGGTGATTGGTGAGCAGTGTCAGATGATTCAGAGAGTCTCAGGCTGGCACAGGATTGGACAGCTCTGGGTCAGGTGAACAGACACTGTCATGTGAGTACTCTAGACTAGGCTGTAATGTGGAGTGAGGCCTAGCAGGCCGAAAGAACACCAAAGCCTCAACTTCTGCAAACAAACAGAGGATGCAAGCTTTTACGCCTAAACTTCAGATTGCTGAATTCAGACTCACACAGAAGATTAATCACCACAGGTGGAGCTCGTTAACTCTTACCTTCCAGGCAGAGAACTCAGGAAACTCATGGTAATGGCAAGCTGTTTATCCCAGTGAGCAGAAAGATGCAGGATCCAGGACAGAGTTGGAAGAGGTAAGTCACCAATACGAGAACTACAGTGAGGATTGTGACTCCGAACACCCAACTTGAAAACTAAAGGAACTTGATGAATAACTTGTACACAAAGCTTCAGAAAAGTGGAAACCAGAGTGTCCAGAGACAAAACTTAAGCTGGATTCTTTAGAAGTCTTCCTGATCTTCATCTTCTGAACAGGTAGACCATCCATCATTGATAAGACTGGAATTTCCTTCATCTGAAAGGACTGAGGAATAAACTGTAGAAGGTTCCTTTCCTGGATTTGTAGTGCGGGAAGATTGTGCTTTCTAAGCTACCACTCCACTGAGGCTTAAATTTAATCTTGTTCTATAACGAGGACTTTTTATACAGAGACCTGTAGAGCTTTTTGCTAATTCTCAAACCTCTTCATGCATGAAAGCATATCAGGAAAGAGCAGGACCTCTCAGTAAAGGAGTAGCATCATGAACTGGATCAAAGTCAGAGTCTGAGTCCAAGTCTAATGGAAGATACCAGTCTTTTTTGGGAGTAACAACATCCGTTTTGTAAGCTGCTTTAACAAGTTTAGAACAACACAAGGTACTTGGAGTGGAATCAGTGGAAAAATAACCAACTCTTAAATCAACAGGCTGTTGTCTTTGTACTGTTTTCCAATTCTTGGCATTCCTGAAGTTTCTAATGTATTGGTTCATCAAGGCATTATCTTGCTCAGAAAGTGATGGGTCAGAAAACGGAGCATTGGCTGAATGTTCTGAAGACTGTGTAGGATGAAATTGCACTCATGGAAACAGATGCCATTGAAACAACATTAGACTGTGGGTCATATTCAGACATTATGTCAATAGCCTTGGTATTTTTCTTGACTTTAGCTGCTACAGAGAATTATCCTGACATTGATGAAAAGAGGTATTAGAGTTCCCCGCAGAAGATGTGGACTCAATGCTTGAAGACAAGGAAACAGAATCAGAGACAAACTGAAGTCTAATTTTAGAACTAGATGGTGGAAGTCCTTTGCTGGGACTAGCTGACAAAAGTTCTTTACTCGGACCAATGCTTGGAATCGGTCTGAGTCCAGATGAGCTTGAACTAACTAAAACTGGAGAAATCTTGGCCTGGATGAGTAGGACTGGATTGGATCCGAGGATACTTGAATTGGCTGGAACCAAAGGAGACTGACCAGGTTGGTCCTGGAGTATTGCTGGACCAGCTGGAACCAAGACGGACTGACCAGGCTGGGCCTGGAATACTGCTGGACCAGCTGGAACCAGGAGAGACTGAACCGAACATATGGACGAGACCAGATTGAGTCCGGATGAACTTGAACTGGCTAGGACCGGAGGAAACTTCGGACTGATGGATAGGACCGGATTAGATCCAAAGATGCTGGAATCGGCTGGAACCGAAGGAGGCTGTTCTGGACAGACGGATGGGACCGAATTGGGTCCAGAAAAGCTTGAACCGGCAGGGACCGGAGGAGTCTTCGGATTGACGGATAAGACCGGATTAGATCCGAAGATGCTGGAATCGGCTGAAACCGAAGGAGACTGACCAGGCTGGTCCTGGAGAATTGCTGCTGGACTGGCTGGAACCGGGAAGGACTGAACCAGACATATGGGTTGGACCAGATTGTGTTCGGACGAACTTGTACCAGCTGGGACCGGAGGAATCCCTGGACCTACGGATGGAACCGGATTGAGTCCAGAGAAATTAGAATCAATTGGGACCGAAGGAGGCAGATTTTGGCTGGAACCGAAGTGAGTAGAATCCAAATGTTTATATGGCCCATCCTGGACCTGCACCTTGCTGTATACCAACAGGGTGGTACACTCTGAGGATGGCAAACAGGAATTCATAACTGCATCTGTAGCACAAAAATTTCCATCTGGGAACTTGGCTCTGGATACTTCCCTTGGGGCTGAAACTCTGGAGAACTCTCCTGGGTTTGACGAATCAGACACCTCTCTCAGGGTTGTTATTTCCAGCACCCCTACTGGGGTTGACAGATCAGATACTCCTTTTTGAGACGAAGACTCATATGACCCTACTAGAGCTTGAACATTGGATAACCCTCCTTGGGCTGCACACTTGGAACCCCATCCGTGGGATGGAAACTCAGACCCCTCTCCTGGGGCTTGACACTCGGAACCCCTTCCTTGGGCTGGACTCCTGGAACCCCCTCCTGGGGCTGGACACCTGGAACCCCCTCCTGGGGTTGGACGCTCGGATGCCACTCCTGGGGCTGAAGACACGGATGCCCCTCCGGGGCTGAAGACACAGACGACCTCCTCCTTGGGCTGTAGACATGGACACACCTCCTTGGGCTGTAGACACAGATGCCCCTCCTTGGGCTGAAGATACAGATGCCCCTCCTTGGGCTCTAGACATGGACGCCTCTCCTTGGGCTGTAGAAATGGGCGCCCCTCATTGGGCTGTAGACACAGACTCTTCTGTGACTTTAAATGGCTTCAACATTCTTTTCTGGACACCCAAACTTGGGATAGGGTCTTTTAATCACAGAACCCCAGTCAAAAATTTGATTCTCGTTTTGAGTAGCCTTCTTAACACCCCCATCAGCAGTAGCAGGATCGGCTACTATGGATTACTTGTTGACATGAGCGCTATGATACTGAGATTTGTCACCATTTCCTGGCTTGCGAAGAATGCAATCCTTAACAAAATGCCCGAAATTTCCACAGTAAAGACAGGTGTAGCTCTCTACACCGCTGACATTCATCTTCAGAGAGCTTGGGCTGTGGATAGCTCTGATGAACATCTTTTCCGTGCACAGAGCAAGAGACTTTAGTAACTGGATGGGACAAAAAAGAATCAACAACGTTGGTAGTATTCCTGAAGAGATCAGGCATCACAGAAAGAATACTAAAAGTTCTTGTAAATGTAATAACATCTGGTAGAAAATCTGCAGTTGGTCAGGAGTTTTCATGCAGAAACTCCGAGAATCTCTGGAGAAGTTCCGCTGCAGACACTGTGCCAATTGATGCTAAGTCGACTCCAAACCCTCCAAGCATCCTGCAAAATTGCTTAGGAGGTCCTGCGTCAGACTAAAACTTTCGGCTGGGTCCATGTGGACAGTTCCTACTGTCATGACTGTGGTTTTTGTGAACCCGGTGTTAGTGAAGTCTGTGTGGGCGACTGGAGGACTATGTGAATATTAGGCTGGTCTGTAGGAATCAGTGAGAAGAAGGAGCAATCCCTGACCATTGATCGAACCTGGGCCTTGGCAAAGGAAGCCGTATCCTGACCACTGGATCACCAGGGAATTTGATAGCAGAATGATGAATGTATAGGTGAGATTGAACTGGATATAGTGTCACAGGAGTAGGTGCTTATGTACTCGAGGTTACTGGCGAGATAGTAAGATGGACTGGTTACTGGTGAGATTGAGAACCGTGCTGGTTACCAGTGAGACTGGGATGCAACTGTAATCCGGGCTGGTACCGGATATAACTGGAAACGCAACTGAAAGTAGAATGATGACTGCGGCTGTGACTTTAGGACGAGGCAGAAGAACACTGGCTGTGACTTTAAGATGAGACGGTAGAATACTGCAGCTGTGGTTTTAAGATGAGACTGTGGAATACTGCAACTGTAACTTTAAGATGAAACTGTAGAATACTGCAGCTGTGGCTTTAAGTTGAGGCTGCGGAATACTGCGACTGTGACTTTAAGATGAAACTGTAGAATACTGCAGCTGTGGCTTTAAGTTGAGACTGTGGAATACTGCGACTATGACTTTAAGATGAAACTGTAGAAATACTGGATATCAATGGTAACACAACTGTAACCCAGACTGGGTAGCAAAGGAACAGAGTTCTACAGGAAATGAAGTACAAGTGTTACCTTTAGGGAGCTCAGTTTCTAAGCTCACACAGAGCTGTGTGTGACATGAGGAACTGGCAGAGTTTCCAACTCAAGTCTCCTGATTTATACTTCCTGGTCCTTGGTGATTGGTGAGCAGTGTCAGGTGATTCAGAGAGTCTCAGGCTGGCACAGGATTGGACAGCTCTGGGTCAGGTGAACAATCACTGTCATGTGAGTACTCTAGACTAGGCTGTGATGTGGGGTGAGGCCTAGCAGGCCGAAAGAACACTGAAGCCTCAACTTCTCCAAACAAACAAAGGATGCTGGCTTTCAAGGCCTAAACTTCAGATTGCTGAATTCAGACTCACACAGAAGATTAATCACCACAGGTGGAGCTTGTTAACTCTTACCTTCCAGGCTGAGAACTCAGGAAACTCATGGTAATGGCAAGCTGTTTATCCCAGTGAGCAGAAAGATGCAGGATCCAGTACAGAGATGGAAGAGGTAAGTCACCAATATGAGAACAACAGTGAGGATCGTGACATGAAGCATATAGAGTATTGAATTCAAACTCGTTACCACCTCTTGCTTCAGGTGGTGGCAGGGCAGGTTCAGATCTGTTTGATGGTGCTCCAGTCTTCGGCACACGGTGGCTGAATGACGAAAGTGGCCCACATTTTTTTCAGGCCACCGTCAGCATCTCCTGCACGCCCGTCATTTTTAAAAAAAAATCTGCACCACCAAATTAATTGTATGTGCTAAACATGGAACAAGCTGGAATTTGCCCAGATGTAATGCACACACAATATTGGTGGCATTGTCCAATATCACAAATTTCCAGGGGGATCTAAGTGGGGTAAGCCATTGTATGATGATGTCCCTCAGTTTCCGTAAGAGGTTGTCAGTGGTGTGCCTCTTACAGAAACCAGTGATACACAGCGTAGCCTGCCTAGGAAAGAGTTAGCAATTGTGAGATGCTGCTACTGGTGCTGCTGATGTTATTGCTGCAGAAGGCAATACATCTACCCAGTGGACTGTCACAGTCATGTAATCCTTAGTTTGCCCTGCTCCACTTGTCCACATGTCCGTGGTTAAGTGGACAGTGGGTACATATGCACTTTTCATGACACTGAGGACACTTTTCTTAATTTCCCTATACAGTATAGGAATTGCTTTCCAAGTGAAGTGGAATCTAGATTAGATTTGGTACCGGGGACAAAGTACTTCCATCAACTGTCTAAATCCCACTGCACTAATGGCAGATACCGGACGCACATCTAACACCAGCATAGTTGTTATGGCCTCAGTAATCCACTTTGCAATGGCGTGACTGCTGTCATATTTCATCTTTCTCGCAAAGGAATTTTGGACAGTTGATTGCTTAGTTGAAGTAGTATGCACAAGTGGTCTTCTGACTTCCCCTCTGGGATGATGATTGACTACCAGCAGCAGCAGCAGCAGCAGCAGCAGTAGTTGTCCACTCAAGGATCCTCCGGAGGAATCCCGGTTAGGAGAGAACTTGTCAGTCATGTCATTCAGTGTGCTGGGGGATACCAATGTTTCTTGTTCAGAATAACCCCTCCCTTTCATGCACCTGGAGGACATTACTAATTGGATAAGAGCAGTTACCAAACTTCCAGTGACATGGCCTGCAGAACTACTTCCATTCCTGACTGAGGAGGAAAATTACATTGAAGGAGTTGGTGGTGTGGCTTGCAGGAGCTTTGTTACAACAGGAAGAAGGGATTTATACAGTATGTCAGTGGACCGCTTACGCTCTTACTCAAAGTTTCTGAACTTGACAATGACTTCTGATGAATGCGCTGCAGGTGACGTATAAGGGAGGATGTTCCTAGGTGGTTAACATCCTTACTTCTACTTATTACAAATTGACAAAGGCAACACATGGGTTGATACCTGTTGTCCGGATTTGTGGAGAAATAATTCCACACCGAAGAGGTGGCTTTTTGGTATTTTGCCAAGGCATGACAATGGGCTTTCCCATCCCATGGACAGAAACTGTCTCCACTGGTGCTTTATTCAAACAAACCACATCACCATCAGAATCCTCATCGTCAACTTCCTCCTCAGCGCCAGCTACACCAATATTCTCTCCATCCTGAAGTATGTCTACAGTGACAACCTCAATCTCAAAATCAGCAACTGGACTGGCGATGCTCTTCCCAGCACTTGCAGGGGGCATGCAAATGGTGGTAGGAGCCTCCTCTTTCCATACAGTCTTGGGAAGGTCAGGCTTAAACATCACAACCAGGGACACACTTGGACTCTCCTTGGGGATTTGTGATATCTCTGTATGCACTGTTGTTTTTTCCTGTGCTTTAACAAGCTTAATTTGTTTTATTTTTCGAGAGGGAGGAGGGCTTCAATCCTCATGAGAAGCTGAGTCACCACTCATGAACATAGGCCGAGGATTTAGCCTTTCCTTGCCACTTCTTGTCGTGAATGGCATATTGCCAATTTTACGTTTCTCATCAGACAATTTCTTGTTTTTCTGATTGTTAATTTTTGCATCTTTGTTTTTACATGCCCTCTATGACATTGGGCATCAGCCTTGGCAGACAACATTGATGGAAGTGCATCGTCAATGTCATGACTGATGGTAGCAGCAGCTACAGCACTAGAACTAGAAACTGGAAGTGGTACCTGATCTTCCACTATTTTTTCCTCCAAACTGTTGTTCTCCATTTCACAGGACAGCACCCCTTTATTATCACAGCACACAGAACAGTGCCCATTTATTTTCACAGCACCCCTGTTTTCTTACAGCATACAGGACCAGTGTGCTTTTATTTGAACAACTGCACCCCTGAATTTTCACAGTATACAGGGCCAGTGTAATGTAATTTTAACAGCAGCACCCCTATATTTTTACAGCATACAGGACACATATGCTTTTAATTTTTAACAACTGCACCCCTGATTTTTTACAGCATACAGGGCCAGTGTAATGTTATTTTAACAGCAGCACCCCTATAATTATTTGCATACAGGACCAGTGTGCTCTTATTTGAACAACTGCACCCCTGAATTTTTACAGCATACGGGGCTAGTGTAGTGTTATTTTAACAGCAGCACCTCTGTATTTTTACAGCATACAGGACCAGTGTGCTTTTATTTGAACAGCTGCACCCCTGGATTTTTACAGCATACAGACAAGTGTAATATTATTTTAACAGCATCATCCATATATTTTTACAGAATACAGGACCAGTGTGCTTTTATTTGAACAACACAGGCACCATTGCATTTTTACAACATAACAATATTTTTAACAGCAGCACCCCTATATTTTTATAACATATGGGACCAGTGTGTTTTTATTTGAACAACTGCACAAATTTTTACAGCATATGCCCCAGTGTAATGATATTTTATTAGAAGCACCTCTTTATTTGTACAGCATACAGGACCATATTTT
Source organism: Pseudophryne corroboree (assembly GCF_028390025.1). Taxonomy (NCBI): domain Eukaryota; kingdom Metazoa; phylum Chordata; class Amphibia; order Anura; family Myobatrachidae; genus Pseudophryne; species Pseudophryne corroboree. Next base: position 429,777,188 of record NC_086445.1, read on the forward strand.
AACAGCAGCACCCCTGTATTTTTACAGCATACAGGACCAGTGTGCTTTTATTTGAACAACTGCACCCCTGAATTTTCACAGTATACAGGGCCAGTGTAATGTAATTTTAACAGCAGCACCCCTATATTTTTACAGCATACAGGACCATTGTGCTTTTAATTTTTAACAACTGCACCCCTGAATTTTTACAGCATAAACAGCCAGTGCAATGTAATTTTAGCAACAGCACCCCTACATTTTACAGCTTACAGGAGGACAGCTACACCCATGTGTAGCCGCAGCACCCGTAACAGCACATGAAGCACTAGTGACACCACAATGACTGTAGAAGCACCCCTACAGAGCACACACTAACCCCACCCAATGCCACCACCCACAGAGAGACAGAGGTCTGTCTCCCTCACTCTCCTAGTCCAGTGTGAAAATGGCGGCGATGTGGATGATGACATTTTGCCTTGTTCTGGTTTCCGAGTCTGTCGGGAAGTCCCAAGCCAGACATGGATCCAGGCCCAGAGCGTGAAGTTCGGTGGTATTTAGTTCTTTGGGAACTGAACCCGCTCATCTCTTCCTTATGTTTACTTCCTTAGAGGGTTAGTCAGGTAGGTTAGCAAACCAATCACAATATTGTGCAAAACCATGCGTCACTTCAGGTAGGGCAGATGTAACATGTGCAGAAAGATTTAGATTGGGGTGAGTTATATTGTTTCTGTGCATGGCAAATACTGGCTGCTTTATTTCTACTAGAGATGAGCGGGTTCGGTTTCTCTGAAACCGAACCCGCACGAACTTCATGTTTTTTTCACGGGTCCGAGCAGACTCGGATCCTCCCGCCTTGCTCGGTTAACCCGAGCGCGCCCGAACGTCATCATGACGCTGTCGGATTCTCGTGAGACTCGGATTCTATATAAGGAGCCGCGCGTCGCCGCCATTTTCACACGTGCATTGAGATTGATAGGGAGAGGACGTGGCTGGCGTCCTCTCCATTAGAAATTAGATTAGAAGAGAGAGAGAGATTGTGCAGAGTCAGACAGAGTTTACCACAGTGACCAGTGCAGTTGTTGTTAGTTAACTTTTATTTATTTTAATATAATATATCCGTTCTCTGCTATATCCGTTCTCTGCCTGAAAAAAAACGATACACAGCAGCAGCCAGTCACACAGTGTGACTCAGTCTGTGTGCACTCAGCTCAGCCCAGTGTGCTGCACATCAATGTATAAAAGGCAAAGCTTATAATAATTGTGGGGGAGACTGGGGAGCACTGCAGGTTGTTATAGCAGGAGCCCCCAGGAGTACATAATATTATATTAATTTAAAATTAAACAGTGCACACTTTTGCTGCAGGAGTGCCACTGCCAGTGTGACTAGTGGTGACCAGTGCCTGACCACCAGTATAGTAGTATATTGTTGTATGTATTGTATACTATCTCTTTATCAACCAGTCTATATTAGCAGCAGACACAGTACAGTGCGGTAGTTCACGGCTGTGGCTACCTCTGTGTCGGCAGTCGGAACTCGGCAGGCAGTCCGTCCATCCATAATTGTATTACAATATATACCACCTAACCGTGGTATTTTTTTTTCTTTCTTTATACCGTCGTCATAGTGTCATACTAGTTGTTACGAGTATACTACTATCTCTTTATCAACCAGTGTACAGTGCGGTAGTTCACGGCTGTGGCTACCTCTGTGTCGGCAGTCGGCAGGCAGTCCGTCCATCCATAATTGTATTATTATTATAATATATACCACCTAACCGTGGTTTTTTTTTCATTCTTTATACCGTCATAGTGTCATACTAGTTGTTACGAGTATACTACTATCTCTTTATCAACCAGTGTACAGTGCGGTAGTTCACGGCTGTGGCTACCTCTGTGTCGGCAGTCGGCAGGCAGTCCGTCCATCCATAATTGTATTATTATTATAATATATACCACCTAACCGTGGTTTTTTTTTCATTCTTTATACCGTCGTCATAGTGTCATACTAGTTGTTACGAGTATACTACTATCTCTTTATCAACCAGTGTACAGTGCGGTAGTTCACGGCTGTGGCTACCTCTGTGTCGGCAGTCGGCAGGCAGTCCGTCCATCCATAATTGTATTATTATTATAATATATACCACCTAACCGTGGTTTTTTTTTCATTCTTTATACCGTCGTCATAGTGTCATACTAGTTGTTACGAGTATACTACTATCTCTTTATCAACCAGTGTACAGTGCGGTAGTTCACGGCTGTGGCTACCTCTGTGTCGGCAGTCGGCAGGCAGTCCGTCCATCCATAATTGTATTATTATTATAATATATACCACCTAACTGTGGTATTTTTTTTTCTTTCTTTATACCGTCGTCATAGTGTCATACTAGTTGTTACGAGTATACTACTATCTCTTTATCAACCAGTGTACAGTGCGGTAGTTCACGGCTGTGGCTACCTCTGTGTCGGCAGTCGGCAGGCAGTCCGTCCATCCATAATTGTATTATTATTATAATATATACCACCTAACCGTGGTATTTTTTTTTCTTTCTTTATACCGTCGTCATAGTGTCATACTAGTTGTTACGAGTATACTACTATCTCTTTATCAACCAGTGTACAGTGCGGTAGTTCACGGCTGTGGCTACCTCTGTGTCGGCAGTCGGCAGGCAGTCCGTCCATCCATAATTGTATTATTATTATAATATATACCACCTAACCGTGGTTTTTTTTTCATTCTTTATACCGTCGTCATAGTGTCATACTAGTTGTTACGAGTATACTACTATCTCTTTATCAACCAGTGTACAGTGCGGTAGTTCACGGCTGTGGCTACCTCTGTGTCGGCAGTCGGCAGGCAGTCCGTCCATCCATAATTGTATTATTATTATAATATATACCACCTAACCGTGGTTTTTTTTTCATTCTTTATACCGTCGTCATAGTGTCATACTAGTTGTTACGAGTATACTACTATCTCTTTATCAACCAGTGTACAGTGCGGTAGTTCACGGCTGTGGCTACCTCTGTGTCGGAACTCGGCAGGCAGTCCGTCCATCCATAATTGTATTATATACCACCTAACCGTGGTTTTTTTATACCACCTAACCGTGGCAGTCCGTCCATAATTGTATACTAGTATCCAATCCATCCATCTCCATTGTTTACCTGAGGTGCCTTTTAGTTCTGCCTATAAAATATGGAGAACAAAAAAGTTGAGGTTCCAAAATTAGGGAAAGATCAAGATCCACTTCCACCTCGTGCTGAAGCTGCTGCCACTAGTCATGGCCGAGACGATGAAATGCCAGCAACGTCGTCTGCCAAGGCCGATGCCCAATGTCATAGTACAGAGCATGTCAAATCCAAAACACCAAATATCAGAAAAAAAAGGACTCCAAAACCTAAAATAAAATTGTCGGAGGAGAAGCGTAAACTTGCCAATATGCCATTTACCACACGGAGTGGCAAGGAACGGCTGAGGCCCTGGCCTATGTTCATGGCTAGTGGTTCAGCTTCACATGAGGATGGAAGCACTCAGCCTCTCGCTAGAAAAATGAAAAGACTCAAGCTGGCAAAAGCAGCACAGCAAAGAACTGTGCATTCTTCGAAATCCCAAATCCGAATTCCGAGCCCACCCTCTGGCGGTGATGCAGGGCAGTCTGGAGCGACTGCTGATGCTGACATCTGGTCCGGACTGAAGGACCTGACAACCATTACGGACATGTCGTCTACTGTCACTGCATATGATTCTCTCACCATTGATAGAATGGTGGAGGATTATATGAGTGACCGCATCCAAGTAGGCACGTCACACAGTCCGTACTTATACTGGCAGGAAAAAGAGGCAATTTGGAGGCCCTTGCACAAACTGGCTTTATTCTACCTAAGTTGCCCTCCCACAAGTGTGTACTCCGAAAGAGTGTTTAGTGCCGCCGCTCACCTTGTCAGCAATCGGCGTACGAGGTTACATCCAGAAAATGTGGAGAAGATGATGTTCATTAAAATGAATTATAATCAATTCCTCCGCGGAGACATTGACCAGCAGCAATTGCCTCCACAAAGTACACAGGGAGCTGACATGGTGGATTCCAGTGGGGACGAATTGATAATCTGTGAGGAGGGGTATGTACACGGTGATATATCGGAGGATGATGATGAGGTGGACATCTTGCCTCTGTAGAGCCAGTTTGTGCAAGGAGAGATTAATTGCTTCTTTTTTGGTGGGGGTCCAAACCAACCCGTCATTTCAGTCACAGTCGTGTGGCAGACCCTGTCACTGAAATGATGGGTTGGTTAAAGTGTGCATGTCCTGTTTTGTTTATACAACATAAGGGTGGGTGGGAAGGGCCCAAGGACAATTCCATCTTGCACCTCTTTTTTCTTTTCTTTTTCTTTGCGTCATGTGCTGTTTGGGGAGGGTTTTTTGGAAGGGACATCCTGCGTGACACTGCAGTGCCACTCCTAGATGGGCCCGGTGTTTGTGTCGGCCACTAGGGTCGCTTATCTTTCTCACACAGTCAGCTACCTCATTGCGCCTCTTTTTTTCTTTGCGTCATGTGCTGTTTGGGGAGGGTTTTTTGGAAGGGACATCCTGCGTGACACTGCAGTGCCACTCCTAGATGGGCCCGGTGTTTGTGTCGGCCACTAGGGTCGCTTATCTTTCTCACACAGTCAGCTACCTCATTGCGCCTCTTTTTTTCTTTGCGTCATGTGCTGTTTGGGGAGGGTTTTTTGGAAGGGACATCCTGCGTGACACTGCAGTGCCACTCCTAGATGGGCCAGGTGTTTGTGTCGGCCACTAGGGTCGCTAATCTTACTCACACAGCTACCTCATTGCGCCTCTTTTTTTCTTTGCGTCATGTGCTGTTTGGGGAGGGTTTTTTGGAAGGGACATCCTGCGTGACACTGCAGTGCCACTCCTAGATGGGCCCGGTGTTTGTGTCGGCCACTAGGGTCGCTTATCTTTCTCACACAGTCAGCTACCTCATTGCGCCTCTTTTTTTCTTTGCGTCATGTGCTGTTTGGGGAGGGTTTTTTGGAAGGGACATCCTGCGTGACACTGCAGTGCCACTCCTAGATGGGCCCGGTGTTTGTGTCGGCCACTAGGGTCGCTAATCTTACTCACACAGCTACCTCATTGCGCCTCTTTTTTTCTTTGCGTCATGTGCTGTTTGGGGAGGGTTTTTTGGAAGGGACATCCTGCGTGACACTGCAGTGCCACTCCTAGATGGGCCCGGTGTTTGTGTCGGCCACTAGGGTCGCTGAGCTTAGTCATCCAGCGACCTCGGTGCAAATTTTAGGACTAAAAATAATATTGTGAGGTGTAAGGTGTTCAGAATAGACTGAAAATGAGTGTTAATTATGGTTATTGAGGTTAATAATACTATGGGATCAAAATGACCCCCAAATTCAATGTTTTAAGATGTTTTTTAGGGTTTTTTGAAAAAACCACCCAAATCCAAAACACACCCGAATCCGACAAAAAAAATTCGGTGAGGTTTTGCCAAAACGCGGTCGAACCCAAAACACGGCCGCGGAACCGAACCCAAAACCAAAACACAAAACCCGAAAAATTTCAGGCGCTCATCTCTAATTTCTACAGTAATTTAGATTTCAGTTTGAACACACCCCGCCCAAATCTGACTCTCTGTGCACATGTTACATCTGCCCCAGCTGTAGTGCAGCATGGCTTTGCCTATTAGTGTGCTTTTTGGTTTGATAACAAACCTGAATAAGCCCCTTAGTACTGTAGGTACTTTTAATTTTTGTTCTTTAAGAAAATATCCACTGTGAAAGTCACAAACTAGTGATGAAATGAGTTTTGCAACAGCATACAGTATGATAGTGGCTTGAAATATTTATAGTGATTGTTATTTAATTACTATATTTTATATATTTGATTATAGACTTAGCTATGTTTTTTATGATATTTTATGTTTACATTTGTTCACCATTATTTCTATATTTTCATTTACTGAATTTTACTACTTGATGTAATCCACTCAAACATGCAGTAATTTAAACAATTTACTGTATGCATAGCTAAGTATTTTCCTTTTAGTCTAATATTATCTATCTCTTTTTTACATAATGCTTTTTCATATTCATTACTATAATCACATACCTGTACACAGCTATTATGTACATTGAGGGACAAGTATGACTTGTATAACTATATTTAACATTTCATTCACTTCTATTTCATTTACTTATAAGCAATACCTTTTATTATCCAAATGCCGTAATTATTTGAAATTGAAAAGACTCAAACCTTTTATCAATATTACTGTATATTCCATTTAATCAATTTGAATTAATTACTTTCATTTATCTTAATATATAACATTATTATTATTAGTATTATTATTATTCAGTCAATCCTGCTCCTTGTACTGTATACTTTCCTCTACCATCTCTCCTTTTTTTTGTACTGTTACATGACATGCTTTTAATTTTCATTTATATTTCTTCTATTATTTTTTGTTCTACTATTATCTTTTACTTTTTTAATATAGTAATTGTTATACTTAATTTTCACAGACTATATTTTTAATAACAATTCTAAGACTATATTATAAGTATATACAGTATATATATAACTAGCTTTTCTACCAGTTCTTTGCATGGGAGTTTCTGATTTTCACGGTTGTAAATATAAATGAATGTTAAAAATTTGGTAAATCTACACAGATGTCTATTTGAGATGTCTTATTGTAAGTAAATATTAATACATGATTCTTGACATTACCCAAGGAGCACCCATAGCAGATAGAGTAAAAAATGACAGGACCATTTTTGTAGTTTGTTAAATTCTAAACACTGGAGCTGCAATCCAAATTTTGATCCGATTGTCCATTTGGGCGTTATCGTTCATGCTACACAAGCCATGCATCGGTAATGACATGAACATATCAACCCCCTTTTCATCCCCTTAGGGTAGGTTTATTAAAATTCTAATTACATAGTTTTCCTATTTCCCACCTGATGTACACCTTTGTTAAATTTAATCTTCCTAACATTTCGGGAAGTAAGAGAACTAGTGATGAGTGAGTGAGTGAGTGCTTTCGCATTTATACAGATGTGTCCACTTACATCTTTGTTATCTTGATAAATTTGGCACAACATGCAAAACACGGCTAAGCAGTTTTTCACAAGTAGCGAGTGGATGGATTTAACAAATTTTGTTTGCCATAATAGAATATGTATAAAGTAGAGATGTGCACCGTAAAGTTTTCGGGTTTTGTGTTTTGGTTTTGGATTGGTTCCGCGGCCGTGTTTTGGATTCGGACACGTTTTGGCAAAACCTCCCTGAAAATTTTTAGTCGGATTCGGGTGTGTTTTGAATTCGGGTGTTTTTTTTTAAAAAAAACCCTCAAAAACAGCTTAAATCATAGAATTTGGGGGTAATTTTGATCCTATAGTATTATTTACCTCAATAACCATAATTTCCACTTATTTCCAGTCTATTCTGAACACCTCACAATATTATTTTTAGTCCTAAAATTTGCACCGAGGTCGCTGGATGACTTAGATAAGCGACCCAAGTGGCCGGCACAAACACCTGGCCCATCTAGGAGTGGCACTGCAGTGGCAGACAGGATGGCACTTATAAAAATTGGCCCCAAACATCACATGATGCAAAGATAAATAATAAAAAAGAGGTGCAAGATGGAATTGTCCTTGGGCCCTTCCACCCACCCTTATGTTGTATAAAAAGGACATGCACACTTTAACAAACCCATAATTTCAGCCACAAGGTCTGCCACACAACTGTGGCTGAAATTACTGGTTGGTTTGGGCCCCCACCAAAAAAAGAAGCAATCAATCTCTCCTTGCTCAAACTGGCTCTACAGAGGCAAGATGTCCACCTCATCATCATCCTCCGATTCCTCACCCCTTTCACTGTGTACATCCTCCTCCTCACAGAGTATTAATTCGTCCCCACTGGAATCCACCATCTCAGGTCCCTGTGTACTTTCTGGAGGCAATTGCTGGTGAATGTCTCCACGGAGGAATTGATAATTAATTTTGATGAACAGCATCTTCTCCACATTTTGTGGAAGTAACCTCATATGACAATTGCTGACAAGGTGACTGGCTGCACTAAACACTCTTTCGGAGTACACACTGGAGGGGGGGCAACTTAGGTAAAATAAAGCCAGTTTCTGCAAGGGCCTCCAAATTGCCTCTTTTTCCTGCCAGTATACATACGGACTGTCTGATGTGACTACTTGGATGCTGTCACTCATATAGTCCTCCACCATTCTTTCAATGGTGACAGAATCATATGCACTGTGGTAACAAGAACAAAAATAACACCTACCTACTAAATGGGATAAAATTAGGAAATTCTGTACTGGAAAAAGACTTAGGTGTCCTCATAGATAGCAAACTAAGCAGTAGTACCCAAAGTAGGACGGCAGCAAAGAAGGCTAATAAGATATTAGCATGCATAAAACGGGGAATTGATGCTAGGGATGAGAGTATTATACTCCCGTTATATAAATCACTTGTGAGGCCACACCTTGAATACTGTGTACAATTCTGGGCACCTTACTGCAAAAAGGATATCCTGGAGCTAGAAAAGGTTAAAAGGCGGGTTACCAAACTAATTAAGGGTATGGAGACCCTGGAATACGAGGAAAGGCTTGCAAGACTAGGCATGTTTACACTGGAAAAGAGGAGATTAAGAGGGGGCATGATCAACATTTACAAATATATAAGGGGACAATATGCAGATCTTGCGCAGGACCTGTTTTTGGTTAGATCAACACAGAGAACTCGTGGACACTCGCTCAGGTTAGAGGAGAGGAGATTCCGCACAATACGGCGTAAAGGCTTTTTTACGGTACGGACGATACGTGTTTGGAATTCCCTGCCTGAGGGAGTTGTAATGGCTGACTGAGTCAACACCTTTAAGAATGGGTTAGATAAATTCCTAATGGATAAGAATATCCAGGGTAACGGGGCATAGTCACACACTATGGTTATTATAAAAAAGAGGGGTAAAGCGTAACGGCAGTCATCAACTTCAGTCAAAACTTTATACAAAATAATCGTGCATAGGAGACCACAAATAGGTTGAACTCAATGGAAATTTTTCTTTTTTCATCCTTAGATACTATGCTACAGTGACAGTAGACGACATGTCAGTAATCGTTGGCAGGTCCTTCAGTCCGGACCAGATGTCAGCACTCGCTCCAGACTGCCCTGCATCACTGCTAGCAGGTGGGCTCGGAATTCTTAGCCTTTTCCTCGCAGCCCCAGTTGCGGGAGAATGTGAAGGAGGAGCTGTTGACGGGTCACGTTCCGCTTGACTTGACAATTTTCTCACCAGCAGGTCTTTGAACCTCTGCAGACTTGTGTCTGCCAGAAAGAGAGATACAAAGTAGGCTTTAAACCTAGGATCGAGCACAGTGGCCAGAGTGTAGTGCTCTGATTTCAACTGATTGACCACCCATAAATCCTGGTTAAGCGAATTAAGGGCTCCATCCACAAGTCCCACATGCCTAGCGGAATCGCTCCATTTTAGCTCCTCCTTCAATCTCTCCAGCTGCTTCTGCAAAAGCCTGATGAGGGGAATGACCTGACTCAGGCTGGCAGTGTCTGAACTGACTTCACGTGTGGCATGTTCAAACGGTTGCAGAACCTTGCACAACGTTGAAATCATTCTCCACAGCACTTGAGTCAGGTGCATTCCCCCTCCTTTGCCTATATCGTAGGCAGATGTATAGGCTTGAATGGCCCTTTGCTGCTCCTCCATCCTCTGAAGCATATAGAGGGTTGAATTCCACCTCGTTACCACCTCTTGCTTCAGATGATGGCGGGGCAGGTTCAGGAGTGTTTGCTGGTGCTCCAGTCTTTGGCACGCGGTGGCTGAATGCTGAAAGTGACCTGCAATTCTTCGGGCCACTGACAGCATCTCTTGCATGCCCCTGTTGTTTTTTTAAAAATTCTGCACCACCAAATTCAATGTATGTGCAAAACATGGGACATGCTGGAATTTGCCCAAATGTAATGCACGCACAATATTGGTGGCGTTGTCCGATGTCACAAATCCCCAGGAGAGTCCAATTGGGGTAAGCCATTCTGCGATGATGTTCCTCAGTTTCCGTAAGAGGTTGTCAGCTGTGTGCCTCTTATGGAAAGCGGTGATACAAAGCGTAGCCTGCCTAGGAACGATTTGGCGTTTGCGAGATGCTGCTACTGGTGCCGCCGCTGCTGTTCTTGCTGCGGGAAGCAATACATCTACCCAGTGGGCTGTCACAGTCATATAGTCCAGAGTCTGCCCTGCTCCACTTGTCCACATGTCCATGGTTAAGTGGACATTGGGTACAACTGCATATTTTAGGACACTGGTGAGTCTTTTTCTGACGCCTGTGTACATTCTTGGTATCGCCTGCCTAGAGAAGTGGAACCTAGATGGTATTTGTTACCGGGGACACACTTCCTCAAGAAATTCTCTAAGTCCCTGTGAACTAACTACGGATACCGGACGCACTTCTAAAACCAACACAGCTGCCAAGGCCTGAGTTTTCCGCTTTGCAACAGGATGACTGCTGTGATATTTCATCTTCCTTGTAAAGGACTATTGGACAGTCAATTGCTTACTGGAAGTAGTACAAGTGGTCTTCCGACTTCCCCTCTGGGATGATGATCGACCCAGCAGCAACAACAGCAGCACCAGCAGCAGTAGGTGTTACACTCAAGGATCCATCGGAGGAATCCCAGTCAGGAAAGGACTCGTCAGACTTGCCAGTGACATAGCCTGCAGGACTATTGGCGTTCCTGTCTAAGGAGGAGGAAATTGACACTGAGGGAGTTGGTGGTGTGGTTTGCGGGAGCTTGGGTACAAGAGGAAGGGATTTAGTTGTCAGTGGACTGCTTCCGCTGTCACCCAAAGTTTTTGAACTTGTCAATGACTTCTGATGAATGCGCTCCAGGTGACATTTAAAGGAGGATGTTCCTAGGTGGTTAACGTCCTTACCCCTACTTATTACAGCTTGACAAAGGCAACGCACGGCTTGACACCTGTTGTCCGCATTTCTGTTAAAATAATTCCACAACGAAGAGGTGATTTTTTTTGTAATTTGACCAGGCATGTCAATGGCCATATTCATCCCACGGACAACAGGTGTCTCCCCGGGTGCCTGACTTAAACAAACCACCTCACCATCAGAATCCTCCTAGTCAATTTCCTCCTCAGTGCCATCAACACCCATATCCTCATCCTGACTATTTTGACTATCAGGAACTGGACTGTTGGTGCTCCTTCCAGCACTTCCAGGGGGCTTTCAAATGGTGGAAGGAGCCACCTCTTCCCGTCAAGTGTTGGGAAGGTTAGGCATCACAACTGACACAATTGGACTCTCCTTGGGGATTTGTGATTTAGAAGAATGCACAGTTCTTTGCTATGCTTTTGCCATCTTAACGCTTTTCAGTTTTCTAGCAGGAGGATGAGTGCTTCCATCCTCATGTGAAGCTGAACCATTAGCCATGAACATGGGCGAGGGCCTCAGCTGTTCCTTGCCACTCTGTGTCGTAAATGGCATATTGGCAAGTTTATGCTTCTCCTCAGATGCTTTTAATTTAGATTTTTGAGTAATTTTACTGAACTTTTGTTTTTTGGATTTTACATGCTCTCTACTATGACATTGGGCATCGGCCTTGGCAGACGACGTTGATGGCATTGAATCGTCTCTGCCATGACTAGTGGCAGCAGCTTCAGCACTAGGTGGAAGTGGATCTTGAACTTTGTTTATTTCACCCTCCACATTTTTGTTCTCCATTTTTTAATGTGTGGAATTATATGCCAGTAATATTATTATATCAATAGCAATGGCCTACTGAACTGTACAACTATATACTGTTGGTCACCAAAATGCTGCACTGTACTACTGTATATACTGCTCACAAAAATGCAGCACAGATATGGAATGGATACTTGCAGTGACACAGAGCTTCAAGATACAGCAATGGACTACTGTACTGTACAACTATATACTGATGGTCACTAAAATGCTGCACTGTACTACTATATATACTGCTCACAAAAATGCAGCACAGATATGGAATGGATGGATACTTGCAGTGACACAGAGCTGTAAGATACAGCAATGGCCTACTGAACTGTACAACTATATACTGTTGGTCACCAAAATGCTGCACTGTACTACTGTATATACTGCTCACAAAAATGCAGCACAGATATGGAATGGATACTTGCAGTGACACAGAGCTTCAAGATACAGCAATGGACTACTGTACTGTACAACTATATACTGATGGTCACCAAAATGCTGCACTGTACTACTATATATACTGCTCACAAAAATGCAGCACAGATATGGATTGGATGGATACTTGCAGTGACACAGAGCTGTAAGATACAGCAATGGCCTACTGTACTGTACAACTATATACTGTTGGTCACCAGAATGCTGCACTGTACTACTATATATACTGCTCACAAAAATGCAGCACAGATATGGAATGGATGGATACTTGAAGTGACACAGGGCTGCAAGATACAGCAATGGCCTACTGTACTGTACAACCATGTACTGTTGGTCACCAAAATGCTGCACTGTACTACTATATATATACTGCTCACAAAAATGCAGCACAGATATGGAAGGGATACTTGCAGTGACACGGAGCTGCAAGATACAGCAATGGCTTACTGTACTGTACAACTATATACTGTTGGTCACCAACATGCTGCACTGTACTACTATATATATTAGTGATGTGCACCGGACATTTTTCGGGTTTTGTGTTTTGGTTTTGAATTCGGTTCCGCGGCCATGTTTTGGATTCGGACGCGTTTTGGCAAAACCTCCCAGAAATTTTTTTGTAGGATTCGGGTGTGTTTTGGATTCGGGTGTTTTTTACAAAAACCCCTCAAAAACAGATTAAATCATAGAATTTGGGGTCATTTTAATCCCATAGTATTATTAACCTCAATAACCATAATTTCCACTCATTTTCAGTCTATTCTGAACACCTCACACCTCACAATATTATTTTTAATCCTAAAATTTGCACAGAGGTCGCTGGATGACTAAGCTAAGCGACACAAGTGGCCGACACAAACACCTGGCCCATCTAGGAGTGGCACTGCAGTGTCAGGCAGGATGGCACTTCAAAAAAATAGTCCCTAAGCAGCACATGATGCAAAGAAAAAAAGAGATGCACCAAGGTCGCTGGATGGCTAAGCTAAGTGACCCAAGTGGCCGACACAAACACCTGGCCCATCTAGGAGTGGCACTGCAGTGTCAGGCAGGATGGAGCTTCAAAAAAATAGTCCCCAAACAACACATGATGCAAAGAAAAATGAAAGAAAAAAGAGGTGCAAGATGGAATTGTCCTTGGGCCCTCCCACCCACCCTTATGTTGTATAAACAGGACATGCACACTTTAACAAACCCATCATTTCAGCGACAGGGTCTGCCACACAACTGCCACACAATCTCTCCTTGCACAAACTGGGTCTACAGAGGCAAGATGTCCACCTCCTCCTCATCGTCCGATTCCTCACCCCTTTCACTGTGTACATCCCCCTCCTCACAGATTATTAATTCGTCCCCACTGGAATCCACCATCTCAGGTCCCTGTGTACTTTCTGGAGGCAATTGCTGGTGAATGTCTCCACGGAGGAATTGATTATAATTCATTTTGATGAACATCATCTTCTCCACATTTTGTGGAAGTAACCTCGTACGCCAATTGCTGACAAGGTGAGCGGCTGCACTAAACACTCTTTCGGAGTACACACTGGAGGGTGGGCAACTTAGGTAAAATAAAGCCAGTTTCTGCAAGGGCCTCCAAATTGCCTCTTTTTCCTGCCAGTATACGTACGGACTGTCTGACGTGCCTACTTGGATGCGGTCACTCATATAATCCTCCACCATTCTTTCAATGGTGAGAGAATCATGGTGGTCATTCCGAGTTGTTCGCTCGTTATTTTTTTTCGCAACGGAGCGATTAGTCGCTAATGCGCATGCGCAATGTCCGCAGTGTGACTGCGCCAAGTAAATTTGCTATGCAGTTAGGTATTTTACTCACGGCATTACAAGGTTTTTTCTTCGTTCTGGTGATCGTAATGTGATTGTCAGGAAGTGGGTATTTCTGGGCGGAAACTGGCCGTTTTATGGGAGTGTGTGAAAAAACGCTGCCGTTTCTGGAAAAAACGCGGGAGTGTCTGAAGAAACGGGGGAGTGTCTGGGCGAACGCTGGGTGTGTTTGTGATGTCAAACCAGGAACGAAACTGACTGAACTGATCACAGTTGCCGAGTAAGTGTGGAGCTACTCAGAAACTGCTAAGAAGTGTCTATTCTCAATTCTGCTAATCTTTCGTTCGCAATTTTGATAAGCTAAGATTCACTCCCAGTAGGCGGCGTCTTAGCGTGTGCAATGCTGCTAAAAGCAGTTTGCGAGTGAACAACTCGGAATGAGGGCCCATATGCAGTGACAGTAGACGACATGTCAGTAATCGTTGGCAGGTCCTTCAGTCCGGACCAGATGTCAGCACTCGCTCAAGACTGCCCTGCATCACCGCCAGCGGGTGGGCTCGGAATTCTTAGCCTTTTCCTCGCACCCCCAGTTGCGGGAGAATGTGAAGGAGGAGCTATTGACGGATCACGTTCCGCTTGACTTGACAATTTTCTCTCCAGCAGGTCTTTGAACCTCTGCAGACTTGTGTCTGCCAGAAAGAGAGATCCAACGTAGGTTTTAAATCTAGGATCGAGCACGGTGGCCAAAATGTAGTGCTCTGATTTCAACAGATTGACCACCTGTGAATCCTGGTTAAGCGAATTAAGGGCTCCATCCACAAGTCCCACATGCCTAGCGGAATCGCTCTATTTTAGCTCCTCCGTCAATGTCTCCAGCTTCTTCTGCAAAAGCCTGATGAGGGGAATGACCTGACTCAGGCTGGCAGTGTCTGAACTGACTTCACGTGTGGCAAGTTCAAAGGGTTGCAGAACCTTGCACAACGTTGAAATCATTCTCCACTGCGCTTGAGTCAGGTGCATTCCCCTCCTTTGCCTATATCGTAGGCAGATGTATAGGCTTGAATGACCTTTTGCTGCTCCTCCATCCTCTGAAGCATATAGAGGGTTGAATTCCACCTCGTTACCACCTCTTGCTTCAGATGATGGCAGGGCAGGTTCAGGAGTGTTTGCTGGTGCTCCAGTCTTTGGCACGCGGTGGCTGAATGCCAAAAGTGGCCCGCAATTCTTCGGGCCACCGACAGCATCTCTTGCACGCCCCTGTCGTTTTTTAAATAATTCTGCACCACCAAATTCAATGTATGTGCAAAACATGGGACGTGCTGGAATTTGCCCACATGTAATGCACGCACAATATTGCTGGCGTTGTCCGATGTCACAAATCCCCAGGAGAGTCCATTTGGGGTAAGCCATTCTGCGATGATGTTCCTCAGTTTCCGTAAGAGGTTGTCAGCTGTGTGCCTCTTCTGGAAAGCGGTGATACAAAGCGTAGCTTGCCTAGGAATGAGTTGGCGTTTGCGAGATGCTGCTACTGGTGCTGCCGCTGCTGTTCTTGCGGCGGGAGGCAATACATCTACCCAGTGGGCTGTCACAGTCATATAGTCCTGAGTCTGCCCTGCTCCACTTGTCCACATGTCCGTGGTTAAGTGGACATTGGGTACAACTGCATTTTTTAGGACACTGGTGACTCTTTTTCTGAGGTCTGTGTACATTTTCGGCATCGCCTGCCTAGAGAAATGGAACCTAGATGGTATTTGTTACCGGGGACACAGTATCTCATTCAAGTCTGTAGTTGCATGTGAATTAACGGTGCATACCGGAAACACGTTTCTCACCGCCCAGGCTGCCAAGGCCTGAGTTATCCGCTTTGCAGCAGGATGACTGCTGTGATATTTCATCTTCCTCGCAAAGGACTGTTGGACAGTCAATTGCTTACTGGAAGTAGTACAAGTGGTCTTCCGACTTCCCCTCTGGGATGACTATCGACTCCCAGCAGCAACAACAGCAGTGCCAGCAGCAGTAGGCGTTACACTCAAGGATGCATCGGAGGAATCCCAGTCAGGAGAGGACTCGTCAGACTTTCCAGTGACATGGCCTGCAGGACTATTGGCTTTCCTGTGTAAGGAGGAAATTGACACTGAGGGAGTTGGTGGTGTGGTTTGCTGGAGCTTGGTTACAAGAGGAAGGGATTTAGTGGTCAGTGGACTGCTTCCTCTGTCATCCAAAGTTTTTGAACTTGTCACTGACTTATGATGAATGCGCTGCAGGTGACATATAAGGGAGGATGTTCCGAGGTGGTTAACGTCCTTACCCCTACTTATTACAGCTTGACAAAGGCAACACACGGCTTGACACCTGTTGTCCGCATTTGTGTTAAAATAATTCCACACCGAAGAGGTGATTTTTTTTGTAATTTGACCAGGCATGTCAATGGCCATATTCATCCCACGGACAACAAGTGTCTCTCCGGGTGACTGACTTAAACAAACCACCTCACCATCAGAATCCTCCTTGTCAATTTCCTCCTCAGCGCCAGCAACACCCATATCCTCATCCTGGTGTACTTCAACAGTGACATCTTCAATTTGACTATCAGGAACTGGACTGCGGGTGCTCCTTCCAGCACTTGCAGGGGGCGTGCAAATGGTGGAAGGCGCCATCTCTTCCCATCCAGTGTTGGGAAGGTCAGGCATCGCAGCCGACACAATTGGACTCTCCTTGGGGATTTGTGATTTAGAAGAACGCACAGTTCTTTGCTGTGCTTTTGCCAGCTTAGGTCTTTTCATTTTTCTAGCGAGAGGATGAGTGTTTCCATCCTCATGTGAAGCTGAACCACTAGCCATGAGCATAGGCCAGGGCCTCAGCCGTTCCTTGCCACTCCGTGTGTAAATGGCATATTGGCAAGTTTATGCTTCTCCTCAGACGCTTTTAATTTTGATTTTTGGGTCATTTTACTGAACTTTTGTGTTTTGGATTTTACATGCTCTCTACTATGACATTGGGCATCGGCCTTGGCAGACGACGTTGATGGCATTTAATCGTCTCGGCCATGACTAGTGGCAGCAGCTTCAGCACGAGGTGGAAGTGGATCTTGATCTTTCCCTATTTTACCCTCCACATTTTTGTTCTCCATTTTTAATGTGTGGAATTATATGCCAGTATCAATAGCAATGGCCTACTACTATATATACTGCGCACAACTGAAATGCACCACAGGTATGGATGGATAGTATACTTGATGACACAGAGGTAGGTAGAGCAGTGGCCTACTGTTCCGTACTGCTATATATTATATACTGGTGGTCAGCAAACTGTGCAAAACTGAAATGCACCACAGGTATGGATGGATAGTAAACTTGACGACACAGAGGTAGGTAGAGCAGTGGCCTACTGTACCGTAATGCTATATATTATATACTGGTGGTCAGCAAACTGTGCAAAACTTAATTGCACCACAGGTATGGATGGATAATATACTTGACGACACAGAGGTAGGTAGAGCAGTGGCCTACTGTACCGTACTGCTATATATTATATACTGGTGGTCAGCAAACTGTGCAAAACTTAAATGCACCACAGGTATGGATGGATAGTATACTTGACGACACAGAGGTAGGTAGAGCAGTGGCCTACTGTTCCGTACTGCTATATATTATATACTGGTGGTCAGCAAACTGTGCAAAACTGAAATGGACCACAGGTATGGATGGATAGTATACTTGACAACACAGAGGTAGGTAGAGAAGTGGCCTTCTGTACCGTACTCCTATATATTATATACTGGTGGTCAGCAAAATTATGCACTGTACTCCTACTATATACTACAATGCAGCACAGATATGGAGCGTTTTTCAGGCAGAGAACGTATAATACTGGTGGTCACTGGTCAGCAAAACTCTGCACTGTGCTCCTCCTATATAATACTGCCTGTCCCCAGTCCCCACAATAAAGCAGTGTGAGCACAGATATATGCAGCACACTGAGCACAGATATGGAGCGTTTTTCATTCAGAGAACGTATAATACTGGTGGTCACTGGTCAGCAAAACTCTGCACTGTACTCCTCCTATATAATACTGCTGGTCCCCAGTCCCCACAATAAAGCAGTGTGAGCACAGATATATGCAGCACACTGAGCACAGATATGGAGCATTTTTCAGGCAGACAACGTATACTGGTGGTCACTGGTCAGCAAAACTCTGCACTGTACTCCTCCTATATAATACTGCTGGTCCCCAGTACCCACAATAAAGCAGTGTGAGCACAGATATATGCCGCACACTGAGCACAGATATGGAGCGTTTTTCAGGCAGACAACGTATAATACTGGTGGTCACTGGTCAGCAAAACTCTGCACTGTACTCCTCCTATAATACTGCTGGTCCCCAGAATAAAGATATGCAGCCCCCTGAAACAAAGTGAGAGGACGCCAGCCACGTCCTCTCACTATCATTTCCAATGCACGAGTGAAAAATGTCGGCGACGCGCGGCTCCTTATATAGAATCCGAATCTCGCGAGAATCCGACAGCGGGATGATGACGTTCGGGCGCGCTCGGGTTAACCGAGCCATACAGGAGAATCCGAGTATGCCTCAGACCCGTGTAAAATGGGTGAAGTTCGGGGGGGTTCGGATTCCGAGGAACCGATCCCGCTCATCTCTAATATATATACTGCACACAAAAATGCAGCACAGATATGGAATGTATACTTGCAGTGACACAGAGCTGCAAGATACAACAATGGCCTACTGTACTGTACAACTATATACTGTTGGTCACCAAAATGCAGCACACTGAGCACAGATTTTTGCAGCACACTGAGCACAGATATGGAGCTTTTCAGGCAGAGAACGTAGATATTTGCAGCTCACTGAGCACAGATATTTGCAGCACAATGATCACAGATGTGGAGCTTTTCAGGCAGAGAACGTAGCCACGTCCTCCCAGTTCAATCTCCAATGCACGTGTGAAAATGGCGGCGACACGCGGCTCTTTATATAGAATACGAATCACGCGAGAATCCGACAGCGGGATGATGACGTTCGGCCGCATTCGGGTTAACCGAGCAAGGTGGGAAGATCTGAGGCTGCCTCGGACCCGTAGAAAATAGATGAAGTTCAGGGGGGGTTCGGATCTCGACGAACCGAATCCGCTCATCTCTAGTATAAACTAGAGATGAGCGGATTCGGTTTTACTCGGTTTTACTCGGTTCTCAAAACCGAATCTTATTGGCTATCCAAAACACGTGACATCCGTGAGCCAATTAGATGCCGTTTTGAGAACCGAGTAAAACCGAGTAAAACCGAACCCGCTCATCTCTAGTATAAACATCTTAAAGAAGCAAGTTACGAAAAATCACAAGGCATGGCTAAATCTCTGAGTCTATTGTATGCAAAACCAATCCATACATGGCGGGATATAGCAAAGATGTATGTGGACACATCAGTATATAGATATATTTAAATTAGTTTACAAGTGCACTACAAGTGCTCTCACCAGGAATGAAGAAGACAACTTTTTATGAGGATCCCAGCAGTGTCACATTGAAAGGGTCAATGTTTCAGTCAGTTAACAAACCTTTGTCAGACAATATAGAGTGCAGTTATCAGTGGTTGCATAAGTATATAAGTTGTATGTATGTGTATATATATATATATATATATATATATATACACACCCCCACACACACACACACACGGTGGTCCATAACTGTGGAAACACCCTTATAAAAAGGAGATGAGTAAGGTAATATTAACCAAGTATCTACACATATGATATGGAAGTCAGGAAAAACATTTTAGGGTATGTCACCAGTATAGTGGTCATCGCAAAATTGGCCATCTTGGATGAAACCCTAATTATTTAATTAGGAGAGTAGTCATGTGACATATTCAATAGATGCAGAATTTCTTAAGAAAAACAATGGTTCTGTTTTTAACATATCTACATTCATTCTTAAGTTTTAGCATAAAGTTTATAGAATGTGTTCGAAGTGCTGTTCGCCATGTTACAGTTTTAAGGTTATTATCTCGTCCCATTCCTGATGAACCTTGACCAACATGTCTGGCTGAATCTGACCACAAGCTTCAGCAATTAATTGTTGCAGATTATAATGATCTTGAATCTTCACAGCAATTTATAAGTGTGTTTCCACACTTACAGACAACCCCACAGCATTTTGTCAGGGCATTTCCACACTGTCTGTCTGTCTGTCTGTCTGTCTGTCTGTGTATGTATGTATGTATGTATGTATGTATGTATGTATGTATGTGTGTGTGTTTTTATATATATATATATATATATATATATATATAAAATAAAGGGAACACTAAAATAACACATCCTAGATCTGAATGAATGAAATATTCTTATTAAATACTTTGTTCTTTACATAGTTGAATGTGCTGACAACAAAATCACACAAAAATTATCAATGGAAATCGAATGTATTAACCCATGGAGGTCTGGATTTGGAGTCACACTCAAAATTAAAGTGGAAAAACACACTACAGTCTGATCCAACTTTGATGTAATGTCCTTAAAACAAGTAAAAATGAGGCTCAGTAGTGTGTGTGGCCTCCATGTGTCTGTATGACCTCCCTACAATGCCTGGGCATGCTCCTGATGAGGTGGCAGATGGTCTCCCAGACCTGGACTAAAGCATCCAACTACAGGACAGTCTGTGGTGCAACGTGGCGTTGGTGGATGGAGCGAGACATGATGTCCCAGATGTGCTCAGTTGGATTCAGGTCTGGGGAATGGGTGGACCAGTCCATAGCATCAATGCCTTCATCCTGCAGGAACTGCTGACACACTCCAGCCACATGAGGTCTAGCATTGTCTTGCATTAGGAGGAACCCAGGGCTAGCCGCACCAGCATATGGTCTCACAAGGGGTCTGAGGATCTCATCTCGGTACCTAATGGCAGTCAGGCTACCTCTGGAGAACACATGGAGGGCTGTGCGGTCCCCCAAAGAAATGCCACCCCACACCATTACTGACCCACTGCCAAAACGGTCATGCTGGAGGATGTTGCAGGCAGCAGAACGTTCTCCTTGGCGTCTCCAGACTCTGTCACGTCTGTCACATGTGCTCAGTGAGAAACTGCTTTCATCTGTGAAGAGCACAGGGCGCCAGTGGCGAATTTGCCAATCTTGGTGTTCTCTGGCAAATGCCAAACGTCCTGCACGGTGTTGGGCTGTAAGCACAACCCCCACCTGTGGACGTCGGGCCCTCATACCACCCTCATGGAGTCTGTTTCTGATCGTTTGAGTAGACACATGCACATTTGTAGCTTGCTGGAGGTCATTTTTCCTGTTCCTCCTTGCACAAAGGCGGAGGTAGCGGTCCTGCTGCTGGGTTGTTGCCCTCCTACGGCCTTCTACACATCTCCTGATGTACTGGCCTGTGTCCTGGTAGCGCCTCCATGCTCTGGACACTATGCTGACAGACACAGCAAACCTTCTTGCCACAGCTCGTATTGATGTGCCATCCTGGATGAGCTGCACTACCTGAGCCACATGTGTGGGTTGTAGACTACGTCTCATGCTACCACTAGAGTGAAAGCACTGCCAGCTTTCAAAAGTGACCAAAACATCAGCCAGAAAGCATAGGAGCTGAGAAGTGGTCTGTTGTCACCACCTGCAGAACAACTCCTTTATTGGGGGTGTCTTGCTAATTGCCTATAATTTCCACCTGTTGTCTATTCCATTTGCACAACAGCATGTGAAACTGATTGTCAATCAGTGTTGCTTCCTAAGTGGACAGTTTGATTTCACAGAAGTGTGATTGACTTGGAGTTACATTGTGTTGTTTAAGTGTTCCCTTTATTTTTTTGAGCAGTGTATATATCGTAGAGATGTGCGCCGGACCTTTTCTTGGTTTTGTGTTTTGGTTTTGGATCTGTATCTTCAACTTGTTTTGGATCTGTATTTGTTTTCCTGAAACCGCCCTTGCAAGTTTATGATCAGTACTTTTTTTGGATCTGTATTATTTTGAAGAAAACATAAAAACAGCTAAAATCGCTGATTTTTGGCCTGCTGTTGTTCCTCCGGTATTATTAACCTCAATAACAATTAATGTCCACTAATTTCCAGTAAATTTTGACCACCTCACAGATCACAATATTGTTTTCATCCACTTTAAGCCTAAAGGTTGCAGTGAGGTAGCTGGATGACTAAGCTAAGCAACAGCAGTTGGCGGCACAAACATGTGGCGCTTAAACCTCCAACATGTCACATGTAGGAGTGGCACTGCAGTGGCAGACAGGGTTGCAGTTTAATAAACTATACAAAAAACTGTCAGCAATGCTCCAAACAGTGCATAATGCAAAGGAAATAGGTCCAAGATGGAATTGCTCTTGGTACCTCCCACCCACTAGGCATAATAATTAAACACTGTGGTTTAATTTCATCAACAGTGTTACACAATATGTGAATGAGTATGAAATAAAAGATATTACTGTGGTACCACCGTCACCCACAGTGTCACACAATACATGTATGAGCCAGAAATAGTAATTGAACACTGCCATTGACCTTTACCAACAACATTACACAATACATATGAGTCATAAATGGTAGTTGAACACCGCGGTTGACCTTCACCAACAGGGTCGCACAATATGTGTATGAGTCAGAAATGGTAGTCGAACACTGCAGTTTACCTTTACCAACAGAGTCGCACAATACATGTATGAGTCAGAAATTTTAGTTGAACACTGCAGTTGACCTTCACCAACAGCATTGCACAATACGTGTATGAGTCAGAAATGGTAGTCGAACACTGTGGTTGATTTCACCAACAACGTCTCACAGTACCCGTATGAGTAGGAAATACAATATATTACTGTGGTACCACCCTCATACACAGCATCACACAATACCTGTATGAGTGGGAAATACAATATATTGCTGTTACTACCTTTACCCACAGTGTCACACAATACGTAGAACAAAAGATCTAAAGGGGCATATAATAAACAATCTAGAGTAGAGATAAGCTGATTCGGTTCTCAGAGAACCGAACCCCCCCAAACTTTGCCTTCGGAGTCCGGATCCGAGCCAGGCTCAGATTTTCCCTCTTGACTCGGAAACCCGAACTCGGCAAAACATCTTCATCCCGCTGTCGGATTCTCTTGGGATTTTGATTCCATATAAGGAGCCGCATGTCGCGGCCATTTTCACTCCAGTCTCGGAGAGTGAGAAGACGTGTCCTCAGTGTGTTCAATGTCTGTGTGTTGGGGCAGTAAAGTGCGGTGACAAGTGTTGTGCTGGTCAGTCCTTTCCAGTGTAGTCACTCAGTGTATTGTGCTGCATCAGTCCAGGCAGTCAGTGTTGGTGTTCTCTGCTGCCAAATATCCAGTGTAGCTGTATAAAGTGGTGCTGTGTTGTGCAGACTAGTCCAGTGTAGTCAGTGTATTGTGCTACATCAGTCCAGGCAGATATATCCAGTGTAGCTGTGTGGTGCTGTGTTGTGCAGACCAGTTCAGTGTAGTCAGTGTATTGTGCTGTATCAGTCCAGCCATTCACAGTGTTGGTGTTCTTTGCTGCCATATATCCGGTGTAGCTGTATAAAGTGGTGCTGTGTTGTGCAGACTAGTGGTAGTGTCCTGTGTTATCAGTAATTCCAGGGATGATATACGCTGCTGCTATATTTACCCACTGCTGCAGTATAACAATTATAACAACCTATTGGGCTGCATCAGACCAGTGGTAGTGTCCTGTGTCCTCAGTATTTCCAGTAACGATATACGCTGCTGCTATATATATCCACTGCTGCAGTATAACAATTTATAACAACCTGTTGGGCTGCATCAGACCAGTGGTAGTGTCCTGTGTCATCAGTAATTCCAGTGACGATATACGCTGCTGCAATATATATCTCCACTGCTGCAGTATAACAATTATAACAACCTGTTGGGCTGCATCAGACCTGTGGTAGTGCCCTGTGTCATCAGTAATTCCAGTGATGATATACGCTGCTGCTATATATATCCACTGCTGCAGTATAACAATTAGAACAACCTGTTGGGCTGCATCAGACCAGTGGTAGTGTCCTGGGTCATCAGTAATTCCAGTGATGATATACGCTGCTGCTATATGTCCACTGCTGCAGTATAACAATTATAACAACCTGTTGGGCTGCATCAGACCAGTGGTAGTGTCCTGTGTCATCAGTAATTCCAGTGACGATATATGCTGCTGCTATATGTCCCCTGCTGCAGTATAATAATTATAACAACAACAACGTGTTGTGCTGCATCAGACCAGTGGTACAGTAGTGTCCTCTGTCATCAGTAATTCCAGTGACGATATACACGCTGCAATATGTCCACTGCTGTT
Organism: Pseudophryne corroboree; assembly: GCF_028390025.1. NCBI lineage: Eukaryota > Metazoa > Chordata > Amphibia > Anura > Myobatrachidae > Pseudophryne > Pseudophryne corroboree. The sequence continues at coordinate 429,801,518 of NC_086445.1, forward strand.
TATTTCTATATGTCCATGGGCTGTTTTGGGCCTATTTTTTACATCTGACATCCTGTCTGCCACTGCAGTGCCACTCCTAGATGGGCCAGGTGTTTGTGCCGCACACTTGTGTTGCTTAGCTTAGTCATACAGCTACCTTGTAAACACGGAAAAAAGAGAAGAAAGAAGACTCTTTTTGGGAAGCACTCATATACAGATAATATTGTATGACTGATTGTCACAATAACTAACTAAAATACAATACTTTAATAATTTTCGTTAATAAATTAATTACTGAGGAGTTCAATGAGCGCCAATATTTGTTTGAATGGTGACATTGCGAAAATATAAAGAAAATGTTCGTAGCTTGTGAGGTACAAATACCTAATATAGGCCGAGATGGGTAACTCTGATTTTGTGAAACAAAAACACCAACTATGGGACAACCTGTGGTCAAAAAAATGTTTATTCAATGTATATATATATGACCATCATTTGAAAACTGCTGTATATCCCAACTGGGAATTGAATCCTAGCAGGTAGTTAAATCATAGGTCATGACCGATAAGCGAATCAGTGCTCTATTTTAGTGACAGGAAGGGTAGCAAATAATTGCAGTACCAGGGTGTTCCTTGGTGGTCTCCCATCCAAGTACTTGAACCGGCCCTCCACTGCTTGGCTTCCAAGATCAGATGAGATTGGGCATCTCCAGTGGGGTATGACCGCAGACCTTATGCTTACCCTTGTCACACTGTGTCCTAATTGGGCACAGGTAAGAGCCAATTTGCGATATTGTGTAGACCACAGGTGTCTAAGCAGCTGATGAAAAAGAATCAGGAGTTGTTTCTCAATAACACAAAATTATAACACAAAAATCAGATACCCATCTAAATATTCACGGTAAAAGTAGTCGCAAGTACAAGTAGAAGAAACATCTATTCTGCACAGATAATTAAGAATATCTAGAACGACTGATTCTAAATTATGCAGAGAGGGAGGCCTCCAAATTTGGACTCCAAAACCTCAAAATAGATGTATCCCACATACACTATGGATTATGCAGTAAGGTATATCATAAATAGTGATATTTCCAGCTCTAATGCCCCACCATGAATCACCTTCAGGCAGCGGGGAAACAACACGACAGAAAATGTGCCACATATATCATCAATTGGGTGTTTTTTAAAAGAGCATGGATTTCTGCATTACACACAGAAAAAACATTTATGTGTTTGATAGGTTCCCAAAATGGATGTATCACACACACACTATGGATTATGCAGTAAGATATATCTTTAAACAGTGATATCTCCGACTCTAATGCCCCACCATGAATCACCTTCAGGCAGCGGGGGAACAACACGACAGTAAATGTGCCACATATATAGTCAATTGGGTGTTTTCAAAAGAGCATGGATTTCTGCATTACACACAGAAAAAAACATTTATGTGTTTGATAGGCTCCCAAAGATAGTTGATGCATCAGCATCCGTGATTTTGGTAGCAAATAAGCACTTGTTTACTTACTGTTGATATTTTATCTGTTGCTCATGCATATGCATATAATGAAATGTTCTCTGTGCCCCGTGGGTATAGATTTATCATGCACAGAGAAAAAAAGAAGATGCTTATGTCAAGATATTACCTAATCCGGATGTACAATCATTTTGTTATGTCCTACTTGTGTAAAAGAGATGTTAAGGGAAAACCTGGTGGAAGGTGCTGGCCGCGTCTGCTCGCGTGTTGCCCGCTGCTGTACTCCGGCCGCACTGTTCTTCCTGTTATGTTGGTTCCCGTAGCGACGAACTTTGCCGTGATCGGCTAGTTGCGGTCACGTGTGCGCACCACGTGACCGTGAGGTTGTTGCCTCTCTTCCTTCTTCCTGACGTACGTTTCGCAATATTGCTTGGTCACAGGGCGTCCTGTGACCAAGCAATATTGCGAAACGTACGTCAGGAAGAAGGAAGAGAGGCAACAACCTCACGGTCACGTGGTGCGCACACGTGACCGCAACTAGCCGATCACGGCAAAGTTCGTCGCTACGGGAACCAACATAACAGGAAGAACAGTGCGGCCGGAGTACAGCAGCGGGCAACACGCGGGCAGACGCGGCCAGCACCTTCCACCAGGTTTTCCCTTAACATCTCTTTTACACAAGTAGGACATAACAAAATGATTGTACATCCGGATTAGGTAATATCTTGACATAAGCATCTTCTTTTTTTCTCTGTGCATGATAAATCTATACCCACGGGGCACAGAGAACATTTCATTATATGCATATGCATGAGCAACAGATAAAATATCAACAGTAAGTAAACAAGTGCTTATTTGCTACCAAAATCACGGATGCTGATGCATCAACTATCTTTGGGAGCCTATCAAACACATAAATGTTTTTTTCTGTGTGTAATGCAGAAATCCATGCTCTTTTGAAAACACCCAATTGACTATATATGTGGCACATTTACTGTCGTGTTGTTCCCCCGCTGCCTGAAGGTGATTCATGGTGGGGCATTAGAGTCGGAGATATCACTGTTTAAAGATATATCTTACTGCATAATCCATAGTGTGTGTGTGATACATCCATTTTGGGAACCTATCAAACACATAAATGTTTTTTCTGTGTGTAATGCAGAAATCCATGCTCTTTTAAAAAACACCCAATTGATGATATATGTGGCACATTTTCTGTCGTGTTGTTTCCCCGCTGCCTGAAGGTGATTCATGGTGGGGCATTAGAGCTGGAAATATCACTATTTATGATATACCTTACTGCATAATCCATAGTGTATGTGGGATACATCTATTTTGAGGTTTTGGAGTCCAAATTTGGAGGCCTCCCTCTCTGCATAATTTAGAATCAGTCGTTCTAGATATTCTTAATTATCTGTGCAGAATAGATGTTTCTTCTACTTGTACTTGCGACTACTTTTACCGTGAATATTTAGATGGGTATCTGATTTTTGTGTTATAATTTTGTGTTATTGAGAAACAACTCCTGATTCTTTTTCATCAGCTGCTTAGACACCTGTGGTCTACACAATATCGCAAATTGGCTCTTACCTGTGCCCAATTAGGACACAGTGTGACAAGGGTAAGCATAAGGTCTGCGGTCATACCCCACTGGAGATGCCCAATCTCATCTGATCTTGGAAGCCAAGCAGTGGAGGGCCGGTTCAAGTACTTGGATGGGAGACCACCAAGGAACACCCTGGTACTGCAATTATTTGCTACCCTTCCTGTCACTAAAATAGAGCACTGATTCGCTTATCGGTCATGACCTATGATTTAACTACCTGCTAGGATTCAATTCCCAGTTGGGATATACAGCAGTTTTCAAATGATGGTCATATATATATACATTGAATAAACATTTTTTTGACCACAGGTTGTCCCATAGTTGGTGTTTTTGTTTCACAAAATCAGAGTTACCCATCTCGGCCTATATTAGGTATTTGTACCTCACAAGCTACGAACATTTTCTTTATATTTTCGCAATGTCACCATTCAAACAAATATTGGCGCTCATTGAACTCCTCAGTAATTAATTTATTAACGAAAATTATTAAAGTATTGTATTTTAGTTAGTTATTGTGACAATCAGTCATACAATATTATCTGTATATGAGTGCTTCCCAAAAAGAGTCTTCTTTCTTCTCTTTTTTCCGTGTTTACAATGTATATTTGACTCGTGGGAGCACCGCTGATGGGCAGTTTTTCTGACACATAAAAACAAGGAGTGTATTACCTTATGTGTCTGCTTCCCAAAATGAGGATTTAAACCTTGAATTTAATTATCAGCTAATTACAGATAGTTTATCTTTTTCACATATACACCTACTACACCAGTGCGGTTTCCAATCCTTTTGCTTTCCTCATACAGCTACCTCATTGCACCTCTTTTTCTTCTTTGCATCATGTGCTGTTTGTGGCCTATCTTTTAAATCTGCCATCCTGTCTGTAACTGCAGTTCCACTCCTAGATGGGCCAGGTGTTTGTGCCGCTTAGCTTAGTCATACAGCTACCTCAATGCACCTCTTTTACTTCTTTGCATCATGTGCTGTTTGGGGACTATTTTTTAAATCTGCCATCCTGTCTGACACTGCAGTGCCACTCCTAGATGGGCCAGGTGTTTGTGCCGCACACTTGTGTCGCTTAGCTTGGCCATCCAGCTACCTAATTGCACCTCTTTTTCTTCTTTGCATCATGTGCTGTTTGGGGACTAGTTTTTGAATAGTGCCATCTTGTCTGCAACTGCAGTGCCACTCCTAGATGGGCCAGGTGTTTATGCCGCACACTTGTGCCGCTTAGCTTAGTCATACATCCAACTTTTAGGCATAAAAATAATACTGTGAGGTGTGAGGTGTTCAGAATAGACTGGAAATGAGGGGAAATGATTGTTACTGAGGTTAATAATACTGTAGGAGCAAAATTACCCCGAAATTCTGTGATTTTAGCTGTTTTTATATATTTTTTCAAATATCATCCAGATCCAAAAAAACAAAACAAAACACGAAAGGGTGGTTTTGGCAAAACCAAGCCAAAACCAAAACATGAAAATGGAATTAGAACCAAAACTAAAACACAAAACACGAAAAGTGCCCGCCGCACATCTCTAATCTAGAGTTGTTATAAAAAATATACAATCTACAATCTCATAGTTATAATTAAAGCCACAGGGAGTCATGGCATTCAATTCAAATATCCAGAGCATGTCTCTTCTAGATAATAAAATAGCAAGATCTCCCCCTTTTTCCCCAAGGGTTGCATGTTCAATGGCTTTAAATGTTAGGTGTTCTGGGTTAAACTTTTGGTGTTCCATGGAATGCTTTGACACTGTATGGCACTCTACTTTATTTTTGATTTCTCTAACATGTTCCTGTATCCGGAGTTTTTTTTTGTTCTTTTGTTCTTTCTGACATATTTAGTGCCATGTGAACATTCAAGTAGGTAAATGACTAATGATGAATTACAGTTCAAATTGTTTGATCTCAATCTGGTTTAGATTTGCTAGAAATAGAGGTTTTTTTTGTTTGGGCAAATGAGCTGGCAAACATTACACTTCCCACTCTTGTAGAATCCTTGGCATTTGTGGGGACTTTTCTCATTTATTCCAGATATATCTCTGTAGAGGCTTGGTGGAAATACATTTTTCAGGTTTCTTGGTTTTTAATTACTAGTTGGGATTGGGAGAAAAGGATATCCTTGAGGATAGGGTCCATGTTAAGTATGTCCCACTGTTTGGAGAAGGAATTTCTGATAAGTCTCTCATGGCAATTATAAGGGATCAGTACGCGATACCGTCGGATAGAATCCCGGCTGTCAGAATACCGACACCAGGATCCCAACCGGCATAATACCGACAGGGGGCGAGCGCAATGCCGCCCCTTGCAGGCTAGCTGCACTTGCTACACTCGGCACGCTAATTTTATGTTGGGATTGTGCCGGTCAGGATCCCAGTGTCGGTATTCCGACCGCCGAGATTCTGTCCGACGGGATCTTGACCGCATCCCAATTAAAGGTTGTATAATTTTCTTCTGAGGTTCTTTAGATTTCAGGAAGTCATCTGTTTAGAGCTTCTGTTCTATTTATTGCACTTTGCATGATATTTTCCAGGTATTCTTTTTCTCTAAATCTCATCACATGTAACTGCAATTGTTCTTTTGCTGTTTTCGTCTTTATTGCATTTGTGTTTTGATAGATGATTGTTTTTAAAGTGCACATACCTGTTTGTATCTACTTATTTTATGTAGTTTGTTGTCATAAGTGGTAACCCATCTGTTTTTATGACCAGATCCAGAAATTCTATATTTTTTTAGAAATTTTTTAATGAAAATCATTCAGTGCAATATAACCTTACCCTCCCCGTTGCGCAGCCTAACCTTACTCTCCCCCTCGCAGCTTAACCCTAAACCTCCCTTATGATGCCTTAACTTATTTCCCCCCCCCCCCCCCCTGTGGCCTAGCCCTAACAAAATCACAAACTAGGATTTTCATCACCCTGGGCATGGCAGTAATTTGGAACCCCAAACACCTTGCTGGGTGCAGTTTATTGCCAGGTTGGTGACATCACTACCAGAGCATGCAGAGTCAGCACTAGGAAATTAGATGATCTCCACGCACTCTCTTCCCGTTAAGTGAATGGGTGCAGGGTCACCAGGCTTACCTAATCACGCTGCACTGCAAGCCGGGTTGAACACATGTTCAACCCTGTTCATTTACCGAGTTGAAATACTGGTTCACTCAACCCAGATTATTTCAACTAGCCCCTTTCAGACTGCACCACAACCTGGGTTACTGCGCATTCACATGCAATAACCTGGGATATTGTTGTCAGTCTGGCATCAGCAATTTTGGACTCAAAATCACTATATTTTTTAAATTAAGAAAACTGGATGGGATCCTGCACAGACGTATGCTCTTTTGGTATCAGATTATATATCAAACAATACATTAAACCAACATATTGTAATATAACTCAGTTCAAAATTAAGGAGAAATGGTTTTGGTGGTGGTGCTCCCTGAGAGTTGGAACAAGTAAATAAACAAAAGATAGAGAAGTAAATTCTCTTTGTTGGGGCACTCTTCTATACTTAAAAATATTCTTTATTGAAAATCACTTTAAAATAATAAATATGTGATTTCTTGGTTCACATAGATCAAGATATTCAGTACAATCAAGGGATACATAAACAGTGTACAATAAGACAATGATGATGACTTTTACCATTTGACAACAATTGGCTCCCCTATTTAAATAATGGAGTGCTCTGCAACTGCCACTGCAAGGAAGTCCAGGAATAGGGCATTGTTTACCCCGTCCGTGACTTGGTATCGCCGGCACCATGCATTCTTTATAGCCCTGGCTGAGTGGGCTGCCTTAACTCTCCTCTGTGAGGGGGGAATTATCTTACCCCTTGTAACCTCTTTGTGGGTGGAATTTTTAAAAAAGCCCTTCTTAGTAGGTGTCTACATCACAAAAGTAAGCTACTGTCCAAATGTCAAGTTCCTAGTCCTTATGGTTCAGGAGATTTTGTGATGAGTCAGTGGTATTTGCCTTTTATACAGTATATATAGATTTGCCTGTAATTACTTTGTTGAATTAATATAATCTCTGCAAAAATTGTGGAATAAACACAGCCTTGACAACATATGATTGAAGGATAATTTATTGTCCCAAACCTAAATCATAAAAATCATTGACTGGAACATTTTATATATTTTCATATATTCCTATATTAACATGTACATTGATTGTATTTATACACCATACAAGAACACACCAAGACTACTTAATCTCTAACAAGAGTGATACACAGTGAAAGAAATGTCTTGTTATACTGTAGTTGAATTATTTTAAAATGGTAAAAGGCATCATCATTGTCTTATTTCACACTGTTTATGTATCCCTTACTTGAACTGAATATTTTGAGCTATGTGAAACAAGAAATGGTATAATTATTATTTTAATGTAATTTTCAATAAAGAATATTTTTACATACAGAAGAGTGCCCCAACAAATTGAGTTTACTTCTCTATATTTATTAAACTGTCAGAAAACAGAGTTTTGAGATTATTCGAGCTGAACACATTTTAACTACAGTATATGTCAATTCGCAACCTACGGAGGCAAAACAGACTTACATTTCTGTATAAATTATGTTGGTAATCATGATTTCTTACTCACAAGGGCAAAACAGTTATGTTTGTGGGTGCACAATTTTAAAATTACTATTTTATAAGGGCACATTTCTATAATTATTATATTGTCAGTGGTGTCAAGAAGGTAGGGAACGGGTACTAATTATCCGGGTTGCCACTCACCCTTATCGGTCAGCTCCCTTTAATTTTCCCCAGCCTGGGTTGCAGTGTGCAGTAAGGTTGCTGTCATCAAGCAGCAGCAGTGGCCTCCTCTGTCTGTGCGGTGGTAGGGGAAGGGTATCCATCGCGCTGATCACACCACCTCCTGATCTACTCCTAGCTGGGGTGCACAACTGTGTCCCCCTAAAAAAGTATGCAGTGATGCTTTGCCTAGCCGTGAAAAATATTTTTAACTATATTTTTATGTAAAGAGGAGAGGTCACACCCCCTTAAATTAGGCCATGCCCCCCGATTACCTGGGCATGGCCATGCTGTCTACAGCCATGTATATTGTTACAATAATGTGCAAAAGTTTCGTCAGGTGTGGACAAATGCTGCAAACTAAGAATGCTTTAAAAAATAAAAGTGTTAATAGTTTATATTTATCAATTAACAAAATGCAAAGTGAATGAACAGAAGAGAAATCTAAACCAAATAAATATTTAGGGGGATCACCCTGTCCCTTCAAGACAGCATCAATTCTTCTAGGTATACTTGCACACAGTTTTGAAGGAACTCAGCAGGGAGGTTGTTCCAAACATCTTGAAAAACTAACCACAGACCTTCTGTGGATGTAGGCTTCCTAAATCCTTCTGTCTCTTCATATAACCCCAGACCGACTTGATGATGTTGAGATTAGGGCTCTGTGGGCACCATATCATCACTTCCAGGACTCCTTGTTCTTCTTTACACTGAAGATAGTTCCTAATGACATTGGCTGCAAGATTGGGGTCATTATCCTGCTGCAGAATAAATTTGGAGCCAATCAGACACCTCCCTGATGGTATTGTATGTAGGGTAAGTACTTTTGTCAACTTATTTGATGTGAGAATACTTTACTTAAGTTAACTAGTGGTATTTTTCTGTTTCAATTTGAAAACAGGTTTTATATCATATGCTGTATAAGAAGTGTTAAAAAAGATGAAAAAGCTTAAGGCACATACATTTCCCTGTGCAGAAATTACATGAACTTAGTTTAATGAAATAATAATTGAAAATCAAATCACATATAGCTTTTCCAGTATCTATACAAGAGCTTCTTATGGTTAACTACTTAGAAGTCTTACGTGCCATTATTTCTCGTGGTCAATGAGCCATTTGCCATTTTTCACATTTTATTTTCTAATATCACACTATCAAATTCATATCACAGACCAACACAAAATACTCTGAAATGCCAAATATAAAAGATTGCTAAAGTTAGTTTAATTAATTACAAATAATAGCAGATGATAATTGAATGCTAGCCTATTCATTATGTGGTAGCAACTTTGCATGTCTATTATATTTAATGAAAGCTACTTAGTTAAAAGTTGTATTATCTGTTAATGACAATGCTTAATACTATTTGATGTTAGTGGTCCCTTGAAATGCTTCAATCTGCAATAAATCTGTTTATTCTCACAATTTAATTAAAAAAATACAAAATTAATGTCATACATAGGACATTCAAATATTTGGAACATGAGTAAGATTACAAAAAAAATGCTGCTTAGCAAACCTAGCTGTTTGAAAATTGTTTAGGAGTGCCTAAAACACTGAATGAGCAACGTTGTATCACTCATACAGTGTCTTTAATGTTCCTAGACAGAGCACTGGCTGTTGACATGAAGAAACTGTACAGCTTCCAGTTGCTGCTCCTCCATGTCTAACTGAGTGTGTTGCTAAATTTTGATGTCACAGCAAAGTGCCTCACTCCCTCTGAGGAGTAGACAGACCTAACAAAAAAGAGGTACATGGGGGCCATGTTGCCAGGCTCCAAGATTGTGAGGGGCTTTCCCTAACAGGGACCACATAGTTTAGTCCATTTGTCCCCTGGTTGCCTGTGCTGCAGTATTCAGAAGAGAGAATACTGAGTAATTGCTGAAAAATAGATGGACATGAGGGAAGAGAGATAGCTGGTAATGCACCTATTTTGCTATGCTTAATGGGCATGATTCAGGTCCCAATGGAGATGAGGCACAGGCCACAAAGTACTGATGTTTGGTACAGTACTTTGTGCATGGACCGGACCCGTACTGCACATGTGCATAATATGTCTGCATGTCAGTTGCACTACAGCATCAGACTGTCACAAATTGTGGTCTCAGCCATCCATACAGGGTTAAACCATCATTAATTGCTGCATGCAGACCTTCATTCAGACTTTCTCAGTGATCACCAGGTCAACCGGACCAATGAGCTGACACCACTCCCTTTATTTACTAGCCTCAGGGATCAGCTCGTTGCCTGAGCAAACTGTATTCCTTCTAAGAATCAGTCTAGGCTCCAGCATAACCTGTGATATCTCTCCAGTGACTACTCTACTTCTCAGTGTCCTGCTGCTGTTACCTGCATTTCCACCTGCTGCTGTTATACCATCTATCAGCACTGCATCTCCCATGCTGCCAGCATTCTGTGAACTTCACGCTACTGCTGAGTTACCATACACCAACGCTGTGGCTCCAACACTGCAAATAGACTTGCTTACAGTCACCTCACTTTACCTGTGTACCTGCAGTTCATTCCACCTACAGTGGTACTCACTGCATACCATCTTTCTGGATGCCATTCTACATCTGGGCTAACTACTTCCTTAGACTGGGCTCTCAAGCATTGCTCTGTGGTTCACTCAGGTTAAACGGCATACCTCTTGTTGATACTTATTGATTTCCTAGTACTGTGTGTGTTGTCTTGGGCTGGCAGAATAGGGCCCTGGTTCTAGGACTAGGGTTCAGGGTTGGGTTGCAGTCTGTGCACTCAAGTGCCCAGTACTGTTTTACCCACTCTATTCCTCTGATCCGAGTTCCTCATTTGGATTCTAGGGCCAGGTCTTGCTTCAAAGCAGTACCATGGATATAGCTTCCTCAAGCTCTTCTTTAGATACATAAGACATTGATTCCTGACTTGGATTATGTTTCTGTTTTGTCAGTACTATGCTGCTTTGATTTGTGGTGGTCCTTCATGCTCGAGTGTGTTTCTGGCCTGGTTGAATTTAAATGATCACCAGGTGAGATTCTGCCCAGTGACCAGTAGTTACCTGGTTCCATTTCTGTATCCTTGCATATCACCAGTCCATAGTTAATGTGTGTCACTAGTGTGCATAATCTCCTGTAAAACCTATGAGTACCAGTAATTGCAAGTCATTTTCTGTATGTCTCAGCTCATACCCAGGGCCCCGAGCTGGATATAAAGAATTCCAGAACTGTGACACATGCTGCTGGAAGTGGACATGCTAAAAAATGCACTGGTTAGCAATTGTACATTTAGAAGCCATATCACATCACTACAACTTACTACACTTGGTGGGTTTCAAAGGAAAATCACTAAAAACTGGATTTTAGACACTTTATTTTAGCTGAAATCCCACATTTTATTGCATTTGCCACTTAGACCAAGGCTGTAACTAAGAGGTGGCGGGGCGAGAGGAGCATGTGACCCAGGATCCGAATTTAAGGGGATGGTGAAATGGTCCCGCATCCATCGTGATTGTTTTTGGTCCTATGAGTGTAAAGAGATCATTATATTATAAACATCTGTAAATAATCAGACTATTAAGGGGGCTTAAATAGCATGTATGCCACAATGAGAATTACTTCTGATAAAGCTGGGTGACCGAGCCCAGGGAAATGCGTTAATTACACAATTCTGCCACTGAGAATGATATAGCATCAATAAGTAACGGAAGAAAAATTAAGTCTCTTTGGTAGATTTATTTTGTGTAACTTACAAAGGCAATCACAATAAAATGAATTGTGAACTGAAGACATACATAATGATTTAATGTTATATACTGTACCTTAATGACAGTATTACATAAACCAAGTAAATCAACAGGCCAATTATATACATAGACCAATTACATTTCACATATCAGAATATATTATAATTTATATACTCCCCTTATGGGGGATTTACAATGAATTAGCTCACCATCTTGTGATTATGATTTTAATATAAAAAATATAGTTTTAACATACTTTTGACTTCCCTTTTTCCATAGGATAATAGCTTTCTAAAGTCTATGAAATACTGTACAGCTAGACTAACTTCCTTAATTGTTACTAAAATAAAAGTTTATGTGCAAACATATAAAGTACTTTTAAAGAAACAGTTTTCTTTTTTTACTAAGAGAAAATGGCATACAGCTTCTATTTTGTTTATATAATTATCCATCTCAAGGCCCACTACTTTCCACTTGCTTGAGGAGGATCTTGATATGGACTTGATTTACCATCGTCTGTGGACTGATTTCTCCAGGAATATATCATTGCACTCCAGCAGCACTCATATGGAAACCCATTGAGCTACCTAATACAGCCAAGATCTATGCTGCATTTTCAGAGACTGTGTACAGTAAAAGCATGTTTTTATCGTGGATTGGGTGATAACAGCCTCTTATTTACTAATTGCTTGATTACTGGAGACTAATACCACTGCATAGTCTGAGATCCAAATTTGTGGAATATAATATAATTGGCAGAATGTACTAATTGCTATATGATTCTCATATTCTAATTCTTTTAGACTCTATTCTGTTTTAATAAATATTCTTTTAATTTGATCTCATCCATCTTATGCATTTGATTTAGATAAACAACACATCACCGGTTTTGCTATAATATTTCTTCTTGTATTACTTGGGGCTGACAACCCCTTTCCGGCTACTTTGACAGCATGTTAGGACACCTTTTTCCCCAAACAAATTACTGCCTTGCCCCGGGTGACAAACATCCTAGTTTCGGCCTGTCTTAGACTTAATGGTGAAGTAGTGGAAAACATTTCTAGAAGTGGTGGATAGCAAAGGAGATATACTCTTTGCTATCCACCGCTTCCAGACATGTTCTCCACTAGTCCCCCACTGAAGTCTCCTCTCTGAGTTGTGCGTGCAGTGCTTGAATTGCCCACTGCATTCATAGCCTTCAATGCCATAGATCAAAACTAATTAAACAAAATAAGACAGTCAAGAAAAACACTGAAAAAGAAAACCTACACTAACACTAAACATAAGATAAAATGGAACTGTGTGTCAAAAATAAAGTTATGAGAATACTAAAGTAGTCACATTATAAAGGAATATTTTGGATACTATGCACAATTACAACTAATGTACTAATAGTACATTTGTAAACTAAAACCCCATAAAATATGTAAAAAAAAAACAAGTATAGAGAAAATGGTTTTCTATCAGTACCAGTAACATTTGAGGTAATCAGTCCAATGTTAGGTGTAGATAGTAAATATACATGAAGCCATAAAATGTCCTGCATAGAACACAAAATAAATAATAATAATAATAATAATAATAGTATTTTCAATTATGGAATATAATTAAACAGCACACAATAGGAATACTCAAATCTGAAGAATTTTTTTAAAAAAAAGAGAACAATGTTCCCAGAACTAATGAGGAAAATGTAACAAGAATAGAGAAACCAAAAAAGGAGAAGGGGGAGTAAAAAACAATTACTAATAGAGGACAGAAAATCCAAGTAAATCATATAACTACAGTAGGTACTGCTGTAAAGAAAGAAGAGAGCTAACATTTGTCCCACCATGGAGGACTAACACTAACAGTACACTCTATACTAGCAAACCACAGGCACACACAAAAAACAAGACTAAAAAAATATTAACAGCAGACAAACATTAGACAAACTTTTAAATCAAGCCAGAATGCACAAAATAAAAAAGACAACTCCCAACAATCCCCCCCAAAATCACCAAATACTACTCACAATAATTATTACTACTCTTCTATTACCATCACTCACATCACTACATTCTATCAACATTTGGGCACAGTTTGAGGCATTTTATAAGGAGTTTGTGATGTCAAAGTAGCATGTAGTGTATACTAACCAATAAAAAAATACAATGAACTGTTCCTTGATATTGGTTGTTGTTTTATATGATTTAAGTCAGATCCTGTTAAATATATATGTGCATTAGAGGATGGTTTCAAGCATTAAACAATAAAATGAGTTCTTTATAAGGACTCTAAATTATTTGTAATTAGCATAAGCTAACTGCGGCAAGTTAATTCCTATGTGGGGAACTCTTTTAGACAGTGTAAAGTTTATAATCAATAAAACATAACTTTTAATACATTATCCCTTTTAAAATAGTGGGGTAATATGACAGCAATTGTGGCATTGTCAACCCCAAGGTACATATAAATGAATCAAAACTTTATAAATGTATCAGCATAAAAAGTGATTAAATCACACAATTTTAAACAGACATCAAATCATTGTGTGTTGACAATAATTATATTCACTCTCTTCTGAGTAATGAGGCAGGCTAAGAACTTGTAGTTTCTTTTCATCTAGGATAATTTTCCAAATATTGTAATATAGGGGCCTATTAACTAAGCCTTGGATGGAGATAAAGTGGCTGGAGATAAAGTACCAGCCAATCGACTCCTAACTGCCATTTTTCAAACCCTGTAACATGGCAGTTAGAAGATGATTGGATGGTACTTTAATTCCATTCACTTTATCTCCTTCTAAGGCTTAGTTAATATACCCCTTAGTCTTGTGTGCTCCTATACTAAGGTATTGATTTTAGTCCTCAGTATAGAAATAAACTTATTTTAAACAGTTTCACACAGAAAGTATTATCAGGCACAAGATGTATTTCTCCTTATTAAACAATTTTCTAATTTAAAACATGTATAAGAGATTCATGGTCATGTCAATCTTAGTGTATTATTACTAGAGATGAGCGGGTTCGGTTTCTCGGAATCCGAACCCCCCCGAACTTCACCCATTTTACACGGGTCCGAGGCAGACTTGTATCCTCCCACCTTGCTCGGTTAACCCGAGCGCGCCCGAAAGTCATCATCCCGCTGTCGGATTCTCGCGGGATTCGTATTCTATATAAGCAGCCGCGCGTCGCCGCCATTTTCACTCGTGCATTGGAGATGATAGGAAGAGGATGTGTGCAGCGTTCTCTCAGTTATGTTCACTGTGCTGCAAATATCTGTGCTCAGTGTGCTTGCAAATATCTGTGCTAAGTGTGCTGAAAATATCTACGTTCTCTGCCTGAAAAATGCTCCATATCTGTGCTGCATTGTAGTATATAGTAGGAGGACAGTGCAGAATTTTGCTGACCAGTGACCACCAGTATTATATCAGTATGGTACAGTAGTCCACTGCTCTACCTACCTCTGTGTCGTCAAGTATACTATCCATCCATACCTGTGGTGCATTTTAGTTGTTGTGCGCAGTAGTAGAAGGACAGTGCATAATTTTGCTGACCACCAGTATATAATATATAGCAGTACGGTACAGTAGTCTACTGCTCTACCTACCTCTGTGTCGTCAAGTATACTATCCATCCATACCTGTGGTGCATTTTAGTTGCTGTGCGCAGTAGTAGGAGAACAGTGCATCATTTTGCTGACCACCATTATATAATATATAGCAGCACGGTACAGTAGTCCACTGCTCTACCTACCTCTGTGTTGTCAAGTATACTATCCATCCATACCTGTGGTGCATTTTAGTTGTTGTGCGCAGTAGTAGGAGGACAGTGCATAATTTTGCTGACCACCAGTATATAATATATAGCAGTACTATACAGTAGTCCACTGCTCTACCTACCTCTGTGTCGTCAAGTAAACTATCCATCCATACCTGTGGTGCATTTTAGTTGTTGTGCGCAGTAGTAGGAGGACAGTGCAAAATTTTGCTGACCACCAGTATATAATATATAGCAGTATGGTACAGTAGTCCACTGCTCTACCTACCTCTGTGTCGTCAAGTATACTATCCATCGATACCTGTGGTGCATTTTAGTTGTTGTGCGCAGTAGTAGGAGGACAGTGCATAATTTTGCTGACCACCAGTATATAATATATAGCAGTACGGTATAGTAGTCTACTGCTCTACCTACCTCTGTGTCATCAAGTATACTATCCATCGATACCTGTGGTGCATTTTAGTTGCTGTGCGCAGTAGTAGGAGAACAGTGCATCATTTTGCTGACCACCAGTATATAATATATAGCAGCACGGTACAGTAGTCCACTGCTCTACCTACCTCTGTGTTGTCAAGTATACTATCCATCCATACCTGTGGTGCATTTTAGTTGTTGTGCGCAGTAGTAGGAGGACAGTGCATAATTTTGCTGACCACCAGTATATAATATATAGCAGTACTATACAGTAGTCCACTGCTCTACCTACCTCTGTGTCGTCAAGTAAACTATCCATCCATACCTGTGGTGCATTTTAGTTGTTGTGCGCAGTAGTAGGAGGACAGTGCAAAATTTTGCTGACCACCAGTATATAATATATAGCAGTATGGTACAGTAGTCCACTGCTCTACCTACCTCTGTGTCGTCAAGTATACTATCCATCGATACTTGTGGTGCATTTTAGTTGTTGTGCGCAGTAGTAGGAGGACAGTGCATAATTTTGCTGACCACCAGTATATAATATATAGCAGTACGGTATAGTAGTCTACTGCTCTACCTACCTCTGTGTCATCAAGTATACTATCCATCCATACCTGTGGTGCATTTTAGTTGTTGTGCGCAGTAGTAGGAGGACAGTGCATAATTTTGCTGACCACCAGTATATAATATATAGCAGTACGGTACAGTAGGCCATTGTTATTGATATATTACTGGCATATAATTTCACACATTAAAAAATGGAGAACAAAAATGTGTAGGGTAAAATAGGGAAAGATCAAGATCCACTTCCACCTCATGCTGAAGCTGCTGCCACTAGTCATGGCCGAGATGATGAAATGCCATCAACGTCGTCTGCCAAGGCCGATGCCCAATATCATAGTAGAGAGCATGTAAAATCCAAAAAACAAAAGTTCAGTAAAATGACCCAAAAATCTAAATTAAAAGCATCTGAGGAGAAGCGTAAACTTGCCAATATGCCATTTACGACACGGAGTGGCAAGGAACGGCTGAGGCCCTCTCCTATGTTCCTCATGACTAGTGGGTCAGCTTCACATGAGGATGGAAGCACTCATCGTCCCACTAGAAAAATGAAAAGACTTAAGCTGGCAAAAGCACAGCAAAGAACTGTGCATTCTTCTAAATCACAAATCCCCAAAGAGAGTCCAATTGTGTCGGTTGCGATGCCTGACCTTCCCAACACTGGACGGGAAGAGGTGGCACCTTCCACCATTTGCATGCCCCCTGCAAGTGCTGGAAGGAGCACCCGCAGTCCAGTTCCTGATAGTCAAATTGAAGATGTCACTGTTGAAGTACACCAGGATGAGGATATGGGTGTTACTAGCGCTGAGGAGGAAATTGACAAGGAGGATTCTGATGGTGAGGTGGTTTGTTTAAGTCAGGCACCCGGGGAGACACCTGTTGTCCGTGGGACGAATATGGCTATTGACATGCCTGGTCAAATTACAAAAAAAATCACCTCGTCAGTGTGGAATTATTTTAACAGAAATGCGGACAACATTTGTCAAGCCGTGTGTTGCCTTTGTCAAGCTGTAATAAGTATGGGTAAGGTCGTTAACCACCTAGGAACATCCTCCCTTATACGTCACCTGTAGCGCATTCATCAGAAGTCATTGACAAGTTCAAAAACGTTGGGTGACAGCGGAAGCAGTCCACTGACCACTAAATCCATTCCTCTTGTAACCAAGCTGCTGCAAACCACATCACCAACTCCCTCAGTGTCAATTTCCTCCTTAGACAGGAACGCCAATAGTCCTGCAGGCCATGTCACTGGCAAGTCTGACGAGTCCTCTCCTGCCTGGGATTCCTCCGATGCATCCTGAAGTGTAACGCCTACTGCTGCTGGCGCTGCTGTTGTTGCTGCTGGGAGTCAATCGTCATCCCAGAGGGGAAGTCGGAAGACCACTTGTACTACTTCCAGTAAGCAATTTACTGTCCAACAGTCCTTTGCGAAGAAGATGAAATATCACAGCAGTCATCCTGCTGCAAAGCAGATAACTCAGGCATTGGCAGCCTGGGTGGTGTTAAACGTGTTTCTGGTATCCACCGTTAATTCACAGGAAACTAGAGATTTGCTTGAGGTACTGTGTCCCCGGTACCAAATACCATCTAGGTTCCATTTCTCTAGGCAGGCGATACCGAGAATGTACACAGACCTCAGAAAAAGAGTCACCAGTGTCCTAAAAAATGCAGTTGTACCCAATGTCCACTTAACCACGGACATGTGGACAAGTGGAGCAGGTCAGACTAAGGACTATATGACTGTGACAGCCCACTGGGTAGATGTATTGCCTCCCGCAGCAAGAACAGCAGCGGCGGCACCAGTAGCAGCATCTTGCAAACGCTAACTCATTCAAAGGCAGGCTACGCTTTGTATCACCGCTTTCCAGAAGAGGCACACAGCTGACAACCTCTTATGGAAACTGAGGAACATCATTGCAGAATGGCTTACCCCAATTGGACTCTCCTGGGGATTTGTGACATCGGACAACGCCACCAATATTGTGCGTGCATTACATGTGGGCAAATTCCAGCACGTCCCATGTTTTGCACATACATTGAATTTGGTGGTGCAGAATTATTTAAAAAACGACAGGGGCGTGCAAGAGATGCTGTCGGTGGCCCGAAGAATTTCGGGCCACTTTCAGCATTCAGCCACCACGTGCCGAAGACTGGAGCACCAGCAAACACTCCTGAACCTGCCCGCCATCATCTGAAGCAAGAGATGGTAACGAGGTTGAATTCAACCCTCTATATGCTTCAGAGGATGGAGGAGCAGCAAAAGGCCATTCAAGCCTATACAGCTACCTACAATATAGGCAAAGGAGGGGGAATGCACCTGTCTCAAGCGCAGGGAAGAATGATTTCAACGTTGTGCAAGGTTCTGCAACCCTTTGAACTTGCCACACGTGAAGTCAGTTCAGACACTGCCAGCCTGAGTCAGGTCATTCCCCTCATCAGCTTTTGCAGAAGAAGCTGGAGAGATTGAAGGAAGAGCTAAAACAGAGCGATTCCGCTAGGCATGTGGGACATGTGGATGGAGCCCTTAATTCGCTTAACCAGGATTCACTGGTGGTCAATTCTGTTGAAATCAGAGCACTACATTTTGGCCACCGCGCTCGATCCTAGTTTTAAAACCTATGTTGCATCTCTCTTTCCGGCAGACACAAGTCTGCAGAGGTTCAAAGACCTTCTGGTGAGAAAATTGTAAAGTCAAACGGAACGTGACCCGTCAACAGCTCCTTCTTCACATTCTCCCGCAACTGGGGCTGCGAGCAAAAGGCTAAGAATTCCGAGCCCACCCACTGGCGGTGATGCAGGGCAGTCTGGAGCGAGTGCTGACATCTGGTCTGGACTGAAGGACCTGCCAACGATTACTGACATGTCGTCTACTGTCACTGCATATGATTCTGTCACCATTGAAAGAATGGTGGAGGATTATATGAGTGACCGCATCCAAGTAGGCACGTCAGACAGTATACGTATACCGGCAAGAAAAAGAGGCAATTTGGAGGCCCTTGCACAAACTTGCTTTATTTTACCTAAGTTGCCCCCCCTCCAGTGTGTACTCCGAAAGAGTGTTTAGTGCAGCCGCTTACCTTGTCAGCAATCAGCGTAAGAGGTTACTTCCAGAAAATGTGGAGAAGATGATGTTCATCAAAATGAATTATAATCAATTCCTCCGTGGAGACATTCACCAGCAATTGCCTCCAGAAAGTACACAGGGACCTGAGATGGTGGATTCCAGTGGGGACGAATTAATAATCTGTGAGGAGGGGGATGTACACAGTGAAAGGGGTGAGGAATCGGATGATGAGGAGGAGGTGGACATCTTGCCTCTGTAGAGCCAGTTTGTACAAGGAGAGATTGATTGCTTCTTTTTTGGTGGGGGCCCAAACCAACTAGTCATTTCAGTCACAGTCGTGTGGCAGACCCTGTGGCTGAAATGATGGGTTTGTTAAAGTGTGCATGTCCAGTTTATACAACATAAGGGTGGGTGGGAGGGCCCAAGGACAATTCCATCTTGCACCTCTTTTTTTCTTTAATTTATCTTTGCATCATGTGCTGTTTGGGGACTATTTTTTAAATCTGCCATCCTGCCTGACACTGCAGTGCCACTCCTAGATGGGCCAGGTGTTTGTGTCGGCAACTTGGGTCGCTTAGCTTAGCCACACAGCTACCTCATTGCACCTCTTTTTTTCTTTGCATCATGCGCTGTTTGGGGACTATTTTTTAAATCTGCCATCCTGTCTGACACTGCAGTGCCACTCCTAGATGGGCCAGTTGTTTGTGTCGGCCACTTGGGTCGCTTAGCTTAACCATCCAGCGACCTTGGTGCACCTCTTTTTTTCTTTGCATCATGTGCTGTTTGGGGACTATTTTTTAAATCTGCCATCCTGTCTGACACTGCAGTGCCACTCCTAGATGGGCCAGGTGTTTGTGTCGACCACTTGGATCGCTTAGCTTAGCCATACAGCTACCTCATTGCACCTCTTTTTTTCTTTGCATCATGTGCTGTTTGGGGACTGTTCTTTAAATCTGCCATCCTGTCTGACACTGCAGTGCCTTTCCTAGATGGGCCAGGTGTTTGTGTCGGCCACTTGGGTCGCTTAGCTTAGTCATTCAGCGACCTCGGTGCAAATTTTAGGACTAAAAATAATATTGTGAGGTGTGAGGTGTTCAGAATAGACTGGAAATGAGTGGAAATTATGGTTATTGAGGTTAATAATACTATGGGATCAAAATTACCCCCAAATTCTATGATTTAAGCTGTTTTTGAGGGTTTTTTGTAAAAAAACACCTGAACCCAACAAAAAAATTTCAGGGAGGTTTTGCCAAAATGCGTCCAAATCCAAAACACGGCCGCTGAACCGAATCCCAAACCAAAACACAAAACCCGAAAAATGTCCGGTGCACATCACTAAGTATTACATGATTACTTAACATGCTTTTAAATGATGAGCACATAAGTTAGTATTAATCATATATTTCATGATATAAGTGCCATGAGATTATCAAAGTGCAGCAATGGAAGATATTAGTGAACAGTTTAAGTAGACGAGAGCTCCGGTTATCCATCATTTCTCCATTTCAAATCATGTAGTGCAATCTAATACAAGTGTTGCGGCTTTGTTCATAATTAACAGGCTCTACTAATCTATAAACATTGATGGAGACTTGATACTTGATCTGCAAGTACACTAAATTCCATGGTGAACCGTGAGGTTTTATGTGGTCCCTGGTCCCTGTTACCATCGGCATTGCCCACATGCTGGAAAAGTACCTGTATTGGAAGGACAGGTATAGGAGTCCCACAAGGCTATACCTGGCAAACATTGCTATCTCCCTGCAGTTGGGAGTAATCTAAAGCTTCTCAGAAGGTATGGTTCATCATGTGGGCTTGTTTACCTCTTTGTAGGGACCTCATAAGAAAAAAATTGCTGTGATGTGGAAGACAATTAAAAACTATTTTTAAGTGACCTAACATTTGCATTGCAACTAGTGGCAGGAGTGATGAAATGCATTTAAAATGTATTTCAAACTATGGACCAAATGTACTAATCCTTGAAAAATGATAACTTGCACGTTGATAGAGTGCCATCCAACCAGCTCCTGTCATTTTTCAAACCCAGCCTGAAACATGGCAATTAGGAGCTGATTGGTTGGTACTTTATCACCGCAAAATGTATGACTTTTCAAGGCTTAGTGCTTCTCCCCCAGTGTCCCTAAAGCTATTGGAGGTTAGTCAGCCTCCTTGCCCCTTAACATTTACTTAATATTTCATATCCACAACAGTGTGTGTGTGCAGATGATAAACATTCCTGTCATACTGATGTTTTCTCCTCCTCTTACACCTTGCTAATTTGTGGTTCCAATGTGTTCTTGCATAAGAATTTAAGTATTCAACCAGATTGAAAAAAAAAAAAAATATATATATATATATTTTTTCAAAGGGAATGATTTTCTTTATAAACTCTGGGCACCATCGATTCTAGTTACATCTTTGCTCAGTGGCAAGGTACCAACTCGGTGTAACCTTACCAACTTGCCTGTCCCTAATTAGAAGGGAGGGGCCTCCTCAAACATTAGTATATAGTGCCAAAAGATTTATGTTGATGGCCCTGGGTGTAGAGGCTAATGCCTCCCCCTCTAATCTGCCATGGTAAGAAATAGTGGGATATGTGAGGCAATGCCCCTGGTTAAAATTAATTTACAAGAAGAGGTGGGTGGCCTCAGCGCTAGTGTTGGTACTGAATGTTGCTATTCTACTGCATACCTTCAAACATTTTCTTCACAAATTGAAAATTATTGTTTCACCTAACAGGGCATGTTTATAATGTCCAATAAGAAAATTGCTTTAATATTCTAGCTTGCTCAATTTATCTAGCTATTTGCTGAATAGTTATTTTGGTTCAGTGAAATATTTTACAATTACCAATTACATTAAACTATTTTATAATACATATTCACAACTAATGTATTTTAGCCATTTTAAAGCCCTAAACTATATGCTAAATGGAAAAATCGAAAGGTGGAATTGGCAAGACAAACAAAATTACAGGTCTTAGGATAAATGTATATATTTTATTTTTAAGTTTAGCTTTTTCCTTTTCATTGCAAATCATCACTGCACAAATGTTTAGCCTTAGTGTGTGAATACAGTTCTGGTGTGGCAGAA
Source organism: Pseudophryne corroboree (assembly GCF_028390025.1). NCBI lineage: Eukaryota > Metazoa > Chordata > Amphibia > Anura > Myobatrachidae > Pseudophryne > Pseudophryne corroboree. Next base: position 429,823,959 of record NC_086445.1, read on the forward strand.
ACGTGGTAGGGTTACAGTGGAAAATGACATATGTAGGTTTGTGTCACTTGGTTGGTTTGTGGTGATATTATTTTTTAACTTCCTTCAATAAGATATTTTTGTCAATCTTTTATTTGAATTGGTATTAGATTTTTATCTGCATTTGAGTAAAGTTAGAGAACCTAATTTAAATCTGCAGTACCAGCTTATCTGGAACGTTTTCAGTTTTTGGGCAAATTAACAATTTTAGAAGGCAGATTTCCAAATGCTTGATTTTGGAACAAAGCAAAAACTAAAATCAGGAGATTAATGGTGCAAAATATAAGAATGGCTGTATCTGTGTTAACCTCAAGAAGCGGTATATATTGTATAACAATATAATCAACTAAAGAAATAATATATATTTTTTGAATAATAAAAGTAAGACTATATGTAGATTAGAAAATAAAATAAACTGTTTAAAAATTTAATATGAGCAATTATCACAGTAAAGATGTATTGCTAGTAAAAGAAAGTATTATATTCATAAACTGATGCATGTGTTAAAAACAAAATAGTAATGGCTGAAATGCACAAATGGGGTTTGCTCTACAGCTATTATTTATATTTAAATATGCAATACATTTTTTTCACTCTTTTAACTGCACACACAGCGTATTAAATGCATTTTCGTATTCAAAAGTTCATTTTTTTATTCTAATTTATTTTTCTTTTTTTAGAACTGTCCAGTATGCTAATACATATCCCTGGTCATGCCAGCTGCTCCATTTCTGCTGTTTTGGATTTATTATTTAATATTGATGCCTAGGTGCCAGGTTTATAGATATCAGCTATAGTAATTATATACTGAATCAATCACATACCCAGTGCCTTGCTAAAGTATTTACTAGAGATGAGCGGGTTCGGTTCCTCGGAATCCGAACCCGCCCGAACTTCAGCTTTTTTTACACGGATCCGAGCGACTCGGATCTTCCCGCCTTGCTCGGTTAACCCGAGCGCGCCCGAACGTCATCATGACGCTGTCGGATTCTCGCGAGGCTCGGATTCTATCGCGAGACTCGGATTCTATATAAGGAGCCGCGCGTCGCCGCCATTTTCACACGTGCATTGAGATTGATAGGGAGAGGACGTGGCTGGCGTCCTCTCCATTTAGATTATAAGAGAGAGAGATTTACTGGAGCTTAGGACTAGGAGGAGTACTGTAGAAGTGTAGAGAGTGCAGAGAGTTTACTAGTGAGTGACCACCAGACAGTGCAGTTTATTTAATATATCCGTTCTCTGCCTGAAAAAAGCGATACACACAGTGACTCAGTCACATACCATATCTGTGTGCACTGCTCAGGCTCAGCCCAGTGTGCTGCATCATCTATATATATTATATATCTGTCTGACTGCTCAGCTCACACAGCTTATAATTGTGGGGGAGACTGGGGAGCACTGCAGTGCCAGTTATAGGTTATAGCAGGAGCCAGGAGTACATAATATTATATAGTGAGTGACCACCAGACAGTGCAGTTTATTTAATATATCCGTTCTCTGCCTGAAAAAAGCGATACACACAGTGACTCAGTCACATACCATATCTGTGTGCACTGCTCAGGCTCAGCCCAGTGTGCTGCATCATCTATATATATTATATATCTGTCTGACTGCTCAGCTCACACAGCTTATAATTGTGGGGGAGACTGGGGAGCACTGCAGTGCCAGTTATAGGTTATAGCAGGAGCCAGGAGTACATAATATTATATTAAAATTAAACAGTGCACACTTTTGCTGCAGGAGTGCCACTGCCAGTGTGACTGACCAGTGACCTGACCACACTGACCACCAGTATAGTTAGTAGTATACTTATATTGTGATTGCCTGAAAAAGTTAAACACTCGTCGTGTGACTTCACTTGTGTGTTGTTTTTTTTTTTATTCTATAAAAATAAAACTCATTCTGCTGACAGACAGTGTCCAGCAGGTCCGTCATTATATAATATATAATATATACCTGTCCGGCTGCAGTAGTGATATATATATATTTTTTATATCATTTATCATCCAGTCGCAGCAGACACAGTACGGTAGTTCACGGCTGTGGCTACCTCTGTGTCTGCACTCGGCAGGCAGTCCGTCCATAATTGTATACCACCTAACCGTGGTTTTTTTTTCTTCTTTATACATACATACTACTACGACATCTCTTTATCAACCAGTCTATATTAGCAGCAGACACAGTACAGTACGGTAGTTCACGGCTGTGGCTACCTCTGTGTCTGCACTCGGCAGGCAGTCCGTCCATAATTGTATACCACCTAACCGTGGTTTTTTTTTCTTTCTTCTTTATACATACATAGTTACATAGACATCTCTTTATCAACCAGTCTATATTAGCAGCAGACACAGTACAGTACGGTAGTTCACGGCTGTGGCTACCTCTGTGTCTGCACTCGGCAGGCAGTCCGTCCATAATTGTATACCACCTAACCGTGGTTTTTTTTTCTTTCTTCTTTATACATACATAGTTACATAGACATCTCTTTATCAACCAGTCTATATTAGCAGCAGACACAGTACAGTACGGTAGTTCACGGCTATGGCTACCTCTGTGTCTGCACTCGGCAGGCAGTCCGTCCATAATTGTATACCACCTAACCGTGGTTTTTTTTTCTTTCTTATTTATACATACATAGTTACATAGACATCTCTTTATCAACCAGTCTATATTAGCAGCAGACACAGTACAGTACGGTAGTTCACAGCTGTGGCTACCTCTGTGTCTGCACTCGGCAGGCAGTCCGTCCATAATTGTATACCACCTAACCGTGTTTTTTTTTTCTTTCTTATTTATACATACATAGTTACATAGACATCTCTTTATCAACCAGTCTATATTAGCAGCAGACACAGTACAGTACGGTAGTTCACGGCTGTGGCTACCTCTGTGTCTGCACTCGGCAGGCAGTCCGTCCATAATTGTATACCACCTAACCGTGTTTTTTTTTTCTTTCTTCTTTATACATACATAGTTACATAGACATCTCTTTATCAACCAGTCTATATTAGCAGCAGACACAGTACAGTACGGTAGTTCACGGCTGTGGCTACCTCTGTGTCTGCACTCGGCAGGCAGTCCGTCCATAATTGTATACCACCTAACCGTGGTTTTTTTTTCTTTCTTCTTTATACATACATACTACTACGACATCTCTTTATCAACCAGTCTATATTATTAGCAGCAGACACAGTACAGTACGGTAGTTCACGGCTGTGGCTACCTCTGTGTCTGCAGTCGGCAGGCAGTCCGTCCATAATTGTATACCACCTAACCGTGGTTTTTTTTTCTTTCTTCTTTATACATACATAGTTACATAGACATCTCTTTATCAACCAGTCTATATTAGCAGCAGACACAGTACAGTACGGTAGTTCACGGCTGTGGCTACCTCTGTGTCTGCACTCGGCAGGCAGTCCATAATTGTATACTAGTATCCATCTCCATTGTTTACCTGAGGTGCCTTTTAGTTGTGCCTATTAAAATATGGAGAACAAAAATGTTGAGGTTCCAAAATTAGGGAAAGATCAAGATCCACTTCCACCTCGTGCTGAAGCTGCTGCCACTAGTCATGGCCGAGACGATGAAATGCCAGCAACGTCGTCTGCCAAGGCCGATGCCCAATGTCATAGTACAGAGCATGTCAAATCCAAAACACCAAATATCAGAAAAAAAAGGACTCCAAAACCTAAAATAAAATTGTCGGAGGAGAAGCGTAAACTTGCCAATATGCCATTTACGACACGGAGTGGCAAGGAACGGCTGAGGCCCTGGCCTATGTTCATGGCTAGTGGTTCAGCTTCACATGAGGATGGAAGCACTCAGCCTCTCGCTAGAAAAATGAAAAGACTCAAGCTGGCAAAAGCAGCACAGCAAAGAACTGTGCATTCTTCGAAATCCCAAATCCACAAGGAGAGTCCAATTGTGTCGGTTGCGATGCCTGACCTTCCCAACACTGGACGTGAAGAGCATGCGCCTTCCACCATTTGCACGCCCCCTGCAAGTGCTGGAAGGAGCACCCGCAGTCCAGTTCCTGATAGTCAGATTGAAGATGTCAGTGTTGAAGTACACCAGGATGAGGAGGATATGGGTGTTGCTGGCGCTGGGGAGGAAATTGACCAGGAGGATTCTGATGGTGAGGTGGTTTGTTTAAGTCAGGCACCCGGGGAGACACCTGTTGTCCGTGGGAGGAATATGGCCGTTGACATGCCAGGTGAAAATACCAAAAAAATCAGCTCTTCGGTGTGGAGGTATTTCACCAGAAATGCGGACAACAGGTGTCAAGCCGTGTGTTCCCTTTGTCAAGCTGTAATAAGTAGGGGTAAGGACGTTAACCACCTCGGAACATCCTCCCTTATACGTCACCTGCAGCGCATTCATAATAAGTCAGTGACAAGTTCAAAAACTTTGGGTGACAGCGGAAGCAGTCCACTGACCAGTAAATCCCTTCCTCTTGTAACCAAGCTCACGCAAACCACCCCACCAACTCCCTCAGTGTCAATTTCCTCCTTCCCCAGGAATGCCAATAGTCCTGCAGGCCATGTCACTGGCAATTCTGACGATTCCTCTCCTGCCTGGGATTCCTCCGATGCATCCTTGCGTGTAACGCCTACTGCTGCTGGCGCTGCTGTTGTTGCTGCTGGGAGTCGATGGTCATCCCAGAGGGGAAGTCGTAAGACCACTTTTACTACTTCCACCAAGCAATTGACTGTCCAACAGTCCTTTGCGAGGAAGATGAAATATCACAGCAGTCATCCTACTGCAAAGCGGATAACTGAGGCCTTGGCATCCTGGGTGGTGAGAAACGTGGTTCCGGTATCCATCATTACTGCAGAGCCAACTAGAGACTTGTTGGAGGTACTGTGTCCCCGGTACCAAATACCATCTAGGTTCCATTTCTCTAGGCAGGCGATACCGAAAATGTACACAGACCTCAGAAAAAGAGTCACCAGTGTCCTAAAAAATGCAGCTGTACCCAATGTCCACTTAACCACGGACATGTGGACAAGTGGAGCAGGGCAGGGTCAGGACTATATGACTGTGACAGCCCACTGGGTAGATGTATGGACTCCCGCCGCAAGAACAGCAGCGGCGGCACCAGTAGCAGCATCTCGCAAACGCCAACTCTTTCCTAGGCAGGCTACGCTTTGTATCACCGCTTTCCAGAATACGCACACAGCTGAAAACCTCTTACGGCAACTGAGGAAGATCATCGCGGAATGGCTTACCCCAATTGGACTCTCCTGTGGATTTGTGGCATCGGACAACGCCAGCAATATTGTGTGTGCATTAAATATGGGCAAATTCCAGCACGTCCCATGTTTTGCACATACCTTGAATTTGGTGGTGCAGAATTTTTTAAAAAACGACAGGGGCGTGCAAGAGATGCTGTCGGTGGCCAGAAGAATTGCGGGACACTTTCGGCGTACAGGCACCACGTACAGAAGACTGGAGCACCACCAAAAACTACTGAACCTGCCCTGCCATCATCTGAAGCAAGAAGTGGTAACGAGGTGGAATTCAACCCTCTATATGCTTCAGAGGTTGGAGGAGCAGCAAAAGGCCATTCAAGCCTATACAATTGAGCACGATATAGTAGGTGGAATGCACCTGTCTCAAGCGCAGTGGAGAATGATTTCAACGTTGTGCAAGGTTCTGATGCCCTTTGAACTTGCCACACGTGAAGTCAGTTCAGACACTGCCAGCCTGAGTCAGGTCATTCCCCTCATCAGGCTTTTGCAGAAGAAGCTGGAGACATTGAAGGAGGAGCTAACACGGAGCGATTCCGCTAGGCATGTGGGACTTGTGGATGGAGCCCTTAATTCGCTTAACAAGGATTCACGGGTGGTCAATCTGTTGAAATCAGAGCACTACATTTTGGCCACCGTGCTCGATCCTAGATTTAAAGCCTACCTTGGATCTCTCTTTCCGGCAGACACAAGTCTGCTGGGGTTGAAAGACCTGCTGGTGACAAAATTGTCAAGTCAAGCGGAACGCGACCTGTCAACATCTCCTCCTTCACATTCTCCCGCAACTGGGGGTGCGAGGAAAAGGCTCAGAATTCCGAGCCCACCCGCTGGCGGTGATGCAGGGCAGTCTGGAGCGACTGCTGATGCTGACATCTGGTCCGGACTGAAGGACCTGACAACGATTACGGACATGTCGTCTACTGTCACTGCATATGATTCTCTCAACATTGATAGAATGGTGGAGGATTATATGAGTGACCGCATCCAAGTAGGCACGTCACACAGTCCGTACTTATACTGGCAGGAAAAAGAGGCAATTTGGAGGCCCTTGCACAAACTGGCTTTATTCTACCTAAGTTGCCCTCCCACAAGTGTGTACTCCGAAAGAGTGTTTAGTGCCGCCGCTCACCTTGTCAGCAATCGGCGTACGAGGTTACATCCAGAAAATGTGGAGAAGATGATGTTCATTAAAATGAATTATAATCAATTCCTCCGCGGAGACATTGACCAGCAGCAATTGCCTCCACAAAGTACACAGGGAGCTGAGATGGTGGATTCCAGTGGGGACGAATTGATAATCTGTGAGGAGGGGGATGTACACGGTGATATATCGGAGGGTGATGATGAGGTGGACATCTTGCCTCTGTAGAGCCAGTTTGTGCAAGGAGAGATTAATTGCTTCTTTTTTGGGGGGGGTCCAAACCAACCCGTCATATCAGTCACAGTCGTGTGGCAGACCCTGTCACTGAAATGATGGGTTGGTTAAAGTGTGCATGTCCTGTTTTGTTTATACAACATAAGGGTGGGTGGGAGGGCCCAAGGACAATTCCATCTTGCACCTCTTTTTTCTTTTCTTTTTCTTTGCATCATGTGCTGATTGGGGAGGGTTTTTTGGAAGGGACATCCTGCGTGACACTGCAGTGCCACTCCTAAATGGGCCCGGTGTTTGTGTCGGCCACTAGGGTCGCTAATCTTACTCACACAGTCAGCTACCTCATTGCGCCTCTTTTTTTCTTTGCGTCATGTGCTGTTTGGGGAGGGTTTTTTGGAAGGGACATCCTGCGTGACACTGCAGTGCCACTCCTAGATGGGCCCGGTGTTTGTGTCGGCCACTAGGGTCGCTAATCTTACTCACACAGCTACCTCATTGCGCCTCTTTTTTTCTTTGCGTCATGTGCTGTTTGGGGAGGGTTTTTTGGAAGGGACATCCTGCGTGACACTGCAGTGCCACTCCTAGATGGGCCCGGTGTTTGTGTCGGCCACTAGGGTCGCTTATCTTACTCACACAGCGACCTCGGTGCAAATTTTAGGACTAAAAATAATATTGTGAGGTGTGAGGTATTCAGAATAGACTGAAAATGAGTGTAAATTATGGTTTTTGAGGTTAATAAGACTTTGGGATCAAAATGACCCCCAAATTCTATGATTTAAGCTGTTTTTTAGTGTTTTTTGAAAAAAACACCCGAATCCAAAACACACCCGAATCCGACAAAAAAAATTCGGTGAGGTTTTGCCAAAACGCGTTCGAACCCAAAACACGGCCGCGGAACCGAACCCAAAACCAAAACACAAAACCCGAAAAATTTCAGGCGCTCATCTCTAGTATTTACCCCTCTTTGCATTTTTCATGTTTTGTTGCCTCACAACCTGGAATTAAAATGGATTGTTTGAAGGTTTGCATCATTTCATTCACAGAACATGCCTACAACTTTGTGAAGCAAACATCAAATAGGACAAAATAACAGAAAACTTCAGCGTGCATAACTATTCACCCCCCTAAAGTCATTACTTTGTAGAGCCTTTTGCAGTGATGGGATGTGTTGGGTTTGCGCCAGACATAGCGTTTTCCTTTGTGGCTGAAAAGTGCAATTTTAGTCTCATCTGACCAGAGCACCATCCTCCATACATTTGGGGAGTCGTCCACGTGCCTTTTGGCAAACTCAAAACGTGCCTTCTTATTTTTAACACTAAGTAATGGCTTTTTTCTGGCCACTCTTCCATAAAGCATGGCTCTATGGAGTGTACAGCTTATTGTGGTCACAAGCGCAGATACATCAGTCTCTGCTGTGGAACTCTGCAGCTACTTCAGGGATACATTTGGTCTCTGTGCTGCCTCTCTGATTAATGCCCACCTTGCCCGGTCTGTGACTTTTGGTGGCCGGCCCTCTCTTGGCAGGTTTGTTGCGGTACCATGGTCTTTCCATTTGAAGATGATGGATTTGATGGTGCTCCAGGGGATCATCAAGGATTTGGATATTTTTTTATAACCCAACCCTGACTTGTACTTCTCAACATCTTTGTCCCTGACTTGTTTGGAGAGCTCCTTGGTCTTCATAGTGTAATGCCTCTTGCTTAGTGATGTTGCAGCCTCTGGGGCCTTTCAGAAAAGGTGTGTTTATACTGACAGATTATGTGACACTTAGATTGCACACAGGTAGACTTAATTTCACTAATTATGTGACTTCTGAAGGTAATTGGTTGAACCAGAACTTTTGAGGGGCTTCATAGCAAAGGGGGTGAATACATATGCACATGCCAATTTTCAGATTTTTATTTCTAAAAAATATTTTTTCTATAAATTTTTCTCATTTCACTTCATCAATTTAGACTATTTTGGACAGATCCATAACATAAAATTCAGATTAAAAAATAAATAAATTTCAGGTTGTAATGTAACTAAATAGGTAAAAAGCAAAGAAGGGTGAATGCTTTAGCAAGGCACTGCATTATTGCATTTCCTATAATTTTTGTGTCCATCAAATGTGGGCCTTGTAAATGTATTAAATCTGTGTCCTATAAGTGACTTATGCTGGGTACACACTAGACGACAAAGTGGGTAACGTGGCCATTACTGACACATCGTTCACAATATTGTCCATTATGTATGCACTGTGTTGATGATGATGCATGATCTTGCACGTAATTAGCGTCAAAGCGCCAAGGCCATGTATGCATGTCCGACGGGCGATATCGCCAACGACGGTCATGCTGCCGAATGCAGCATGGCCCCGGCTTCCCTCCACCATTGCTTAGCATATGCGGCATCGGCAAGTGTGTATGCACTTGCCAATGCTGTCATCCTGTTGGGACCAGCTGCACTTGATATAGCTGGGTACACATTATCGTCGAGTGAATACCCAGCTGTACTGTATTTCTGTGTTGCCAAAAGGTATAGTTTATTATTTGTCTACAGAAAGCTATGGTGGAAGGGGGGTGGGGGTTAAAAGGGTGTGAGAATCAGGAAGTGAGAGATTTTATAAAGTAGCAATAATTTACATGGCAAAATCAGGTTGATTTTTTTGCTACGTAATTGATTGCCACTTTAAAAACAGGAGAATTCTCACTTCACAATTTTCACACCCTATTACATTCCCCCACTGGTCTTTAATCTGATCAGAAAAGATCTTATTTTCCCATTAATGTTCACCAAAACACAAAGGCACTATCCAAAACACTATTACCTGTGCTAATTCACTGGGCACTTGTCACAAACCATTAAATTAGAAAAAGGTAGCTACTGTACAATGTAAAAATGATTTTAAAATACATGGAGAAGTGTGATAAATATAGTGCTCTATGTACATTAATAATAAGTAATTAAATCAATTTAAACTAATTTCTAATTTACAAAAAATGGCTAATAGCACACGTTAACCTTTAATTTGTAATATTTCATACCTTGTTACTGATTGCATCAACCTAGTTTTGCCTTGTCAATGACTGTCGCTATAAAAATACGGGCATTCTTGCACAAACTCCCACACTTCTGGCTTTCTGCACCATGTTACATTTACCACATGGATTTTATATTGTTATTGGCAACAATGCTATTGAGGGCTGGGTATGGGTGACCAGGGTTTGGACTCCCGCCGGTCACCATACCGATGCTGGGATCCCGAGCTTTAGACTGCCTGCGGAGGAGGGGCAAGTGCAATAAAGCCTCTTGCAGGCTTGCTGCGCTCACCATTCAGTAGGCTCGGGTTCTGTTCCCACTCTATTGGTGTTGTGGACACCCATGAGTGGAAAAAGTCCCTGTCACTTGGCATGCCAACTGTTGGGCTGTCGGTATAGTGACTGGCGGTCTCCCAACCGCCGGTCACATAACTATATCCCGCTATGGATTAGGAAGAATACATCACATATAAACTGGAGATTAAAGGAATTAAATTATTTCCAACTGAAAAATAGATTCATTTTTCTAACTGATACCAGGGTCAAATGACATGCATAAATCCAGCAATGCAGCTGCTTTATTGAAAAGACTGATTTCTCATCCAATTAAATATCACTAAACTGCTTCATGTAGGGCAGGAATACCAATAGTATCTGTTTAAGTACTAGAATAAAAGTAGTCTGGCACATACCTGATGTCTGGAAAGTGCCAGATACACAAAAATGTAACAGTCAACAATTAGGTTTTGGATCAAAACATATAAATTTAGATGTATAAGGTATCCAAAAAAGTTTTACACGTGACCTGTGTACAATCATGCTTCCAGTGCCTTTTGGTGTTGTAGATGCTGATGCAGGTAGTGAAAAAATTGACAGAATTATTGAAAGATAAAACATTTTTGAATTACCACGGGTAGGTGTACTCCTGATCACCATGGTTTTCAATTAAAAAAACTGGTTGTAAATGTTTTTTGAGTGCAGAATCCCACAGAATGGAAATTTTTCTTTTAAAATATGCATGCGGACTCTGACACTGCAACTCACTGCACAATCAGCCCTTACATAAACACACACAAACAGCAACTCCCACACACAAGCAGCACACCACAGAGTTCTGCGATCAGATAGTAGCCGCCAAGGGGGAGTGAAAATACACCTGTGCAAGTGTGTGAATGCATGTGTACAACATGTGAAAATTACACCACACAGCGGACAGCTGCAAATTCGTTCGTAACTCACTCACCATCAAATTTTCCAGTCTGTGCAGTCTGTGCGTAGCCCAAGACTAAAGGTGGGTACACACTAATAGATATATCTGCAGATCAATTGATCTGCAGATATATCTATGGACGGATCGAGCAGTGTGTTCAGCATACACACTGCTCGATCCGTCGGGGACTGACGTCATGAACTGGGCAGGCGTGTACAGTTCAGTTGTCAATCACCGCCGGCCGCCGCAGCATGTGTACGGGCGGTCGGCTGACCGCCCCGTACACACACAGCGACGCGCCAATATATCGGTAGATATATTGGCCGTCGGCTGTGCTGCGCGGCCGACGCAATACGTCTGTGAACGACGGAGTTCACAGACGTATCGGCCGTACACACTGGCCGACGGTCCTGCGATATATCGGCCGATATATCGACCAGTGTGTACGGGCCTTAACTCCTACAGTGAGATACAAACAGGCTGATCGGGGCTGGAGCCAACATTACACACCCTCCCACAAAATGCTTGCATTTTTCCTGACATTCCCCGAAAATGGGCAGTTACCACCCATAAATGTCCTCTTCTTGTCAAGAAAAAAGACATACACAATAAACAAACCCTTGCCTAGCATAAGATAGAAATGAAGATGAAAAAAAGAGTGACACATACAGTACATCATGTCATTATAGACATCACAAATAGACATAATACATTTAAAATAGAATGGTTACATAATATTAAACTTTTTTATTAAACTATTACCATTTCTTGCATGTTTGATTTCCATTTCACAAACCAAAGAAATTCAAGATATGATACAAGTTATACAATCACAGAAGTCTTGCTGAACATAACAATATTATAAATAACCTAAGAAGAAAAATTTGGCGACATTTACACATAATCACTCATCAATGTAATAATATTTTTATATAGAACTCCAGTGCTGTGTTGGTGTTGTAGGCAATAAGCTAACCTCACACTAGCAAACAGATGCTAAATCCTACAATATAGCTGCCAACAATGAAGATATCACTATTAGCTGGAGATGTGAGACCACAATTATCTAATCAGAAGTGATTAGCTAGGGATGCTGATTATCATGATCAGGGGCATTTGTACTTGTTCTCCAGCAGCCACATACTGCTATTGACAACAGTATACTGTAAGTACCTCCCTGCAGGTCTGCTTCAGTTCCCAAATTTAGAACAGTGGCAAATGCAATTTCATTTAAAATAATCTACTAGTGAAAGTACTGTATATTAATAGGAATATATTCAACTGAAGTATTTTTAAGAAATATGTTATTAATAAAGGTTAGATATGTTCCAAAAATAGGTGTTTACTTTGAAAAAGGCACAATAGTGGTGAAATAAATAATATTTGTCTTATGAGCTTTCCCAAGGTACATACAGAGGATATGTGGTCATAAATATGTTTAGAATCAATAATTTTAATACCCCTTTTACACTTCCAACCCCGGTCCAGCCCAGGTCACTGAACACAGGTTTTAAGCTAAGTCACAGTGGCTTGAAACCCTGTTTACCACGCAGGCTGGACCTGAGTTATTGCCGACACTTCCTTCTGACGGACGACCCAAGTTACCCATTCACACTGCCCTCTAATCCAGGTCCAACCCTGCTCTCTACTAGGTAGGATTGCTGGATCAGTCAATGCAAGTTTTTTGTCAGGAACAGTTTTACACTGAGGCCCGACACAGGTCGACTTGTCATTAACCCTGGTTATTTAGGTAGTGTAAAATGGGTATCATTTATTATCTTTAATCGGATCAAAACATTTAGGGAGGTATTATCAAAGCTCAGAGAGAGATAAAGATATTAGAGATAAAGTACTAGTCGACCAGATTCTGCCTTACATTTTAGAGGCTGGGTTTGAAAAATGACACAGTAACAGCTGATTGGTACTTTATCTTTCACAATTCTATTTCTCTCCAAGCTTTGATAAATACTCCCTTTAAATATTTAAGATTACTGTACATGATTTGAATGACATATTAGTGTGTTGATTAAAACCATATATTGTTAAAATGATTAAGTTTAGTCTTACTGCCAACTTGCTTAGGCTGGGTACATACTAGAGCGATCTGGGCTGATATGTCATTTACAGACAAATCCAAATGACATGTCGGCCAGATTGATTAGTGTATATGCATAATCTGTGCGTTCCCGTGGTTGCATGGAATATATTCCAGTGGCCGTGCTGCAATGGCCAACCAGACTATATTGCATGTGGCACCATGCAGTGTAATGAAGGACAGAATGATGGATCATTCCATCCTTCATTACATCATTCTGATGTGTACCACGGATACGATATGTCAACCTGTTGGCCGGTATATTGACCAGGTCAGTGGTATATCTATAATAGGAGCAAGGTGTGTGGTTCACTTGGGCCCCTGGGTCCACTTGGGCACACACAATACACTCTGCACCTATTTTTTAATACTTAGCCCTCTAGAGTCTCATGTTGCCAGCAGCAGCATTGCACAAATCACCAGGAAAATGGTGCTGTAGCCATTTTCCCAAAGTTTTGTGCATGCGTACTAGACTTTAGTGACCCTAGTGTTCAGAATTCTGTAGCACTGACAGCTAGAGAGGAGGGGGCTCAGACAAAGACAGCACAGCCCCCTTCTCTCTTAAGATGCCCGTGGTCTGGGTACACATCATTCTAATGTGTAACCAGCCTTAGATTCACCCTACACCAGCTTCAATTTAACCCAGTATTTTTTACAATGTTGTCATAATTAAAGTTCCCCTCTTCAGAGCTGGTTGAAGGCCACCAAGTTTAGTAAGTATACTATTCACTGCATGAAGAAAAGGACTCTGTGTAAATAGATTTACACAATAGATCACAATTCCAATGCAGAAATCATGACAACCGGATCCTGAACAAGTGACTATCTGGCCGCTGGAGAGGTAAGCTGTGGAGGGAGATTAGGTTTAGGCTGCTGGGGAAAGGTTAGGTTGTAGGAAGGGGTGGTTAGTTTTAGGCTGTGGGGAGGGGGTGTTAGGTTTAGGCAACCCTGGGGATGGTTAGGGTTAGCCTGCATGAGGAGGGAGGCTTAGGTTTCACTTGCAGAAAGGGGGAGTTAGGTTAAGGCACCACTGGGGATAGTTTGGGTTAGGCTGCATGGGGGAGTGCTAGGTTTAGGCTGCGGGAAGGAAGGGTTAGGGTTAGGTGGGCATTGGGGGAAGGTAAGTATACCTACCTTTCCCCTGTCAGGATTCTCACCATCAGGATGCCATTGTCGGTATTCTGACTGCCGGAATATCGATCCTAACCCATTTTTTTGGTCTGGGAACAAGTACTATAAAAAGGAGGCCAATGTCAACTTGCTATATGAAAACTTTGGCTAGACAATGCGATAATACACAGCAGGTTTGGCGGCTTGCTCCACTTGCTACAGATTCTATTCCTTCTCTATGGGTGTCTTGGACACCCACTAGTGTGAATAGACCCTGTGGAGAGGGGGTGTTAGGTTTAGGCAACCCTGGGGTTGGTTAGGGTTAGGCTGCATGAGGAGGGAGGGTTAGGTTTCGCTTGCAGGAAGGGGGGTTAGGTTTAGACACCACCAGGGAGAGTTTGGGTTAGGCTTCATGGGGAGGGCTAGGTTTAGGCTGCGGGAAGGAAGGGTTAGGGTTAGGTGGGCATTGGGGGAAGGTAAGTATACCTACCTTGCCCCTGTCAGGATTCTCACCATCGGGATGCCGTGGTTGGTATTCTGACTGCCGGAATATAGAGCCCAACCCAATTTTTGGCCTGGGAACAGGTACTATGAAAAGGAGGTCAATGTCAACTCGCTATATAAAAACTTTGGCTAGATAATGGGAAAATACAATACAGAGCACTAGAATATGAATTAAGTAGGAAACAAACCTTCCATTATGGATTATGAGTTTTTCAAGGGAACGGCATCTCTAACTCCAATTTGGAATCCCCCAATGTGATTCCTGTCATGCAATAGTTTATGAAAAACAAGAACAAACAATACAGTTTTGTAGTATGTCAAATTCTTATGGTTGGTCTGCACCCTTGTGCTCTTTATGGATATTTGGAAGGGTATTGTGATAGTTCCTACAGCCTTTCACCTTTACCCTTAATGTGAAAGTGAGTGGCATACTGTACTCACAGGAGCATAGATAATAGCATGTACATAAAGGTTTCTTTAAATCCTATGAATATGCATATCGTACCCAAATATTGTGAGTGGAAATGCACATATAAAGGTATCTTTGTAACAACAACAATTGACTGGCATACCCCAGCTTACAGTTAGAAATGTGGAACCAAGCACATCAATGGATCTTTCAACGTCTCTGGAGTCATTGGGTGTGATATGCTGGCTGCTGGGATCCCAGTGATCAGCATACTGACACCGGGATGGCAGTGGGGGTGGGGGGGTGAGAACAACAAAGCCCCTTGTGGGCTTGCTGCGCTTGCCACACAGCAGGTTTGGTGGCTTTCTGCACTTGCTACAGATTCTATTCCCTCTCTATGGGTGTCGTAGACACCCATGGGTGAAAATAGACCCTGTGGGTCGGCAATCTTGACTAGTGGCATTGTTAGCATTTGGGATTCCAGCATCAGAATATCAACTACATCCCCTCCGGAGTCAACATGATATGGAAAATGTGTTTATTAGACATTACCACATAAAAACTTAATGCAAGTACATCCAAACAAAATGTACATAAATGTTTTAAAACAATGAAAAATCAAATAAAAAAACATGAAAGGGCTCTACATAACCCGACCATGGGAGAGGATCATTGGAAGTTGGAATATATAACCTGATAAACGGAGGTCTGGAGGTTCCTTTTGTATCAAGGTCCCAATGGTCCAAACTCCCTAAGGAGGAGGCCTTGCTAAAGATCTACTAAGATGAAAACACGATGGTAACAGAGGGGAGACTACTTCTTTTTGTGAACATACACTCCACCCTAGGGAGTTTGGACCATTTGGACCCTGATTCAAAAGGAAAATGCACCAGTGGAAATGACCTCACAAATATAAAATATGGTACGTTTTGGTACAAATCAAGTTATGGAAGCTGTTCAGCAGACAAGCCTGAAGATTCAGTATAATTTGGCATCTGAGGTGTCTGCCTTATATTTTGTTATTCAGTGTCTACTGCACAGATTAAATGTAATATCTAAACTGTTATATTGTGTGCCTGAATTTATGAATGAAAATGGTGGCAGTGCATATACAAAATGTGCATTATTTTTTCTAATACATTATATATTAGTATAACCTGTTAAAATTCTGATGCCTCAAAGGGGAATATTCAATTACCCACACGTACTGTCAGGTGTAAAAGTATCGCGGGGGGGCTATTAAATTAGCCCTGATAAGCCGGCGCATGCTGCGTCTTATCAGTGATTTGCCTCATCTGTAGGCAAAGCAAAATACCTGAAAACAATTGGTTTCACTAAACCTGGGTGTTTTTGGGTGAAAAAGTACTTTTTTCAGATGTTCAAATTGAATATCATGGAAAAAAATTGAAGAAATATTGGGAGTTTTCACTCCCAATGTCTCTTCGGCGTCAATTGAATATCCCTCACAGTATTAATGTTGGGGGTTGCAACTGACAAAAGCTTGTAAAAACCTTCAAAAACAGCAGTAAAAAAATTGTTCTATTTTACACAGTTTGACCTCTCTTTTCACAGGACACTTTCGTGGCAACTGACAAATGCCGAGAGGATGCATACACTTTGATGTGTTAGAGATACACCTATATAGCAACAATGTGAAAGTAAGGTACTGTACTGTATTTTGGTGTGCTTCCAGAATGGTTTTCACATTGGTGTTTTGGATTACAGTTTTTAAATAAAAAGGGGAGTGAGGTTAAGATTCTGCCAATTTGCATAAGTGTAAAAAACATATACATGGGTGATTCATTTATCAATGGGGTTTTTTTGGGACAAGTTGTACCCATCTCACATAACCACCAATTTTGCATTCCAAGCCTATTATTTAGCAACAATGTGGAGAGGTTTTAAACATGCTGACAAGTTTAAGGAAATGTTGAGATATTAAAAAAGTATTTTTTTTTTCTGATTGGCTGTTCAATGAGAGTATGCTTGAATACATGTCACCACACTCAAGCGCTGTGTGCTTCTTTATTGGAGAATACCATGTACTGTAACAACAATTAAACCCCTTAACTGAATATGCTGGCTAAATACTGCTAAACAATTTTTAACACTCATAAATAATAACATAGACAAGAGCTGGCATTATATTTGGTCACCAATTTATTGATAACAAACAACTATAACTCTTATGGTGATAAGCAGAAAGTGAGCATATTAGAATAGACTTCCCCAGTAAACAACAACTTGGTGAAGGCATTGAGCTATATCAGTAGTAGCTAGCTGAGACAGAAACACAAAAGCCAATAGGGGAATATACTCAAAAAGTGAGGAGTGAGTCTGGGTGCAAATAGGTCTAAATAGCTACCCAACTTACACTAAAACATGCCCAGGGCTGGATTATGGGCCACATGGGTATGGGACTGAAATTGTTCAATGGCCTATACTGAGACAAGAATGAGCTATAATCAGTAATGTATGGGTTTGGCCAGAGCTCAGTGGTGCAAATAGAAAACATTTATTATACAGTAGGTACTGTGTGCGCGCACGAAAGCGTGCTCACCAAAAAATTGTGTGTTTCCAAATGCCACATGGGGCATGGCCAATGAAAATGGGGGCGTGATACACATATGACCCCAATAGTGCCAGATACACATTGCCCCACAGTGCCAGATATACATTGCCCCACAGTACCAGATATACATTGCCCCACAGTGCCAGATATACATTGCCCCACAGTGCCAGATACACATTGCCTCACTCTGCCAGATACACATTGCCTCACTCTGCCAGATACACAAATGCCCCCAGAGTGCCAGATATACATTGCCTCACAGTGCCAGATACACATTGCCCCACAGTGCCAGATACACAAATGCCCCCAGAGTGCCAGATATACATTGCCTCACAGTGCCAGATACACAAATGCCCCCACTGTGTCAGATATGCATTGCCCCCAGTGCCAGATACAGAAATGCCCCCACAGCACCAGATATGCCCCCAGTGCCAGATACAGAAATGCCCCCAGAGCCAGATACACATGTCCCAACAGTGCCAGATATACATGTCCCCCCAGTGCCAGATACACATGTCCCCGCAGTGCCGGATACACATGTTCCCCCAGTGCCAGATATGCCCCCAGTACCAGATACACATGTCCCCCAGTGCCAGATATACCCCCAGTGCCAGATACACAAGTCCCCCCCTGTGCCAGATACACATGTCCCCCCAGTGCCAGCTATGCACCCAGTACCAGATATGCCCCCAGTGCTAGGTACACATGTCCCCGCAGTGCCAGATATGCCCCCAGTGCAGGTACACATGCCCCCTTTCCCTGCTTCTCACCGCTGCTGCTGTCCTGTGTGTGAGGGGTGGAGAGTGCAGTGTGCGTCTCTCCTGCCCCTCAATCTCCTGCAGCGGTGCGGGTGTTTCCCTTCAATTCAGCACCGATCCGTGAGCCAATTAAAGCTCACAGTCTGGCAGCCATATCAGGAGCCTTGGCTGCTGGTCAGCGAGCTCTGATTGGCTCATGGGCCGGCGCTGAATTGAAGTGAGACACTGAGGGGCAGGAGAGACGCATGCTGCACTCTCCTCCCCTAGAACAGCAGCGGCGATGAGCAGCAGCAGAGGGAGGGAGAGAGGGAGCGGCAGCGGCCCGGCGTATTCACGGCTAAATTCTAAAGGGTACGCACCCGTACCCGCCCACTTGCACCACTGCCAGAGCCACATGGGTGTGTACACCCTCTACACTATTCAATCATACACAGCATTAGAAAAATTGCATATTTTTGTGAGAGGTATAAATACAATTTCAATGCTTATGATGATGGGCCTACAGTAATATATATATATATATATATATATACATATAGTAGCAAAAATGGCACTCCTGGTCCTAAAACTTCACCTTGCCTGGGTGCCCTCCATATCGATGTATGCAGACGTTCAGAAATAAATGGCGTCACTCCAGGTCTTGTAAAACATCAAGTTGTGTATTAAAAAGATAAACACAGTGCCCTATATATAGGCCTGGGGCTCCATAAACCCCATTGTTAATCTGGCCCTGAATATGCCTAAACAGATAAACAGACAAAAAACATTTGTGTAGCTCATAGACGCTAAACCATATAGATATTATATTGTGACATGAGAAAAGGAAACAATACAACCCATCGCTTGGGAAAAGTCTTTGTGATAATGAAAGTGAGTTTTCAGAATTTTTTACTTCTTTTCCAGGTGTTGTTATTCTCATCTGAATATAAACATGAAATGGAAAGAACGAAAGGCAAAGTTTAATAATTTCTGTCTCTCTGTGCATACCACATGCAAATATACAAGTGAGGCATGTATTCTGTCATACTAACTTCATAAAAAGCGGTGATCATACATGTAGCAGTTTCATTAAATGAGCCCAAGAGTAACACCAACAGCATACGGAAGTGGTCAAAATGGGTATATCACACTCACTCAGGATAGAATTGATAGGAGTAGTTTTCTGTGTAAAGAGGCAGACCCTACTCACATAGAAGATGGACAGATCTTTTGCATCAAGGTCTCTTTAAACACAGTATATTATTATTATTATTATTATTATTATTATTATTATTATTATTATCCTTTATTTATATAGTGCCACAAGAGATCTGCAGTGTCCAATTACAGAGTACTTAAAAGAAATAATCAAAACAGGAAAATAGTGATTTACAGTTGAAGACAATATAGGACATGTACAGTGTAAATAAAGATAGCTACAGCAGCAGACGACACTGACGTAAGTATCAGGGTGGCAGAAAACTGAGGGATTTGGTGCTGTCGAAGATGGTTTAAGTAATAGAAGGATAAGCACATGAGAGCTGAAGACCCTACTCATGAGAGCTTACATTCTAAAGGGGAGGGGCAGACAGATTGGGTGACATAGATGGGGTAGACAGTGAGCGAGGAACAGATGGTTAGGATGCGATAAGACTGGGTTTGGTGAAGAAGTGGGTTTTCAGACCCCGTTTGAAGTTTTGTAGAGAGGTGGAGAGTCTGAGTGGGAGAATTAGAGAATTACAGAGAAAGGGAGCAGCACCTGAGAATCTTGAAGGTAGGAGTGGGAGGAAGTAATCAGTAGGCATGCATTAGCGGAACGAATAGGAAAATGGTATTGTAAAGGGAAATAAGGTGAGAGATGTAAATGGGACAGGAGGGGACAGGGATTTTGAAGTGAGTGTTAGAAGCTTGAATTGGAAGCCAGTGAAGGCCTGTAGAAGAGGGGAGGCAGACCTAGTGCATTTGGTGAGGAAGATGAGCCAGGCTGCAGCATTGAGGATAGATTGGAGTGGAGAGAGGAATTTGTCAGGAAAGCCAGTTTGAAGGAGATTACAGTAGTCCAGTCTGGAACAGTGAGTAGATAATGGTCTTAATAGCATCCTTGGTGAGAAAGGGTCTGATCCTGGAAATATTTTTGAGATGAAAATGGCAGGTTTGTGAGAGGTGCTAAATGTGTGGTTTGAAGGAGAGGGCGGTGTCAGGGAAGACAGTACACGGGTGCTAGAGGAGATAGTATCTTCGGTATACTATGTTTAGCAATCCATCATAACCAATCTGCATGACACACAACTTATACCTACTGTCCTTAAGAATCCTTACTTATATCTACCATGAAGATATGGTTCTTACTAAAAAAAAAAAAAAAAAGGTCTAACTTGAATCGTCATATTTCACAATTTTTGCACTTACAAAGAAATTCATACTTCCAGAGTGGTTTTGTGGCCTACACCTTCACTCAATGGGGGTCATTTCGAGTTGATCGCTAGCTGCCGTTGTTCGCAGCACGGCGATCAGGCTAAAAATTGTCATTTCTGCGCATGCATATGCACCGCAATGCGCACAGGTGTCGTACGGGTACAAAGCCCATTGTAGTTGTGCACAGGTTGTAGCAAAGTTTTCAGCCGCACTGGCAGCTGCAAGAAGATTGACAGGAAGGGGGCGTTTCTGGGTGTCAACTGACTGTTTTCAGGGAGGGTTTGCAAAAATGCAGGCGTGGCTGGGTGTTCACTGGGCGGGTGTATGACATCAAATCTGGACACGAATAGGCTGAAGTGATCGCAAGCACTGAGTAGGTTCAGAGCTACTCTGCAACTGCACAAACTGTTTTAGCAGAGCTCATCTGCTAAGCTAAAATACACTCGCCAGTGGGTGGCGGCATAGCGTTTACACAACTGCTAAAATTAGCTAGCGAGCGATCAACTCAGAATGACCCCCAATGTCAAATTGACTACTCAAAAATTTTGATGGCATTATGAAGTGGAAGAATCATTTCCCCTATTTAATGCTTGACACCCTATGACATTCTCTAGCTGTTTGCTTCCTTCTTTATAAAATGTAATAACACCTTTTATTAAATATGCTTTAAAAAGGTATCAATACCCTAATTTTACATAAAGTTTATTTATTGCTCTTATATCATTACTTAAATTTTACAGATATGCCCTATAATAGGGCTCTTGCAAGCAAGATCTAAAGAAAATAAGAAGAATGACATGATAAAAAATAAAGAACATTACATGAAATAAAGATTAATTAAAAATAAGGCTGTGCACTGTCTTCATAAATGTATTACATATAAGTCTTGTGTGTTTGAGCTTGTGCATTTGCTCTCAGATTCTTTGTAACCTATGAAATGTAGCAATTCTATGGTTACACAATTATACTCCTCTAAGGTTACAAGGTAACAGCAGGTGACCTGATAGTCACAGCTCTGGGCTTCTTCAGCTATGCATGTTGTCTCCATCTAAGCTTTATACTAGCCCTTATATTTAATATTGTAGAGCTGTTGTGATATTCATTCATTGAAAGTTCATATCAGGCCAAATCAATACACCAGCAAATAGGTATAGTGTATTCTCAATTATATCAGTTTATTCCACTATCCACATGGAGCAATAGAAAACATTGTATTCCACACCATAGTTATTCATCCCTCAAAAAGACGTACAGTAATAGCCTAATTGATCAGAAAGGTAGGAGGACAGCCAGGAGAGAGCAGTATCATGTAGACCAAGGGAGTCAAGTACTTACAGAAGGAAAGGGTGGTTCACAGTGTCAAAAGCAGCAGATAGGCAAAGTAGAATAAGAAGAAAACAGTGGCCCTTTAGCAGAAAGGAGGTCACTGCAGATTTTTGTGAGGGCAGTATCTGTGGAGTGGAGAGGATGGAAGCCAGACTGAAATGGGTCAAGCAGAGTGGAAGTGAGGAAGCCAGGAAGCAAAGTTGTCAAGGAAGTTGGAGGGAATGCCAGGGGTATGGTAAATGGTAGCTACTCAAAGATGAATAGGTTGGTAGAGGCTCATAACATGGACCTCATATCTTGTGAATGTAAGGGACGGTTCTGCGGACATAAGTTAGGAGTATTTAGAGGGTAAAATCACCCCAACACCATTGCATGGGTGGGGTTGGGGGGGGGGGGGGTTGTGAGAATGTGAGACATCCAGCAGAGAGAGCAGCAGGAGAAGTGGTGTAAGAGGGCATTATCCAGGTTTCGGTAATGGCTAGGAGATGAAGGGAGTTGGAAATTAAAAGGTCATGGGTGGGGACCATCTTGTTACAAAGAAATATGGCATTCCAGAAGGCACAGGATAGGGTGTGTGGGAGAGATGTGAATAGATTATCAGGGTTGCTGTAGCATTGAGGTGAGATTAATTTGGATGGCAGGGATAAAACAGGTGTAGTGCTGGGGCGGGCTTCTAAACTAGGAAACAGCAGGTGTAGGTCAGGGTGCAATTACAGTGTGTGTGCATGGAGGTGAGGTGACAGGGAAAGGAGGAAGGTAGCATGGCTGGGTGGGGTAACAAGAGAGGAGGGGAAGGGAAGCAGAGGGGTAGCTGGCAAACAGAGGTGGGGAGAGAGTCGGAGATGTAGGTGATTAGAGAGGAAGGATAGAGGTGAGAGGAGGGGCAAAATAATGTATTAGGCAGATAAGGAGAGATTGAGAGGGTTGATGAAAACCTGGTCAGAGTATAGATGAGGTAAATGGTTGAAAGAGAAAATATATAGGAAATAGGAGTGGAGACTATGTGATAGAGACAGAACAGTAGAATTGTAGGAGTTCAGATAAAAGTACAGTGTTGGTACTGTAGATGTGTATGTTCAATGCTAATAATAAACTGTAGTTTCAAGCTAAATAAAAGTGAAGATTAAAAGGTTGCATAAATTGAGTTTTAAAGTAGACTGTTAAAATTGATAGGTTGCGAGAGTAGGGAAAAAACAACAGTAATTCAGACATGACTTTCAAAAATATGTAAAGGCAAAATGATATGGTACAACTGAGAATTCAGAAGTTTGTGGTGAACTAAAAGCATAAGTATAGTGTAGTTGCAGATGAAGTAGAAAGGTCTTGCAGCATTCTTAACACAGATTTAAGCGAATAAGTGTCCAGATTACTCAGACTGGAGTTGTTTGCTGTGTAGAGTAAGTTGATTTACATATGTTGTTTGAAAGCAGTCCTTCAGTTTTTCAGATTTTGGGTAGGATGTTCTGTTTTCCTTCAGTTTAACGTCAGTGTAATGTTGAAATTATGTTTCAAATTTAGCTATCATTTGAATTGATGTCTTTAGAATTGATGGACACAAGCCTCTATCAGCCTTGCTTCACTAATGCTCTCTAAATAATGAGCCCAAACATGTGAATGCAATAAATACACGCAAACTCCAATGTACCCTCCCTAATCAATGGCTAGCAATAAAACAGTTTAAAAAAACAAAACAAAAGCTAACATAAAAACCATCAAAGATTTAACAAACAGTCAAGCCCTCACTGTGCCTATAGTCAGGAGATAGCAAACATTCCAATTTAACAATAACAACACCTCATTTGCATTGATCTATTACAAATGTAGATGCCTTATGCCTATGGCAATGTTATTATTCTTTAAAACCTAATAAGCTAACTAATATTCCAGTGCAATCAGTAGAGATAATCTGCAGGGAAATTCTAAATTCCCTTTACCTAATCATAACCATTTAAACATGCATCACATCATGAGGGAATACATATGATATGCCGGCAGATGGGATGCTGGTGGTCACATGACCAACACCGGCATCCCGATGCA
Organism: Pseudophryne corroboree; assembly: GCF_028390025.1. NCBI lineage: Eukaryota > Metazoa > Chordata > Amphibia > Anura > Myobatrachidae > Pseudophryne > Pseudophryne corroboree. Next base: position 429,848,036 of record NC_086445.1, read on the forward strand.
GATAATCCTGACAAGGGTCAGGTAAGTATGTTTACCCCCCTAACCCTCCCTTTCTGCAACCTAATGCTAACCTTCTCCCCCTCCTCACAGCCTAACATAGCATTTCCCAGAGGCGTCTAAACATAATCTCCCCCCTCCCCAGAGCCCAACCCTCCCTTACCCGCAGCCTAATTGCCCCTGGGTGAGCCTAACCTCCCTACCCTCACAGCCTAAACCTAACCACCTCCTCCCCTAACCCCTACCACCCCCCCCACACACACACACACACACACACACACATACCACTGAGGACTCCTGGCAGAGACTGTTATGAACCACAGGTAGTGGTTCATTCCTGTTTTCCGTATTTTATGTTTATAGTTGTCTTGCAGGCCAGAATTCCCGTTGCTCTGGTTTAAGAAGACTCTTGTTTGCTGCCGGTGGTGAGTCTGTGTAATTGCAGCTTGTTCCCATGTGTTCAGCCTCACCTGTCTGTTAATTGCACCTCTCAGTTGTGCAGCAGGGCAGCTGCACGACATAATTAATTAGGACTCTCTGTTATATTCTGGCTCAGTGCAATACACAGACGCTGGTGAAAGTTCCAGAGTTCTTGAGTTCTGAGCTAGTCCCTGCCAGTTCCTGAGCTCCTGTCTAGCAGTGTCTGTCTAGCTGCTTCCAGTGTCGGTTCCAGTGTCGGTTCCAGTGTCGGTTCCAGTGTATGATCCCGTGTCCTGCCGTGAAGCATTCCTGTCCAGAAGTCCTGTGGCTTTGTCTGTGCCTGGTCGAGTGTCTGGCTTCTTGGTGTCCACCGGTCTGTCGTTTGGGATTCTGCCTGTCCTCCGGTTCTGAGAGTCTGTGTCGGCTGCATTGGGGGTTCCTGTCCGTTTGCCAGTATTTGTGCCGGTTCCGTGAGTAGCGGCTATGCCGCGTCCGTCGTCCTAGGCCGCAGTATTCTTTGGTTATATTTTGTTACTGGTGTTTTGCAGAGGGTTCTGCTTATGCTGTCACCGCCGGTACACAACAGTATTGTGTCGGGGTGTGGACAGCATTTCCTTTGTTGTTCTTTTCCTTTGGCGGCGTGCCGCACATATATTTAGTTTTAGGGTTGTTAGTAGCCCCTAGCCTTCTGTTTGCTTTAGTTAGAGGTCCCCTTGTTATTATCCTGTCTCGGTTCATGCCTTGTCTCACTCTAAGACCTGGGGGCATCGGAGTTGGGCAGACCTAATCCGCCCTTCAAACGCGGCTGCCGTGGGCCCAAGAAACCATAGTCACTCAGGCGTGAACTGACCACACGGGTGAAACAATGGAGGTAGGGTGCTAGGGGCTATTTCCACACCACACCTTACTTCAGCGTCACGTTCTGGTGCTCTGGACTCACTACGCAACATCTCCCTTGTTCTGAGCACCAGGAACCTTACATTATCACCGGCCCTACAACAAAAAAGAAACAAAGCTAAATAGTAGTTTTTTCTTTTTTGGTCCAGTGTCTTGTCTAGAATTCAGTGTTTAGAATCCAGTCCGGTGTTTAGAATCCAGTCCGTCTAGAATTTAGTGTGCAGAATCCAGTCCGGTGTTTAGAATCCAGTCCTGTCTAGAATTCAGTGTGCAGAATCCAGTCCGGTGTTTAGAATCCAGTCCTGTCTAGAATTCAGTGTGCAGAATCCAGTCTGGTGTGCAGAATCCAGTCCTGTCTAGAATTCAGGGTGCAGAATCCAGTCCGGTGTGCAGAAACCAGTCTTGTCTTGTCTAGTTTAAAAAAAAAAAATCCAGTCCAGTCTTGTCTTGTCTAGTCTAGTTTAGTCTTGTCTTGTCTAGTTTAAAATCCTCCTATGCCAACTATGCAAGCCCTGCAGGCGTCTCTCTCAGACCTGAACTCTGCTTTCAGTGCTTTCAAACCTGAGCGACTGGAAGTTTTGCAGCAATCCTTAAAGCAACTGCAAAACCTTCTGACTAAAATTTTGCTTATCTTGCCAGAAGTCGTTGAGAGTTCATCTACCTCTAAAGAGAATCTTGCTCACAATATGGTGACAAGAGAATCCTCAGGTTCAGTTGGAGAGAAAAAGTATAAAAGTTTTCTGCGGCCCAGGCTTAAATTTATGCCTATATTGTGGGGGTTTAGACCACTATCTGCAGACCTGTGAGTTGCGCAAGCCAAAGTGTGGTGACAAGTCCTGCCCTCTGGCCAAGTTGAGTCAGGATACAAGACCTACTCCTGTCTCTACTATGGCAGAGATACTTGTCACACAACCCACACTAAAAAGCACTCTGTCCTATAATTGGAGTCCTTGGGCTAGGGAGCCCCATTATAGATTCAGGAACCAAAGGAGAATGTTTCTCTCCTCTCTTGATTTTCCTGTTGAAGCAGAGTTGCAAACCCCTGGAGCGGTGCCCGATGCCCGGGGTCCTGGAGTGGTGCCCGATGCCCGGGGTCCTGGAGTGGTGCCCGATGCCCGGGGTCCTGGAGTGGTGCCCGATGCCCGGGGTCCTGGAGCGGTGCCCGATGCCCGGGGTCCTGGAGCGGTGCCCGATGCCCGGGGTCCTGGAGCGGTGCCCGATGCCCGGGGTCCTGGAGCGGTGCCTGATGCCCGGGGTCCTAGAGCGGTGCCCGATGCCCAGGGTCCTGGAGCGGTGCCCGATGCCCAGGGTCCTGGAGCGGTACCCGATGCCCAGGGTCCTGGAGCGGTGCCCGATGCCCAGAGTCCTGGAGCGGTACCCGGTGTCCAGAGTCCTGGAGTGGTACCCGATGCCAAGAGTCCTGGAGCGGTACCCGATGTCCAGAGTCCTGGAGCGGTACCCGATGTCCAGAGTCCTGGAGCGGTACCCGATACCCAGAGTCCTGGAGCGGTACCCGATGCCCAGAGTCCTGGAGCGGTACCCGATGCCCAGAGTCCTGGAGCGGTACCCGATGCCCAGGGTCATAGAGGGACATCGAATATTATAGCTCAGGTGTCAATACCAGAAGGGGTCTCAGAAGCTGTTACCCCAGGTAGGGACTTGAAAAGCGCAACTCCAGAGAAGGTGTCTAAAACCATAGTTCTAGAAGGGAACTCGAGAAGCAAAACCCCAGAAGGGATCTTTGAAGTAATATCCCCAACTGGGGTCTCGAGAGACACAGCCCCAGAGAAGGGTCTAGAAGTCGCTTCCCCAGGAAAGGACTCAAGAGGCATAGCGTTAGTGAAGGTTCTGAAGGTTATAGCTTCAGCAAAAGTCCCGGAAGTCATTGTCCCGGGAGAAGTTTCGATAATTATCGACTCGGAGAGGGAGGCTGACGGCCCGGTCCCAGAGAAGGAGGCTGACGGCCCGGTCCCAGAGAGGGAGGCTGACGGCCCGGTCCCAGAGAGGGAGGCTGACGGCCCGGTCCCAGTAAAAGAATCCGAGGTAATGCCCCCAGCGGGGTTCCCGAAGGCCACTGCCCCAGTGGGGTTCCCGAAGGCCACTGCCCCAGCGGGGTTCCCGAAGGCCACTGCCCCGGGTGGGGTTCAGAAAGTCACTGCCCCGGGTGGGGTTTAGAAGTCACTGCCCTGGGTGGGGTTCAGAACGTCACTGCCCCAGGTGGGGTTCCGAGGGCCACTGCCCCAGGTGGGGTTCAGAAAGTCACTGCCCCAGGTGGGGTTCAGAAAGTCTCAGCCTCGAGTAAGGTCAATAGTGACCAGGTCCTAGCAAAGCACTCTAGTCAGTCAGATGGGAAGGAAGCAGATCCTGACTCTGTTGATATCTCAACATCTATAATCTTTGATGGGGACTTAGTCCAATTTCTGGCGCTTTACAAACACTATTACATCATTATGTTGTCTAAACCATTTCTGGGCAACACTTCAGAGAACCTTGTGCTCTATCTGATATATTCCTTTAGAGGGGAGCCTTTTGAGTGGGCATTCAATTTAATGAAAACTGAAGATCCCATTCTTCAGGATCCCCCAGCATTCAGTGATGCAGTTATTAAAAGATATGGTTCCAAAGAAATTGGTTCAGGTTCCTCTAGGTCACCCGTCTTCTCTTTTGAGAGTTCACCGTATACTGTAAACTCGGCACAAGAGTCTCAGCCCATTGTTTTGACTGCAGGATGTGCTTTTCTGTTTTCTTCTAATAGTAGTACTTTGCATGTAAGTTCAGCTCCCAAGGTTAAGAAACCAATCTCTGATTTAAACCAAGCCTTGCTGGGAGGTACCATCAGTTCAGACAATGTTTGGGGAATTACCTTGGTCAGACCTCAAGAACTTTGTAAAAATAAGAAGAAAAATAAATAATTATTGACTCTTGCCTTGATGTATTAAAAAAATATATTTTTTTCCTTGTCTTGTGTCCAGTGACCACCGTCAAGGGGGGGCACTGTTACAAGCTGTTGCCACAGCTTGTTTCTGTTTCTTGTCTTTGTCTGTTTGTTCCAGTGTCAGGTTTATTAATGTATACCTTGTTTTGGAAAACCTGAATTTTGGGGTCCTTTGACCCCTCCTCAAGGGGGGGGGGGTACTGTTATGAGCCATGGCTGTGGCTCATTCCTGTTTTGCATTTTGGTTATGTATTTTATGTTATACTTCTGTTTATGTTCCCCGTGGGTGTCATGGGGTGTTCGGAGCTCACCCTTAAGGAGAGGGTACTGTTATGAACCACAGGTAGTGGTTCATTCCTGTTTTCCATATTTTATGTTTATAGTTGTCTTGCAGGCCAGGATTTCCCGTTGCTCTGGTTTAAGAAGACTCTTGTTTGCTGCCGGTGGTGAGTCTGTGTAATTGCAGCTTGTTCCCATGTGTTCAGCCTCACCTGTCTGTTAATTGCACCTCTAAGTTGTGCAGCAGGGCAGCTGCACGATATAATTAATTAGGACTCTCTGTTATATTCTGGCTCAGTGCAATACACAGACGCTGGTGATAGTTCCAGAGTTCTTGAGTTCTGAGCTAGTCCCTGCCAGTTCCTGAGCTCCTGTCTAGCAGTGTCTGTCTAGCTGCTTCCTGTGTCGGTTCCTGTGTCGGTTCCAGTGTCTGATCCCGTGTCCTGCCGTGAAGCGTTCCTGTCCAGAAGTCCTGTGGCTTTGTCTGTGCCAGGTCGAGTTTCTGGCTTCTTGGTGTCCACCGATCTGTCGTTTGGGATTCTGCCTGTCCTCCGGTTCCGAGAGTCTGTGTCGGCTGCATTGGGGGTTCCTGTCCGTTTGCCAGTATTTGTATCGGTTCCGTGAGTTGCGGCTTTGCCGCGTCCGTCGGCCTAGGCCGCAGTATTCTTTGGTTATATTTTGTTACTGGTGTTTTGCAGAGGGTTCTGCTTATGCTGTCACCGCCGGTACATAACAGTATTGTGTCGGGGTGTGGACAGCATTTCCTTTGTTGTTCTTTTCCTTTCTTTGGCGGCGTGCCGCACATATATTTAGTTTTAGGGTTGTTAGTAGCCCCTAGCCTTCTGTTTGCTTTAGTTAGAGGTCCCCTTGTTATTATCCTGTCTCGGTTCATGCCTTGTCTCACTCTCAGACCTGGGGGCATCGGAGTTGGGCAGACCTAATCCGCCCTTCAAACGCGGCTGCCATGGGCCCAAGAAACCATAGTCACTCAGGCGTGAACTGACCACACGGGTGAAACAATGGAGGTAGGGTGCTAAGGGCTATTTCCACACCACACCTTACTTCAGCGTCACGTTCTGGTGCTCTGGACTCACTACGCAACATATCCCTTGTTCTGAGCACCAGGAACCTGACAGAGACGATCAGTATTCCAACGTTTAGGATCCCAATGCCAACTTTTCAATCAATGTCGGGATGCCGGCATCGGAATTCAAAGCAGTGTTGGGGTTCTGGTGTTGCTATTCCAACTGCCAGGATCCCGAATGTCAGTATTCTAAATGGATCCCTTCAGGAGGGATAGCTTGCAACTTTCAATTTCTTTTTACCTAAGCATTTAATAAAATCAATCCAACACATGAGGTGGAATGCTCTGCTGTTTAGTTCAGATAAAAATCCTGAATTACCTGTTGATGAGAAGGAAAGAGGAAGAGTCAATTCACAATTGTTTATTGGTTATTATTATTATTATTATTATTTTCCTTTATTTATATGGCGCCACAAGGGTTCCACAGCACCCAATTACAGAGTACATAAACAAATAATCAAACAGGAAAACAGCAACTTACAGTTGATGACAGTATAGGACAAGTAACATAGTAACATAGTAACATAGTATCTAAGGTTGAAAAAACACAATTGTCCATCGAGTTCAACCTATTTGTGGTCTCCAATGCATGATTATTTTGTATAAAATTTTGACTGAAGTTGATGACTGCCGTTATGTTTTACCCCTCTTTTTTATAATAATCATAGTGCGTGACTATGCCCCGTAACCCTGGATATCCTTATCCATTAGGAATTTATCTAACCCATTCTTAAAGGTGTTGACTGAGTCGGTCATTACAACTCCCTCGGGCAGGAAATTCCAAACATGTATCATCCTTACCGTATAAAAGCCTTTACGCCGTATTGTGCGGAATCTCCTCTCCTCTAACCTGAGCGAGTGTCCATGAGTTCTCTGTGTTGATCTAACCAAAAACAGGTCCTGCGCAAGATCTGTATATTGTCCCCTTATATATTTGTAAATGTTGATCATGTCCCCTCTTAATATCCTCTTTTCCAGTGTAAACATGCCTAGTCTTGCAAGCCTTTCCTCATATTCCAGCGTCTCCATACCCTTAATTAGTTTGGTCGCCCGCCTTTGAACCTTTTCTAGCTCCAGGATATCCTTTTTGTAGTAAGGTGCCCAGAATTGTACACAGTATTCAAGGTGTGGCCTCACAAGTGATTTATATAATGGGAGTATAATACTCTCATCCCTAGCATCAATTCCCCATTTTATGCATGCTAATATCTTATTAGCCTTCTTTGCTTCAGTCCTACTTTGGGTACTACTGCTTAGTTTGTTATCTATGAGGACACCTAAGTCCTTTTCCAGTACAGAATCCCCTAATTTTACCCCATTTAGTAGGTAGGTGTTATTTTTGTTCTTGTTACCACAGTGCATTACCTTACGCTTGTCTGTATTGAAGCACATTCTCCATTTCGCTGCCCAAGCTTCCAGTTTAACTAAGTCATTCTGAAGCGACTCAGCATCCCCCTCCACATTTATAACTTTACACAATTTGGTATCATCTGCAAAAATTGACACTATGCTCTTTAGACCTTCTGTTAGGTCGTTAATGAAAATATTGAACAATAGCGGTCCTAATACTAAGCCTTGCGGCACACCATTTAGCACTTCAGTCCAAATTGAAAAAGATCCATTAACCACAATGCGCTGCTCCCTATTATTTAACCAGTTTTTGACCCAAGTGCATATTGTGCTTCCTAGCCCTGATTCTTGTAGCTTGTAGATAAGTCTCATGTGTGGTACAGTGTCCAATGCTTTGGCAAAATCTAAAAAGATTACATACACCTTTTTACCCTGATCTAGGTTTGCACTTACTGTTTCATAAAAGCCAAGTAAGTTGGTTTGACAGGATCTGTCCTTCATAAACCCATGTTCATTCCTTTTAATTACCTTATTGACTTCAAGGAACTTCTGAATACTATCTCTTAGAATACCTTCCAATACTTTCCCCACTATAGATGTAAGACTAACTGGTCTATAATTACCTGGTTCAGCTTTACTTCCCTTTTTGAATATAGGCACTACTTCCGCTATATGCCAGTCTTTGGGAACCATACCTGATATTACTGAATCCTTAAAGATCAAAAATAGTGGTTTTGCAAGTTCATCCATCGGGACCTGGTGACTTATTAATGTTTAAATGTTTTAATCGGTCACAGACTACTTCCTCGCTTAAATAAGTACCTATCAGTGGGATATTCTCATTATTGAGATTATGTGTTAGTCCCTGAATTGGGTCCTCTCTAGTAAATACTGTTGAAAAAAACTAATTTAGTGTGTCCGCTATATCATTATCCTTTTTGCTTAAGACTCCCAGCTTGTCTTTTAAAGGGCCTATACTCTCCTTCTTTAATCTCTTGCTATTAATGTATTTAAATAATTTTTTGGGATTCGCTTTGCTTTCCTTTGCTACTAGTTTTTCAGTTTCTACTTTAGCCGCTCTTATTTCCTTTTTGCATATTTTGTTACATTCCTTATAGTGCTGAAATGACTCTGCTTCCCCGTCAGATTTGTATTTTATAAATGCTCGCCTTTTCTTGCCCATAAGTTCCTTTATCTTTTTGTTAAGCCACATCGGTTTATGATTTTTATTCCCTTTTTTGCTGCTTGTAGGAATAAATTTGAGTGTATTTTTAGCTATCAGGAATTTTAGTACCTCCCATTTCTCCGTAGTATTTTTTCCTAGAAAACAAACCTTCCCATTCAATATCCATGAAAAATACCCTCATCTTTTCAAAATTCGCTTTGCTAAAGTTTAGAGTCCTAGTTGAGCCAGTATAGGGCTGTTTATGAAAAATTATATTGAATGTGACCATATTGTGGTCGCTGTTTCCTATGGGTTCTTAAGTACAGGGTAAATAAACATAGTTACATCCGCAGATGACACTGGAATAAATATCAGGTGGCAGAAGACTGCAGGATTTGGTGCAGTTGAATATTATTAAAGTAAGAAAGGATAAGCACATAAGGGAAGATGGCCCTGCTCATGAGAGCTTACATTCTAAAGGGGAGGGGTAGACAGACAGGGGTGACACAGATGGGGTATGTAGAGAGCATAGAACAGAGGGTTAGGATGGTATTTTGCTGGGTTTGGTAAATAAATGGGTCTTGATAGCCCGTTTGAAGTTGTGTAGAGAGGTGGAGAGTCTGAGGGGGAGAGGTAGGGAATTCCAGAGAAGTGGTACAGCACGTGAAAAATCTTGGAGGTAGGAGTGGGAGGAAGTAATCCGTAGGCAGGAGAGTCGGCTAGCATTAGCAGAGCAAAGAGGATGGGTGGGGGTGTAAAGAGATATAAGGTCAGAGATGTAGATGGGAGAGGAGTGGGTAAGGGCTGTGTAAGCGAGTGTGAGAAGCTTGAAATGGATTCTGAAAGGGAAGGGGACCCAGTGAAGGTCTAGTAAGAGAGGAGAGGTGGACATAGTGCGTTTGGTGAGGAAGATGAGCCAGGCAGCAGCATTGAGGATAGATTGGAGTGGAGAGAGGTATTTGTCAGGAATGCCAATCAGGAGGAGATTACAGTAGTCCAGTCTGGAGATGACCAGTGAGTGGATAAGAGTCTTAGTAGCATCCTGGGTCAGAAAGGGTCTGATCCTGGAAATATTTTTTAGATGAAAATGGCAGAGTCAAGGATTACTCCAAGACAGCGCACTTGGGGGCTAGAGGAGATAGTAGTGCCATCAATAGAAAATGAGATTGTAGGAGGTGAGGTTATGCGGGAGGGAGGGAAGATAATCAGCTCGGTCTTAGACATGATAAGTTTAAGAAAGCGCTGGGACATCCAGGAAGAGGTAGCAGAGACAGTTGGAGATACAAGTGAGGAGAGCAGGGGAGAGGTCTGGAGAGGAAAGATAGATTTGGGTGTCATCAGCATAGAGATGATATTGGAAACCAAAAGAACTAATGAGCTTACCTAGCGAGGACATATAGAGAGAGAAGAGGACCAAGGACAGAACCTTGGGGTACCCCTACAGTTAGTGGAAGTGAGGGGGAGGGGGAGTCATGAGAGGAGACAGAGAATGAATGGTCAGAAAGGTAGGAGGACAGCCATGAGAGGGCAGTGTCACACAGACCAATGGAGTGAAGGATTTGCAGTAGGAGAGGATTGTCCACAGTGTCAAAAGCAGCAGAGAGATCAAATAGAATAAGTAGAGAGTAGTGTCCCTTAGATTTAGCAGCATGGAGGTCATTGCATACTTTTGTAAGGGCAGTTTGAGTGGAGAGGACGGTAGCCAGACTGGAATGGGTCAAGCAGTGAGTGTGAGGAAAGAAAGGAAGTAAGGCAGTTGTAGACAATACGCTCAAGGAGTTTGGAGGCAAAAGGGAGGAGAGAGATGGGTCGGTAGTTGGAGAGAGTGTTTGGATCAAGGGTAGGTTTTTTAAGATTAGGAGAGATGTGTGCATGCTTGAAGGCAGAGGGGACAGTGCCTGATGAGAGGGAGAGATTGAGAAGGTGGGAAAAATGGGAACAAGCAGAAGGAGAGAGGTAGCGGAGGGGATAGGGTCAAGTGGGGAGGTGGTGAGGGGACAGGAACGAATGAGGGCCATGACTTCCTCTCCAGATGCATGGGAGAAAGATGTCAGAGTAGGTCGCGAGGGATGGGGAGGGTTGGTAAGGGATAGGAGAAGACTGGTTACTGATTGTCTGTTGTGATGTGATGTCCTGACGTATGGAGTCAATTTTGGATGTGAAGTAAGTGGCAAAGTCAAGAGCAGAGAGTGAGGAATGGAGACGAGGTGGGCAGAGGAGTGAGTTGAGAGTGGCAAAGAGGCGCTGGTGGTTGGAAGACTGGGAGGAGATGAGGTTCTTGAAGTATGACTGTTTAGCAAGAGAAAGGGCAGCACTGAAGGATGAGAGCATAAGTTTAAAATGGAGGAAGTCTGCCTTAGAGCGTGATTTCCTCCAGTGTCGCTCAGCAGTACGTGAGCATTTTTGCAGATATCTGGTGCATTTGGTGTGCCAGTGTTGAGTTGTTAATTTGCAAGGGTGAATAGTGGTTGGTGGAGCAAGAGTCAAGAGCAGAAGTAAGGGATGCATTGTATGTGGAAGTGGCTTGTTCAGGGCATGAGAGAAAGAGAATAGGAGAGAGAAGTGAGTCAAACAGGGAGGAAAGGAATGTGGTGTCATTAGCGTCAATGTTATGCTTAGTGATGGTAGCCTTAGGAGATAGAGATGGGGAAGTCGAGAAAGATAGGTTAAAGGAGAGCAGGTGGTGGTCAGAGAGGGGAAATGGGGAGTTGGAAAAATCAGAAATATCACAGCGGTGAGTGAAGACCAGATCCAGTGAGCTCCCATTCACATGGGAGGGTGAGGAGGTCCACTGGGAGAGACCAAGTGAAGAGGTGAGGTTAAGGAGTTTAGAGGCAGGGGATTATGTGGGGATGTCAATAGAGATGTTGAAATCGCCTAGGATAATGGAGGGAATGTCAGAAGAGAGGAAATGAGGAAGGCAGGAAGCAAAGTTGTCGATGAATTTGGAAGCAGTGCCGGGGGGGCGGTAAATGACAGCTACTCTAAGATGGACTGGTTGGAAGAGGCGTATGGCATGGACCTCAAATGTAGAGAATGTAATGGATGGTTCTGGTGGTATGAGATGGTAGGAGTAACTAGAAGGTAAAAGTACCCCAACACCACCCCCATGGCGACCCCCAGGTCAGAGTGTGTGTGTGTGTGAATGTGAGGCCCCCAGCAGAGAGAGCAGCAGGAGAAGTAGTGTCAGAGGGCGTAATCCAAGTTTCAGTAGTGGATAGTAGGTGTAGGGAGTTGGAAATGAAAAGGTCATGAGTGGGGACCAGTTTGTTACAAACAGATCTGGCATTCCAGAGGGCACAGGATAGGGGGTATGAGTTTGTGGGAGAGATGTGAATGAGATTTTCAGGGTTGAGGTGAGATTAACTTTGAGGGCAGGTATGATGAGAGAGTTGTGATGGTACGGGTTCCTGAGCTAGGAGGGGAAACTGCAGGAAGTGGGCAGGGAGGGAGGTCAGTGTGATGTGGATGGGGGTGTGGGGAGGTGACAGGAAAGGGAGAGAGGGAGCGGGGCTGAGTTGTGGGGTAGCAGGACCATGGGGCAGAGGTGAATGAAAATGGGGTAACAGGAAAGGACGGAAAGGAAACAGAGGGATGGAGGGGAGACAGAGGAGGAGGTGTAGGAGACTAGGGTGTAAGGATAAAGATACATTATTAGGTAGACACTGAGTGATGTGGGGAGTATAAGAAAGCCTTGACATAGTGTTAAGTAGGTAAATAGGTTGAGGGAAAGTGGAAGTAGGAGAGGAGACTGTAAGGGAATCAGAGCAGAAGAATTGCAGAAATGCAGGTGAGAAAAGCAGTGTAGGCTCAATGGGTGTAGATTTAGTATGAAATGAGTCAAAAGCGTAGATAAAGTGGGTGCAGAAATGTATTTGGGCTGAAAGAAATGAAAGGATTGTGAGAGGGTTAAGAAGCAATGGTAATTCTGTTTGATTTTTTAAGTGTTTGTAGATGAGAAGATGAACTCCCAGTTGTCCCAAAGAAGATCTTTGTGATCCTGATTATGGATGGAAACTTGATCTTACATATGTTCCTTTCTGCAAATGGGTTGCATAGTGTTCACAGAGTGAAAGTTGGAGGGTGATAAATTTGCATATACAGTTGATATTGATAAGTAGTTCATCTATTGTTGTTTGAGGTTTTCTTTCAGTTTTTCGTCCAGTTTAAGTACAGGCTAAGTCCAGGCTTTGATATTAAAATTATATATCTACTCCCTTTGAGCCTACTCCCTTAGAGTCCTATGCCCTGGATCAATCAGCCAGCTATACTCTAATATGAACTAACATTAACATGTGTAAGGTATAGGTTTACTGATTAAAACCCCACCCATTGCCCAACACCCACTGGTGGGCAATAAAGCTAAAACAAATAAAATATTGATATGGGAGGAGGACATCCCAAATTCCCCAAATATCTAACAATTAAACAGGATTAATTCTGCATATAACAATAACTCCAGATTACCTAAGCAAAACAGACACTGCAAGCTATAGTATCCTAGTTCACTGTGCAGCTGGTGAGAGTTGTAGTAATTGTTTTGATTACCTAAGCAAAACAGACACTGCAGGCTATATAATCCTAGTTCACTGTGCAGCTGGTGAGAGTTGTAGTAATTGTTTTGATTACCTAAGCAAAACAGACACTGCAGGCTATAGTATCCTAGTTCACTGTGCAGCTGGTGAGAGTTGTAGTAATTGTTTTGATTACCTAAGCAAAACAGACACTGCAGGCTATAGTATCCTAGTTCACTCTGCAGCTGGTGAGAGTTGTAGTAATTGTTTTGATTACCTAAGAAAAACAGACACTACAGGCTATAGTATCCTAGGTTACTGTGAATTGATGGTTGATGACATAATACACATATCTAATAAGGTCAGTGTAATGTCAAAATTATGTTTTATATTTTAGCTATCCTTTGAATTGATAACCTTAGAATTGATGGACACCAGTCTGTATTGGCCAAGCCTCTCCAATGCTCTTTAAATAATAAAAGGCCTGCTGATACGTGTAGTTTCACAACAGCTGGGGACCAGCAAGTTGGCCAGGCCTACACTAGTAGTTCATATGATAAGAGTCGGGCCTAAAAGAACAAATAGAGGAGCTAATTCAGACCTGATTGCAGCAGGAAATTTGTTAGCTAATTGTCAAAACCATGTGCACTGCAGGTGGAGCAGATATAACATATTCAGAGAGAGTAAGATTTGGGTTGGTTATATTGTTTCTGTGCAGCATAAATACTTGTTGCTTTATTTTTACACTGCAATTTAGATTTCAGTTTGAACACACCCCTCCCAAATCTAACTGTTTTGCACGTTACATCTGCCCCCCCTGCAGTGCACATGGGCCCTCATTCCGAGTTGTTCGCTCGGTAAAAATCTTCGCATCGCAGCGATTTTCCGCTTAATGCGCATGCGCAATGTCCGCACTGCGACTGCGCCAAGTAAATTTGCTATGTACTTAGGAATTTTACTCACGGCATTTTCATCGTTCTGGCGATCGTAATGTGATTGACAGGAAATGGGTGTTATTGGTCGGAAACAGGCCGTTTTATGGGCGTGTGGGGAAAAACGCTACCGTTTCCGGAAAAAACGCAGGAGTGGCCGGAGGAACGGAGGAGTGTCTGGGCGAACGCTGGGTGTGTTTATGACGTCAAACCAGGAACGACAAGCACTGAACTGATCGCAGATGCCGAGTAAGTCTGGAGCTACTCAGAAACTGCTACGAGGTGTGTAATCGCAATATTGCGAATACATCGGTCGCAATTTTAAGATGCTAAGATTCACTCCCAGTAGGCGGCGGCTTAGCATGAGCAAATCTGCTAAAATCCGCTTGCGAGCGAACAACTCGGAATAACCTCCATGGTTTTGCCCATTAGCTATCAAATAAGTTGCTGCAGCCAGGTCGGAATTAGGACCAGAGATTCTGCATATATGGTAAGAATTGTTAATATCAAACATTAACAACAATTACAAAAAAAAATAGCTAATGCATTTACATATTTTTTTTAGTTTGTTTTGTGAAACATAGTATTAGTGATGACTTTATAATTTAACACATTTTATTAGCATAATCTTGTCATTTGTTATGCACTTAACAAGGTTTTAAATAGTAATGCTGACATTTATAATATGAATCAACATCAGTTTGCCATGCTGTAACGTTGATTTTGCTATAGCTGAGTAGACGTGTGTTAATTAATGCATAATTTGTGTGAGAATTGCAATATCCTGTGCTTTTTCCAAATGTTAAACTAGATGTCATTAATATATTTTAGTAGATTTTGGGAACATCACATTATTATTGCTATGTTAGTTTCCAGTGTGTTTTATTTATACCAGCAAGTATTAAAACACAAATATTAAAATGTATTTTCAACCATAATGAAATGCAGTGTGAGGAGAGACCTTTGAGAATTCTGTTACAAATATTTGGCGAGATAATGTAACCTCTTTTTAAATAGCTTGCTTTCTACACATTTATTATTTATATACTGCACTACAGTGTGAAAATAATTAAATTAATATCAAGACTAAACTAATAAACAATGACCCAAGAGATTCAACCTGGGTCTCAGAAAAAGGTGCTGATTGGCTGTTTATGTGTCTGCTCAGAGCAGTCCCCAGCACCTCCTTTTATTTCCTTTGAAATCATCATCATCTATTCCTTCCTCATCAATGTGAGCCAGAAAAGTCAATTTTTAATCACATCACAGTGTTCAACATGGGTGACCCGGGTTCAGTGTGAAAGGCATTAACCCGGGAATAACCTGTGAAAAGGTTCAAAAGCCAGGTCCGACCTGGGTTTGCGATCTATTCAACCTTACAATCATCCGAACTACACATAGGCAGGTATGTCACCATGCCTGCCCCGGGATCTGTTTTCAGCTATACAGCAGCACAGATAGAGAACAAATTAGTCACATCCAGTTCTCAGCTCGGAGGATTTATATACTGTAAGCAACAATTAAAATCAAAGCACTGTGAAATTGATTGTCTTCTGCATGGTGTATGCCTATCAGAATACTATAGGGAGTATAGAATACCACAAGGCTTCATGGTGCAAAGCACCCCAACTATAGGGTGTAATTATCCAGAGTTTGTCAACAAATGCATACTGAATAGGTGTTCCTTTGATTTGATGGTGGCAGTGATTGAGGAGTCTAATAAGGAATTACAGATTACCAAACAAAAAATTATGAATTTTGAGAGGGATTATAAACAAACACTTGAGGCTGAAACCAGTCAAAACTGGATTAGCAAGCTAGAAGCGCAATGCAAACTATAAAAGCAGAATTTGATCAAGTTTAAAAAAACAAGAAGTATGCAGTTGATGACCATTATGAGGACCATCGTGTGTACAAATGGCTGACAGGAGGTGAAACCACTCGGCATGATCGCCCAACATGTAGGAGATGCAGACCATGGCAAAAGCGAGGCCCCAGAGTGAGGGGAGATAGCCAGAGGTGCAACAGAAATAGTGATTTTATGGTCTCCGAATCTAATGATCAGTCTAAAAGAGCTGGTGTCCCTTTAGGTATGGGAACCAAAGGTATGACAGATACTCAAGCCGACCTCCCACCCATAGGGGAGGTCAAAAGAAGAGGGATAAAAAATCTACAGAGAAGAAACAGCGTTAATATTTAATCTCTCCAAGCATAGCCTCAAGCCACTTGAGATAGCGGTCCTTAATAAAGGATTTAGCTTTGTCCCTACAAACAATCATAATTAATTTAATTAAAGTGTGATTCTTATAGATTAGCCACACAATTAAGAACAGAATAATCTTCAGTTTTAATGACAGTATTACAATTCAACTTAATATACGTCTTAATTTCGGCCAATTGTCTCATGATTTAGTCCCTCCATGTCTGGACCACGATAGCCCTGCCCTTGTCAGCGGGTCTTATGCTTAGCTGCATTGCCAGCAGTGCTTCCATCCATCTCTTGGCCTCCATCTGCCTACCAGCCAGTCCAATGTTTACTGACTTTTACTGTTCCTTTTCTTTACTGTTCATTTCGTATTCTTTGCACTAACCATAATTCTTACTGCATTACCTTTGTCTACCAATTACTATTATTCTGACTATCATTATTTTTGCCATAGCTACTGCTGTTGTTTTTTATCTAACATGTACTTCCACTCCATGTTATGCTATACCTGTTTGATGAAAAATACATGGAGCTGACGGTTGTGTTGTGACACTACTTATAGCATAAGAATGCTCCAACCACCCATTTGGTGTCATCTCTTCTAAGCATAACTTATTCCACCCAGGGTAGTCCTATGTAGTGCGCCCACCTGGTACCTTTTATGAGTGGAACAGATGACCTGTGGAAGTTTTGGCCAAAAGGTCTGCACCAACATAACAGTATACTTATTGTGCTCCCTAGGTTTTTGTATTCTACAGTTTATTTTGCAGCGTCTCTTTAACTGGCTGCAATACTAAATCTAAATTTTGCAAAATATATACAATTTGTCACAGTCTCCAATGCTAAGGGTGGGAAAAAGATTAATATATATATATATATATATATATATATATATATACTGTACATATTATATATATATAATATGCAGAAACAATTATTTTGCATTGTCCCTAGTTTTATTTATTATACTAAATTAATAATTAGAATGCTTGAACAAGGATATAAGGCTTTTTTTTAAAATACAAATATAAAAACAATGTAATATTAAATAGTGTATTGTTTCATACCTGATTTAGTTGTTAGGAAGTGAAAGAGAATTCTTAAGCATAATATGCTGTGAACTGTTAAATTCAGACACCAAATTGTCTTTAAGTTACCCAACTACATTGAGGATAAACATGTTAGATGGATCTGTCTCTAAGCTTTGCTCAGTGAAAGCATCATAAGCATTTCATGAGAGCATTCCTTTTGTTTTTTAAATGATGCGTAAACCTATGTTTCCTGGCTATTCTTAACAAAATTGTGTTTGTGTATAGAAACATCTAATGTAGAAGAGATTCCTGAAATGTTATTTGTATCCAGTAATACCACAAGATAGGGTGTAATATTCTTATGGAATTGGAAAAGCTATAGAAGTTTTTTTTTCTTAAATGATTCAATTAATCACATTGTAGACTTTTGTTAATGCTGTGTGTTTATATAAACCCTTTAAATATATAACCAGAAAACTAAGACTGACTTGAAAGTTAAACCTCTTGGATCAGTGTTTCAACAATATGAGCAAGTATCATATTTTACCAGTTAATGTGCATATAATATTATCAACTAAAATCACCATCAGCTATGTATGTATAGTATGTACTGTATGTACATATATATATATATATATATATATTAGTGTGTGTATGTATATATATATATATATATATATATGTAATGTATTAGAGATGAGCGGGTTCGGTTGTCAGAGAACTGAACCCCCCTGAACTTCACGTTCTGAGCCAGAATCCAAGTCCGGCTTGGGACTTCCCGCCAGACTTGGAAACAAGAATGAGGCAAACATCATCAAAGAAAGATACGTTTTGAGAGTTATAAGTTAAAATTAATACTTTATTTTTTGTAGATAATACACATGGTACTGCAAGGCAAGCATCTGAAAGGTGTTTTTTTATAATTAAGGTTAGAGGAGGTAGCATCTTCTTTTATACATTTTACAGAACATTTTAAATAGATTGATTGGGTTACGTCAGTCACAGGAAATGATCAACAAGTTGTCTCTTATATTGAAATATTATTCATAAATATGCAAGTTACATGTGTAAGCTTTTGCTGTATGGGACTGATTATATCCATGCACTGTAGTGGTAATACACCACAGTTTTACACTGCAATTGTGTTATTTTATTAAATAAACCTGAGTAATAAAGACTGTGAACATCTTTGCATTTTGTTTTTATAAAAAAAAAAACAATCATCTATGTGAGTTTGTGACATAAAAGGTCATCACTTAAATGTCCATATGAAAACCATAGCAGCCAATACAATTATTTGAGAATGGAATATGTATATAATATTAATTGCAAATATTTTCACATATTAGACCAAAGTCATAAATATCAGACACATCCATAGTAAATATTATGATTAATCTCACATGGCTTTATTGTACTGGTTATGTATCCAAATGGGATCTTTCTGAGGTATCCTAATATCCTAAATCCTGTATATAGAATTCACCTTGAATTCCATCCAAAGCCATTCATCGTACTTGATATACTTGGTGTCTTGCTATTTTAAAATGTTTAGCTACTGAATTGAAGTCTCTTTAAATTTACAGTTTCTTATCCTTATTTCATGTATCTCCAGTATTGCCTCGCCTAAACCATAAATTTACTAGTGCATAATTTATAGTCTTGAAGTCTCAAAATTACAGCTCTTTGGTTTATTTTATGTAACCTAAACCAAGGACAATTCATCAGACAGATTTTAGAATGTAACTAATAATTGCAAGGGAGGGAATAGAAATGCTGTGTCAAGGACAACTGATGAAACTCTATTTAAGATGTCCTGTGTATTATTAAACTTGTACTGTAGCAGCGTTCTGTTACTTTAATAATGTACAACACCTTACAACAACAAAAATGCTAAAACAGCAAAGAATAAACACAGTCGCTCACCCTCCAACTCCATAACACCCACATAACCTCATTTAAGCAGGACAATCTATCCTCCTAATGATTAAATTATAGAAAGCTGCTATAAAACATGAATTGATTTGTTAAATGAAGGTGTGGGGAGTATGGGTCATTTTGCTTCAATAATAAAAAATAAAATAAAGATTTTGTGTATATTCTTTTCTATATGATGGATTGTAGTTCTAGAAGCAGTCAATAGCTGCCAGGGTATGCTAGAACTTGTACAGTAATTACACAAATATACTTAATCTTTAAACTGTAAAGGGTCTATTTATTAAGCCTTGGATGGAGATAAAGTCC
This sequence comes from Pseudophryne corroboree, assembly GCF_028390025.1. NCBI lineage: Eukaryota > Metazoa > Chordata > Amphibia > Anura > Myobatrachidae > Pseudophryne > Pseudophryne corroboree. Next base: position 429,867,090 of record NC_086445.1, read on the forward strand.
ACGGAGATAAAGTACCAGCCAATCTGCTCCTAACTGTCATGGCACAGGCTGGATTTTAAAATTGACAGTTAGGAGCCGATTGGCTGGAAAGTTAACTCCGTTGACTTTATCTCCATCCAAGGCTTAGTAAATAGACCCCTTAGGGGGCTATTCAATTAGCCCGATATCCACCACTTATTGGGAATTATGCTTCGGGTGCTGAATTCCAATAAGCAGCACTTATCCCGGATCCCATGTGTTATCATTTAATCACTAATTGAATACCATCCTTAGTCTGTTAATCACTGCCCATGGCATGCCAGGATATGTCCCAGAGAAATTCAGTTTTGAGCTGTTTGCCCTATTTGTCTTGGGTATGTTTCCCACCATGGCCCTAACTATGTGTACTTTGTTATTTCTCCTAGTGATTGCATGGGTTCCTTGGGTACTTCTATTTCCTCCCACAATCCAAAATATACTGGTAGGTTAATTGATTTCTGAAAAGAAATAACCCCAGTGTACACAGTATGTATTTGTACATGCAGCAGTGAATACAGATTGCAAGATCGACTGGGGCAGAGACTGACTGATGTTACTGCCTTTCTTTACTACCACTCCCTGCATAACCCACTCCAATCTGGCTTCTGTCCTCTCCACTACACTGAAACTGACCTCATGAAAATCTGCAATGACCTCCTTGCTGCCAAATCCAAGGGCCACTACCAGAGCCGGCCCTAATCAATATGATGCCCTAAGCAACATTTTGGCTGGTTCCAGCACTATCACCCCTCACCCATAGCAGACCTCATTTTGGTGCTCCTACCACCTATATTTTAAATAGGAACAGTGCGCACATTCGGCGCACAGCCCAAAAAGGGGTGTGTTCTTGCTGGGAATTGGCATGTCCACACAATAGTACCCCCAATTCAAATTACATCACACAGTAATGCAACTTTATTCACATTGTATCATGTGAGTGTCCCCAATTCACGTTACATCAGACAGCAGTACCACTTTACCTTATACTGTGTATGTTACTCCTCACAGCAGTGCCCCTTATTCACATTACATCATGCTGAATTGCTCCTTATTCACATTACATGACACCATAGTGCTCTTTCTATACTTTATGCCACACATGCACCTTAAACACATAATGCATTTATACACATAATACCACACAGTAATGCCCCTTACACATATGACATGTCCTTATAATCATAATGTGCCTTACACATTATTCCAACCTTTATTAATGCCCTTATACACATAATGTTGCTTACACATATGCCACACATTATTAATGCCCTTATACACATAATGACACAGCACTCACATGGTCACCAGTGGTTAAAGTGGGGGGACGACAAGGTGGAACTAAGTTCCTCCACCTGTAACCAAAGGGGAACGGAGTTCCACCTCCTCCATTGCCTTGCACAGTAATTAAAAAAACCTGCTCCATCACCTACATCAATAGATAATGCAGGTAACATTAGTGTTACTGATGAGCTGCAGATACCCTCCCTTAGTCAGGTCCTGGTGGCTCCATGGTCTTCCTCTATTTACAGCCCACCCCTCCTGTACTCACACACTCTGTATCTGTTGGACAGCATTCATCCCCTCCTCAGGACACATCGGCTTCATTTTCCGGCACAGAGTATGTGATGTCATGCTGGCACCGCTGCTAAAGTGAAGAGGAGGCATGAAGAGGAGCAGGCTCTGTGCATCTTGAAGACAAGATGAAAAGGTAATGGAGGGAGAAGATAGGCAGGGAATCTGCTGGAGGGATACATGGCATGGAGCTGTTGGAGGGTCACAGGCTATTAGCTGCTGGAGTGATAGAGGCAGATATGTGTACAAGGGGCACTGCTGTGGGCATTATGTGTATAAGCAGCACTACTGTGGGCATTATGTATAAGGGGCACTACTACTGTGGGTATTTTGTGTATAAGCGCACTGGTTTATCTATAATGGGTGCAACTACCCCTATTTTTTTTTAATACTAACCCCTCTGCAGTCCAACGCCGACATCAGCAGTGCTATTAAATCACTGTGAAAATGGCACAGAGGATATTTTCATGGAGTTCTGCACATGTGCAGTAGAGAAATCACTGGGAAAATGTATGCCGCACCATTTTCCTGGAGATATGGCCATGCGCAGTAGAGTCTGAACCGTCTAGTGCTCAGACTGTCAGTGCTGCCAACAGAGAGGAAAGGGCCCAAACTAAGGAGGCTGCACATGGGCCTCCTCCTCTCTTAAAGTGCTCCTGTTTGTTGATTAACATGTATAGAGGGTACCATTGTGTAGTACAATGTGAATAAAGGGCACTACTGAGTGAAGTAACCTGAAATACTATGTGGTGTAATATGAATCAGGGGCACTGCATGCAGTGTATTTTGAATAATATTATGCTACTGTGTGGTGTCATTTGAATTTGGGGTACTATTATGTGACCACACTGCTGTTTTGTGATATCAATGTCACGTTATAAAGTATGGTAAGTAGGGAAATTATTTATAGTTGCAGGGGGGTGCCAAAAACACTAGCACTAGCCCTGGATTCGCTTATTGTGAGGATATGGGGGGAGGTAGGTGGTAAATGAGTTCCACCTCCTCTCCAGGACCACTTTAAGCCTTGATGGCCATGAACACTGTGACCTCTGCCTCTGCTTGAATACAGATGTGTCCTCATACATCTTGCCTCAATACGACATGCAGCAGGAGATGCCTGGTGTGAGTCAGTTGGCAGCTATGCTAATGTTGTGCACCTTTTTTGATGAAAATGCATCTTATTTGCATTACTATGGCTAGGGTGCACAAGCAGATTCTGCTAATTAAAATTATATGCGGCATGCTTATATTCTATGTGCGACTGTGGCTGTATCTGTATACGAAATGCTACGTTACAGTGATTTCCAGGAATACACTGTAACTTAGCATTTCATATGCAGATACAGACACAGTCACACACAGAATATAGGCATGCTGCATATCATTTTAATCAGCAGAAGCTGCTTGTGCCCCTAGGCATACCAAATGCCCTGAGGCATTTGCCTAGTTTGCCTATGTCTAGGGCCGACTCTGGCCACTACACTCTTATACTGCTTATTCTCTTTGACCCCTCTACTGCTTTTGACACTGAGGACCACCCTCTCCTCCTACAAATCCTTCACTCCCTTGGCCTGCATGATGCTGCTCTCTCCTAGCTGTGCACCATAAAACAAATCCTTTTTTCTTTCTCTCTCCTAGCTGTCCTTCCTTCTCTTTCTTCTCCCATGACTCCACCTCCACCACACTTTCTCTATTAGTTGGTGTCCCACACAGTTCTGTTCTAGGACCTCTCCTGTTCTTTTTCTATATGTCCTCTTTAGGTAAGCTCATTAGCTCTTTCGACTTTGATTATCATCTCTGTGCTGATTAAACTCAAATCTACCATTCATCTCCTGATGCCTTTTCCTCTTCTTCGTATCTGCAACTGTCTCTCTGCTACCTCTTCTTGGATGTTCTAGCACTTTCTTAAACTTAACATGTCTAAGACTGAGCTAATCATCTTCTCAACCTCCCACATAACCTCACCTCCCATAATTTCTTTATCTATTGATGGCACAACTATTTCCTCTAGTCCCCAGGTATGCTGTCTTGGAGTTATTCTTGACTCCTCCCTCTCCTTTAAACCACACATCCAGTACCTCTCGCAGTGCCGCCATTTCATCTCAAAAATATTCCCGTACCAGACTCATTCTCATCCTGTATGCTACTAAGACTCCACTACATCTATCCTCAATTCTGTTGCCCAGCTCACCTTCCTCTCCAAATATACTATGTCTGCCTCCCCTATCTTTCAAGCCCTACACTAGCTCCTGTTTCCCATCAGATTTACATCTCTGACCTTATCTCCCTTTACACTTCCACCCATCCTCTTCGCTCCAAAATGCATGCAGCCTCTCATGCCAACTGCTTTTCTCCAACATTCCTACCTCAAAGATTTTGCATGAGCTTCTCCCTATCTTTGTAATTCTCTTTTTCTCCCAATCAGACTCTCCAACTCTCTAAAAAACTTCAAACAGACTCTCAAGACCCACTTCTTCATCAATTCCAGCCATCTTTCTTCCTAACCCTCTGTTCCACACTCACTGTCTACCCATCTGTGTCACCCATGTCTGCCTGCCCTCCCCTTTAGAATGTAAGTTTTCATGAGCAGGGCCCTACCCTAATGTGCTTTTACTTCTCTTACTTAGACTTTCTTCTTCTCTATACCCCTTAGCTCTTGGTTTTGGCCACCCTGATGCATAATTCAGTGTCATGTCTGCTGATGCAGCAATTTTTATACAGCTTGTGTGAGGGTACTGCATTAAGGACATAGAGTCCACCTTTATTCTTGTGCCCCTTGCAATTTTGTTTTTGTTTTGACTTATTTGTTTATGTACTTAGGGCCTAATTCAGAGTTGATTGCACCAGCAAATTGGTTAGCAGTTGGGCAAAACCATGTGCACTGCGAGGGGGTTAGATTTTGGTGGGGTGTGTTCAAACTGAAATCTAAATTGCAGTGTAAAAATAAAGCTACCTGTATTTACCCTGCACAGATACAAAATAACCCACCCTAATGTAACTCTCTCTGCAAATGTTATATCTGCCACACCTGCAGTGCACATGGGTGGTCATTCTGAGTTGATCGCTAGCTGCATTTGTTCGCAGCGCAGCGATCAGGCAAAAAATTGCAGTTCTGCGCATGCGTATGCGACGCAATGCACACGTGCGATATACGGGCACAACGAATGAAGCAGTTTTGCACAGGGTCTAGTGATGCATTTCTGTTGCACTGGTTACCGCAGAGTGATTGACATGAAGTGGGCACTTTTGGGTGGCAACTGACCGTTTTCAGGGAGTGTTTAGAAAAACGCAGGCATGCCAAGGAAAATGCAGGCATGGCTGGGTGATCGCTGGGCGGGTGTGTGATGTCAAATCCGGAACTGAATAGTCTGAAGTGATCGCAAGCGCTGAGTAGGTTTTGAGCTACTCTGAAACTACACAAAAAAAATTTGCAGGCTCTCAGCGATACAACCATTCGCACTTCTGCTAAGCTAAAATACACTCACAGTGGGCGGCAGCATAGCGTTTGCACGGCTGCTAAAAACTGCTAGCGAGCGATCAACTCAGAATGACTCCCATGGTTTTGCCCAACTGCTAACAAATTTGCTGCAGCTATCAACTCTGAATTACCCCCTTTGTTAGGTGCTGCAGAACCTTCATTGCACCATAATAATGATACATTTTTTCCCTGTTAAGCAATGAAGAATATGTGTATGCTAAATGGTAATAAATTAATAACAAATAGGACCAATTCCCTAAGGCAGTAATGCCTTGCACCACTAGCAAAGCATGGTTAATGCCTTGCACCACTAGCAGGGTATGGTTAAATTTAATAATATTATAAGGGAACCATATATTATGGTTTTGCCTTCTATAGTTATTCAATAGTCATGTTGTACATTTTATTTTGTGTTTATTTTTTTTATTTTTTTTAATGGCATTGGATTTCGTTGAATGGATAAAGGCAGGTACACATTAGGCAATGCTTAAATGGCGGCAATGAATGACTATATCATTGAACGATAGAGCATTCAACGATATAGCGCGTACACCCTGAACGTTATCGTTCAATGATAACAATCAGTGATGTCATCATCGGCATTCCCAGACATGCAGCTCAGCCCAACATTGACGGGTTGAGCTTCATGTCGGCTCAATATTGGTGACTGCTGAATGACGTGCAGGAGCGCACATCATTCATCGTTCACCAATAATACCCCCATGCACACTGGACAACATAAGCCTAAAAATAAATGCTAAAGACATTTATGTTGTTATCGTTTATTTTTTAGGCTGAAATCACCTAGTATGTACCCACCTTTACTTTTACAATGTGTGATAAGATTCCCCAATATACTGGTACTGCTGTACATAAAAAACAGCAATCTTCATTTAGAGAGTTATAGCATGTCAATGCAAAACTGTGACTAAAGAACAGTGCAATGTAGTCAATTTATATCACACCAGGGCCAGTATTTACTAAAATTCCGAGTTTGGCCAATTTGTGTTTTTTTTTTCTAAATCCAATTCACTAAGCACCAATCTCGGCAGTGTCTGGTCTATTCGTAATGGTTTGAATGACAACGTTCCGAAATACGAATGAATAGACCATCGGTCAAACGCGGCTGTTATTTCATAGAATACGGGAATTCACTATTCATTCGTATTTGGGTGTTAGTCTCTGAGTGCTCATATGCGGTCGTATTTTTTTGCGATTCGTTAAAAAAAGCGGCAAAAAAATAGACCTGCTTTTTTCAGTCGTGTTTACATGTGTTGCAAATAAAAAATCACTCACACCTGAATTAGGATGCCTATAAAAGGATGTTAGGCCCATTTCAATACACCTACACTCAGAAATGGCAGCAGGACTGTGGGCCAGTGATCTTTTGTGTGCTGTGGGATTCCTCAGACTCAGACATCAGCCTGTAAGTAACCAGGGCCAAGAAACTGAACATGGTCAGCAGGTTGTACAGGTTCCGCGGAGGCTGTGCAGGCCTCGTTTTTTAGGGGGCGTTTAAACTTGAACGCATTGTCCGATGATAAGGTCATACAGATGTTCCGTCTAAATCGTAACAACATTTTCCGTCTGTATGACCTTGTCAAACTGGGCCTAGACCCTGAGACAGCACGCTCTCGCCCTGTCTCAGGCCTGCACAAACTCCTGGCTGTGTTGCACTTTCTGGCTACTGGCAGCTTTCAGGCTGTGTCTGGGGATGTCATAGGAATCTCACAGCCCTCATTTTCCAGAATCTTAACCCAGGTGATGTATACCTAACGACCTCTTCTGTTTTGTGTTTGTTTTAATTTCTCGGTGGCCAGTTCTGTCCTAAAATCTCATGTTTATTGTTCTTTAAAATGTACACACAGGTGTTGGTTGTTTTGCAGCCCCACATCGAGGCCTCAATCTGCTTCCCTACCCAGGAGTCTCAGTGGCATGCCGTCAGGGTAGATTTCTATGAGCTGGCTGGCATGCCCAATGTGCTTGGAGCCATAGATTGCACACACATTCAGCTGAGACCACCTAGGGGCAGGCAGCACATATATACAAACTGCCATTTCGAACACTCCACAAATGTGCAGGTGGTTTGTGATGCAAATCTCAGAATAATGAGTGTTGTTGCTGGTTACCCTGGGGGCTGCCTTGACTCCTTCATCCTCAGTCAGTCATCCCTCTTTGACAAGTTTGAGGATGGACAAGAGCCAGATGGATGGCTGCTGGGTATGTAATTTGATATGTGTAGGCCTGCGTATACTTTGTCCAAATACAGGTGCAGATGTATTAACCTGTAGAAGGCATAAGGAAGTGTGAAACCAGTGATCTGTGCAAGGTGATAAAGGCACCAGCCAATCACCTCCAATAAGTAAATTAACATTTAGGAACAGATTGTCTGCTGCCTTTATTACCTTGCACATATCACTGGTTTTTCACTTCCTTATGCCTTCTTCAGGTTAATACATCTGCCCCACAGTGTGTTACTTATGTGTTGCTGTATCTTAACATGAATCACGTTACTATATCTGTCTTTTAGGTGATGGAGGATATGGCTGTTTCTCTTGGCTTCTAACTCCATCTTCCCGACCTGATACCCCTGCTGAACACAATTACAATCATGCACATAAATCCACGCGGAATGTGATAGAAAGATGTTTTGGTGTGCTGAAATCTAGGTCTCGGTGTCTGGATAAGTCTGGTGGCCTTTTGTTGTATAGTCCCTCCAAGGTGACTCAAATTGTGTTCTGCTGCTGCTTTCTTCATAACATGTGTTTGCAACAACATCTGCCACATGTTGAGGAGGAGGAAGAAAGCAGCCAGCAAGCAGAGGAATTAGAGACATTTGGTGATACTTGGAGTACTGATGTAGGGAGGCAGGTTAGGCAACAGATCATCAATCGCTATTTCTAAGGTAAGCTTGGTTTGCTTATTTCTTTTTTTGTGTAATCATAAATAGATGTTTTGTTTTTTTTCTCCAAAACCATTACTCAGAATGTGTCTGTCTCCTTGACACATACAAACATATCCTCGCTACAGTGGCGTAACTACTGCCCCCGCAGCCCTCGCGGTGGCTTGGGGGCGAGGGGCTGCGGGGGCGCCACTGATTTACAGCAGACTGACATGCGGACGAGCGTCCGCATGTCAGTCTGCGGTCTCCTTCCCTCCGCCGCTTGTTGGAGGGACACGGAGGGCACAGCGCGCCTCCCTGCGTCCCTCCTGCATCATCTCCGGTGGCCGCAGGTCTAATAGGGGGAAGTGCCGTCCATGAGCTCTAATTGGCTCACGATCCGGCACTTCCCCCTATTAGACCCGCGGCCGCCGGAGATGATGCAGCCGGAGGGACACAGGAGAGGCGAGCTGTGCCCTCCGTGTCCCTCCAAAAAGCGGCGGCGGGGTGGGCGGGAGGTGGGTGAAGAAATATCTGGCACTGGGGCATATATGGCACTAGGGGGAATATCTGGCACTGGGGGGATATCTGGCACTGGGGGGGGGATATCTGGCACTGGGGCATATATGGCACAGGGGGGGAATATCTGGCACTGGGGGCATATATGGCACTGGGGGCATATATGGCACTGGGGGGGAATATCTGGCACTGGGGGCATATATGGCACTGGGGGGTAATATCTGGCACTGAGGGCATATATGGCACGGGGGGGATATCTGGCACTGGGGGCATATATGGCACTGCGGGGGAATATCTGGCACTGGGGGCATATATGGCACTGGGGGCATATTTGGCACTGGGGGGGAATATATGGCACTGGGGGCATATCTGGCACTAGGGGCATATGTGGCACTGGGGGGGAATATCTGGCACTGGGGGCATATGTGGCACTGGGGGGGTATATGTGTACCTGGCACATGGGGGGGGGGCTATATTTGTCACTGGGGCATGTGAGTACCTGGCACCGTGGGGGAATATCTGGCACTGGGGACATATGTGGCACTGGGAGCACAGCCCTAGCAACAAGGACTACCTCCTAGCAACGAGCATGACACCCAGTGCATGAAACACCTGGCAACGAGCATGACACCCAGTGCATGAAACCCCTGGCAACGAGCATGACACCCTGAGCATGAAAACCCCTGACAACGAGCAGGTAATTGAAAAGTAATTAGAAGCCTTACTGTAGGACTTAATGTGTAATGGGCATTACGGTGTGTGGCATAATGTGTCACAGGCATTACGGTGTATGGTATACTATATCGCGGGCATTGTGATATGTGGTATAATGTCTCAGGGTCACTGCAGTGTGTGGCATAATGTATCACGGACATTGCGGTGTGTGTCATAATGTGTCACAGGCATTACGGTGTATGGTATACTATATTGCGGGCATTGTGATATGTGGTATAATGTCTCAGGGTCATTGCAGTGTGTGGCATAATGTATCACGGACATTGCGGTGTGTGTCATAATGTGTCACAGGCATTACGGTGTGTGGTATACTATATCACGGGCATTGTGGTATGTGGTATAATGTCTCAGGGTCATTGCAGTGTGGCATAATACATAACGGGCATTGCGGTGTGTGGCATAGGGTATAACGGGCAGGGCATTGCGGTATGTGTCACAGGCATTACGGTGTATGGTATACTATATCACGGGCATTGTGGTATAATGTCTCAAGGTCATTGCAGTGTGTGGCATAATGTGTCACAGGCATTGTATGTGCTATAATGTATCGGGCATTGCAGTGTGTGGCATAATGTATCACGGACATTGCGGTGTGTGTCATAATGTGTCACAGACATTGTATGTGCTATAATGTATCAGGGGCATTGCAGTGTGTAGCATAATGTTTAACGGGCATTGCGATTCCTGTCATAATGTGTCACAGGCATTACGGTGTGTGGCATAATGTGTCACAGGCATTACGGTGTGTGGCATAATGTGTCGGGGGCATTACAGTGTGTGCATATTGTGTCATGTGCATTATTGTGTGCGGCATAATGTCTAAGGGCCATTGCAGTATGTGGCATAATGTATACTGGGCATTACTATAAGGAGGAAAAATGACAAATAATGTAAGGGGCATGAATCAGGATTATTTTTCTTTCCTGTGGTGGCCAACGTATGGGCGTGCAGGTTGCAAAACTGGGGTATAAGGTAGTCTTTTCCTGCAATGTCACGCCCCTTTATGCAAAACCACGCCCATTCCAATGAAACCACGCCCCTTTTTTGCCGCACGCGCATATTTATCCCTTTCTTGCTCCCAATTATGGAGCATGAAGAGGGGAGGAGGGGGGGGGGGCGCCAAATAATTTTTTTGCTTGGGGGAGAAAAATTTCTAGTTACGCCACTGCCTCGCTATATGAAAAACAAATGTTGCATGTGTATTGTGTGTGTTTTTAATCTCAAAACAACAGATTATGAGTGGCATGCATTAAGTCTGGATAAGTGATCGTAAACTTGCAGTGCTAATTTCTTACAAGCCCACATCATCCATTAAGTATTTCACTTTATCATTGTGTGTAACGTCCTAATGCACAGGTTCACAAACTCGGCCCTCAGGACCACACACAGTGCATGTTTTTCACGAAACCCAGTAGAAGCACAGGTGTATGAATTACTCACAGACATATGTTAAAAGGTTCACAGGTGGAGCTAATTATGTCACTTGTGATTCTGTGAGGAGACCTGCAAAACATGCACTGTGTGGGTTCCTGAGGGCCGAGTTTGCGAACCTGTGTTCCCAAAAAACACTCCTCAACATATAATATGTTAGCCTTGAGGAATACATGTGTCCCTATGTGTGATGCACCATCATATTTAAGACACACAAACTTACTGTAATCAGGAATATTTTATTGCCTAATGTTTGATGCTGTAAACTTGATGATGTGTAAGTAAATACACAGTTTGCCACACATATACATTATTATACACAGTTTGTGCTTTTTGTTGTAAAATTACATATTTGTTTGTTTCTGCATCACGTGTCAAAACATTCTTAATAATTTTAAACACACACAAACATGTCCCAACAATACTGACATTCATTTGGACAATGTTTTTCAAACAAAACAAAGGCAACATATTACAAGCTTTTTACGCAACTCAATTGTGTTCTTCTTGTAATGTTGTATAGATAAGATAGCTAAGATATGTATCACTAACATTGTATTTTGGATTGTCTGCAGGCAAAGAGAATGATTGGAATCTAGAAGTAGTAATGATTAGAAAAAAATCAAGTGGTCAGTTTACTTCCTGCTAAAGACATTCTGACTGGCTGGCAATTATTGTATCTGCAGGCAAAGAGAATGATTGGAATCTAGAAAGAGTAATGATTAGAAAAAAATCAAGTGGTCAGTTTACTTCCTGCTAACATGTATGTGTGGCTCCATCAACATTTCCCGCCTCCAATACCAAATAAAAATGGTTTTGAATAAATGTTCATCCAAAATTTATAATAATTTTTGTGCCACTTATAATTAATGATGTTGAAAAAAGGGTCAAGGACCTAAGTGTTATATTATTTAAGCAACAAAAACACTTGCTAACTTTTTTGAGTTACTTATCACAAATGTCTAACTTGTTTTTGTTCACATTTTTTTGGGTGGCTGCTTGTCCTGCCCTTTGCCTTTAGCACTGTCGTGTTGTCGTGCTCTGGTGGAGCGTCTTGGTGGTGATGAGACTGGCGTGACATTTGGAGTAGTCGTACCAGAACTGCTGCTTGTTTGCGGTTGGTGCATGCATCTGAGTGTTTCATTCAGGTTAGTGAGGGTGGCATTGAGTTCACGTGTAGCAGCATTTTGATTGTCTACTATTCGGAATAAACTTTCATTAATCTTTTGATTGTTTTGAAAAATGCTCATGTAACTTTGCTGCTGTCTGTGCTGTTCTTCCATTATGCGCTGTAAGTTGCCCATGACCTGTGTAATGTCTGTACGCATGAGTTCCATGGTATTGCCTATTCTGGTTGTTTGCTCATTTTCTCTACTCAGATTTCTTGATATTCTTCTGAGGTGAGATGGTAGGCCTGCAAACATTTGTGTCTGCTTACGTAGGCAATCTTCATTAGTGGCCTGCTGTCTAGCCCAAATGGACCAAAACACCTGATCAGGGCCTTGTGTTCCTGGTGTTGTTGGGCTGTGTTGTGGTGATGGTGTGCTTTGCTGTGGTGGTGTACTCACAGGTGCTGGGGGGCTCATTCCTTGCATTAATGGCTGCATTTCTAAGATGTTTGTCTCCTCCATGTCACTGTGTTGCTGTTGTTGCGGAGGGATGCTGTTCCCAGGACTCGAAGCTGAAATGTTAATTAAATCTCCGTTAGCTATCCATATGTTTGAGAAATGTAAACAAATCACTACACATGGGGGGCAATTTACTAAGATGGGAGTTCTATTTAAGATGGGATGTTGCCCATAGCAAACAATCAGCTTCTACTTCTCATTTATCTAGCACCTTCTAGAAGATAATACCTGGAATCTGATTGGTTGCTATGGGCAACATCCCATCTTCAATAGAATGCCCATCTTAGAAAATTTACCACATGGAACACATGTGATTCACTGTTGCTTTCAACTATTCTGGCTAGCAACATCATCACTCATAGCTTAAATACATACATATGCCTGTTTGTGGCAATTGTGTCTGGTAACTTAATTGTGAAAGCAAACACTTTATTTTTTTTGTAGCTCACACATACTCCACCATAAAAACACATTGGAATACATAATGTCTTACCTTATAGCTTTGTTCAAACAAACATAGTAATGTTTTTATGTGTATTTTGCAATGTTACCTCAAACACACATGTGAAATGTTGAAAAAAAAACTTACTTTTTTCATAAAAACAAACATGCTTTTTTGTTGCAGCATCTTACACACAATGTCATACTGTATGGCTCAAGTGGACATACATATCTTTACTGGATGTGGACAAGGACATTTAGATTGGATTCCATTTCAGCTTTTACTTACTGCGGTAAGTATTTACTTTTTTGATGTGTTTTGACTTAATGCGGTTATGAAATTTTTAGATTACGTACTGAATTTTTACACATTTTTTTCAGTTTGATACTCACAATCAAGATGAGGGGAGTGTGGATGACGCCTTGGAGGTGTGTCCAAAATTTGGAGTGGGGGGACAGAACATACGGATGATAATCTTCGTGGCGGGGTAGCCTGCTGTGTTTGGGCCGGGACATACAACCTTGCTTTCTTTTCGGCCACAGGTTTTTTGTGGTGATGTCTTTCAGAAGTGCCAATTCTGCTGCTCCATACTTCTTTTGATGGACCTTTTAATGAAAGTGCAATTTTGTTATGGCCATTCCTTTACAAGCATACCCTATACTACAATGGACACTTTACCTACTTCCGCAGTGTCATCATCATCATCATCATCATCAGATGTGATAGGAGTTACTGGCCGACGAGGAGTGCTGCTTTTTTCAGACACTGTATAAAATGAATTATAATTCAAAAATCATGCTTTTGTGTATACATCCACCCATTATGCTTATAAACATTTATTCTTTTAGAAATGCTTGGCTTTTTAAAAAAAAAAAAAAAGGAACAGAAAAAAATAAAAAAAACAACAATGACCAAAACACATATGCACTATGGCAACATCAACACAGGAAAACATGTACAGGACACTGACATAGGCCACAAGTTCAAGGAAAGGTTTTTAAAAATTAAAAAAAAAAAACACAACTTCATTTTGTATTGGTAGGAAAAATATTACAGATGCAATATCGAATTTGCTCTGTGATGTGGCACTCCACAGACACATTACCACTATATGAGCAAAAACAAAATGCAGCAATTTGTTTAATAAAAAACACTGCAGTGTGGTGTCACAGTACAAATACAAGCAAACAACAAAATTTTTAAAAAATTTTTTTAAAAAAAAAACATAACATTATCTAAAGATGACATTACACATGTAAGTGGTTCCCAAACCACTTTCCAGTACTCCAGCCTCTAACATCACAACCACTTTTTTTAAACAAAACCACATGGATCACTTAAATATAAAACATAGTCACAATTTCAAATTCCAAAAAAAAACAACTGGAAAACATTATTGCAGGACAATTCAGAGACACACCAAGTCCAAACTACCAATGCAAAAAAACTGCCTGAAAAACACATGACATACAATAAAGTAAGAGGTTACATTGACTTTTATATAAAATATTAACCAAAACAATGTATTTGCTGACACACACTAGAAGATGGGAGTAATATGCAATGTCACATGACACACATTCAAAAAAAATAATAATAATAATTAAAAAAAAAAACACATGCTCACCATTCTTCCTGGGCCTATCTGAATCCCGGACATGGGTTGCAGAGACAACTTCTGGAGGGATTACACTCCGCATGGGCTCCTCATACTCCAGATAACTTGCAATATAGGGCTGCCCACCACCGGTTTTCCGAGCCGACTTGGCCTCCTTGGCCATTTTGGACTTGACACGTCGCTTTATGTCATTGTACCGTTTGCGGCACGTGTCCTCAGCCCGCTTGACCACCCCCTCACTATTGACAGCAGCAACTACTTTCGCCCACAACACCGTCTTCCTCCGTGTTGGCACCTTGGCGGACTCCGGCCCAAATAGCTGCCTCTGATACTTCATCAGCTCACGCACCAATGCCACATTTTCAGCAAAACTAAACTTAACATTCCGCCCAGTCTAAGTAGTGGTGCGTGGCTGCGGAGCACTCTGACTGTCACTATCACTTGAGGCTGCTGCAGCAACCTCACCCACCTCCTCCACCTCACTAACCTCACTAAAACTCACCTCCTCCACCTGACCAATCTCCTCCCCCTCTCTCACACCCTCCACCTCTGAGTCACACATAATTGTGTGTGTAAACAGTTAACACAGGGGGGAAAAAAGACAAACAACACACTCCTCCACTACCACTACACAACTCTCTCACACACACACACACACACACACACACACACACAAACACTGACAAGGGACTATAAAGAAAAATAACTTGGACTAAAAATGAGACAAAACCACAAAATACAAGACAACAAGAATGACAAGACGACTTTCAAACACAATACCACACTCAGAAATCGCTACCACCACTCCTCTTCAAACCACAAATTCACCTACCTCCACAGCACAACCTCCCTCCTCCTCACCACTAACTAAACCCACGAGGTGCGGACGGTTTGGGGTGTATTTATATTGTTGCGCACAGACACTCCTACCATCTGAAACACAACCAATCACGAACGGGGATGAAAATCGAAACTGAAAGTGAAAATGCGGCCGCGAAGAAAAAAAAACCCTGCCGCGTTTAACTTAGGAAAAAACCAGCAAATACATCATAGACACGTATGCAAACGACAATGACGGCCGTAAATGTACCAAAAAATACCGACTGGCATCGACATCGGAAAACACAAAAACAATAAAGTCGACTGCTTCGTAACTTTGCGTATATGGGGGGTCATTCCGAGTTGTTCGCTCGGTAAAAATCTTCGCATTGCAGCGATTTTCCGCTTAATGCGCATGCACAATGTCCGCACTGCGACTGCGCCAAGTAAATTTGCTATGCAGTTAGGAATTTTACTCACGGCTTTTTTATCGTTCTGGCGATCGTAATGTGATTGACAGGAAATAGGTGTTACTGGGTGGAAACAGTCCGTTTTATGGGCATGTGGGAAAAAACGCTACCGTTTCCGGAATAAACGCAGGAGCGGCCGGAGAAACGGGGGAGTGTCTGGGCGAACGCTGGGTGTGTTTGTGACGTCAAACCAGGAACGACAAGCACTGAAATGATCGCAGATGCCGAGTAAGTCTGGAGCTACTCAGAAACTGCTACGAGGTGTGTAATCGCAATATTGCGAATACATCGTTCGCAATTTTAAGATGCTAAGATTCACTCCCAGTAGGCGGCGGTTTAGCATGAGCAAATCTGCTAAAATCCGCTTGCGAGCGAACAACTCGGAATGACCCCCATGGATTCAAAAAGTTGCATGAAAATGCACCCAATACAAAACGAGTTTAAACACTACACAAACCGACTCAAACACGAATATTAGTAAATATTGGCCCAGGTGTATACACTTGCTACACCTGTGACAAAGAACATGATTTTGATTCTTCTGTAATATTGAAAATACAGTGTGCCTTGGCTGGCTCACAATAGGCTCATATTTATATTTTATGTGAATGAAATCACTGTGCTAATGATATATAGCAGCTCCATTTGAGAAAGAAGTAATATGTTTAAAAATAAAAAGGAACACTTAAGGTGTGTTCACAGGGTAAGATCTTTTCTTCCGATTCTGACTATATAGTCAGAATCGGAAGAAAAGATAGTGCAGATCGCAAGGTGACAGTCACCTTGCGATCCCGATCCGATGCCGATGCGCGGCCCCGCGCGGTCGGCATCGGCCGAAAAAAAAGGCAGTGCAGGCAAGTCAATCCTGACTATCTCTATAGAAGAGTTAGTCAGGATTGACACTTAGCCAAAATCGCACAGAACCAGGATCGCAAGCACACTCATTATGTGCTTGAGATACTGGCTAAGTGCAGACCCGGCCCCCCGTCGCACAGTGAGAATCGGATAAGTCCGAATCTCACCGTGTGTACACGGCCTTAGGATGTGTAACGAGATAGTAAAATAAAATAAATGCTAATACCTGTAATTAAGAAAGGGGGTTAGTAATAATGGGGGTAATTCCAAGTTGATCGCAGCAGGAAATTTTTTAGCAGTTGGGCAAAACCATGTGCACTGCAGGTGTGGCAGAAATAACATTTGCAGAGAGAGTTAGATTTGGTTGGGTTATTTTATTTCTGTGCAGGGTAAAAACTGGCTGCTTTATTTTTACACTGCAAATTAGATTGCAGATTGAACACACCACACCCAAATCTAACTCTCTCTGCACATGTTATATCTGCCTCCCCTGCAGTGCACATGGTTTTGCCCAATTGCTAACAGAATTCCTGCTGCGATCAACTTGGAATTACCCCCAATGTTTTACAGCCCTCTTGAGCAAAAGTAAGGTAGTCCGTAACAGTGATGATTTGTGGGTTCCTACATTAGCCATCTGTGAGAGTCATGCAGGGCAAAAGGTAATTCTGGATGCTGTCTAGTTACCACTACTGCTGCCTGCCATGATTTTATCCACTCTCCTCAGCCGAGGAAGATGGATTGCGGATAAAATTATGGCAGGCAGGCAAGCAGCAGTAGGTATAGCAAGACAGCATCCAGAATTTCCTTTTGCCCTGCATGACTCCCATAGATGGCTAATATAGGAATGCACAAACCACAACTGTTATGGACTCCCTCACTTTTGCTCAAGAGGGCTGTAAAACATTATTGCTAACCCCCTTTTTTTATTTACAAGTATTAGCATTTATTTTATTTTACTATCTCATTACTAAAGATGTGCAGTAGGGATGTGCACTTGAAATTTTTCGGGTTTTGTGTTTTGGTTTTGGGTTCGGTTCCGCGGCCGTGTTTTGGGTTCGACCGCGTTTTGGCAAAACCTCACCGAATTTTTTTTGTCGGATTCGGGTGTGTTTTGGATTCGGGTGTTTTTTTCAAAAAACCCTAAAAAACAGCTTAAATCATAGAATTTGGGGGTCATTTTGATCCCAAAGTATTATTAACCTCAAAAACCATAATTTCCACTCATTTTCAGTCTATTCTGAATACCTCACACCTCACAATATTATTTTTAGTCCTAAAATTTGCACCGAGGTCGCTGGATGACTAAGCTAAGCGACTCTAGTGGCCGACACAAACACCTGGCCCATCTAGGAGTGGCACTGCAGTGTCACGCAGGATGGCCCTTCCAAAAAACACTCACCAAACAGCACATGACGCAAAGAAAAAAAGAGGCGCAATGAGGTAGCTGTGTGAGTAAGCTAAGCGACCCTAGTGGCCGACACAAACACCTGGCCCATCTAGGAGTGGCACTGCAGTGTCACGCAGGATGGCCCTTCCAAAAAACACTCCCCAAACAGCACATGACGCAAAGAAGAAAAAAAGAGGCGCAATGAGGTAGCTGTGTGAGTAAGATAAGCGACCCTAGTGGCCGACACAAACACCTGGCCCATCTAGGAGTGTCACTGCAGTGTCACGCAGGATGGCCCTTCCAAAAAACACTCCCCAAACAGCACATGACGCAAAGAAGAAAAAAAGAGGCGCAATGAGGTAGCTGTGTGAGTAAGCTAAGCGACCCTAGTGGCCGACACAAACACCTGGCCCATCTAGGAGTGTCACTGCAGTGTCACGCAGGATGGCCCTTCCAAAAAACACTCCCCAAACAGCACATGACGCAAAGAAGAAAAAAAGAGGCGCAATGAGGTAGCTGTGTGAGTAAGCTAAGCGACCCTAGTGGCCGACACAAACACCTGGCCCATCTAGGAGTGGCACTGCAGTGTCACGCAGGATGGCCCTTCCAAAAAACACTCCCCAAACAGCACATGACGCAAAGAAGAAAAAAAGAGGCGCAATGAGGTAGCTGTGTGAGTAAGATAAGCGACCCTAGTGGCCGACACAAACACCTGGCCCATCTAGGAGTGGCACTGCAGTGTCACGCAGGATGGCCCTTCCAAAAAACACTCCCCAAACAGCACATGACGCAAAGAAGAAAAAAAGAGGCGCAATGAGGTAGCTGTGTGAGTAAGATAAGCGACCCTAGTGGCCGACACAAACACCTGGCCCATCTAGGAGTGGCACTGCAGTGTCACGCAGGATGGCCCTTCCAAAAAACACTCCCCAAACAGCACATGACGCAAAGAAGAAAAAAAGAGGCGCAATGAGGTAGCTGTGTGAGTAAGCTAAGCGACCCTAGTGGCCGACACAAACACCTGGCCCATCTAGGAGTGGCACTGCAGTGTCACGCAGGATGGCCCTTCCAAAAAACACTCCCCAAACAGCACATGACGCAAAGAAGAAAAAAAGAGGCGCAATGAGGTAGCTGTGTGAGTAAGCTAAGCGACCCTAGTGGCTGACACAAACACCTGGCCCATCTAGGAGTGGCACTGCAGTGTCACGCAGGATGGCCCTTCCAAAAAACACTCCCCAAACAGCACATGACGCAAAGAAGAAAAAAAGAGGCGCAATGAGGTAGCTGTGTGAGTAAGATAAGCGACCCTAGTGGCCGACACAAACACCTGGCCCATCTAGGAGTGGCACTGCAGTGTCACGCAGGATGGCCCTTCCAAAAAACACTCCCCAAACAGCACATGACGCAAAGAAAAATGAAAGAAAAAAGAGGTGCAAGATGGAATTGTCCTTGGACCCTCCCACCCACCCTTATGTTGTATAAACAGGACATGCACACTTTAACCAACCCATCATTTCAGTGACAGGGTCTGCCACATGACTGTGACTGAAATGACGGGTTGGTTTGGACCCCCACCGAAAAAGAAGCAATTAATCTCTCCTTGCACAAACTGGCTCTACAGAGGCAAGATGTCCACCTCATCATCATCCTCCGATATATCACCGTGTACATCCCGCTCCTCACAGATTATCAATTCGTCCCCACTGGAATCCACCATCTCAGCTCCCTGTGTACTTTGTGGAGGCAATTGCTGCTGGTCAATGTCTCCACGGAGGAATTGATTATAATTAATTTTAATGAACATCATCTTCTCCACATTTTCTGGAAGTAACCTCGTACGCAGATTGCTGACAAGGTGAGCGGCGGCACTAAACACTCTTTCGGAGTACACACTTGTGAGAGGGCAACTTAGGTAGAATAAAGCCAGTTTGTGCAAGGGCCTCCAAATTGCCTCTTTTTCCTGCCAGTATAAGTACGGACTGTCTGACGTGCCTACTTGGATGCGGTCACTCATATAATCCTCCACCATTCTTTCAATGGGGAGAGAATCATATGCAGTGACAGTAGACGACATGTCCGTAATCGTTGTCAGGTCCTTCAGTCCGGACCAGATGTCAGCATCAGCAGTCGCTCCAGACTGCCCTGCATCACCGCCAGCGAGTGGGCTCTGAATTCTGAGCCTTTTCCTCGCACCCCCAGTTGCGGGAGAATGTGAAGGAGGAGATGTTGACAGGTCGCGTTCCGCTTGACTTGACAATTTTGTCACCAGCAGGTCTTTCAACCCCAGCAGACTTGTGTCTGCCGGAAAGAGAGATCCAAGGTAGGTTTTAAATCTAGGATCGAGCACGGTGGCCAAAATGTAGTGCTCTGATTTCAACAGATTGACCACCCGTGAATCCTTGTTAAGCGAATTAAGGGCTCCATCCACAAGTCCCACATGCCTAGCAGAATCGCTCCCTTTTAGCTCCTCCTTCAATGCCTCCAGCTTCTTCTGCAAAAGCCTGATGAGGGGAATGACCTGACTCAGGCTGGCAGTGTCTGAACTGACTTCACGTGTGGCAAGTTCAAAAGGTTGCAGAACCTTGCACAACGTTGAAATCATTCTCCACTGCGCTTGAGACAGGTACATTCCACCTCCTATATCGTGCTCAATTGTATAGGCTTGAATGGCCTTTTGCTGCTCCTCCAACCTCTGAAGCATATAGAGGGTTGAATTCCACCTCGTTACCACTTCTTGCTTCAGATGATGGCAGAACAGGTTCAGGCGTTTTTGGTGGTGCTCCAGTCTTCTGTACGTGGTGCCTGTACGCCGAAAGTGTCCCGCAATTCTTCTGGCCACCGACAGCATCTCTTGCACGCCCCTGTCGTTTTTTAAAAAATTCTGCACCACCAAATTCAAGGTATGTGCAAAACATGGGACGTGCTGGAATTTGCCCATATTTAATGCACACACAATATTGCTGGCGTTGTCCGATGCCACAAATCCACAGGAGAGTCCAATTGGGGTAAGCCATTCCGCGATGATCTTCCTCAGTTGCCGTAAGAGGTTTTCAGCTGTGTGCGTATTCTGGAAACCGGTGATACAAAGCGTAGCCTGCCTAGGAAAGAGTTGGCGTTTGCGAGATGCTGCTACTGGTGCCGCCGCTGCTGTTCTTGCGGCGGGAGTCCATACATCTACCCAGTGGGCTGTCACAGTCATATAGTCCTGACCCTGCCCTGCTCCACTTGTCCACATGTCCGTGGTTAAGTGGACATTGGGTACAACTGCATTTTTTAGGACACTGGTGAGTCTTTTTCTGACGTCCGTGTACATTCTCGGTATCGCCTGCCTAGAGAAGTGGAACCTAGATGGTATTTGGTAACGGGGGCACACTACCTCAAGAAATTGTCTAGTTCCCTGTGAACTAACGGCGGATACCGGACGCACGTCTAACACCAACATAGTTGTCAAGGCCTCAGTTATCCGCTTTGCAACAGGATGACTGCTGTGATATTTCATCTTCCTCGCAAAGGACTGTTGGACAGTCAATTGCTTGGTGGAAGTAGTAAAAGTGGGCTTACGACTTCCCCTCTGGGATGACCATCGACTCCCAGCAGCAACAACAGCAGCGCCAGCAGCAGTAGGCGTTACACGCAAGGATGCATCGGAGGAATCCCAGGCAGGAGAGGACTCGTCAGAATTGCCAGTGACATGGCCTGCAGGACTATTGGCATTCCTGGGGAAGGAGGAAATTGACACTGAGGGAGTTGGTGGGGTGGTTTGCGTGAGCTTGGTTACAAGAGGAAGGGATTTACTGGTCAGTGGACTGCTTCCGCTGTCGCCCAAAGTTTTTGAACTTGTCACTGACTTATTATGAATGCGCTGCAGGTGACGTATAAGGGAGGATGTTCCGAGGTGGTTAACGTCCTTACCCCTACTTATTACAGCTTGACAAAGGCAACAAACGGCTTGCCAAATGTTGTCCGCATTTCTGGTGAAATACTTCCACACCGAAGAGCTGATTTTTTTGGTATTTTCACCAGGCATGTCAACGGCCCTATTCCTCCCACGGACAACAGGTGTCTCCCCGGGTGCCTGACTTAAACAAACCACCTCACCATCAGAATCCTCCTTGTCAATTTCCTCCCCAGCACCAGCAACACCCATATCCTCCTCATCCTGGTGTACTTCAACACTGACATCTTCAATCTGACTATCAGGAACTGGACTGCGGGTGCTCCTTCCAGCACTTGCAGGGGGCGTGCAAATGGTGGAAGGCGCATGCTCTTCACGTCCCGTGTTGGGAAGGTCAGGCATCGCAACCGACACAATTGGACTCTCCTTGTGGATTTGGGATTTCAAAGAACGCACAGTTCTTTGCGGTGCTTTTGCCAGCTTGAGTCTTTTCAGTTTTCTAGCGAGAGGCTGAGTGCTTCCATCCTCATGTGAAGCTGAACCACTAGCCATGAACATAGGCCAGGGCCTCAGCCGTTCCTTGCCACTCCGTGTGGTAAATGGCATATTGGCAAGTTTACGCTTCACCTCCGACAATTTTATTTTAGATTTTGGAGTCCTTTTTTTACTGATATTTGGTGTTTTGGATTTTACATGCTCTGTACTATGACATTGGGCATCGGCCTTGGCAGACGACGTTGCTGGCATTTCATCGTCTCGGCCATGATTAGTGGCAGCAGCTTCAGCACGAGGTGGAAGTGGATCTTGATCTTTCCCTAATTTTGGAACCTCAACATTTTTGTTCTCCATATTTTAATAGGCACAACTAAAAGACACAGAGGTAGCTACAGCCGTGGACTACCGTACTGTGTCTGCTGCTAATATAGACTGGATGATAATGAGATGAAATCAATATATATTATATCACACTAGTACTGCAGCCGGACAGGTATATATATTATGTAATGACTGATGACGGACCTGCTGGACACTGTCAGCTCAGCAGCACCGCAGACTGCTACAGTAAGCTACTATAGTAGTATGTATAAAGAAGAAAGAAAAAAAAAACCACAGGTAGGTGGTATACAATTATGGATGGACGAGCGACTGCCGACACAGAGGTAGCTACAGCCGTGGACTACCGTACTGTGTCTGCTGCTAATATAGACTGGATGATAATGAGATGAAATCAATATATATTATATCACACTAGTACTGCAGCCGGACAGGTAGATATATTTATTATGTAATGACTGATGACGGACCTGCTGGACACTGTCAGCTCAGCAGCACCGCAGACTGCTACAGTAAGCTACTATAGTAGTATGTATAAAGAAGAAAAAAAAAAACACGGGTAGGTGGTATACAATTATGGATGGACGAGCGACTGCCGACACAGAGGTAGCTACAGCCGTGGACTACCGTACTGTGTCTGCTGCTAATATAGACTGGATGATAATGAGATGAAATCAATATATATATATATATATATAATATCACTAGTACTGCAGCCGGACAGGTATATATATTTATTATGTAATGACTGATGACGGACCTGCTGGACACTGTCAGCTCAGCAGCACCGCAGACTGCTACAGTAAGCTACTATAGTAGTATGTATAAAGAAGAAAAAGAAAAAACCACGGGTAGGTGGTATACAATTATGGATGGACGAGCGACTGCCGACACAGAGGTAGCTACAGCCGTGGACTACCGTACTGTGTCTGCTGCTAATATAGACTGGATGATAATGAGATGAAATCAATATATATATATATAATATCACTAGTACTGCAGCCGGACAGGTATATATATTTATTATGTAATGACTGATGACGGACCTGCTGGACACTGTCAGCTCAGCAGCACCGCAGACTGCTACAGTAAGCTACTATAGTAGTATGTATAAAGAAGAAAGAAAAAAAAAAACCACGGGTAGGTGGTATACAATATTATATATATATTATATACAATTATATATATATATATATATATATATATTAAACTCACTGGTGGTGATTATTAAACTGGTGGTCAGGTCACTGGTCACACTATCAGCAACTTGCAAGTAGTACTCCTAAGCAGACAATCACAATATATATTATACTGGTGGTCAGTGTGGTCACAATGGCAGTGTGGCACTCTGGCAGCAAAAGTGTGCACTGTACGTTATATGTACTCCTGAGTCCTGCTCTCAGACTCTAACTGCTCCCCACTGTCAGTGTCTCCCCCACAAGTCAGATAATACAGTCACACTATCTATCACTTCAGCAAGTAACTACTAGTACTCCTCCTAATGCTCCCCAAAATTACTACTGTGTCTCTCTCTACTGTCTCACTCTCTTCTCTATAAACGGAGAGGACGCCAGCCACGTCCTCTCCCTATGAATCTCAATGCACGTGTGAAAATGGCGGCGACGCGCGGCTCCTTATATAGAATCCGAGTCTCGCGATAGAATCCGAGCCTTGCGAGAATCCGACAGCGGGATGATGACGTTCGGGCGCGCTCGGGTTAACCGAGCAAGGCGGGAAGATCCGAGTCGCTCGGCCCCGTGTAAAAAAAACTGAAGTTCGGGCGGGTTCGGATTCCGAGGAACCGAACCCGCTCACCCCTAATGTGCAGTAGCACCATTCGTGTTTTGTGTTTTGGTTTTGGTTCTAAATCCCAGCTCGTGTTTTGGTTTTGGATTGGTTTTGCCAAAACCACCTTTTCGTGTTTTGGTTTTGGTTTTGGATCTGGATGATTTACCCCACAGCATTTTGGGGTAATTTTGATCCTACGTTATTATTGACCTCAATAACATTCATTTCCACTCATTTCCAGTCTATTCTGAACACCTCACACCTCACAATATTGTTTTTAGGCCAAAAGGTTGCACAGAGGTGGCTGTATGACTAAGCTAAGCGACACAAGTGTGCGGCACAAACACCTGGCCCATCTAGGAGTGGAACTGCAGTGTCAGACAGGACGGCAGATTTAAAAAATAGTCCCCAAACAGCACATGATGCAAAGATAAAAAGAGGTGCAATGAGGTAGCTGTGTGACTAAGCTAAGCGACCCAAGTGGCCGACACAAACACCTGGCCCATCTAGGAGTGGCACTGCAGTGTCAGACAGGATGGCAGATTTAAAAAATAGTCCCCAAACAGCACATGATGCAAAGAAAAAAAGAGGTGCAATGAGGTAGCTGTGTGACTAAGCTAAGCGACCCAAGTGGCCGACACAAACACCTGGCCCATCTAGGAGTGGCACTGCAGTGTCAGACAGGACGCAGATTTAAAAAATGGTCCCCAAACAGCACATGATGCAAAGAAAAAAAGAGGTGCACTAAGGTCGCTGGATGGCTAAGCTAAGCGACCCAAGTGGCCAACACAAACACCTGGCCCATCTAGGAGTGGCACTGCAGTGTCAGACAGGATGGCAGATTTAAAAAATAGTCCCCAAACAGCACATGATGCAAAGAAAAAAAGAGGTGCAATGAGTTAGCTGTGTGGCTAAGCTAAGCGATCCAAGTGGCCGACACAAACACCTGGCCCATCTAGGAGTGGCACTGCAGTTTTCTAGCGAGAGGATGAGTGCTTCCATCCTCATGTGAATCTGAACCACTAGCCATGAACATAGGCCAGGGCCTCAGCCGTTCCTTGCCACTCCGTGTCGTAAATGGCATATTGGCAAATTTACGCTTCTCATCAGACGCTTTTAATTTTGATTTTTGGGTCATTTTACTGAACTTTTGTAGTATACTTGATGACACAGAGGTAAAGCAATGGACTACTGTACCGTACTGCTATATATATACTGGTGGTCACAGCAACATTCTGCCCTGTCCCCTCCTACTATATACTACGCACAACTAAAATGCAGCACAGGTATGGATGCATAGTATACTTGATGACACAGAGGTAGAGCAGTGGACTACTGTACCGTACTGCTATATATATACTGGTGGCCACAGCAACATTCTGCCCTGTCCCCTCCTACTATATACTACGCACAACTAAAATGCAGCACAGGTATGGATGCATAGTATACTTGACGACATAGAGGTAGAGCAGTGGACTACTGTACCGTACTGCTATATATATACTGGTGGTCACAGGTGCAATGAGGCTGCTGGATGACTTTGCTAAGCAAAACAAGTGTGCGGCACAAACACCTGGCCCATCTAGGAGTGGCACTGCTGTGTCAGACAGGATGTCAGATTTAAAAAATAGGCCCCAAACAGCACATGATGCAAATAAGAAAAAGAAGTGCATCGAGGTTGCTGTATGACTATGCTAAACGACACAACCACTTGGCCCATCTAGTAGTGGCATGCAGTGGCTGAATGTTGAAAGTGGCCACAATTTTTCAGTCCATTGGCAGCATCTCCTGCATGCCCCTGTCATTTTAAAAAAAATTCTGCAATTGGTGGACTTAAACGGCAGTAACCATGGACTAATACAGCAGTACCCCTGGACTTATACGGCAGTGCCAGAGAGGATGGCACTTTAAAAAATCAGGCCTCAAACAGCACATGATGCAAATATGAAAAAGAGGTGCACCAAGGTTGCTGTATAACGAAGCTAAGCGACACAAGTGTGCGGCACAAACACCCGGCCCGTCTAGGAGTGGCACTGCAGTATCAGACAGGAGGGTGAATATAAAAAAGGCCCCAAACAGCACATCATACAAAGATGTAAAAGAGGTGCAATGAGGTAACTGTATGACTAAGCTAAGCGACACAAACAATTGGTACGTGTAGAAGTGGCATTGCAGTGTCAGAAAGGATGGCACTTTTAAAATAATAGTACCCAAACAGCACATCATGCCAAAAAGTAAAAGAGGGCAATGAAGTAGCTGAATGACTAAGCTAAGCAACACAAGTGTGTGGCACAAACACCTGTCCCATCTAGGGTTGACACTGCAGTCCCGATGCACTAATGGCGGATACCGGACGCACGTCTAGCACCAGCATAGTTGTTATGGCCTCAGTTATCCGCTTTGAAACAGGGTATATATATACACGGCAGTATCATTGGAATTATATGGCAGTACCACTGGACATATACGGCAGTATCACTGGAATTATATGGCAGAATCACTGGAATTATACGGCAGAATCACTGGAATTATACGGTAGGATCACTGGATTTATACACCAGTACCACTGGAATTATACAGCAGGATCACTGGAATTATACAGCAGGATCACTGGAATTATATGGCAGGATCACTGGAATTATACGGCAGTACAGCTGTACATATACGGCAGCATCATTGGACATATACGACAGTATCACTGGACATATATACGGCAGTATCACTGGACTGGATTTATACGCCAGTACCACTGGAATTATACTGCAGGATCACTGGAATTATACGGCAGGATCACTGGACATATATGGCAGTATCAATAGACATATTCGGCAGTATCACTGGACATATACGGCAGTATCACTGGACATATTCGGCAGTATCACTGGACTGGATTTATACGCCAGTACCACTGGAATTATATGGCAGGATCACTGGAATTATACGTCATACCACTGGACATAATATCAATGGACATATATGCGGCAGTATCACTGGACATATACGGCAGAATCACTGGACCGGATTTATACTCCAGTAATACTGGAATTATAGACAGGATCACTGGAATTATACGGCAGGATCACTGGAATTATACGGCAGTACCGCTGGACATATATAGCAGTATCAATGGACATATATGGCAGTATCACTGGACTGGACTTATACGCTAGTCCCACTGGAATTATATGGCAGGATCACTGGAATTATATGGCAGGATCACTGGAATTACACGGCAGGATCACTGGAATAATACGGCAGTACCGCTGGACATATACGGCAGTATCAATGGACATATACGGCCGTATCAATGGACATATACGACAGTATCAGTGGACATATACAACCGTACCACTGGAAATATACGGCAGTATCACTGTACAAATATGGCAGTATCACTGGACTGGATTTATACATCAGTACCACTGGAGTTATACGACAGGATCACTGGAATTATACGGCAGGATCACTGGAATTATACTGCAGGATCACTGGATTTATATGCCAGTACTTCTGGACATATACAGCAGTATCACTGGACATATATGGCAGTACCACTGGACATATACAGCAGCACAGGGACACCACCACTGGACTGATGCAGGACAAAACAGCACCACTGCAATGGACTGGACTTATACAGTAGCACTAAAAATATGGCAGCAGAGGACACCACCACTGTTACTGGACTGATGCAGCACAAGACACTACCACTGTACTGATGCAGGACAACACAGAACCACTGCAATGGACTGGACTTATACAGCAGCACTGGACATATGACAGCAGAGGACACCACCACCGTGGCTGGACTGATGCAGCACAATACACCACTGAGCTTATGCAGCACAACACAGCACCACTGGACTGGACTTTTACAGCAGCACTGGACATATAGCAGCAGAGGACACAATCACTGTGACTGGACTGATGCAGCAGAAGACACTAACACTGAACTGATGCATGACACTGAGGATGGAGACATGTTCTCTCTCTGCACTCTCCAATGTAGGCATGAAAATGGTTGGGACGCGCGGCTCCTTATATGGAATCCAAACCCTGCGAGAATCCGACAGCGGGATGATGATGTTTTGCCTCGTTCTGGTTTCCGAGTCAAGCGGGAAAACCCAAGCCTGACTCAGATCCAGGCTCGGGTAGTGAAGTTCGAGGGGGTTTGGTTCTCTGAGAACCGAACCCGCTTATCTCTACTCATTACACATTCCAACCTCTCCTTTTTATCTTTAATCATATTTAGATTTGCTTCCTCTTTTTAAGCCATGCTAATCCTGTTGGTAATGAAAGACTAGTGTTGTCATAATGAGAAACATATTAGATATAGCTAACAAGATATGCATTGTTTCAGTCTGCTATTTTAACTTTCTGTGCTCCATATGTTGATAATAACCAATACAACCATCTTAAATAAACAATATTAAAATAATTAATAATTCCATTTTAAGATTTTTTTGTGAATTAACTACTCTAACTATGGCCCTCATTCCGAGTTGTTCGCTCGCAAGTGAATTTTAGCAGATTTGCTCATGCTAAGCCGCCGCCTACTGGGAGTGAATCTTAGCATCTTAAAATTGCGAACGATGTATTCGCAATATTGCGATTACACACCTCGTAGCAGTTTCTGAGTTGCTTCAGACTTACTCGGCATCTGTGATCAGTTCAGTGCTTGTCGTTCCTGGTTTGACGTCACAAACACACCCAGCGTTCGCCCAGACACTCCTCCGTTTCTACAGCCACTCCTGCGTTTTTTCCGGAAACGGTAGCATTTTTTCCCACACGCCCATAAAACGGCCTGTTTCCGCCCAGTAACACCCATTTCCTGTCAATCACATTACGATCGCCAGAACGATGAAAAAGCCGTGAGTAAAATTACTAAGTGCATAGCAAATTTACTTGGCGCAGTCGCAGTGCGGACATTGCGCATGCGCATTAAGCGGAAAATCGATGCGATGCGAAGATTTTTACCGAGCGAACAACTCGGAATGAGGGCCTATGTTCAGACCAACCAGAGAAAGTATTAATTTGGTATTCTTGCAATAATAGTTGCAGAGAGCACATGGAAGTTATAAAGGTTTTATAACATTAGAAAGGTTTCAAAAACAGCTCTGGTTATATAATTGTTGATAATCATTAACAATTTAAAATGTTTTTGTCATATTTGTTGACTGGCTTTTTCCACCTTATTCAAATTAAGCAATTTAATTTTACAGTATATTTGTTATTGAGCACATTACACAGTACCTGTAATCTGATTGGTTGATTTGTAAATTGATCTTCTTTAATGAGGTTTCCAATTACGTGGACTAATTATTATTGATATAATTGTAAGTTCTACAGACAAATGTGCATTATAATAATTACTGATTTTATTGCAATTATGATGTTCTAAAATTCTGTTTCACTGTTAATTTAGTTGTGCTTAAATGATTGACTTTATGGGGGGTATTCAATTGTTTGAAAAGTCAGTTTGGTGTCTGTTTTTTCCAATCTAATAGACAGAAAAAAACAGACACCTAACCAACTTTTCAAACAATTGAATATCCCCCTATGTATATACATTTCCAATGCAGTGGGGGGGAATTAAATTTAACTACCCATTAACACAGGTTATCATCCCATAAATTAAAAAAATCACTTCAAGCTGAAGTCTGATTGATTTTTAATTAATTTTCTGTTTTTTTATTTTAGGTCAATTATATATTTTCCAAACCATTATTTACTAGACAGATAGATTTGAATCAAAATATAAAATTATGGTAGAATGGCTAATTGAAGTTGAGAGCAACTGTTGTTTCTGATAAGAAATATTGAATATAAAAATTTCAGGAAATCCATAATTTTAAGCTTTAAAAAGTTTCTGTTGTTATTTGATAATATCTCCATAGACATTATTTTCTGCAAGTTCTAATAGATTTAGTTTCTTCAAGCAGAGCCAAAATGATGTGTAGTCATTGTTAAATACCTGAGTACTGTAGATTATGGCTTTTTGTTTATTGTACACCCTCACAGAGGGCAAGTGGGTGAAACTGATCAAGTATTTAGTGACTGCCAGATTTTCAGAATTGAAGGTGTTTTGCTCATGATGAACCACACAACATCCAATTGTAAACAATTAAAGCTAGATTTACATAGTGATTGTTTTTGCAAGCCTCTGATTCTCAATGGCTTTGATGCCATAATTTAAATCTGTAATAATTTCAAATACAAAAACATGTCTGGTTTTGCATGCGATATTATTGCCATTTTAGATTTCTGGTTAATACCAACAAAATATTGTCAGCTTACATATGCTGCTGCTTAGTAAATAAAACCTTCAGCCCTCCCAAGCCAATTTGTATGTTTTTATTTCTTTTCTGGGCAAATGTACAGTTGGAAATTATGTTGGCAGCATGATGAAATATTAAAGATATATTTTTTGTTCTGTAGAGAGGAGACAAAAATGCATAAAAGTAAAAAAAATCCAAAAATTCCCTCTTCTAGCTATTTAATTATCAGAATTACAAAAAAATGTGCATACACATACACTTTAATGTACAATTACTGTTTTGCTGAGTTTGACAAATTGAGGGGAAAAAATTGTTAATGTGACATATTCAAAACTTTAAAGGATGATGATGAACAAGTAATGATGTGCGGTGAGGTGAGGCAGACGAGGCAGAGTCTTTCTTGTCATACTATAGTATACACCAGAGTTTTGACGGGATGTAGTTATGTGACTGGTGGTTGGAAGAACGTTGGTCACAACACCTCCCACTTCATCCTGCCCCCTGAGAATCCTGACAGTCAGCATGCCAACTAGCAGGAACTATTCCCACTTGTGGGTGTCTACAACACTGATGGAGTGGGAATAGAACCTGTGGGGACCGCAGGTCACCACCGAGCCCACAAGGGGCTTTTTTGCATTCGCCACCCCTGCTGACATTCCACTGCCGGGATACTGGCAGATTTGTTGACCGGCAGTCTCCTGACCGCCGGTCAAGCATACCCAACCCATTTTGACTATATAACTATATGAAAATACAAAGAATATATTATTAATATAAATATATTATAAATATATAAGTTCGATTATTTTACAAGGAAAAGAAATACCTTATTAAACTGTGGTTCAGGCTGCTGCGGCCGCATGATGCGTATACATGTTAACACTCTATGCGCACAATGCAGCGACACGTGTGGGTGAATACACCATATCCCAAACAAGAATGGAATGCGACACCAGTAGTTAAATGTAATGTTGTGGTTCAACGGATCAACAATATATTTTCTCAAAAGATACAAGTAAAGATACAACAATATTACAGAGAAGGGCTACAACCAATTGTACATACGTTTGTTCGCGAGCGCTCCCGGATACAGGGCTCAGTCAGTCTTAGCAAGATGACCTTCAGAGAATAGCCTGAGCCTGGCCAGGAGGACTCTCTTTTATACATTGGGTCCAAATTCAATACCATGGGAATTGTAAGCTTTTCTTCCATAGGTCAAGGGGCAGGACATTTACAGTACATGAGGGGTCATATGTTGGTATGAATGAGTGGGCGATGCTTGGTCCAGGTGTGCTTGCAAGTCTCCGCCACCGGGTTCCCGCTGAATATCAAGAGTACAGTATTTACAGTATTTGTGAATATTACAATTCTGCGTGTATCTATGCGCAGAAACATGCAATACATTGCACATAACAACTAGAATGTAGATTTCAAAATACTGCACATCTGGATACTAAACACTAAGTCCTAACCTTGCTCTGTCCCCTCACATCCTGTAAGCTGAATAACTCTATTGTTCTACCCTTTGAGTAAATGTAACTTGCTGGCAGTGTGTGTGGAGACTATGTGTAAATTGTGCACTATATGAATTGAATATTGAATGT
Organism: Pseudophryne corroboree; assembly: GCF_028390025.1. Lineage (NCBI taxonomy): Eukaryota > Metazoa > Chordata > Amphibia > Anura > Myobatrachidae > Pseudophryne > Pseudophryne corroboree. Next base: position 429,899,339 of record NC_086445.1, read on the forward strand.
CTTTGTAGCTTTTCTGTGCGAATGCGAATGCTACCATATATACTCATACCACGCACCAACACGCAAGGCTCGTGTACCAGTGTACGTAGCATCCATGTATGCATACGCACAGTGAAAACGCGCACGCACAGAGGCCAATCTGTGTGGTGTTTGCACGTGGAGTGTGTGTAATATTTTCAACTTCAACAGTCCACCCTTTGACAGTAAACAATAACTGTCATAAATTACTAACAAAATATTTCAAAACACATAACAGGTGACCTAGACACATGTATGTATTTCACAAATCAAACACTGACTATGGTTGGGGAAGACGGGGAGGAGGATGAGACATCCTCTATATGCACTCGGCGGTTAAGGGACCACTGGTTGGGTGTGTGATGACATTCAACCTATAGAGTATGCTGGGACAGTGCTATAGCCTAAGATGTCTGATTTGAAGGAACGTTGCATACGTACATGTACCTATGTCTTTGCACACTGATGTCTGGATTCGGTAGAAGTTTTGCTAGGTAGAGGGTGAGAAAAACACAAAAAGATGGTGAAAGAAACAGGCCATGAAATTAATTTATAGTCGTATCACAGCACTGTTTCTATCGTCAGATCGTATACCAAATCTGCCGCATTTACAACGCACCAGCTCCTTAGACTCATCAAATTTGTATTATGCCTTTTTCGCTGCATCAAAATCTGAACCCATCTAAATATCTGGCCGATAATTATGACAACACCCAGGATACAGAGGAGAAACTTCCCCACATTTGCAACCATTCCTTGTGCCCACTCTCTTAACCCAGAGAACTATTTGAGTGGGTTCAACCATGAGGCCCATTCAGTCAATTCATTACCCACAGCCGCTAAAGTGAGATTGTATCTCATTCTAAACTCCCATTTCAACTGCAAGATCTCGTCCATTTTTTGATCAATGATCTCCGTTGGGTCCTCAGTACTGTTCATAATATACGTGCAGCACTTCACACTATATTGAGTCGCCAAGGTAACACAATACCCACCTGTCACAGCCGTGACATAATTTGAGACCATCCTGTGTTGGACCAGTTCCTTCTTGTAGGCCTGTAGTTCCCTACCCGTATACCTGAAGGTGTTGTCATACATCTCAGTGATATTATCTTTCAAGTTCGCTAGCGCATGGATATACCTATAATTTATAATTCCTCTGGCAGTATGGGTAATATCTAATTCAAGAAGAATCTGAATCCTGGTTGAATCATGAATAAAATTAGAGGCTGCGAGCTCTCTCTTGTCTATGAGGTGTCTCTTGAAAACGTGTTCATAGTGATTGTGAGTATAAGGAGGAGGAGCGCTATGGTGAATGTCTTTCATTTTGTCATGTGCAATGGTTATGAATTCTGGTAGTACTCTGCCTATGTAACACAACCCTTCAGAGCTCGGAGTAAGCCACCTGTATGCCTTCTTTCCACATATGAAATAAGCATCATCTGGGAGAACATAGGGGAAAAAATGCATCAATATCATGTCACAAATAATCCTGACTAAGAAACCTGTACCTAGTTTTTCCATCTGTTTGACACAAGTATCTGGCTGGATGATGTGCGCACAATATCTCTGTGACACTTTTCCAGCCCACATGGTTTTGATCCCACGTGTATACTTGTATCGGAAGTACCTCCCACTTGCGGCTATCCCACGTACAAGTTCAGAGTTGATGGGTTCTTTGTCAGCTCTGTGTGAGAAGGTCATTGTCTGATTGTTCCAAGTCACTTCCCAATTTCCTGGTCTCTGGAAATTGGTTATGTTGAAACATAATAGTGACCTATCTATGTGGTACTGGTGGAGCTTTAGGCTAGGGGGTCTAGATATATTGTATTTTCTGTCCACCGGTCTCCCCCCATGCAATTCGAGTACCTCATTTACTGTTAATAGGTATGGCACTAATCCCGATTTACTCTGTACTTGAGGTACTTGTGAGCACACCCAGCATTCTGTTTGGTTTAACACTGTACCCACTAATGAGCGATAGTCACTAAAAGGATGTCTGTCAATATTGATATTAATGTTTGACTGACATCTCTGGATGCACTCATCTTCGACTATGTTATCGCAGTACTTACATATGCAGTATTCATCAGACAACAACCCTTCACATTGCCTCCGAGGTCCGTGACTACCAGATCTCTTACTTATACCAGCTTTGACGAAAATGATGGACTGATCCTGGGGTCCTACAAATTCATCCTCTCCATCTGAACCCATTCCAGATCCTTGCTCGACTTCTCGGGGGCCCCCGCAAAAACAAATTGTCCTGGTCAAGAATAGAATCACAAGAAAAATCCGGAATACAATCTCTTGATGTGGATCCATTTCGACAGAGAAAAAGGGGAGGAAAAAAATGAAGAAGAGGGGTGTTTGGAGATAAAAAAAATAAGATAAAAGTCCTTGATTTTGCTTTTCACCATGCTCAGGTGCAGTTCAACAGTTTTGCCTTTCAGCTTTCCTGGAACAGATTCTCCAGATTTCCCCACTACAGATGTCAAACTTACCGGTCTATAGTTACCGGGGTGAGTTTTAATACCCTTTTTAAATATTGGGACTACCTCTGCTATAGGCCAGTCCTTTGGTATCATTCCTGATCTAATTGACTCTCTGAAAATCAAATATAGGGGTCTTGATATCTCTACATTAAGTTTCATAAGAACCCTGGGGTGCAGTCCATTCGGCCCAGGAGATTTATTTATCTTAATTTTACTTAGTCTCTCCCAGACTACATCCTCATTTAACCAAGTACCTAGTATCGGTTATTTTCATAGCTTATGTTATGCTCTACTCTCATCAACCTGTCCTCATTCGTGAATACTGGTGAAAAGAATTAAAAAAATAAATCAGCTTTATACCTATCATCATTAATCAAGACATCCAACTCACCCTTTAAAGGCCCAATAGTCTCCTTTTTTAACCTTTTTCCGTTTATTTATTAGAGAACTTTTTGGGGTTTGTTATACTCTCCTTTGTGATTTGTTTTTCGTTTTCTATTTTTGCTGCTCTGATTTCTTTTTTGCATTTTTTGTTACATTCCTTGAAGAGCTGGAATGATTCCACCATTTCATCAGACTTAAATGCTTTGAAAGCATGCCTTTTTTTATCCATTTGTTCCTTGACCCTCTTATTAAGCCACATCGGTTTGAATTTCCTACTCCTGTCTTTGTTGACTATGGGAATATACAAAAGAGTGTACTTATTGAGCATAGTTGTAAAAACATCCCACATTTCAGCAGTATTCTTACCATGCAATACAATTTCCCAATTGATGTCCCTCAGTGCTTGTTTCAGCAATATGAAATTAGCTTTCTTAAAGTTAAAAGTTTTAGTTAGACCTTTATATTGTTGTTTTTGGAAGATGATATCAAATGTTATCATATTGTAATCACTATTTCCTAGGGTCTCCCCAACTTTAGTATTTGATATTATTTTGTCATTATTAGTTAGTACTAGGTCCAGTATAGCCCTATGCCTAGTTGGTTCCCTGATTACCTGGTACAAGTAGTGATCTTTTTGCATGTTTAAGAACCTATTACCCCTAGTTGTATTTACTGTTTCGGTGTTCCAGTTTATGTCTGGGTTATTAAAGTCCCCAATATTAATGACGTCCACCATACCTGCAGCTTTTTTGGTTTGCTGCCAGAGTAGTAATTCGTCAGACACACTAATATCTGGCAGTTTATAGCATGTCCCTAATAGAAGTTTCTTTGTATCTTTACCCCCACTCAAAATCTCAACCCACAATGACTCCACATTATCTCCAGTCCCCTCGTAAATGACTTCCTTTAAATATGGTTTTAAGAAAGGTTTAACATATAGACAAACACCCCCTCCCATTTTATTAGTCCTATCTCTCCTGAAGAGGGTGAACCCCTCCATGTTTGCCTCCCAGTCACGTGAATCGTCCCACCATGTCTCTGTATCATTATGGTCATTAAGTGCAATTGTTTCTAATTCCACCATTTTACTTGTTAGGCTTCTTGTATTTGTAATCATACACTTAAGTTTGGTAATTCCCTGATCTATGAGTTTTGTTGTGGATAACGTTTCCATAGGAATCTGAGTTTCCCTTTAAATTACCATCGCTGACTATTTTTCTCCTTCCCCACTCTCCACTCTCATTATACTTTATACATCCCATTTTTCTTCACTCTCTAGTTGTCCCACTAATTCTTTCTAATCCCTCCCCCAGACACCTAGTTTAAAATCTCCTCCAACCTTCTAACTATCCTTCCCTCAGCACAGCTGCCCCCTCCTCATTCAGGTGCAATCAATCGCAACAAAAAGATGGTGCCTGACTGAGAAGTTTGCCCAGTGTCCTTAGAACACAAACCCCTCTTTACTGCACCAATCCCTGAGACACACATTTACCTAGCTAATCTCCATCTGCCTTCCTGGACTAGCGCGTGGCACAGGTAATATTTCAAAGAATTTTACCTTAGATGTCCTTGCCTTTCATTTTTGGCCTAGGTCTCTATAATCTTTCTTAAGGACATCCCAACTACCACTAACTTTATCATTGGTGCCAATGTGCACCAAGACTGCTGGGTCGTTCCCAGACCCTCCCAACAATCATTCTACACAGTCCACAATGTGCTGTACACGAGCAACTGGGAGACAACAGACTGTACAGATATCACGGTCCCGGTAGCAGATTGCCCTGTCTGTTCTCCTGATAATAGAATCCCTCACTTTCTTTTGATCCCTTTGTCCTGGAGGGACTGCTCCTCCAGTTGCTAGAGGGAACGGTCTCCTCCAGCGCCGTCATTTCCTCACTGTTCTCCCCAGAATCTTCGTCCAATCGGGCGAATTTATTGGGGCTTTTGCATATCAGGGATGTCCTGTCTCCCCCTCTTCTTCCGGCTAAATGTGACCCAGCTAGCTACCTGATTATCCTCGTCCTCATCTACTGGTGCCCCCCCCCCCCCCCTGTAACTCCTCCACCATTCTATCTAAGCTCTGCTCAAGATTGTGAATCTCCCTCAGTCGCGTAATGGTTTGCTCTAGATCAGTTTCCTGGGCTTCCAGGGCAACTGTTGGCATACACCTTGCACAGATGTATTCACACTGGCCCGGTTGCTCCAGGTGCACATACATTTTGCACGACATGCACTGAGTGAGATCCTCAATCATGGCCACCCCCATTTTGTTTAAGAAAAAAACAAAAAAAACCTCTAACTCCCTGTACCTTTAGAAAAACAATACAGTAGAATACAAAGAAACAGACTATGCAATATAATACGAACAGTACAGACTATGCTACACAATATGATACTATAGCCTAGCTGTGGAGGGAAACAATTTTCAACACAGTAAAGTAAGTGGTAATGTAATGTATAAAAGATGTATCAATAGAAACAGTCAATACAATTATAAATATGATACTTGCGTGTCTGGGGAGAGTCACAACCACCTGCAGCAGCACCTACTCACTGCTACTTGCTCCCCCTGGGTTGGCTCTTTCCAGCAGCCTTGCTCCAGCCTCAGCCTCAGTCAGCCCCTGCCACTTCCACTCTCCCAGCACCTTGCTCTGCTGTTCACACCGCTGCCCACGGTAATGCCCACTGATGGGACCACTTTTTTCTGGCTCCCCCCTGGTGCCTGACATGCTCCTCGGCTCGGCTCCCAGCTCCTTCGTGCACTCGTATTAGTTTTTTTAATCCAGGTCCAAAACCTAAACACATGAGGGTGTTACCTCCGAAAGCAAAAGCAAAACACTGAGAGTGGTTTTTGCAAAACCAAAACAATACATGGAAGTACATGCACATCGCTGTTATTGACCATTATGATCCATTATGCTCACCCCCTCATCCTAGTTGCCCATTATCAACTTCCAAAGTAGCATCTTCAAATGTCTATGAATCAGTATCAATGCAACTTATCTTCAAATGATTGAAAAGATGTGGAATCTGAAATGTCAAACTCACACGAGGCACTCATGGACACCCATAGATGATCCTCAGGATTCTATAAGTGTCCAAATTTAAATGTACAATTTATTTTTCAGCCTCAGTATTCTTTTCAGTCACTAATGTGGCTGTTTTAAGGGTGACACACCTAGACTCAGAGTGATAAGGTTGTGCATGGGATGATAGGCAAGATGCAAGATAATGTTGTGCTCTCATTTTGCACTGGGCAGGTACTTATATAGAGTACATTAGATCATATCAGGTCAACACATCTTGATATCCTACTCTCTCCTTTTGAGTTAAAGAAGGTAGACAGTCCAGAAAAAACTGTTACTAACTAGAGACACAGTATCCTGTTTGCCTGTTGGTTGTAAAATCAGAAAATGTGCAGAAATGTGGTTTTCAATGACTCTGTGGCTGCAGGATGTTATAAGAACTAGTTTTTGTTGTGATTTCAAACAAAAATGTATTTCTAAAATCAAGAACTCCTTGAACAGGAGCCTTGAAGAAGTAATTGGTATCTAGCATTTAAATGCTGTTTGAAAAATAGTTCATGTTAGTTCTTCTTAAGGAAATTGTCCACAAAATACATATTAGAGTTTGACCTCAGACACATTTGTATAGACTCAGCATTTCAAAATCAAGACAGTAACCTCAATCTTGAATGTAGTTAAGAATGGAGATTTTATAAAATCAGTCTATCTTCTGAATGCATATCTGCATATACCCATTGCTCACCAGCATCAGTGGTTTCTAAGTTTCTGTTGTCTGGAGAAACATTTCCATTCATACACCTTTCATTCAGACTGTCAACAGCTCCAAGAACATTTACAAAGATGTTAGTAGTCTTAATATCAGCACTAAGAAAATTAAAAGTGTTGCAGTCTGGCGCTATCTAGACAACATACTCATGCTGTAGTTGAAGATCCCAAATCAAGACCCAGACAGTTATTGCTTTTTTCAAAATCATGAATGGATTAGTCAATAACTCATTTTTTTTCCATCCCAACAACTTCAATATCTTGTATACAGAGACAGTCATGGCATCTATTTCAATAGAAATGCTAAAAAAAAGTTTAATGGGCATCCAGGAAATACAATTTCACAAGCAATATTCTTTGAGAATTTGCTGAAGATTTTTAGGGATATTTTTCCTCAGACTCGAGCATCCTACCATCCAGGGATGTACTGGGGTTGTATAAGAGGCTTGCCATTGTAGTGTCAACATGTACATAAAGGGGTAGTGGTCCTAACTCACAGGGGCATGTCTTCATGGCACACAAGGGACAGACAAGCAAAGTGCCAGGTAGTAGAGCTTCTTGGCCAGTCCCTTTCTTCATGTGCTGGGTAGTGGAGTAGAGCACCAGGAGGCTGTGCTGTTTGATCAGGCCATCTCTCTCTGTGTGTACCAGATGACCAAACTGGCCCTGCTACCTTCCCACCATACATGGGTAGTCCTGCAAATAAAGAATCTGCAGAATGAACTGCTCAAACTTTGGGATCACAATACAAACAATCTCAAAATACTCATACAATTATCACAGGAGACAGAAAGGACCCACACAAGCTTGACAGCTCTTCACGTGTCAGGCAAGAACAATAGCCTTGCAGACTTTCTCAGTCACAACTTAATTCACCCATGTGAGAGGGAGATGAATGCAAAAGCCTGTCAGCCACTAGTTTTCAAATTTTAAGATTTGGAAGCTTTCATATAGCTCTTATGGTGTCATGTCACAACACGAAGGTGGAAAGATTTTACCCCCCTCAACAGCATAATGAGATAGAGACAATTAATGATTTGGCAATACCATGGATATTTGGACTGGGGTAAGTTGTTACTATTATTCCCACTGACTGCAAAAATTCTAAAAAGGATAAGAATGGAACTTTCATTTTGTTACATCAAGGGCCATTCCTACATCTTTGTCCAAAAATGCTTGTATTGATTGCATGGGAATTGAGGGGGCACTATTGAGGAAAAGGGCTCAGCATATTCACTGAAGTTTTTGAAGTCCTACTTTAACCACTTTACTTTACATGCATTCAGGTGATCTAGAGTGTAAAGTGGTCTATGTGCAAATCACCACAGAATTTTGGAGAGTCCAGAAGTGTGTTTTTATTAAAAACAGTTATATTCAACAATGGTTGAAGAGCACTTCCTGGATAAAAACACTTCCTATGAACAAACACTTCCTGTATGACAAGTGGATAGCAATGGTGAAATCCACATAAAGCATACATTTACACAGAGCAATCACTAAATAAGATTCTGCACTGCACTTGAAAATATATATAAAAAAGTATTTTTAAACTTTAAATTGCAAAGGTATGAAAATCATTCACACTGTGCTCCTAAGCCTTTTTGTAGAAGTATAAAATAGATTGCAATATAATTCCAGCAACTTTGATTAGAAGTTCTTTTGTGCTTAAGATTTTCGAACGTGTCCTACATCACACAGAGTACACAGCTTTCTTTTCAAACAAAGCAAGAAGCTAATTCTATTTTTATCAGATAATTTTGTCTAATAAGTTTCACCTGTTTCCCATTATAACACTATATTTATTGCTGATCATTTGTGCTGCTTGCAGGGTAATTATTCTGACATCTCTCCGTGGAGCAGATGCCAAAGAATAGCAATCAAATATACTTGAAGAAGGACAGTAAAGTGTATAGCACACTCCTCTGTGGTTCTTATCTTAGAATTTGTCAAGTGTGATAATGAGTCTGCTATCTGACTAGTCTAGGAAAATACAGTTTTCTTAAAAGTTGTGTTCTTTACTTATTTTCAGTTTTAAATGTGACCTCTTTTTTAGATATATTATTTTTAACCCTTTAATATCTGCAAGTGTTCTTAATTGTGCTAAGTTTAAAATATATATTTTTTTGTGTTGGATGTTTTTATCATGACATGTAAAAGTGGAAATCATATTAGAATATTTAATAAAAGTAAAACATTGACCACTATCATTTTATAATTAAAAGAAATGGAATTAAGGGTGTCCTTTGGCTAGGAATGTTTTGAGCTGTACAGTACTAACCCTATCAAAACTTGAGATTGCTTTTTATTCCAGTTGTTCAATAAAATGCTGGACTAATCCAAAAATGAACTGATTCTTTTCGTTAGCTGGTCTCTCACATTTTAGGATAATACTGTATGTTATTGATGACTACTCATCAGTTAATAATACAGGTTAAGTGTCGAATATCCAAAATGTTTGGGACCAGAAGTATTTTGGATATTCGATTTTCAGTACTTTGCAATATGTGCATAACTTAATAAGATTTCTTTGGGATGGGACCTAAGTCTAAACACAGAATGAATTTATATGTAATGCACAGCTTATACACACACAGCCTGAAGGTGATTTTATACAATACTTTAATAATTTTGTGCATGAAACAAAGTTTGTGTATATTGAGCCATCAGAAAACAAAGGCGTCAATATCCCAGTCATGCTCAAAAACTCTGTATTTCTGAATATTGCATCTTTAGGAATTTCAAATATGGTATATTCAACCTGTATATATATATATATATATATATATATATATATATATTAATATACATATGCAGTAAATACAAACTATATTTTCCAAATCCAAACTCCTTTTGTATTAAAAAGAATTGGTCACACTAGGTCCTTTCTACACCAGCACACCACCACTCCCCACTGTATAAACATCCCGGGATCCCTTGGGATGGAAATGTCAATGCGCTCAACATTGCAAATCATTTATAAAACACAATTAAAAGCTGAATTCCAAGCCACTTAAGTAAGTATTACTCATACCAAATAAAACACCACTGTGGGCTCAGTAACACATGAACTAATAATAACTACACCACAGCAATCTCCGCTGCTTCATCCATGTCTTCTGTAGCTGGGACCACAGCTTACTGTTTACCACAACGTACTGCTTGCGGTGGATTCAGTTGCAGCATGCCGGGACGTCATCACCACAAGCACCAAGGAGGGAGATCTAGAGCACAATCAGCTTTTAATTGTGTTATATATATATATATATATATATATATATATTTACAAATTTAATTTTCTAGGGAAGTAATATGAAAGTCACAGTAAACTCTCAACTCTTTGTGATCCTCAGGCTCTGCATAATATGAACATAACACCTCATGTTTGCCACTACACATTGTCTGGGTAATATACATTTATTGTCCTTTTATGTATAATTTGCAACATATTTGCATATGTGCTACACTTGAATCTAGTAAATGCACTTTATTGACTTTACAATCTGTTCAGCTGTTGCAAAGTTTTAACTGTTAAAGAACATCAGATAGAGAGAAATACAAACATATCGTACCTTAAAATATATACATTTCTAATGTCGTAGTTGGAATACACAATAATAATAATAATAAGAAGAAGAAGAAGAAGAAGAAGAAACCGAAAAAATGTCAAAAATATTCTTAACTCTTTACTTTTCTCAGTCATCAAAGATAATATATTATTAAACATTTATCATTTAGAGCAATAACCGCAACACCATTCAAGGCCAGCTATACATCAAAACAATAGTTTTTATGTAAACTTTGGTTAATGTTACTTATAGTGACTGTGTCAACCTAGAATTCCAAATTAGTAAAAGGGAATATAACAGTAATGGAGAAACTATAATAAAGGAAACACAGTGAATAAGAAGAAATCAAAGACAGAAGGGGGAAGAGGAAAGTGAAAAATGGAGGAGAGCAGCAGCGACTCCTACCTTTTTGGAGGACAAGGACACGAGAGATAGCCCCTGCAGCCAGACTGTTCCCAGCACTTGCACTATGGAGCTGACAGGTGCTGAGACTGGCAAATGCACACAAGCAGCATCTTTAGGGTGCAAACCCTGGATTCTATAGACTACATTGGCTGAAGCCAGCTCTGGCTGATGATCAGACAGAGGGGGTCAATCCGAGTTGATCGCTAGCTGAAAATGTTCGTTGCGCAACGATAATGCAAAAAAATGGCACTTCTGCGCATGCGTATGCGGCGTAATGCGCATGCACGACGTACTATTAAAAAAAACAATGTCGTTTCACACAAGGTCTAGCAAAGCTTTTCCGTCGCACTGCTGGCCGCAGAGTGATTGACATGAAGTGGTCATTTCTGGGAGTCAACTGACCGTTTCAGGGAGTGATCGAAAAAACGCAGGCGTGACAGGAAAAACGCAGGCGTGGCTGGCCGAACGCAGGGCGGGTTTGTGACGTCAAAACAGGAACTGAACAGTCTGAAGTCATCGCAAGCGCTGAGTAGGTCTGAAGCTACTCTGAAACTGCACAAAATTATTTTGTAGCCGCTGTGCGATCCTTTTCATTCGCACTTCTGCTAAGCTAAAATACACTCCCAGTGAGAGGCGGCATAGCGTTTGCACGGCTGCTAAAAACTGCTAGCGAGCGATCAACTCGGAATGACCACCAGAGAGTGGATTCCTACAAGAAGACAGCTCTCTGCTAATTGCAGTCCAGTCTGGCAGTCCTAAAGAGAGGAAACACCTCCCAACAGGACTGCCTGTCCTGCAGGTGATTGACAGGTAGGACTTCCAACAGAAAGTCATGTACATTTGCATTGTGCATGAAGTTCTAATTGTTTTCTTGTTTTGTGTATTATTGTGTATAATTAGAGTAATAGAGTAGAGTAGAGATGTGCGGCAACCCCCGTGTTTTGGTTTTTGATCTATATATCCAAAAATTGATAACAACTGCGAAAATCAGATAATTTGGGCCTTTGTGCTGTTCCTACCTTATTATTAAATACAATAACATTAATTTCCAGTCGTTTCCAGTCAATTTTGACTACCTCATAACTCACAATATTGGTTACCAGCATAGGCCAAAGGCTGGCTGGCTAAACTAAGCAACAGAACAGCAGCACAAACACACAGAAGTTATTTCTGTTTATAATTCTGTTTTAAAAACACCTAAAGCATGTGTAAAATAGCAACAGCAGATGTGGTGCCTCATACAATGTTAGGTTCCTGGTGCTCAGAACAAGGGAGATGTTATGAAGTGAGTCCAGAGCACCAGGACGTAATGCTGGGAAAGGGGAATGGAAAGGGAATAGCCCCTGGCGCCCTATCTCCGTTGTCTCGCCCGTGCTGTCAGTACACTCTTGCGAGACTATGGTTGCTTGAGCCCATGGCAGCCGCGTTTGAAGGGCGGATTATGTCTGCCCAACTTCGATGCCCCCTCAGGTCTTAATGAGAGACAAAGAGTGAACCGAGACAGGGTGATAACAAGGGGCCCTCTAACTAAACAACAAGGCCAGGGGCTACTAACAAACCTTAAACCAAAGTATGTGCGGCTTGCCGCCAAAGGAAAAGAACAACAAAGGAAATGCTGACCACACGCCGACACAATACTTTTGTGTACCGGCGGTGACAGCATAAGCAGAACCCTCTGCAAAACACCAGTGACAGAAATAATAACAGAATACAGCGGCCTAGGCCGACAGACGCGGCAGAGCCGCTACTCACGGAACCGGTACGAATACTGGCAAACGGACAGGAACCCCCAATGCTGCCGACACAGACTCTCATAACTGGAGGACAGGCAGAATCCCAAACGACAGACCGGTGGACACCAAGAAGCCAGAAACTCGACCAGGCATAGGCAAAGCCACAGGACTTCTGGACAGGAACGCTTCACGGCAGGACACGGGATCAGACACAGGAATCGACACAGGGACTGACACAGGAATCGACACAGGAAGCAGTTCGACAGATACTGCTACACAGGAGCTCAGGAACTGGCAGGAACAAGCTCAGAACTCAAGCAGACTGGAAACCTAGAAATATCACCAGCGTCTGTGAATTGCACTCAGCCAGCATATAACAGAGAGGCCTAATTAATTATGTCATGCAGCTGCCCTGTTGCATGACTCCAAACAGACAAGATGCAATTAGCAGCCAGGTGAGGCTGAACACATGGGAACAGACTGGAATTGCACAGACTGACCACTGACAGCAAACAATAATCCTCTAAACCAGAGCAAAGAGAAATCCTGGCCTGCAAGAGAACTATAAACATAAAATAGGAATGAACCACTACCTGTGGTTCATAACAGTATCCTCTCCTTAAGGGAGAGCTCCAAGCACCCCATGACACCCACGGGGAACATAAACAGAAGTCTAACATAAAATATCAAACCGACATGCAAAACAGGAATGAGCCACAGCCGTGGCTCATAACAGTACCCCACCCTTGAGGAGGGGTCAAAGGACCCCAAAATACAGACTATCCAAAACAAGGGATCCAAAAAAAACCGACACACTGGTCTAACAGACAAGAAAACATAAACAAGCTGTAACAACAGCTTGTAACAGTGCCCTCCCCTTGACGGTGGCCACTGGACACAAGACAAGGAAAAAAATCTTCTTCTTTTTTTTATCAAGGCAAGAGTCAAAAATTATTTCTTTTTCTTCTTCTTTTTACAAAGCTCTTTAGGTCTGACCAAGGTAATTCCCCAAACATTGTCTGAACTGATGATACCACCCAGCAAGGCTGCGTTCAAATCAGAGATAGGTTTCTTACCCTTGGGAGCTGAACTTTCAGGCAAAGTACTCCTATTAGAAGAAGAAGTTAGAAAAGCACATCCTGCAGTCAAAACAACGGGCTGAGACTCTTGTGCCGAATTTACAGTATTTGGTGGACTCTCAGCAGACAAGACGGGTGACTTAGAGGAACCTGAACCAATTTCTTTGGAACCATATCTTTTAATAATTGCATCACTGAATGCTGGGGGATCCTGAAGAATGGGATCTTCAGCTTTCATTAGGCTGGTCGCCCACTCAAAAGGCTCTCCTCTAAAAGAATAAATCAGATAGAGCACAAGGTTTTCTGAAGTGATGCCCAGAAATGGTCTAGACAACATAATAATGTAATAGTGTTTGTAAAACGCTAGAAATTGGGCTAAGTCCCCATCAAAGATTATGGATGTTGAGATATCAACAGAGTCAGGATCTGTTTCCTTCCCATCTGACTGACTGGAGTGCTTTGCTAGGACCTGGTCACTATTGACCTTACTCGAGGCTGAGACTCTCTGAACCCCACCCGGAGCAGTGACTTTCTGAACCCCACCCACCCGGGGCAGTGACTTTCTGAACCCCACACGGGGCAGTGACTTTCTGAACCCCACCCGGGACAGTGGCCTTCAGGAACTCCGCTGGGGCAGTGGCCTCCGGGAACCCAGCTGGGGCAGTGGCCTCCGGGAACCCCGCTGGGGCAGTGGCCTCCAGGAACGCCGCTGGGGTCAGCACCTCGGATTCTTTTACTGGGACCGAGCCGTCGGCCTCCCCCACTGGGACCGAGCCATCGGCCTCCCTCACTGGGACCGAGCCATCGGCTTCCCTCACTGGGAGTGAGCCATTGGCCTCCCTCTCTGAGTCGATAATTATCGAAACTTCTCCCGGGACTATGACTTCCGGGACTTTTGCTGAAGCTGTAACCTTCAGAACCTCAACAAATGCTATGCCTCTTAAGTTCTTTCCTGGGGAAGCGACCTCTAGACCCTTCTTTGAGGCTGCGTCTCTCGAGACCCCATTTGGGATATTACTTCAAAGATCCCTTCTGGGGTTTTGCTTCTCGAGTTCCCTTCTAGAACTGTGGTTTTAGATACCCTTTCTGGGGTTGCGCTCTTCAAGTCCCTACCTGGGGTAACAGCTTCTGAGACCCCTTCTGGTATGGAAACCTGAGCTATAATATTTGATGTCCCTCTATAAGCTAGTGCATCGGGTACCGCTCCAGCGCTCTGGGCATCGGGTACCGTTCCAGCACTCTGGGCATCGGGCACCGCTCCAGCACTCTGGGCATCGGGCACCGCTCCAGCACTCTGGGCATTGGGTACCGCAGCAAGATCCTGAGCATCGGGCACCTCTCCAGGACCCTGGGCAACGGGCACCAGTCCAGGACCCTGGGCAACGGGCACCACTCCAGGACCCTGGGCATCGGGCACCACTCCAGGACCCTGGGCAATGGGCACAACTCCAGGACCCTGGGCAACGGGCACCACTCCAGGACCCTGGGCAACGGGCACCACTCCAGGACCCTGGGCAACGGGCACCACTCCAGGACCCTGGGCATCGGGCACCACTCCAGGGGCTTGCAACTCTGCTTCAACAGGAACCTCAAGAGAGGAGAGAAACATTCTCTTTTGATTCCTGAATCTATAATGGGGCTCCCTTGCCCAAGGACTCCAATTATAGGACAGAGAGCTTTTCAGTGTGGGTTGTGTGACAAGTACCTCTGCCACAGTAGAGACAGGAGTAGGTCTTGTATCCTGACTCAACTTGGCCAGAGGGCAAGACTCGTCACCACACTTTGGCTTGCACAACTCACAGGTCTGCAGATAGTGGCCTAAACCCCCACAATATAGGCATAAGTTTAAGTTTCTGCGACGCAGACACTCCTCTTCAGAGAGCCTGGGCCGCAGAAAACTTTTAAACCTTTTCTCTTCAATTAAACAAGAGGATTCTCTTGTCACCATACTGTGAACAAGAGTCTCTTTAGAGATAGATGTACTCTCAACGACTTCTGGCAAGATGAGCAAGATTTTAGTCAGAAGGTTTTGCAGTTGCTTTAAGGATTGCTGCAAAACTTCTAGTCGCTCTGGTCTCAAAGCACTGAAAGCAGAGTTCAGGGCTGAGAGAGATGCCTGCAGGGCTTGCATAGTAGACATAGGAGGATTTAAAACTAGACAAGACAAGACAAGGCAAGACTAGACAAGGCAAGACTAGACAAGGCAAGACTGAATTTTTAAACTAGACAAAACAAGACTGGTTTTTTAAACACGGGACTGGATTTTTTTTAAAAAAAACACCGGACTAGATTCTAAACACCGGACTGGATTCTAAACACCGGACTGGATTCTAAACACCGGACTGGATTCTAAACACTGAATTCTAGACAGGACTGGATTCTAGACTAGACACTGGACTGGGCCAAAAAAGAAAAAAGTTTTATTTATTTTTTGTGGTATGGCTGGTGATAATGTTAGGTTCCTGGTGCTCAGAACAAGGGAGATGTTATGAAGTGAGTCCAGAGCACCAGGACGTAATGCTGGGAAAGGGGAATGGAAAGGGAATAGCCCCTGGCGCCCTATCTCCGTTGTCTCGCCCGTGCTGTCAGTACACTCTTGCGAGACTATGGTTGCTTGAGCCCATGGCAGCCGCGTTTGAAGGGCGGATTACGTCTGTCCAACTTCGATGCCCCCTCAGGTCTTAATGAGAGACAAAGAGTGAACCGAGACAGGGTGATAACAAGGGGCCCTCTAACTAAACAACAAGGCCAGGGGCTACTAACAAACCTAAAACCAAAGTATGTGCGGCTTGCCGCCAAAGGAAAAGAACAACAAAGGAAATGCTGACCACACGCCGACACAATACTTTTGTGTACCGACGGTGACAGCATAAGCAGAACCCTCTGCAAAACACCAGTGACAGAAATAATAACGGAATACAGCGGCCTAGGCCGACGGACGCGGCAGAGCCGCTACTCACGGAACCGGTACGAATACTGGCAAACGGACAGGAACCCCCAATGCTGCCGACACAGACTCTCAGAACTGGAGGACAGGCAGAATCCCAAACGACAGACCGGTGGACACCAAGAAGCCAGAAACTCGACCAGGCATAGGCAAAGCCACAGGACTTCTGGACAGGAACGCTTCATGGCAGGACACGGGATCAGACACAGGAATCGACACAGGGACTGACACAGGAATCGACACAGGAAGCAGCTTGACAGATACTGCTACACAGGAGCTCAGGAACTGGCAGGAACAAGCTCAGAACTCAAGCAGACTGGAAACCTAGAAATATCACCAGCGTCTGTGAATTGCACTCAGCCAGCATATAACAGAGAGGCCTAATTAATTATGTCATGCAGCTGCCCTGTTGCATGACTCCAAACTGACAAGATGCAATTAGCAGCCAGGTGAGGCTGAACACATGGGAACAGACTGCAATTGCACAGACTGACCACTGACAGCAAACAATAATCCTCTAAACCAGAGCAAAGGGAAATCCTGGCCTGCAAGAGAACTATAAACATAAAATAGGAATGAACCACTACCTGTGGTTCATAACAGTATCCTCTCCTTAAGGGAGAGCTCCAAGCACCCCATGACACCCACGGGGAACATAAACAGAAGTCTAACATAAAATACCTAACCGACATGCAAAACAGGAATGAGCCACAGCAGTGGCTCATAACATACACAAGTTTATATACCCCCCTCACATGCCTATTCTCAGTGCCCGATCTGTACATCCCTTGTTGGGGACCTGGGCCACTGATGACTGGCACTCTGTGCCCATGTAAAGCACCGATCAATCAGTCTTTTTCTTGAGCAGCATGCCAAAATCTCCCCAACCACAAAAACTGCATTCAGTACCTGCAGGTTAGATATTGTGTGGGTCGGATGCAGTGCAGGTCAGATACAGTACTGGTGGGATAAACTGCAGGTTGGATATGGTTGGATACAGTGCTTGTTAAACACAGTGCGGTTTGACTACAGTGCGGGCTACAGTGCAGGTCGGATACAATGCAGGTCAGATACAGTACAGTTTACAGTGCAAGTCAGGTACAGTGTGGGTCGTATACAGTGTGGGTGCAAGTCGGATACAGTGAACGTTGGATACATAGTGATTTGGATATAGAGTAGGCTTGACACAGTGCAGGTTGGATACAGTGCAGGTTAGATACAGTATGGGTTGGCTACAGTGTGGGTTTGATACAGTGCAGGTAAGAGTGCATGTCGGATACAGTGGGGGTCGGATACAGTGCAGGTTGTGTACAGTGCAGGTTGGATACAGTGTGGGTTGAATACATTGCAGATTTGTTACAGTACAGGTCAGATACAGTGCAGGTTACAGACAGTGCAAGTCGGAAACAGTATGGGATGGTTGCAGCGTGGGTCAGATACAAAGTGATTTGGATACAGTGCGGGTTTGCTACAATGCTGGTCGGCTACAGTACAGATTACAGTCAGGGCCGGTTCAAGCCCGCTCTGCGCCCCGGGCAGGAAGCGGGGGCGTGGCTTAATACAGGGGGTGTGGTCAATCACGCCCACTGTACAGTAGTAGCGCCGCTTAAATGCTGAGCAGTGCGCGATGACGTCATCGCGCACGGCACAGCAAAAGATCCTCTCCACGAAGGGAAACTAGACGCTACGCGTCTAGTTCCCTTCGTGGAGAGGACCTTTGCTGTGCGGTGCGCGATGATGTCATTGCGCACCGCTCAGCAAAGGTCCTCTCCACGAAGGGAAACTAGACGCTATCCGTCTAGTTCCCTTCACAGGAGGCACAGCCGGGGGACACAGCGGGCAGCGGAGGGCACAGCAGTGGCGGATCTTGCCATGGTGCGGCGCCCTCCAGAAGGCGCCAGCGCCCTCCGTAAGGCGGCACCCCGGGCAAAATTCCTGCTTGCCCGTGGCAAGATCCGCTACTGATTACAGTGCAGGTCAGATACAGTGCAGATCAGATACAGTGTTAGTCAGACACAGTGTGGGTCAGATGCAGTGTGGGTTGGATAAAGTGCAGGTTGGATACAGTGCAGGTCAAACACAGTGTGGGATGGATACTGTGTGGGCCAGATACAGTGTGATTTGGATACAGTGTGGGTTTGATACAGTGCAGGTTACAATGCAGGTCAGATACAGTGTGGGTTGGATACACCAATAGTGCACTTACTGTGACAGAGAGCAGGAGGATTGCATACAATGGTAAATGCCCCTGGTGGTGTCTGAAGATGATGACGCTGGTGTTGATGGCAGTGTGGGGGTGCCGGCAGTGTCCTATGTGTGAGTGTGCTGGTTGTTTTGGCAGTGTGGTGGTGCCAGTGGTGTTCTTTAAGCTGGTGTGCAAACTGTGTCGGCAGTGAAGGACTGCCAGCAGTGTTGGCAGTGTGGAGGTGCTGACAGCAGGATCTGTGGTAGGGTGCCGACAGCGGTATCTGTGTGGGGGATGCAGACAGCGGTGTTGGCGGTGCAGGGGTGCCAGCTGTGTTTGCAGAGCAGGGGTGCTGGTGGTGTTGGCAGTGTGATGGTGCCACCAGTGTCATCTGTACAGGGGTGCCAGCGGTGTGAGCAGTGCACGGGTGCTGGTGGTGTCAACTGTGTGGGAGTGTTGGCAGTGCTGGCAGTGTCAGCAGTGCAGGTTTACCGGTGGTGTTGGCAGTGTGGGGGTGTTGACTGTGTTCTCTGTGTGGGGGTGCCGGTTGTGTCCTCACAACCGGCACCCCCACAGCAGTGATGTGCGGTGGTGTGAGGCAGGTGAGGCAGAACCTTTCCTGTCATACTAACGTTTGCATCAATGAGTTGACTGTATAAAATGTATGAAAAATACAAAGAATATATCAGAAACATCCTCTTTGTGTTTTTCTAATCTTTTTTATAGTAAACACTAGACATGAGCTGGTTTGGTTCTCTGAGAACCGAACCCCCCTGTACTTCATGTCCCAAGCCCGGATCCGAGTCAGGCTCGGGACTTCCCACCAGTCTCGGAAAGCAGAACGATGCAAAATGTCATCATCCAGCTGTCGGATTCTTGTGGATTTTGGATTCCATATAAGGAGCCGCACGTTGCCGCCATTTTCACTCCAGTCCTGTAGAGTGTAGCAAGAGGATGTGTCTCTCTCCTCAGTGTCTGTCTGGAAAGGAAAGTGGTATGGCGACCTGCTCTTATGTGTCATTCCAGTGCTGTCTTGTGCTGCATCAGTCCAGTGGTGGTGTCTTGTGCTGCATCAGTCCATTCACAGTGGTGTGTCCTGTGCTGCCATAAGTCCAGTGCTGCTGTATAAGTCCAGTGCAGTGGTGCTGTGTTGTGCTGCATCAGTCCAGTGGTGGTGTCCTGTGCTGCCATAAGTTCAGTGGTGGTGTCCTGTGCTGCCATAAGTCCAGTGCTGCTGCTGTTTAAGTCCAGTGCAGTGGTGGTGTCCTGTGCTGCCATAAGTCCAGTGGTGGTGCCCTATGCTGCCATAAGTCCAGTGCTGCTTCCATATAAGTCCAGGGGTACTGCCATATAAGTCCAGTCCAGTGATACTGCTATATAAGTCCAGTGGTACTGCCGTATAAGTCCAGTCCAGTGATACTGCTATATAAGTCCAGGGGTACTGCAATATAAGTCCAGTTCAGTGATACTGCCGTATAAGTCCAGTGGTTCTGCTGTATAAGTCCAGTGATACTGCCATGTAAGTCCAGTGGTACTGCCGTATAAGTCCAGTGATACTTCCATATAAGTCCAGTGGTACTGCCGTATAAGTCCAGTCCAGTGATACTGCCGTATAAGTCCAGTGATACTGCGGTATAAGTTCAGTGGTACTGCCATATAAGTCAACTGATACTGCCGTATAAGTCCAGTGGTACTTCCGTATAAGTCCAGTCCAGTGGTACTGCCATATAAGTTCAGTGGTACTGCCGTATAAGTCCAATGATACTGCCGTATAAGTCCAATGGTACTGCCGTATAATTCCAGTCCAGTGGTATTGCCGTATAAGTCCAGTTATACTGCCGTATAAGTCCAGTGGTATGCCATATAAGTCCATTCCAGTGATACTGCCCTATAAGTCCAGTGGTACTGCCGTATAAGTCCAGTGATACTTCCATGTAAGTCCAGTGGTACTGCCGTATAAGTCCAGTCCAGTGATACTGCCGTATAAGTCCAGTGATACTGCGGTATAAGTTCAGTGGTACTGCCGTATAAGTCAACTGATACTGCCGTATAAGTTCAGTGGTACTTCCGTATAAGTCCAGTCCAGTGGTACTGCCATATAAGTTCAGTGGTACTGCCGTATAAGTCCAATGATACTGCCGTATGAGTCCAATGGTACTGCCGTATAATTCCAGTCCAGTGGTATTGCCGTATAAGTCCAGTTATACTGCCGTTTAAGTCCAGTGGCACTGCCGTATAAGTCCACTTATACTGCCGTATAAGTCCAGTGGTATGCCATATAAGTCCATTCCAGTGGTACTGCCGTATAAGTCCAGTGGTACTGCCGTGTAAGTCCAGAGTTACTGCCATATTAGTCCAGTCCAGTGATGCTGTTGTATAAGTCCAGTGGTGCTGTCCTGTGCTGTATACTATTTACTCCAAATAAAGGGGTTATTAATATTAAATTCAAATAATTTTTACAGGGTTTGCCCTCTGTGGTGGTGGGGTACACTCTCCTGTGCCGCATATTGTTAAATAATTCCAGAAAAATAATGGATAACAAAAAATTGAATGATAAAATAGGGAAATATCAAGAACCACTTTCTCCTACTGCTGCTGCTGTTGTTGCTGCTGGGAGTCGATAGTCATCCCAGAGGGGAAGCCGGAAGACAACTTGTACTACTTCAACTAAGCAATTGACTGTCCAACAGTCCTTTGCGAGGAAGATGAAATATGACAGCAGTTATTCTGTTGCAAAGTGGATAACTGAGGCCTTGACAGCTATGTTGGTGTTAGACGTGCGTCCGGTATCTGCCATTAGTGCAGTGGGATTTAGACAATTGATGGAGGTAGTGTGTCCCCGGTACCAAATCCCATCTAGATTCCACTTCAGTAGGAAAGTGATTTCCGGACTGTACAGGAACATTAAGAGAAGTGTCCTCAATGTCCTGAAAAATGCAGTTGTACCCAGTGTCCACTTAACCACGGACATGTGGACAAGTGGAGCATGGCAAACTAAGGACTACATGACTGTGACAGCACACTGGGTAGATGTATTGCCTCCCTCAGCAACAACAGCTCGTTCCTAGGCAGGCTACGCTGTGTATTACCGGTTTCCGTAAGAGGCACACCACTGACAACCTATTATAGAAACTGAGGGACATCATCGCACAATGGCTTACTCCACTTAGACTGTCCTGGGAATTTGTGATATTGGACAACTCCACCAATATTGTGCATGCATTACATCTGGGCAAATTCCAACACATCCCATGTTTTGCACATACAATTAATTTGGTGGTGCAGAATTTTTTGAAAAATGACAGGGGCATGCAGGAGATCCTGTCGGTGGCTGAAAAAGTGCGGGCCACTCTCGACATTCAGCCACTGCATGCCACTCCTAGATGGGCCAGGTGTTTGTGCCACACACTTTTGTCGCTTAGCTTAGTCACACAGCTACCTCATTGCACCTCTTTTTTTCTTTGCATGATGTGCTCTTTGGGGCCTGTTTTTTTTTAAAGTGCTATCCTGGCTGCCTCTGTAGTGCCACTCCTAGATGGGCCAGATGTTTGTGCTGCCTACTTGGGTTCGCTTAGCTTAGTCATCCAGCGACCTCAGTGCACCACTTTTTCTTCTTTGCACTTTGTGCTCTTTTGGTGCCTAGTTTTTAAAAGTGTCATCCTGTCTGCCACTGCAGTGCCACTCCTATATGGGCCAGGTGTTTGTGCCGTCCACTTGGGTCGCTTAGCTTAGTCATCCAGTGACCTTGGTGCAACCTTTTGGCCTAAAAACAATATTGTGAGGTGTTCAGAATAGACTGGAAATGAGTGGAAATTAATGTTATTGGGGTTAATAATACCATAGGATCAAAATTATTCCCAAATTCTGTGATTTTACTGTAGCTGTTTTATGGGTTTTTTTTTTAAATCTTTCAGATCAAACACAAAACACGAAAAGTGCCCACCGCACATCTCTAGTAAAAACTCTGAAGTAAAAAGTCTATGGCAGGTGAGGCAGTACCCGCCATACCTATCTTTTCCGCACATCTGTGATCAAATCTCACCAAATTTACAGGAGTTTATACTGCTGCACCTGTGTATAATGCCCACATATACCCTTTGGCTCATATATTGTGTCTTAATCTGGCTATGGTACTAGCTAATGTCTCCTCTTCTCTGAGAACTGTGCCCACTCATCTGTAGTGTAAACATACTCTGGTTGCTAAGCTTTGAACATATATGCAAATATAACTGGTTGAGATCTTGAGATTTGTCTGACTCAATACATACCTCCCAACTGTCCCAATTTTCACGGGACAGTCCCAATTTTTGCCACAATCAGGCAGAGCCGTTCACAGGGGGAATGGGGGGGCAAGCTCTGTTTACTAGGCAGAGATGGAGCGTTGCGGGGGTAAAGGCGGGGAAACCGGGGAGGCGTCATCCGACTAGGGGGCTTAGCGTGGGCATGATCGTGGCAGCTGCATGACGTCATGTGCAGCCGCCGCGATCAGGAAGATGGTGGCAGGCCTCCTGCCAGCTCCGGCAGGAGGCAACCCTGATTTCTGCGATCAAGCCGAAATTGCGATGTGATCACAATTTCTACTTGATCAAGGGGAGGGGACGGTGGTCAGCATGCTGGGCAGCCTTGCCCTGCGATGGGCGGCCCCCACCATGTGATCACAAGGATTGCAAATTCTGCTACTTAGCAGAATTTGCAATCCTTACTGAATCGGGCCCATGATTCGGAGTCAAACACAGTGGCTATGTCAGATGTAGGTGAGAAATGTTTTTTGACTGTGCATGCATCTGAGTCGCATCACACATTAGTCCTGTTTTTTCTTGTACATTGGGGGTAATTCAGTGTTAATCACAGCAGCAAATTTGTTAGCAGTTGGGCAAAAACATTGGGGTTATTCTGACCCGTTTGCTCGCTGAGTTTTAAGGCAGCAAGGCGAATGGGTCCCTGCTGCGCATGCGCCAGCGCCGTAGTGCGCTAGCGCAAGCCAGACAGCCGAAGGCCATAGTAGGGATACGATCGCCTCTGCCTGATTGACAGGCAGAGGCGATCGCTGGGCGGGAGGGGGCGGAATGGCGGCTTTTGGCTGCCGTTTCATGGGTTTGGTCCGGCCAACGCAGGCGTGGCTGGACCAAATGGGGGCGGGCTGCAGCGGCTGCGTGACATCACACGCAGCCACTGCGGGCCGGGGAGCGATGAGTAGCTCACGGCCAGCACGCTAAAGCTGCGCTGGCCGGGAGCTACTCTTGAAGTGCAAAGGTATCGCCGCTGTGCGATGCCTTTGCACTTCTGCGGGGGGGGGGGGCGGCACTGACATGCGGCGCGGGCTATCCCTGTGCTGGGCGTCCCCCCGCATGTTTAGCACAGCTACGATCAACTCGGAATGACCCCCCATGGGTGTAATACAGAAATGATCGCAGCAGCAAATTTGTTAGCAGTTGGGCAAAACCATGTGCACTCAGGTGTGGCAGATATAACATTTGCAGAAAGAGTTAGATTTGGGTAGGTTATTTTGTTTATGTGCAGGGTAAATATTGTCTGCTTTATTTTTACACTGCAATGTAGATTTCAGTTTGAACACACCCCACCCAAATCTAACTCTCTCTGCACATGTTATATCTGCCTCCCCTGCAGGGCACATAGGCCCTCATTCCGAGTTGTTCGCTCGCTAGCTGCTTTTAGCAGCATTGCACACGCTAAGCCGCCGCCCTCTGGGAGTGTATCTTAGCATAGCAGAATTGCGAACGAAAGATTAGCAGATTTGCGAATAGATAATTCTTAGCAGTTTCTGAGTAGCTCCAGACTTACTCAGCCATTGCGATCAGTTCAGTCAGTTTCGTTCCTGGTTTGACGTCACAAACACACCCAGCGTTCGCCCAGACACTCCCCCGTTTATTCAGACACTCCCGTGTTTTTCCCAGAAACGCCAGCGTTTTTTTGCACACTCCCATAAAATGGCTAGTTTCCGCCCAGAAACACCCACTTCCTGTCAATCACACTCCGATCACCAGAACGATGAAAAATCCTTGTTATGCCGTGAGTAAAATACCTAACTTTTGAGTAAAATAACTAAGCGCATGCGCACTGCGAACCTTGCGCATGCGCAGTAAGCGACTAATCGCAATATAGCGAAACTCGGCAACGAGCGAACAACTCGGAATGAGGGCCATGGTTTTGCCCAACTGCTAACAAATTTGCTGCTGCTATCAATTCCGGGACCTTTGTCGCAGCAATCATTGCACAGAATAAGTAACTATAGGGCTGGTCTTGTTTTGCACAAAATGTATTTGTACTGCTCGGCTGCACAGGTGTTCACTCTCTTGCAAAGCGTAAGTACACTCCCCCGTGGGTGGTGACTATGCATTTGCATGGCTAAAAGTAGCTAGCGAGCGAACAACTCGGAATGAGGGCCCATGTGCACTGCAGGTGTGGCAGATATAACATTTGCAGAGAGAGTTAGATTTGGGTGGGTTATTATATTTCTGTGCAGGGTAACTACTGGCTGCTTTATTTTTACACTGCAATTTATATTTCAGTTTGAACACACCCCACCCAAATCCAACTCTCTCTGCACATGTTATATCTGCCCCACCTGCAGTACACATGGTTTTGCCCATTAGCTAACAAATTTGCTGCTGCGATCAACTCAGAATTATGCCCACTGTCACAGTATGAATATAGACATATGGTAGCAGAAATGTATGTGGTGTTGCTCCCACTGCAGTTCCCATGCCTACACACTGATTAGAACAGCAATTGCATCTTCTCCACTGGGAAACACAACTGTCCTAGTTTCTCTATATTTTATTATAAAGCATTTAACAACAAAATAACATACTTCTTAAATCTTAAATCACATGTGATACTAAACAACTTTCCCTGCTGGGTGGTGCCCTAAATTGTTGTACAGAATAATTCCTGGTCTCCCAAGTACTGTGAATGTATGTCTGATGTCATACATGCTGCCTACAGTATATCTCGTGAGTATGAACCAAGTCAGACTTGCCAACACTCCTGGAATGGCCGGGAAGCTCCTGAAAATTGGTTGACCTCCTGGCCCCCCGAAAAGGCAGACAAGTGTTACAGATCTGACCCTCAACCCCCACACCCCCCTTCAGCTTTTAGTTGAAGTGGGCGGTGCAGGAGGCCAATGATATAATTCGCACTGAATCTAGACATGGTAGCCACACCCCTGCTCTA
Organism: Pseudophryne corroboree; assembly: GCF_028390025.1. Taxonomy (NCBI): domain Eukaryota; kingdom Metazoa; phylum Chordata; class Amphibia; order Anura; family Myobatrachidae; genus Pseudophryne; species Pseudophryne corroboree. Next base: position 429,925,136 of record NC_086445.1, read on the forward strand.
TAGTGCCTGTTTCCTAGGCACTGTAGAAAAGGGGGCATAGCCACAATGACACATTCTCAAGGTCATGCCTCTGACATGCCGACTGGCTAGCTTACCACATCCTCGTCAAGCCCAGCACCCGCCGGCCACTCCTCCATGAGCCGAATGGACCTTCCCATCCCGGAAGGATGTTCGGCAAGTATGGTCCAAGGTCACCCCTTTCAATCACAAAATACCTCATAATTTAAATTTACCAAAGAAATATGAGGAGAGAATGTGCTCCCCGACCCTAATTTCTCACTCTCTAAACTCACAAACAAACCGATATAAAAGCTCACTAATAAAACATTTACATATTGCAGCCAAAACAAAAATATAGGGAAAAATCCACCACCTATATGAAACTGGGAGTTTAAAAAGTAACAACTAATTAATTTCTTTGCAACCTCAGAGACCAAGCCCACCCGAAATACTGGGATCTGAGGGGCTCGGATCTGCCAGCCTGCCTCAGATCCAATTCGAGGAAAAATGTCATCCTCCCAAGGATCCCGTGGGTTTTGGATTTGGGCGCCAATCTCATTGAAATCAATGGGGTGACTGCTGATTTGCTGAGATGGCCATCAATCACAGCTCTCAGCCAATACGAGATTCCCCATTGACTTCAATGGACACAGCAAGGCAGACAGAGCAGACACTAGAAGTTGGGCACCCCCAAACTGCTGGCATCGCTGGCACCCCTTCACTGCCAACAATGCAGGCACCCCTGCAGTGAGGACATTACCTGCACCCCCACACTGAGGACACTGTTGGCACTACCATCACCCCCGCAGTGCTGACACTAAAGGCATCCCTGGACTGCTGTCGCCCCCACATTGAGGACACTGCCGGTATCCCCACATCATCAAAACCCCCACACTACTGACACTACCATCACCTCCACACTGCCAACACTATTGACATCCCCACACTACTAGGCACCCCTGTACTGAGAACAATGCCAACATCCTGCACTGGGGGCACTGCTGGCAGCACTGCATTGCCGACACTAATAGCACCAATGCACTGCTGATACTACCGGCACCCCCCGCACTGCTGACACTGCCAGCACCCCTGCACTGAGGATGCCGCTGCACCCTTGCACTGGAGACAGCATCATTACCTCTGCACTGCCAACACCCTGCACTAAAGACACTGCCGGCACCCCCGCACTGAGAATACTCGGCACCCCTGGCACCCCATACTTCTGTCACCCCCACAATGAAAACCCTGCTGGCACCCCTGCACCTCAACACTGCCAACACCTGCACCTCAACACTGTCACCCCCGTACTGAGGACACCTCCGGCACCTCCTCTCGCAGTAAGTGAACTGTTGGTGTATTCAAACCACACTGTATCCGGCCCACACTGTATCCAACCTGCACTGTATCTGACCTGCACTGTAACCAACACTGTATCCAACCCGCACTGTATTCAACCCACACTGTATGCGAACTGCACTGTAATCTGCACTGTAACCCACCCCACATCCAACCCAGAATATGGGCCTTATTCAGTATGATGTGATTGCATACTGACAAGTTTATGCCTAGTGCAGCACAGGAGCCGTACTGTGTGTGCGAATGCAGTGAGATCTGATCGCATCTCACTAATGAGAACGTCTCTGCCTGATTGACAGGCAGAGGCGTAGCAGGATGGCAGTACAACATTGTGGGGGTGGGACGGTTAAAACAGGGAAGGGTCAACAGTGTGTTTTTAGGGTGGCCGCATGACATCACATGCGCTGCTGCGATGCGGACAATGGCAGTGGCCTGACTGCCTTTGCAACCAGGTTGCGGAGGCAGGGGGACTTCACTTATTTAGTGATGCGATCGCAATTGCTAACCACCATTAGCATGCTGGGCAGCCTTGCCCTGAGGTAGGTGGCCCCCATCAAGAGACCATTAGCAGTTGCAGTTTTGCTAAACTAGCAAAACTGCAACTGTAGCTGAATTAGGTTCTATGGACCTTATTCAGGTTTGATAGCAAATCCCAAAAGTTAGCAATTGGGTAAAACCATGTTGCACTGCACGTGGGGCAGATGTAATGTAAGTTGCAGTATAGAAATTAAGCAGACAGAATTTACCTTACACAGAAACATACAGTATAACCTATCCAAATCTAAATCTCTCTGCATATGTTACATCTGCCCCACCTGTAGTGCAACATGGTTTTGCTCAATTGCTAACTTTTTTGGTTTGCTAACAAAGCTGAATAACCATTTATATCTAACCTGTGCTGATTCCAATCCTCACTGTATCTGAACTGCACTGTAATCTTCACTATATTCAACCTACTCTGTAACCTGCACTGTATCCAACTTACACTGTATATGACCTGATATGTAACCGGCACTGTATCCAGCCTGTACTGTATCTGACCCTCACTGTGTCCCGCACTGTAAGCCGTTCAATATATACCTATTTGTCCCAAGGTATTTCACAGTGTACTCCACAGTTATGGACTGCTGTTTTTGTGGTTGGGGAGATTTTGGGGAGCTTCTCAACAAAAAGGCTGATTGATCAAGGCTTTACATGGGCATAGAGGCCCTCATTCCGAGTTGTTTGCTCGCTAGCTGCTTTTAGCAGCATTGCAAACGCTAGGCCACTGCCCTCTGGGAGTGTATCTTAGCTTAGCAGAATAGCGAACGAAAGATTAGCAGAATTGCTACTAAATATTTTCTTGCAGTTTCTGAGTAGCTCCAGACCTACTCCTAGATTGCGATCAGCTCAGTCCGTTTAGTTCCTGGTTTGATGTCACAAACACGCCCTGCGTTCGGCCAGCCACTCCCCCGTTTCTCCAGACACTCCCGCGTTTTTCCATGACACGCCTGCGTTTTTTAGCACACTCCCGTAAAACGCTCAGTTACCTCCCAGAAACGCCCCTTTCCTGTCAATCATTCACCGATCATCAGAGCAACTGAAAAGCGCCGCAGGATCCACAGCAAATCTGCTAAGTTTTTAGTTAAATAACTAAGCGCATGCGCCCTGCGTGCCTTGCGCATGCGCAATTAGCAACAAATCGCAGCATAGCGAAAATCGGCAACGAGCGAACAACTCAGAATGACCCCCAGAGTACCAGTCATCAATGACCCAAGGTCCCCGGAAGCGAGGTACAGATTGGGCACTGAGAATTGCACACTTGTTATGGGGGCAACCATGTCAGCTGTTGCTATTTTACATGTGGTTTATGATTTTTATCTTTGCAGCTACATTTGAGCAATGATATTCCACACACAATTTGTAGTATATTTCTGTGTTGGTGAACAATATTGTGAGCTGTGAGGTGGTCAAAATTTACTGGAAATTACTGAAAATTAATGTTATTGAGGTTAATAATACTATAAGAACAAAAAGGGCACAAATCATGTGATCCTAGCTGTTTTTATCAATTTTTGAATAAAATACAGATCCAAAACCAAAACACGTTTTCGTTTTCACACCCTTTTCACATTATTTTGGTATCACCTGAATATACTAATGGGCACTTCTGGCAGTAAAGCCTGAGCTCAGAGATGCTGCTTCTAATCAGCCATGTGTTTGTGAAAGATCACAGACTTTGACACCCAGTGCAGTAAAGTGATGCTGTGAAGATGGCAGCTCACTTTACAGTACCGGGGGTCACAGCGGAGCACAAGATCATTGGTCCTGGCTGCAGGTAAGTGTTTTCAGAGCGAGAGGGTGGAAGAAGGGGGTAGCTGGTGACAGCATCTCTCACAAACTGTATCCCTGCATGCAAAATTTGATACATCTTTGCGATGTATTCAAATATTGCATTGTGAAGTATGTCCATACAGTAAATGACTGCATTGTCAAAGCAAAATATTATCTTTTTTGCCAGGTATTCTATTTATCTGCCAAACTTGTCTGTAATGCCTCTTTGACCCTCAATATAAATATTTAAATATTTATAAATATTGTGTGATTCATTTCCTTATTGCTGGAGACTCAATATTGAAATGTTATAAAAAAATAGTAATACAGTACTTTACACATCAAGTAACTGCAGTGTATCAGAGATGACGTGGCTCTACTTATATCTCTAGGGGATATACAGTATTTGGCATGCTGACATACGTGATGCTGGTTGTCAGGAAACGGACTTTGGATTCCCAACACCTGTCAGAATGCAAATGCCAGAATCCTGACAGCCAGAATCCAAAAGGTTGAGTATGCTGGGAGAGTTAGGCTGCAGGGAGAGGGTTAGGGTTAGGCTGCAGGGAGAGGGTTAAGGTTAGGCTTTGGGGGGGGGGGGTGGATTTGAGAGTTAGGGTTAAGCTGCAGTGGGATGAGGGTTAGGTTTAGGCTAATGGATGAAAGTGTTAGGGTTAGGCTGTAGGAAGGGAGGATAAGGGTTAGGCTACTGGAAGGGAGGGTTAGGGTTATGGCAGTTGGAATGCTGGGGTCTGTATTCTGACCCTCGGAATCCCCTCTGGCAACATCCCATACACAACCCATCTATGGATAGTGTGCACCAGGCCCAATTCAGACCCGATCACTGCAACTGCAACAATTGCAGCCTGAAGCTCTTTGCCTACTGCGCACGCACATCGAGCATATTGCACATGCGCACCCAGTGAGATGCAAAAGCATCTTACTGATGAGATCGCCTCTGCCTGATTGACAGGTAGAGGTGGTAGCGGAGTGGGAGGGGGCGTACCAATGGCATTAGAATGCCGGTGGTGGGGCACGGCCTGGACAACGCATGTGCATCCGGACTGTTGTGGGGGCGGGCTGCAGTGACTGTTATATCACATGCAGCCGCTGCGAACCAGAACGCGGTGGGTAGCCGTCTACCAGTGCAATTAGACTGTGCAGGTAGGGAGCTACTTGGCGGGATTGAAAGCATTGCCAAGTAGCGGAGGGGACAGGGCCTATCATGCGGGGTGGACTAGCGCTGTGCTGGGCATCCCCCGGCATGTCAGTGAAACTAAATTTAGCACATCTACGATCAGGTCTGAATCACCCCCACCATCTACCTTTTATTGCCTTGAGGCTTTGTTAAAATTTGAGAACCGGGCTGGTTACCGGTTAGACTGTGAACCAGGCTGTTGTACCGGTATACTGGAACGCAACTGTAGTCCGGGCTGGTACCGGATATAACTGGAAACGCAACTGAAAGTAGAACGATAACTGTGCCTGTGACTTTAAGACAAGGCTGAAGAACACTGCAGCTGTGCTTTTAAGATGAGACTGAAGAAAACTGCAGCTGTGGCTTTAAGATGAGACTGTAGAATACTGCAGCTGTGGCTTTAAGATGAGACTGAAGAATACTGCAGCTGTGGCTTTAAGATGAGACTGTAGAAATACTGGATATCAATGGTAACACAACTGTAATCCAGACTGGGTAGAAAAAGAGCAGAGTTTTACAGGAACCAAAGTACAAGTGTTACCTTTAGGGAGCTCAGCTTCAAAGCTCACACAGAGCTGTGTGTGACACAAGAAACTGTCAGAGTCTCCAACTCAAGTCTCCTAACTTATACTTCCTGGTCCTTGGTGATTGGTGAGCAGTGTCAGGTGATTCAGACAGTCTCAGCTGGCACAGGATTGGCAGCTCTGGGTCAGTTGAACAGTCACTGTCACGTGAGTACTCTAGACTAGGCTCTGATGTGGAGTGAGGCATAGCAGGCTGAAAGAACACTGAAGCCTGAACTTCTGTAAACTAACAGAGGATGCTGGCTTTTAGGCCTAAACTCCAGATTGCTGAATTAAGATTTACACAGAATATTGATCACCACAGGTGGAGCTCGTTAACTCTGCACTTAGGAAACTCATGGTACTGACAAGCTGTTTATCCCAGCGAGCAAAGAGACACATGATCCAGGACAGATGGCGGGGGTAAGTCAACAAATATGAGAACTACAGTCAGGATCGTGACAATATTATTTTGTCACCATTGAAAGAATGGTGGAGGATTATATGAGTGACAGCATCCAAGTAGGCATGTCAGACAGTCCATATGGCAGGAAAAAGAGGCAATTTGGAGGCTCTTGCACAAACTGGCTTTATTTTACATAAGTTGCCCCCCTCCAGTGTGTACTCTGAAAGAGTGTTTAGTGCAGCCGGTAACCTTGTCAATGACTGGCGTAGGAGGTTACTTCCACAAAATGTGGAAAAGATGATGTTCATCAAAATGAATTATAAATTCCTCCAGGAAGACCTTTACTAGCAATTGCCTCCAGAAAGTACGCAGGGACCTGCGATGGTGGATTCTAGTGGGGACGAATTAATACTCTGTGAGGAGTAGGATGTACACACTGAAAGGGGTGAGAAATTGGAGGATGAGGTCGACATCTTGCCTCTGTAGAGCCAGTTTGTGCAAGGAGAGATTGATTGCTTCTTTTTTGGTAAGGGCCCAAACAATCCAGTCATTTCAGACACAGTCGTGTGGTAGACCCTGTCGCTGAAATGATTGGTTTGTTAAAGTGTGCATGTCCTGTTTTTACAACATAAGAGTGGGTGGGAGGAATCACAACAACAATTCCATCTTGCACCTCTTTTTCTCTTTGCATCATGTGCTATTTGGGGACTAATTTGTTAAAGTGCAATATTGTTTGACACTGCCGTACAATTCCAGGGGTACTGCCGTATAAGTCCAGGAATACTGCCGTATAAGTCCAGTCCAGTGGTGCTGTCGTGTGCTGCATCAGTCAAGTGGTGTTGTCTTGTGCTGCCATAAGTCCAGTGGTTGTGTCCTGTGCTATTATTTACTCCAAATAAAAGGGTTATATACATTACTTATATTATTATCCAAATCATTTTTACAGGGTTTGCCCTGTGTGGTGTAGGGGTACGGTCACCTGTGCTGCATATTATTATAATAGCTCCAAATAAAAGTGTTACATTTATCCAAATTAATTTTACAGTCTTTGCAGTGTGTGTGTGTGTGTGTGGTTTAGAGGTACGCTCTCCTGTGACACCAATATTGTGAGTGTATTACATCAGGGCAAATTCCAGCACGTCCCATGTTGTTTGTGCCACACACTTGTGTCGCTTAGCTTAGTCATACAGCTACCTCATTGCACCTCTTTTTCTTCTTTGCATCATGTGCTGTTTGGTGCCTAGTTTTTTAAGTGCCATCCTGTCTGCCATTGCAGTGCCACTCCTAGATGGGCCAGGTGTTTGTGCCGCACACTTGTGTCGCTTAGCTTAGCCATCCAGCTACCTAATTGCACCTCTTTTTCTTCTTTGCATCATGTGCTGTTTGGGGCCTATTTTTTTAAATCTGCGATCCTGTCTGCCACTGCAGTGCCACTCCTAGATGGGCCAAGTGTTTGTTCCGCATACTTGTGTCGCTTAGCTTAGTCATCCAGCCACCTCGGTGCAACCTTTTGGCCTAAAAACAATATTGTGAGGTGTGAGGTGTTCAGAATAGACTGGAAATTAGTGGAAATTAATGTTATTGAGGTTAATAATACCGTAGGATCAAAATTACCCCCAAATTATGTGATTTTAGCAGTTTTTATGGGGTTTTTTTCAAAAATCATCCAGATCCAAAACCAAAACATGAAAGGGTGGCTTTGTCAAAACCAATCCAGATCCAAAACATGAGCATGGAACCAGAACCAAACCAAAACCAAAACACAAAACACGAAAAGTGTCTGCCGCACATCTCTAGTTATTAAGCTGATGATTTAACAGACACTGTTACAGACTTTAGAGAAATGCTTTCAAACATGTGTAAATCCATTAGAAGCATTAATACATGGGTTTTGTGGTTGTGTTCTTTCTGTTGTACAAAGGGCACTCATTGTTGAATGTAAAGAAAACTTTAAGTCATCTTATTATAGAATGGCCAACATGTTTGTTTAATTCAAACCTTTGTCAAGATATAAACAGTTATCTATATATGGTAGACAAATTGGAGAGCGCACTGGTCAGTAGAATAAAATATAAATTTTACTTAAAAAATCAGCTTAGATACATTGAAGTTTAAAATGAACAGCATAGATGTGTAGCTGTAACTTAGCCTCTCTGTTTGCACAGCGGTATCTGCTCAGCATCGGCCCTGGTCTTGGCCGATGATGTCACAGTGTCCACGTCTAAACCACGCCCCTATGTGTTTTGTCCAATCATGTGACTTTGTCACACCTCCTGACGAAGTACCGTGATTGGACGAAACACGTAGGGGCATGCTTTAGACGTGGATGCTTTGACGTCATCGGCCGAGACCAGGGCGAAAGCTGAACAGATACCGCTGTGCAAATGAAGCGGATAAATTACAGCTACACATCTATGCTGTTCATTTTAAAATTCAATGTATGTAAGCTGATTTTACAAGTAAAATTTATATTTTATACTACTGACCAGTGCGCTCTCCAATTTGTATACCAGTTCTTTCATCACTCTGTTGGCTTGGAGGGGATTGAGGTGGTACTTGGACAAAGTTTCTAATACCCTGGATTCCTGAGGCATTCATGCGCAAGGACTGATTTGTTTGTATATAGTTATCTATATATACACTGCTCAAAAAAAATAAAGGGAACACTTAAACAACACATACTAGATCTGAATGAATGAAATATTCTTATTAAATACTTTGTTCATTACATAGTTGAATGTGCTGACAACAAAATCACACTCAAAATTAAAGTGGAAAAACACACTACAGGCTGTTCCAACTTTGATGTAATGTCCTGAAAACAAGTAAAAATGAGGCTCAGTAGTGTGTGTGGCCTCCACGTGCCTGTTTGACCTTCCTACAATGCCTGGGCATGCTCCTGATAAGGTGGCGGATGGTCTCCTGAGGGATCTCCTCCCAGACCTGGACTAAAGCATCCGCCAACTCCTGGACAGTCTGTGGTGCAACGTGGCATTGGTGGATGGAGCGAGACATGATGTCCCAGATGTGCTCAATTGGATTCAGGTCTGGGGAACGGGTGGGCCAGTCTATAGCATCAATGCCTTCGCCTTGCAGGAACTGCTGACACACTCCAGCCACATGAGGTCTAGCATTGTCTTGCATTAGGAGGAACCCAGGGCCAACCGCACCAACATATGGTCTCACAAGGGGTCTGAGGATCTCATCTCGGTACCTAATGGCAGTCAGGCTACCTCTGGAAAGCACATGGAGAGCTGTGCGGCCCCCCAAAGAAATGCAACCCCACACCATTACTGACCCACTGCCAAAACGGTCATGCTGGAGGTTGTAGCAGGTAGCAGAACGTTCTCCTTGGCGTCTCCAGACTCTGTCACGTCTGTCACATGTGCTCAGTGAGAACCTGCTTTCATCTGTGAAGAGCACAGGGCGCCAGTGGCGAATTTGCCAATCTTGGTGTTCTCTGGCAAATGCCAAACGTCCTGCATGGTGTTGGGCTGTAAGCACAACCCCCACCTGTGGACGTCGGGCCCTCATACCATCCTCATGGAGTCTGTTTCTGATCGTTTGAGTAGACACATGCACATTTGTGGCTTGCTGGAGGTCATTTTGCAGGGCTCTGGCAGTGCTCCTCCTGTTCCTCCTCGCAAATAGCGAAGGTAGCGGTACTGCTGTTGAGTTGTTGCCCTCCTATGGCCTCCTTTACGTCTCCTGATGTACTGGCCTGTCTCCTGGTAGTGCCTCCATGCTCTGGACACTACGCTGACAGACACAGCAAACCTTCTTGCCACAGCTCGCATTGATGTGCTATCCTGGATGAGCTGCACTACCTGAGCCACTTGTGTGGGTTGTAGACTCCGTCTCATGATACCACTAGAGTGAAAGCACCACCAGCTTTCAAAAGTGACCAAAACATCAGCCAGAAAGCATAGGAGCTGAGAAGTGGTCTGTGGTCACCACCTGCAGAACAACTCCTCTATTGGGGGTGTCTTGCTAATTGCTATAATTTCAACCTGTTGTCTATTCCATTTGCACAACAGCATGTGAAATTGATTGTCAATCAGTGTTGCTTCCTAAGTGGACAGTTTGATTTCAGAGAAGTGTGATTGACTTGGAGTTACATTGTGTTGTTTAAGTGTTCCCTTTATTTTTTTGAGCAGCGTATATACAGGTTGAGTATCCCATATCCAAATATTCCGAAATACGGAATATTCCGAATAACGGACTTTTTTGAGTGAGAGTGAGATAGTGAAACCTTTGTTTTTTGATGTCTCAATGTACACAAACTTTGTTTAATACACAAAGCTATTAAAAATATTGTATTAAATGACCTTCAGGCTGTGTGTATATGGTGCATATGAAACATAAATGAATTGTGTGAATGTACACACACTTTGTTCAATGCACAAAGTTACAAAAAATATTGGCTCAAATTACCTTCCGGCTGTGTGTATAAGGTGTATATGTAACATAAGTGCATTCTGTGCTTAGACTTGGGTCCCATCACCATGATATCTCATTATGGTATGCAATTATTCCAAAATACGGAAAAATCCGATATCCAAAATACCTATGGTCCCAAGCATTTTGGATAAGGGATACTCAACCTGTATATAAATGCGAAAGCCCTCACTGACTGACTGACTGACTCATCACTAATTCTCTAACTTCCCGATATGTTAAGAAGATGAAATTTAACATAGGTATTCTTCAGGTGGGAAGTAGGAAAACTACTTAATTAAAATTTAAATAAATCTCCCCTAAGAGATGAACAGGGGGTTGACATAATGACGTCATTACTGATGCGTGGCTTGCGTTGCGTGAATGATAACGCCCAAACGGACAGTCAGATCAAAATTTGGATTGCACCTCAAGTGGGTAGAATTTACTTAACGGCAAAAATGGTCATGTCACTTTTTACTGTATCTGCTACGGGTGCTCCTCGGGTAACGCCAAGAACCATGGATTTATATTTACTTACATTAAGGCTTCTCGAATTTACAACTCTACAGAATTACCAAATTTTTAAAACTCATTTATATTTCCAAATGTGAAAATCAAAAATTCCTGTGCAAAGAATGGGTAGAACAGGTAGTAACAGTTATAAATGGCAAACTAAAGTCACTGGCACACACCTCTATACTCCCATAAATCATCTCCCCAGCAATTATACAGTACCATATATTTTCAAGTTTTCAGTTTTCGGACCCAATGCATTCCAGCATACTTATCAAAGCTTGTAGAGAAAGTAGAAAGAGATAAAGTACCCACTAATCAGCTCCTGACATTTTTCAAACACAGGCTGTAAAATATCAGGAGCTGATTGGTTGGTACATTATCTCTCTCCACTTTATCTCTCTCTGAGCTTTGATAAATCTCCCCCTAAGTGTTTAAGTAATGCAAAAAGGGGAATAAAACTTTTACTTGGTAATCAGCTAAAACCCAATGGGCCTGATTTAGGAGTAGATTGATTTGGAAAGTGATATACAAGTACTTTTTACAAATCCGTCCACTCAGCATACAAATGCAGAACGAGGCGTCAGAAACCTTGTTGCTGCAAATGCGATGCCAGCTCTGTGACCGAGGTTGCAGCCTAGTATCAACATAGCGACCAATGGTCACGATGTTTCCCGCAGATGGCCAGATTATTAAGCCATAGCTTACTCAGGCTAGCCATCACAGGTGGCCTTGCAAGGCCAGGATGTATGCATCCAGAACCGGGACGAAACAAGGATTTTAGTCACATGTGGTATGGCAGTACAGTTTTGTGCCCTTACCGATAGAAAATTACGCCACACAGTAAAGCAACATTATTCACATTACACACACAGTAGTACTTCTTTTAATGTTACGCCACACAGTAGTGCTCCTTATACATGTAACACCACACAGTAGTACCCAGGGACGTAAGTACATCCCAGTCACCTGTAGGCAAGTCAGAGTGAACTTACGCGCTATGTAATATGTATATATATATATATATATATATATATATACATATTTATATATACACTGCTCAAAAAAATAAAGGGAACACTTAAACAACACAATGTAACTCCAAGTCAATCACACTTCTGTGAAATCAAACTGTCCACTTAGGAAGCAACACTGATTGACAATCAATTTGACATGCCGTTGTGCAAATGGAATAGACAACAGGTGGAAATTATAGGCAATTAGCAAGACACCCCCAATAAAGGAGTTGTTCTGCAGGTGGTGACCACGGACCACTTCTCAGCTCCTATGCATTCTGGCTGATGTTTTGGTCACTTTTGAAAGCTGGTGGTGCTTTCACTCTAGTGGTAGCATGAGACGGAGTCTACAACCCACACAAGTGGCTCAGGTAGTGCAGCTCATCCAGGATGGCACATCAGTGCGAGCTGTGGCAAGAAGGTTTGCAGTGTCTGTCAGCGTAGTGTCCAGAGCATGGAGGCGCTACCAGGAGACAGGCCAGTACATCAGGAGACGTGCAGGAGGCAGTAGGAGGGCAACAACCCATCAGCAGGACCGATATCTCCGCCTTTGTCCAAGGAGGAATAGGAGGAGCACTACCAGAGCCCTGCAAAATGACCTCCAGCAACCCCAAATGTGCATGTGTCTACTCAAACGATCATAAACAGACTCCATGAGGGTGGTATGAGGGCCCGATGTCCACAGGTGGGGGTTGTGCTTACAGCCCAACACCGTGCAGGACATTTGGCATTTGCCAGAGAACACCAAGATTAGCAAATTCACCACTGACGCCCTGTGCTCTTCACAGATGAAAGCAGGTTCTCACTGAGCACATGTGACAGATGTGACAGAGTCTGGAGACACCAAGGAGAACGTTCTGCTGCCTGCAACATCCTCCAGCATGACCGTTTTGGCAGTGGGTCAATAATGGTGTGGGGTGGCATTTCTTTGGGGGGCCGCACAGCCCTCCATGTGCTCGCCAGAGGTAGCCTGACAGCCATTAGGTACCGAGATGAGATACTCAGACCCCTTGTGAGACCATATGCTGGTGCGGTTGGCCCTGGGTTCCTCCTAATGCAAGACAATACTAGACCTCATGTGGATGGAGTGTGTCAGCAGTTCCTGCAAGACGAAGGCATTGATGCTTTGGACTGGCCCGCCCGTTCCCCAGACCTGAATCCAATTGAGCACATTTGGGACATCATGTCTCGCTCCATCCACCAACGCCACGTTGCACCACAGACTGTCCAGGAGTTGGCGGATGCTTTAGTCCAGGTCAGGGAGGAGATCCCTCAGGAGACCATCTGCCACCTCATCAGGAGCATGCCCAGGCATTGCAGGGAGGTCATACAGGCACGTGGAGGCCACACACACTACTGAGCCTCATTTTGACTTGTTTTAAGGACATTACATCAAAGTTAGATCAGCCTGTAGTGTGTATTTCCACTTTAATTTTGAGTGTGACTCCAAATCCAGATCTCCATGGGTTAATAAATTTGATTTCCATTGACCATTTTTGTGTGATTTTGTTGTCAGCACATTCAACTATGTAAAGAACAAAGTATTTAATAAGAATATTTCATTAATTCAGATCTAGGATGTGTTATTTTAGTGTTCCCTTTATTTTTTTGAGCAGTGTATATATAAATGTATATATGCATATATATATATATATATATAAATAAAGACTACGGCGCTTCGGTGCGGCTTTGTGTTGTGTATACCTTGAATTTAAAATAACCTTTTGTAAAAATAGAGTATAAATAAAGAATAAAAACACTTCTCAATATATTAAATGAGTGGCAGCTTATAATACATACATATGTGCTTGGCATGCACACATAAGGATTTAAAGGAATTGGTGAAAATAAGCGCCCAAGAGTGTAGATTGTATAACAAGGTGAATATAAATGAAGGTATCAAGAGTGGGTATATTAAAACCAGTTAAAAAACTAATCTGAAAACCAGAGAAGCTAAATTCTGGCGATGCTTCTTTGACGCTTAATACATGTTGAAAAAAGAAGAGCAAACATATTGTGTACTGTTTTTTTGTAAAATATCGAAATATATCACTGGCTAGAAATCATTAGGCTTAATTAGGGAAACAGCATATTCCCAAGTATGCAATCAATATATAGCCTAGGCAGTGTATATATAAAAGATAAATTATTTAATACACGTAATGACATAAAAATACATTAAAATACATAAAATATGAATAGCTGTATATCATGCGTACAGAATAAAAGATTATATCAAGCTTATCTGTCCATAAATAGCTGAAATGCATGCGTACAGAATTCAAAATTATAGATGGCTTATCTGTCCATAAGAGGAAATGTCAGCAGGCAGTTCCAACGCGTTTCGTCCATCATCAGTAGGACTTCATCATATATACACACAGGATGAGTGTCCCTTATTTGAAATTCAAAATCCCACATTTCTGGGTCCCCTACTGAGATAATGACATATATATTATATATTATGTGTATACATACGTTATGGTAAGAACTTACCATTGCTAACAGTGTTACTCCTAAGTTCACAGGATACACAGGATAACAATGGTATATGATGAAGCGACAGCGAATTTGCACCAATCGGTCAATGCTTTTCCAGCCTCCCAGCATGCAATGGGCCCGTCCATATATCTCCGCCTCCTTGCTCAGGCAAATCAGTTGTATTCCAAAGCTCAAGGCAGGAGCATCATAGATAGCCCTAATCAGGTAATAAGAAAACACATGCACACCCTTCCGTACAAGAAGGAAGAGGTTAGTGAGTAAAAGGATCCTCAAATCAAGGTGGGATCCCTGTGGATACTGTGGACTTAGGAGAAATACTGTTATCAACAGTAAGTTCTTACCATAACGTATATTTCTCCGGCAGGGTCCACAGGTTATCCACAGGATAACAATGGGATTTCCCAAAACAATTTAGTGGTGGAGACGCTCCTTATTGGACAGGAGAATCCTTCGACTGAATTCAGCGTCATGAGAGGCAAAGGTATCCAAGGCATAATGTCTAATGAATGTGTTAATGGAAGTCCATATGGCTGCCTTACATATCTGTTCTGCTGAAGCACCACGTTGTGCTGCCCATGATGGACCTACCTTACGAGTAGAGTGAGCAGAGACATTAGCCAGAACAGGGAGATCAGCCTGAGAATATGCTTCTGAAATCGTCATCTGAAGCCATCTTGCGAGTGTCTGCTTTTCAGCAAGCCATCCTCTCTTGTGAAATCCATAGATAATGAAAAGACATGGCCGGAACTAGGGGGATGGGGCATGCGCCCTGGGGGCTGGATTTGTATGGGCGTGATACCTCCATTCTGCTCCGTCAGCCAGCTGCAATAAGTCCCCGCTGTGTGGAATCGCTGCTTTCTGCTTTGACCGCATCAAATATTTTAGGATCCATTATGCTGTCTTCTGCAGTCTAGATCTATCGACTGCAGAGCAGCGTATCGTCAGCCTGTCAGATCCCGGGGCAGCAGCAGCTATATATCAGACTGACAGCCTGCACACGATCTCCCATTGAAAGCTCTCCATAGCAGCACAGTCCACATCCCAGGAATCTCCTATCCTACAGACATAAACCATGTAGGTAAAGTGTTTCTATATGGGTTCTCTCTCTGCATACCTGCATACCAGTGTCTAATACCTGTAGCTGAAAATGTCTCTAGTGTTTATTAGGGTCATTAGATGGCTCAGTGCAGTGGGAGTAGTTTTACTTCACTAACTTTCTTTTTTTAAAGCTACCAGCTCCACAGTTTACTGACTACTCAAACTAAGTAGTCTAAATAATAACTACTCTATATAATCAGAACAACCATGCCAGATTATTCATGTTTTAATTTTCCTGTTGGATTATGGTTACTACCTGCACAGTGGTGTATTATATGTATAAGAAACATTGCTAGATGGATTATCAATACATTCAGTATGCAGTCTCTCTCTCAATCCGTTATACCAGCACTCACATGCTCACACATAGAATACTTAGCCAGGTGTCCTCCAGTCGTGCGTCTAGTAGCGGTTCCAAAGGTGGCACTCCGTAATAAAATTAAAAAAACACTGCAAACCAGCAGTGTTTTTTTTGTTTTATTACGGAGTGCCACCTTTGGAACCAATATATATTTATTACACCCCTTTCTTAAACCACCACAGCTCCATTAGTTGCTGCACCGATCGCACTGCCAGGATTCATTGTTCAACCCCCCCCCCAACAAAACAATAATCTAGATCCGCCCCTGCCTGCAAGCATAACTACTATGTAACGCAAGATCTATATGGGATATTAATATGTGGCATAATGTGCTATAAAGGGCATTACTGCTGTGTGGCATATTGTGAATAAGGGGCTCTGTTGTGTGATATCACGTGTGGCATAGTTTGGATGATTTTATTTTTTTATGTGTGTGTGTGTGTGTGTGTGTGTGGGGGGGGGTGTTGGTGTTGGGGGAGGGCACCAAATTACTGCCTTGCCCCGGGTGCCGAAGATCCTAGTTTCGGCCCTGGAAAAGAGAATCTGACTTTCTGATGGCACTGGTACAATCCATGTAGATCATTAATGCACGGACTATGTTCAGCAATGCATCTCCCGCAGAAAGGCCAGTACCTGGAAAGCCAGGAATACAATTTCTTCATTAAGGTGGAATTTAGACACCACCTTCGGAAGATACCCAGATCTAGTTCGGAGAACTACTTTATCTGGATAAAAAAAATTCAGAAATGGGGAACGACAGTAGAAACAAAACTTTAGCTGTCAACCATTTAAGATCCACTTTTTTAAGTGGTTCAAATGGGGCAACTTGAAGGGCTTTCAGGACTAGACTTAAATCCCAAGGCACTGTAGGAGGAACAAAAGGAGGTTGAATGCGCAGCATTCCCTGAAAAAAAATATGCACATCCTGTAAATTGGCAATTTTCTTTTGGAACCATATAGTCAATGCCGAAACTTGCACTCTTAAGGAAGCCACCTTCAAACCTTTATCCATTCCTGCCTGAAGGAATGCTAAGACCCTAGAAACTCTGAAAGCCTTAGGGTCCATTTTCCGTTCACTGCACCAATGAATATAGGTTTGCCATATTCGGTGATAAATACGAGCTGAGGAAGGTTTCTTTGCTCTGACCATAGTTTGAATTACCTGTTGTGAGAATCCTTTTGACTTCAGGATAGAGGTTTCAAGAGCCACGCCGTCAAAGACAGTCGATCCAGATGTCTGTGATAACAAGGACTCTGCATCAGTAGATCTGGACGTTGAGGGAGCAGAAGTGGAACATCCATCGACATCCTCTGCAGATCTGTGTACCAATGTCTTCTGGGCCAAGCCGGAGCTATTAGTATCACGGCACCTTTCCCTTGCTTTATCTTTCTCACCACCCTGGGTAATAGGGTGATTGGAGGAAACACATAAGCCAGATGAAAGTCGCATCTCACCGACAGGGCATCCACAAAGATTGCTCTGGGATCCTTTGTTCTTGCCCCGTATGCGAGAACTTTGTTGTTCAGACGGGATGCCATAAAATCTATCTCTGGCAACCCCCACTTGTTTACTAGAGGCTGGAAGACCTCCGGGTGTAGAGCCCATTCACTTGCCTGAATGGTGTTTCAACTGAGAAAGTCCGCTTCCCAGTTTAGGACTCCCGGAACGAACACTGCGGACAAGGCTGGATGATGAAGTTCTGCCCACTTTAGTATGTTACTTACCTCCTTCATTGCTTTTCGGATGCGAGTTCCTCCCTGATGGTTGAGGTACGCTACTGCTGTCGCATTGTCCGAGCGGTTCTGGACTGGTTTTCCCTGAAGAATGTCCTTTGCCTGAATTAGTGCTATGTATATGGACCAAAGATCCAATATGTTTATTGGCAGGCAACTTTCTTCCCTGGTCCATTGCCCCTGAAAAAAAAACCTTGCTGACACAGCTCCCCAGCCCTGGAGACTGGCATCTCTCGTCAGAATTTCCCAATCTGATATCCAAAGGTGTCTCCCCATTTCTAGATGGGATGTCTCTAGCCACCAGGCTAATGACCTTCTTACTTCTATCATAAGAGACATGGGCCAATATTTACTAATATTCGTGTTTGTGTCGGTTTGTGTAGTGTTTAAACTCGTCTTGTATCGGGTGCATTTTCATGCAATTTTTTGAAACTATATACGCGTTACGAAGCAGTCGACTTTATGGTTTTCGTGTTTTCCGATGTCGATGCCAGTCGGGTTTTTTTGGCACAATTGCGGCCGTCATTGTCGCTTGCGTACGTGTTTTTGTTGTTTTTGCTGTTTTTTTTTCTAAGTTAAACGCGGCAGGTTTTTTTTTCTTCCAGCGGCCGCTTTTTCACTTTTAGTTTTGTTTTTCATCCCCGTTCGTGATTGGTTGTGTTTCAGATGGTAGGAGTGTCTGTGCGCAACCATATAAATACGCCCCAAACCGTCCGCACCTCGTGGGTTTAGTTAGTGGTGAGGAGGGAGGTTGTGCTGTGGAGGTTGGTGAGTAGTTGTTTTGATGAGGAGTTTTTTGGGCGATTTCTGAGTGTAGTATTGTGTTTGAAAGTATTCTTTTCATTCTTGTAGTCTTGTTTTTTGTGGTTTTGTCTAATTTTTGGTCCAAGTATTTTTTATTTATAGTCCCTTGTCAGTGTGTGTGTGTGTGTGTGTGTGTGTGTGTGTGTGTGTGTGTGTGTGTGATTTGTGCAGTGGTAGTGGAGGAGTGTGTTGTTTGTCTTTTTATTTTTCTGTGTTAAATGTTTAGACACACAATTATGTGTGACTCAGAGGTGGGTGAGGTGGAGGGTGTGAGTGAGGTGGAGGAGGTGGGTGAGGTTGCTGCAGCAGCCTCAAGTGACAGTGATAGTGACAGTCAGAGAGCTCCGCAGCCATGCACCACTACTAAGACTGGGCGGAATGTCAAGTTTAGTTATGCAGGAAATGTGGCATTGGTGCGGGAGCTGATGAAGTATCAGAGGCAGCTATTTGGGCCTGAGTACGCCAAGGTGCCAACACGGAAGAAGACGGTGTTGTGGGCGAAAGTTGTTGCTGCTGTCAATAGTGAGGGGGTGGTCAAGCGGACGGAGGACATGTGCCGCAAACGGTACTATGACATAAAGCGACGTGTCAAGTCCAAAATGGCCAAGGAGGCGAAGTCGGCTAGAAAAACCAGTGGTGGGCAGCCCTATATTGCAAGATATCTGGAGTATGAGGAGCCCATGCGGAGTGTAATACCTCCTGAAGTAGTCTCTGCAACCCATGTCCGGGATTCAGATAGGCCCTGGAAGAATGGTGAGCATGTGTATTTGCATTAACATTCTATGTTTTTTTTTTTTTTTTAAATGTGTGTCATGTGATGTTGCATATTACTCCCATCTTCTAGTGTGTGTCAGCAAATACATTGTTTTTGGTAATGTTTTCTACAAAAGCCAATGTAACATCTTACTTTATTGTATGTCATGTGTTTTTTTACGCTATATTTTCCATGTGTAGTTTGGACTTGGTGTGTCATTGAATTGTCCAGCAATAATGTATTCCTTTTGCACATTTTTAAGTTTTTAATTTGGACCATGTTATATATTTAGGTTATCCTGGTGCAATGTTGCTAAAACAGTGGTTGTCATGTTAGAGGCTGGAGTAGTGGAAAGTGGTTTGGAAATCACTTACATGTGTAATGTCATTATTACTGAATGTAATATTTTTTTAAAATAACCCACTATTTGTTTGTTCATTTTGAGTCTGTATTTATACCCTGACACAACACTGCAGTCTCATTTTTTTTTGTGGTTATATTTTTGGTTGCCTCATAATGTGTGTTTGGAGTGCCAGATCACAGAGCAATTTCTATATTGCATATGTAATAATTTTCCTTTCATTCCAAAATGGACATGTGTGTGCTTTTGGTTGTTAGTGTATGTATTTTGACTTGTGTCCTATGTCTGTGTCCTGTACCTGTTTTCCTGTGATGCACTTTACATAGTGCATATGGCTATTGGACAATCTTTATTGTTTTATGTAGTGGTTTTTTGGTTTACGGTCCTTATGTTTTTTTATGAAAAAAACAAGCATTTTTTAAAGAATTAATGTTTATTAGCATAATGGGTGGATGTATCAACAATAGCATGAAAACATGATTTTTTATTTTGGTTTTACAGTGTTTGAAAAAAAGCAGTACTGGTCGTCCTACAGTAACTCCCATGACATCTGATAATGATGACGCAGCGGAAGCAGGTAAAGTGTCCATTGTAGTATAGGGTATGTTTGTAAAGGAATGGCCATAACAAAATTTAACTTTCAATAATAGGTCTATCAAAAGAAGTCTGGAGCAGCAGAAGTGGGACTTCTGTAACACACCACCAAAAAAACATGTGGCAGCAAAGAAAGCAAGGTCTGATGTCCAGGGCCAAACACAGAAGGCTACCCCGCCACGAAGATTATCGACAGTATGTTCGGTCCCCCCGCTCCAAATTTTGGACACACCTCCAAGATGAGAACCACACTCCCCTCATCTTGATTGTGAGTATCAAACTGACAAAAATTTAATAAATTTCAGATCGTAATAAAACTTTCACTGAAACGCATTAAGTCAAAACACATGAAAATATGATATACTTACCGAAGTCAATAAAACATGAAATGGAATCCTAGCAAAATGGCCTTGTCCACATCCTGTAAATATATGTATGTCCACTTCAGCCATACAGTAGCACATTGTGTGTAAGATGCTGCAACAGAAACTCATGTGTAATTTGGTGAAATAGTAAGGTTGTCTCACAAATTTTCACATGTGTGTTTGACCTAACATTGCCAAATACATATAAACACATTCCTATGTTTGTTTTTGAAAAACTATAAGGTAACACATTATGGATTACAATGAGTTTTTATGGTGGAGTATGTCTGATCTACAATAACAATAATGTGTTTGCTTTCACAATGAAGTAACCAGACACATTAGCCACAAATAGGCATATGTATGTTTTTACGTTATGAGTGATGATGTTGCTAGGCAGAATATCTGAAAGCAACAGTCAATGACATGTGTTCCATGTTTAGTGATTTGTTATAATTTTTCAAACATAGGGATAACTAACTGATATTTTTTTACAATTACAGCTTCTAGTCCTGGTAACAGCATCCCTCCGCAACAACAGCAACACAGTGACATGGATGAGACAACCATGTTAGAAATGCAGCCATTAAGCCAAGGAATCAGCCCCCCAGCACCTGTGAGTACACCACCACAGCAAAGCACACCACCACCACAACACAGCCCAACAACACCAGTAACACAAGGCCCTGATCACGTGTTTTGGAACATTTGGGCTAGAGAGCAGGCCACTAATGAAGATTGCCTACGTAGGCAGACACAATTGTTTGCAAGCCTACCATGTCACCTCAGAAGATTAAACAGAAATATGAGTAGACAAAATGAACAAACCACGAGAATTGGCAATACCATGGAACTCATGTGTGCAGACATTACACAGGTCATGGGCAACTTACAGAGCATAATGGAAGAACAGCACAGACTAATGGAAGAACAGCACAGACAACAGCAAAGCTATATGACCATTTTTCAAAACAATCAAAAGATAAATGAAACTTTATTCCGAATTGTAGACAATGAAAATGCTGCTACACGTGAACTCAATGCCACCCTCACTAACCTCAATTAAACACTCAGATCCATGCACCAACAGCAAACATGCAGCAGTTCTGGTACGACTACTCCAAATATCACGCCAGTGTCATCACCACCAAGACGCTCCACCAGAGCACGCCAACATGACAGTGCTAAAGGCAAAGGGCAGGACAAGCAGCCACCCAAAAAAATTTACAAATAAACCTCACATTTTAAATTTCAGAGAAGTAAATCAAAATACTTAGTAAGTGTATGTTTGTCAAAATAGATATAACACTTAGCTCCTTGACAATTTGTACAACATCATTAATTATAAGTGGCACAAACAACAACAGGAAATTTGTACGCACATTTATTCTTTACCATCTTTGAATGTTTTTGGAGGAGGGAAATGTTTGAGCTGCACATAGATGTTAGCAGGAAGTAAACAGACCACTTGATTTTTTTCTACTCATTACTCTTTCTAGATTCCAATCAATCTCAGATCCTGCAGACACAATAATTGGCAGCCAGCCAGAATGTCTTTAGCAGGAAGTAAACAGACCACTTGATTTTATTCTAATCATTACTCTTTCTAGATTCAAATCAGTCTCAGATCCTGCAGACACAATAATTGGCAGCCAGGCATAATCATCCATGACCAATGCAATTACAATGTGAATTAAAACTGGTTTACATTTCTTCTGTAGACGACTTTACAAGAAAAACACAATAGAGTTGTGTAAAAGTGGCCTAATATGTTTGTGTAATTTTTTAAATTTTAATAACCAAAATGAATGAAATTATTGTTGTGGCATGTTTGTGTGTGTAAAAAATGATTAATCATATTTAAAAACCTGAGGCACAACCCACAAAATGAAATTTTTTTTACCTTTTAACACTAATGTGTGTAATAATGGAAATATGTTGAACAATGTGTATTGACTTTTAAAACTACAAATTTACTCCACCAAACATAAGGCAATAAATTATTTTGGATGAGACAAGTTTGTGTCCCTTTTATAGGCATGATAAGTCAGGTGTGAAGGATTTGTATGTGTCAACACATGTAAACACAGCTGAAAAAAGCAGGTCTATTTTTTTGCAGGTTTTTTTAACGATTCGCAAAAAATATGACCGCAATTGAGCACTCAGAGACTAACACCCAAATACGAATGAATAGTGAATACCCGTGTTGTATGAAATAACAGCCGCGTTTGACCGATGGTCTATTCATTCGTATTTCTGGACTTTGTCATTCAAACCATTACGAATAGTCCAAACACTGCCGAGATTGATGCTTAGTGAATTCCCGTGTTGGGACTTAGAAAAAAAACACAAATCGGACAAACTCGATTTTTTAGTAAATATTGGCCATGGTCTGTGTTTTTATAGTCTGATGCAACCCATTCCATTTGTCAAGAATCAGACGCTGCAGAGAAGTCAAGTGGTATTGTGCATACTCCACCATGTTGAACGTTGATACCCTCAAACCCAACACACGCATTGCCGCGTGAATGGATACCTTTTGACTGTGTAACAAGTTCTGAATCCTTGACTGGACCATGGATATCTTGTTCAGAGGTAAACTTACTCTCTGAAGACCTGACTCCAGTACAGCTTCCAAGTGAGTCATCTGCTGTGACGGAACCAGAGACGATTTTGCCCAGTTTATGAGCCACCCATGGATCTGCAGACATGTCTGTCGCAGATGACATAAGAGCAAATCCTGCATCTGTGCCAGGATTAAAAGATCATCGAGGTATGGAAAAATTCTTATCCCCTGCTGGTGGAGATAAGCTGCCATTACCACCATAATCTTAGTTAATACTCTGGGAGCTGTGGCTAAACCAAAGGGTAGAGCCTGAAACTTAAAATGCTGTTGGAGGATAGTGAACCTGAGATAGCACTGATGGGACAGTGCTATAGGAACATGTAGGTAAGCATCCCGTATATCCAGGGATACCATATAAACCCCTGGTTCCATGGCCAAAATGATGGAATGTAACATCTCCATGTGAAACTGAGGTACCCAAATGTATTTGTTCAGTACTTTGAGATTGAGAATGGGTCAAAAAGACCCATTAGGCTTCTGAACTAAAAACAAGTTGGAGTAAAAACCCTGTCCTCGTTGTGCAGGAGGAACTGGAATGACTACTCCTGAGTGAAGCAATTTCTGGACTGCCTCTAAAAAAAAGCCCTGGCCTTCATCTCTATCTGAGACATGCTGGTAAAAAAAAAAAAACTTTGAAGAGGGTACTTTTTGAAGGCAAAAGCATAACCTAGAGATACCGCTTTCTGCACCCAGGCATCTATTGTAGACTGCTACCAGATCTGTGCAAACTGAAGAAGTCGGCCCCCTACCCTGTGGTCCCCCAGGTGAAGGCCGGCACCTTCAGGCTGATGGTTTATTATCTGTCTTCCCAACCAGTCCTCTGGTAGCCCTATGCTTTTTAGTCTTACCAGACTTGCTGTATTGAACCTGCTTGCCATCACTTTTTCCTTTAGCTTTTGCTTGAGACCGAAAGGGCCAAAAAGCCAAAACTTTAGGTTTCAAATTGTATGTGGAAGGGAAATTGACCTTCTTGGAGTCTGCTTCTGACTCCAGAATATCTATCAAATCTTTACCAAAAAGAATATCTCCAGAAAAAGGTAACAATTCCAAAACCTTCTTAGATTCTGAATCTGCTTTCCACATACGTAGACAAACTGCTCTGCGAGCAGCTATTGTTGACGCTGATGCCCTGGAGACAATAGTACCCATATCCAATGCTGCTTCTTCCAGGAATATTGCAGCCTGTTTCATATGAGCTATATTGGATTTTTGCTCTCTAGAAGCTGTAGATAAATCCCTCTCCAATGCATCAGCCCAGGCAGCCACTGCCTTTGCCATCCAAGCTGAAGCCATGTCTGGCCTTATGATTGCCCCAGACAGGGAATAATTTGATTTTAAAAAACCATCCACTCTCCTATCCATGACATCATTTAATGATGTTGAAGGCAAAGGTAATGTAGATTTTCGCACTAATCGAAATACATGTGTATCTACTTTAGGAGCCACTTCCCTTTTAAAACAATCCCCAGCTGGAAGAGGATAATTGGAATTCCACTTTTTAGTAATTCTATACTTCTTATTGTGCGGAGCCCAGGCCTCTTCCATAATTTCCATCAGCTGATCTGACCCTAGAAAGTCAGTTTTAACTGTTTTGGGGTATTTAAACACAGGTGCTTTGGTTTTTAACACAGGCTCTGCTGAATCCTCTAGGGATAAAATGGCTTTCATTGCTTTAATTAACTCAGCTATATCCACTGAGCTGAGACATTCCTCCTCCTCTTGGTATGCTGAAAAATAATTAATTGAGCATTCACCTTCCGATGAATCCTCATCAGAATCATGTGTAGCCTGTGAAGGTGAAAATTTACTTACCACTGGTTTATCAGCTTGTTTCTTTTGAGAAGCTGCTGCTGGAAGTGATACACCATAGGTAGGGAGCTGCATGTAAGGGTTAATAGTGTAACCTATCCCTGGTACAGGAGTTGGAGTAATTATCCGTTCAGCTATACTGGATAAAGTCTGTGCAAACATAGCCTAAAGTGGATCCATCTTTACCTGAATCTGCCTTGTGTCTTTCATTAACCCCTGATGAAAGCTAAAACAATTTGCACACAAACCATCCTGAACGAGATCCTGAGAGGATAACACATTTTAGCAAGACAAACATGATATGAGTGTTGGTGTTACTGTGAGTGTACCTTCCTCACCTTTGCCGTTCTCAGACATGATAAATAATCAACACTTCCACAGTTTACTACACAATTTGTGACTGTAATCACTTTAATTTCTTAAAGTGATATACAATCTGACCCTACCCATGCACCAGCATTGAGGATCGGAATAAACTGATAGAAATATAGTAAAGTCAGCAATCACACTAGCAGTCAGTCACATGTTATACATTAGTATATTAAGCAATATGAGCACATCATCAACTACAACTACATTTTAAGTATGTAGGAGAACATATTACTGCATCATGTTTAAACAGATCTAACGTATTCAGATGCAAATGCGAAAGAAACAGCAGTAAATATATACAGACTCATATGCAAAAGGCACTTATCTAACTATTCATACTCAAAACGTAGATAAGGACTTAGTGCTGTATAACTTGTACTCATTAGAGTAGGATACAGGGAGACTCACCTCGCTTCCAGGACCGATCAATACGTTAGCGAACGCTGAGTGGATCCAGACGCTACTAGTGTACACTGAAGCATAAGGAACCTATAGTGAACACAGACGCTCAGTGAACACGAATGCCCCAGCCACACAGCCGCCTATGCTGTAACTGGGTCCCCTACATGTACAGCGTCTGAGACGGAAGCGGGAAACAGTTCATGGCGGGAGACTCAGAGGAACCTGGTCATGAACAGGGAAAAGGGGTGACCAGGAGAGCGTATGACTCCCCACTGCTGACATCAACCCTAGGGATCGCGGCATCATACTAATCCTGGAGCCTATGGTCCCTAAGGCCTAGTGCTGGTGCACCCGAGGTGGCAGCTGCGTCAGCGACTATTTGGTGGTCTCCTCTCCAAAACAGTGTGGCTGTGTCCGTATTTTCCATTTTTAGCAGAATCAATGCCTTACCTTTTCCCCGTGTTCCAGCCACAGTCTGGTGATGTCTGCTGGACCTGCTAGTATATCCGCCACAGATGCCCACTGAAACAGCACTGTACTCATGGTTAAGCATTGTCGCGACCCAGTGGAGAGTTGTTTGAGTGACTCTTTCTATAAGACACTGTTTAGAGAGATCACTATAAAAAAATAGTTAGACTGTAAAAATCAAATAAGAAAGCTTAGGGCTCCTGCTGCACCAAACAAAACACTGATTTGCCTGAGCAAGGAGGCGGGGATATATGGACAGGCCCATTGCATGCTGGGAGGCCGGAAAAACTTTGACCGATTGGTGCAAATCCGCTGTCGCTTCATCATATCCCATTGTTATCCAGTGGATAACCTGTGGACCCTGCCAGAGAAATGTGTCATTATCTCAGTAGGGGAACCACAAATGTGTGATTTAGAATTTTAGATAAGGGATACTCAACCTGTATATATATATATATATATATATATATATACACACACACTATAATGAAAGGCTAATGCTGCTTCTAACCTCTATGGGGGTTTTTAAGTGTTTTGCATGTCAGCGGTCACTAGATGGTTGCCCAACAGAGCAGATCAAGTGTTGCTCCATTTGGGCACGCACAGCTGCCAGCACTGACATTGCTGTTATTTTGTTCAGTCATTAAGATAGGCTGGTATTTAATATATAATTAGAGATGTGCGGCGGGCACTTTTCATGTTTTGTGTTTTGGTTTTGGTTCTAATTCCACTTTCATGTTTTGGTTTTGGCTTGCTTTTTGCCAAAACCACCCTTTAGTGTTTTGGTTTTGGTTTTGAATCTGGATGATTTTTGAAAAAAACATAAAAACAGCTAAAATCCCAGAATTTGGGGGTAATTTTGCTCCTATAATATTAACCTCAATAACATTCATTTCCACTCATTTCCAGTCTATTCTGAACACCTCACACTTCACAATATTGTTTTAGGCCTAAAAGTTGCACAGAGGTGGCTGTATGACTAAGCTAAGCGACACAATTGTGCGGCACAAACACCTGGCCCATCTAGGAGTGGACCTGCAGACAAGATGGCACTATTCAAAAACTAGTCCCCAAACAGCACATGATGCAAAAAAGAAAAAGAGGTGCATTTAGGTAGCTGGATGGCCAAGCTAAACGACACAAGTGTGTTGCACAAACACCTGGCCCATCTAGGAGTGGCACTGCAGTTACAGACATGATGGCACTTAAAAAAAACTAGTCCCCAAACAGCGCATGATGCAAAGATGAAAAAGAGGTGCAATATGGAATTGTCCTTGGGCCTTCCCACCGGTTGTCTTCTGTTTGCCGGAGGCCGGGCTCCTGACGACCAGCATACCGGCACCAGAATCCCGACCGCCGGCATACCAACACCTTTTCTCCCTCTTGGGGGTCCACAACCCCCCTGGCGGGAGAATAGATAGCATGCCACCGTGCCCGCAGCGTGGTGAGCGCAGCGAGCCCGCAAGGGGCACATTTGAGGTCGCCCAGCTGTCGGTATGCCGGCGGTTGGGATTCTGGCGCCGGTATGCTGGACGCCGGGAGCCCGGCCGCCGGCATACCCTACTACACCCCTCCCACCTATGCTTATGTTGTATAAACATGACATGCACACTTTAACAAACCAATCACTTCAGCAACAGGGTCTGCCACACGGCTGTGGCTGAAATGACTGGTTTGTTTGGGCCCCCACAAAAAAAGAAGCAATCAATCTATCCTTGCACAAACTGGATCTACAGAGGCAAGATATCACCTCATCATCATCCTCCTATTCCTCACCCCTTTCACTGTGTACATCCTCCTCACAGATGATTAATTCGTCCCCACTGGAATCCACCATCACAGGTCTCTGTGTACTTTCTGGAGGCAATTGCTGGTAAAGGTCTTTCCGGAGGAATTTATAATTCATTTTGATGAACATCATCTTCTCCACATTTTGGAAGTAACCTCCTACGCCGATCGCTGATAAGGTTACCGGCTGCACTAAACACTCTTTCGGAGTACACACTGGAGGGGGGGGGCAACTTAGGTAAAATAAAGCCAGTCTGTGCAAGGGCCTCCAAATTGCCTTTTTCCTGCCAGTATACATACAGACTGTCTGACATGCCTACTTGGATGCTGTCACTCATAATCCTCCATAATTCTTTCAATGGTGAATCATATGCAGTGAAAGTAGACATGTCAGTAATCGTTGGCAGGTCCTTCAGTCCAGACCAGATGTCAGCTTTCACTCCTAACTGCCCTGCATCACCGCCAGCAGGTGGGCTAGGAAATCTTATCCTTTTCCTTGCAGCCCTAGTGGCAGGAAAAATTGAAGGAGTAGCTGTTGACGGGTCACGTTCCACTTAAGTTGACAATTTACTAACCAGCAGGTCTTTGCACCTCTGCACACTTGTGTCTGCTGGAAAGAGAGATACAACATATGCTTTAAACCTAGGATCGAGCACGGTGGCCAATATGTAGTGCTCTGATTTCAACAGATAGACCACCCTTGAATCCTGGCAAAGCAAATGAAGGGCTCCATCCACAAGTCCCACATACTTTGCGGAATCACTCCGTCTTATCTCCTCCTTCAATTTATCCAGCTGCTTCTGCAAAAGCCTGATGAGGGGAATGACCTGACTCAAGCTGGCAGTGTCTGAACTGACTTCACATGTGGCAAGTTCGAAGGGTTGGAGAAACTTGCACAAGACAGAAATCATTCTCCACTGCGCTTGAGTCAGGTGCATTCCCCTTCCTTTGCTTATATTGTAGGTGGATGTATAGGCTTGAATGGCCTTTTGGTGCTCCTCCATCCTCTGAAGCATATAGAGTGTTGAATTCCGACCTCGTTACTACCTCTTGCTTCAGTTGATGGCGAGGCAGGTTCAGGAGTGTTTGCTGGCGCTCCAGTCTTCGGCACACAGTGGCAGAATGTCGAAAGTGGCCTGCAATATTTCGGGCCACTGACAGCATTTCCTGCACACCCCTGTCATTTTTAAAAAAATTCTGCACCACCAAATTAATTGTATGTGTAAAACATGGGACATGCTGGAATTTGCCCAGATGTAATGCACGCACAATATTGGTAGCGTTGTCTGATATCACAAATCCCCAGGAGAGTACACTTGGGTAAGCCATTCTGCAATGATGTTCCTCAGTTTCTGTAAGAGGTTGTCAGCTGTGTGCCTCTTAAGGAAAGCGGTGATACATAGCGTAGCCTGCCTTGTAACGAGTTGGCGTTTGTGAGATGCTGCTACTGGTGCCGCTGCTGTTGTTGCTGCGGGAGGCCATACA
The DNA here is from genome assembly GCF_028390025.1 of Pseudophryne corroboree. NCBI lineage: Eukaryota > Metazoa > Chordata > Amphibia > Anura > Myobatrachidae > Pseudophryne > Pseudophryne corroboree. The sequence continues at coordinate 429,954,464 of NC_086445.1, forward strand.
TATACCCAGTGGGCTGTTAGTCATATAGTCCTTAGTCTGCCCTGTTCCACTTGTTCACATGTCTGTGGTTAAGTGGACACTGGATACAACTGCATTATGTCGGACACTGGTGACTCTTTTTCTGTCTGTGTACATTCTCGGTATTGCCTGCCTAGAGAAGTTGAACCTAGGATGGGATTTGATACCGGGGACACAGCACCTCAAACAATTCTCTAAGTCCCACTGAACTAATGGTGGATACCGGACGCACGTCTAACACAACATAGCTGTCAAGGCATCAGTTATCCGCTTTGCAAAAGGATGACTGCTGTCATATTTCATCTTCATCACAAAGGACTGTTGGACAGTCAATTGCTTACTGAAAGTTGTACAAGTGGTCTTCCAACTTCCCCTCTGGGATGACGATCGACTCCCAGCAGCAACAACAGCAGTGGTAGCAACAGCAGGCGTACCACTCAAGGATCCTACGGAGGAATACCGGTTAGGAGAGAACTCCTCATTCTTGACAATGACTTGGCATGCAGGACAACTGATGTTCCTGACTGAGGAGAAAGTTGATGTTGAGGAAGTTGGTGGTGTGGCTTGCAGGAGCTTGGGTACAGGAGGAAGAAGGGATTTAGGTGTCAGTGGACTGCTTATGCTCTTACCCAAAATTTCACAACCTGACTCTGACTTCTGATGAATGTGCAGCAGGTGACATACAGATGGGTCCACATTTATCTTGACCTTTAATAGGATTTACTGAGACTGGCCAGTCGGACTTAATCCCCTGCTGTAATGATTTAATCCCCTGCTGTATTGTTCTCTGTATTGTATTGCAGTTGAGAACAATAGATGAAGGGTTTATGCTAATAAGTCATGTTGTGCCTAGGCGCAGAAAACTAGTCAAGATAACCGTGGACCCATCTGTATAAGGGAGGATGTTCCTAGGTGGTTAACATCCTTACCCCTACTTATTACAGATTGACAGAGGCAACAAATGGCTTGACACCTGTTGTCCGGATTTGTGGAGAAATAATTCCACACCAATGAGGTGGATTTTTTGCTAGTTTGCCCAGGCATCACAATGGGCTTCTTCATCCCATGGACAACAGGTATCTCCCCCAGTGCCTGACTTAAACAAACCACATCACCATCAGAATCCTCATCGTCAACTTCCTCCTCAGCGCCAACAACACCCATATCCTCATCCTGGTGTACTTCAACAGTGACATCTTTAATTTGAATATCAGGAACTGGACTGTGGGTGCAGCTTCCAGCACTTGCAAGGGGCATGCAAATGGTGGAGGAGCCACCTCTTCCCGTCCAGTGTTGGGAAGGTCAGGCAATCGCCGACACACTTGGACTCTCCTTGGGGATTTGTGATACCATCTCAGAATGCACAGTTCGTTTCTGTGCTCTTTCAAGCTTAACTCTTTTAATTTTTCTAGAGGGAGGATGAGGGCTTCCATCGTCATGTGAAGCTGAACCACTAGCCTTGAACATAGGCCAGGGCCTCAGCCATTCCTTGCCACTCCGTGTCGTACATGGCATATTGGCAAGTTTACATTTCTCCTCAGATTATTTAAATGTATTTTTTTGGTTCTTTTTTTACTGAACTTTGGCTTTTTTGATTTTACATGCCCTCTACTATTACATTGGGCATCGGCCTTGGCAGACGACGTTGATGGCATTTCATCGTCTATATCATGGCTTGTGGCAGCAGCTTCAGCGCTAGGAGGAAATGGATCTTCTTGATCTTACCCTATTTTATCATATTTTATCCTCAAAAAAACCCCAGGAATGACTGGAATGACTGATTGACAGGACACTACCACTGGGCTGATGCAGCACAACACAACAACACTGTAAGGGACTTTTGGTTGTTGTTATAATTATTATATGGTAGCAGTGGACATATAGCAGCAGCGTATATCGTCACTGGAATGACTGATAGAGAGGACACTACCACTGGTCTGATGCAGCACAACACAACAACACTGTAAGGGACTTGTGGTCATTGTTATAATTATTATACGGCTGTAGTGGACATATAGCAGCAGCGTATATTGTCACTGGAATGACTGATGGACAGGACACTACCACTGGTCTGATGCAGCACAACACAACAACACTGTAAGGGACTTGTGGCTGTTGTTATTATTATTATACGGCAGCAGTGGACATATAGCAGCAGTGTATACCACTGTGACTGCCTCATCACTGGAATGACTGATGGACAGGACACTACCACTGGTCTGATGCAGCACAACACAACAACACTGTAAGGGACTTGTGGTTGTAGTTATAATTATTATACGGCAGCAGTGGACATATAGCAGCAGCGTATATCATCACTGGAATGACTGATGGACAGGACACTACCATTGGTCTGATGCAGCACAACACAACAACACTGTAAGGGACTTGTGGTTGTTGTTATTATTATTATACAGCAGCAGTGGACATATAGCAGCAGCGTATATCGTCACTGGAATGACTGATGGATAGGACACTACCACTGGTCTAATGCAGAACAACACAACAACACTGTAAGGGACTTGTGGTTGTTGTTATTATTATTATTATTATACGGCAGCAGTGGACATATAGTAGCAGCATATATCGTCACTGGAATGACTGATGGACAGGACACTACCACTGGTCTGATGCAGCACAACACAACAACACTGTATGGAACTTGTGGTTGTTGTTATAATTTTTATATGGCAGCAGTGGACATATAGCAGCAGCGTATATCGTCACTGGAATGACTGATGGGCCGGACACTACCACCGGTCTGGTGCAGCACAACACAACACCACTTTATACAGCTACACTGGATAAATGGCAACAGAGGACACCGACACTGTGATTGGCAGGACTGATGCAGCACAATACACTGACTACACTGGACTGGACAGCACAACACAGCACCACTTTATACAGCTACACTGGATATATGGCAGCAGAGGACACCAAGCCTGTGACTGGCTGGACGGATGCAGCACAATACACTGACTACACTGGACTGAACAGCACAACACAGCACCACTTTATACAGCTACACTGGATATATGGCAGCAGAGGACACCAACACTGTGACTGGCTGGACTGATGCAGCACAATTCTCCGACTACACTGGACAGAACAACACAGCACCACTTTATACAGCTACACTGGATATATGGCAGCAGAGGACACCAACACTGTGACTGGCTGGACAGATGCAGCACAATACACTGACTTCACTGGACTGGACTGAGCAGCACAACACAGCACAAGACTCGCCACCCCACTTTCCCGCCCCCACACAGACACTGAACACTGAGGACACGTCCTCTCAATACGCTCTCCGAGACTGGAGTGAAAATGGCTGCGACGCGCAGCTCCTTATATGAAATCCAAGTCCCACGAGAATCCGACAGCGGGATGATGACGTTTTGCCGCGTTCGGGTTTCCGAGTCAGGCTGGAAAACCCGAGCCTGGCTTGGAACCGAACTCAGAAGGCAAAGTCCGGTAGGGTTCGGTTCTCTGAGAGCAGAACCCGCTCATCTCTAATACATATATATATATATATATATATATATATATATAGATATATAGATATATATAAACACACACACATAGCCCTCCAAGTTGGGGTTCCGGTCAAGAGATGCAGACTCAGGACCTTGACACTCTCGTAAAATGGGGACTACGACCCCATTTCTGGAAATGCCAGTCATCCCCGCCCCCCACACTGCACCCCGCACTGCCTCTGCCTGATTGAAGGAAGACTGTGGGGATAATTCAGAGTTGATCGTAGTAGCAAATTCGTTAGCAGTTGGGCAAAACCTAGGGGGTCATTCCGAGTTGTTCGCTCGCAAGCTGCTTTTAGCAGCTTTGCACACGCTAAGCCGCCGCCTACTGGGAGTGAATCTTAGCTTATCAAAATTGCGAACGAAAGATTAGCAGAATTGTGAATAGACACTTCTTAGCAGTTTCTGAGTAGCTCCTGACTTACTCGGCATCTGCGATCAGTTCAGTCAGTTTCGTTCCTGGTTTGACGTCACAAACACACCCAGCGTTCGCCCAGACACTCCTCCTTTTCTCCAGCCACTCCCGCATTTTTCCCAGAAACGGTAGCGTTTTTTCACACACACCCATAAAACGGACAGTTTCCGCCCAAAAACACCCACTTCCTGTCAATCACATTACGATCACCAGAACGAAGAAAAAAACTCGTAATGCCGTGAGTAAAAAACCTAACTGCATAGCAAATTTACTTGGCGCAGTCGCACTGCGGACATTGCGCATGCGCATTAGCGACTAATCGCTCTGTTGCGAGAAAAAAATACAGAGTGAACAACTCGGAATGACCCTACATGTGCACTGTGGGGGGGGGGGCAGATGTAACATGTGCAGAGAGAGTTAGATTTGGGTGGGTTATATTGTTTCTGTGCAGGGTAAATACTGGCTGCTTTATTTTAACACTGCAATTTAGATTTCAGTATGAACACACCCCACCCAAATCTAACTCTATCTGCACATTTTATATCTGCCCCCCCCCCTTGCAGTGCACATGGTTTTGCCCAACTGCTCACAAATTTGCTGCTGCGATCAACTCTGAATTAGGCCCTGTGTACGATCACTCAGGACCAGTCCTGCACATGCGCAGGACTGGTCCTGTGTCTATGTACATTCCCAATAATCAGGAATCTGCGTGGACAGTTGTATCAGCATCTAGTGCTGAATCAGGCCCACTATGTTTACATATCAAAAGCACCTTCTTTGACAGATGATCATTTCCAGCATTAAAGTGCACTCCTGGTGTCAGGCAGGTTGTGCATTCCAACTTGTGACAACAGATATTATATAGAAATAATGAAGGTGTCTAAGGGGTAAATTTACTAAGGTGGGAGATTTTTTAGAACTGGTGATGTTGCCCAAAGCAACCAATAAGATTCTACTTAACATTTATCTAGATACTTCTACAAGATAATAGATAGAATCTTATTGGTTGCTATGGGCAACATCACCAGTTCTAAAAAAAAAAACCTCCCACCTTAGTAAATTTACCCCTAAGGGGTATATGCAATAGCGGGCGAAATCGCGGCAATTATCGCCGTTTTTTCAATTCGACCAAATTCGCCAGGTGAATTCCGGAAGGTGGCTTCCGGAATTCACCATATGCAATGAAAAACGGATTCGCCAGGGTCGCGGGCGAAAATCGGCCGATTTGGCGGATTTTGCCGCGATTTTTAAAAACGGGAAAAAACGGGGAAAAACCCGAAAAAAAAATGGCGTGGGGTCCCCCCTCCAAAGCATAACCAGCCTCGGGCTCATCGAGCTGGTCCTGGTTCTAAAAATGCAGGGGAAAAATCGGCCAGGGATCCCCCGTATTTTTAAAACCAGCACCGGGCTCTGCGCCTGATGCTGGTGCCAAAAATACGGGGGACAAAACGAGTAGGGGTCCCCCGTATTTTAAACACCAGCATCGGGCTCCACTAGCTGGACAGATAATGCCACAGCCGGGGGTCACTTTTATGCCGTGCCCTGCGGCCGTGGCATCAAATATCCAACTAGTCACCCCTGGCCGGGGTACCCTGGGGGAGTGGGGACCCCTTCAATCAAGGGGTCCCCCCCCCCAGCCACCCAAGGGCCAGGGGTGAAGCCCGAGGCTGTCCCCCCCCATCCAATGGGCTGCGGATGGGGGGGCTGATAGCCTTTGTGATAAAAAAAAAGATATTGTTTTTTCCATTAGTACTACAAGTCCCAGCAAGCCTCCCCCGCAAGCTGGTACTTGGAGAACCACAAGTACCAGCATGCGGGAGAAAAACGGGCCCGCTGGTACCTGTAGTACTACTGGGAAAAAAATACCCAAATAAAAACAGGACACACACACCTTGATAGTAAAACTTTATTTCATACGCCGACACACACATACTTACCTGTGTTGACACGCCGACTGCAACGATCTCCGACGATCCGAGGGTACCTGTCAAAAAATTATACTCACCTTCCAGCGTCCGTCCAGAGGTCCAGGTCCAGAGGTAAATCCACGTACTTTGTAAAATAAAAAAACGATCACCGAGCCATACCGGACTAGAAAGGGGTCCAATGTTTTCACATTACACTCCTTTCTCCCGAATGCCGGGACATCACGTGACTCCTGTCACTGATGTCCCTTCAGCCAATCAGGAAGCGCTACTGCCGTGGCGCTCACCTGATTGGCTGGACGCCGTCTGTACTCTGACAGCGCCTCGCAAAGCCGCTCCATTACTTTCAATGGTGGGAACTTAGCGGCTAGCGGTGGGGTCACCCGCCGGTCAGCCGCTGACCGGCGGGTGACCTCACCGCTAGCCGCTAAGTTCCCACCATTGAATATAATGGAGGGAGCAGTGCGATGCGCTGTCACAGCGAGCAGCCAATCAGGTGAGCGCAACGAAGTTGCGCTTCCTGATTGGCTTAGAGACCTGTCAGTGACAACTGTCACTGACAGATCTTAATCGTGGAAAGGTGTCCCATGTGTCAGCATGGGACACCTTTCAGTCCGTTTTTGGTGCGGGTAAATGCGTTTTCTTTTTTTGCCAAGTCCGTGGATTTATCTCTGGAGCCTGGTTAAGGTGAGTATATTGAACTTTGCTTTTCAGGTACCCCGGGATTCTACATGGAGAAGAGGACCGATGTCGGCGTGTGAACATAGGTAAGTATGTGTGTGTCGGCGTATGAAATAAAGTTTTACTATCAAGGTGTGTGTGTCCTGTTTTTATTTGGGTATTTTCTCCCCAGTAGTACTACAGGTACCAGCGGGCCCGTTTTTCTCCCGCATGCTGGTACTTGTGGTTCTCCAAGTACCAGCTTGCGGGGGAGGCTTGCTGGGACTTGTAGTACTAATGGAAAAAACAATATCTTTTTTTTTATCACAAAGGCTATCAGCCCCCCCATCCGCAGCCCATTGGATGGGGGGGGGACAGCCTCGGGCTTCACCCCTGGCCCTTGGGTGGCTGGGGGGGGGGGACCCCTTGATTGAAGGGGTCCCCACTCCCCCAGGGTACCCCGGCCAGGGGTGACTAGTTGGATATTTGATGCCACGGCCGCAGGGCACGGCATAAAAGTGACCCCCGGCTGTGGCATTATCTGTCCAGCTAGTGGAGCCCGATGCTGGTGTTTAAAATACGGGGGACCCCTACTCGTTTTGTCCCCCGTATTTTTGGCACCAGCATCAGGCGCAGAGCCCGGTGCTGGTTTTAAAAATACGGGGGATCCCCTGTCAATTTTTTCCCCGCATTTTTAGAACCAGGACCAGCTCAATGAGCCCGAGGCTGGTTATGCTTTGGAGGGGGGACCCCACGCCATTTTTTTTTCTGATTTTACCGTTCCAGCAATAAAAAAATAAAAAAATAAAAAATAATATTTTAAAAAATATATAAATAATATTTGTGCCTCCCCCCAAAAAAAAAAAAAAACCTAATCCCTTCTAATATAAATAGATCTGCTATTCCTAAAAAAAAAAACACCAAAAAAAACATGTTTAAATTTTTTTTATTTGTTTTCACCCTCCAAAGTGTGGCGGAGTGAAAATCGCGAATTTGCTGTCTAAAAGCACTGCAGGCGAATTTCCAAACTTGAATTGAATATGCTGGAGGCGAATTGCAGCATCTGTACCATTGCAGAAAAGGCGAATTCGGAAAAAGGCGAATTGAGAAAAGGCGAATTTTGACGGGCCGTTTTTTTGCGAAAAATGACTGCACTGCATAGGCGAATTGATTTTTGGAGGCGAAAACGGCCCGGAATTCGCCTTTTTTGCCAATTCGCCCGCTATTGCATATACCCCTAAGTCTCTATAGCAATCTGGAGAAATTACTGTATGTAGATAACAACAGACTTGCAACATATCTGTCTGTTACATGATTTAGTGGTCTATTTACTAAGCCTTGGATGGAGATAGCGTTGACAGAGATAAAGTACCAGCCAATCAGCTCTTAACTGTAAGTTTTCAAACACAGCCTGTGGCATGGCAGTTAGGAGCCGATTGGCTGGTACGTTATCTCCGTCAACTTTATCTCCATCCAAGGCCTAGTAAATAGACCCCTAAACCCTCTATGTCTAAAGAGTGCTGTAGCTAGCACTCTTAAACAGAAAAGATAAAACCTACATGAAGAAATGTAGGCACAGTTTGACATATTCCATCAATCGTTGTTCCATCCAACATCCATTTAGCCATCTACTGTATGTTGACTTTTATAAGGGGCAACAGAACCTTTGCAAATGCTCTTATTATAGACACAGATTGACTGTCAGCTACTGTTAGATGCAATCACATTGACTGCTCAGCAGGACAATGTGCAATTTAAAAAAGTAAACATAGACAGCACTGACATAATCATTATTACGGTATCCGAATGGTAGATCAACAATGTATAGGTTGACAGTCATTAGGTCAACACCATATTGTCAACATGCATTCATTTGACAGATACAAAAGGTCGACAAGTAGAAAAGGTCGTCAGCAAAAGCTTTAAAGGTACAAAAGGTCAAAATGTTAAAAGGAGGTGTGTAAATAAGCCAAAGCAGCACCCCCTAGATCAAGGATATACTCCAAGATAACCACATAATAAACACATATAAAAATATAAATAGATCTGCGCTGGAGGTGCGCTGAGGCTCAATGGATAGAATAAACCCCTACATGGATTATGTGGACAAATAAAATGAAAACAGTACTTTATTTTATAGAAATAAATTGTTTCACATTGTTGCATTTGCATTTTTTCTCTGTTTTTGTATCCATATACTGTATTACAAATATACTATTAATACATATGTCGAGAAACCTGCGAAAGAAGTAGAGAATTGCAGAGAGATCTAGTGAAGTACTGTTTTCTTTTTAGTCATGCACATTATTCATATAGGCAATTGTTCTGTCCATCGAGCCTCAGCACACCTCAAGATGCAAAAGGCCGGCAAGTATAAAAGGTCAACATGAAAATAGTCAACATACAAATGGTTGGCACATGTTTTTTTTGGTTAATTTGTCCCAAATTTAGATTCTACTTCTTTTACTATCCATGTGAATATCTATTGATCTATAAAGCCACACCCCATATTTACTGATTTCGGACAGTTTAAGCGCCTTGGGTCCTATTGGAGAAAGAGCGCTTTATAAATAAAATTATTATTATTATAATTATAAACATTAACATATACAAGGAACAACATTACATAAACACAAAAAGAAACGTACACAAGACACATATTAATAATATAATTAAAAAACAAGCGTTGTAGCCATCGTTCAGGTGGTGCAAAGCAGAGACTAATAGGGAGCACACCAGTAAGAACTATATGACTGGCACATAAGAAACAAGCAGCAGGCAGGAGGAAACCCGAGCCACTGCTTGGATTCACTCGGATCCCTTGAGTTCATTTGGGCTAAGTTTTCTGAGAAACGAGCCTGCTCATCTCAAACATAAACATTGTAAAATGTCAAAAACTATGTAATATACCAATTAACATACCACATCAGATACCTCTGTGCTGTGCCTATTCAGATGCCTTGGATGTGCACAGCAGGATGCACCATGATATCTTAACAGTTACTAACAGTACACTGGGTTTCAGAGATGGACACAGTTCTCATTGCTACTGCATCTTTGGATCACATCTGCAGTGATGTGAAAACATTTTAATGCAGCAGGAAGTGTCCTCTATACTTCTGCCTGCTTCTGTGATCAGATGCTGGATTATAAGATGTGGCACTGTATCACTCTGAGAAAACATTGGGTATCAGAGGATGCATGAGATCAAAGAAAACAAAGAACCAAAATTATCTGCACACGTCTAATAGCTGTCAGAATTTAATCCTCATAAATACGGTTTATTGAGTCAATTCTAGTTGGGAGTGCTACAAATTTAATACGGAATAGAAGGAAAAGAAGTTGCCTTAATCGGTGCACTAATAGAACAGTAAAACTTTACTTTTATAAAATTATTATTAGAGATGTGCGACTGGCACTTTTTGTGTTTTGTGTTTCGTGTTTTGGATCTGGATTGGTTTTGACAAAACTACCCTTTCGGGTTTTGGTTTTGGATCTGGATGATTTTTGAAAAAAACATAAAAACTGCTAAGATCACAGAATTTGGTGGTTTTTTTTTGATGCAACGGTATTATTAACCTCAATAACATTCATTTTCACTCATTTCCAGTCTATTCTGAACACCACACACCTCACAATATTGTTTTTAGTGTGTGTGGGAGAAGTGAGCAGCTGCAAGTCCAGGCCGGCCGCTGACACAGGACAATCAGTACATGCCAGTACTGAGTGAGTGCAGGTGCAGATATGCAGGGTCCAGACAAATAAAAAGAAAAGAGAGATGTGTGTGTGTGTGTGTGTGTGTGTGTGTGTGTGTGTCATTTGTTTTACCCCTCCTGGTGTGTCTACCCTGTTGTATACCTTTGTATCATCTGCAAAAAGGCATACTTTCTCTTTAATGCCATTTGCAATGTCACCAATAAAGACATTAAAAAGCACTGGTCCAAGTACAGATCCCGGGGGTACTCCAAGAGTAACATTTCCCTCCTGTGAATACACTCCATTTACTACAACTACAGTTTTCTATCTTGCAACCAAAATCTTATCCATTTAACCAAAAAGGCAAGGAGAACAGATTAAAAAAGGCAATTGCAGTATAAAGAGGTGATACTTCCCTGTTAACAGAAAGAAGAAAAAGAAGCAGTACCCTGCTTAAACTAAAACCAGGTTCCCATTCCTTTCCATAAACACACCCCTACAACTTTCTACTTGGTTAAATAACCCTAACTGAATTATCCCAATAGTTCTCTGCGCTTAAATCCCAAATTGGAAAACTTGACTGATATGCTTCTGATGAAGCTGCATGTTGTGACACAGCAAAACACATTAAGCCTATCTATGGAGTCTCTGGGAGATTTACTTTTGTACACCTTGTATCTCAAGGACCAATCTGTTTTCTAAACAGCATTTTGTGGATCATCATCCGTGCTACTTTGAGCCTATTGTGGTATTACCCATCAGTGAAAGAATCCTCTTTGCCAATGAAATGACCACTCTTATTGGTAATATATGTTGCAGATTCCATCACTGATAAATGTAAGTGATTACAAATGATAGTTTTAAATGATTCCATTAAAGAAAACATTAGTAATGCTCTACATATATTCTGGTGAACTTGGTGAAATACAAAGGCAATACACATAAACTGTATTTATCCAAACTTCCACAGGGTGGACCAACACTATTGGGCTTTGAATGAATAAGGAAAACTCAACTTCATTGGTAGTTTATACACATGTTTCAGCCTACAACATATAATGTGTATAAAAATGATGCTGATACTAAAGAACTTATGAAATTGCTAGCTGGCACTCAAGACATAGCTGAAAAAGGGATAGTGATAATACAGGGCATTAAGTCCACTATAGAATTGGATCCAAATGCCATTCCAAAATGTCATAAATCCCGTATGGTACCATTTGCTATCTGACCAGAGGTGGAAGAAGAATTACAGAAACAAGATCCTGCTGTACTTTACTCAATAGAATGGAAAACAATGGGCTACACCACATGGTAAAGAAGAACAAAGTGTGAAGTATTTGCATCTGTGGAGATTTCAAAATGACAATACATCCAGTACCACACACTGCACAGGATCCTTTGCCTAAAATAGAGGACATTTTTGTGGCTCTCTCAGGAGGTGACCACTTCTCCAAAATTGACCTACTGTAGCTTAAGCATACTTTCAAATGAATATAGAGGAGTGTCCAGGGGTGGATTGGGATGGAAAACCAACCCCAGAAATTTATGGAAGCAGCCCTAATGGGGGTGAAGTCTATTGAGTGCTGAGGGATTCCTTCTCATAGGTCCTGATTCTGAGTTAGACACAGTTGCAGCCTTCCTTGCATCTTTTTCTGCAGTTGTGTCTGTGACTTTATGCTAATGCCACTACAATGCACATCCCTGGTGTACATCCATGTACCGAATGTGCAGGTACTGTGCAGGTACTATGTTTTTAGCTGCCAAGAGCTGGTCCCTCTCTCCAAGTCCCACTCCCTCCTGAGCTCACAGCAGTGCTCTATACACTCTGCCAATGCCGTTACTGGCTACCACTAGCCAGAAGCTAGTGGGTAGAAGTACCCACTAGCCAAAGCAGAAGACAAATTCTGGTTTATGTTCCACAGTGAAACACAAATCCTGGAAGATCTGCAGGCCAGCAGACAATCAGCAAGGGACAGCAGGCAGTGTGAACCAGCCCAGGAGAGGAGAGGAGAGGGTGGGACCGACACAGCGAAAACTCTCCCACTTTTCCAATGGACCAATACACCCCTGGGAGTGTCCAAGATATACCTATCAATACAAAGACATATTTCAATGTGTTTGTACAGGTATCCGGAGAACAAAACAAGATCAAAATGTATTGTCAATAATAAGTGAAGCCAAAAAGAAGGAAATGAAAGGAAAAAAAAGTGATATAAAATGATAAAATAGAATGAAGCAGTGGGGAAAGGAGAGTGCATAGAAATGGTTTGAATGGCACACAGGTGTATAGGGGATATCCACATGGGCTCCACAGCCTCAGGGCCCCATCTCCCCCTCTGCACTAACTTGGTGTGGTATAATAATGAATGAACTTGGGTTCTTTATTTGTTTCTATGGAAACTACACTAAGTATACCCCTCTTGCCAATGAAAGTGAGAGGTCCTGATGCACCGCTGGTCCCTTCTTTATAATGGAGTTCTATGAATTTATGCTATTATAGTTGGCCAAGTCCCTCTGTAGTGACTGGCCACACTCCCTTTTTCTTGTCACACCTTTTTAGACTGGGCACCTACAGTACCACTGCATTCCTCAGTGGACTCTTCATAGTTCATACCCGAGTCCAACACTAGTGACAGATGGGATAGGGATGGGACAGGTTGCAACCTGATGAGATTAAGCCTTGTGAAACTACAGTATTTTGCAAAAATGATGTTATGGGGGTGAGGTAAGTAAATGAGTAAGAACCTTAGGAAAGAAGGGCAGAGTGGAGAGTTTAGTGTAGACGATGCTTGTTGGATTAATTCAGGGGAGCCAGTGTCGTGGGGGTACCCCTATTCCAGGTGCAAACTGCATCTAATTTTTGTGAATCTTTAAATTGGTGTGTAAATAACTAAAAATATGTGACTTGCTGACTACAGTAACTATTGATTTACTGACTAAATGGCTAACAATATTTTTCTTATTGAACTAGTATATTTTTTCTCATTTACTAACTTAAGTACTAAGAACATATTAGAATAATGATTATCTATTAATTTATTGATTAGATGACCAGCAATATTTTACTTTCTAACAACTGTATGTAATTTCACTGAGGTGGGGGGGAGGTGGAATGCACACCCTAATTCCAAACATAATGAAAGGTGCTATTATGCTGAAGCTTGTAGCACCACACAGAAAGAAAGAATGCAGGTGCACATGCTACAGATGTAGCCACGTTCATCGTTGCCATGATGTGACTGTGTGCACATGTGTGCATACGCATGGACACATTAAACCCTATATAGCGAGCGCCTGCTGTGGCCAGTCACTGCGATGCGACCATTGGCATTATGCCGCACTGCATGTACATGTATGTATTGCAGCAACAATGAGTGTGGCTACATCTGTATAGTATCAAGCACCGCTAATCAGAATAATTATAATAAACACCACAATCTATCAATCAATAGTTGTGCTCTGCAGCTTTCTGACATTGCTTGTGACTGGAGAGAAGGGAATATGGGAGAGAACAGGTGGTATAACATAGGATGAATACAGTAGGGACATATTTACTGTATGCAATTGTAAATGTATGCAGACCTGCACAAAGTGACATATATGTACATCTGTCAAAGCCAAATCTATTGCAGCTGACAGAGGGCTGGAGCAAACAGAGTAGTGTTGGCACATACAATTTGAAATAATAAGCATACTTTTATATTAGTTAAAATATTACTTTTAGTACGTATATGTAGAAAAAAAAAATTTAAGCAACAAACTTCAAAAGGTGAACTCAGGCTTCAAATCTTCTCAAATTTAATATGGATCATAGCCAAATTGAGAATGAGCATCTTAAGGAAGTAAGTACAGTATATATGATTTATGCTTGATGTTCACCTGAACAAGACCTGCAAATATCTTGCAAGTTTTGCAACTTCGCTTTTGCACACATCAGCAGTTTGTTAGTGAATGTATTCTTCATCTTTTAATTTCAACACAAAAGCTTTCAATCAAAAAAGCATAAGCCCAAAAGAAAACAAGACAAATTTACCTGAAGAGAGAAAACTGTACCTGTATTGTGTTACTGAATTTTCTATTTTTTTTTTATCACTATGCTAACTTTTATATGTCACTGGGGAGCCATTTATATCTCTGTATTCTGCAATTAAACTGATGCCTCTATCATATTTTCCTGTGGAATACTCCTGAGACTGCAAGCTGTGTGCTTCACCCTAGTCTAATATGAACTATCTTTGATTTGCTGTTTGTAAAGGTTTGTATAGCACTTCAGCTTTTGGGACTGATTTGCAGGAGCTGCAAAATCAATTCAGAACTATAATTGCTTAAGTACTGTATAAAAGAACTTTAGTAACTTTGTTTTGGGTTTGACTAGTCCCTTTACTATTGATCTTCAGTAAGTTGTGAAACAGAGTCAACTACCTGCGACAGTTTAAGTTGTAGAATTGTTCTTGATTCTATTTTCATTATATTGCTCAGTATATTAATCTTTGCAGTTATTGCAATGAAATGTTTTACTTCAGTGTTTGAAACCTACATTTCTGTCATATTCCTGTTCACACCAACCACAGTAAGTGGAGATATATGAATAAAGTACCAACAAATCATTTCCTAACTGTAGTTTATGGAACACAAGGAGTATTTCAGAACTGACTGTCGATGTGCTAAATTTAGCACATCTACGATCATTTACTCTGACATGTGGGGGGACACCCTTCACAGGGCTAGTCCAACCCGCATGTCAGGCCCTAACCCCCCCCCCCCCCTAACCCCGCACAGGTATAAAAGCATCGCACGGCGATGATGCTTTTGTACCTGGCGAGTAGCTCCCTGCCAGTGCAGCTCCTATTTGCAGCATCCCAGGTCGCACACACAGTGACATCACACGCAGCCGCTGCGGCCTGCACCCTCAATGGTCCAGACATGCCTCCGTTGTCCGGACCGCGTCCAGCAAATGGCGTTCTAATGCCGTTGGCAAGACCCCTCCTGCCCCATGACATCCTCTGCCTGTCAATCAGGCAGAGGCAATTGCAGCCCTGAGATGCTTTTAGTATCTCACTGGGCTTTGAGGGTGCGCACGCGCAGTACAGCTGCTGCACGTGTGCACTCCACAAAAGGATTCAGACTGCGATTGCTGCAGCGATCCAGTCTAAATTAGCCCCACAGCCTATAGCATAGCAGTTACTTTAACTTTGGCTGGCGTCAGATTAAGGTATAAATTTATTAAATCTTGGAAGAAAAGGTGAAGTTGCTCATAGCAACCATGCACCTTCTGTCATTTTTCTAGCACTGCATGTAAATTGATAGTTAGATGCTGATTGGTCAGTAATCTTTTAGTATTTTTTGTCTCTCCAAGGGTTGATATACCTCCCCCTTAGTCTGGGTTTGCAAATTATTAAATAGATTTAAAAAGTTTTGTCTGGCTTCCATCAATTTTAATCACCTATGTAAAGTCTACCCCCCAAAATAAATAAACAAATAAATAAATACACATCTGGACATGTTTTAAATGAATTACAAAAGAGTTTGTGCATTTTTTTCCCCTGAAAACAAAATTTTGAAGCTAGGTAAGCTTTGTCTCTGAAAAACTTTCATCAAAATCAATCCAGCATACAGAATGTGTTCTTCTAAATTCCAACTATTACCATGCAGCTTTGAAGACCAATTTTTTGTAGGGGTGTGTTTGCCAGGAGCCACGATTGACCTTTATTTAAATTTTTCAGTCATTTTCAATGGAGTATAAAAAAAAATCAATAAGAGAAATAAAGTTGTGTCTCCCATTTGCAAAATTCCCAAAAACTGAATATTCTGAAATGCTGATTTTTTTAGTGTGACTGAGATAGTGACATCTTTGCTTTCTTATGGTTCAATGTGCAAAAACTCTGTTTAATACATAAAATGATATCCAGGCTGTGTATATAAGGGGTGTGTATGTATGTATGTATGTATGTATGTATATATATAGATATATATCAAAAGACAAAGAGGCAGTTCTCCATAGTGCATGAAATAATTTATTTACATGAACACAGGTAAAATATCCATAAGGAGTATTCTTTCCCGTACCTTAAAAAACAAAGGCAAAGCTCCAACCAACACCGCTCTCTCACTGGCAGCATGGTGCAGGTATCCGGGAGGAAACCTGCGGGTGTTGGTTGGAGCTTTGCCCGGTGCAGTATTGTGTTTAAGCCATGTGGTAATCAATCCACAGAGTTTGTTTTTATGGTACGGGAAAGAATACTCCTGAGGGATATTTTACCTGTGCTCAAGTAATAATTATTTTAATGCACTGTGGAGCACTGTCTCTTTGTGTTTTGACAGAAATTGCTACCTATTGGACATCGGGTTTGGAGAGGTTCAGCTGCGGTCCACCTGCTTGATTGGATATTGGATGGACATTGGCGCTGTTTTAAAACTTTTAAAAGGTGGAAGGAGTTTTCCCACCGGACTGTGGTGATATACAGTACAAGTGCTTTAAGCACAGGATTTTGGCACAGAGTAATTTGTTCTTAAAGAATATATATATATATTTAAAAAAAACTGTAGGGGTTCTGTTTGATAAATATATTTCTAGGGTCTGTTTATGAACTATGGAGATTTAAAAACTTTTTTCAGAATTTTTATTTCTTTGTCTGCCTGATCTGGCATCACACAAAAACTACTGGATAAATTTGTATCATGTTTTCAAAAAGATATGCATGTTCTCAATGTGACATCTGGGAGAGGAGTAATAAAGAAGAAAACAGATGCTTGACACTTGGTGCGTGTGCTGTGTAGGCTCCTCAAGTCAAATTCATATATATATATATATATATATATATATATACACAAACAAACAAACACATATATTGCACAACCCTAAAAAAAAGAGCAGGGGTGCAGGCATAGATCCCAGGACCTGCTATTTCTACCATGGTAAGCTTAACGTGGACCAAGCATCTTTTTCTGTTACTCCCTGACGAAAAAACTGCAAATATTATTTACAAATAAATTTTGTGATCAATATATAATATGTATCACAATACGTATTAGATGGCACCACTTTCACTGTTAAAATAGTTCCACTAAGCAATAACAGACGTCCACACAAGCGAAGACACTAGTGCAGGCCTGTCAACCTGTGGCGCTCCAACTGTTGTGAAACTACAAGTCCCAGCATGCCCTGGTACACTTTTGTGATTAGGAAATGCTAAATCCTTGAATAAAGCATGCTGGGATGTGTAGTTTCAGAACAGCTGGAGAGCCAAAAGATGGCTAGGCCTTCACTAGTGAAACATAAATTAATTTCATGTATATACAAAAAAACTTTTCTTTATTTACAAAATTATTAAAAAATATTGTATAAAATTACTTTCAGGCTAAGGCCAGAATTCAATTAGCTGCAGTAATTTACCGCAGCTAATTGATTTGCTGGGGGCAATTCAATTAACCTTGATACCCTCATTTATCAGGGATTATGCTTTGGATGCCTCAGGCACCCAAAGCATAATCCCTAATAAACAGCCCTCAGTGACGGCAATAACACATGGGTCCAGACACTTATCATAGAACCCATTTGTTATTGCATGAAAACGGGCCATATTTCTTTTCTGAAAAAAATGGCCTTTAATTAAATAGCCCAATAATTTCCTTTGTTCAAAAATAAGCCTTTTTTTTCTAAAGAAAAGTTACAGGGGATAATTGAATACTGGCTTTAGGGGAACATTTACTAAGCAGTGATAAGAGTGGAGAAGTGAGCCAGTGGAGAAGTTGCCCATGGCAACCAATCAGCACTGAAGTAACATCTATAATTTGCATACTATAAAATGATACAGACCTGCTGATTGGTTGATGGTGCAACTTCTCCACTGGCTCACTTCTCCGCTCTTATCACTGCTTAGTAAATGTCTTCCTATGTGTACTGTATAAGGTGTACATGAACCATAAACACATTTTGTGTTTAGACTTTGGTCCCATCCCCAAGATATGTCAGTGTGGTATGCAAATACTTAAATACTGTATATGGAAAAATCTGATATTCATGACATTTCTGGTCCCAAGCAGTTTGGATATGGAATTCTCAATCTGTACATGTAAGTAATACAGTGGTAATGTAATATAGTTTGTTAAGTAATAAACACCACATTTTTTCCTAACTTAAACTGTTAATCAATCATGGTTCTTTACGCTTTGTTCCACAATTGCTCATTCCTTTAATGCCTATGTATAAAAAGTCTTTAATCTATCTGTTAAAGAGTCCATTTATGGTGGTATTCATTTTTAATGGGTGAATTGCTTTGTGTTTTAGAATAAAATACTGGAAAAATCTAATGTTTTATATATTGGCAAAATTAGGTAAACTTTTTTCTGCATGGTAGATGTTAAGTTAGGCTAAATATGCAATTGTAAAGCCTAGAGCTAACTACACACTAAACAATTATTGGTCTGATTTGCCAACTATCTAGTGATTGACCTGTTTTCTTTGTAATAAGGTAAATAAAATTGTCCAAAAACACTCAGAATCAGTTGGCTTCAATTATCTGATTTTCACACTTTATGAAAGATGTCAACAAAAATGTTCCAAAATCATGTAGTGTATGGACATTCCAATTAAGCTGATTAAATTTCCTCTGATATTTGTTTTTGCCATCATCCTTGTGGGGTAATTATGCAAATTTGCCATAAATCGGCAGCTTTTGTAACAAAAAAAAATCACAATATTGGGTGCTTCCACTGGCAAAACAATCATGTAGTTTGTTTGCTCTAGTGCGTACTCATTATAGGAATGTCTTTCAGTTCAATGTACCTAATAGTGTAATCTTAATTAACATGTTTGTATTTTCTCAATGTGATTTTCCCAACCAACCAGAGAGAATATTTTTTTTTTAAATTACATATCATTTTCATAGCTACATTTATATACAGTTCATGTCTAAGGGCCTCATTCAGAGGTGGGCTTCAGTCAAGTCACATTGCTGCTATGTCTTCATATGGAACAAATCAGTGAAGGTATGCAAATGTTGTAGTCACCATCTTTTGTACAGAGATGATGACTGCTGGCTAACCAGAGGTAATATCGGAGGAACATCAGTATCACAATCAGACCTATGAGCAAGCTTATGGGTCCTTAGAATGTCTGCCGCATACTGGGACCAGAACCACTGCATAGGACAATGCAGTCCCTGGATGCAACACTTTCCCTGAAACAGTTACAACATTCCTGTATTTGAGTCATCACAGCGACAGATAGTCACTATCTGTCAATCACTCGGCTTCATAATCCACACTATGAGTCTCATGGAGAGACCACGGCACTCAGAGCCGGATTAAAGTGGGTTCACAGGGGGTAAGTAATTCATGGCCCCCCCTGACTGAAGCTGCTCTGACACAGCTGTCCTCTGTGCCTGCAAACCTTCTCTCTGCACGAAGGGTTGCACACAGTGCACTGTGCATATCTACAGTAGAAGGTGCCTGGATTTTAGAGACCACACCTCCTCCCATCGTTACTGAGGAGAGATCGAGTCTGCTATTCCTCCTCACTTGTGGCACATGTCTCATCAGAGTACTGCTATGTTTAGGTCGGTGCTCCCTCTCTGGGGGTCAGATACTACACCTGCATGCCAGGAAGACAGTTACGTGAGCTGGTGTGACTGGAATGTGTCAGCTATGTGGAAGAGAATACTGAAATGATTCCCATTTATTACAGTATCCACAGTATAAGGTGAGCTGTGTCTCATGGAAGGGGGATTA
Organism: Pseudophryne corroboree; assembly: GCF_028390025.1. Classification (NCBI taxonomy): domain Eukaryota; kingdom Metazoa; phylum Chordata; class Amphibia; order Anura; family Myobatrachidae; genus Pseudophryne; species Pseudophryne corroboree. The sequence continues at coordinate 429,974,452 of NC_086445.1, forward strand.
TAAAGATTATGGAAGGGGGCTGTGTACATACTTTGTATTGCATGATTGTTTCCCACTGTGTGTTTCTAGCTTGTGTATAAGCATGTGTTCCTCACATCATGCTCTATGCAGATACTCCAAATAAAGGCAGAACAGATAGATTGGTTTGAGGGAGACATTTTTGGGGTTTCAGTTTCCAAGGCACCCATTCCTTAGATAGCAGCTTTCAGTGCCTTTCACAATGTGAAAGTAGCGCCACCTTGTTCTGCAGAGCAGAATTTAAGCTCCACATAGATCGCACCCTAGGCTGGATCTCTGTACCTGGTGGAAATTGGTGGGTTACTGAACTGTACTTATAAAGGTGCTTCCTACTCATTGATGATTCTTAGTCTGACTATATTGCCAACCAGCATCTGGCAGCAACAGTTGTTGCACTGCTTCTGGCGACGGAGGCTGCAGATGAGCAGAACCAGTTCCCATGCTGCCCAAGAAGAGGCTCCGGAGTCTGGACCCCTGCTGCAGGAGTACAGGTAGGACTTGCGCTGTTTATTTATGGAGGTGCAGGGTGTGGAGGCACACACACAGCAGGCAAAGCAAGGGAAGCGGTTCTGATATGAGGGGGAGGGCCTCCTTGTTTTATGTGCCCCAGACCCCCCAAAGGCTTAATCTGGCCCTGATGGCACTTACATAGTGCGATGCTGCTGTCACATGCGCAGTAGCAAAAACATCAGCAAACTGCACAAAAAGTATCTTTGTATCCTCTGTATCAGTACCTAAGTGAGAATCACAATGACAATATTTATAATATGTGGTCAAGTGCCATGCAGAGGTATTTTGTGATATTATCTGTCTTATAGTATTCAATACAGTATCCTCCAGCATTTCAAACATTTTATATAACTTTATATATTAATGGACAAGATTAGTTACAACAGACTTTACTTATAGCTAAATGATTCTGGTGTTTATGAAGCTGATTTCTTGTGGTAAGTGCTCTGCAACCAAACTCCTCAGTAGAGATGATCAAACCAGCTTCGGATTGATTCTCAAACCAGTTTATTGAATTGGGTCTAAACGTTAAAACATTCAAACAGTTTCATTTAAAAACAGTATGAGTATATTATACCATATTAAAGATTATTCAACAACTTTTGTGCTAATCTTAAATGTAATAATGTGAACTGTAAAGTTACATGGCAAACAAAAAAATTATGAGCAAGAAAAAAAGAATTATATTTTTAAATTCATTTCTAGACACTGCTCTTCTCTTTATTTTTAGATATAATTGACCTCTAATGAGCAACCCACAAGATGAATTTCTAGCGCTGAGCTACAATTCTTTTTTTCTTTATAAAATGTAACTACTGGTATTTTATAACACCAATCCTAAATCTTTTTATTTGGGTATTAAAAATTATAATTTAAAAAAAATGTAAATGTAATGGAAGGAGCATTTTATATTACAGTAGGATTTTGTTTTGTATGGCTATGGAAGCATTTGCAGAAGTTTTTGGTACTCATTTTTTAGAGGAAGAGGAAAATAAGATTAAATAATCAGAACTATTGTAATATAATCCTGCAGTCAAGTAATTTAATATTGTTTGATTTACTATGCTTCAAAAAGTGAACATTGATTTTCATTTTTATGCATTTACTCTTTTAGATTACACATAGCCAAATTGATTCCCACTGGCTTCAGGATTAAAAGTAACCAATAATTAGTTTCTCTAATGTTGAATTTTGCAGAAAATGATTTGTAATCTTAAATATAGGTACTATGGAATTCTAACTCTTGCAAATATAAGTAGCTTTTAAAGCCTTCCCCTACAATCACTATGTTAAAATAAGTACTGTGACAGCTGCACTTATGGCTTCTTGCTTAGCAATAGCAACTTGCTTCCTGTACACTTATGTGAATGCCCTATAGGATTAAAGGCAGGTCATTATGAAAACCATGGACAGAGTCTTCCAGGTATGTAAGTAGACCTTTGTGGGCCCCATAGCAAAATTTTGGAGCCCCCCCCCAGCACTCCGCAAGAATGAGGGGGTTTGGGGTCAAAAAAGTAGAGGGGGAGGGGGTCGGACAGAGTAGAGGGTGGGACCAGAAAGGATGTAGACTGAGGTGTCAGTTATGCTAATATATATTACGTCTTCGTAACAGCCTGCATCACTTGTGGGGGAAACTCACCTACAAACTCACACCTGCAAGGGTGAGGTCACAATCAACATCATACCCTCTATATTTGGGCAGGTTTATATGTTACTATTGTCCATGCAAAATTATTGTATTGTAATCCATGTGAAATGATGATACACCTGTGATGTGCAGTGTGGTGAGGTAGGTGAGGCAGAGCCTTTCCTGTCATACTAACATTTGTGTCAGAATTTTGACTGTATAAAGTATATGGAAAATACATTACAAAGAATTTGTTTGAAATATCTTCTTTGCATTATTCTAATCATTTTTATAGCTAAAACTCTGAAGTAAAAAGTCTATGGCAAGTGAGGCAGTACCTCTCTTGTTTATCTTTTCCACACACCTCTGACGAAAACTCACCAAATTTCCAGGAGTTTATACTGATGCACCTGTATATAATGACCAGATGTATGCTTTGGCTCATATATTGTGTGTAAATCTGGCTCTGGTGATAGCCAGTGCCTCCTGAGCAATTTAGCTTACCACATGTCCCTGTAATATACCTCTGACTGTATAACAATAATAAATATTTTAGCTGCCTGACTAAGGGGGACATGTACTAAGCAGTGATAAAAGTGGAGAAGTGAGCCAGTGGAGAAGTTGCCCATGGCAATCAATCAGCAATGACGTAACATTTATAATTTGCATACTATAAAAGTATACAGAGCAGCTGATTGGTTGCCATGGGCAACTTCTCCACTGGCTCACTTCTCCACTTTTATCACTGCTTAGTACATGTCCCTCTAAGTGTCAATAGCATACATTTTTAATATTAGAGTGACTATATAACCAAAGGGTCATTTTAAAAGAGGGAAGCCCCTATATTTGGTATTATTCATTATCACACCTGAGGTATCTATGTGTGTATATACTGTATATATATATATATATATATATATATATATAAGTGAGGTGTAGCTGATGGCACTCCGGGAGATGAATAAGGCAAGAAAGCAAAGGTAAGATCCGCCGGCGCCCAGGACCCGTCACAGGGGCGTGAGGCGGGGAGAGTGAACCATCACCATGACAACAGAAAACAGACAAGCTGCAAAGTGAATGGAGGGAAACATAGTAACTAGGCTAATGTATCTGAATGTAAACTAATAACCAAATAACGGCAGAGGGCTGTAACTAATTAAGGCTGTACGATCAATCAGCACATAAAACAATTATGGCAAATTCATGTTAGCTGTAATCAAATGCACAAAAAACGCACCATCTGCTAATGTTATAAAGTTTGATGATGATATGCATGTGGACCTATGATTACCCGTAAGATGTATCCTACCACTATGTAAGAATAACTCATCCTACAGGGCTGGATATATATAATTTAAACTGATTTATATATAAGAGAGACACACTATATGGTGTGTTCCTTTCACTGAAAAAAAAGGGGGAGGAAGAGGGAAGGCCACATGCATAAAACTGTTTTGTTCTGTTCCCTAATCAGTGAGTAAGTTAATGGCAACAGTTTTATGCATGTGGCCTTCCCTCTTCCTCCCCCTTTTTTTTTTCAGTGAAAGGAACACACCATATAGTGTGTCTCTCTTATATATAAATCAGTTTAAATGATATATATCCAGCCCTGTAGGATGAGTTATTCTTACATAGTGGTAGGATATGTCACAATCCGGGTATCTGGACGCCATTACCTGCCTTTCAGATGTCTCCTGAGGCTCGCTCAGTGTTCCAAGGCCGGATCTCATCTGTGTCCACATACTGCACATTCCTCCTGTCACGCTGAGATGCTGTCACAGCGGCGCCATGTTTGAATCCTGCATGGCGTCTCCCGTTCTCAGCGGCCTCCGCCGCCACTCCTGTGTTATAGGTGCAGGTTGTCAGTGTGGTGCTCCATGCCTGCCGCGGCCTCTGTTGTCATCCACGAGTCTCAGCATACATTTGTCAGTCTGGCGTCTCCTGTCCTCTGTGGCCGGCGCCGCCATTATAGTTATGTTTCCACATGGTTTCCCAAGCCAGTTTTCCCTCCAAGTTCTAACATGGGCGCAGCCATGTTGGATCTAATCACATGCTTCAGTTCCTCCAATCCACTACCTGGAAATCTGCATAATTGCCCAGCCAATACCTGCATTGCTGCAGGTATAAGTATCCTGTGCCTGGGCCAGGAAATGGTCAGTGCTTTGTTTGTCATACCTTGTTCCAGTCTCTCTCCTGTGGTTGTGTTTCCAGGTTCCAGTTCCTGTCTCCAGCATCCACCAAAGAGACCCACACCTGCCTACCATCCTGCGGTGCAGCCTGACTCTGCAGTCCTCCGTGGCTGATCCAGTTTCCAGCTTCCAGCTATTCCATCTGCTTCCAGCAGTATCCACTGCCACCGGTAATCATCCTTCAATTCCTCTGTTTCCACGCTCCCTAGCATCTTACTATATTCACTCCGTGTTTCATCACCTGGCTGGTTCCACCCAGCATTCATTCAGTGACTTTATCATCTGGCTGATTCCATTCCGCATCCACTCCGTGTCTTACCACCTGGCTGGTTCCATCCAGCAATTACAACAGCTGATTCAAGTTACCAACTTCATCTGTTCCATCTACTGGCATGTTCCTTTGATATCTTCACTACTACAGCCAGGCCTGGTAAGGTTATTCCATCTAAGGACTGTAACAGCTGTTCTTACCTACCAGTGTCCTGTGTAACCATTTCATGGTCAGAGTGCTCCAGGAATCATATTATTTATCATTGCCATTATTTACCTTGAATGCTGTTTGTTTACACGGAGTCTGTTAATAAACTTTTATTTTGACTTTTACCTGGTTGTCATGGTCACACCTTCGGGTTTCCTTTTAACACTTACATGTCCAGTGGTCTGATTAAACCTCCCCGGTTTAAGTTCCTCTCAGCCCCTACAACTGAGGCTTTCTCCTGTCAGCCAAAACCCTCAGTTGTGACAGTAAGCACTGACCATATGAATCCAGCCGGAGACCAGGATCAAGCGGCAAGACCGATGCAAGAACTAGCAGCCAGACTCGAACATCAGGAGGCTGCACAAGGCCACATCATCCGCTGTCTCCAGGATCTCTCTACACGGCTGGATGGGATTCAAATGACCCTCCATGGACCTGGCACGTCCGGTGCGTCCACTACAGTGACACCAGCTGTAACCCCACCCACCTTACCCATTTCCATTCCACGTCTTCATCTCCCAACGCCAGCAAAGTTTGACGGATCTCCAAGGTTCTGCAGGGGATTTCTTAACCAATGCGAAATCCACTTTGAGCTTCAGCCTGGCAATTTCCCCAGCGACAGTACTAAAATTGCCTATATCATTTCCCTTCTCAGCGGCTCAGCCCTTGACTGGGCATCATCTTTATGGGAGAAGTCTGATCCCCTGCTGTCCTCCTATACGGACTTTGTGGCAACATTCAGGTGCATCTTCGACGAGCCAGGCCGGGTAACCTCTGCTTCATCTGAGATTCTCCGTTTACGCCAGGGAACACGTACTGTGGGACAGTTTCTCATACAGTTCAAAATCCTGGCATCCGAACTGGCATGGAACGACGAGACTCTGTATGCTGCATTCTGGCATAGCTTATCAGAACGCATCAAGGATGAGTTAGCTACCAGAGACTTGCCCTCTAAGTTGGATGAGCTAATTTCTCTTTGCACAAAGGTTCATCTACGTTTCAGAGAGAGAGAGAGCAACCGAGCGAGGAAGATCGTCTGCTCCAAAATCTTCTGCTCCTCCTCTTCGTCAACCGTCTCCATCCAAGGATGAGCCCATGCAAATTGGCCGTTCCCATCTATCTCCCGCTGAGCGTCGAAGACGTCTCTCTGAGTCTCTCTGTCTCTATTGTGCAGCTCCGTCTCACATTATCAATGCCTGTCCCAAACGTCCGGGAAACTCCAAATCCTAGCTCGCCAAGGAGAGGGCCGGCTAGGAGTAATAATCTCCTCTCCATCTCCTCATGATTGTAATCTCCCAGTCTTGCTCCAAATTGCTCAACGTTACAGGAACGTCATTGCCCTCCTTCATTCCGGAGCAGCCGGGAATTTCATAACCGAAGCTTATGTTAAATGGTGGTCCCTACCTACCGAGAGACTTCCTTCGTCCATCTCCTTAACTGCAGTAGATGGCAGCAAGATTTTTGACGCAGTTATTTCTCTAAGGACTCTACCAGTTCGTCTGAGAGTGGGAGTACTTCATGCAGAATTTATTTCCTTCCTAGTGATTCCAAGAGCCACACATCCAATGGTTTTGGGCCTTCCATGGCTCCGTCTCCACAATCCGTCGATTGACTGGATGACTACGCAAATACTAGCATGGGGTCCCTCCTGTGCTAAGACTTGTTTGTCCAAAGTGCTTCCTGTTTGTTCTTCTTTCCCCAGGTCGTCTGATATTCCACCTCCTCCATATCAAGACATATCAAGACTACAAGGCTTCTGCTGATATCCTTCCTCCTCATAGAGAATGGGACTGCCCAATTGATCTCATTCCAGGGAAGGTTCCACCTCGAGGCCGAACTTACCCGTTGTCTCTGCCTGAGACGCACTCCATGGAGGAGTACATCAAAGAGAACCTGGCGAAAGGTTTTATCCGACCTTCTTCTTCTCCAGCTGGTGCAGGCTTCATCTTCGTTAAGAAGGACGGTGGTCTGCGACCGTGCATCGATTACAGAGGTCTGAACGACATTACCGTCAAGAACCGGTATCCTTTACCTTTGATTACAGAGCTCTTCGATAGAGTCAGCAGAGCAACCATCTTTACAAAGTTGGATTTGAGGGGTGCCTACAATCTCATCCGGATCCGTGAGGGTGACGAGTGGAAGACCGCTTTTAACACCCGTGAAGGACATTATGAGTACCTCGTCATGGCCTTCGGATTGAGCAACGCTCCAGCTGTCTTCCAGCATTTCGTGAATGAGATCTTCAGAGACATCTTATACCGCCATGTTGTGGTTTATCTAGATGATATCCTCATCTTTGTCAATAATCTAGAGGAACATCGTTTCTGGGTAAAGGAGGTTCTGTCCCATCTCCGTGTCAATCATCTCTATTGCAAATTGGAGAAATATGTCTTTGAAGTTAAATCCATTCCATTCCTAGGTTACATTGTGTCCGGTTCCGGACTAGAGATGGATCCTGAGAAACTACAAGCAATCCAGAATTGTCCGACACCCTTAACCCTCAAAGGGGTCCAGAGGTTCTTAGGGTTCGCCAATTATTACAGAAAGTTCATACGAGACTTTTCCACCATTGTGGCGCCTATCACTGCATTAACCAAGAAGGGTGCTAACCCGTCCAAGTGGTCTGAAGAAGCTACGCAAGCTTTTCATCTTCTAAAACAACGTTTCATCTCTGCACCAGTTCTGAAACAGCCCGACACCGACTTTCCTTTCATCTTAGAGGTGGATGCCTCCTCCGTTGGAGTAGGAGCGGTGTTATCCCAGAGGGCTAAAGATGGCCATCTTCATCCCTGCAGTTTCTTCTCCCGGAAGTTCTCCCCAGCTGAGCGCAACTATGCCATTGGCGACCAGGAGTTGCTAGCCATCAAGCTCGCTCTTGAGGAGTGGAAATATCTGTTGGAGGGAGCTTCTCATTCAATCACGATACTTACCCACCACAAGAATCTTTTATACCTGAAAGGCGCACAATGTCTTAATCCCCGTCAGGCCAGATGGGCACTTTTCTTTTCCAGGTTCGACTTTAAACTCCAGTTCTGTCCGGGCTCTCAGAATCACAAGGCCGATGCCCTTTCCCGCTCTTGGGAGCAAGAAAACGAGTCAGAGTCTTCAGACAAGCATCCTATTATTAATCCGTTGGCATTCTCCATGGTAGGGATTGACTCTACGCCCCCACCAGGGAAAAGTTTTGTGAAGCCGGTGTTAAGGAAGAAGCTCATGCATTGGGCCCATGCTTCCCATTTTGCCGGACATACAGGCATTCAGAAAACCCTCGAGTTTATCTCTAGGTCCTACTGGTGGCCAACTCTGAAGAAGGACGTCGAGGAGTTTATTGCCTCTTGCCCAAAGTGTGCCCAACACAAAGTTCCCCGCCAGTCTCCTGCGGGGCAACTGGTTCCATTATCTGTTCTCAGTCGTCCGTGGACCCATTTGTCGATGGACTTTGTTACAGATCTTCCTATATGCAATAAGTTTAATACCATCTGGGTGGTAGTTGACCGGTTCACCAAGATGGCACATTTCATACCCCTCACCAGTCTCCCGTCAGCTTCCAAGTTGGCCCAAGTGTTTATCCAAGAGATCTTCCGACTTCACGGTCTTCCTGAAGAGATCATCTCCGATCGTGGAGTACAATTTTTAGCCAAATTTTGGCGAAGTTTGTGGCAAGACCTCCAAGTCAAGTTAAAGTTTTCTACAGCTTACCATCCTCAGACCAATGGTCAAACCGAGAGGGTGAATCAGGACTTGGAGGCCTTCCTCCGCATTTATGTGTCTTCCTCCCAAGATGACTGGGTTCAACTCCTTCCTTGGGCCAAGTTTAGCCACAACAATCAATACCATTCCTCATCTTCCTCAACACCATTCTTCATCAACTATGGATTTCACCCTAAGGTTCCAGAATTCCAACCGCTTCCAGCAACTTCTGTTCCAGCAGTGGATGTCACCTTGCGTCAGTTTTCAAACAACTGGAAGAATGTCCGCGCAGCCCTGCTTAAAGCCTCATTTAGGTACAAGAAGTTTGCCGATAGGAAGCGTAGAGCGGTTCCTGCTCTCAAGGTGGGTGATCGAGTATGGTTGTCCACGAAGAATTTGAGGTTGAGAGTTCCAAGCATGAAATTTGCTCCTCGTTACATCGGTCCTTTTAAAATTGAACAAGTCATCAATCCTGTTGCTTACAGACTCCAGTTACCTCCCTTCTTGAAAATACCCAGGACATTCCATGTTTCCCTGTTGAAACCGTTGATCCTGAATCGGTTTCATTCTGCACTTCCTCCAACTCCTAAAGTTCAGACTCAATGGGGAATCGAGTATGAGGTGGCCAAGATTCTGGACTCACGTTTCCGTTACGGTCAGTTGCAGTATCTTATTTACTGGAAGGGCTATGGTCCTGAAGAACGCTCTTGGACCAATGCGTCTGATGTCCATGCTCCTGCCTTGGTCCGGAATTTCCACTCGAAGTTGCCTCTAAAGCCTAAGAAGCGTCCTGGGGCCACTCCTAAAGGGGGGGGGGGTGCTGTCACGATCCGGGTATCTGGACGCCATTACCTGCCTTTCAGATGTCTCCTGAGGCTCGCTCAGCGTTCCAAGGCCGGATCTCATCTGTGTCCACATACTGCACATTCCTCCTGTCACGCTGAGATGCTGTCACAGCGGCGCCATGTTTGAATCCTGCATGGCGTCTCCCGTTCTCCGCGGCCTCCGCCGCCACTCCTGTGTTATAGGTGCAGGTTGTCAGTGTGGTGTTCCATGCCTGCCGCGGCCTCCGTTGTCATCCACGAGTCTCAGTATACATTTGTCAGTCTGGCGTCTCCTGTCCTCTGTGGCCGTCGCCGCCATTATAGTTATGTTTCCACATGGTTTCCCAAGCCAGTTTTCCCTCCAAGTTCTAACATGGGCGCAGCCATGTTGGATCTAATCATATGCTTCAGTTCCTCCAATCCACTGCCTGGAAATCTGCATAATTGCCCAGCCAATACCTGCATTGCTGCAGGTATAAGTATCCTGTGCCTGGGCCAGGAAATGGTCAGTGCTTTGTTTGTCATACCTTGTTCCAGTCTCTCTCCTGTGGTTGTGTTTCCAGGTTCCAGTTCCTGTCTCCAGCATCCACCAAAGAGACCCACACCTGCCTACCATCCTGCGGTGCAGTCCTCCGTGGCTGATCCAGTTTCCAGCTTCCAGCCATTTCATCTGCTTCTAGCAGTATCCACTACCACCGGTAATCATCCTTCAATTCCTCTGTTTCCACGCTCCCTAGCATCTTACTATATTCACTCCGTGTTTCATCACCTGGCTGGTTCCACCCAGCATTCATTCAGTGACTTTATCATCTGGCTGATTCCATTCCACATCCACTCCGTGTCTTACCACCTGGCTGGTTCCATCCAGCAATTACAACAGCTGATTCAAGTTACCAACTTCATCTGTTCCATCTACTGGCATGTTCCTTGGATATCTTCACTACTACAGCCAGGCCTGGTAAGGTTATTCCATCTAAGGACTGTAACAGCTGTTCTTACCTACCAGTGTCCTGTGTAACCATTTCATGGTCAGAGTGCTCCAGGAATCATATTATTTATCATTGCCATTATTTACCTTGAATGCTGTTTGTTTACACGGAGTCTGTTAATAAACTTTTATTTTGACTTTTACCTGGTTGTCATGGTCACACCTTCGGGTTTCCTTTTAACACTTACATGTCCAGGGGTCTGATTAAACCTCCCCGGTTTAAGTTCCTCTCAGCCCCATCAACTGAGGCTTTCTCCTGTCAGCCAAAAACCTCAGTTGTGACAGGATACATCTTACGGGTAATCATAGGTCCACATGCATATCATCATCAAACTTTATAACATTAGCAGATGGTGCGTTTTTTGTGCATTTGATTACAGCTAACATGAATTTGCCATAATTGTTTTATGTGCTGATTGATCGTACAGCCTTAATTAGTTACAGCCCTCTGCCGTTATTTGGTTATTAGTTTACATTAAGATACATTAGCCTAGTTACTATGTTTCCCTCCGTTCACTTTGCAGCTTTTCTGTTTTCTGTTGTCATGGTGATGGTTCACTCTCCCCGCCTCACGCCCCTTTGACAGGTCCTGGGCGCCGGCGGCTGCCAATGACGTCACCTGGACTCCGGAGCGGGCGGCAGCGGCGGGATTTCTGTGCACGTCGGTGAGTATATGGTTATGTATATATAAATGTATGTTTATTGCTTTGTCTCAGGTCTTGATAAAGGAGCTTAGCTCCGAAACGTCGATCTACCTTTGGTTTCTTGCCTTATTCATCTCCCGGAGTGCCATCCGCTACACCTCACTTATCATTGCCTTTGGAAGGGCACCCGGGGACGCTGTTTATATTTGATCAGAGTGCCAGACGCCTGCTTTCTTTATATATATATATATATATATATATATATATATATACATATACAGTTTATACACACATATATAGATGCATTGTGAGTATATAATACCTCCCTATGTTAAAATTATTATACAGTATATATATATATATATATATATATATTTATATACATATATATATATATTTACTGTATATATATAAAAGAATATCTGCGCAATACAAAGAAATTCTACAAGAAGCTGAATTTAATTTTCTGAAATAAATAAATGACACTGACATTGAAACATGCAGTATATGAAGAATAAGAAGACCATCCTTTCCAATTAATAATGATCCAGATGTTTGGACCATAGGAAATACATTTTGATTCACGCAAAAAATTCACCACAGAGACTATTTATGTATTTTTATTATGTTTATTTGTATTTGTAATATGATGGGGTTGACAAAAACTAATTTATTTTTGCAAGTCATATAGGATACATATTGTTTTCACTCTACCCCATTTATTCTAAGTAAAAATATTAAAAGTTACATTTTAAGCTAAAGCAATCATATCAAATTAACAAGTAAACTATATGATAAAGCAGTACTCCACAAAAATACAATCTACTTCTTTTGTTGGCATCTGCCAACAGACAAATACTAATGTTCCTTGATTTCAAAATGGCTGGGCAACTTATTTTAGCTGTATTCATAGGTGCTGTAGGATACCTGAGACTCTTCCACCAGGCTGGAAGAAACCAGTGTCCTGAAACTGAGCATGGTCAGGGACCATGGAGGCTGTGCAGGCTTCATTTTGTTAAGGGGTGCTTGAACCTGAACATATTGGTCCATGGCGAAGTCATTCAGATTTTCCAGTTCAACCTTTTCCATCTGTATGACCTAGTCCAACTGCAGTGTGACACATTTGATTTGTAGCCTTTCGGTCACCATGGCATGTGTGCCAGATGGTCTTTTGCTTTTCTGCATTATAGTGTTGAAAAATTACACATTATTTAGTGTAATGCAAGGCTACAGAGGAAAATGTTCAGCAAAAGCAATGAACTGCACTAGTGACATCAGCACCCCTCCCTTTGTTTATAAAGAACTAGGAAGTTGACTGAGGCCACAATGGAGGTACCCATGGAAATTGGAAATAATGCATTGCTTAAATATATGCAAATGCACTTACATATCTTTTAGAATTAATGGGACAACAATATTAGGATGAAATTAGTAATAATGCATGTGTGTGTTTATATATTTGCATTTAGTTTGCAAAAGCGAAAGGTATACTGTGCCTTACAAATGGTACAACACCTAAAATGAAAGAAGCCATGTCAAGTGAAAACATGATTATAGACCACGGAGCTACCAAACTGCTTAACACACAAAGAAGCATTAGAAACAGGTATGGTATGGAAGCTATGAGACAGATAGAAGTAATACCAAGGATGTACAGCATTTGACCTGAAAGATAATTTAGTGAACTGAAATAAGGATTGAAAGATTGTCTACAGTACAAAAGCTGACAAAAGGTCAAGAAGATCTAAGAGAGAATGGGTGCCTTAATGTTAATAATGTGAATCCTCTTGTCATTTTAGTAAGAGCTATCTCAGTTGAATGAGCACAGTGAAAGCATAAAATATTTTCTAGAGCATATTAGAGGCAAATACTGTATAGAAACTTTATTTTGTATTTTTTGTAATTTATATATTGTAATATTTTCCAGTAATATAAATGGAAATTCTTAGATCAATAGAAAAATACACATTTTTCTTGCAACTGTACACCTTGGCAGCTTCATGGCCAAAGAGCTAAAAATGGTGCTATCACTACCTCACGCACCAGGGCCATATTTTCTGGAAATGTGAATTTCGTGTTGTGACCTGTCTTGGTCCTGGTGCAGTGCACTCTCCTCTCCAGAAGAATCTGGCACTTCAACTGCTACCTCTTTCATCTCCCCACCTCATTAACCCCCGACACAGACATACCAAACAAAACAGATAACACAGAAAAATAAAGACAAACAAAACACACTCCTCCACGCTGCTACTACACAAATACCACACACACACACACACACACACACACACACACGCACGCACGCACACAAACACACAAACACACAAAAACAATGACAATGGACTCAAATGAAGAAAAAAAACAGGGACAAAAATTTAAGGTAAACTACTAATAAACAAGATAAGACAACTAGCAACTACAATACAGCATTCAGTAATTAAAAAGCACCTCCCCAACAACTCACCAGCTTCACTGACCACAACTTTTTACCACTCCTCTAACTAAACCCACAAGGAACAGATGGTTTAGAGTTTACTTATATGCCACTGACAACTCCCACCCACTTATGACACTTTCAACCAATCAACAAATGTTTATATATATATATATATATATATATATATATAACTGGCCGTATTGTACCGATTACGGCTGCACTAACAAAACATGAACCAAAATAAAATCCAGCCATGTGCGGCAGTGTTAACAAGTGCGGCTGGAAAACGCGGTTTAGAATTACGAATGACATCGACATTGGAACAGATGAATGAAAGAAATATGGAAGCTTGGTAAATGTACCCCTTATTGTCATCATATGGGCAGAAAAGTATATCATTACAGTGCTTGTTGCTTTGACTCCAATATAATTGTTATCAATGGGACTTGTGGTTAGTACCTGCTCAGCAAATCACAAGCTTCTATCAGTTGGCTGAATGCTTCTAATTAATTTAAATTAAAGATGTTTTTAATGGAGGTATTCAACAAGTCAACAAGTCAAAATAGTGTATCTTAAAATGTGGCACTGCTGGTCTCAGGAATTGTAGAACTACAATTGCCAGTATACTCATGACTACTAAAGCATAATTGTCCTAATTCAGACCTGATAGTAGCAGCAAATTTGTTAGCAGATGGGCAAAACCATGTTCACTGCAGGGGGGGGGGGGGGGGCAGATATAACATTTGCAGAGAGAGTTAGATTTGGGTGGGTTATATTGTTTCTGTGCAGGGTAAACACTGGCTGCTTTATTTTTACGCTGTAACTTAGATTTCAGTTTGAACACACCCCACCCAAATATAAATCTCTCTGCACATATTATATCTGCCCCCCCCCCACTTCCCCATGCAGAGCACATGGTTTTGCTCATCTGCTAGCAAATTTGCTGCTACAATCAGGTCTGAATTAGGCCCAATGTTAGATGTAGGCCTGTTTCTCACTGGGACCTGAAATGTAACATAATGTAGTAAAATACTATATATGAACACCTACACTAAATTCATTTTTTAATTAAACTACTGCCCTTATCTATTGTTCTTTGCTACTTTCTAAGTTCTTCTCCATACTGTTTCTTTTACTAACTTCTATTGCAATCAAATGGTTTAAAAAAAAAAAAAAGAGAGAACTTGAGGAGTAAGTTCTTGTCATCTGGCTGTTGTCTCTTCTACCAGAACATCCCCCTTATTCTAAGTGTTATGGAACAGAGCTCTATATTTCTCCTCCCTTCTCTTCTCTTCTACTCTCTTGTTGTCTTGTTACTTACTTTCTCTTTTTCCACTTCTTTCCTCTCTCCACTCATTTATTATATTAGAGACCAAAGTGTAGTCACAGAACTATTGTGGGTACAGAGGATGTGGCCACTATGTGGCCTTTGGGGGATATAACCCAGTAGTACTTGCACACCACCCATCTGAGACCCCTGTGTACCTGTACTCTGTAAACAGCAGTCATCTTTTGTGTGGTGCTTGCTCAGAAGAGGCCCCTTCTATGCTCTATTCAGAGCAGAGCTGGCGGCCCAGGATTCTCCCTTGGAATCACATAGCCCAAAACAAAACATTTTTATGAAGTACTGTATGGTGATGTACGCCTATACCCATGCTGGACTGAGCTAATAGGGGAAGATAAGTCTTATTAATAGCTCTACCATCCTAATCAGAGAGCATATAGGGTTGTTGTTTTTTGGGAAGGGGGGGGGGGGGGCTCTTGTAGGGAGTTTTATTATTATATGAGTGATAGTAGAGACATTATAGTTCATTTTTAATAATTTCTATTATTATGTTGCTTGTGGAAGTTTTCAATGTAACGTGGGGACAGAGGCTTTTACTGCGAAGTGGATTTTATATTAAATGTAGGGGCTAATAAATTAGTATCAGAGATTATTGGTGGAAATTTGAAAGCTTTTAAATGGCTACTGAGGCTGGTTATGAGAAACATGTTGATTTATTAAAAATAAATGCTGTTTATTTAATTTGGATGCTTGAGGGAGGATATAGGCAGGGTCGGACTTGCTCACAGGTGTACAGGGGAAATAGCCAGTGGGCCCCAGCTCTTCATCTAATGTCAGGTTTTAGGCACTGCACTTGAATTATACATTGTTGTTATATTACAAGGTCAGTTCCATGGTAGAGCAAGAACCTGGATAAACAGACCCTGCACTGTAGTATCCAGCTTGTCTGCAGGCTATGTCCACTATAATAGTTGGCCAAGCCTATGTGGTGGCTGGACACACTCCTTAAGCATGGTCCCCTTACACCGAAGGCCTTCATGTCCCAGTTCCTCACTGGATATAGGTATACTTAATAAATGGGAATGCTATCAATGTAATGTTGGGGCTGATAGAGGCATAGGTCTGTTTATTAAATATGAATGCTATAATATTCATGTTGACACTGGTGTGCATAGGGAATAGATATGTTTGTAAATCTGTGTGTGACGGAGTCTGAATCTGCGTAAAAAGTGCTCCGATGTGAGCTGCCTCTGCATTTTCTCAAGTTCTGTTGCACTCAATCTGTGACTTTGTACGTGTTTAAAACCAATTCCTGTGTAATTAAAGGTGCCCCCTATTATCTTTAGTATACTGTGAGGGACTTTTTGCTGAATCCGCAATGCTCAAAATTGAAAGAAAAGTACAGGATTCGTCTGAATCATGCCTCACGTCTTGTGTTACATTGCATATGGAGCACCAGTTAGAAAGCACATATCTGTATAGAAATATTTTTCCTATTTAATAATAGGCTAAATAAAGGTTTTAGGCTATCATAACTGTTCAAAACTCAAACACAAAAACAACCTTTAGAACAATGTCGTTCACAAACAAGGCTGCCTTATACCAGAAAAATCAGCAAAAGCTAATGGCTTTTGATGCTGCAGAATTGCCAGTTTTCCATTAGTAACTGACCTCTATTGACAAAATGTTTACATACTTCAATTCAAGGGTAAATCTAAATAATAATCCTTAAATGTACTGAACTTTTTTCTTCCTCAAAGAATAGACTTATTTAAAATAATGTAATTCAAATGGCCATCTACATGTCAAGATGTCTACATGGGTCAACCTGGTTTATTTAATACAACTAAATCAGTACTACTTACATTGTTTTACTTTGGAGAATTATATTTTCACTCCTGTAAAGGTTAAGAGACTGCTATTTAAATTGAATTGCTGAATCCATCTTTTATTGCTGCTGCAATACTGTACTACAGTCTCTCGACAAGCTTGAATATCCTGTTCCATTATGCCTGGGCTCAAATTGAAACAGCAATCAATCCTACAAGTGAGAGGTGAATCACTTGTCACATACTACAGCTGTTCAGGGCACTGCTCCATGAGTTATTGGTGAATGTGCTACATTTAAATGAGTTATAGATAGTAATTACACCTTAAGAATCATTGGATTGATGTTCATCTATCTTCAGGTTCACATTGCACGATTTACACATTTCAAAGATCATTTAAAATACTTTAGAAAGCCTACATTGTATTTTAACTATGAAAATATTTAGGAAAACACACTTAATATGCACAATATATACTATACTACAATATATTACAGATGTGCGCTGACCCCAGTGCTTTGGTTTTGGATCTGTATCACTTTCGTGTTTTGGATCTGGATTTGGTTTGCCAAAACCACCTTGCATGTTTTGGATTTGAATCTGTTGTTTTTATATTCTTAAAAAACTGCTAAAATCACATAATTTGGGCCTGTTTTTGTTCCTACAGTATTATTAACCTCAATAGCATTAATTTCCAGTAATTTGATCACAGCACAGCTTTGTTAAGATCAAAAATATTAATAACAAAGCAAAGTATATAGTTGCGGACGCAGTTAGCGTAGAAATATGAAGCGTACCTTAAGTGCGGTTATGCACACGCAAATACCTTATAGAATCCCAGTATGAAACCATATATGTTTGTAATGTGGTCCAACGCACATACAGATTTAATACTAACAGAAAAGAGGTTAGATAACACAAGTACAGAAATACAGGTAAACAGCAAGCATTATACACACTGTCAGAGTAAGTTACAGCCGATATACATACGCAAGCGCCACCCTGGATCCAGGCAACAGTCATCAGCAGATAACCATGATAGTTCTGAGATACTGTAAGAGATCTCTGGAATGGATCCAAGCAACTGTATTTATACAGCAGCTTCTAACACACACAATACAATAATAAACACACTGTTCTTATTGGTCCATGATGTAATCGTTTTCGTAACTCGGAGGTCTATTGGTCCATTCAAATGTATTGTTCTCAGGAATGTGACTGTTGATGCCTTCAGGCTCCCACCATGCAGGTAATTCAAACAGGCTAGTTAAACGCCCCTCACAATGCACAATATTTCACCTATAATACATTTCTCCCAACAGTGTGTGCCTGCAATATGCAATATTCTATCCGCACATACCAGGGTGCAGCAAATGGAGAGCTGAACATGATGATATAAAATAAGATGTGATATTATGGTTCTAAACCTGTGCTATGTGAAATGCTGTCTCCTGATCTAACCTTAATGTTGCTAGATACTAAAGTCTGTTATTAAATCATCTTATGACTATGTGTAATTTATGTGTAAGTTTGGAGTATGTATATTGTGTAACAATATGGCTTTTATTAGCAACTGCATGTTCTACCGTAATAAGGGTAAGATGTGGTAATCGACAAAGTACCGTAGTATGCAAAAATGCGTATGTACACATGCTAAAAAATGCAATATTGCATTCTGAGACTAAAATGCAATTTTGACTTTCACAGTTTACAATATTGCCTTCATATGTTTTAGGCCAATGGCAGCAGTGAGGTGCCTGGTTACTAACTGAGAGAGCAGTGGCAAAAACACATGGCAGTTTACAGCACATCTATGAAACATTGCCACACAGCAGTGCAGAAATGAAAAGTGGTACAAAATGGAATTGTCCTTGTGCTCTCCCACGCATCCTTATGTGGGATATTAAAAAGGACATGCACAGTTTAACAAACCAAGCACTTCAGTGACAGGGACTGACACTTTTGTTGCAGAAGTGCTTAATTTGTTTGGGCCCACACAAAACAATTTTTTGGAAAGATTTTGGATACAAACATCAGGACACAGTTGTTGATGGACACAGGCTTTTGGATACACATAGCAGGACACAGTTGAGGATGTATACAGGCTTATGGATACACACAGCACAGCAAAAAAACAGCATGCTTGAAGTGAAATGGCACCAAGTCACTGCTGTGGGGTTCTTATATATAATCCAAAACCTGCAAGAATCCAAAACCAGGAGGTTGACGCGCTGCCTCAATTTGAAATCCCAGCCTGGCAGGAAAATATGTACTGTGGCTTGGATATACTCAGATCTGCAGTGTTGGGGGGGCGGGGGTGCCTCAGATTTCAGGTAATCTTAACCACTCATCTCTAAATAAAATATTGCAGGTCTGAAAGTAAACAGTATTCCATGCACTTTTAGATTACTGTATATACTAACATTTGAATAGCATTTACCATGCCTTAATAGTGACCTTTAAAATTTGGAATGTTTTTTTTCCTCACCCAGTATTTATAATATAATAATCAATAGAGAAAATGTATGAATATTTAAAACATGACATTCATAATACTAAAAAGTAAAGAGGAATAAAATACACTATTTTTAATAAAGTATACTGTATGAATCCATAACTGTTAAATGCCTCAGATTGATAGTTTAAGATTATTTAAACACCATTCATAGGTGCTGGTAGAGTTTGGCAATTCACATGTGCTCTGCTGTCTGGCCCCTCTGCCCAATTACAGTATGCGCCATAGATTGAAGCATCATTAAGTCATTTATGGAGACTCCTCTTGCTTGTGTCAAATACTGCCAGCAAAACTATCTGTTGGCCACAATGTAAACTGCCCGTATTTGAATTAAATGCTACAACCATTGCAGGCTGACAATGTATGGTCTAGGAAACTCTAGAATTGACTGAATCCCAGAGACAACAAAGCTTATAACAGCCACTGCATATGTTTGCAGATGGGTGATACTGCTAATATCTAATAATTTCACAGCGTATGGCAGTGTCTTCTGATTAAAAGACCAACACTGAATGAAAGCCCGCATTCAGGCTAACACTGGGGAAGTTTCCACACTGTTTCAGCCATTCCACCACATACTGTTAAAACTACTGACCTAAAGACTAGGAAGGGGGGATGTATCAATTCTTGGCTACCAATCAGCTTTTAACTGTCATTTTAGCAGCTGTGCTAGAAAAATGACAGGTGATTGGTTGCTATGATCAGCTTTTATACCTCATCTCTCTCCGAGATTTAATAAATCAACAATTTAATGTGACAGTAGTTTCAGTTCCAGTAATAATAGATGATAATGGTGACTACAGACAGTGCTGCAATTCTCTTTATGTGAAAGACCAAAGTGTCTCCTATTGAGTATTTTCCTCATTCTTATGAAGAAATTCACATCTTAAAAATAATTTTAAACCAATGGGCACTGAGAAGCTAAGAAGAGAGTACTAAAAAAATAATTTCAAGACTTCCCCAAAATTAATTTGATTTTTGTTTGCCTAAATAATAATAATAATAATAATAATAATAATAATAATTTTATTTATATAGCGCTCTTTCTCCAATAGGACTCAAGGCGCTTAACAGATACATAGCATGATATAGTACAGAAAATAATGAAGTACATTTTCATAAAATACAGAAGCATGAAGATACTAAAAGGGACATTATGGAAATGCTTGAGTAAACAGAAGAGTCTTGAGTCTACTTTTGAAGGATTCTATAGTTGGGGCCTCTCGCACTGTGCGGGGAAGTGAGTTCCATAGAGTCGGAGCCGCATGACTAAAAGCTCGACCCCCAGATTAATTACGGTAGATTCTAGGTACTGCTAAAAGTCCTTTATCTACAGATCGCAGTAATCGAGTGGGGCAGTATGGGGTTAGAAGCTGTTTCAGGTACCTTGGGCCTTGGTCATGTAATGCATTGAAACTCAGTAAGCCGATCTTGAAGATGATACGCCATCTTACAGGCAGCCAGTGAAGGGAGTAGAGGATGGGTGTTATGTGGCTAGAATGGGACTGGTTGGTTAATAGCCCGGCAGCTGTGTTTTGCACCAGCTGTAAGCGTTGCAATTCTTTTGCTGGTAGACCAAGGTAGAGGGCATTACAGTAGTCTAATCGAGATGACACAAATGCATGTATGACTTTTGGCAGATCATCAAAGGGAATTAAGTGCTTGATTCTGGCTATGTTCCTCAGGTGAAAGAATGAGGATTTGATTGTGGCTGATATCTGATGTTTAAGTGTCAAACCACCATCCAGGACAACGCCAAGATTCCGCACACGATCACTGGTCTGTAATTCTGAATCCCAGAGTGTAAGTCCAGTTGGTTGGCTATGCTGCAGTCTTGTCCTTTGATGTTGCGGTCGT
Organism: Pseudophryne corroboree; assembly: GCF_028390025.1. NCBI lineage: Eukaryota > Metazoa > Chordata > Amphibia > Anura > Myobatrachidae > Pseudophryne > Pseudophryne corroboree. Next base: position 429,995,343 of record NC_086445.1, read on the forward strand.
ATCATAAGGACCTCTGTTTTATCTGGGTTCAGTCGCAGCCAACTGGCGCTCATCCACTCCTGTAGTTCAGCTAGACATCCATTTAGGGTTGCTATTGGGTTATCAGTGCCCGGAGCAAAGGACAAGTACAGTTGTGTATCACCTGCATAGCAGTGGTAGACCAGGCCATGGCGCCTGATTATTTTGCCCAATGGGAGCATGTATACTGCAAAAAGCATGGGGGATAGTATAGAACCTTGTGGGACACCACATGACAATGGCGCTGGTGGTGATGAGTATAATCCAGATGATACTCTCTGTGACCTGCCTGTGAGAAATGATTTGAACCAGTTTAGGACTGTGCCATCCAGACCACAGAAATATATCAGTCGCTCAATCAGAAGCCCAAGGTCCACGGTATCAAATGCTGCCGAGAGATCCAGAAGGATTAATATTGAACAGTCACCTCTGTCTTTTGCCATCAGAAGATCATTTAACACACACACCAGAGCTGTTTCAGTGCTATGTCTTCTCCTGAATCCTGATTGAAATGGATCATAAATATCATGGGTTGTCAGGCGGGTTTCCAGTTGATCTGCAATGACTTTCTCAATAACCTTTCCTAGGAAAGGAAGGTTTGATACTGGTCTGTAGTTGGTCATGCAGTCGGGATCTAAATTAGGTTTTTTAAGAAGCGGTCTAACAATTGCTTCCTTTAGGGGTCCAGGAAAGATGCCTGTCTGCAAAGAGCAATGAACAATTTTTGCAAAGACAGGACCAATTATATCCATACAACCTATTAGAAGCTTGGTTGAGGCCGGGTCCAGATCACAGGTGGTGGGACGCAAAATCCGAGCAATGTCAGCAGTGTCTTTTACATCCGCTGGGTCAAAGCTGGTCCATGAAGGCAGGTAGCTTATATTGGCAGGCTTTGTAGTTTGGCACTCCTTTGATGGCACTGTGGAGATTCCAGCCCGGATGGTGGATATTTTATATGCAAAGAAGTTTTCAAACTCATTGCATCTTGCCTGGGAGAGGGTCTCATCAGTCTGCAGGCATGCTGGCTTGCAAAGCATCTCCACTGTGCGGAAAAGTTGAGCTGGCCTATTGTTTGCTGCTGTGATCTCATTTGACAGGAACTGTGATTTCTTAAGAGTGATTGTCGATTGATATTCTTCGTTATGCTTTATTAGTTTTATTTTGTCATCCACTAGGTTAGTCTTCCTCCATCGTCTTTCCAGTCTACGCCCCCTTTTCTTGAGCTCACTAACACTGTTGTCGAACCATGGAGATTGACGTAGTGGTTAACGAGGTCTTAAACGCACAGGGGTGATAATATCAATTGCAGCCATAACATCCCTATTATAATAACGGACTAGGGAACAGGGATCTTCACAGGCACCCATTATAGCAGAGAGATCCAGATTTGCTGCAAGAGCCTGGGGAATGAAGAATTTATTAATGCTGTTTTTTTAAAGCATACTCTTCTCAAATGTTTAACAAGAAGCTAAAAACTAGTTATATGTTCATTTTTCTGACTCTTCAGGTTTTCATGGCTGAAACATCTGCCCTGGATACACTAGGCTCCCACGTCATCTTTAGGGTCAACCCCTTATTTGTATTCCTCATCTTCAGACACTACTCTTGATTTATTTCCATGTGAGTTCTGATGGTCTTCCGCTCCTTTTCATACTGGAAGTGTGACGCTGAACTTTGACATCCTAGTCCTTTGCCACATTGCAAGTGTAAAGCTTAGATGGAGGACCAGCAGTAAGCAGCTTTTAAGTTAACATGCTATTGACTGCTATTCATCAAGGTAAGCAGCTGTTGCTGAGTGTTGGATGACAATAGAGAAAAAACTGAGCAACTAATTTGGATACAGTTTCCATTTCAACCATAGGAGTAAAACAGCCAAAAAAAGATGAATTTTGAACATTATCCTGAGATGGACACATCTAAAGCTGCATCACATTTACAAAAGAAAACAGTAATATATGCAACAGTTTATGCTAGGATAAAGCAGTAGCAAATTAGTCTGGTTTACACCAGCTAATATGGATTTACTGTGTTGTATCAGTAGTAAATTCTAAACATACATACTTCAATTTGTACAAAATATAGTACTATATTATGAAGAAGAGTTATATACACAAGACAGTTTGTCTGGATCTTGATATTGTTATTAAAATAACTACATTTGAATATTTCATTTAAAATACAATTACTTAGAGAAGCAAATATAAAAAAGCACTAACTTGAAATAAAAACAAACATCAGTTGTCTTCTGCTTTGAAAATCCAGTGGGAATATACTTACAATTCAATTTGAATGTCATAAATGTGAATAGACTGCAGTATCACACTAATGATCTATGGCCCTGATTCAGCATGGAAAAATTGCACAACTACAAACCTTTACACTGACATGCGGGAGGACGCCCAGCACAGGACAAGGTCGCCCCATACGCCAGGTCCTCCCCCCGTTAACATAAAAGTGCTTTACTAATCAGTAAAGAGGCTCACATGAAAAGGGTAGCCCCCTGCCTAGGCAGACAGAGGGCAGCTATCTTTTGGGTCGCAGCAGCTGCGTGTGATGTCATTAAGCCGCCACGGCCCGCCTCGCAAATGGTTCGGACATGCCTTCATTGTCTGGACCGCGCCACCCCCCCCCCAAGACGGTAATGCCTCCCCCTAAATGCCCCATTGACGCCCCCTTCCCATCCCACTAACGCCTCTGCCTGTCAATCAAGGCCTCACATAGCAACCAATCATACTTCTTAAAGGGGAGGAGCAGGCACGGCAGCCCCTCCTCCCCCTCTGAATGGATGGTGCGGCACCGTGAGCAGTGTACACTCAGGGGACTGGCAGCATGCGGCAACGTATAATGAGTCAATCTGACTCATTGTAATGCTGCTGACCCCTTCTCTACAGTGAGACTTGGCTGCTTGTCATTCATAAAAGCTGGGGGCATGGCCACAGATGACAGAAATGGAAATGCTATGGCCAATATGGGCATGTTGCTTACTCTGATGTATTTGTATCAATAGCACACTTTTGCATAACATAATTTAGGTAATGTGTAATTTTTTTTATGCAGCCTTAAGCCTGATTTGCAGCCTTAAGCCTGATTTAAACCAGGATTTTATTGTGAGATGTAATTAAAATGGAGAAATAGTGTTAAAGTCTTTAACACTATCTCTTTAACACTATTTCTCCATTTTAATTACATCTCATTTTTGTATCACCTTACTTATAGCTTCGGCTTCCTAACACTAATTTATTAACACTATAGTTTTTTCACTGGTATGCTGCCCAGGGCTTTCTGGCTTATTCTGGTGTTTTGGGGTGCCACACCCTGCACCTAGATATAGCACTAGGGACCCCAAATATACAGAGACGCATTGATGTGGCTTTGGGGCTTATTCATACATTTGTGCAAATATATGTTACCAAGATCTCTGAATTCTAATATTGTGTGGGATTTACATCTGGTTACTGTTATCATTCAGTGTGCTGGGGGAAACAAAATGCCTTTTTTTCTTGCTTAGAAATACCCCTCCCTTTCAAGCACCTGAATGATATCACTAAGCTAATTGAGCATCTGCCACACTATATATACTCATCTTCACTATGTACAGGCTGACAACAACACCCCCCAACACTCCTTGTCTATATAATTCTTTATTTTGCCTCTGGTACCACCTCTATCCTTCTCTCCTAGTTTCTTACTCTCTCATCTCCTCTCTACCAACCTCCTTACTGTTTCCCTTCCCCTCCTCTTCTGTTATCCCACTGTCATTCATTTCTGCCCCACCATGTGCCCTTTACCATACCACTCAGCCATGCTCCTTCCCTCCTCTCCCTTTTATTTTACCTCACCTTCATCAGTGTCACACTGTACTCCCTCCATGCCTACCTCCTGCAGTTTTACTTCCTAGCTAAGGAGCCAGCACCATCACTACAGCATCTGTATCCATGCCTTCCAAAATAATCTCACCTCAGTGCTACAGCAACCCTGATAATCTCATTTGCATCTTTCGCATAAACTAATACCCCCTATCCTGTTCATTCTGGAATGCAAAATCTGTATGCAACAAACTGGCTCCCACCCATGACCTTTTTATCACCAACTCCCTGCATCTCCTAGTCATTACTGAAACCCGAATGACCCTCTCTGACAGTACTTCTCCCACTTATATCTCTGTTGGGGGCCTCACATTCTCACAAATCCCTGTTCCGTGGGTTGCCATTGTGGTGGTGTTGGGGTCCTTTTACCCTCTAGCTACTCCTACCAATTCCTACCCCCAGAACTGTCACTTACATTCTCTACATTTGAGGTCCATGCTATACGATCTCTTCCAACCTGTTCACCTTCGAGTTGCCATCATTTACCATCCCACTGACATTCCCTCTAAATTACTTTACAACTTTACTTCCTGGCTTCCTCACTTCCTCTCTTCTGACATTCCCCCATTATCCTAGGCTATTTCAACACCCCAATCAATACACCCACAAAATCCCTTGCCTACAGACTCCTTAAACTCACATCATTGCTTGGTCTCTCTCATAAGACCTCCTCCCCCCTCCCATGTGAATGGGAGCTCACATGATCTGTTTTTCACTTACCGTTGTGATATTTCTGATACAGATGATGTCTTTTAACTTAACTCTCTCTGCTTCTCTATCTCTACAGCCTAAGGCTACCACCACTAAGTGAAATATTGAGGCTATTAACACCACTGTATCCTCTTTGTTTGACTCACTTCTCTATCCTATTCTCTCTTCCTCATGCCCTAAACAAGCTACTTCCCTATACAATGCATCCTTTACTTCTCCTCTTGATTTTGTCACTCCACTGACCACTATTCATCCTTGCAGAACAGCACCTCAACTCTGGCACACCAAATGCACCGTTTATCTGCAAAGATGTTCACGCACTACTGAACGACAGTGGAGGCAATAACGCTCTAAGGCAGACTTCCTCCATTTCAAACTTATGCTCTCATTCTTCAGTGCTGCCCTATCTCTGGCTAAGCAGTCATATTTCAAAAAACCTCATCCCTTTGAACTTTCTGTCACATCTTTGCCACTGTCAACTCCCTCCTCTGCCCACCCCCAACTTATCTACCCTCCTCACTCTCGGCCCTGCACTTTGCCACATACTCTACATCCAAAATTGGCTCCAAACACCAGAGCATCACATCCGGCCACAGCATCAGCAACCAGCCACCTCCTTTCTCTTACCTACCCATCCCTCTTATCAACTCTGACATCTTTCTCCATTTATCTGATGAGAGTCCATATGAAGGATATAGGTTAGATAAGTGTTGAGTCCTAGTGTGGTAGTTGCCCAGGGTACCTGTCATCAGACCCTTGTTTTGACTAGGAGTAATGTCAAAATACACATGTGAATTTTCTGAATTTCTGATATACAAGAAGTACCCATAAAAAAATTAAGTCATACATGAACAACATGTAGTCAAAAAGCAGTTAAAAATATCACCCCATTCACTGCCTTGGCATATGTGATACTGCACTCTTCTGGCTGTCCTCCTACCTCTCTGACTGTTCCTTCTCTGTCTCCTCTCATGACTCCACCTCCCCCTACTTCCACTAATAGTTGGTCCCCCAAGGTTCTGTTCTTGGTATTTTCCTTTTTTCTCTCTGTGGGGGGTAATTCAGACCTGATTGCAGCAGCAAATTTGTTAGTTAATGGGCAAAACCATGTTCACTGTAAGGGGGGCAGATATAACATGTGCAGAGAGTTAGATTTGGGTGGGTTATATTGTTTCTGTGCAGGGTAAATATTGTCTGCTTTATTTTTACTCTGCAATTTATATTTCAGTTTGATCACACCCCACCCAAATCTAACTCTCTCTGCACATGTTATATCTGCTCCCCCTGCAGTGCACATGGTTTTGCCCATTAGCTAACAAATTTGCTGCAATCAGGTCTGAATGAGGCCCTATATAACCTCTATAACCTCTTTAGGTGAGTTCATTAGCTCTCTTGACTTACAATATCATCGCTATGCTGATAATATCCCATGCCCCCCCCCCCTCTCTTCACTTGTATCTCTCTCTGTCTGCTATTTTTTTTGGATGTCCCAGCACTTTCTTAAGTGCAACATGTCTAAAGCTGAGCTGATCCTATCCCCACCCTCCCTCACAAACCCACCTCTCACAATTTCATTATATATTTTATATATATATATATATATTCTCCTATAGACCCAAAGTGTGCTGTCTTGGAGTAATCCTTGAATATTCCCTCTCCTTCAAACCACACATTCAGCATCTCTCACAAACCTGTAGTTTTCATCTGAAAAAAAATATTTCCAGGATCAGACCCTTCCCCATCCCATGATGCTACTAAGACCCTTATCCACTCACTGGTCATCTCCAGACTGGACTACTGTAATCTCCTCCTACAGTATCTGGCATCTCCTTGGCAAATGCCTGTCCACTCCAATCTATCCTCAATGCCACTGTTAGGATCATCTGCCTCACCAAACATATTATGTTTACCTCCCCTCTTTTACAATGACTCCCCTTCCATTTCAGAATCCAATTCAACCTTCTCACACTCATTTACAAAGCCCTCACTCACTCTTCTCCCATATACCTTTGAGAAAGTCATGTGATCCATGACAAAACGCGTTAGGACTCCTCCTTTAATCACACTGAGTTCACTGTGAGGGCTCCGGACGGCTTACAGCTGCTATCAGCCAGCTCTCCTTTTCACTCGAGAGCAGCATGTCTCCATCCAAGAACGTCTCCCTGCTGTAAACGGTGATTGTTCCAGGACTCCTCCAATCACACTGAGTTCACTGTGAGGGCTCCGGACGGCTTACAGCTGCTGTCAGCCGGCTCTCCCTTTCACTCGAGAGCGGCGTGTCCCCATCCAAGAACGTCTCCCTGCTGTAAACGGTGATTGCTCCAGTGGATGAGCTGCATCTCCCTCTTCCCTGCCAGCACACGGGTGGGCTCTACAGTGGACTTCACCTGATGACGCTCGGTGATGCCAGCGCATGGGAGAGGTAAAAATCCACCACTTTTGCTACCTGTTCCGATTATTGATTGCTGGAATTCACACTGCAACCAGCGGACTTGCACTATCACCTCATACAGCATTTAGAGAGAGGAGTTTTCTCTTTGATTCAGTAATCAGCTACATACAGAAAGTATCTGTCTTTGGGACACATTGTGGCTATTACATCTACAGCGGCAACATATGTTTCAGCTGTTAGAACATCCAATCTTTTACTCATTACAGCATCTGAGCCATATCAGTAATGGCCCTATCTGAGAAATACTACGTGCACGGACATTACTGTCTTTTACCCTTACAGTGACTCAGTGTATTTGTTTAATCTTATTTCTACATATTTTATTTTTATCCATTTAGGATTTCTAATTGATTAATGTAATATTAATAAATTGTTTAAAGTGATAACCATGTCAGCTCTCCTTTATTCATTTACTCTCACTCATATTGGCACAGCCTTTTTTGTTTTTCTTGTTCTGCGTTTAAAGGCATACACACAAGTGCCTACAGCAGCGCACAGGGGAATTAGAGTACATTATATTTCATTTCTTTACTTAGGCGCTTTATAGCAGTAATTTGTTTTTGTTTGCGACTCTTCCCATATGTATCACCCCTGTCTATCTGCCCCTTCCCTTTTGAATATACAGTAACATCCTATGACCAGGGCCCTGTTCCCTCATGGAAGCCCTTAGTTTTCTGCCACCCTAATAATTCTTATTTCAGTGTTATCTGCTGATGCAGTTATGTTTATATACCCTGTACTTGTCCTATATTGCCTTGAACTGTAAGGCACTGTTTTCCTATTTTACTTATTTATATATGTGGCACCCTGGAAAAATGTGTGTGCCCCTTTAAAAATCCAAAGAAACAGTGTTTGAAATGGGTTCAGTATGAAAAGCCAGCGGTCGGGATGCCAGCGATCAGTATACTGTCGCCAGCATCCTGATCGCTGCAATGCCTAAGCACCATCCCCTACCCCTTAACACTCCCTGTCCGCAGCCCAAACATAACCTCCCCTATTGGTTCCTAACCCTAACCTCCTCCTGGTGGTGCCTAAACAAACCCCCCTCTTCCTGCAGCCTAAACCTAGCCCTCCAGCTTAGTGCCTAACCCTAACACTCCCTCAGTGGTACCTAACCCTAATCCCCCTCTCTCTGCAGCCTAACCATAACTGACCTCACCGTGCAGCCTAACCCTAACCCCCCAGAGTGTGCCTAAACCTTACCCCCCTCCTACATGCTAAACCTCACCAGGCAGTTTTTACTTACTTTCAGAATCCTGACTGTTGGGATATCATCATCGGGAACCTGACCTCTTCGGGATTCCAGCATCTGGATTCTGGCAGCTGTCGGGACTCCAGTGTCTGTATTATGGCTGCTGGGATCCTGATAGCCGGAATCCTCAATGCATACCTTTAAAACCTGGAGAGTATTTTGCTGGTACAGCAGGGTTTAAGGGATGGACAAGAGTATGGTCACATGTCCTGTGCTGGTGAGAAGGCAATAGATGATTGGACAGAGAGAGCAAGAGCAAGCAGAGCCTTGTGGAAAGAAGGAGGAGGAGTTCAAAAGAAGCCATTGAAGTAACTGGACTTGTTATGAGGAGCAGAGTGGGAGAAGCTTAATCGGGGCAAACCAGGTGATCAGACAGGATTGTGGAGAACAGTGCTGAAGAGCTATAGCTATAGCTTCTATGAGTGCATGGAACCGGAAAAGTTGGCGTGAGATGTCGCAGCCGGGGGCTGGACTTCACCAGGTCTGTGCAGAGACATGGACACTGTGGCCATCTCAAGAAGCTGGGAACCACTGAGGCAGGTCTAGAATGAGAGTGGAATAACCTTAGAGGATTAGAGTGAGTAAACAAAGACTGTTTGTGTTGCGGACTGCAAACAGGTGAGTGCAAGACCCAGTTGTTCAATTTTTACATACTTACTGCTCACGACCACATGGAGTGGAGGGGTGCTACCAGGCCCTGAATAGCAATCCCACAGAGTAGCGCCTGACTGAACACAGTTATCAGGGCAGACACATTACTTGTGAGAGGCACTGAGTTGCTTTTGAGAGTAAAGACTGAGTTATTCCAGTAGTAATTACTACAGAGAAAGATGCATTGCTAGAGATCCCAAGACACCTTTCCTATTTACATCCTTTTTGCAATACTAAGGAACAGTACATTTCTTCTAATAAAAGCCAGGATTAATATTGCTATACAAGTGCTGTTACTCCTATTGCAACACTGTGGCACTGTAGGATCCCCATCCCTTGTGCAACAAGAACAGTTACACCACAGCCTCATTGCAATACTGTGGCACTCTCAGAGCTCCAACATAAGAAGATGAAGATTGGGTCATTCTTATCAGGGATAGTTAGAAAAGTAGTAATTGCCTTTGAAACAGTACTCTTAATAACTTTCTTCATTGTCCTCATTATTGTCTTATTTTCTTGGAATATGCATGTATCTCTGATTAAATTGATTGAACCATTGAAAGCTTGACTGTGAGCTATAGTCAAATGAGATTTTCTTGTCTTCTTAAAGTCAATATTATTGTGATTGTCCAATTTTGCCAAATAACTAATCACCACCTTTAGTCCAGAGTTCTTTGTGGCTCTATAAAAGAAATGTCCTGTTGGAGATTGCTGTCAGTACATTACTATTGCGTATCAATCTATCCTACTCTCTGAACAAAGTACAACAAAAAAGATACAGGGGAAATCATCTTAGGGAAAGGGACTGTCCCATAGCCACTGAACACCTGTGATACCTTTTCCAACCACTTAGACACCTGCCAACACCGGGGTGTTACATGTACTCTGTAACTGGGCATTGTGAGTCCCTAATGGCGCTATATAAATAAAGGATAATAATAACAACAATAATAATAAAAATAATAATTTGTGTAAACACATACTGTATAAGGGCCTATGCTTTCACCATCCCATCCCCTGATCCATTTCCTTATGTGTAATGAGTCATAATCACAAGATACAATACAGCATGCATACTGACTGAAGAAAATGAAAATATGTATTGTATGCAAAAAATGTATTTGTGTCTAACTCCATGTGAGTTCCTTAGTAAGTGACATTAAGGTAACTACATAGGCTAACCTATTGGTAGCACAAGCACTGGATATATTTGTTTAAGTTATTATGCAAAAAGTTTATTTTAAGTCATTTCATTTTAGGTAGAATAGATTATGATAGGCAAGAGAAAATAAAATATTTTTGAAATTATTTTGGTTGCCTTTACAGAGTGGAAGTTTGGTCATTAATGTAATAAAATATTTTTGTGCAAAGAAACATGACAGAAACAATATAAGCTATAACTGTATGGTAAGTGCATAAACTTAAGTACTGATTTATGTATTGTTATTTAGATGTATTCATAATATATTTTACCATTTACCTAATATAATAAAATAACTTAATTTTTTGTTACCTTATGCATCAATAACTACAATTGATTGACTGAGATCTAACTTTAAGCCTTATAAACAAGGTGTTGTACTGTATTTTAAAACTAAATAACTGGCTCTTCAATTTGTCTATTGCTTCTTCCACAATCCACTCCCCCCCCCCCCCCCCATTAAATCATAACAATGAACCACTACATTAACTTCTCCAAGAAGAACATTCTGTCAAAAGGAATTCACACTGTATGAATTTAAAGATTAATGCTGCTTGTATAATAATCAAATAGAACACATAAGAGCTTAAAAGGGGTTTAATGCATTTTGTGAAATAATGTTTGTTATTCAGTATTGTAATAATGTATGTAGGATAAAATTGTTTTGACTTTTGGCTGTACTTGTCAAATGTATCTATTTAACAGATAGAAAGTGCTGAAATTGCATTTAACATACATCAGAGACTTTCACTTTTTAATTTATAATGTTTGGTTTTTTTTGCTTCTCGAACTAGACTAAACTAAACTTTCTCCCTATATTTTATGTAGTTGTAAATATAAATATTACATTACAATTGAAGTCGAAACCATTAAACGAAATGCAATAATTTTTTATTTGGTTGTAATACGTATACATGAATACATAACTGTGGCAAAATTCAAAATTCAGCAGAAATTCACTTATCCAATCAATCACATTATTTGGAAATAAAATAGCAATACTACTGTCTTGATAGTAGTAGCTGTTAACAATTTAGCTGGCCTATATTTCCCCCCAAAAAAACTGCTCCAAAATGTTCCTTTTTCAATTTAATTAAAAACACATTTTTTTTAAATATATTTAAATAGTTTATTGAAAAATATGATTTCTGGATGTCTTTCAACACCCTCCCTTGTATCTCTACGCCCCTACTGAATTACTACTTTCTACCCATCATGTGACAATAAATCCCCCAATCCTTCCACTGTAATAGATTTCTAGAGGCATTACCCCCTAATAATAATAGACCCCCATGGCATAAGATGTCACTAGAGTAAAATCTCTATTATGTGTCATTACCCATATGTATAAAGGGCCTAATTCAGACCTGATCACTCCTCTGCAAATTTGCAGATGTTTGCGATCAGATATTTTCCACCCAGACAGAGTGAAGTCTGCGTACGCCATATGCAAAAACCTTTGCAAATGCCAGTAAGCTGCAAATCTGTTTGCAACTCACTCACCATCGCATGATTTTTCCAGTCTGTGCAGTCTGTGCATAGCCCAGGACCTACTCCTACAGTGCAAAAGAAACAGGCTAATCAGGCCGGAGCTGATGTCATACACCCTCCCTGAAAACACTTGGGAATGCCTGCGTTTTTCCTGACACTCCCAGAAAATGCCCAGTTACCACCCCCAAACATCCACTTGCTGTCAATCAACCTGTGTAGGCCTAGCAATCAAAAAGACGCTGATTTATTTTGCAGTTCAGCCTCACAAGTGCGGACTACAATCCATACGCATGCGCAGTCGTTCAATAATTGCCTCCTTGCAAATTTGCACAACAGCGATCAGATCTGAATTAAGCACAAAGTCAAGAGAGTGGCGAGAGTAATTTGTTGCAACTAAAGCCACAGCGTATGGAGTCATATCTGTGTGCACATGCTCTCAATTGCACTGTTCATATGGCATGCTAGGGTACAAATTCGTGTACAAAGTCATGTGCCCTGTCATGTTTACTACTGCAGCAAGAAAGTAAGCTTTACATCTGTTCTGTTTCCCTGTGCCTGGAACCTGCCATTACCTGATATTATTACTTGTCTTATTACTGATATCATGTCTTTGCAAGGTCCTCTATTCTAAACTCTGCTCAAGTGAACTCCAATGTCTGCCAATTTGCAGTGAATACTCTCCAAATTACTGCACTGGAATCATAAGGAATTTATTTCATATTTCCCATAAAATTAATGATATTCCGTGTTAGTCGGTATACATTATAAAAACAACAATAAACAATAAAAAAAAAGAATTAAAGTAAAAATAAAAAATGGAGCTATTTAAAAAAAACAGTCTCTGGTTCAACTTGGACATATAGGGTAATGGCAGTATTTATCCAGTGGTAGGTGGACCTTCATTTGTCTTTTGCTGGTGGGACTATCTATTCCACAATATTAGCAATCCTGAAGATGGAGTACTTCCCTTAGTGATGGTCCAGATGGCACAGGCTCCAGCGCACAGATGAGGGAGTTTTGAGTGGATATTTCACAGGATGGCACACCAATAAGTCCCAAACTTTATAGGTCCACTATCCGATTTTTCTGGATGCTGCAATAGAGTCCTTTTAGGGTTAAAAGTGTAGCCCTTACGCGTTTTGCTGTCACTATGGGCAGGTTTGTCAAAGGTAAAGCTCCTTCCTCCTTTTGACCCTTTTATAGGCAAAGACAGGTGTTGTGAGGATATGTGATCACTAGCCCTATAAAAGGGACAAAAGGAGGAAGGAGCTTTACCTTTGACTCAATTGCAGCATCCAGAAAAATCAGATAGTGGACCTCTAAAGTTTGGGACTTATTGGTGTGCCATCCTGTGAAATATCCACTCAAAACTCCCTCATCTGTGTGCTGGAGCCTGTGCCATCTGGACCATCCCTAAGTGAAGTACTCCATCTTTATGATTGCTAATATTGTGGAATCAGGAGTGGTTCTTGGTGCGGGCAAGCAGTGCCTGCGCCCAGAACACTGCGGCCTGGGGGCGCGGCCGCAGTCACCCCGCAGGCACCGCCGCATACCCGCACCCTACTCCCCAGCTGCAGCAGATGCCGTGGGCTGTGTGGGCATCCACTGCAGCCGGCTCTAGTGACAGACACTAGAGGTCATTATTGACCTCTAGTGTCTGTGCGGCGCTGCTATGGGAGAGACATCATGACATCTCTCCTATAGAGAGGAGCCACGGGAGGCCAGACGGAGCAGCAGCAGCAGCAACGGTCGGGAAGCAGGAGTGGGGCAGTGGTAAGTATTTTTATTTTATTTTTGTGTGTGTTTGTAAGCGGCTACTAAGGGGCACAGCAACAGGGGGCACAACAACTGGGGGCAAAGCAATAGGGGGCACAACAACAGAGGGCACAACTACTGGGGGCAAAGCAACAGGGGGCACAACTAATGGGGCAAATCTACTGGAGGCATAGCTACAGGGGGCACAACTACTGGGGGCACAGTGACAGGGGGCACAACTACTGGGGGCACAGCAACAGGGGGCACAGCAACAGAGGGAACAACTACTGGGGGCAAAGCAACAGATGGCACAACTACTGGGGCAAATCTACTGGGGGCATAGCTACAGGGGGCACAACTACTGGGGGCACAGTGACAGGGGGCACAACTACTGGGGGCACAGCAACAGGGGGCACAGCAACAGAGGGAACAACTACTGGGGGCAAAGCAACAGATGGCACAACTACTGGGGCAAATCTACTGGGGGCATAGCTACAGGGGGGACAAATACGGGGGCACAGCACAGGGGGCACAACTACTGGGGGAAAAGCAACAGTGGGCACAGCAATGTTGCATAACTACTGGGGGCATAGCTATAGGGGGCACAACTACTGGGGCAAATCTACTGGGGGCATAGCTACAGGGGCACAGCTACAGAGGGCAAATCTACTGGGAGCAAATCTACTGGGGGATCAACTACTTGGGGAAAATCTGGGGGCACAGCTACTGGGGGCATAACTGTGGCCACACACCCCCATGAAGCCACGTCACTATTATTGCTGAGCACCTTCAGCACGCACTAACTGTTTTGTCACGGCGGGGGGGCTGCCTGGGGAAACTTTTGCACTGGGCGCCACAAGGTGTAGAACTGGCCCTGTGTGGAATAGAAGATGAATTAAGGTCCACCTACCACTGGATAAATACTGCCATTGCCCTATACATCCAAGTTGAACCAGAGACTGTTTTTTTAAATAGCTCAATTTTTTTTACTTTAATTCTTTTTTTTTTATTGTTTACTGTTGTTTTTATAATGTGTACGAACTAACACGGCATATCATTAATTTTATGGGAAATATGAAATACATTTTTATCACATACACCTGTCTGCTCACAATATTGTATTAGTGCTGTTTGTTTGTTTCTGTATAAGTGTAACCAGTCACACCCTTGTTGGATTACCTGTATGTTACACTTTGGCATCCTGCAATAAACATCCTGAATTAAGCTGCAATTAATATGCATCAGTTTGTACATTGAGTTTCTGGTACACTGGGGGGGGGGGGGGGGTGTTATTCGCAACACCAACTGCACCAATTCAGTAATAATCTTAGTTAAACATTCCCAATATTATATTTACACGGATTATGCATATTTTAGGGATGGAAAATACCCAGGTATGGAAGTTACATCTTTGCCTACTTGGAAGTTACATCTTTGCCTACTTGAGTGGCAATTGTGCTTCCCATGCAGGATGAATAAACCCACATTTCAGGTAAAAGCTAATGATTTTTCTAAATAAAAAATAAAAAACCTGAAACAGGCCCAAATTTTCCTAGTATTATTATTATTATCATCCTTTATTTATATGGCGCCACAAGGGATCTGCAGCGCCCATTACACTGTACATGATCAAGTGAGCAAACAAGAAAACAGCACTTACAGTACAAGACAAATTAGGACAGGTATAGAAAACCTGGGTTAGGTGCCATCAAAGGGAGTATGGAGTATAAGATAGTGTAAAAGAAGGAAAGGCACATGAGGAAAGCAGTCCCTGCTCTTGTGAGCTTACAATGTAAAAGGTGAGGGGGTGACATAGAAGGGGTAGACAGTGAGAATAGACAAGAGGGTTAGGAGGAGAGTTGGCTGGATTTGGTGAAGAAGTGGGTCTTAAAAGCCCGTTTGAAGTTTTGTAGAGAGGTGGAGAGTCAGATGGGAAGAGGTAGAGCATTCCAGAGATAGGGAGCAGCACATGCAAAATCTTGTAGGTAGGAATGTGGGAGGTAATCAGTTGGCAGGAGAGATGGCGTGCATTAGCAGAGCGAAGAGGATGGGTGGGAATGTAAAGAGAGATAAGGTCAGAGATATAAGAGGGAGAAGAGTGGGTGAGGGCTTTGTAGGTGAGTGTGAGAAGCTTAAATTGGATTCTGAATGGGAATGGTAGCCAGTGAAGGTCCTGTAAGAGTAGGGATGTGGATGTAGTACGTTTGGTGAGGAAGATGGGATGGGCAGCAGCATTGGGATAGATTAAAGTGGAGAGAGGCATTTTTGAGCGATGTCAGATAGAAGGAGATTGCAGTAGTCCAATCTGGAGATGACCAGTGAGTGGATGTGGGTCTTAGTAGCATCCTGGGTGAGAAAGTGTCTGATCCTAGAGATGTTTTTGAGATGGAAATGGCAGGTTTTTGAGAGGTACTGAATGTGTGGTTTGAAGGAGAGGGAGGAGTCAAGGATTACTCCAAGACATTGTACTTGGGGGCTAGAGGAGATAGTTGTGCCATCAATGAATAATGATATTGTGGTAGGTGAGGTTATGCAGGAGGGAGGGAAGATGATTAGCTCAGTATTAGACATGTTAAGTTTAAGAAAGCACTGGGACATCCAGGAGGATATAGCAGAGAGACAGTTAGAGATACGAGTGAGGAGAGCAGGGGAGAGTTGAAGGGAGGAAAGGTAGATTTGAGTATCACAGCATAGAGATGATATTTTAAGTCAAAAGAGCTAATGAGCTCACCTAATGAGGATGTGTAGAGAGAGAAAAGGAGAGGCCCAAGAACAGAACCTTGTGGGATACCTACTGGTAGAGGAAGTGGGGGGGGGGGGGTGGAGTCATGAGAGGTTACAGAGAAGGAACGGTCAGAAAGGTAGGAGGACAGCCAGGAGAGAGCAGTATCACGCAAATCAAGGGAGTAAAGGATTTGCAGGAGGAGAGGGTGGTCTACAGTGTCAAAAGCAGTAGAGAGGTCAAGGAAAATAACCAGAGAGTAGTGACCCCTGGATTTAGCAGCAAGGAGGTCATTGCAGACTTTCGTGAGGGCAGTTGCAGTGGAGTGCTGAGGATGGAAACCAGACTGGAAAGGGTCAAGCAGTGAGTGGGAAGAAAGAAAGACAGTGAGGCGGTTGTAGACAATATGCTCAAGGAGTTTGCAGGCAAAAGTGAGAAGAGAGATGGGTCAGTAGTCGGAGAGATTGGTTGGATCAAGGGTAGGTTTTTTAAGAATAGGGGAGACAAGTGCATGCTTGAAGGCAGAAGGGAAAGTGCCTGAGAGTGAGAGATTGAGTAGATGGTCAAGATGGGAACAGGCAGAAGAAGAGAGGAAGTGGAGAAGGTTGGAGGGAATAGGGTCAAGTGGGGAGGTGGAGGGGGTGAGGAACAGATGAGGACCATGACTTCCTCTCCAGATACAGGGAAGAAAGATGTCAGAGTTGGTAGGAGGAAAGGAGAGGGGGTTGAGAAATGGAGGAGGGGGGTTGCTCATGTTCTGGTGGGATGTTATGTCCTGACTAATGAAGTCAATTTTAGATGTGAAGTAGGTGGCAAAGTCAAGAGCAGAAAGTGAAGAGGGGAGTTGAGGAAGGGGTGGGCAGAGGAGCTAGTTGACAGTGGCAAAGAGGCACCTGGGGTTTGAGGATTAAGAGGAGATGAAATTTTTGAAGTAAGATTGTTTAGAGAGGGTAAGGGCAGCAAAGTAGGATGAGAGCATAAATTTGTAGTGGAGGAAGTCAGCCTTATTGCGTGATTTCCTCCACTGTCGCTCAGTGGTACATGAGCATTTTTGCAGATATCTGGTGTATTTGGTGTGCCAGGGTTGAGGTGTCGATCTGTGAGGGTGAATAGCGGTTAGTGGGGTGACAGAGTCAAGAGCAGAGGTAAGGGAAGCATTGTATAGGGAAGTAGCTTGTTCAGGGCAGGAAAGAGAGAGAATAGGAGAGAGCAGTGAGTCAAACAGGGAAGATAGGGAAGTGGTGTCAATAGCCTCAATGTTACGCTTAGTGATAGTAGTCTTAGGTGGTAAAGATGGAGAAGCAGATAGAGATAGGATAAAAGTGAGCAGGTGGTCAGAGAGGGGGAACAGGGAGTTAGAGAAATCAGAAAGATCACAGCAGTGAGTGAAAACCAGATCCAGTGAGCTTCCACTCACATGGAAAGGGGAGGAGGTCCACTGGGAGAGACCAAGAGAAGAGGTGAGGTTAAGGAGTTTAGAGGCAGGTTTTTTGTGAGGTTATCAATAGGGTTGTTGAAATCACCTAGGTTAATGGAGGAAATGTCAGAAGAGAGGAAGTGAGGAAGCCATCAAGCAAAGTTGTCAAGGAATTTGGAGGGCATGCCAGGGGGACAGTAAATGACAGCTACTCGAAGATGAACAGGTTGGAAGAGGCATATGGCATGGACCTCAAATGTAGAGACTGTAAGGGATGGTTCTGTTGGTATGAGTTGGTATGAGTAGCTAGAGGGTAGTAGGAGCCCAACACCACCACCGTAGCTACTCCCAGGTCGGGGTGTGTGTAAGAATGTGAGACCACCTGCAGAGAGAGCAGCGGGAGAAACTGTGTCAGAGGGGGTAATCCAAGTTTCAGTGATGGCTAGGAGATGCAAGGAATTTTAGATGAAAAGGTCATGGGTGGGGACCAGTTTATTACAGACAGATGTGGCATTCCAGAGGGCACAGGAGAGAGGAAAAGAGTCTGAGGGAGTGATGTGAATGAGATTATCAGGGTTGCTTTAGCAATGAGGTGAGATGGATTTAGAAGACAGGAATACAGTGGGTGTAGTGAGGGTGCTGGCTCCTGGGCTAGGAAGGGACACTGCAGCAGTTGAGCATCGAGGGAGTAAAGTGTGGTACAGACGGTTATGAGGTGTGGTAGGTGGAGGAAGGAAGGAGCAGGGCAGAGTGGTGGACGATTGGGCCCAAGGTAGGGTAGAGGTGAATGACAGTGTGGTGTCAGGGGAGGAGTGGAAGTGAGGCAGTGGAGTGGTTGGGAGACAAAGGAGGAGAGAGAGAAGGAAATGTAGGAGACTAGGGGAGAAGGATAGAGATGGGAGCAGGGGACAGAGAAAAGGATAGGACAGACAAGGAGTGTTGGGCAGTGATAGTGACAGGCTAAACTTGCTGTAGTGTGGAGGAGGTAAATAGTATGATACATTTGGAAAGGAGTGGTGGTTGTAAGATGAACAGAGCAGTAGGATAGCAGAAATACAGGTGAAATGGCAATGTTGGAAGTATTCAGTGGCAGTAATTTGGTTACATCAGAAAGTTTATGTAGTTGCAGAAATTGAAGTAGAAGGAGGTGTTAGAAATGAGAAGACATGAGAGGGTTAGCAAAAAGCTAAGGTAATTCAGACTGGATTTGCAGGTGTGTAAAGACAAAGTGATATAGGTTCAGCAAGTGCATGAAGATGTTTGTGAATACTGCAAGTAAACATACAAGTAACTGAAGGAGAAATGATAAATTGTAAGTAATTATTATTATTACTACTATTATTATCTTCAATTATATGGTGCCACAAGGGATCCGCAGCGGATTACTGAGTTTAAAAACATATGAGCAAACCAAGAAAAAAAACACTTACAATTTGAGACAATATAGGAAAAGTACAAGGTATATACAGAAAATCCAGGTGTTAGGTGCCATTAAAGGGAGTATTGAGTATAACATAATGTAAGTAAGAGAAGGAAAGGCACATGAGGAGAGAAGGCCCTGCTGTTGTGAGCTTACCATCTAAAAAGTGAAGGGCTAACAGACCAGGGTGACACAGAAGGGGTAGACCATGTGCATGGACAAGAAGGTTAGGAGGACAGTTGGCTGGGTTTAGTGAAGATGTACGTCTTAAGGAATCGTTTGAAGTTTTGTAGAGAGGTGGAGAGTTGGATGGGGACAGTAGAGGTGTAACTAGGGTTTGTGGAGCCCAGGGCAAGTTGTCATGGTGCCCCCCCCACACACACACACACGCACACACACATACACACACATTAAAAAAAACATCCCTGCGTGCGTCTGGGGTGCAAGCTCCTAAAAAAAAGGGGGCATTGCCTACCAAGGAGGGGGCATGTATCGTGACATCAGATCCCTGGCAGCAAGAACAGCCTCAACAGGAACCATGGTCAAAGTAGAGGAGAGGAGTGGGGATCATGGACCCTCCTCCCTTCTTTTGCCGGACTGTGACAGAACTAGCTGCTCAGCATCAGGCTGCTACTCAAACTACTTGATAATGGTGATGCAGAGCAGGCCAGAGACGGGCGGGTGGGCAGTGCAATGGTGGTGGGCGGTGCTGCCCTAGTTTCGCCACTAGAGGGCAGCAAGAAATAGAGTGAGAAAGGAAAAGTAGGAGAGAGAGAGAGAGAGAGGAGGGCCACTATGTACCCCAGATATCACACTACTAGTGTCAGGTTTCTGATTTTGTCTGTCCCCGGAGGGGGTAGTAGTGGGTTAGTGTTGGTACAATATATAAAACATGGAGGCAAGATAAAAGACCTGCGCATATGCACTGATGTTTAATGTACACAGAGGTCACAGAGTTGAGATGTAACAACAGATGGTACTTTGCATTAGTGATGGCAGAAAGTAAATAGTAACAGTAACTGAATCCAAGGTATAAAGTCTCTGGCAACAGAATATATATGAAAAACACTTGATGACTGAATGCAGAAGATTTGAGCAAATAAAAGTCTCTGATAACAAAAACGTGGAATAACGTGGTAGCTGAAATAGTTGAAAAACAGAACTCTGGAAATATTGATAAAACACACAGTTTCTGTATAGCTTAGTTCTTATTACTACACAGGGCTTAGGCAGGAGACAGTCCCATTACAATAAGCTTGCATGAGTTGTAAGATCTTAATGAGGTGCACAGGTAAAGCAATAAACAAACACCTGAGGAAAGTCTCTTACTGCTGATGAGCTGCGGCTGGCTGTGGCTGGAGTCGGTAGCTGAATATAGAAAATGCAGTGTAATGAAAAGAAGCGATGAGAAAAATCACAAGGAACCACTGGAGACAGGAACACGGGAACCAGGAGAACTTGAGGCACCAATGTGACTCGTTGTCTGAGGCGATGTGTCTGAGCCACGGACCAAACTTTATACCCCTTGCTCTGCGGTGATTGGTTCCTGAATTCTGAGAGTAAGCACAGGACTAGATTGGATGCCAGGATCAGTTGAGAACAGGTGTCATGGCGGCATCCACACAGCCGGACACTGGCACACAGCAAGGCATACTTGAGACTTGAATGAGGGGCACTCAGCGACACTGAAAATGACGCTCGCGGTCAACACCTCCATGCAGCTGCAACTGGGGCCGTGACCTCCGGAGGTCTGCACACCAGCGTGCTGGTAGGTGAGATGTTGCTGAACGCCGATTCCTGACAACTAGCATCATCATAAACCCCCCACTATCTGTCTGCCATGGACCCATCAGGTGACAAAAGGGAAGCAGCAGCAGCCTGGCACTGGGAAGTGATTATGCTGCACTGGCTACAAGAGAATCTCCTGCCAGCAACATTTAGAACACAATGCAGCAGGGACGGGCATTACATTACACATACGCAGACCGGGTGCCCTGAACCATTGGCCCCACTGCATCCTTATTCTCCCACAACAGACCTGGATGTGGTTTTACTGACAGCAGTCAGCCGCTCATTCTCAATTCATATTGCTGTCAAGCAGGGCCTGACGACATCCTGGATTCTCTTCCTTAAGCAGCAGCAGCGCTGCTACATTCCTCTCAGTACATTTTTCTCCCCGGCATCCTGCAATACCGCAGAGGGAGAGTGGAGGAGAAATACAGGCACAGGGGTAGGGATGCAAGCTGAGTTGCTAGAGATAATCTGTGAGAAGCATGCCTCCATTATCCCCCACACTCAGCTGACAGGCGCATCGCTATTCAGCACAGGGGTGGGGGAGGCTCTGACCCAACTGCTTCCTCCTCGTTAATGCAATGTACTACAATGAGTCATTCTACTGATAATGTTGACCGCTGCGGCGCCCCCTCTGCTAGGCCGGTTATTGCACCCAGGGCATGCACCCAGCTCGTCCCCCCCTTGTTATGCCTCTGGGGGAGCGATATAGAATTCCAGAGATAGAGAGCAGCGCATGCAAAATCTTGTATCTAGGAGTAGGAAGAAGCTATCAGTTGGCAGGAGAAGTGGCATGCATTTGCAGAGCAGATGGGTGTGAGTGTAGAGAGAGATGAGGTCAGAGATGTAAGAGCGAGAAGAGTGGGTGAGAGCTTTTAAGGTGAGTGTGAGAAGTTTGAATTGGATTTGAATAAGAAGGGGAACCAGTGAAGGTCATGCAAGAGAGAGGAGGATGCAGTATGTTTGGTGAGGAAGATAAGACAGGCAGCAGCATTAAGGACAGATTGGAGTGGAGAGAGGAGGCCAGAATGGAGGAGAGTACAGTAGTCCACACTGGAGTTGACCAATGAGTTGATGAGTGTTTTAGCATCCTGGATGAGAAAAGGTCTGAGCCTGGAGATGTTTTTTTAAATGTAATTGGCAGGTTTGTAAGAAGTACTGAATGTGTGGTTTGAATGGAAGGGAAGAGCCATGTTTTACTACAAAACAGTGCATTTGGGGGTTAGAGGAGACTGTAGCACCATTAATAGATAATGAAATTGTGGGAGATGAGGTTGTGCAGGAGGGTGAGAAGATCTTAGACATGTTAAGTTCAAGAAAGTGCTGGGACATCCAGGAAGAGAAAGCAGAGAGACTGTTGGAGATACAAGTGAGGAGATCAGGGGGAGAGGTCTGAGGCGGAAAGGTTGATTTGATTATCATCAGGCTAAAGTTAATATTGTAAGTCAATAGAGCTAATGAGCTCAATAAAATAGGCTGTGTACAGAGAGAAAAGGAATGGCCCAAGATGGATACCTAATGATAGAGGAAGTTGGGGGGGGGGTGGAGTCAGTAGAGGAGACAGAGAAGGAATGGTCAGAAAGGTAGGAGGGCAGCCAGGAGTGGGCAGTATCATGCAGACCAAGGGAGTAAAGGATTTGCAGGAGTGGGTGGACCACATTGCCAAATGCATTGGAGAGGTCAAGGAGAATAAGCAGGGAGTAGTGGCCCTTGAATTTAGCAACAGGGAGGTCATCACAGACTTTCATAAGGGAAGTTTCTGTGGAGTAGAGAGTTTGGAAACCAGATTGGAATGGGTCAAGCAGTGAGTTGGAAGAAAGAAAGTCAGTGAGGCGGTTGTAGACTGTATGCTCAAGGAGTTTGGAGGCAAAAGGGAGGAGAGGTTGGTCAGTAGTTTTTAAAGAATGGTTGGATCAAGGTTAGGTTTCTTAAGAATAGGGGAGACAGGAGCATGCTTGGAGGCAGTACTTGATGAAAGATTGAGGAGATGGGTAAGATGGGAATATGACCATCTGGCCATTTATAAGGGAGTATAGAGATGATTTAGGGTTTTAAAGGTAAATAAGAACATCAATTAACTATTTTTATATAATAATATGTAAATATATAATGTATTATAGCATTCTGTGTAAATAAGTTGTATTAAAAGTTTAATTGATTGTAATGATATCATATTTATGTTAGAAATGAGCAGTTTGGTGTAGTATGTTATGTCGGCAGTTGGGATCCGGCGGCCAGCATACCGGCGCCGGAATCCCGACCGCCGGCATACCGACAGCTGGGCGGGCGCAATTGAGCCCCTTGTGGACTCACTGCACTCACCACACTGTGGGCACAGTAGCACGCCACACTATCTATTCTCCCTCCAGGGGGGTCATGGACCCCCAAGGGGGAGAAAAGCTGTTGGTATGCCGGCGGTCGGGATTCCGGCACCGGTATGCTGGTCATCGGGAGCCCGGCCAACGGGCAAACTTAAGACCACCCATTTTAGAGATTCTGGCCTACTTGAACTGGGATTCAAGTCAATGTGAGCCACAGCTCGCCTTTTCCTGACAGGCTCATATTTCAAATCAAGGCAAAACATCATCCTCCCAGTGTCAGATTCTTGGTTTTCAATTCTATTTGACAACCAGATGGCAGTGAATCAGCACCATTTCACTCCAGTCACACTGCTGTGTGCTGCATTCTGCTCTGCTGTGTGGTGTCTATCTAAGTGGCTGTGCTGTGTCCATCTAAGTGGCTGTGCAGTGTCCAACTACAAGTTGCTGTGCTGTGTCCATCCACAAGTTGTGCCCAGTCCCTTTAGTCAAATAAAATCACACAGTGGTGCTGCAGTGGCTCTGCAGGTTCCACCCACTGCGCTCACAAAGAATAACTTTACCAGAATTACATCAAAGTACAGAGACTTCTTTAATGTCAATTCCAGCGGTGATAAATTGATACTGTGTGGATGATGTATAAACTGATCAAGGTATATATATATATATATATATATATGTATAAATATATATATGCCTCACCTGCTTATCTTTTCTGCACATCTCTGATCAAAATTCACCACATACAGTATCTAGGAGATTATACTGCTGCACCTGTGTATAATTCCCAAATCAACCCTTTGGCTCATATATTGTGTGGTAATTTGGCTCTGGTGCTAGCCAGTGCCTCCTCTGCCATTTACCTCACTGCACGTCCCTGGAAATAATATACTGTTTTCTGACAAGCAATGTTACAGTACTTATGAAAATAAAATCAAAATTGTATAGTATACTGGGGTTCAGCACAAACAAAAAAATCTATAATTATATTTTGAGGTTTTTGTTTTTAGTTTTTATTATTTTAATTTTACAATAAGGCAGATGCCCCTGGAGGGATAAACAGATCACCCCTTTCAGATACAGCAAGACAGAGCAGCGCAGGACTGATACTGATAGGACACACCAGCCCATGGATATTACTGGGTTAATTTAATTAAGACTGGGACAAGAGCCTCCTGGATATTGGACAGAGCACCTCTTCCAGGTACAGCAGACAGAACACCCCTTGACTGATACTGATATTAGGACACACCAGCACCTGGATGTTACTGGGTTAATTTAATTAACACTGAGGCAGAGCCCCTTGGATGTATGGATAGAACACTCCTGGACTGATACAGCAGACAGAGCACCCCTGGACTGATACAGCAGACAGAGCACCCCTTTCAGATACAGCAGTCCCATGCCAGTCAGACAACACTGTACTGAGATGAATACGTCCGTTCATTACACTCTTCACAGTCGGAGTGAAAATGGTGTCGATCACCAGGGACCTTTATAGAATCAAAAACCCATGAAAATCCGACAGCAGAATGATGACATCTTGACTTGATTTGGGATCCGAGTAAGGTTGGAAACCCTGAGCCGGACTCTGATCCGGACTCGGATTGGGTAGTTCGGGTAGGTCCGGTTCTCCGAGACCGGGAGCCACCTGAACTTCCCGATCCGAGTCCAGATCCGCTCATCTCTATTTTATACTATCCAAATTAATTTAAGGTTATGTTTTATTGTCAGAAAAAGGACTGCCAGCAAAGGGAATATATTTGATTAATGGCTGAGACCTGGTTTTGGTGCCTAATTTGTTTAATACAGGAAAAGGAGGTCATATAAATTGGATTAACTACCTCTGGGAGAAGGGATATTGTATTAAGTTACTAGGTTAATGGTGACATATATATTTCATAAAAGCATTGGACTGTCCTAACATCATCATTAATCATAGTAATTATTAAGCCATAAACTGAGCATTATTTTATGAGAAAATAATAAAAATGTATTTAAAATAAAATGCTTATGGTAAAGTGGTAAGAGATCTTACATAGATGTACCTTTTATGCTCTCTGTACATTTAGGAGCATTATTTTTGTAAAGTCTGCTCCTGTTTTGTGCATTTAGAAGCACTGTGATAGGTGATGGGTAACTGGTGCACTTTATATATTACTTCTATTATTCAAAGAAAGTGTTCTTTATAGCTTACCATCTAGGCATCCATGATCCAATTACATCATACTGAGAATGTCTTGATTTCACAAATGTTTTACAGCTTATATTTCTAACGTTTTCTAACAGTCCTAATTCTGTTGAACTCTACTCAGTAAGTTTTGTTTTGTTAGAGTTTGTGAAAATTTCAAAGGCTTGTATATTTTTTTTATTACCAAAAATAGAAATCCTAGTATACATCTCTACGTAACTAGAGTATAACATGTAGACTTATTGATGATCTTAAACCAATAAATATAGTTAAATAAAGTGCTGTAATTAGACATTTGGTGCCCTGTGCCTGAAAGAGAATTTATGCCCCCCTTACTTAAAATAGTGACAGTTAGCAACAAAGGTGCATGCCAAAAATCTTGGTGTGTGGCTTTGTGGAGAAGGGGCATATCCACAGAATACTACCAATTCACATTGCACCACACAGTAGTGTCTGTTAGTCGCATTACACCACACAGTAGAGCCTCTTATACATGTTACACCACAATATTACCCTTTATACACATTACACCACTATAGAGTTCCTTATACACATTATACCACAGTATAGCCTCTTATGCAGAATACACCACACAGTAGAGCCACTTATACACATTATATCACACAGTAGAGTCCCTTACACAGATTACACATCACAGTAGAGACCCTTATACACGACACACCACACAGTAGAGTCCCTTATATATGTTATGCCACAGAAGAGACCTTTATACACATTATGCCAGGTAAAGCCCCTATACCACCTTCCTTCTCATCATTCCTCTCCCACCTTCCACCCTAACTGTGTGTACAGTATATGTGTGTGCATACCTCCCAACTGTCTCAATTTTTACAGGACTGACACACCAGTGGGCCGCAGTGCCCAGCGGTGGGGAGGGACAGTTGGAGGCTCCAGTCACACATTAAACTGCTGCTCTTCAGTGGTGAATACATGCTGTGCGCATGCGCACAGTGTCTATTCACTGGAAACAGAGAGACTGGGGGCATGGCCAGCAGCTCACAGAGTGATGGACATCCTCCCATTGTGATAAAAATAGGAGCATGGCTTGTGATGGCAGGTATTCCTGTGAAGCCACGACCCCTTTTCCCAAGGCCTCACCCCTTTTGTGGATAAGCACCTTTGGCATGCAGAATTGTCCCTATTTGGACATGTATGATGTTGGGAGGTATGATGTGTGTGTGTGTGTGTGTGTGTGTGTGTGTGTGTGTGTGTGTGTGTGTGTTATAGACCAAAAATAGGATGCATTATAATTTATGGTGTAACTTCTAATACCCTCTTTCCACTGACATAAAAAACCCAGGTTTTTTCCACATTAACGTGCACCTACCCAGGATTTTTGTCAGTTGAAACAGCCACAAGTCAAAAATCATTGGTAAAGTGACCTGGGATTTTTACTCTGGTAATAAGCAAGTTTTGTAGCTGGTCTTTCATGGGTGTGTTTCAGTGGAAACAGCTCTTACCTGGGATTTTCGACTCAGGAATTTCCAAAAGCTACTCATTGGTACCTCTTGGGCGCTGGCTGCTGATGTCATCATCCGGGGACAAGAGGAGATGCTAGGAGAGGCTTCTTTACATGTTTATCACTGTTGGGAGAGCTGGGCATACACAGGCTACAGATTGCTCTACTCCTCCTAAAATGACACTGAACTAGGATGCAAAGTGTCAGAACTGTATCCTGCTCTCAATTGCTGTGTAAAACAGCAGAAATCTACAAACATTCAGCAACTAAGAGCAACCCACTGTTAACTCGTCAGCCATCATTGCTGAAATGCTGTGAACAGTCCCCACCCCTCCCTTTTTTACCCTTTACTCTGACCTCATCTTTGAGAGCCACAACAAAGGCTATTTTTAAAACACAGGTTTTATTGTACTTTCCCGGGTTTTCCCTTATTCAGTGGAAATGGTGTCAACCCGCAAATACAGGGCAGTGGGGACATTGGCGAGTGAGACCCGGCAAAATGGCGGGTTAAAAAATCTTTGTCAGACGCAGGATTTTGGTGGAAAAGCAGTATTAGATAACTGTCCTCAAAAACTTGAAAAACAATCCAATTATAATCTTTCTGTTATGCACATTAAATATTATAATTTTGAATATATATTCTCCACTACCACCATATAAAGTACAGTCTTAGAGCTAAAATTCTACTCTCTAGTGTGCTTTTAGTGTGCTGCACTTTATATTGTGGAAGTAAAGAATATCTATGCAAAATGATACTATTTAATGTGTATAACAGAAATATTATTATTGGATTATGTATTTAAGTTTTTGGGGACAGTTATTATAGAAGTTACACCATAAGTTATAGAGCTGTTACATTTTTATACTTTCATCTATATGTGTGTGTGTGTGTGTGTCTGTCTGTCCCCATCCGCCGGCGCAGCAACAAGTGAGTTACTGTACACTACTAATGTCTCCTCAATGTCTCCTCACTGTCCCCTGTAGCTGACTCTGATACCCTGAAGTCCCTCTTCACAATATTCACACACTTTACAAGAGCAAAAGGGGGGCAGAGCACACATAGGATGGACTTTGTGATCAGTGCTGCCTGCTATAATTTACACATTGCCCAGCGCAGCAATTACTAAAAGTCTATTTGGATTTATTTTTGGTTGATTTTTGATCGATTTGTGCTTCAGGGTCTGAATCACACATTTATTAACAGATGATTTTTGACATTGTTTAAAAAAAGTTTCAAAAATCATGAAATACAAAATCAACCAAACATCGACCAAAAATCAACCCAGATTGATTTTTTTAGTATATATATCCCCTAATCCCACATTTTACTAACAATATTTTTTAAATATTTTTTTAAAATGTTTGAGTTAGACCCTGAAACAAGAAATCGATCAGAAATCAACCCAACATCGACCAAAAATCTAATAACATTGACCCAATTCAACGTTCAGTAAATATATCCCAAGGTGTCTGGACAGAGCCGGTTCTAGACCTTGTGGCACTCAGGATGAAAGTTTCCTTTGGTGCCCCCACATTCAAAATACAGGGCATGGTGCAACAGAAAATAGGGGCATGGCTTCATGGGGAACCAGGCCTGTGTTAAAAATCTTCCAGAAACTATTATTCTACTGGAACAATTTCTTATACATTTTTTCACTATCTACATGCAGCAAAAAAATAGGGGCGTGGCTTCATAAGAAAGGGACATGGCCACAGAATAGTACCAATTCACATTACACTGCACAGTAGTACCCCTTATACACATTACACCAGGTAGAGCCCCTTATACAATACAGGAAAAACAAAAACACAGGAAACAAAAACCCTTTACATTATTTGTAACTTTTTCTCCTTATAGTAATCCTCTTACACATTATGGCTCACACCGTAATACCCATTATACATTATTCTACACACACCATAATTCCCATTATGCATTATGCCACACATCGTAATGCCTATTCCACATTATGACACATACCATAATGCCCATTACACAAAATGCCACACACCGTAATTCCTATTACAACTTATGCCACAAACCGTATTGCCCATTACACATTATGCCACACACCGTAATGCCCATTACATATTATGCCACACACTGTAATTCCTACTACAACTTATACCACACATAGGTGGCCTGGAATGAGATAAGGCACAAGAAGCACAAGTGTGTATCAATTTCAAGGCCAGCTGAGCACCTGCAGGCAGCTATGGAGGGACAGAGCTGCTGCGGTATTATGACTGAAGAGTTGGCTATGAGCTCGCTGACTGGCAGCCAATCAGGATCTGCCAAGTGGTAAAATTTAAGGGATTCATTAGGAGTGGCAGGAGAGGCTGGGGGCAGGTGTGTGTACTGTATATGTGTTTGTCTCTATGGGACAGTATATGTGTGTCTATGAGACTCTGTGTGTTGAAGTGTGTATTGGATTGTGTGCTGTGTGTGTGTGTCTATGGGACTATATACCATGGCCAATATTTACTAAAAAATCGATTTTGTCCGATTTGTGTTTTTTTTCTAAGTCCCAATCCGGGAATTCACTAAGCACAAATCTCGGCAGTGTTTGGACTATTCATAATGGTTTGAATGACAACGTTCACAAATACGAATGAATAGACCATCGGTCAAACGCGGCTGTTATTACATAGAATACGGGAATTCACAATTCATTCGTATTTGGGTGTTAGTCTCTGAGTGCTCAAATGCGGTCGTATTTTTTTGCGATTCGTTAAAAAAAACGGCAAAAAAATAGACCTGCTTTTTTCAGTCGTGTTTACATGTGTTGCAAATAAAAAATCACTCACACCAGAATTAGGATGCCTATAAAAGGATGTTAGGCCCATTTCAATACACCTACACTCAGAAATGGCAGCAGGACTGTGGGCCAGTGATCTTTTGTGTGCTGTGGGATTCATCAGACTCAGACATCAGCCTGTAAGTAACCAGGGCCAAGAAACTGAACATGGTCAGCAGGTTGTACAGGTTCCGTGGAGGCTGCGCAGGCCTCGTTTTTTTAGGGGGCGTTTAAACTTGAACGCATTGTCCGATGATAAGGTCATACAGATGTTCTATCTAAATCATAACAACATTTTCCGTCTGTATGACCTTGTCAAACTGGGCCTAGACCCTGAGACAGCACGCTCTCGCTCTGTCTCAGGCCTGCACAAACTCCTGGCTGTGTTGCACTTTCTGGCTACTGGCAGCTTTCAGGCTGTGTCTGGGGATGTCATAGGAATCTCACAGCCCTCATTTTCCAGAATCTTAACACAGGTGATGTATACATAACTACCTCTTCTGTTTTGTGTTTGTTTTAATTTCTCGGTGGCCAGTTCTGTCCTAAAACCTCATGTTTATTGTTCTTTAAAATATACACACAGGTGTTGGCTGTTTTGCAGCCCCACATCAAGGCCTCAATCTGCTTCCCTACACAGGAGTCTCAGTGGCATGCCGTCAGGGTAGATTTCTATGAGCTGGCTGGCATGCCCAATGTGCTTGGAGCCATAGATTGCACACACATTCAACTGAGACCACCTAGGGGCAGGCAGCACATGTATACAAACCGCCATTTCAAACACTCCACAAATGTGCAGGTGGTTTGTGATGCAAATCTCAAAATAATAAGTATTGTTGCTGGTTACCCTGGGGGCTGCCATGACTCCTTCATCCTCAGTCAGTCATCCCTCTTTGATAAGTTTGAGGACGGACAAATGCCAGATGGATGGCTGCTGGGTATGTAATTTGATATGTGTAGGCCTGCATATACTTTGTCCAAATACAGGTGCAGATGTATTAACCTGTAGAAGGCATAAGGAAGTGAGAAACCAGTGATCAGTGCAAGGTGATAAAGGCACCAGCCAATCAGCTCCAATATGTAAATGAACATTTAGGAACAGATTGTCTGCTGCCTTTATTACCTTGCACATATCACTGGTTTTTCACTTCCTTATGCCTTCTACAGGTTAATACATCTGCCCCACAGTGTGTTACTTATGTGTTGCTGTATGTTAACATGAATCACGTTACTATATCTGTCTTTTAGGTGATGGAGGATATGGCTGTTTCTCTTGGCTTCTAACTCCATTGTCCCGACCTGATACCCCTGCTAAACACAATTACCATCATGCACATAAGCCCACACGGAATGTGATAGAAAGATGTTTTGGTGTGCTGAAATCTAGGTTTTGGTGTCTGGATAAGTCTGGTGGCCTTTTGTTGTATAGTTCCTCCAAGGTGACTCAAATTGTGTTCTGCTGCTGCTTTCTTCAAAACATGTGTTTGCAACAACATCTGCCACATGTTGAGGAGGAGGAGGAAGAAGAAAGCAGCCAGCAAGCAGAGGAATTAGAGACATCTGGTGATACTTGGAGTACATATGTAGGGAGGCAGGTTAGGCAAGAGATCATCAATCGCTATTTCTAAGGTAAGCTTGGTTTGCTTATTTAATTTGTTGTGTAATCATAAATAGATGTTTTGCCTTTTTTTACCCAAAACCATTACTCAGAATGTGTCTGTCTCCTTGACACATACAAACGTACCCTCGTTTTATGAAAAACAAATGTCGCATGTGTATTGTGTGTATTTTTATTCTTAAAACAACAGATTATGAGTGGCATGCATTAAGTCTGGATAAGTGATCGTAAACTTGCAGTGCTAATTTCTTACAAGCCCACATAATCCATTTAGTACTTCACTTTATCATTGTGTGTAACGTCCTAATACACAGGTTCCCAAACTCGGCCCTCAGGACCACACACAGTGCATGTTTTTCACGTAACCCAGTAGAAGCACAGGTGTATGAATTACCCACAGACATATGTTAAAAGGTTCACAGGTGGAGCTAATTATGTCACTTGTGATTCTGTGAGGAGACCTGCAAAACATGCACTGTGTGGGTTCCTGAGGGCCGAGTTTGAGAACCTGTGTTCCCAAAAAACACTCCTCAACATATAATATGTTAGCCTTGAGGAATACATGTGTCCTTATGTGTGATGCACCATCATATTTAAGACACACAAACTTACTGTAATCAGGAATAATTTATTTCCTAATGTTTGATGCTGTAAACTTGATGATTTGTAAGTAAATACAGTTTGCCACACATATACATTATTATACACATTCTTTGATATTTGTTGTAAACGTACATATTTGTTTGTTTCAGCATCATGTGTAAAAACATTCTTACTAATTTTTAACACACACATACATGTCCCAACAATACTAACATTCATTTTGACAATGTTTTTAAAACAAAACAAAGCCAACATATTACAAGCTTTTTACGCAACTCAATTGTGTTCTTCTTGTAATGTTGTATAGAGAAGAAAGCTAAAATATGTATCAATAACATTGTAATTTGGATTGTCTGCAGGAAAAGAGAATGATTGGAATCTAGAAAGAGTAATGATTAGAAAAAAATCAAGTGGTCAGTTTACTTCCTGCTAAAGACATTCTGCCTGGCTGGCAATTATTGTGTCTGCAAGAAAAGAGAATGATTGGAATCTAGAAAGAGTAATGATTAAAAAAAATCAAGTGGTCAGTTTACTTCCTGCTAAAGACATTCTGCATGGCTGGCAATTATTGTGTCTGCAGGAAAAGAGAATAATTGGAATCTAGAAAGAGTAATGATTAGAAAAAAATCAAGTGGTCAGTTTACTTCCTGCTAACATGTATGTGTGGCTCCATCAACATTTCTCTCCTCCAATACCAAAAAAAATTTAGTAAAGAATAAATGTGCGTACAAATTTTTGTTTTTGTTTGTATCACTTATAATTAATGATGTTGAAAAAGTGTCAATGAGCTTAGTGTTATATATTTTTAGCCAAAAATACACTTACTAACTATTTTGAGTTACTTATCACAAATGTCTAACTTGTATTTTTTTCACGTTTTTTTTTGGTGGCTGTTTGTCCTGCCCTTTGCCTTTAGTACTGTCATGTTGTCGTGCTCTGGTGGAGCGTCTTGATGGTTATGAGACTGGCGTGATATTTGGAGTAGTCGTACCAGAACTGCGGCTTGTTTGCTGTTGGTGCATGCATCTGAGTGTTTCATTCAGGTTAGTGAGGGTGGCATTGAGTTCACGTGTAGCAGCATTTTGATTGTCTACTATTCGGAATAAACTTTCATTAATTTTTTGATTGTTTTGAAAAATGCTCATATAACTTTGCTGTTGTCTGTGCTGTTCTTCCATTATGCGCTGTAAGTTGCCCATGACCTGTGTAATGTCTGTACGCTTGAGTTCCATGGTATTGCCTCTTCTGGTTGTTTATTCATTTTGTCTACTCAGATTTCTTGATATTCTTCTGAGGTGAGATGGTAGGCTTGCAAACATTTGTGTCTGCTTACACAGGCAATCTTCATTAGTGGCCTGCTGTCTAGCCCAAATGGTCCAAAACACCTTATCAGGGCCTTGTGTTACTGGTGTTGTTGGGCTGTGTTGTTGTGGTTGTGTTGTGATTTGCTGTGGTGGTGTACTCACAGGTGCTGGGGGGCTCATTCCTTGCATTAATGGCTGCATTTCTAAGATGTTTGTCTCCTCCATGTCACTGTGTTGCTGTTGTTGCGGAGAGATGCTGTGCCCAGGACTAGAAGCTGAAATGTTAAACAAATCTCCGTTAGCTATCCATATGTTTGAGAAATGTAAACAAATCACTACACATGGAACACATGTCATTCACTGTTGCTTACAACTATTCTGCCTAGCAACATCATCACTCATAGCTTAAATACATACATATGCCTGTTTGTGGCAAATGTGTTTGGTTACTTAATTGTGAAAGCAAACACTTTAGTTTTATTGTAGCTCACACATACTCCACCATAAAAACACATTGGAATACATAATGTGTTACCTTATAGCTTTGTTCAAACAAACATAGTAATGTTTTTATATGTATTTTGCAATGTTACCTCAAACACACATGTGAAATGTGGAAAAACAACCTTACTTTTTGCAATAAAACCAACATGTTTTTTTGTTGCAGCATCTTACACACAATGTCATACTGTATGGCTCAAGTGGACATACATATCTTTACTGGATGTGGACAAGGACATTCAGCTTGGATTCCATTTCAGCTTTTACTTACTGCGGTATGTATTTAAGTTTTTTGATGTTTTGAATTAATGCGGTTATGAAATATTTTGATTACGTTCTGAAATTTTTCAAATTTTTTCAGTTTGATACTCACAATCAAGATGAGGGGAGTGTGGATGACGTATTGGAGGTGTGTCCAAAATTTGGAGTGGGGGGACAGAACATACGGACGATAATCTTCGTGGCGGGGTAGCCTGCTGTGTTTGGGTCGGGACATACGACCTTGCTTTCTTTTTGGCCACAGGTTTTTTGTGGTGATGTCTTACAGAAGTGCCACTTCTGCTGCTCCATACTTCTTTTGATGGACCTTTTAATGAAAGTGCAATTTTGTTATGGCCATTCCTTTACAAGCATACCCTATACTACAATGGACACTTTACCTGCTTCCGCAGCGTCGTCATCATCATCAGATGTGATAGGAGTTACTGGCCGACGAGTAGTACTGCTTTTTTCTAACACTGTATAAAATAAAATAAAATTTTTTATCATGCTATTGTGTATACATCCACCCATTATGCTTATAAACATTTATTCTTTTAGAAATGCTTGGTTTTTATTTATAAAAAACATAAGGACCGGAAATACAAAAAAAAAAAACCAACAACTAAAAACATTGACCAAAGCACATATGCACTATGGCAACATCAACACAGGAAAACATGTACAGGATACTGACATAGGCCACAAGTTAAAGAAAAAAAAAGAAAAAAATTAACACACACATCTTCATTTTGTATTGAAAGGATAAATATTACAGATGCAATATATAAATTGCTCTTTGATGTGGCACTCCAAAGACACATTACCACTATATGAGCCAAAACAAAATGTAGCAATTTAAAAGAAAAATACACTGCAGTGTGGTGTCACGGTACAAATACAAGCAAAAAAAAATAGTGTTAATTTAATTAAATAATTAACATTATCTAATAATGACACTACACATGTAAATGGTTTCCAAACCACTTTCCAGTACTCCAGCCTCTAACATGACAACTACTGTTTTTAAAACATTGCACATGGATCACTTAAATATAAAACATAGTCACAATTTTAAATTAAAAAACGCCCAAAAGGAAAACATTATTGCAGGACAATTCAGAGACACACCAAGTCCAAACTACACATGCAAAATATCTGTCAGAAAAACACATGACATACAATAAAGTAAGATGTTACATTGGCTATTGTATAAAACATTAACCAAAACAATGTATTTGCTGACAAACACTTGAAGATGGGAGAAATATGCAACGTCACGACACACATTTAAAAAAAAAAAAAAACATAGAATGTAAATGCAAATACACATGCTCACCATTCTTCCTGGGCCTATCTGAATCCCGGACATGGGTTGCAGAGACAACTTCTGGAGGGATTACACTCCGCATGGGCTCCTTATACTCCAGATAACTTGCAATATAGGGCTGCCCACCACCGGTTTTCCGAGCCGACTTGGCCTCCTTGGCCATTTTGGACTTGACACGTCGCTTTATGTCATAGTACCGTTTGCGGCACGTGTCCTCCGTCCGCTTGACCACCCCCTCACTTTTGACAGCAGCAACAACTTTCTCCCACAACACCGTCTTCCTCCGTGTTGGCACCTTGGCGGACTCAGGGCCAAATAGCTGCCTCTGATACTTCATCAGCTCACGCACCAATGCCACATTTTCAGCAAAACTAAACTTTACATTCCGCCCAGTCTTCTTAGTAGTGGTGCGTGGCTGCAGAGCACTCTGACTGTCACTATCACTTGAGGCTGCTGCAGCAACCTCACCCACCTCCTCCACCTCACTAACCTCACTAACACTCACCTCCTCCACCTGGCCGACCTCCTCCCCCTCACTGACACCCTCCACCTTACCCACCTCTGAGTGACACATAATTGTGTGTCTAAACAGTTAACACAGGGAAAAAAAGACAAACAACACACTCCTCCACTACCACTACACAACTCACACACACACACACACACACACACACACACACACACACACACACACACACACAAACACTGACAAGGGACTATAAAGAAAAATAACTTGGACTAAAAATTAGACAAAACCACAAAATATAAGACAACAAGAATGACAAGATGACTTTCAAACACAATACCACACTCAGAAATCACTACCAACACTCCTCACCAAACCACAAATTCACCTACCTCCACAGCACAACCTCCCTCCTCCTCACCACTAACTAAACCCACGAGGTGCGGACTGTTTAGGGAGTATTTATATGGTTGCGCACAGACACTCCTACCATCTGAAACACAACCAATCACGAACGGGGATGAAAATCGAAACTGAAAGTGAAAATGCGGCCGCGGGAAAAAAAAAACCCTGCCGCGCTCAACTTAGGAAAAAACCCAGCAAATACAACAAAAACACGTACGCAAACGACAATAACGGCCGTAAATGTCCCAAAAAAAAAAACGACTGACATCGGAAAACACGACAACCATAAAGTCGACTGCTTCGTAACTTTGCATATACGGATTCAAAAAGTTGCATGAAAA
This sequence comes from Pseudophryne corroboree, assembly GCF_028390025.1. Classification (NCBI taxonomy): domain Eukaryota; kingdom Metazoa; phylum Chordata; class Amphibia; order Anura; family Myobatrachidae; genus Pseudophryne; species Pseudophryne corroboree. The sequence goes on from NC_086445.1 coordinate 430,031,700, forward strand.
TGCTCCCGATACAAAACGAGTTTAAACACTACACATACCGACTCAAACATGAATATTAGTAAATATTGCCCCATGTGTGTCATTGGGACTGTGTGCTGTGTTTGTGTGTGTCTATGGGGCAGTGTGTGTGTGGCTATGGGGCAGTGCATAGCGGTATCGGGAAGTGCATATGGTGGGGGAGGAACACCTAATTTGTCAGTCCCAGGCTCCATCTGTCACAACTGAGGGCTGGAGCTGACGAGCGGACACCTCAGTTCTAGGGGCTGAGGTAAACTTAAACTTGGAGGGTTGGATCAGACCCCTAGACATGCAGATGAGCTACAGTATAAATGCCCGAAGATGTGACCCCGACAAATGAGATAAAAGTCAATGGATTTTATTGAGCACAGTTCTTTGAACACAGCAGTAGAACTTTGCACAAATATAATGAATGCAGAAGTGACCACAGTTCCTTAGAGTTTGCAGAATGGTGGATGTCACAGGGCACTGGTAATATCAGGTACAGTTCTCATAGACCAGGAGTTGGCATGTCCTTAACCAGAGAACCCATCTGCAGGATACTGAAGTAGAATTAAGGAACTAGCCAGCAGGTGTTCCTTAGAAGCTGGCAATACTGGGTAATGTGGTAAACTGCTGGGCGTACCGGACGGAACAAAATAACAAGTACTGTGCTGGTATGATGCTTGAGTGTGATGAATGAATAGATGAACAGCGGCCGAACACTGTTATTGTGAGTAGACGACACACCACTGTAAGCTTGGCACTTGAAGCTGGTGTAACAATAGCCAGGAGTGACAAAGATAGAGCACTGGGGAGTCAGGTGGCACCGCAAGGTGGAAGGCTGGCGCGGGTCTCTAGTGGAGGTTGAGAGCAGGAGCTGGAAACCTGTAACAGCGATGTCCACAGCATGGAGAGACCTGGTAATACAAGGTTTGACAACCAAAGCACTGACAGATTCTAGGCCCAGACACAGGATATTTATACCTACAGGGAGGCAGGCACTGGCTGAGCAATCATGCAGATTTCAGTGGAGCAACGGATTGGTGCAAAGTGAATCATATGACTGAAACCAACATGGCTGCTCCCATGCAGCGCTTAAAGGGAAAAGTTAGTTTGAGAAAACCATGTGGAAAGTTCAGTAGTAATGGCCGCGGATGCCGCAGAGAGCAAGGGCCGCCACACAGACAACTTATACACTGTAACTCCCAAGTGACATCAGAGGCTGCAGCAGACAGTAGACGCTATCCTGTAGACTATGTGAATTGTAAACATAGGAGCGGCGCTGGAGGCCGCGGCGGGCTGGAGACACCAATCTGAAACAACATAAGGCTGCTTTGACAGTGCTTGCGGGATTACAGCAGGGAGAAATACAGGTTATGGATCTCAGCTACACCGCTGAGAACCGACCCTTGTTAGGCGCCGGGGTCCGCTCGTCAGTGCGGCCCGGCACCTAGCAACCAGGGACGCCGTGCGCGTACAGCCGCCGGCTCCCTAGCAACGCTAGACGCCGGGCGCACGGAGCCGCACGGACCCTAGCAACGGGGACGCCACTGGCGGACTGCGTTCCCCGTTGCTGGGTCCATTTAAATTAATAAGGGCACCTGTTTCCTGGCCGTGCAGCAAGGCAGCTGCACGGCATTTAGTCCAATCAGCCTCTAAACAGCTGATTGGAGGACTCCCTGTTAAGTACACTCCCAGGGCTTCTCACAGACGCCGGTAATAGCTTCCTGCATGCTGTATCTGTTTGCTGAGAGTGTTTCCAGTCCTGCTGTACCCGGTCGTTCCTGTCCTCAGTTGTCCTGTACTCGGAAGTCGTCATCTGTTCCTGGAGTCCTGACTGAGCACCTTTAAACATCCAGTGGTGTTCGTGAGTCACGGCGTAGCCGTGTGTTGCGGCTTGGCCGCTTTATTACTTATTATTTATTATTTGTGTTTCGGAGCTTTTGCGGAGGATTCCGCTCCCACAGATCCACTCTGGTATCCAGCGGTGCTGGGTAGGAGTAACGGACTAGTGGATTTTGGTTGTCCTTTTATCTGGCGGTTTTTCCGCGCATACTTCTGGTTTGGTTAGTTAGCTTGTTGCCCCTGGCCTGTTGTCAGTCAGAGGTCCTCTTGTCATCATCCTGCCTCGGATTTCCCTTTGTCTCTCACTAAGACCGGGGGGCACCGGAGTTGGGCAGACATAATCCGCCTTTCAAACGTGGCTGCCAGGGGCTCAAGAAACCATAGTCTCGCAAGGGATTTCCGATAGCACGGGTGAGACAATAGAGTTAGGGCGCCAGGGGCAACTAGTCTTTCCAGCTCCCGTAACCAGCATTCCCTTCCAGTACTCTGGCCATTGCCATGAGATCTCCTCCGGTCAGGAGTACTGGAATCATAACAACCCTGGAACGCTGAGCCAGCCTCAGGAGTCATTTGGATGGTAAGTAATGGCGTCCAATTACCCGGATCGTGACACCATAATTTCTAATGGCAGCCAGCATACCCTGGGAACTCAGCACTAGATTTATATGCCAAAAAAAGCCAATAGATAAAATGGGCATGGCAATACCTCTATTCACATATTTTCCCACATCTCATATAGTATATGGGCAGGTGCTCTTGCTTTGGGGAGAATTAAATTATATTTGAAAATGTACAATTATGCAAACTTCATTTTTGCTAAAATTAGCATTTGCAAATTTTTGTATAGAGAGAAGTTTTTATATTTGTTATTTATTTATCTTTCTTACAGTGAGTTCTGTCATGATTCAGAAAGAGAGTAATTGACAGTGACAGCTGCATAAGTTGTCTCACTGAAGATGGAAACACATAATACTGTACATTAGAGAGACATAAAAACAAATCAACATTTTCAAAATGCATTTAAATGAAAAAAAAATTCTGCTTTCAAAGTTAACTCTGTTCTAAACTTCTTATTGTAATATGCTTGTTTACTTTCTCCATGAATACTTTTAAAATGCTCTTAAACTATTGGTAGTTTACAATTTTAATTCATTAAAAAATACAAATTTTTTGTTTAAACCTTTAGGCTTTATCATTTATACTGTACATTTCCAATGACTTGATGGCAAATGCACTGTTGTTGACCTCACCTGTTTATTTATTACCAGTTATATATAGTGCACACATATTCCGCTGCGCTTTACAGAGAGAACATTTGGCCATTCACATCAGGCTCTGCCCCAGTGGACATTACAATCTATATTCCCTACCAAATGTACACACACACACTCACATTCATGCTAGGGTTAAATTTTGTTGGGAGCCAGTTAACCTACCAGTATATTTTGGATTGTGGGAGGAAACCAGCGCACCAGGAGTTAACCCACGCATGTACGGGGATAATATACAAACTCCATCCCTTGTTGCAAACGTACAAAATTTTCATTTGTACTATAGTGTAGAAGCAGATTATAATAATAATAATAATAATAATAATAATAAGGGGTTAGTTATCAAAATAAATGTGAGGGATGTTTCCCCAAAACAGCAGTTTTCAGGGAATATCTATACATTTCAATCATCCCCAGAATGTATTTTTTTAATCACAAAAGCCTTCCCATAAGTTTTTAGGCTGCTATATTGTGAGATTAACCAAGCTACAGAATGTTTTGTATTGTGGAACTTTCCCCCGAACACCATATTCAGAAGATGTCAATGTACCGTAATAGCCTATGTGCAGGGCCGTTTCTTGCGCCGGGCGAGCCATGCAATTGCATGGGGAGCCCACCGCGGCACTGACTCTGTCTCCCTGCTTCCCCCTCCTTCCTCTTCCTGAGTACCCCATTCGAGGGGCGAGTTTCGTGGATGATGCAGTTGCATCATGACAGCAAGACGCAACCACATCATTCCGCAAAACTCCGCCCCCCGAGCGGAGTACTGAGGAGGAGGGGGAGCCAAGTTATGAAGAGGAAGAAGAAGAGGCGGCTGGCACGAGGAGGGACTGGAGAGGAGTCAAAGAGCAGGAATCACTTGTGTAAGTATAGTAACTATCTGTCTCTCTCAATCTCTCTCGATGGGGACTCTGACTGCCATTATGTGTAAAATGGGGACACTTGCCTGCCATAATGTGTAAAATGGGGACACCTGCCGTAATGTATACAAAGGGGACACTTGCCTGCCATAATGTGTAAAATGGGGACTCTTGCCTGCCGCAATGTGTAAAATGGGGACTCTTGCCTGCTGTAATGTGTAAAATGGGGACTCTTGCCTGCCGCAATGTGTAAAATGGGGACTCTTGCCTGCCGCAATGTGTAAAATTGGGACTCTTGCCTGCCGCAATGTGTAAAATGGGGACACTTGCCTGCCGTAATGTGTAAAATGGGGACTCTTGCCTGCCGTAATGAGTAAAATGGGGACTCTCGCCTGCCGCAATGTGTAAAATGTGGACTCTTGCTTGACGCAATGTATAAAAGGTGGACTCTTGCCTGCTGTAATGTATAAAATGGGGACTCTTGCCTGCCGTAATGTGTAAAATGGGGACTATTGCCTGCCGCAATGTGTAAAATGGGGACTCTTGGCTGCCGCAATGTGTAAAATGGGGACTCTTGCCTGCTGTAATGTGTAAAATGTGGACACTTGCCTGCCGTAATGTGTAAAATGGGGACTCTTGCCTGCCGTAATGTGGAAAATGGGGGACTCTTGCCTGCCGTAACGTGGGGATTTAATGTATCAAGGGTATTGTGGTGTATGGAATAATATGGTGCAGGTGGCATTACTGTGTGGGGCTTAATATGGTAGATTTTTTTTCCTATGGTGGCCGTGATCTGTTGGTGCAGGGTCAAAAACTGGGGTTTAAAGTAGTCTTTCCAGGCAAGGACACGCCCATTTTAATAAGGCCAGGGGCGCTCACAAGTTTTTAGGTTTTTTTTAAAAATCTGGGGGGGTGCAATTTTTTTTATGTCATGGGGGCACGCATTTTTAAATCTCGACTGGGAGCCAAATTGGCTACAAACAGCCCTACCTATGTGCTACTGTAGTATACTCTTTTCAGAGATGGATCCTTCAGATCCTTTCCTGTCTGTTCCATATTGATGAATACACAATCCGACAGTCGCACATGGACATTAGGCTACCTGGGGCCTAACCTTGAATCAAAAGTGATAGTGTAAGCTATTTGTTTCCAACTCTTAGCCAAAGTTGGGGGTGCCAGGGTGGGGGTTTGCCGGGAAGGTGTCACCATGTGGGGTTAACCTGGCCTGTTAATTGTTTTGTTGAAGTTAGCTGCGTGGCACTGGACATCCATTATGTAGATCAAATTTTGGAGCCACTGTCTTGTGTTCCACAATAATACACTCTAATCCTCTGGACCCCTCTCTAGCACAGGGCCTGGGATGGTTGTGCCCTTTGTCACAAGGATTAAATATGGGTATTATGTGTAAGGCCATATCTACTTTACAAGGAGTGAAGAGGGAGTGAGGTGGGGGAGCTTCAAAAATGGCCTGGAAATGATGATAAAGAAATCCAAATGGCCCTTGGCAGAAAAAAGTTTCCCCACCCCTGGTCTAACAGGAACCTTAACACTTTTGCTTAAGGGACTTTTTGCTGCTAGAAGCTGGAGAAAACTTAAACTCCTACAATATAGGTCTAATTCAGATCCTGCTGCACATACCGCAAGTACCAAAAGTCTGGGCCATTTCCCACAATGGAGGTGTCTTCATCGTTTTGGGGAGTCCCAAGGCCTGGATTTCTGTCAGAAGACAGAGATTTCTTTGCATCTTTGTAGGAAAAGCGTTGATGTTGATGGTGATGCAATGCTGAGTCCTAGGATGCAGCACAGATCACTAACGCAAGCAGGAGGTGTCTACTTCTGATGGCTCTTGCAGCAGGGGCGGAACTACTGGCGGGGCAGGCAGTGCATTGCACTGGGGCCCCGCCGCACTGAAGGGCCCACAGCTGCCGGCCGGCATTTAGAACAGATTGACATGCGGACGAACGTCCGCATGTCAATCTGCGGTCTCCTCTCCCTCCCTGCTGTGGTGCCTGCTCCCCCGGCCCCCCCCCCTATGTGTTGGAGGGACACGAGCGCATCGCGCGTCTCTCCTGTGTCCCTCCTGGCTCTCCCCCGGCCGATCTAAGGAAGCATGTGCCGTTCGTGAGCTCTGATTGGCTCACGAACGGCACTTCCTTCATTAGACCGACCGGGGGGAGAGCCAGGAGGGACACAGGAGAGACGCGCGATGCGCTCGTGTCCCTCCAACACATAGAGGGGAAGGGGGGGCCGGGGGAGCAGGCACTGCGGCATATACCTGGCACTGGGGGGACATATACCTGGCACTGGGGACATATACCTGGCACTGGGGGGACATATACCTGGCACTGGGGACATATACCTTGCACTGGGGGGGCATATACCCGGCACTGAGGGCATGTACCTGGCACTGGGGGGGCATATACCCGGCACTGGGGGGGGCATATACCTGGCACTGGGGGCATGTACCTGGCACTGGGGGCATATACCTGGCACTGGGGGGGCATATACCTGGCACTGGGGGGGAGGCATATACCCAGCACTGGAGGCATATGCCTGGCACTGGGGGAGAAGCAGGCACTGGGGGGGAATATCTGGCACTGGGGGCATATACCCGGCATTGGGGGGGCATATACCCGGCACTGGGGGCATATACCCGGCACTGGGGGCATATACCAGGCACTGGGGGCATATACCTGGCACTGGGGGGGAATATCTGGCACTGTGGGAGAATATCTGGCACTGGGGGGGCATATACCCGGCACTGGGGGCATATACCCGGCCTGGGGGCATATACCTGGCACTGGGGGGGAAGCAGGCACTGGGGGGAATATCTGGCACTGGGGGCATATACCTGGCACTGGGGGCATATAACTGGCACTGGGGGGGCATGTACCTGGCACTGGGGGCATATACCTGGCACTGGGGGGGAATATCTGGCACTGTGGGAGAATATCTGGCACTGGGTGCATATACCTGGCACTGTGGGGGAATATCTGGCACTGGGAGCATATGTGGCACTGGGAGCACGGCCCTAGCAACAAGCACTACCCACTAGCAACGAGCATGACACCCAGTGCATGAAACCCCTGGCAACGAGCATGACATCCTGGCACCGTGCATGGAACCAAGTGCATGAAACCCCTGGCAACAAGCAGGTAATTTAAAAGTAATTGGAAGCCTTACTGTAGAACTTAATGTGTAATGGGCATTACGGTGTGTGGCATAATGTATCACGGACATTGCGGTGTGTGTCATAATGTTTCAGGCATTACGGTGTGTTGTATACTATATCACGGGCATTGTGGTATGTGGTATAATGTCTCAGGATCATTGTGGTGTGTGTCATACCGTGTCACAGACATTGTATGTGCTATAATGTATCAGGGGCATTGCAGTGTGTAGCATAATGTATAACGGGCAATGCGGCGCACGCATTTTTCTACCTTTGCTAGTGCCAATTACGGGGTGTATGGGGGGGGGGGGGGGGGGCGCCGAAGGATTTTTTGGCTTGGGGGAGAAAAATTTCTAGTTACGCCACTGGTCACAATGACTCATTGTATGTCATGCCGCAGCCGCACACCAGCGCTCCCGTGACCCGCCCGTCATAAGGAACGATTCTGGCCACCCGCACACGAAGGAGGGAGGTGGGTCCGTCCCTCCCTCCCTCATATACAAACAGGTCACAGTCTCTCAGTGAAGGAGAGAGCCGCAGCAGCGCTTTGTTACTGGTGGAGGCGCTGCTGCTCCTCTGCTTCACTATAGGCTGTCTCTGAGAACAGCCTATAGGGAAGCAGAGGGGCAGCAGCAGCAGCAGCGCCTCCACCAGTAACACAGCGCTGCTGCGGCTCCCTCCTTCACCTCCCTCCTCCTTCTTCTCTACTGCCCGGGAAGCTGCACCGAGGAGCCTGAGCCAACAGAGAGGGTAAGTATAATTCTTCCTTCCTTCTTTCTCTTTCTTTCTTTCTTTCTTTCTTTCTTTCTTTCTTTCTTTCTTTCTTTCTTTCTTTCTTTCTTTCTTTCTTTCTTTCTTTCTCTTTCTTTCTTTCTTTCTTTCTTTCTTTCTTTCTCTTTCTTTTTTTATTTGTTGGGACTGCCTGCCGCAATGTGTAAAAAGGGGGGACTGCCTGCCGCTATGTATAAAAATGGGGAATCTGCATGCCGCAATGTAAAAATGGGGAATCTGCCTGCCGCAATGTAAAAATGGGGAATCTGCCTGCCGCAATGTGTAAAAATGGGGAATCTGCCTGCCGCAATGTAAAAATGGGGAATCTGCCTGCCGCAATGTGTAAAAATGGGGAATCTGCCTGCCCCTATGTATAAAAATGGGGAATCTGCCTGCCGCTATGTATAAAAATGGGGAATCTGCCTGCCGCTATGTATAAAAATGGGGAATCTGCCTGCCGCTATGTGTAAAAAGGTAGAATCTGCCTGCCGTAATGTGTAAAAAGGGCACGCTATCTGCCGTTATGTGTAAAAGTGTATGGTGTCTGCCGTAATGTGTAAAATGGGGATGCTGTCTGCCGTAATGTGTAAAATGGGGACGCTGTCTGCCGTAATGTGTAAAAAGTGCACGCTGTCTGCCGCTATGTGTAATGAGGGCACGCTGTCTGCCGCTATGTGTAACGAGGGCACGCTGTCTGCCATTGTGTAAAAAGTGTATGCTGTCTGCCGCTATGTGTAACGAGGGCACGCTGTCTGCCGTTATGTGTAAAAAGTGCACGCTGTCTGCCGTTATGTGCAAAAAGGGGAATCTGTTCGCTGTAAGGAGTAAAAGGGTCTCTACCTGGTGTAGTGGTGCTACTGTGCGGCGTAATTTGAAGAATGGAGACTACTGTGCACCGTTTTATGAATTGGTATTATTTTGTGGACACACCCCTTCCCCACGAAGCCACGCCACTATGTATTTTTGCGCGCTTACGGCGCGCACTGCCCATGGGGTGGACTTGGATGGGATGGGGGGGGGGCCCAAAGCATTTTGTTGCACCTGGGCCCACCGCTTGCTTGTTCCGCCACTGTCTTGCAGCATTACCATTTAGCGCATTGCTGCTACTTACAACCACTGAGTAAGGTCCCATCTGTTTGAACATGGTTATTTAGTTACTAATGTTTCTGGGCAGACTACTTTTATACAGTATATTCCAATGTTTAAAGTAGAGATGTGCACCCGAAATTTTTCGGGTTTTGTGTTTTGGTTTTGGATTCGCTTCCGCTGCCATGTTTTGGATTCGGACGTGTTTTGGCAAAACCTCCCTGAAAATATTTTGTCGGATTCGGGTGTATTTTGGATTCGGTTTTTTTTTTTTCAAATACCCCTCAAAAACAGCTTAAATCATAGAATTTGGGGGTAATTTTGATCCTATAGTATTATTAACCTCAATAACCACAATTTCCACTCATTTCCAGTCTATTCTGAACACCTTACACCTCACAATATTATTTTTAGTCCTAAAATATGCACCGAGGTCGCTGGATGACTAAGCAAAGCGACCCAAGAGGGTGGCACAAACACCTGGCCCATCTAGGAGTGGCACTGCAGTGTCAGACAGGATGGCACTTAAAAAAATTGGCCCCAAACAGCACATGATGCAAAGAAAAGAGAAAAAGAGGTGCACTGTGGTCGCTGGACGGCTAAGCTAAGCGACACAAAACACCTCAATATCACAGGAATTATTCGTTCTAATCAATGGTATTATTGGTCCAAATCACTGGAAGAAAATGACAAAATCACTGGAATTATTCATTCTAATCAATGGTATTATTGGTCCAAATCACTGGAAGAAAATGTCAAAATCAATGGAATTATTCGTAAACATTTGTAGAAAGTCGCTGCTTTCTGATTACAGAAATGCTCAGATATTCCTGCGACTCCACAATCCCTTCCCAGAGGAAAAAGAAATTGAGAAACCGTTGTTTGAGAACGTTTGTTCTCTTTCCCTTACAAAGGAACAAACCACTTTCCAAGAAGACTGACATTTTGGGGATTATGGAGACATAATGTTTTTGAATATAAATCCTAAAGCAGGTGCTGTATTAGTGCAAAAGAGTGTAAGAGACCAGCCATGCAGTTTCTGAAATATTATGACAAAATGTTACTGTATTTCATAAGCACTCATTCCTAACTCTGCTAAGTACTGTTTGGTATACTGTATCTGGCTTCCATGAGGTAGTTGTCCATGATTTCAGCTTTCATTGACCTTTTTGAAAGCGGTAGAAGTTATCGATTCTTTTTTTTCCCCTATTTTTAATTTTCTCCTGCATAGCCCAGTAAAATGTTGCAATGTTAAGTATTGACTTGTGCCTTCTGGGGGGTCCACTTCTTCACCAAACCCAGCCAAATCTCATCCTAGCCCTCTGTACCATGTTCTCTATGTACCCCATCTGTGTCACCCATGTCTGTCTACCACTCCCCTTTAGATTGTAAGCTCTCACGAGCAGGGCCCTCTTCCCTCATGTGCTTATCCTTTGTCTTACTTTAATAATCTTCAACTGTACCACATCCAGCAGTCTTCTGCCACCTGATACTTATTCCAGTGTCATCTGCTGATGTAACTATGTTTATTTACCCTGTACTTGTCCTATACTGTCATCAACTGTAAGTTGCTGTTTTCCTGTTTGATTATTTATGTACTCTGTAATTGGGTGCTGTGGAACCCTTGTGGCGCCATATAAATAAAGGATAATAATTATAATAATAATAACATAGGGTGTATAATCCCCAGGTGTATCTCACACATTACACAGTACAGTATATAGGGTGTACAATCCCCAGGTGTATCTCACACATCACACAGTACAGTATATAGGGTGTATAATCCCAAGGTGTATCTCACACATCGCTCAGTACAGATTATAGGATGTATAATCACCAGGTGTATAACACACGTCGCACAGTACAGTATACAGGGTGTATAATTAATTGCTTGGTGTATCATACACATCGCACAGTACAGTATATAGGGTGTATAGTCATCAGGTGTATCTCACACATCACACAGTACAGTATATAGGGTGTATAATCCCAAAGTGTATCTCACACATCACTCAGTACAGATTACAGGATGTATAATCACAATGTGTATAACACACATCGCACAGTACAGTATATAGGATGCATAATCCCAAGGTGTATCTCACACATCGCTCAGTACAGTATACAGGGTGTATAATCACCAGGTGTATCACAAACGTTGCACAGTACAGTATACAGGGTGTATAATCCCCAGGTGTATCTCACGCATCGCTCAGTACAGATTACAGGATGTATAAAATCACCAGGTGTATAACACACGTTGCACAGTACAGTATACATACTGGTCACAACAATGCAGCAGATATTGAGCACTGATCAGGATACTAGAAGTGACACAGAGCTGCAAGATACAGCAATGGCCTACTGTACTGTACTATATGTATACTGCTGGTCACCAAAATGCTGCACTGTCCTACTATATACTGCTCACAATAATGCAGCACAGAGATAGTATACTTGACACAGCTGCAAGATACAGCAATGGCCTACTGTACTGTACTATATATATACTGCTGGTAACCAAACTGCTGCACTGTCCTACTATATACTTGACACAGATATTTGCAGCACACTGAGCACAGATATGGAGCATTTTCAGGTAGAGAACGCAGATATTTTCAGCACACTGGGCACAGATATTTGCAGCACACTGAGCACAGATATTTGCAGCACACTGAGCACAGATACAGAGCTTTTCAGGGAGAGAACGCAGCCACGTCCTCTCAGTTCAATCTCCAAAGCACGAGTGAAAATGGCGGCGACGCGCGGCTCTTTATATAGAATACGAATCTTGCGAGAATCCGACAGCCGGATGATGACGTTCGGGCGCATTCGGGTTAACCGAGCAAGGCGGGAAGATCCGAGGCTGCCTCGGAACCGTGTAAAATAGGTGAAGTTCGGGGGGGTTCGGATCTCGGAGAGCCGAACCCGCTCATCTCTAGTTTAAAGAAAGATTACTCCTTTTAATCTGTTTCAGAATATACCGTTTATGCTGCAATCTTGTCTTCTACCCTTTATGGGCTCATCAGGACTTGGTCAGCATTTTTTGCCTTTTATCCTTACATAGAGTTTCTGGGTTTAAAAATAACCCATTCAGGGTCTGATTCAGAGGTGGACAATAACAGAATGCAATGCCGATGTTGGCGAAATTGAGCGATTATTTACTTGATTACTTACACATTTAGTTCTGGAAACCCAAACAAGCAGGATGTAGTTACCTGACTGCGGTCAGGAGACCTCCAGTCACAATACCTCCTGCTACATCCCGCCCCCTTACAATCCCGACAGTCAGTAAGCCGACTAGCAGGGACCATTCCCACTTGCGGGTGTTCAGCTTGCCACTGAGCCCGAAGCGAGATGAATGCAGTGAGCGCCCAAGGGGCTTGTCATGCTCACCACCCTCCCCCCCTCCGCCAGCCATCCACGATGCTGGGATCCCAGCGTCGGTATGGTGACCGGTAGTCTTCTGACCACCGGTCATGTATACCCAACCCAAACAAGCATGCGTTTCCCTGACTGTACACACAAAGGTACTACTGAATGCAGGATTTCTGTTCACAGAAATGGAGAAGTCAAGTGACGAGCATTCCTGTGAAGTGAATACAAAAACGCTCTACTGTGTGAGAGCGTGTTATGAGAGTGTAGTGGGTCTGTCAATGGAAGTGGACTGCGTTCTCAGATGCATAGCTGCTTCCACAGAAGTCATGTTAAGATGAAGACACTGGGGTAAATTTTCTAAGGCGGCAGTTTTTTGGAACTGGTGATGTTGTCCATAGCAACCAATAATATTCTATTATCTTCTGGAAGCAGCTGGATAAATGTTAAGAAGAATCTGATTGGTTGCGATGAGCAACATCACCAGTTCTATAGAAACCTCCCACCTTAGTAATTTACCCCACTGTATCTGCCATAGGCAGATAAGAACCACTTGGTACATCTACTGTAGTTTGACCCTTTTTTATCCTTTAGGTAATATTAACCCTTTTTGATCCTTAGTTCTTTGTGAGGATATTCATATGCCTATCCCAAGCATGTTTAAATTGCTCTACTGTCTAAGGTCATAATTCAATATGGAGCGCTAATTAGCGAATTCACAAATAGAGCAATTATCAAATGACTGTGCATGCATAGCATTTGCATCCCACAAGCACATGGGGTAATAGCGACAGAAAATATGTACAGATCATAAATGCAATGCATCCCTGTTTGACTGACAGGAAGCCAGCATTTCTAGGTGGAAAACTGAAGTTTTCTGAAAAAACGCAGCCGTGCCCAGGTGTTTTTGGATATGGTCTCTGACATTAGCACAGACATGGTAGCCTCAGACCTACTCACATTTGCTTAGATTGCAAAGACTCTTCGATGTTCCGGGATTTGTATTTGTATCTGCGAGTGTATAGTGATGTTCAATGCATTCGCGGGGGCGTTTTTCTTCCTGTCTGGGTGGTGCCATTCTACTCGCAGACAACTGCAATTTCTCAGATTAGGCCAATAGTCTTTACCACCTCTGTCAGGAAGCTATTCCACTTATCCATTACCATTTATGTAAAGTAAGTTTTCCATAAACCTACCTCCCTTCAGTTTCCATGTATGTCCTTGAGTTCTAATATTTCTAATCCTTTGTAAAATGTTTTCCTCCTGTACTTTGTTAAAATCCTTGGTACAATATATTTGTAAGTTTCTATCATGTCCCCCCTTTCCCTTCTCTTCTCCAAACTATACAGATAGGCCGGGATATGATCGGAGCCAATAATACCGCCAGGGAAATTATCGCACCACATTGGACATTACAGATGTGCGTCTATTTCCCGTAACTCGCCCAATGTAATAGTGTGCATCTTTTTCCCAGCTTCTGCATATCGGATCTGAGTTGTCATGTTATTTAGACTATTTCCGGACCAACCAGAATGCATCTAAAACATATGTGCGTCATTTTCGGACCTAACAGAAAGCACTTTTTAGTTTAGGAGGTCCACAGTGTGAGAGTCACCCATTGGACCCCAAAAGTCGCATGATTGGAGCATCACATACCCTATATAAACCCCACACCCTACATTTTGTCTTTAAAAGGTTGCAGGCACTTTGGAGATGAGCAGGTGGTTTAATAGTAAGGAGGTGGCAGTGATTGGTATTTTCTGAATAGGCATGACATCCAGGCAAGTGAGTATAGAGAGCAGGAGCCTCATAGAGGAGGAGGAGGAGGAGGCCATGTCCCAGCAAAAGCCTGTGTCTGACACAGAGGCAAGAGAGGAATAGGTGCTTGAGACTGCAGTGAAGGACACTGAGGAGATGGGGGAGGATGATGAGGCTGGGACATCAGCACAACATTTTACTGTGTTCTGACCTTAGCTAGAACAACTTCTGTGTCCGTTACCTGGCTCCAGGCTGTATTCCTGCAATTCTGTTCTGTTTCATTTTCCAGTGCAGTCAGCTCTCAGCCCAGCAGCTCTATTCTGTAAAGGTACCCTGTGTGGCTATAGATTTCATGCCAATTCACTCCTGCTGCAGCTACTAGTGCTGTCTTCAAACACCAGCACAATCTCCAGTATGCGCCACTGCTACAGTTTCCAGGGCTGCCTCCAAACCCAGTGCAATCTCCAATACTCATTGCTGATACAGCTTCCAGCATAGTCTCCAAACCCTAGTGTATCTATAGTACTTACAACTGTTACAGCTTCCGGAAATGGCCCTCATTCTGAGTTGATCACTCGCTAGCTACTTTTAGCAGCTGTGCAAACGCATAGTCGCCACCCATGGGGGAGTGTATTTTCGCTTTGCAAGAGTGTGAACGCCTGTGTAACCGAGCAGTACAAAAATATTTTGTGCAAAACAAGACCAGCCCTGTAATTACTTAATCTGTGCGCTGATTGCTGAGACGAAGGTCCTGGATTTGATGTCGGATACCTGCCCTGCAAACGCCTGGACACGCCTGCGTTTTCCCAAGCACATCCAGAAAACGGTCAGTTGACACCCATAAACTCCCACTTCCTGTCAATCTCCTTGCGATTGGCTGTGCGAATGGAATCGTCACTAGAAGCAATGCAAAATAACAACGATGCTGTTTGTACCCGTACACTGCTCGTGCACATTGCAGCCCATATGCATGCATAGTTTTGCAGTTTTTTTAAATGATCGCTGTGCAGCGAACAACAGCAGCTAGCGATCAACTTGGAATGAGGGCCTATGTCTCCAAAATCAGTGCAATGTCCTGGACTCACCACTATAACGGGCTCCAATACTGTCATCTGTAATCAGCCTGCCTGCAGTATTCTGCTGTGTGTCCGCTCACTCATTATCATGCAGAGTTAACCAGAGCTGGCTCTAATGGATAATCAGATGTCTGTCTTCTGTACTTCAGTATTTATCTGCACCTGTTCTCTCATGAGGAATAGCTTCATAAAAACCCCACATTCCACTCTCACTCAAGCCAACCAAGCAGTCCCTGAACTGAGCCAAACCAATTCTAATGAACTGACAAAATTTAGCTTTAGTTTAAATTTCACAGTTGTAAATGACCAATTTATTGCTTTGTTTTGGTTCATTACATTTGCTTTGTGTTTTAGTAATAGCCTTTATCATGAGTCCTACTGTGACAAATTACATGGCCCTATTATGGGCACTGCTATTATGTAGTGTTAGGACTGCTGACATCGGAGAAGCATTGAAAGTGTCTCAGCAGCTTAAACATGTGTTTGCAAACATGTGTAAACTAATCTCTGAATATCTATTACCAGATAGGTTCAGGTATGGTTACAGGTAATTTTTAGTGTGCTGAAGGGAAATGTAGGGGTGGGATTTGCAACCCCTCCTCTCTGTCTGTTTGTCTGTGACCCCTCCCCCTTTCCAGCACCTGATACATAATTATCTCCAGGAATGACCGAGCAACTACCATTGTTTGTCTGCTTGTGTGCGAGAGGCATTGAATGGGAGCAGTATTTGGAAGGCATGCTACTACTTGTGGTGCCAGTGGAAGATCCTGTGGGTGGCTCCTGGGTAAGTTAGTTCTCTGGATGTGTTTTAGTAGTAGCCTTTATCATGAGGCCTACTGTGACAAATTACATGGCCCTATGTGGGCACTGCTATTATGTAGTGTTAGGACTGCTGACATCGGAGAAGCCTTGAAAGTGGCTCAGCAGCTTAAACATGTGTTTGCAAACATGTGTAAACGAATTCTCTGAATTTCTATTACCAGATAGGTTCAGCTATGGTTACAGTTAATTTTTTGTGTGCTGAAGGGAAATATAAGGGTAGGATTTGCAACCCCCCCCCCCCTCTGTCTGTTTTTCTGTGACCCCTCCCCCTTTCCAGCACCTGATACATAATTATCTCCAGGAATGACTGAGCAACTACCATTGTTTGTCTGCTTGTGTTCGAGAGGAATGTAATGGGAGCAGTATTTGGAAGGCATGCTGTTCCTTGTGGTGCCAATGGAAGATCCTGGGGGTGGCTCCTGGGTAAGTTAGTTCTCTGTCTGGATGTGTTTTAGTAATAGCCTTTATCATGAGGCCTACTGTGACAAATTACATGGCCTTATGTGGGCACTGCTGTTATGTAGTGTTAGGACTGCTGACATCGGAGAAGCCTTGAAAGTGGCTCAGCAGCTTAAACATGTGTTTGCAAACATGTGTAAACTAATTCTCTGAATTTCTATTACCAGATAGGTTCAGGTATGGTTACAGGGAATTTTTAGTGTGCGGAAGGGAATGTAGGGGTGGGATTTGCAACCCCCCATCTCTGTCTGTTTGTCTGTGACCCCTCCCCCTTCCAGCACCTGATACATAATTATCTCCAGGAATGACCGAGTAACTACCATTGTTTGTCTTCCTATGGAAAACATCTGGATCCAAGTTTGAATTGTGTGAGTTGCGGGAGTCCAAACAACATGTGAGTTCGCATGTTTATGGACCCTATTAAATTGGTTGAGTTGACAAAATGTGTAGATTTAGCAATAAACTCGCACATTTTGAAAACTTGGACCCTATTACATTTTGCCCTTCTTCTGATAAATTCTTTGTACAGTTAGTTCTGTTATAGTCAAAACATTGTAAATAATAATAATAATAATAATAATAATAAGTATTCTTCTTCTTATTATTATTATTATTATTATTATTATTATGAAGTATAAAATCATAGTCTACATAAATCAGGCAATTTTACTTTTTCACTTTTTCAGATTCCCAGTTAGGCAGAATAATAATGTAACTTGCTGTACAATCTTCTTCCTTTTATGAAAATTGTGAAAAGCAATAATTCTTTCTATTCACATTTATCTATTGTATGTTAGAAAGATTTTTGTGAAAGAAATATGCAACGTGTGATAGTAATATCCTTTGTCTCCCTATTCTCACTAGATGTCTGTAACCTGAGGCAATCCAGCTATTGTCAGTTTCAATTATTCACCGCAATCTAATAAGTTGCCAGTGGTTGGCAGAGGAGTTGCAATTTGACTTAAAACAGGACATGTATAAATTACAGGTCTTCCCATATAGATAACGTTGAATACTTAAATGATACATGCCAGACATCCAGAACAATAATCAAACTGCAGAGTATGCATGGTTTATTAAGTTATGACTGAGAGACAATGATAAAACACTATTATGAATTGCATCCATAAATGTAACCTTGAAAAATATACGCTTTCTTTAGGATATTCACTGATACAGCAACACAATATGAAATAACTTATGTTATCATCTTGAAAAATGTTTTAGACCTCCCCCCATCAAGTGATCACAAAATAATGTAATTTTTAATTACTTTAAGAGATAAAGCTTCAATAATTTCCAACAATATATAATGGCCACCACATTATCTACAATGATTATATGTGACTCTCTGTTATTCATTTAAACTCCATCTACATTTTCTCATACTGTATTTATTTTTTTCAATAAACTTGATGTTAACAATTCACTTTATTTGTCCATTTTACTTCATTTTCCCAACACACTTGTCTTTCACCCTAAATCCTTTTCATTATCTCCTTTGCAGGGAGTTTTCAACAGCACATCATACTGATCCACATCTGATACCCCTTACACAAAAACATGAAAATTCCGGGTTTTTGCATGTAAACATGCATTAACCAGCATTTTTAAAAGTCAAAATGCAAACTACCTTGGACAATGTCCTGGGTTCCTAATACTGCTCTTTAGCAGACCCAGGCTGAGACCCAGGAATTTGCAGGCTTGCTAAACCCGGCAATTTTCTGGGTCGCAAGTATAAAAGGGGTTTTACAGGGCTGTATCTGTTTTTCCTTGGCTGCAAGCACTACACTCACTTCATTATGACTACCATCCCCAAGACTTCCACTTTAACAGGAGCTAACATAGGATTTCTGGACGGGTGTTTCCAAATGTTGATTTTAGAATGATTGTCACTTGCCTATGTAGGATGCATAATTAGCATGTAACAAGTTATAGTCTGCCCAAACAAAGTGCAGTTTTGTAATACAGTACTTCAGACATATACAGGCCCAATGATCATGGTAAGCCTCTTACTATATTTTCTATGGTGCAATTATTTAGCACTCAGACTCACAGACACACACAGCACACTTGATAGAAAAATCTCTGCCACTGGGCATGTACAGCAACTCCCTTTATATTGCATGTAGTTGCCCCTGGCCAGGCTGTGGCGAAAGTTGGTTTCCAGGTAACTGGAAACCCCTCCTGCATTTGCCTATGCTCAGTATATTTATTCATTAAATAGAGTAAGTTACCCCAACAGACTCTCTATCTGTGCATCACTTTAGTACACATTTCAAATGCTATATTCTCTCTTCGTCTATGCTATATTCTTATTGTAAACTTACACATTGTGATGATATCATTGTATAATAGGGACAATTTCATACCCTATGCTACTCTATGTGGTATGTAAGTTTTTGCCAGCAAAGACTCCCTGCAATTATCTTTTATCCATTATCTCTCATTTTTACCATTGCTAAAGAGAGCTTGCATTCTTGGGATAATTCTGAGTTGATCGCAGCTGCAAGTTTGTTAGCAATTTTTGCAAAAACATGTGCACTGCAGGGGGGCAGATATAACATGTACAGAGAGAGTTAGATTTGGGTGGGTTATTTTGTTTCTGTGCAGGGTAAATACTGGCTGCTTTATTTTTACACTGCAATTTAGATTTCAGTTTGAACACACCCCACCCAAATCTAACTCTCTCTGCACATGTTATATCTGCCACTCCTGCAGTGCCCATGGGGGTAATTCCAAGTTGATTGCAGCAGGAAATTTTTTAGCAGTTGGGCAAAACCATGTGCACTGCAGGGGGGGGGGGGGGGGGGGCAGATATAACATTTGCAGAGAGAGTTCGATTTGGGTGGGTTATTTTGTTTCCGTGCAGGGTAAATACTGGCTGCTTTATTTTTACACTGCAATTTAGATTGCAGATTGAACTCACCACACCCAAATCTATCTCTCTCTGCACATGTTATATCTGCCTCCCCTGCAGTGCACATGGTTTTGCCCAACTGCTAAAAAAATGTCCTGCTGCGATCAACTTGGAATTACCCCCATGGTTTTGCCCAACTGCTAACAAAGTTGTTGCTGCGATCAACTCAGAATTAGGCCCTCTATAAATTAATTATAATTGTAATTACAATAACAGCGATTAACAGTCATACCTCAGATATGTCTTATCAATCTTGTTTTTTGTTTTTTTTTAAAGAAGAACAATTAATCCATAGCGAGAAAAACAACAACTTTATTTCAGTAAAATGTTAATGTTGGTATAGTTATATGTAAACATTATTTTAAATGTTAAAATACTATCAAAAGCTTTCCTGAAACAAGGAAATGTGTTTATTGCCACAATATTATTGTAATATAAAAAAACAAAGTTAATAAAAATGTACTTTGTCAATAAATAGGTCATTTAAGGGTTTGCTTTCACTTGCACAAATAGTCTCTAGATTGGTTATTGGCACAAAAGTTTGATTTTGATCATATTCTTCATCAAATAAATTCTTTTTAAGTGGAAAGTGTATTAAAGGTGATTTAAAAGTCATTTTTAGTGTTTATTTGTCGAATTTATTGTTATTTTTAAAGAGTCCTACAGACTTTGTTGCTAAAAAATGACATGTTAAATGATGATTTTGTTCCAAACTCAAGAATATTTTAGTGTGGCCTTCACAAAATGATCCAAAAGCTACAAGATACTGAAATTTATGGAAATTGCAAATCAAATTAAAATGTGACAAAATATTTCACTGTTTTCTATCCATGGCCCTGAAATTGTTTTGCAGTACTATATTAGAAGCAAACAGGAACAATTTTATTCAATTTTTACTCCAAGTTTCTTCTATGGTACAGATCTATCTAAAGAACATACAAGCCCAGACATTAAGAGCTTTCAACAGCAGCCTCACAAATGCTGCAGGTTTATTAACAAATGGACAAGGTATTCCCTATGGTGCTGTGCAAACAGATTTAAGCAGACTACAGATGAAGGTAGGTACAGCAGTAGTTCAAAATCATAAGTGAAATCCAACAAGTCAGGGTTAGTACAGATAAGGGGATGACAGATTAGATTAGAAGAGGAACAAATAAAAAATACACCTCTAGTTGTGCTAAAAATTAAAAAACACTAGGACTCACTTGAACGTAACTATTAGAAAGACATACAATAGTAACCCTCTGTAAGAATATATAAAAATGTAACATAGCAGCACTTGTCTAGAATTCGCTAAAATGATTGATAAACACCAAGATAAAATGTAGAACATATAAAATAAAAGCAATTCTTAGTACTGCACTAAGTGTAGAATGAAGATATATAACTGCACAAGTTCAGCAAAAAAAGTTGCTAGCTCATTAAAATGGAGGCTAAATAACCTAGAGCTAAAATGTGAGACAATATCAGTTAATAGGCAGAAAACGTTACATGATAGTGCAATACAATACATCAGACATGCTTCATACACTCCTTAGACTAGTACTTTTGCTCTCTATGGGTCATATTTACTAAAGTGCAGGTTTATAGGAGTGGATTCTAGCTATTATCTTTCTGTAGGTGCTGGATAAATTAGTAGAATCTGATTGGTCTCTATTAACAACATCTTAACTTCTACAATCCCACAGTTTAGTAAATATAGCCCTATGACCGCATTCTAAAAATGTGGAACATTAGACAAAGTTCTAGGCAATAACTTGCATCTTAGTGATGCAAGATCTAATACTGAAGAATCCAGGTAGACATATTGAAGTAATCATATTGAAAATTAGTAAAACCCTTTCCACTATTTTTTGTTTGATGTGGGAATATATGCTACCTTTATGTCATGGACTAAGAGTTCATGTATGACTGAATTATAATTACTGCATTCATAAATATCTGAAGTGAATACTGCCATTATCCAATTTATTGCAAATAGTGGTGTATGTCACATTACGTTAGCAGTTTAACTTATCCTCCAGACTTTGAAAGTGTTCAATTTTTATGGAAAACTGAATATCTGAATTAATGACACATCCTATGTGGATGAGCTTCTGTTTTGAATACTGTTAATGTCCTATTTGTTGTCATTATCCCATATGTCAGTTGTAGATTAATTCATCCTCCATTTCAACAAGGTTGCAACTTTTTCATGGACAACTTGTTTAGTTATTTGTCTTCATTATGGTGTTGTCTTTGAGAATGGGTATTTGCAAGTTGTTTTTGCATTAAATGTTTTTATAATATATGGTCCACATTTTCATCTTGTTTATCAATCCCTTGTTCTACACCTGGAGACAATGCAGCTATTTTGGACTTTATTAAGATTAGGTGCCTGATGCAGGAGTGGACGCAAAGTCCATTGCAGACACAGTGGAGCTAGTTACTGCACATGTGCCAAAATTGTAATGCCACATACAGCAATGGATTAGCATTGGCATACACATAGACGATTTATTCGCAAAGTGAGCGACAGGTAGTGAGGTGTGGGGGAGGAATCATTAGTGTTCGGTCCCTTTTCTGGGCATGCCATAGTCAGCTACTGCAAACCTATATGCAGCTGGAGAGGCCCAGGTGAATTAGGTGACACACACATTCTGTGACAGCATAGAGATGCTCTGATGTTCATAGGTGCAATCAATGTGCACCCAATGTTCCTGCATTTGTACGTAAGCGTGGAATGTTAGGTGCCAGCAGTGAGTGTCTGTATGCAAAAGATGGCATCTAAATCATTAGCATTTTTATCACAAATCCACTGCATACAAAATCCAAGCTGCACATGTTCTGTAACTGCATGCACCTGTAAAGCAGGCCTAGGAGAGCAACTGTATGATACAGTTTTTGTGGAAACATAAGAAAAACACAGAAGACAGACCTAGTCTACCATTATGAATATACTGACTAATACATGGGCATTAGGAAGTTTCAAGTCTGATACCAGATGCCACCTTCAGAGACAAAGTAATTGCATAGGCACATCTTTACTTCTTGTGGTTCACAGGAAAATGGATATTTATTGGCAATAGCAGATAAGTGGCATTTTCTTGTTACATTAATGCACAATTCAGAAAACAGCAAAATCATATCTCTGCATTCTCTGACCTTGTTGCTCTGTTCCAAAGTAAATACATTTGTGGGCGAAAAACAGCAGAATACAAGCTGCACTGCAGCAATATTTATGGATATAACAGTGGAGACATCTTGCTACAAATTTTTGTAAGACATTACAATATTTAAACTCATGAAAACTACTATACATCTTGTCAGGAATACAGAATTTTCTTTTACTTCTATAATAGTTTTATTACATTGTTAAATTGTGCGTTACTGACATGTAATATTTTTGCATTAAGAAAGTTCTCCAACAATACCTAATTTTCTGATAAAAACAGCACAATGTCTACATTACATTTATCCACAAAATAAATATGACAAAAAGGTTATATTTAAAATATGATCTACTGTAAATATCTGACATATAATGGTAGACAGATTTTGTTCAGTATTGTGCATACACTTAAATCTTGTTTTGGAGACTTATGGTTCCTGCATGGGAGAGTGAGCAGCTTCTCCCTTCAGCTCCGCTCTCCATGCCAGCCCTCCTAACAAACACACTGTCTGCCTCGGGGTAATACCGCTCCCGGTCTCCACATAGGAAAGAGGAGCCGATGGAGAAGTTTTTGGCTGCACCTGCTGCTCCTAAAGTGCCTACATCAGCCCATCCGCCATGACAGGAGAAGCGCCTGGGAGAATACAATATGGCGCTGGGCATGGAAAATGCTCCATGTACGCCAGCTAGTAAAAAACCTATAGCTGACCTCTCTACTGATGCGGAGGAGATTCTCACTTGCAAAGGTACCTGCTCCTCTGCATATTAGGATATGGTTTTAGTGATTCAGGCCACCATGACGTCGTTGTTACAAAAAGCTGTGTCTAATATCACTGCACAAATACAGCATTTGTCTGGTAGAGTCTCTGAGGCCAAGAAACACATCAGTGACACCATGGACAATGTTACAGGTTTGCAAAAATCTGTCCGTGCTTTAGAAACAGAGAACAAACATCTAGCTGAAAAGTTAGATAATATTGAAAACCGAACCAGAAGGAACAATTTAAGAATCATAGGACTCCCAGAGTCACTGAAAGGTGCCCCTCTAGAACATTTTGTGCATACCACACTCACTAAACTACTACATATTGAGAAGGAATATGCTGATATTGTGGTGGAGCGGGTACACCGCATAGGTTATAGTACAGTTGTGCTCATAAGTTTACATACCCTAGCAGAATTTGTGATTTTCAGGCCATTTGTCAGAGAATATGAATGATAACTCACAAACTTTTCTTTCACTTATGGTTAGTGGTTGGGTGAAGCCATTTATTGTCAAACAACTGTGTTTACTCTTTTTAAATCATAATGACAACAGAAACTACCCAGATGACCCTGATCAAAAGTTTACATACCCTGGAGATTTTGGCCTGATAACATGCACACAAGTTGACAGAAACGGGTTTGAATGGCTACTAAAGGTAACCATCCTCACCTGTGATCTGTTTGCTTGTAATCAGTGTGTGTGTATAAAAGGTCAGAGAGTTTCTGGACTCCTGAAAGACCCTTGCATCTTTCATCCAGTGCTGCACTGACGTGTCTGGATTCTGAGTCATGGGGAAAGCAAAAGAATTGTCAAAGGATCTGCAGGAAAAGGTAATTGAACTGCATAAAACAGGAAAGGGATATAAAAAGATATCCAAGCAATTGAGAATGCCAATCAGCAGTGTTCAAACTTTAATTAAGAAGTGGAAAATGAGGGATTCTGTGGAAACCAAATCACGGTCAGGTAGACCAACAAAAATTTCAGCCACAACTGCCAGGAAAATTGTTCGGGATGCAAAGAAAATTCCACAAATAACTTCAGCTGAAATACAGGACTCTCTGAAAAAAAGTGGTGTGGTTGTTTCAAGATGCACAATAAGGAGGCATTTGATGAAAAATTGGCTGCATGGTCGAGTCACCAGAAGAAAGCCATTACTACGCAAATGCCACAAAGCATATGCTTACAATACTCCAAACAGCACAGAGACAAGCCTCAAAACTTCTGTAACAAAGTCATTTGGAGTGATGAGACCAAAATTGAACTTGTTGGCCACAACCATAAACGTTACTTTTGGAGAGGAGTCAACAAGGCCTATGATGAAAGGTACACCATTCCTACTGTGAAACACGGAGGTGGATTGATGATGTTTTGGGGATGTATGAGCTACAAAGGCACTGGAAACTTGGTCAAAATTGAGGCCAAGATGAATGCAGCATGTTATCAGAAAATACTGGAGGAAAATTTGCACTCATCAGCCCGGAAGCTGCGCATGGGACCTACTTGGATGTTCCAACATGACAATGATCCAAAAGACAAGGCCAAGTCGACCTGTCATTGGCTACAGCAGAATAAAGTGAAGGTTCTGGAGTGGCCATCTCAGTCTCCTGACCTCAATATCATTGAGCCACTCTGGGGAGATCTCAAACGTGCAGTTCATGCAAGACAGCCCAAGAATTTACAGGAACTGGAGGCTTTATGCCAAGAAGAATGGGCAGCTTTACCATCTGAGAAAATAAAGAGCCTCATCCACAACTACCACAAAAGACTTTCAAGCTGTCATTGATGTTAAAGGGGGCAATACACGGTATTAAGAACTGGGGTATGTAAACTTTTGATCGGGTCATTTGGGTAGTTTCTGTTGTCATTATGATTTAAAAAGAGTAAACACAGTTGTTTGACAATAAATGGCTTCACCCAACCACTAACCATAAGTGAAAGAAAAGTTTGTGAGTTATCATTCATATTCTCTGACAAATGGCCTGAAAATCACAAATTCTGTGAGGGTATGTAAACTTATGAGCACAACTGTACAAGGCATCTCTCACAATGTCCTAGAGTGGTTATTTTCAAAACTTTAAACTATCCCCATACACAGGCAATTTGGAAAGCATCCCGCATACTTCATCCCATTCAGTGGGAGGGGCACACTTTAAGCATTTTCCAAGATCTTTCAGTGGAACTCTCAAGACTCAGACATACTTTTTCTCCAGTCTGCACAGCTCTAATTAAAGCTAATCGCAGGTTTATTATGATGTTCCCGGCCCACCTGAGAATATTTAGAAGATCAGGTTTCTCTGACTTCACTACTGCTGCAAATGCGGATGCTTTTCTCAGAGAGGAAGCTGCTGAAGAAGGCAACGTTGACATGTTTCAGGTTCCAGAAGAGTGAGACATCTTGGACTCTCAATGTTAACAGCTACATATTTCCTGAAGTTGAGTTATGTTGAAGTACAGCATTCATGTATTTAGATTGACAGATTATTTGGCAACATGTCATTGTTCTGTATTGTTGTATCTGTGATTCTTTGTGTTTGTACATCATTCCGACATATCAGAGATTTCTATCTTCAGATTATTATGGCTGGAATGGGGGGGGGACCAGAACTGAGCTGTCCTGTTATTTCCTAGAAGTCTATAGTATTTGGTTCAAATGCTGAACTCTAGCTGGAAGTCCTTAGGTAGGACACTTTTTCACTGGTCACGATTGTTTGGTTGTTACATTGTTTCCTTTTATTTTTTCCTTATGTGTTTCCCCTTCCCTTGTCCCTCCTGCTCTTCCTCATGATTTACAAAGCTCTGTATTGATTCAGAAAGTTATTACACTTATGTCTCTCAAGGTAGGTTCACTTAATATTAGGGGTATACATACTCCTGCTAAACGCAGAAGGTTATTCACTTATTTGAACAAACTTGCTGCTGATTTAATCTGTCTTCAGGAAACTCATTTGATGGCCAATGAGGTTAAAAAGTTGCAAATGTTAGGATGGGTAACACTGGGTTCTGCTTCACACAATACTAAATCTCGGGGTGTGGCTGTACTGGCTAAAAAAATCATTGAATATCCAGGTATCCTATGTTTCTGCAGATTTGGAAGGGCATTATTTGATCATTAGTTTTGACTTCAAGGGCCATTTATTTCATTTGTGTAATATATACACTCCAAATATTTATAAATAATCCTTTTTTATTTCGTTATTGGCAAAGATGCATACTTATGACCCAACTTTGTTAATAATGTGTGGTGACTTTAATTTATTTCCTCCTCCTTTCTTGATCGATTTCAAGCTCCAAAACGTTTGATTTCCTTACTAAAAAATAAGTGTTCCCTTCTTTTCTAAATCCCTTAATTTAGTGGATACGTGGAGGGCTACCCATCTTGCAGAGAGAGAATATTCATGCCTCTCCTTGACTCATAATACATGGTGAAGAATTGACTATATACTCATAGCAGAATCACTTTTTCCCAAGGTAGCCTTAGTTGATATGGAACCCCCAGTTCTAGCAGATCATGGCTTGGTTTGGGTGGTTTTAAATTTCAAGAAGTATGAAAGCTCTATGCCCCTTTGGAACATAATGCTGATTATGAATCTTCTGATCCAACTGTTTTTTGGCTTGCGGCAAAAACCATTTTACGTGGCGAATTGATAGCTTATAATTCTCTGCTTAAAAAACAACGGAATGTTTCTTTTTCGGAATTGCAATCAAAACTCTCTACTGCTTTCCAAATTTATAAACATTTCCTTCTCTAGAAAAAAAAAATCACATATCTCACTGCTAATACACATTTCTCGGAACTACTGCAATTAAGTGGTGATAATTACCTTTTTAATGTTAATTATAAATGTTACAGATTTGGCAATAAGACAGATAGGCTTCTAACTAACTTATTTCAAGGATCTAAAAGACAAATGGTAGTACATCCCCTGCTAAAAACAGATGAGTCTCTAACTGAATTAGATTCTCAGATAACAGAGGTTATGAAATCCTTTTATGAAGATCTCTATTCTGCTCCTTTAGAGATTACTGATCATTCTTCCTCTTCAACAATTTCTGAATTTATGCTTCCTTCTTCCTCTGCTTCTGCCTTTTGGGATCTGCTCCTTCTTCCTCAGCAGCCAGCTGCCTTATCTACCACTTAAATAGCCCCCATAACTTCTGAGGAAGTGCTGAAAGTTCTTAAACAACTGAAACCAGCTAAATCTCTGGGCCCCGGTGGCTTTTCAAATGAGTTTTACCGGTTACTTAGTACCCACATTACGCAACCCTTAGCAGCCTGTTTTAATACTATAATACACAATGGGACTCTTCTCCCTCACTTCTCAGATGCTTTTATTAAAGTTTTACCTAAAGTGGGTAGAAATCTTAGTCTTCCGGGGCCATACAGACCTATTTCATTATTAAACACTGACTATAAGATTTTTACTAAAATTGTAGCGGATCACATTAAATCTATACTACCTGTTTTAATCCATAAGGATCAAACTGGCTTCATTACTGGGAGGCACTCGGTAGTGAATGTGAGAAGAGTCCTTGCTACTATTCAACATGTAAACACTAACTCTACTTCCCATCCCCTTTCTATTGTAGTTACGTTGGATGCAGAAAAGACATTCGACCTTGTCCTATGGCCTCATATGTTTCATACTTTAGAAAAATTTGGTTTACCTCTCCATTTTATTAATATCCTTCGTATATTATATTCTACCCCCAAATCTCGAGTGGCTTGCAATGGGACTATTTCTTCGGCCTTCACTCTTAGTAGAGGTACTAGGCAGGGGTGCCCATTGTCACCTCTCTTGTTCGCCATTGCTATAGAACCTCTGGCTGTTGCCATACATAACTCCCCATTGATTCCAGGAATCAAAATTGGCTCTGAATAACTGAAAATTAGTTTATTTGCTGATGACACTCTTATATTTCTCTCTAGCTCTCACCACTCTTTGCCTTGTTTGGTCCAGTTACTAAAGTCCTTTGGAACAGTTTCAGGGTATCGGATTAACATGTCCAAATCGTGAATTCTACTCTTATGAACTACTACTTCAGACTTCTTGAAATATTTAAATATATCTTTATCAATTGCTCCCTCCCAAATTAAATATTTGGGCATGCAAATCTGTTCTAATCTACAACACCTTTATTCTGCCAGTTTGAATTCTATACTTACTAAAATAATCATGAAACTTAAGGCGTGGAGGGATTAACCAATCTCCCTGTTGGGACGTTTAGCAGTCATATAATCAATTATCTTTCCTAAAATATTTTACTGCATGCAAATGCTTCCAGCTGCTATACTCCACTCAGATATAAAAAAAATGGACGCTTTGTTTTCCAAATTTCCAGGATTTCTAAAGCCAAGCTTATTACACCTAGAAATAAAGGAGGTCTAGGTTGTCCTGATCTGAAAACCTACTTTTACGTGACCTTCTTTAGATATATTAGTGTTTGGATACTAAATAAGTCCCAATATATTGATCTTTCCCTGGATATAGATTTTTTTTCTCCATACTCACCTAGTGCCCTTTTACAATCTAAATATTCCCTTATTATACCAGTAGAGTTTCATAATAATATTTTGTTTGCACATACATATAAAACCTGCATTTCTATTAATAAATGTTGTGATAGTAACCCAGACAGCACTCCTTTTATCCCTTTATGGGGAAATCCCTCTTTCCCATCTTCTTTAACAAACCCCTGGTTTAAGCTTTGGCATTATAAAGGGTTGGATGTATTGTGTAAAGTTTTTGACCCAGGTGGCTACATATCCCCTTTGGATGAGATTAGTCAGAGTTTTCTCTGCCTAAATCTCATATGTTTATGTATCTACAGATGAGACACTTTTTATCCTCGATAAAAGCTCCCCCACCATACTTGGCAAGTCAGGTTGTTACGTTATCACAGATTAATTCATTAGAAATGCTATTTCACTTTCTCATACATAAGGTTTACAAAGTGAAATATTTGTATTACTTACTTAACTCTGCTAAACATGTTCAATGGGAACTACTACTGGCCAAATGGAAAATGGATATTCCCTCACTGATGGCTATTTCTGATTTGACAGAGTCCTATTCCTTTTCTTTAAAAGTATTAACCTCTGCTTATCTACAAGAATTTCATATACGCACTTTGTATAGAGCGTATATCACCCCATATCAATGACAACATATGGTCAAAGACGAACTAGGTCATTATTATAAATGTGGTGCTACTAAAGCAGATTTCTCACATTGTATGTGGGACTGTTACTAACTTAGGCAATTTTGGTGTAAAGTTGTACATTTATTAATAATATATGTAATCTCCAATTGAGTCCAAATCCAGAGGCATATTTAGGGATTCATTTCTCAGCATGGTCTCTGGGTATGGATAAGAAACTTATTCTTCCCCTCCTGATTACTGTTGTTACGGTGAGTAAAAAATGTCTATTAATTCATTGGACAAAGAAAACAGCTCCTCGTCTTCCAGACGTGAAACATAAACTTCTTCAGTTTTTATATTATGAGAGGAAATATGCTAGTTTTGATTTCTACCCAGGAGTTAAGAGGTTTTATCTTAAATGGGCCCCATGTATTGATAGCTTGGAATTGGTGACCCAACTGCATATTTATAAAGCTTTTGAAAATGTCAGTCCTTGACCTTTTCTTTTGAATTGTAATGGAAAATAACTGACCGCCTTTGACAACGTAGTCTAGTATTTTGATTATACTTGTTGAATCGTGAGGACCCCCCCTTATTCTGTCTGTCTTTTTTCCTCTCCCTCTTTCCTCACTCCTCTGTCATTTTGTTTGTTTTGATGTTTCGGTTCTGATATTACAGTATTTCTTTGTATTGAACTTCAAGGCCTAAGACATAGTTTTCATGTCTTCAGATTTGGGGAAAATGTATGTCTTCTTGACAGTCTTTGGAGATGTTTTTAGTTATTTCCCCTCCTCTTCTTTTTGCTTAGGGATTGTCTTACTGTGATATCTGATATTACATTGTATGCTTATTTTGTCAGTATTGAAAAATTTCAATAAATATATATTTTTTTTAAATCTTGTTTTGAAACTGAAAACTCTTTTTTAAACTGTTTTGTACTGAAAAGAATGTTCATTATATTTTTGTATTTTTAATGTTCTTCTAACTAATATCAGAGTACATTGTCTTTATTTTATATGTTTCTTGCAAATGTACATAAATGTAAGCTCTTCATGTTGTTTTTGTGAAAGGGAATAATATAAAGAAATAGTTGCAAACATATTTATTTACAGAAATGTACTAATGATGGGGTGTCCAGTAAGCGTTGTAATTCACAGCGGCTAATTGGTTCACCGGGGGCTATGCAATTAGCCCCGATAAACCAGAGTTTATCCCCGATCCAGTAGTTATCAGGGATTATGCTTAATCCATGATAAATGTCCCCTATACATGCTATGACTTCTACAAAAATACGGGTGGTTTTCGCGTGACCTAATTAGGTAGGGGTTATAACAACACATGAAAAACACCCGGTTTTTGCACCCTCAGCACTTTCACAAGTAAGTGAATACCCCAATGAGTATATAGAGAGAAGAGCAAAAAAATATAAAGTTTTTGAAGGGTTTGAAATCAATTCATTATTTGAATCAATACAAATGATTATTTACAAAAGCATAACTTCAAAAGTAATACAGAAAATACATAATTTACATATGTGTAAGCTATCAAGTTTTGTTACAAAGTTATAAGCAATGTTTTTCTATGCAGTGATATGCATTGCTGTTAAATGTAACTGTTTATTTCGGCTCACCACTCATTGCCCCCAAATGCAGATACTGTACCTATATTGCAATGTGTAAAATAAATGTGATGGCAGGCAGTGTATAGTGCTTTGAAATCCTAAAAGGGAAAGATTTTTTTTCCAGTAGATACAGTTGCTAAGAATAAAATCATTTAGTAACATTGATGTTAACACTTTGTGATGATCATGCTGTGATAGCAAAAAAGTTTTTATTTAAAACACATTTGTGCATTGATTTGGCAAGTTTGTAAGTCACATTTGTACTCCATGACAACAGGTTTTGAACAATTAAAGTTACACTAGTTATCAGTAAAAAAAAACAACTGCAATTTGTACAGTTGAGTGGTAAAAAATGACAGTGTCTCAATGTTATGCTTGCGTAACCACATGAATACCATCCCGTCAGTCAGTCCTGTATTCAGAATCAGACCAATAATGACAGGAATATCTGAGTGAGAGGATTTATGCAGAGTACAGCAGGCCACGCACTGGATGATAGTTGATTTGTATGAAAACCTGGTAGAAACTTAAAGACATAGGGATCTATTCATGAAGCAGTGAAAAGAATGGAGTAGTGAGCCTGTGGAGAAACTGTCCATGGCAACCAATCAGCTGCTACATATTATTTCATAGAATGCACTTTAGAAATGTCACCTCAACACTGATTGGCTGACATGGACAACTTCATTACTGGCTAACTTCTCCACTCTTTTCTCTGCTTCATGAATAGACTCCACAGATAAATTAGCTCCCAACTGTCATTTTTCAAACACAGACTGTAACATGGCAGTTAGGAGCTGGATGGTTGGTACTGTCACTGTGATTCAGGGTAACTGTGTTAGTCAGTGTCTCATCATCATCATTATCATCATCATCATCATCATCAGTGCAGCGCTACTGTGACTAGGGGCGACTGTGTCAGTCAGTGTCTCATCATCATCATCATCATCACCATCAGTGCAGCATTCCTGTGACTGTCAGGGGCATCTTAAGAGAGGAGGGAACCCATGTGCAGACCCGGGTGGACCTCCTCCTCTCCATGGTGCTGCAGTCTCCGGCAATGAGCCAGAGTCTACTGTGCATGTGCAGATCTCCGGAAACATGGCGCCCGCCATGTTCCAGAGACAAAATTCCAACTGCGCATGCGCAGTGGCCATTTTGGAAGCATTTTTCTTCCGCGATGGCTGCGGCTGAAGCGCCCAATGCTGGACTCTGGAGAGGTGAGTATTAAACTATGGGTGCAATGTGTGTGGTGTGGGGCCCCCCAGGACCCAGGTTTCCATGTGCACCGCACACATTGCATCCATGATAGAAACGCCTATGGTAACTGTGATTAAGGGCTACTATGTCAATCAGTGTCTCATCATAAGTGCAGAGCTACTGTGACTGTGATTAAGGGCTACTGTATCAGTTAGTATCCCATAATCACCAGTGCAGCGCTACTGTGACTGGGATTTAGGGTTACTGTGTCAGTCAGCAGGGCGGTAAGGGTGGTGTAGATGGTGATTAGCACATAGAGAATTTGCCCTGTGGGCACACAGTCCATTTCCACCCTGAATTGCACTGCCACCAGCTATGTACAATATACATCATATATAATAGTAGTGTTGCACCTGACTCCTTCTCTGCCGGATGCACTGCTGCTAATATACAGTACATTATCATCACAGCAGTGGTGCTCTGGAATTGGGGGTGCTTTCTCTCTCTCTCTCTCTCACACACACACACACACACACACACACACACACACACACACACACACACACACATATCTCTCTCTCCCATGCTCATAAATTGATGCATTTACTGTATGTATTTAATTGGAACAGAGTCCTAAAACTAACACTGAATATATCAGTTGAATGTGTATTGATTTTTTCTCTCCCTGGACAATGAGGGTCATTCCGAGTTGATCGCTCACTGCCAATTATCGCAGTGCAGCGATCAGGTGTAAAAATGGCATTTATGCGCATACGTATGGGCCGCAATGCGCATGCGCGTCGTACGGGTACAAACCCGTTGTGGTTGTGCACAGGGTGTAGCGAAGTTTTCCTTCGCACTGATGGCCGCAAGAAGATTTAGAGGAAGGGGGCGTTTCTGGGTGTCAACTGACCATTTTCAGGGAGTAGGTTCAGAGCTACTCTGAAACTGCACAAACTTTTTTTGCAGAGCTCTGCTGCACAAGCATTCGCACTTCTGCTAAGCTAAAGTACACTCCCCAGTGGGCAGCGGCATAACGTTTGCACGGCTGCTAAAACTGCTAGCGAGTGATCAACTCGGAATGACCCCCTATATCTCCCTGGTATTTCACCTAAATATCTAACTAAGGGCCTAATTCAAGGTTGATTGCAGAACAACATTTTACTCTAATGGGCAAAACCATGTGCAGTGCAGGGAGTGGTGTCGAGAGAGGTGGTTAGAGGGTACAAATTACCCAGGCCCAGGTCTGATGGAGGGGCCCAGTGAGGGCCTAGTGGTGGCCCCGTGCCCCCTCATCCTTACATGACAGCAGCTGCTGCCGCTCTTATCCTCATCCCAGCACAAGCTGCTGTGTGCTGGGCTGCAGTGTGGCCATGGAGGCACTTATACCATTTTATTGCCAGTATATTTTACTAAGGGTGCATGACCATGCCTGCTATGAATAAGCCTTGCCCCTGAAAAGTACCTGGGCCAGGCCAGGCTCTTTTCTGCACTGAGTGCAGGTGAGGCAGATGTAACATGTGCAGAGAGAGTTATATTTGGGTGGGGTGTGTTCAAACTAAAATCTAAATTGCAGTATAAAAATAAAGTAGCCACTATTTACCCTGCACAGAAACAATATAACCCACCCAAATCTAATATAATCCTCCCTATTTTATGAACCGGACAAACCCTACACCTGCTTAATCTCTGCCATCCAAATTAATCTAATCTCAAAGATACAGCGACCCTTATAGTCTCCTTTGCATCTCTGACTGCTGCCAGTATCCTGCATCCACAGGGCATACACATACATACATACAAACATACAAATATATATATATATATATATATATATAATCTGTGTGTGTGTGTGTATATATATATATATATATATATATATAGATGTATATATATAGATGTATATTGTGTGTGAATATATATATACTAGGTGTTTCATCGTGCCCTACGGGCGCTCTTCACACAGTCGGAAGGGTCTCCGTAACCCCTGCACGTAGTTGTGTGAGTGGGTAAATAGTGCACGACGAAAGTGCGTTTGATGGTGAAGGGGGCGTAGGCTCTTTAGTGGGTGTGAACAGTGGCTGCAGGGCATGATGTACAGAAGCGGGGCTCACTGCCAGGGGACGGAGTGCACAGGCATCTTACTGCACTCTCCGTCGCCTGGTACTGTAGTGTCCGCCAGCATCTCCCTGTGTGAGCGGGGACCCAGGTGCTAGTTGCATCGGCGGCCAATCACAGCGCACTCCTCAGCCATGTGTCCAATAGCTGATGGCTGGGGGTGGTGCTTGTATGGAGCTTTAACATGTGTCCAATAGCTGGCGGCTGGTGGCGGTACTTGTACGGAGCTTTAACATGTGTCCAATAGCTGATGGCTGGGGGTGGTGCTTATACAGAGCTTTAACCTGCTGATGCTGTCTCTCCTGCGCTCACTATGTATGTACTGTTATCACCATGTACTGTTAAATGTTCTCCTATTTTCTCCTATATATTTGGCCAGTGTGTACTCCTATTCTCTCCTATATATTTGGGCAGATCTGTGACTTGACTCCTCCCAGCATTGTGACTCCTCCCAGCATTAGCAAATGAATCACAAAGTCACAGATCTGGGCAAATATATAGGAGATATAACGATCAGGCCTCCCCTGAACATGGTTAACGACCGCAGCTCTCATTACATCTATCTTTGTTTATTATCCTTGTTGCCTTCATTGGTGTGTGGTTCGAGGGGCTCTGTCACTAAATGTCACTGTTATGTTATGTTTTGCACAGCACCGGCTCGCGTTGACGCGACCTCCGGCTTCCCGGTTACCATGGCTACACAACGCCACGTCATCACGCCGCGCCGTCTGTGCGCCAGTTCCCGAAGGCGCATCCGCGGGCGGTGCTTATTCACGGCGGGCTTCTCTCAGGCATTTAGGTAAGTAATGTTTGCATGATGTTTATTTCTGATCACCTTGACAAAGGGGCGTGCGAGCCCCGAAACGTTGGTTCATTTGCTGATGTGAATACACGATTTCACTGCTTAAGTCTCTGAGTGCCGCAGGTCTTTTTTTCCACGTTTATTAACACGTTTCTTCTGGAGGCACAAGAGCCATTTATCCACGGATGAGAGGAGTGCCGGTCCATGAACAAGTTTATACACTAAAGGGATCAGCGCTGTGTGGACCCCAAGAGGGACAAGGCACCCCACGAGTTCTAAAACCTTTTCAAGAAGTGTGCTTTGAGCACAGGACATTCTTTACCTATATTTACCACAAGGCGACAGAGCTGCACTGCACAATGACTACGGTCCTGACTCACTTCAAAATTTTCCTGCTGCACTACAGGAGTTTTTGGCCACGTAGCTCACTCGGGGCCCCTGAGGGCCACCACCAGTATTTCAACTATGACGAACCCGCTGACGGATGGCGAGCCAGGATGCAGAGGGATGCATGCGGATCTGTCGGAGCAATTCAGTTTTACTGACGACGATGCAGAACGCCTTCGCTTTAAGGAGCAATTAGGCTTTGAAGAAAAAATAGGTACAAATGAGGACATCTACCACAAATTGCTCAAGCTAAAAAAACGAGAGATTGATTTCCTCCTACATGGCATCACGCTGTCCGACTATCACAGGGACAGGATGGTCCCCAGAGGGTTTAGAATTCGCAATCTGCCTACGATTGGCCGGTTCAACCAGGATTTCTGTAAGAAATGGATAGTCATACTAAACAAGTGCAGTTTAGATTTGATGTTGCTGGTGGTGGAGGAGGCGGGAAAGGAATTAGCGGTCACCCGGGAGAAAATTTCCAAAATGGAAAAAGAACACCGGGTTTCTCTGGCAGCAGATACCCAACAGGACTGGTTCTCTAAACTTAAGAACCAGTGCGACAATTATCGAAGAGACCTCATCAGATTCAAACGCAATAAGATGCAGTTGGTCCGGGAGGACTACGAATCTAACCACGTGTACCGGTGGCTTATGGGGGGTACCCCAAACCAACCGGGTTCCTATTCCAACAGATCGAAACAAGGTTGGCGTAGAAGAAGAGAGCGCCTCCACGATTCATCAGCTACTTCAAACAGCGATATGGATATCACTGCACAGGACACCGATGGCCCCTCCTCAGCCGGCAGCGCCCCTTTAGGGGACCGAGAACTAATTGCGACCGCTCCAACATCAACAAAAGGCAGAAGAGGACGCCCACCCGCAGATCCAAACAGAACGCCAGGATCCAGAGGGCAGACAGTCAAAAAGATTCGCTAGTGTTCAATCTTTCCAGCAGGGTATTGACAGACTGCGAGCTGAAAGTTTTGGAAAAAGGTCTCTCTTTCGTCCCTACTGTTGGTTTCGATGAATTAACATGGGAGATAGACATTCATCGATTCCAACGTAAATTGAGGCTACAAGAATTTTTCCAAAATCAACCAATAGACCCCACGAAGCCATCGGTTGACCCCATTCAGCAACAGTACATCAACAAGAGACACAAATCCACTTTTGACCCTGGCTCTACCAATACTTCCATTAATACCTTCAGTAGGCTCCTGGACGAGTCCATAACAAAATTCCATCAGTCTAACCCGAGAATCAATCACAATTTGTCACGGGCCGAGAGAGCAGCCCTTAAGGAACTCAGCAAGTACGAGGACATTGTGATCCGCCCAGCGGAGAAAGGGGGAGGGATAGTAGTTCTGGACTTAGCTTTTTACAAGCAGGAAATCTACGGACAACTTGCTGATGTGTCCACGTATGAACAGCTACAGTCTGACCCTACCGTGAGATTTAAGTTGGAAACAGACGCCATTCTTAATGAAGCCTGTTCCAAGGAACTCATCTCAACTAAACTGTGCCCGGCTCTCAAACAAGAAAACCCGGTGGTTCCGATATTTTTCACGGTCCCTAAAATTCATAAAAACCAGGAGTCACCTCCGGGCCGCCCCATAATCTCGGCCAGAAATTCAATCTTCCAGCCCATCTCAATATTTCTGGACGGGATCCTACAGCCGCTAGTAGTCAAACATGACAGATTCATCAAAGACACGTCCAGCTTTCTGAGAAAACTGGAGAGTATACCAATGGTCCCAGAGGGCGCCCTACTGTGCGTTATCGATGTGTGCAGTTTATACACTAGTATACCGCACAGGGAGGGCCTTCAGACAATCCGAGAATTCCTGATTAAAGAAAAAATGGAGTCTCTTGACCTAGATCTTTTCATGACACTGCTAGAGTTAACCTTAAAAAGGAACTATTTCTTATTCAACGGGCGGTTTTACCGCCAAACTTCCGGGTGCGCAATGGGAAGCAATGTCTCCCCTTCAGTAGCCAACATCTACATGTTTAAGGAAGAAGAACAGCTCTTCTTCAAGAACCCAGCAACAGCGAAATACGTCTTATTATACACAAGATTTATAGACAATCTTTTTATAATCTGGACGGGCACTGAAAACACTCTAAGACAGATTCTCGAAGACAACAATTCCAGCGGGTCACCCATAAAATATACCTTTCTGTTTAGTAACACCGCAGTTAACTATTTGGATGTTGAGGTCACCGTGAGAGAGGGGCATATCTCCACAAGCCTTTACACGAAGTTTACGGACAAGAACAAGTTCCTAAGGGCAAACAGCCACCACCCGAAATCATTGATAAAGGCACCACCCAGGTCCCAGATGATTAGAGCACGCAGGATCATCAGTGACAGTACCCTAATAGAACCAGCCTTAGATTCCATGGTCCACAAGTTCATAGCCAGAGGGTATGACTCCAAACTGCTGTGGCAACAAAAATCCGAGGTGTTGAAAATGACAAGGAGCGACTTATTAATCACTAAAGACAAGGTCTGTCAACCCATAATACCATTTATAAGCAAACATAACACGGCAAGCACGGTTTTACCGAGGGCAACGAGAGCACTGTGGCCGATTGTCTCCACTGACAGACAGCTGCATAGCCTCGCAGACAAACGTCCATTAATGTGCTTCACAAGAGGGAAAAACATTAAGGACTTAGTAGTCCATACGGACATCACTGATTTTCATCCTACCCCAACCGATAAATCTTCATTTTTAAAGAGGCCCTCCGGCTGTTATAAATGCCCCAAATGCACGACGTGTACACACATGCTTACTGGGTCAACCTTTCAACACCCGCATCAAGCGCGGGTCTTCCACATTAGGTACCCTCTGTCATGCAGCTCGACACATATAGTGTATTTCATCAAGTGCCCCTGCAATCTATACTATGTGGGGAAGACTGTGAGAACTCTGAGAGAAAAAATGGCCCTTCACAGGTCGGCCATTAAACAGGCCACCAGTGGGAAGGGATCTGACCAACCAGTGGCCAAGCACTTTGTTGAAAAGGGACACAAGCTACGAGATCTCAAACAGATGGCCATCTACCATGTTCCCCCCAACAGAAGAGGAGGGGATAGGAACGGAACACTTTTGAAGCTTGAGGCCAAGTGGATCTTCCAGTTGGGAACTATCAACCCCAATGGCCTTAATGAAATAATGCCCTGGAACGTTTTCCTATAAATTCTTTATTTATACAAGCAGTATTTCACCGCGGCAGATTACCTGCATTGCACATTAATCATGTTCATATATTGTTAGCCCCTAGGATCTTTTTTCCCCCGGCGTTGCCTGTTCAGAGGGATGGCTGCTCGGCTGCGAACCCATTAAACGACGGTCTCATTTTTTACAATATCACTCACATTTTTTCACACTAATCCTCACGCATTTAATACAATGTAGCATTCACCATCTAATCCACAAGATAGTCGATCAATCATTATTCATCCCCCAGCACTCCAACACTTACTATACACTTCAGAACGTTTCCGTTTCTATCTTCCCTTCTCTCACCCCTTGAATTCCCCCTTTTTTTCTGACTCACTGCCCTTTCTTTCTTTCCTTTGCTTCCCCGTTCCTCTTCTCCCCTCCTTTCCTCACGCCCCCGTCCCCTGTATGCCATTTCCTTGTCACAACTTCCAACCCTTTTGCTCCTCTTATACTAGAGACACGGCGATTTTTTCATTGTAGCTGCATAATCATCGTCACAATCTCATTGAAGCGTTACATCATTTTATTTTTTTTCATGCATGTCCTGTGACACTATACATATATCCTTTTTTTAGGATACAGCAATTTAGTATGACATCCTAGTAACATGATAACAGCTGCACGAGAATAGCCACAATTACATTGCAAAGATAGACCATGTCAGTCCCCGGGCACCGGTAGACACACCTGCCAAAGTTGGACTCAACATTACAATATGATAAATACATTCCAGCAACGATCAGGCCTCCCCTGAACATGGTTAACGACTGCAGCTCCCATTACATCTATCT
Source organism: Pseudophryne corroboree (assembly GCF_028390025.1). Lineage (NCBI taxonomy): Eukaryota > Metazoa > Chordata > Amphibia > Anura > Myobatrachidae > Pseudophryne > Pseudophryne corroboree. The sequence continues at coordinate 430,071,328 of NC_086445.1, forward strand.
TTGTTTATTATCCTTGTTGCCTTCACTGGTGTGTGGTTCGAGGGGCCCTGTCACTAAATGTCACTGTTATGTTATGTTTTGCACAGCACCGGCTTGCGTTGACGCGACCTCCGGCTTCCCGGTTACCATGGCTACACAACGCCACGTCATCACGCCGCGCCGTCTGTGCGCCAGTTCCGGGTCCCGAAGGCGCATCCGCGGGCGGTGCTTCTTCACGGCGGGCTTCTCTCAGGTATTTAATTAAGTAATGTTTGCATGATGTTTATTTCTGATCACCTTGACAAAGGGGCGTGCGAGCCCCGAAACGGTTCATTTGCTGATGTGAATACACGGTTTCACTGCTTAAGTCTCTGAGTGCCGCAGGTCTTTTTTTCCACGTTTATATATATATATATATATATATATATATACTGCTCAAAAAAATAAAGGTAACACTAAAATAATACATCCTAGATCTGAATGAATTAAATATTCTTATTAAATACTTTGTTCTTTACATAGTTGAATGTGCTGAGAACAAAATCACACAAAAATGATCAATGGAAATAAAATTTATTAACCCATGGAGGTCTGGATTTGGAGTCACACTCAAAATTAAAGTGGAAAAACAAACTACAGGCTGATCCAACTTTGATGTAATGTCCTTAAAACAAGTCAAAATGAGGCTCAATAGTGTGTGTGGCCTCCATGTGCCTGTATGACCTCCGTACAATGCCTGGGCATGCTCCTGATGAGGTGGCGGATGGTCTTCTGAGGGATCTCCTCCCAGACCTGGACTAAAGCATCCACCAACTCCTGGACAGTCTGTGGTGCAACAAGAGTTGGTGGATGGAGCGAGACATGATGTCCCAGATGTGCTCAATTGGATTCAGGTCTGGGGAACGGCGGGCCAGTCCATAGCATCAATGCCTTCGTCTTGCAGGAACTGCTGACACACTCCAGCCACATGAGGTCTAGCATTGTCTTGCATTAGGAGGAACCCAGGGCCAACCGCACCAGCATATGGTCTCACAAGGGGTCTGAGGATCTCATCTCGGTACCTAATGGCAGTCAGGCTACCTCTGGCGAGCACATGGAGGGCTGTGCGGCCACCCAAAGAAATGCCACCCCACACCATTACTGACCCATTTCCAAACCGGTCATGCTGGAGGATTTTGCAGGCAGCAGAACATTCTCCTTGGCGTCTCCAGACTCTGTCACATCTGTCACATGTGCTCAGTGAGGACCTGCTTTCATCTGTGAAGAGCACAGGGCGCCAGTGGCGAATTTGCCAATCTTGGTGTTTTCTGGCAAATGCCAAACGTCCTGCATGGTGTTGGGCTGTAAGCACAACCCCCACCTGTGGACGTCGGGCCCTCATACCACCCTCATGGGGTCTGTTTCTGATCATTTGAGTAGACACATGCACATTTGTAGCTTGCTGGAGGTCATTTTGCAGGGCTCTGGCAGTGTTCCTCCTGTTCCTCCTTGCACAAAGGCAGAGGTAGCGGTTCTGCTGCTGGGTTGTTGCCCTCCTACGGCCTCCTCCACATCTCCTGATGTACTGGCCTGTCTCCTGGTAGCGCCTCCATGCTCTGGACACTACGCTGACAGACACAGCAAACCTTCTTGCCACAGCTCGCATTGATGTGCCATCCTGGATGAGCTGCACTACCTGAGCCACTTGTGTGGGTTGTAGGGAGGTCATACAGGCACGTGGAGGCCACACACATTACTGAGCCTCATTGTTACTTGTTTTAAGGACATTACATCAAAGTTGGATAAGCCTGTAGTGTGTTTTTCCACTTTAATTTTGAGGGTGACTACAAATCCAGACCTCCATGGGTTAATAAATGTTATTTCCATTGATAATTTTTGTGTGATTTTGTTGTCAGCACATTCAACTATGTAAAGAACAAAGTATTTAATAAGAATATTTCATTCATTCAGATCTAGGATGTGTTATTTTAGTGTTCCCTTTATTTTTTTGAGCAGTGTATATAACATCTGAATACCGGCACTCACTGAATAATATTCATATGTTGAGCCGGGTGCCTTCCATAAGCTGGACCAGTCCGTGATCCCTCTCCATGTATAATTCCCAAACAGCAGCACTCTGAAATAAAGGTACTCCTTACAGCATAGCTTAAGGCAGTGCTGCACTGTAAAGAGTACCCTTATTTTGGAGTGCCACCATTTGGGAATTTTATATAAATATATCACTTCCTCTCTTCTGACATATGCTCCATTATCTTAGGTGATTTCCTCATCCCAATCAATATTTCCACAAAATCCCCTGCCTCTAAACTCTTTAATGACTCTTTAATCTTGGCTTAGTTTCTCCCTGTGGACCACCACGCCCTCCTATAGCTGGAGCCATATTAGTTGTGGCTCCGTCTGTGCCTAGGCATGCCCGCCTAGGCAAGCCTAGGACTCAGCATCTCTGTCTCCGACTGGGCATGCACGCCCCGTGATGGAGATGCGCCCCATTCACTAGAATCGCAGAGCATCTCCATCTGGGCTGGCGCGCGCTCCCAGATGGAGAAGCTCTCCTATTCTATGAATGCACAATACAAGTATGAGTCAGAAATAGTAAGCAAACACTGAGGTTTAATTTCACCAACAGTGTCCTACAATACTTGTATGAGTAGGAAATAAAATATATTACTGTGATACCACATTCAGCCACAGCATCACACAATACGTGTGTGCATCAGAAATAGTAATCGAAAACACTACGGTTGACCTTCACCAACGGTGTTGCACAATACGTGTATGAGTAGGAAATAAAATATATTATTGTAGTACCACCTTCACTCACAGTGTCACACAATACATGTGTGCGTCAAAAATAGTAATCAAACACTGCAGTTGACAATCACCTACAGAGTTGCATAATACTTGTATGAGTACGAAATAATAATATTCTGTGCTCTGACTGGCAGTGTCACAGTACTTATGAAAATAAAATAAAATGTATATAGTACACTGGGGTACAGCACAAACAAAAAAAAAATTATAGTTATATTTTTAGGCTTTTTGTTTTTAGCTTTTGTAATTTTAATTTTACACTGGGGTGGAGCCTCTGGATGGATGCACAGACCACCCCTTTCAGATACAGCAGACAGAACACCCCTGGACTGAGACAGCAGACAAAGCACCCCACGTCAGACAACACAGTACTGAGATGGACACAGCAGACAGAGAAAGCACCCCTTTTTCAGATACAGCGGACAAGGAGAGCACCTCTTCCAGATACAGGTGACAGAGCACATCTTTCAGATACAGCAGACAGAGCACCTGCCCTACGCCAGACAAAACAACACTGGAGACAGACATATCCGCCCAGTACACTCTCCACAGAGTGAAGATGGCGCTGATCACCGGGGACGTTTATAGAATCCAAAACCCGCTAGAATCTGACAGCGGGATGATAAAGTTTGGTCTCCATTTGGGATCAGAGTAAGGCAGGAAGTCCCGAGCCAGATTCGGATCCTGCCTCGGATTCCAACCGGACCCGCTCATCTCTAATTTTTCTACAACATTCCATAAAAGCTGCACTGAGCTGTTTTGGTAATAAATGTACTGAATTGGCTTCTGCAAAAAACATTGTCATAGAAGATTCAAGAGTGATTTAGGTAGAGGTGCTGATAACTGCTAAAGAGCAGAGAAAATACTGTACCTGTACTTTTCTATACCTATACACCCTTATCCTGTACATAACAGAAAGGGGAGTTACACGTAATAGTAAACTATTTCTTAATATACATTAAAACTTCAATGCACAGCACATAGTAAACAAATATAACACAATATATAAACACAAATAGGTGGAATATCACATTGTATTATGAACTGCTGTAAGTACTGTACTACACAAAAACAGAAATCACATGGGAATACACAATAATAATTATTAACAAATAAAGCCTATATATTATTATGATTTAACTCTGCTGATATGAGATAATTGATACTGTACATAAAATAACAAGCATCTATTTGAAAATAGATTAATATATACACTGTATACTTATGGTTTAACAGCAATAGCTTGTCCCATTGTTAACCTGTTAGGGAACAAAGTTAAGAGTACTGTTCATCACGCTCTAATATATCTCTGACAGGGACATGTTCAGTTAGTGAAAACCACCTCTAGACCTACTCCTGTGTCCCATGTATCTGTATTTAACTATAAATAACAATTGCAGGAAATGTTTTCATTAAGTCCTGCGATTGCCACCATATTGAGTTTATAGATCCAATGGGTCTCAAGCTGAAGAAGTTATTCCTCGTCGAACATGTGGTGCCCCCATTCCCTACTGGCCGGCCTGGCCCATCGTGGCTTTTATCTTGGTGTATTCTATAAAGGTATGTGATTGTATTGTCTCTGTATCCTGACGAAAGTTTTTAATAATAAAACTGAAACGTTGATTGATTAAAAGGTACGTAGTTGCTATTACATTACATTGGAGTATAAAGTTATAGGAGTGCCGCTCTACATCTTCAGCTTAAATCATAGAATTTGGGGGTAATTTTGATCCCATAGTATTATTAACCTCAATAACCATAATTTCCACTCATTTCCAGTCTATTCTGAACACCTCACACCTCACAATATTATTTTTAGTTCTAAAATTTGCACCGAGGTCGCTGGATGACTAAGCTAAGCGACCCAAGTGGGCGGCACAAACACCTGGCGCATCTAGGAGTGGCACTGCAGTGTCAGACAGGGTGGCACTTAAAAAAATTGGCCCCAAACATCACATGATGCAAAGATAAAAAAAAAGAGGTGCAAGATGGAATTGTCCTTGGGCCCTCCCACCCACCCTTATGTTGTATAAACAGGACATGCACACTTTAACAAACCCATAATTTCAGCGACAGGGTCTGCCACACGACTGTGGCTGAAATGACTGGTTGGTTTGGGCCCTCTCCAAAAAAGAAGCAATGAATCTCTCCTTGCACAAACTGGCTCTACAGAGGCAAGATGTCGACCTAATCCTCATCCTCTGATGCCTCACCCCTTTCACTGTGTACATCCCCCTCATCACAGAGTATTAATTTGTCCCCACTGGAATCCACCATCTCAGGTCCCTGTGTACTTTCTGGAGGCAAATGGTGGTAAATGTCTCCACGGAGGAATTGATTATAATTAATTTTGATGAACATCATCTTCTCTACATTTTGTGGAAGTAACCTTGTACGCCGATCGCTGACAAGGTGACCAGCTGCACTAAACACTCTTTCGGAGTACACACTGGAGGGGGGCAACTTAGGTAAAATAAAGCCAGTTTGTGCAAGGGCCTCCAAATTGCCTCTTTTTCCTGCCAGTATATGTATGGACTGTCTGACGTGCCTACTTGGATGCTGTCACTCATATAAACCTCCATTCTTTCAATGGTGACAGAATCATATGCAGTGACAGTAGACGACATGTCAGTAATCGTTGGCAGGTCCTTCAGTCCGGACCAGATGTTAGTTTGCACTCCTGACTGCCCTGCATCACTGCCAGTGGGTGGTTTTGGAAATCTGATCCTTTTCCTGGCAGCTCCAGTCGCGGTAGAAAATGAAGAAGGAGCTGTTGGCGGGTCACGTTCTGCTTGACTTGACAAGTGTCTCACCGGCAGGTCTTTGAACATCTGCAGACTTGTGTCTGCCGGAAAGAGAGATACAACGTAGGTTTTAAATATAGGATCGAGCACGGTGGCCAAAATGTAGTGCTCTGATTTCAACAGATTGACCACCCGTGAATCCTGGTAAAGCGAATTAAGGGCTCCATCCAATAGTCCCACATGCCTAGCGGAATCGCTCTGTTTTAGCTCCTCCTTCAATGTCTCCAGCTTCTTCTGCAAAAGCCTGATGAGGGGAATGACCTGACTCAGGCTGGCAGTGTCTGAACTGACTTTACGTGTGGCAAGTTCAAAGGGTTGCAGAACCTTGCACAACGTTGAAATCATTCTCCACTGCGCTTGAGTCAGGTGCATTCCACCTCCTTTGCCTATATCATAGGCAGATGTATAGGCTTGAATGGCCTTTTGCTGCTCCTCCATCCTCTGAAGCATATAGAGGGTTGAATTCCACCTCGTTACCACCTCTTGGTTCAGCTGATGGTGGGGCAGGTTCAGGAGTGTTTGCTGGTGCTCCAGTCTTCGGCACACAGTGGTTGAATGCCGAAAGTGGCCCCGACAGCATCTCTTGCACGCCCCTGTCGTTTTTAAAAAAATTCTGCACCACCAAATTCATTGTATGTGCAAAACATGGGACGTGCTGGAATTTGCCCACATATAATGCACGCACAATATTGGTGGCGTTGTCTGATGTCACAAATCTCCAGGAGAGTACAATTGGGGTAAGCCAATCTGCGATGATGTTCCTCAGTTTCCGTAAGAGGTTGTCAGATGTGTGCCTCTTATGGAAAGCGGTGATACAAAGCGTAGCCTGCCTAGGAACGAGTTGGAGTTTGCGAGATGCTGCTACTGGTGCTGCCACTGCTGTTGTTGCTGTGGGAGGCAATACATCTACCCAGTGGGCTGTCACAGTCATATAGTCCTGAGCCTGCCCTGCTCTACTTGTCCACATGTCCGTGGTTAAGTGGACATTGGGTACAACTGCATTTTTTAGGACACTGGTGAGTCTTTTTCTGACGACTGTGTACATTCTCGGTATCGCCTGCCTAGAGAAGTGGAACCTAGATGGCATTTGGTACTGGGGACACACTACCTCAAGAAATTCTCTAAGTCCCTGTGAACTAACGGTGGATACCGGACGCACGTCTAACACCAACACAGCTGCCAAGGCCTGAGTTATCCGCTTTGCAACAGGATGACTGCTGTGATATTTCATCTTCCTTGCAAAGGACTGTTGGACAGTCAATTGCTTACTGGAAGTAGTACAAGTGGTCTTCCGACTTCCCTTCTGGGATGACGATCGACTCCCAGCAGCAACAACAGCAGCACCAGCAGCAGTAGGCGTTACACTCAAGGATCCATCGGAGGAATCCCAGTTAGGAGAGAACTCGTCAGACTTGCCAGTGACATGGCCTGCAGGACTATTGGCGTTCCTGTCTAAGAAGGAAATTGACACTGAGGGAGTTGGTGGTGTGGTTTGCACTGGGAGCTTAGTTACAAGAGGAAGAAGGGATTTAGTTGTCAGTGGACTGCTTCCGCTGTCACCCAAAGTTTTTGAACTTGTCAATTACTTCTGATGAATGCACTCCAGGTGACGTATAAGGGAGGATGTTCCTAGGTGGTTAACGTCCTTACCCCTACTTATTACAGCTTGACAAAGGCAACACACGGCTTGACACCTGTTGTCCGCATTTCTGTTAAAATAATTCCACACCGAAGAGGTGATTTTTTTTGTATTTTGACCAGGCATATCAATGGCCAAATTCATCCCACGAACAACAGGTGTTTTCCCGGGTGCCTGACTTAAACAAACCACCTCACCATCAGAATCCTCCTGGTCAATTTCCTTCTCAGTGCCAGCAACACCCATATCCTCATCCTGGTGTACTTCAACAGTGACATCTTCAATTTGAATATCAGGAACTGGAATGTGGGTGCTCTTTCCAGCACTTGCAGGGGGCGTGCAAATGGTGGAAGGAGCCACCTCTTCCCGTCCAGTGTTGGGTAGGTCAGGCATCGCAACCGACACAAATGGACTCTCCTTGGGGATTTGTGATTTAGAAGAACGCACAGTTCTTTGCTGTGCTCTTGCCAGCTTAATGCTTTTAATTTTTCTAGCGAGAGGATGAGTACTTCCATCCTAATGTGAAGCTGAACCACTAGCCATGAACATAGGCCAGGGCCTCAGCCGTTCCTTGCCACTCTGTGTTGTAAAAGGCATATTGGCAAGTTTACGCTTCTCCTCAGATGCTTTTAATTTAGATTTTTGGGTCATTTTACTGAACTTTAGTTTTTTGGATTTTACATGCTCTCTACTATGACATTGGGCATCGGCCTTGGCAGACGACGTTGATGGCATTGAATCATCTCTGCCATGACTAGTGGCAGCAGCTTCAGCACTAGGTGGAAGTGGATCTTGATCTTTCCCTATTTTACCCTCCAAATTGTTGTTCTCCATTTTTTAATGTGTGGAATTATATGCCAGTAATATATCAATAGCAAGGGCCTACTGTACTGTACTACTATATATATACTGGTGGTCCCCAAAATGCTGCACTGTACTACTATACTGCTCACAAACAATGCAGCACAGATATGGATACTTGAAGTGACACATAGCTGCAAGATACAGCAATGGCCTAATGTACTGTGCTACTATATATATATACTTATGGTCCACAAAATGCTGCACTGTACTATTATACTGCTCACAAACAATGCAGCACAGATATGGATACTTGAATTGACACAGAGCTGCAAGATACAGCAATGGCCTACTGTACTGTACTACTATATATATATATATATATGTATATATATATATATTGGTGGTCCCCAAAATGCTGCACTGTACTACTATACTGCTCACAAACAATGCAGCACAGATATGGATACTTGAAGTGAACGGAGCTGCAAGATACAGCAATGGCCTACTATACTGTACTACTATATATATACTGGTGGTTCCCAAAATGCCACACTGTACTACTATACTGCTCACAAACAATGCTGCACAGATATGGATACTTGAAGTGACACGGAGCTGCAAGATACAGCAATGGCCTACTGTACTGTACTCTATATATATATATATATATATATATATATACTGGTGGTCCACAAAATTCTGCACTGTACTACTATACTGCTCACAAACAATGCAGCACAGATATGGATACTTGAAGTGACACGGAGCTGCAAGATACAGCAATGGCCTACTGTACTGTACTACTATATATATACTGGTGGTCCACAAAATGCTGCACTGTACTACTATACTGCTCATAAACAATGCAGCACAGATATGGATACTTGAAGTGACACAGAGCTGCAAGATACAGCAATGGCCTACTGTACTGTACTACTAAATATACTGGTTGTCCATAAAATGCTGCACTGTACTACTATACTGCTCACAAACAATGCAACACAGATATGGATACTTGAAGTGACACGGAACTGCAAGATACAGCAATGGCCTACTGTACTGTACTACTATATATCTGGTAGTCCCCAAAATGCTGCACTGTACTACTATATAGTATACTGGTTGTCCAGAAAATGCTGCACTGTACTACTATACTGCTCACAAACAATGCAGCACAGATATGGATACTTGAATAGACACAGAGCTGCAAGATACAGCAATGGCCTACTGTACTGTACTATATATATATATATATATATATATATATATACTGGTGGTCCCCAAAATGCTGCACTGTACTACTATACTGCTCACAAACAATGCAGCACAGATATGGATACTTGAAGTGACACGGAGCTGCAAGATACAGCAATGGCCTACTATACTGTACTACTATATATATACTGGTGGTTCCCAAAATGCCACACTTTACTACTATACTGCTCACAATCAATGCAGCACAGATATGGATACTTGAAGTGACACATGGAACTGCAAGATACAGCAATGGCCTACTGTACTGTACTACTATATATCTGGTGGTCCCCAAAATGCTGCACTGTACTACTATATAGTATACTGGTCACACAACAATGCAGCAGATATTGAGCACTGATCATCAGGAGACTGTCTAGAATGGAGTCTGACATGGAGCTGCAAGATACAGCAATGGCCTACTGTACTGTACTACTATAATACTGGTGGTCACCACAATGCAGCACACTGAGCACAGATATTTGCAGCACACAGAGCACAGATATTAAGCTTTTCAGGCAGAGAACGTAGCCACGTCCTCTCCGCTCAACCTTCAATGCACGAGTGAAAATGGCGGCGAATCGCGGCTCTTTATATGGAACACGAATCTCGCGAGAATCCGACAGCGGGATGCTGACATTCGGCCTCGTTCGGGCTAACCGAGCAAGGCAGAAAGATCCGAGGCTTCCTTGGACCCGTGAAAAACACGTGAAGTTCAGAGGGGTTCGGATCTCGACGAACCGAACCCGCTCATCTCTAATATATATATATATTTATATATATAATATATATATATATATATATTTATATTAAAAAACACTTGAATAAAATGGATATTGATCTATACGGCAAATGCTCATTACCGACAACACAAATTAGTAGGCCCCGGTTCCATAAAAAGCCATATATATGATTAATAATGGATTTTATGACATAGCAGGTCATCAGAATGTATTTTTCAGCTGTAGTTCACTAGCCAGCGGTATGCTACTATCTCCAGCTCCTGTTGTTATAGCTCATTATCTGTATGCACAAGCCATCCTGAGTGTGAAGTCTCTGTTGCACCATAGAGCTTGTTGGCTAAAGGTGAGTAATTGCAAATACTGTGTGATGGGAAGTGGAAGGGAGGCCGTGGCTGCACTCTGCTATCTGTCTCCATATTGTGCGCTGTCAATAGGTAGAGTGAACCTCGATTGATAAAGGAAATGCCTTCTGTCCTTAACGCATTTCTCCACCATTCAATCCTGTAGGTTTCTTCAGAAGGAGAGTTAATATCCTGTGGTCCAGGTAAGCTCTTTTTATAGGCAATCCAATGTCTCAATTCACAATCAGCCTATTGTTTGCACCTGGAGAGTGTATTCTGAAGCAACTAACATATGTGGAGTTAATTAGTATCGGTCTAATAAACCTTGTTTTACTTTATTCTAAAAGAGTTTTCATATTATAAAAATGTATAAGGCATCACTAAGAAACAAGTTGGTGAATCAATATTTCATCAGAAAAAGATTTTAACAAATGCAGTAGATATAGCAGTCAAACTTCAATATTGATAGGTTCCAACAGCAGAATTTATCCATAGGTCTCATAGCCTAGTGGACTAAGGCACCAATAGATTTAGCACAGGGATCTGGGTTTGATCCTCACATAGCATTTCTATTTTTTACAAAGATTTTTTTATTAATAAATTAATCCGAAATGCTTATCACTTTTTCCTCCATTAATTATGGGTATCTAGAAGGACATCTATACACATCCTATCCAAGGAACATAATAAACATGCAGTTTTATTCTCCATTTCAATACTTAATTCTAATAAAAGCATGACAAACAAATCTCATGGTAAATGTGTGATGTAACACATCTGGACCATTGGTGTGCTATATAGCAGAATACATGTTTAGTCTCCCATATTCATATTATATCAGCATATAAGTTTTCTCATTCTTTTGAAACCATTTTCATCATTAAGTTCCGAAATTGTGACTCTACTATAGACTGTATAGTCTAGTGGGTTGGGGAGCTTGTTTACCATATGCAGAGACCCGGGTCAACAATAACACATTCAGACCAGGGAAAAACTAAACTAAAGTGTATGCTGTCAAATGCATGAAGCCTAACAAGTAAAATTGGGAATTTATAATCAATATCATAGGCATTTTGGAGACATGGTGGGATGATTCTCACGACTGGGCAGCAAATTTGGAAGGAGATAGAACTAACTAAATGGAAGGGGGTGTATATCTTTATGTTAAGCCATTTTAAAAAACATATTTAAAGGAGGTTATTTACGAGGGGACTGGAGATAATGTGGAGTCATTATGGGTTCAGATTTCTAATGGGGGAAAGATGCAAAAAGCTACTAGTGGGGACATGCTACAAACCGCCAGATATTATTGTGACTGAATAATTACAACTCTTGCAGCAAATAAAAAAAACTGCAGGAATGGGGGAGGTCATAATCATTGGGGATTTTAATTATCTGGGCATACTGTAAAATGGAACACCGAATCAGGAAATACAGCTAGGAGAAATAGGTTCTTAAATATGCTAAAAGATCACTACTTGTCTCAAATAATTAAGAAACCAACTAGACTTATTACTATACTTGATCTAGTACACACCAATAATGTGGAGATTATATCAAATATTAAAGTAAGGGAGACCTTGCAAAATAGCGATCATAATATGGTCACCTTCGATATTAGCTTTCAAAAACATCAATAAAAGGGTCCAACTTAGAGTTTTAACCTTAGAAAAGCTAATTTCAACATGCTGAAATGAGCACTAAAAGGACATAGATTGGGAAATTTACTTTCATGGTAAGAATATGGCTGAAATGTGGGATACTTTTAAAATTTAGCTCAATAAGTACACTCATATGTTCATTCCCATGGGCAGCAAAAGCAGGAGTATTAAATTAAAACCGATGTGACTTAATAAGAAGGTTAAGGAAGAAATGGATAAAAAGAGGCGTGCTTTCAAAGCGTTTAAATTGGATGGGAAGGCAGGATCATTCAAGTACAAGGAATGTAACAAATAATGTAAAAAAGAAATCAGAGCAGCTAAAATAGAAAATTAAAAGCAAATCACCAAGGAGATTAAAACAAATCCTAAAATGTTTTTTAAGTATATAAACAGTAAAGTAAGGAAAATATAGGTCCCTTAAAGGGCGAGTTGGGTGTCTTGATAAATGATAAAAAAGATAAAGCAGATTTAGTGAACAATGTTTTTTCATCAGTGTTTACTAGAGAGGACCAGTTGGTGGGAGTAGTGCACAACAAAAGCCATGATAACATCCCGTTGCTAAGTATTTGGTTAACTGAGGAAGTAATCCAGGAGAGATTAAGTAAAATTAAGATAAATAAATCTCCTTGTCCGGATGGACTTCACCCAGGGGTGCATATGGAGCTTAACTCAGAACTAGCAAGGCCCTTATATTTGATTTTCTATTATTCAATTACATCAGGCATGATACCAAAGGACAGGAAAATAGTAGAAGTAGTCTTAATACTTAAAAAGGGAATTAAAATGCATCCCAGTAACTATAGACCAGTAAACTAGATATCTACAGTGGGGAAAATACCGGAAGGTATAATAAGGAACAGCATACAGGAGTAACTGGAAACCTCCAAGGTTATTAATAGGAACCAGCATGGTTTTGTGAGGGACAGGTCATATCAAACTAACTTAATTAGGTTCTATGAGAAAGTGAGTGAAAATATTGATCAGGGAAAGGCAGTGGATGTGGTGTATTTAGATTTTGCAAAAGCCTTCGACACAGTGCCACACATGAGACTGATTTTCAAATTAAGAGAGCTTGGTTTAGGAATCACTATTTGTTCTTGGATAAGAACTTGGTTGGATAATAGGGAACAGCGAGTGCTGGTTAATGGGATGTTTTCCGACTGGGTCCTAGTACTCAGTGGAATACTGCAAGGGTCCGTACTCGGGCCACTACTGTTTAACATATTTATTAGTGACCTAGGAGAAGGTCTGAAAAGCACAGTGTCAGTTTTTGCAGATGATACTAAATGTCAACTTGCACCTCTCATCTCGCAAATCGCACCTAATTTGCATCTAATTGGATTGACCCCTTAAAGTATATGCAGTAACATGCATAACAACAAAAGAACAATTTTGAAATTTTTAAGAAAAAAAAATCATAATTATGCTAAAAAATTAATTTAATGTTCAAAATTAGAAAATAGAAATCATATGAAGCAAAGACAGGAGGAAATATGTATATAAGGGCTAATACATTTGAAAATAAATATTTTATAGAAAGAATGAGAGAGCTGTTTTCCTTGACAAAAGAGACACACCTTAATACAGTATACAAAAAGGGCAATCTAATTGGAAGCTTAATGGAGAGTGGGGAGTATAGATACAGTATATGGATTTTTAAAAGAATGAACAAATATGCTAACAAATGAATGCATGGAACAAAGAAATAGCTGAAAGTTTACCGTAAAACTGAAATAAACAATGAATTATGCAGTTGCATAAGATTGGCTGAACAGGGCAAAAAATCTTTTGGTTTTCTGACATACGGCTTTCCTGGAAAATGCCAAAAAGTACAGTGACTTGGGTTTTGCTGTGGATCTTATGAAATTGCTTGATAATACAAATGGGGCTAGACAATATGCTTACAAATATGATTGATAAATGTGCAATGCAAAAATGGATTAATGATCAAGCTATACATAGGACATAGCAAGACAAAGTATTCCATTAATGCTATACAGGCAGTGAAAGGTATAATTAACAAAATGCTAGCTGGATGTAAGGCATCAGCTATAATATTTACTCTGACAGCACTAACTAAACTTCATAAAATATAAATAAAGGGTTGTACAAATCAGTTAAGTTACTTATTTAAATCTACATACAATATAAATGATATTTGAGTCTGTAATAAGAGCAGTTATAGAACATCATGCACTGTGTCGTAACTAGACATTTTAGCGATGTGTACAAGAAACAGAATCGGAAGCCCCCCAATATTAATTAATATAGGGCCAGTGCGTGCCTTGGGTGCATGTCTAAATTATAGGGGCATGGCTTAGTGTGGAAGGGGCGTGGCCACAAAATAATACCGATTCATATTACACAGTAGTCTCCATTATTCAAATTACACTGCACAGAAGTGCCACTTGCACACAGGTAGTGCCCCCTTTTACGTATTACTCCAGGTAGAGCTGCTATCACACATTATGGCAGGCAGAGCTCCCTTTTACACATTGCGGCAGGTAGAGTCCCCCCTTTACATGTTACGGCAGGCAGAGCCCCCTTTTACATGTTACAGCAGGCAGAGCTTCCGTTTACACATTACGGCAGGCAGAACTCCCTTTTACACATTACGCCAATCAGAGTCCCCTTTTACACAATACTGCAGGCAGAGTCCCCTTTTACACAGTACGGCAGGTAGAGTCCCCTTTTAGACATTACGGCAGGTAGAGTCATGATAGATAGAGAGAGAGGGGGAGAGAGAGATAGGGTTGGGAAGGAGAGAGAAAGAAAGAAAGGTGGCAGGTAGAAAGAGAGTGGTGGGAAGGAGACAGACACAGATAGGGGTGGGATGGGGAGAGATGATGGCTCAAGTGCAGGCAGCTATGACGGCAGTGGAGGGATGTTCCTTTGCTGGTAATGGCTGTAGCTGCAGCACACTACAGAATCAGAGCTGCTGCCACTCTGTCCTCCCGGCATCCCCTGGGCAACAAAGATGCTTACTACTGCCAGAAGCTGGAAGGAGGGGGAGGTGATGCCTGGTTCCCTCTTAGATGAGTGACACTTAAATCAAATAGTCTGGCAGTCAGGGTAAGCTGGACGAGAGGGGTGGAGCACATGGGGACCATAGTCTGTCTACCCAGCGATGTCTGCTGTAATGTGCACACTCCTTTACTGTACCCATCTCATTCCCTTCACTACCCTCAATATGTGACTATATTGCTTTCTCCTTTCTCAACACCAGCCTCTATATTTTTACTTCCTCTTTAGCTACCTCATTCCCCATCTAGTTCCATTTTACCTGACTACAACTTCCCCCCTCATTTCAATCACCCTCTTCTTTACCTCAATCTATCCCTTCTTCATTTTCTCTCCCTCTTTAACAGCATCAATAGTTTTAACATCTCCCCATGTACTTGCCTCATTGTTTTTTTCTTCAACTTTCTTCCCTCCTTCAGTGCTAGTAAAATAGCAGCTCGCCTCACACAGACAGTATTGCCCAAGAAAGAATACCCCAGAGTCAGTAATGGGTTCCAGAGCTGACTGATGATGAATGGTGGATGGGGCCGGTTCTAGAGCCCGGTATAGCCCCCTTAAAAAAAATCTGTTTTTTGTGTGTAGTACATAAAAATACTCCTTACCTATATGGTGGTTTCTCTGCAACGGGGAACCTTTGAAGAAACTGATACTCCATGGGAAGATGGTGTCTTCAGTTGCTATTCATGCAGGAGATCACCTGGTCCAGAAGATGCCTGATTGTGTAGGAAATGGAATATAACCAATGTCATCATCATATAACAGAGGTTCAATGAGACTCATACCCTCTGTGTCAACACTTGCCCCGTGTCCCCAGTCTCCTGCCCCTCCAGCCTTTTGCCCAGTCTTTTCAGTCATCTGTCTTTCCTGCTACTACCCTGTCAACTCATCTCCGTCCATCACTCTAGCTTCCTGTAACTGCATTCTCCTGTCCCCATGTTACTGCAGCCATCCTGTCCCCATGTAAATGCACTCCCCCTGCACCCATGTAAATGCACCCCCCTCCTTTCCCCATGTAAATGCACCACCGTGTCCCCAAGTAAACGCACTCCCCCCTCCTGTCCCCATGTAAATGCACTCCCCCTGCCCCAATGTAAATTCACCCCTCTGTTACCACGTAAATGCATCCCCCATTCCATTCCCATGCAAATGCACCCCCTCCTGTACCCTATAAATGCACCCCCCGTCCCCATATAAATGCACTTAACCTGCCTCCATGTAAATGCACCCCCCTCCTGTCCCCATGAAAATGCACCACTCTGTCCCCTGTGAGACCCCTCCAACTTACATCTGTCTCGGACACTCTGCATGCTCTGCTACTCAGTCCTCTCAGTGTCACACTGGCTGGTACTGCTGTGCTGGGGTGGGCAGAAACTGGGCAATGGAGCTGAGGCGCCTGCGGCTGGGGTATGCTGGTGGGTCCTCCTTGCTCCATACAGCGGAGCTGAGGCAGTCTGTGCCGGAAAATGCTGGTGGGTCCTCCCTGCTCTATACAGCGGAGCTGAGGCAGTCTGTGGTGGGGAAATGCTGGCAGGTCCTCCCTGCTCCGTACAGTGGAGCTGAGGCAGTCTGTGGTGGGGAAATGCTGGCGGGTCCTCTCTGCTCCGTACAATGGAGCGGAGGCGGCTGGGGTATGCTGGCGGGTCCTCCTTGCTCCAATGCTCCAAGGTGGACTGCGGCCGGCTGGCTTTCCGTGCTGCAGCACTTTAGTGCTTGACATCATGGCGCTGCATGAACTGTGCCATATTCATTCCAATAAGATAAATCAATGTTTGAAGGTTATTATTACCTTACAGTGAGAAATATAGCTAGAATATCAATTATGTGGTGGTAACATTGAATACAAAAAATACATAAAAATGTAGCAGCCTTCTTAAATATAGCAGCAGTCGCTACTGTATTAATTTTAAATGTATTAACCAAAAAGGCAGTCATGTAGCTAATAACAGTCAATACAGCTGTAGTATGGTGGAACACAATGAGACGTTATCAGAAAAGTGAGGATTATAATGATCGGCAGTTTAAGAAACACACAGAAGGAAATGTTGAAACATACAGTACTTGGATAATAAATTTAAAAATCAGTAATAAATAAGAAATTTGTATAACTGAAGCATTTGCTGGAATACAATGCAATAATGTAATGCAAATGAACAAGTATTTTATGTAAGTGTATAAAGTACCTTAGTATCTTTATAGTGCTTCCAATCCAGGGTGTACATTAATGTGTGCATTTTACACAATATTATTCTTTTATGAGCAGTAACACATTAGCTTTGATATAACATTATCTAAAGATCAACATAGTTGACAAGTTAGTCTTTGAACAAGTTAAACAACAAACCATTTCAAAGGTCTGTTATATGAGATGTGGTCATTAAGTCGACAACACTCAGGTCGACCACTATTGGTCAACATGCTTTAGGTTGACAAGGTTTCTAGGTTGACATGGTCCTTAGGTCGACATGTTCTAGGTCGACATTAGTTTTTCACAATATTTTTCATTTTTTGACCTTTTTCATACTTTACAATCCACGTGGACTACAAATGGGTATGGTAACCTGTGCAGAGCATAGCGAGGCACCTTGCCTGAAGCATGGCGAGCAAAGGGAGCCATGCAAGGGGACACAGTTCACTAATTGGGGTTCCTGGTCACTCTATGAAGAAAACGACACCAAAAAAATAAAAAAACTCATGTTGACCTTTTGTCATGTCGACCAGGAACATGTCAACCTAGGGACCATGTCGACTTAGAAACCCTGTCGACCGATTGAGTGTCGACCAATAGTGGTCAACCTAATGACTGTCGACCTAAGTTTGGTCGACCCAATGATCCAGACCCTGTTATATAAACTTAAAGCTGGCATTAAACTGATGACCAATATTAAAGCTGGATTTTAGGTACATTTATTAGTTACTGTATCTCAATAACATGCTCAAAAGATACAATTTATCTATTTAACTTATTTGAAGAAAGTATGAGCATCTCAACCATTTAATGAGATACAAAAGATATATAAAAGATGAAAGACTGTAAGGATTTGAGAGATAATAATAAGTTACAACTATAAAGAGACAAATTGTTATAGAAAATGACTTGCTATTCAGCAATAGAAGCAGAAATACATAAAGTTTAATATAGTCCAAAGTATAACAAGCAATAGAAGAAAGAGACTGTGTGCTCTTACAATAATAATAATAATAATAATAATAATAATACCTTTATTGTCATTGATGTTCACAAGTAACAATCAACTAAACTTTGGACATGAGCAGAGAACCTGGTAACAATCCTACAGTAGTTAGAGTTTATAAAGAATTAAATGAATAGTTTTTTAAATAGGTTCATTAATAGAAGATACACAACACATTTTAAATAACACTTTATTTTTTATCACTACAACAACATTTAGGGGGATATTGAATTGACCTTGAAAATTTATATGCCCAAAAAAAGTTTTTTTTTAAATGATTATTTTTACTGTACCAATGATTTTTTTTCTCCATATCCAACTATATATATATATTTTTTTTTATTTATTTTTTTTGGGGGGGGGGGGGGGGGGGTTGTTCTATTTTTGGTCAAAAACACAAATAATCCATGAAGTTCCCACTGATAGGGCTGGTTATCATGGTTTTTGTTTTGTGTGCTTGAGGCACGTGAAACTAAATCCCCGATAACTGCCACCATCGGGGGCAATTGAATTTCCCCAGTGGGGTTAATTAGCCATTATAAATTACAGGACTGTTTGCTATGAATAGCATGCTGCAAATGTCCGATGGGCACATGCGTATGCATCTGCCCCCATTTAAATCAACTGTGTGGTCACATGCTGTGACTGAGTGCAGCAAGCTGCATAGAATCAATGCCATATGCATGTGCATTGCTGCAGGCAATTATATGCACAATGGGGGTCATTCCGACCCAATCACTCGCTGCAGTTCATTGCAGCGCAGCATTTGGGTCGGATCTGCGCATGCGCCGATGCCGCAGTGCGCCGCTGCATGCCGGACGGCCTAAGGCCGTCATTCCCTAGTGAACACCTGATTGACAGGCAGAGGAGGTCACTGGGCGGGAGGGGGCAGAACGGCGGTGTTTGGCCGCCATTTTGGGGGCGTGGTCCAGCCAATGCAGGCGTGGCCGGCCCGCACGAAGGGCAGGCCGAAGCAGCTGCGTGACATCACACGCAGCCACTGCGACCAGGGACAGCGACAAGCAACTCCTGGTCAGCCGCAGGAGCTGCGCTGGCCGGGAGTTACTCAACAAGTGCAAAAACATCGCTGCTGTGCGATGCTTTTGTACTTGTGGGGGGATGGGGGGCGGACAGAAATGCGGGGCGGACTAGTCCTGTGCTGGGCGTCCCCCCACATGTCTGGGAACATGATCGTAGCTGTGATAAATTTAGCAGTTGGGCAAAACCATGTGCACTGCAGGGGGCGGCAGATATAACATGTGCACAGAGAGTTAGATTTGGTTGGGGTGTGTTGAATCTAAAATCTAAATTGCAGTGTATAAATAAAGCAGCCAGTATTTACCCTGCACAGAAACAAAATAACCCACCCCAATCTATCTGTCCCACCTGCAGTGCACATGGTTTTGCCCAACTGCTAACAAATTTGCTGATGCCACCAACTCCGAATTACCCCCAATGAACGGGGACACATCTATATGTCAAATTAATAATAGCAGTGGCGATAAATTAAGTAATCGAGAGTGAGTCCAATGTCGAGGATAAAAGTCTCTAACCCAGAAGTGAAGCCCTCTACTGAAATGCCTATCCTGAACTTCAGGTGTTTGTCTTTTTAGCAGAATCCTACATTTCATATAGGAGATAATTCTGTAATAAGTGAGACAACAGGCACCTCCTAGTGCAATAAATTAGTGATATTTGGAAATACATTTAAGGTGTTACCAAATGCAAATGTACTGTATGATGTGATTAACCCAAAGAATTGCTTTGGGTATAACTCATTTGTTAATTAACTGTAATCTTTCAACAGGTTACTCTAAATGTTTTAGGAACTCCAAAGCATATTGAGTAATACATTGAAAAAATACGTTTATTACACACACAAAAATATTAAGCATTCATTTAAATTAGTGTACAACAGTTTAGTGCAAATAGAGCTAATCTGAACAAATGGAACAATATAGCCAAAGGAAAGGAAGAATCCCAAACAGGAGAACTGTCTGAATGTGATTGCCTATATAATGTGTTCTGGACTTCATCAAGAGAACAATAATGAAGAAGTGAAAGACAAGGTAAGAAAAAAGAGAAAAGAGGAAGCAGGCTGACAAGGCATGGCACAACATGAGTACATTTTGTGAGTTTCGGTCAGTGCACTGTTTGGGCTGTACGTGATGTGCGGCAACTAGTGAAAATTGAATTGGGTAGAAAATTGAAATGGGAAGGTAAAAATAAGCAAAATTGACCAAAAAATGACAAAAATCAACCTTCCGATCCCACTGACAGCAGCAGTGGAGGGAATATTCTCTTCCCTGCCACTGCAAACACTATCTATCTGACTGGTTGCATCCTCTGTGACCAGGTCAGATAAGACACTTGCTGGAATGGTCGAATCTGAGCACGCACATCATAAAATCATGCATGATATTCTCCACCAAACAAGTCTGATTACAACTCTGCAGTAGCTCCATTACCATGAAGGCCGAGTGACATGGTAATGTCTACGGAAACAGATGTACCGGGCCACAAGCTCCTAAGGTGCCCAGCCCCCTTTCCTGCCATGCAATCAATGCCCAATCAACAGGGAATCTGCCAAAGTAGCAGCAGTAGAGGCTGCATCTCCCAGCAGCATCAGCTACCGGACCCCTCCAGGCAAGCAAGACTGCAAGGGAGGAGGGGGCTGATAGGGAGATGAGGAAGGAGGTGTCTTCAGCCAGTGGAAAGAAGTGCTCAGTGCACTGAAATCACAAATAATGGAAAATAAAAGTATAAATCAGGAAGCTACAGATCAGTGGCTAACTATATATGTGTCTCCACACAGCCCACCTTCCACAGCAGGGAGGTAATGAAAGACAAAAAGTTTAGTGACAATGTGTAATAGGTCACAAAGAAGCCACTGAGGGGATGGGCATGTATGAAAACAGGGGCGTTTTAACAGAGGAAGGAGTCCATGTGCCGACACTGGGTGTGCTCCATCCTATTAATGATGCAGTAGACTCTGGCATTGTGCCAGAGTCTACTGCGGATGTGCATACAGTATCTCTAGAAACATGGTGCCTTCCATGTTCCGGAGGCTAAATCCATACCGTGCATTCACTGTGGCCATTTTGTCAGTGATTTTTTTACCTCGGCTGCAGCTCTAATATGGGACACCAGAAAAGTTAGTCATGAAATATGGGTGCAGCGTGTGCGGGGTTGGCCCCTCTGGAGACAGGGGCCCATGTGCACCACTCACAATGTACCCATTATAGATATGCCAATGTAGGTAGAGTAATCAAACTGTGCATATGGTTTTCCTAGTAAATAGAGCTGCCTGGCTGTTTACTGGGCCTGATTCAGATGTGATTGGAGGTGCTATCACTGCTGGATCACCTGTGACACCATTGGCCAGCTGTGTGACCCATGGGGTCAGGCAAGCTGGCAGCAGTAGATCTAACCACTTCTGAATTAGGCTTAATGGGAGAGCCGGCTGCAAAACAGACATTTACTGTACGTGAGTGAGACTATAATGTGAATAAATGTAGATTCTCACTTGCTGCATGTAACTTGTATATTAAGTATTGTGAACTGGGGTCACCCTGTGCCGTATATGATGAACTAGGAAAACCGTGTGGCATAGAATTACAGTATCTTATCTTAGATGTTATAGTATTTACTTGTATCTACGAGGAAGGGACAAGGGCCCCAAAAATATGTTTGCACAGGGCCCCAATGCCACCACTGTTACCATGCATATTATTGCTACTAATTGTGGTATCAGCCAAATTACTATTGCGTGACACATTATAAGGGCTTTTCATGTCATGTCATTACAGGATATATTACTACAGGTGTGATATGGGATCCTGGTACTCAGAATACCGGCACTGAGAATTCTGACAGTGCTTTATAAGAAACATAAGTCTAATCGTTACCCTCCCTTCCCGCAGCCTACCCCCCTCCCTGCAGCCTAAACCAAACCCTTCCTCCCCAGCTGCCTAGCCCTAACCTTCCCCTGATACTGTACTTACGTTCGGGTTGTTGGCTGTCGGGATTCCGGCTCTAGCCTTCTGTACACTGGCATGCTGAGCATTGAGCTTAAAACTACATCCCATTACTACTGATGGCCATTTCTTAGCAAGACCTGCTGGCAATATTATACAGAATAGGGCTGATGGCAATTATATTATTTAATAGTATTGTGTTACTATTAACTTGTTATTAGTGTCATTGCATATTATATAAGATAACACTGAGATTGATTCTTCTGAATATATTATGTGTTTCTAAATTGCACATTTGGGTATAATATGCTAATCAGTGACAGTAAATTTGTTGATGTGCAATTCTCAATATTTTTTAAAGATATATTCTATATGTCATGCACCTATGAACAGAAAACCTTATGTAAAAATACAATGGTGTATAAAATTTAGTGTCAGCTGCTCAGTGCAGGGCTGTTACTAGGGGTGTGTGAGCAGTACTGATGCTGACCCCTGGTTCCTATATCTGGCTAGCAGTGTGCCAGGATCAGGGCTGCCATCAGAAATTGCCGGGCCCGGGACTGACAAAATAGGCAGCCCCCCCCCCCCCCCCCACTGTAGAATAGCACCAGTTAAAACGTGTGTGTATTATATACACACACATGCATGCATACATACATGTGCACTGTCCATAGTGCCCGGGATGCTGATGCCTCTGCCTGCTCGCCATCATCTCCGCTGTTCTCTGCTCTCCTCCATGCTCCTGCAGCTGTATTGAAAAAGTCCCTCCCAAAATGGCCCCCGCCACAGAGTAGACAGTTATTCAAGATATTAGAGGGCTCCTCTAGTATCTTGAATAACTGTCTCCCCTGTGGCGATGGCCATTTTGGGAGGGAAGTTTTCAATACAGAGCTGCTGGAGGGTCGGAGGACAGTGGCAGAACAGCAGGGACGACCGCGGAATGGCAGGGACGGCGGTGGGTGGGCAGGCAGGTTGCTGCATGAGCATCCCGGGCCCTCCTCTTTCTGTCAGAGAGGCTTGGCCCAGGACAGCTGTGCCCCAGTAGACCCTGATGGCGGCCCTGGCCAGGATCTCTGCAGCAGTGCTGGTCCCAGTATCCTTTACATGCTCCAGACAGGCACCTTGCAGTCTGTGAAATCCACTCCGGGCAGTGCTACACTTACCTATGCTGATAGCCCCACCACCTTCATGGTGTTATCAATTGGGTGTGGTTTGGGATGTGGCAGGCACAGGGTGCAATGCATCCATGTTACAGTATTGGCTCAGTGTATTGTTATTGTACAAAACTAGCATTGCAAATGTGGAAAATAAGACAGTGTAAGGTTTTTCAAATCTTGGAGAGATATACAGTAAATAATTTGCTCATGGCAACCATTCAGCCTTTAACTGTCATTTCACAGGTGTGCTAGAAAAATGACAGCAGCTGATTAGTTGTTATGAGCAACTTCACTTTATCTCTCGCCAATATTTACTAACTCTTCTCCAAAGAGGGAAACCTTAATTGTTCACACAGGTAACAGCAACTCACACCCTTTGTGGAGAATAGGATTCCCCCCTAAGTTGTATCAGGAATATTTAATTTTATGTTGGTAGATCAAATTAAGCCCACCAAAGGCATAATACACCAGATGCATAATACTAGTTCATGTAAATCCGTTACATAAGGGTTTTAAAAAGAGTCTAGCTCCTCTCACTTATCCTAACGTTTGCATGTGCAATGGATTATCCATTATATATGAACAAAAGGCATAGATGAAATACACATATATGAATTAAGGAATCTGTCTAGATACATGCTTAAAGATTTATTTTAGAGAATTTATTTTCATAATAACCACATGCTATGTATATCATTGTTATGGGATGCAGTTAGCATCTCGGCCGCCAGGATGCCAGCGGTCATTTGACCATTGCCAGAATCCCGACACTACTCAGAATCCCGGCGCCAGAACACTGACTACCGATATCCTGAAGGTAAGTATCGGGATGACTGTTATGGCCGGAGGAGTTAGGCACTAGAGTAGGGTTAGCTGTAGTCACCACCCATGGTGTTTTAGCCCTAGTCACCACCTACAGTATCTTAGCCCTAACCACCACCCCAGGCAGGTTAGGGTATGGGACAGGGGAATGGTGAAATAATTACCCCGTCCCCTGCCGGCATTCTCAAGGATGGGACAAATACAGATACCAGTGTCGGTTAAGTGACCACTGGCATTCCGACTGCCGGTCACATGTATCACACCCATTGTTATACAGAAGAAAGGTAGCACATATTTTTTGTACATAAGAACTGTATTGAGCTCAGTTCCTCCTGACTTTGGCTGTAAAGCATTAAAATTCAACACTTTATTTTCTCTTAATTGACTTAATTAAGGAGTTTCATTAAAAAGAAAATGTTGTTACAGTACAAGCAAAAAGATTAATTAAATGTATCCTTTGATGTGACATGCTGTTTTGCAAACTATATATTTTGCACAAATTAATTGCACAGAAAAACAGAAATCAATTTGTATTTTCAGTTTTTATTATTTCTAGAATTTTGTACAATAACTGTATATCAAGATTTACAAAACACAGGAAATTGCACTATAGAAATATCCCACCCCCGTTGCCACAGCGATACCAGCAAAACACTAGCAAAAACTTAAACAAATAAAGATACAGTTAGGGTATGGCAGAGGCCGGTGAAGCTACTCAAATGGGAAACACATACACCATAAAGTAAATAAGGTAATATTATAGATCAATAGTATAGACCAGTATAAACAATACAAATAGTGAATCCAGTGTGATGACTTATAATTCTGTTATTCCTGTTGTTATAATCAGCAGTATTGTGGGCTATGCAAACGTATAGGGTAAAGACATACAGTATATGAAAAAAATAAAATAAATACAGTTATTTCAAAAAAATCGACAGAGGGTTGTTTTCATTCATAGCCTCCTCCAACCCAAGTATCAGAACATTCACCCGCATGCTCGAGCATGATGCTCTAACGCTTACATCCAATAAGCGTTTTGATAATCTGACTCTGGCAAAACGCAAAGCACTAACATCACTGAGACAGGATACAAGCATTGTGATTAGACCCGCTGATAAAGGGGGAGCAGTGGTAGTGCAGGATTGGGTGGACTATAATGCAGAAATTATGAGGCAGTTGGCTGATGAGACCACCTACGTCTGCCTGTCTCACAACCCCATTCCAGAGATCAAAGCAACAGTAGATAACCTACTGGACAGTGCCATCAAAGAACATTATATAGACAAGAATACGCATGACTTCCTTACGGTTGAATACCCGGTATGCCCAATTATCTACACCCTCCCTAATGTACATAAGACACTTACAACGCTGCCCGGTAGACCCATTATTTCAGCTAGGAACTCATTACTACAACCATTAGCCATCTATGTAGATACATTCCTCCAGCCCATAGTACAACAGGGTGATAGTTACCTACGAGATTTAACAGATTTTTTACAAAAGCTCCTAGCTCTTCCTGATGGATTTGATGACATCCTACTTGCGACCATGGATGTCTGTTCCCTATATACGATCATCCCGCATGAGCAAGGTCTACAGGCATTAGCCAATGCCTGGCATCAACAACCACCAATCGGACCACCTATACCTTTCCTATTGGATTTGACCAGTCTAGTCCTTCTGCACAATCATTTTTTATATCAAGGGAAGTATTATTTGCAACGGAATGGGACAGCGATGGGATCGAATTTAGCGCTGGCGTACGCAAATATCTTCAAGTCTGAATTTGAGCAAGACCATATCCTACCCCAGTTTGGTGAACACATATTGTTCTATAAGAGATTCATAGATGATATCTTCCTATTGTGGAAAGGGACGACTGAATCCTTTGACCAGATGATTGCCTCACTAAACGATTTGGATGCACCGGTGAAATTCACATACCAGATTGACCCACATAACGTTAATTTCCTTGACATCTCAATCACTTTAGAGGGAGGACGAATTTGCAATAGCCTCTACAGAAAACCAACGGATAGAAATACTTTGTTACACCCAAGCAGCCAACATCCGCCGGCCCTCAAGGATAATCTTCCAGTTTCGCAAATTTTAAGAGTAATGCGCAATAATTCGGATAGTGACATCATGGAATCTCAAATATCTGAGATGACCTCCAGATTCCTGGAACGGGGCTACGGGAAAAAGAATGTACTCAGATGCCTAACGAAGGCTAGGAACAAATTCGGTTCCAGCACAACTGTCACACAGACCACACAAACACCGGAGCGGATGGTGTTCACCACTACATATGACAACTTCTCGAATAGACTTAAGGGGAGCATACGTAGGAATTGGCCAATTCTAGCCACAAACGATCGCTTAAAGAAGTTCTCCTCCTATGATGTCAAAACAAGGAATAGAGGACTGCGCTGTTGTGCTACCCTGATCAACTCAAGCTGCTATGGAGCGAAAATGAGGATTTCCACTATCCCCAAAAAAACACTAAAGAAAAGGATAAAATGTCTCCCAGCGCTAATGTTGTCAGGTATAGAATCGATGGTCAATGGCAATATCTGCTCATAGAAATATAAATCACTCAAAAAAATATATAATTTATAAGTAAAATAATATTTTATTAACCTAACACAGGATAAAAATTTCCAATATATATATAAATGTGTAATGGACCCTAATATCCAGGTCCTCTCTATTCTTAAAAATCTAAAGTGATCCTAATACCGGTATACACAAGGACAATCACATACAACAAAAAACATAAAAAACACAGTGATACGCTAAATAGCGATTTATTAACTTGAAAGATCTTTATATTCCTCAGGTACGTATAGGTATATGGGGGTAGTTGTTATACCACAGTCATTGATCATATGAAGAATGAGTCCAATGGGTAAACATCAGTGATGCGCTAGGTAGCGATTTATTCACTTGATAGATGCTTATATTCCTTAGGTGAAAATATGCATGTAATATCTCAGTCACTGCTCATACAGGAAATTGGTCCAATAAAAGTTTTGGTTAATACCAGCCAACCTGTATAGAGTCCTTCCTGGATGAGGATCAAGTACTAAGGCTGGAATCGTCAGTTCTTTATTCTGAATGTCCAAGAATATAAGGTGCACTTACTTCAAAGTCACAGGAGGTCAGTAGAACGGGTGTCTGCCGGCAGACATGAGATAGCTCCGCAATCTACTAGTTTCGCCTGACACGCAGGCTTCCTCAGGATGGCCGAGCTGTATCCAAACCCCGTTCTTTTATCCCTGCTTGGCGTCACAGTCGTCATGGTAACTCTCCTTCCATGTATGTACTGTCAGAGTGAACGAGCCTCCGTTCACGTCTTCCGCCTGTTGACGCTCGTTGTCATGGGGACCGGACGCGATGACGCATGCTGCTCCGTACACGTCTTCGGCTTGTTATTGCTTGTTGTCATGGAGACCGGACGCGATGACGCATACTGCTCCGTCTCGCTCGTCCCCACGATAGCCGGGCACGTCTCTCAAGCGGCGGCTCTGTTGCCATGGAGATCCTCTCCTCACGGTGTTATTCCCTTTCCCCTCTCTTTATATGTAGTTAAGCGATGGAATGCTCATTATGCATATCGTATTTACGCATGCCCATTAATACTCCTCATAGTTAGTAGACAATAAAAAGGCATTTCGCGGAAAAGGGACACTCTATGAATGATTTCAAACATATCTTGATCGACATGTGCCTAGAACCTTGCGGGGTGGAGAACGAAAAAGAAATTTATTGCGCATAGAGGCCAAATGGATTTTCAGACTCGACACCATCAGTCCTAGAGGGCTGAATGAAATGATGCCTTGGAATCTGTTTCTGCACAAGTGAAAGAATCCACCGCGGAATAATCCTCACTAGAACCTCTAACTTCTGAACCTCGCTTACATCTCTGCTCACCTTAGGACCACTAACCTCTTTAGCTTGTGGCATGCTGCTTAATTTTTAAAATGTATGTGTATATTTGTCTTTGTATCAGCATGACCCCTTCCAGCTACCTGTCGTCTTCCTACCTCCGGTTCCTGGGTCAGTACTCATTTGACCTACTCTTCTCTAATTTACACCTCACGATCTACTCACTATTAACATCACTCACCACACACGGCAGGCTTGGCTCACAGTCCCTTATCCCCAGAGTTGTTCCCTATCCCTCTCACTTCGTCCTTCATTCCCTGCATTTATCCCTATGAGAGCTATAATTCATCCCTGTCACTATATTACCTTGCACCATCATGGCACCCACACGTCTGTATATACAGCGTGTTTTACACTGCTCGTATGCACAATTATGACATTGCTTTATTGCATCCTGTTACACAGCCGTGGAGCAACACTGACACCACATGTCTTTACTCTGTCTAGGTCCGCAATACTGGGGCCCGACAACTACGTCCTCCAAGCCTTGCCAACCTGCCGATGAGTGGTCTCTCTTTTTTCTTTTTTTTCTTTTTAGCATTGTTTATTGTCACACGTCACCTGGAGCGCCGGCGTCACCCGGTCTCCATGGCTCCGACTGACGCCGCGTGATGACGTCGACGGAAGACGCCGGGAACAGCCGGGACGAACGGGCGGCGCCGCACGCACCAGCACCTGGGGCTTTCCTCTTCACGGGTATAAAGGTATGTCTCTTTCTCTCTTTTTTGTTACTCACCTTGACAAAGGGACCTGTGCGTCCCGAAACGTTGGAAACTTGGAGTGAATTTTAATACACTTGATTCTTTAAGACCCTGAGTGCCGCTGACTGCTTTACTGCTTCTTGATATATATATATATATATATATACACACACAGAGTAAAAACCACAGCACTCACCGCACCAGAAGCGGGGCACAGCTATGCACTTACCACTCACAGGGTGGGGTGCATGTAACACTGCACTCTCCACCACAGAAGCGGGGTACACAGCTGTACTTACCACTCACAGGGCGGGGTGCATGTAGCCCATGACCACATCGCTCTAATAAATACAAACAGAGAACCCAGCACTCACCAAAGGGGTTAATCTATGGTTAGCTCTTATTAACCGTGGCCACTAGCTTTCCCATGCACCCCTGTGTGGACTTCATTATCCTGAACCTGTCTCAGCTGTTTTTTAGCAATCATCTTTGAGCCAGTGCAATAGGTGACTAGTGTGCCTTTAAAAGCCATATAGTCTGTGGCAGGTACACATTACATCTAGCAGGCAGATGATGCAGCAGTGTGGTAGTCAGGTTTTAAGACTCTGTGATAGTGTAGGACCTGTATGAAGGTGGGGTACCTTGAATCGGTATACAGGCTTCCGTGCATTGGCCAATCCACCAACTAAACCCCCATCATTTATTTATTGAATTGTTGAGGATAAGTGAGTTTACTTTGGTGAGTGCTGGGTTCTCTGTTTGTATTTATTAGAGCGATGTGGTCATGGGCTACATGCACCCCGCCCTGTGAGTGGTAAGTACAGCTGTGTACCCCGCTTCTGTGGTGGAGAGTGCAGTGTTACATGCACCCCACCCTGTGAGTGGTAAGTGCATAGCTGTGCCCCGCTTCTGGTGCGGTGAGTGCTGTGGTTTTTACTCTGTGTGTGTATATGAAGGGGTTAATCTATGGTTAGCTCTTATTAACCGTGGCCACTAGCTTTCCCATGCACCCCTGTGTGGACTTCATTATCCTGAACCTGTCTCAGCTGTTTTTTAGCAATCATCTTTGAGCCAGTGCAATAGGTGACTAGTGTGCCTTTAAAAGCCATATAGTCTGTGGCAGGTACACATTACATCTAGCAGGCAGATGATGCAGCAGTGTGGTAGTCAGGTTTTAAGACTCTGTGATAGTGTAGGACCTGTATGAAGGTGGGGTACCTTGAATCGGTATACAGGCTTCCGTGCATTGGCTAAACCCCCATCATTTATTTATTGAATTGTTGAGGATAAGTGAGTTTACTTTGGTGAGTGCTGGGTTCTCTGTTTGTATATATATATATATATATACTCCTCCCAAAATCACGGCACTGGAGACTGTTTGTATATAAGCATATAACTTGTATTCAGGTAGACGCACGTTTCGGAGCTACAGCTCCGTCCTCAATACCTTGCAAGATCAGATAACACAAACACAGACACAAACATACATTTAAATACCTGTGAGGGTTCCCGCTGATCACTGCCGCCGTCCACCTGGTTCCCGTCCGCGGCCGTCGCGTTCCCTTCCATTACCGCTCCTGACGTCATGTTGCTATGGCAACGCGCAGCTTGCGCACCACCCGCTACACTGTATACGGAGCAGGAAGTCTTAGGTGCTCCGGCTCTACAGACAGGTTCCTGTAATGCCAGCAGCCGGATCCCAGCAAGAACCTATGACAAAGAAGTGACAAAAATACATTAAATACATAAAACATACATCAATGAATCTCAGTGACCTATTGCCACTCATCCATATATGCCAGTACAAACATATATAAAATTATCGAATTATCAAAAAGGGAAACCTCAAGCAAAGGACCCCATGAATCACATACATCTGTCACCTATTGCTGGAGCAGTTTTACCCAATACAGCAGTAAATTATCAGCGGACCCACAACTGGTAGGGAATATACCCCAACAGTAAAGTACTGGGACCCTATGTCACACCTAATTATACAGTATTCCAATTGATCTTATCATTAAGACCAAATGGAACAAAAGTATTCAACATCATGATCCATCTTGATTCCTTCTCCACTAAGCATTTAGCCCTATCACCCCCTCCCCCCGTGACGTAAGCAGTACATGATCAAAGCCAAAGTATCTCAGGTCCCCCAATGTGTGGCCAGCCATTTTAAAATGGCGTGCCACTGGTTGGTCAACCGTCTTTCCTTTGAGTGTCAATTTGATGGCCGACCGGTGGGCTGCCATCCTCTCACTCAATTTCCGCGTAGTCTGACCAATGTAGTAAAAACAACACGGGCAGACGATTGCGTATACTACATACAAAGTACTGCATGTGATGACATGTCTAATAGAGTACTTTTTTTCTTTTTTATGTGGGTGCTGAAACTCCTTGCACGCCACCATATATCGGCACGTGGCACATTTAGGGCATCTATAACAACCCGGGGGTTTATAATGAACATTAGGTTTCCCTACCGTGCCCATCTCAGTGATATCTGTTTGTACCAGATGATCCCTTAAGTTTTGGCCCCGTCTGAATGCGGCTACAGGTCTAATATTTTTAAGCCCTGGAAGATCAGGGTCAGATGCCACTATAGGCCAAAGTGCCTTAGAGGCCTTATGTATAATGGGGCTGGCCACCGAATAGTCACTGCTCCACGGTAGGATTACCTTCTCCTTATTAACAGTTGGTTTTAACAGTTCATCCCGGGACATACCCAGTACCCTCTATTTCTGTGCCTCTAACAGATGTCTATCGTAGCCCCGATGTTCAAATTTAGAGATCATCTCATCCAACAGTCGTGGTACCTTGGCCTGGTCACTAGTAATGCGGGCCACCCGCATCATTTGTGATGCTGGTAGGCCCTTTTTCAAAGCGGGAGGGTGATGGTTAGACGCCAACAATAGTGTTTTCCTATCTGTGGTTTTGGAGTATATCTCTGAGTGCAGAGATTTATTAATCAACATCACCTTAACATCTAAGAAATTAGCCACTGTATCGTTACAGGAGTATGTAAATTTTATCGGAGATGTAAGGTTATTTATCTCCATCATTAAAGAATCAAAGGCCCCCCCACAGCAGGAATACATCATCCATGTATCTCGTGTACATCAATATATTACTTCTTACTTCTGGGTTACTGAAAAACATCCTATGCTCTTGATCGAACATGTATACATTAGCATACGAGGGTGCGACTGATGATCCCATTGCGCACCCTCGTAGCTGTAAGAAAAATTCCCCATCAAATAAGAAGTAATTACGATGTAATGTAAGTTCTAACAATGTCAGGAACAGATCATGATCAAATGTACTAGCAGCCAATTTTTTTTCTAAGAATACTTTCATAGCCCGCATCCCATCATGGTGCGGGATTGATGTATATAAGCTGTGAACGTCTAAACAGCATAATAGGGTGTTCGGTGGAATATCTCGAAGAGCCTCAAGTTTAATCAGAAATGACATTGTATCCTTCAGGAAAGATTCTTGGATAGTCAATAGGGGCTGTAGAACACTGTCCAGTAACTGTGCCACTGGTTGATAAAGAGAGTCTCTAGCGGAAATAATAGGCCTGCCAGGTGGCAGGGTGTCATGTTTATGAAGCTTAGGCAATGTGTACAGCACCGGATTCTTCGGATGTTCCACACAAAGTGCCTTAAATACCTTTTCCGGGAGCAAACCCTTCTCTTTTGCTTTTCTTAAGATATCAAATAGCACTTTCTGATACTCAAGAACCGGATTAGCCCTAAGCTTCTGGTAGACTCCCTCTTCCGCCAATTGTGTTTGAATTTCATTTCTATAGTATTCCAGATCCAGGACAACAATTGCCCCGCCTTTGTCGGCGGGTCTGATCACTATGTCTTGATAAGCAGATAATTGATTTAAAGCCTCCCGTTCCGCCTTCGTAAGATTAAATTTAATTCTTGCCGGGGCTGCCAAAAATCTGTTAACTGAGTCATCCATCAACCGGCTAAAGGTTCTAATGGAGACATTATGTGAGATAGGATCAAACTGGGACCTGGACACATTTTTCAGAAATGGAGAGTTCTGGAAGTACTTTTTCAGTCGTAACTTTCGGGAAAAATTATGCAAATCCCGTGACCAATTAAAGGGATCATAATTATTCTTTGGCACAAAACTTAGCCCTTTGCTCAACACTTGGGTTTCAATAGCAGATAAAGGTCTCTTTGAAAGATTAAAGATCAGGTGTTCTTCTTGAGTGTGACAGATCTGATTCCTTTTGTTCTGGCCACCCCTGCGGGTGGCAGGCTTCCTGAGCCCCTGGCTCCATCGGGGGCCCTTTGTCCTAAAGGGACCTCACTCAGATTGGAATTGTCCTCTACTTCCGAGAACACAAATTCACTGTCACTACTCGACCTTCAGCTTTTGTCTCCTTTGTATTTGGGATTTTTCCACGGTCTTCTCCTCATGGTTGGTCCTGATCGCTAGAGATGAGCGGGTTCGGTTTCTCTGAATCCGAACCCGCACGAACTTCATGTTTTTTTTCACGGGTCCGAGCGACTCGGATCTTCCCGCCTTGCTCGGTTAACCCGAGCGCGCCCGAACATCATCATGACGCTGTCGGATTCTCGCGAGACTCGGATTCTATATAAGGAGCCGCGCGTCGCCGCCATTTTCACACGTGCATTGAGATTGATAGGGAGAGGACGTGGCTGGCGTCCTCTCCATTTAGATTAGAAGAGAGAGAGAGAGAGATTGACCTGATTTACTGGAGCTTAGGAGTACTGTAGAACTGTAGAGAGTGCAGAGTTTACTAGTGACTGACCACAGTGACCACCAGACAGTGCAGTTTTATTTAATATATCCGTTCTCTGCCTGAAAAAAACGATACACAGTGACTCAGTCACATACCATATCTGTGTGCACTGCTCAGCCCAGTGTGCTGCATCATCTATGTATATATCTGACTGTGCTCAGCTCACACATCTTATAATTGTGGGGGAGACTGGGGAGCACTGCAGTGCCAGTTATAGGTTATAGCAGGAGCCAGGAGTACATATTATTATTAAAATTAAACAGTGCACACTTTTGCTGCAGGAGTGCCACTGCCAGTGTGACTGACCAGTGACCTGACCACACTGACCACCAGTATAGTTAGTAGTATAGTATACTATATTGTGATTGCCTGAAAAAGTTAAACACTCGTATCTGACTGTGCTCAGCTCACACATCTTATAATTGTGGGGGAGACTGGGGAGCACTGCAGTGCCAGTTATAGGTTATAGCAGGAGCCAGGAGTACATATTATTATTAAAATTAAACAGTGCACACTTTTGCTGCAGGAGTGCCACTGCCAGTGTGACTGACCAGTGACCTGACCACACTGACCACCAGTATAGTTAGTAGTATAGTATACTATATTGTGATTGCCTGAAAAAGTTAAACACTCGTCGTGTGACTTCACTTGTGTGGTGTTTTTTTTTTTATTCTATAAAAAACTCATTCTGCTGACAGTGTCCAGCAGGTCCGTCATTATATAATATATACCTGTCCGGCTGCAGTAGTGATATATATATATTTTTTATATCATTATTTATCATCCAGTCGCAGCAGACACAGTACGGTAGTTCACGGCTGTAGCTACCTCTGTGTCGGCACTCGGCAGTCCGTCCATAATTGTATACCACCTACCCGTGGTTTTTTTTTCTTTCTTCTTTATACATACATACTACTACTACATCTCTTTATCAACCAGTCTATATTAGCAGCAGACACAGTACAGTACGGTAGTCCACGGCTGTAGCTACCTCTGTGTCGGCACTCGGCAGTCCGTCCATAATTGTATACCACCTACCCGTGGTTTTTTTTTCTTTCTTCTTTATACATACATACTACTACTACTACATCTCTTTATCAACCAGTCTATATTAGCAGCAGACACAGTACAGTACGGTAGTCCACGGCTGTAGCTACCTCTGTGTCGGCACTGGGCAGTCCGTCCATAATTGTATACCACCTACCCGTGGGTTTTTTTCTTTCTTCTTTATACATACATACTACTACTACATCTCTTTATCAACCAGTCTATATTAGCAGCAGACACAGTACAGTACGGTAGTTCACGGCTGTAGCTACCTCTGTGTCGGCACTGGGCAGTCCGTCCATAATTGTATACCACCTACCCGTGTTTTTTTTTTCTTTCTTCTTTATACATACATACATACTACTACTACTACATCTCTTTATCAACCAGTCTATATTAGCAGCAGACACAGTACAGTACGGTAGTCCACGGCTGTAGCTACCTCTGTGTCGGCACTGGGCAGTCCGTCCATAATTGTATACCACCTACCCGTGGTTTTTTTTTCTTTCTTCTTTATACATACATACTACTACTACATCTCTTTATCAACCAGTCTATATTAGCAGCAGACACAGTACAGTACGGTAGTCCACGGCTGTAGCTACCTCTGTGTCGGCACTGGGCAGTCCGTCCATAATTGTATACCACCTACCCGTGGTTTTTTTTTCTTTCTTCTTTATACATACATACTACTACTACATCTCTTTATCAACCAGTCTATATTAGCAGCAGACACAGTACAGTACGGTAGTCCACGGCTGTAGCTACCTCTGTGTCGGCACTCGGCAGTCCGTCCATAATTGTATACCACCTACCCGTGGTTTTTTTTTCTTTCTTCTTTATACATACATACTACTACTACTACATCTCTTTATCAACCAGTCTATATTAGCAGCAGACACAGTACAGTACGGTAGTCCACGGCTGTAGCTACCTCTGTGTCGGCACTGGGCAGTCCGTCCATAATTGTATACCACCTACCCGTGGTTTTTTTTTCTTTCTTCTTTATACATACATACTACTACTACATCTCTTTATCAACCAGTCTATATTAGCAGCAGACACAGTACAGTACGGTAGTCCACGGCTGTAGCTACCTCTGTGTCGGCACTGGGCAGTCCGTCCATAATTGTATACCACCTACCCGTGGTTTTTTTTTCTTTCTTCTTTATACATACATACTACTACTACATCTCTTTATCAACCAGTCTATATTAGCAGCAGACACAGTACAGTACGGTAGTCCACGGCTGTAGCTACCTCTGTGTCGGCACTCGGCAGTCCGTCCATAATTGTATACCACCTACCCGTGGTTTTTTTTTCTTTCTTCTTTATACATACATACTACTACTACTACATCTCTTTATCAACCAGTCTATATTAGCAGCAGACACAGTACAGTACGGTAGTCCACGGCTGTAGCTACCTCTGTGTCGGCACTGGGCAGTCCGTCCATAATTGTATACCACCTACCCGTGATTTTTTCTTTCTTTCTTCTTTATACATACAATACTACTACTACATCTCTTTATCAACCAGTCTATATTAGCAGCAGACACAGTACAGTACGGTAGTCCACGGCTGTAGCTACCTCTGTGTCGGCACTCGGCAGTCCATCCATAATTGTATACCACCTACCCGTGGTTTTTTTTTCTTTCTTCTTTATACATACATACTACTACTACATCTCTTTATCAACCAGTCTATATTAGCAGCAGACACAGTACAGTACGGTAGTCCACGGCTGTAGCTACCTCTGTGTCGGCACTCGGCAGTCCATCCATAATTGTATACTAGTATCCATCCATCTCCATTGTTTACCTGAGGTGCCTTTTAGTTGTGCCTATTAAAATATGGAGAACAAAAATGTTGAGGTTCCAAAATTAGGGAAAGATCAAGATCCACTTCCACCTCGTGCTGAAGCTGCTGCCACTAGTCATGGCCGAGACGATGAAATGCCAGCAACGTCGTCTGCCAAGGCTGATGCCCAATGTCATAGTACAGAGCATGTCAAATCCAAAACACCAAATATCAGTAAAAAAAGGACTCCAAAACCTAAAATAAAATTGTCGGAGGAGAAGCGTAAACTTGCCAATATGCCATTTACCACACGGAGTGACAAGGAACCGCTGAGGCCCTGGCCTATGTTCATGGCTAGTGGTTCAGCTTCACATGAGGATGGAGGCACTCAGCCTCTCGCTAGAAAAATGAAAAGACTCAAGCTGGCAAAAGCAGTAGCACCGCAAAGAACTGTGCGTTCTTCGAAATCCCAAATCCACAAGGAGAGTCCAATTGTGTCGGTTGCGATGCCTGACCTTCCCAACACTGGACGTGAAGAGCATGCGCCTTCCACCATTTGCACGCCCCCTGCAAGTGCTGGAAGGAGCACCCGCAGTCCAGTTCCTGATAGTCAGATTGAAGATGTCAGTGTTGAAGTACACCAGGATGAGGAGGATATGGGTGTTGCTGGCGCTGGGGAGGAAATTGACCAGGACGATTCTGATGGTGAGGTGGTTTGTTTAAGTCAGGCACCCGGGGAGACACCTGTTGTCCGTGGGAGGAATAGGGCCGTTGACATGCCTGGTGAAAATACCAAAAAAATCAGCTCTTCGGTGTGGAAGTATTTCACCAGAAATGCGGACAACAGGTGTCAAGCCGTGTGTTCCCTTTGTCAAGCTGTAATAAGTAGGGGTAAGGACGTTAACCACCTCGGAACATCCTCCCTTATACGTCACCTGCAGCGCATTCATAATAAGTCAGTGACAAGTTCAAAAACTTGGGCCGACAGCGGAAGCAGTCCACTGACCAGTAAATCCCTTCCTCTTGTAACCAAGCTCACGCAAACCACCCCACCAACTCCCTCAGTGTCAATTTCCTCCTTCCCTAGGAATGCCAATAGTCCTGCAGGCCATGTCACTGGCAATTCTGACGAGTTCTCTCCTGCCTGGGATTCCTCCGATGCATCCTTGCGTGTAACGCCTACTGCTGCTGGCGCTGCTGTTGTTGCTGCTGGGAGTCGATGGTCATCCCAGAGGGGAAGTCGTAAGCCCACTTGTACTACTTCCAGTAAGCAATTGACTGTCCAACAGTCCTTTGCGAGGAAGATGAAATATCACAGCAGTCATCCTGTTGCAAAGCGGATAACTGAGTCCTTGACAACTATGTTGGTGTTAGACGTGCGTCCGGTATCCGCCGTTAGTTCACAGGGAACTAGACAATTTATTGAGGCAGTGTGCCCCCGTTACCAAATACCATCTAGGTTCCACTTCTGTAGGCAGGCGATACCGAGAATGTACACGGACGTCAGAAAAAGACTCACCAGTGTCCTAAAAAATGCAGTTGTACCCAATGTCCACTTAACCACGGACATGTGGACAAGTGGAGCAGAGCAGGGTCAGGACTATAGGGTTTTTTGGAAGGGACATCCTGCGTGACACTGCAGTGCCACTCCTAGATGGGCCAGGTGTTTGTGTCGGGCACTTGGGTCGCTGAGCTTAGTCACACAGCTACCTCATTGCACCTCTTTTTTTCTTTGCGTCATGTGCTGTTTGGGGAGTGTTTTTTGGAAGGGCCATCCTGCGTGACACTGCAGTGCCACTCCTAGATGGGCCAGGTGTTTGTGTCGGCCACTAGGGTCGCTTAGCTTAGTCATCCAGCGACCTCGGTGCAAATTTTAGGACTAAAAATAATATTGTGAGGTGTGAGGTATTCAGAATAGACTGAAAATGAGTGGAAATTATGGTTTTTGAGGTTAATAATAATATGGGATCAAAATGACCCCCAAATTCTATGATTTAAGCTGTTTTTTAGGGTTTTTTGAAAAAAACACCCGAATCCAAAACACACCCGAATCCGACAAAAAAAATTCGGTGAGGTTTTGCCAAAACGCGGTCGAACCCAAAACACGGCCGCGGAACCGAACCCAAAACCAAAACACAAAACCCGAAAAATTTCAGGCGCTCATCTCTACTGATCGCCTGTCAGGTTCTTCTCCCATTAAGCATCTATATACCCTATTTTCATTATAATCCTGATCCACCATTGATTTTTTGTTTCGTTTAAACTTCAAGAGCTCATGACGGTACTGATCACACTTTTTCCATTTTTGGAATCCAGTCCTGCGAGGTGTCCTTTTCAAGGACTTTCTTATTATCTTGTTCCAAATGTGCTATTTTCAGACGTGTTACCTCTAGTTCCCTATTAGCCTCTTCTATTACGCGAATCATAAGGTCAAAGCTGCAATGATTAAGGATCCCTAGCCATTTTCTAACAAAGGGTTATGTCGGCCTATCGTCGGTACATTCCGTACCCAGAATCCACGTGGGACCTTATGTTCTATGTAGTATTCGGACAAAGAGACACTATGTAGTAGAAAATCTATTTCACAACGTTTTAATAGCATCATCTGAAAAAAAATAGTCCTCAGCTTTCATAGTTTGGTCCCTTGCTGGTATAGTTTCCTTAGATAAAAACTTTCAATTTGGGCTGGCGTGAAGCTAAATGTCTCACTCATATTCATTGTCTGCATAACCATGCATCCTAAAGGGTCCTGTGTCATCGTGGCCTCTTGTTCCATATTACTTGCAGTATGGGTCTTAGACACTTACAGACACCTATATTATTACTGTAATGCCTACTAGTTATCAAACAAGTCCAGTTGCACCACTTCGGACACTCTAATCCACCCTATTGGCACCACGCAATGTAATCCAGCCCCACAGTATAAAGTCACTATAGACAGGGATAGATCCTATGCAGACATCATGAAAGTCACGTCACTTGTCTTGTCCACAAGTATTCAACAAAGCAAATCAATGTGGGTGCCTTGCCAACAACTGCTCAACCTGAGCACTGAAATACATTGTCCATAACAGCCGGCACTCCAACTCTGAGAAAGCAGCAAGTGACTTTCATGATATTTGTGGCACGCCATATTAAAATGGCTGGCCACACATTGGGGGACCTGAGATACTTTGGCTTTGATCATGTACCGCTTACGTTATGGGGGGAGGGGGTGATAGGGCTAAATGCTTAGTGGAGAAGGAATCAAGATGGATCATGATGTTGAATACTTTTGCTCCATTTGGTCTTAATGATAAGATCAATTGGAATACTGTATAATTAGGTGTGACATAGGGTCCCAGTACTTTACTGTTGGGGTATATTCCCTACCAGTTGTGGGTCCGCTGATAATTTACTGATGTATTGGGTAAAACTGCTCCAGCAATAGGTGACAGATGTATGTGATTCATGGGGTCCTTTGCTTGAGGTTTTCCTTTTTGATAATTCGATAATTTTATATATGTTTGTACTGGCATATATGGATGAGTGGCAATAGGTCACTGAGATTCATTGATGTATGTTTTATGTATTTAATGTATTTTTGTCACTTCTTTGTCATAGGTTCTTGCTGGGATCCGGCTGCTGGCATTACAGGAACCTGTCTGTAGAGCTGGAGCACCTAAGACTTCCTGCTCCGTAGACAGTGTAGCGGGTGGTGCGCAAGCTGCGCGTTGCCATAGCAACATGACGTCAGGAGCGGTAATGGAAGGGAACGCGTGACGGCCGCGGACGGGAACCAGGTGGATGACGGCGGTGATCAGCGGGAACCCTCACAGGTATTTAAATGTACGTTTGTGTCTGTGTTTGTGTTATCTGTTCTTGTAAGGTATTGAGGACGGAGCCGTAGCTCCGAAACATGCGTCTACCTGAATACAAGTTATATGCTTATATACAAACAGTCTCCAGTGCCGTGATTTTGGGAGAAGTGCGTGTGATTTTACACTGGTGCACGGAGACTTGCTGCTTTCTCAGAGTTGGAGTGCCGGCTGTTATGGACCATATATATATATATATATATATATATATATATACTGTATATGTATATATATTATTATTATTTATTTTTTTCATTCAAGATCTTGTATTATACTGGAGTCAATTCTTAACACATTTGTAATTTATATTTATTATGTTTTAGATTGTCAAGGCTTCTCATTAGATGGTTTATTCTTAAAGCTATTGAGCTTGTTAAATTGGATGAGAGAAATGGTGATCTTTTGAGGCATTTAACAAACCTTCAAACTTATTGGATCTATACGTTGAATATCTTCTGCCCCTTTGGCCTCAATGAAAATTGTGACACCACCACTTTTTTACATGACTGGTACTTTGAATATTACCTGTCTTGTACAGCAGCTAATGCAAAATCCTACATTCCGGCTGCTGTATGTGTGGATAAGTTTACACTTAGTTCTAGGATACTGTATGTCTCCCCATTATAAATTTTTTCATGAAATGACAAAAAAAATAACTCTTAATTAATCTTATATCTATGTTTCTAATTAACAGAGGCGTAACTAGTGTTTTTGGAGCCCAGGTCAAGATCAATAATGGCGCCCCCCCAAAAAAAAAAAAAAACTACAAAAGGAAAGTATGTGCACACACTACTGGTATCACTGTATATAAAGATGTCAGGATGTGTATGTATAGATGTAGGTGCAATGGTCGAAGTGGAAATTTTGAAGGGGGAATGAAAAAGTTAAGGTAGCAATTATGCGCGCGTGGTCCGCAAAAGGGGGCATAGTCAATCAAAAGGGGACGTGTCCTTCTGTGTAGTAGGACCATAGGTGTGCGCAGGGGGGGTTCCTGGTGCGCACAGGCACCCCCTAATGTCTGTCACCCCCTCACACACGCCTGCTGCTGCAGTGATCGGCGATCGCCGAGTGTCCTCATTCCTGTCCTCCGCCCATTGCGCCCGCCACCCCCTCTGCTCAGTCTGGCTGCCCGGACACCCGGGACAGTTAATGATTCATTTGTATGGGTGCAGCATCACTGACGTAATCCTACTCCCAGTTCCTCTAACCTGTGTGATGTGTTGTGATGATGTCATGCCACGCGTATACCCGCTCATGCTCCCACCCACGCTCTCTCTCTCCTCATCATGTGCCACGCCAATGCCACAGAATACAGCATTCCTCTTGGAGGAGACGTTCAAATTCAATATCAATATATATTTCGAGAGATTAGGGTATAATCTATTGTAATACAATATACAAATTTAACATATATTAAACAGATTTTTATATATATATATATATATATATATATATAATCTGTGCATCAATTCTCTATATTATTTAGTTTGCATTGAGTGCCAATATGCGGAGGTAGACACACCTGATAGGTGGTGTTAGCCATGCCCAATAGGCGGTTCTAAACACGCCCTTCTAATTGTGCACCCCCTAATATAATGTCCTGCGCACGCCTA
This sequence comes from Pseudophryne corroboree, assembly GCF_028390025.1. Taxonomy (NCBI): domain Eukaryota; kingdom Metazoa; phylum Chordata; class Amphibia; order Anura; family Myobatrachidae; genus Pseudophryne; species Pseudophryne corroboree. The sequence goes on from NC_086445.1 coordinate 430,113,290, forward strand.
TGAGTAGGACCCCTTATACTATCTAGTACTGGTGCCCCTTTCACATTATAGCACACAGTATAAGCCGAAATTCACATTATAGCATACGGTATGAGCCAAAATTCACATTATAGCACATGGTATGAGCCGAAATTCACATTATAGCACACAGAATGAGCCGAAATTCACATTATAGCACACGGTATGAGACAAAATTCACATTATAGCACATGGGATGAGCCAAAATTCACATTATAGAGTGAGGGGATCCTACCCCCTTAATTAACAAGGCCTGTGGTGCACTGTGGTGAGGGGAGCATACCCCCTTAATTAACTATTCCAGCGGGGCATTGTGGTGAGGGGAGCCTACCTCCTTAATTGACTAATTGCAGAGTTTAGCAGTGGAACGGTTGCAGCGGTTTCTCACCCCAAGATGCAGCGCTTCTGCCACCTCTGACACACCACGTCTTCGGCGCCACCCGGGATGGATAGCACCACACCGGGGATCACCCTTTTCAGTGTGGTCTGCTGTGCTCTGAAGGGGGATCTTCTCTCCTGCTGTAGGATCCCTATGTGCGCCGTCCTCCCTGCTGTACAATATATAGTATTGCAGATAGCCTCCAGCGCTACCTATGTCAGTCCCTTGCCGGCAGCAATCTTTTACAGTTGCCAAATAAATTACAGTCTTAATTTAATTTTACCTGGCTGGTTGAGAATGGAATTTCTCCAGGAGGGCAGGTTCTTCAAGTGCTGCGCTGCACAGCCAGTGGCTGTGGCAACTCTCATCTCGCACAGATAGGAGGCGGAGCTGGCCAGAAAAGAAGTTTAAAAAAGCTGGAGACGGCAGTTGTGCATGGTGGGTGGTCTTGGGAATGGCCATGCTGCAGCTGCACTACACTCCAAACGTCCCCGCCTCCTCCTTCACAGCCGGTGCGGACAGCATCAGACCTAGCTAGCGCGCTGGCTTTCATGCATCCCGGCCGCCAGCCCCATGACACAGAGAGGGAGGGAAGGTTGGCATATCTAAGCTGGACAAGCATGAAGTGACCTGGTGTACCAATTCACCCCTGAGGTTAATGCTCTCTCCACCACTTAGCTGTAGCAGCCGGAGACTGGAGAGGTTGCCATGAGAACTGCGGTCGCCCCGATGTGGTCCTTCACATCCGGGCGACCGCAAGTTCTCATGGCAACTGAAGGTTTACTGGAGGATGCCAGCCATAGCCGCTGCCAGGGATCGCTCTGTGCCTAAGTGATATGGGGGGCTGGCAGGGGGCCAAACGGGGAAGCGTGCGCTGCTTGCTGCGGGGTCTTGGCTTTCATTGACAGGGGGTGAGGATGGAGAAGCCGGGGGAGCTTGCCATGGGGCGGGTGGACCGTGCAGGTGCCGGTGGCGCCTCCCCCCCTTTGCTGGGGCTGCCACGGTGCCCAGGGCACATGCCCTGCTTGCCCCGTGCTATTTACGCCTCTGCTAATTAATTATATTTCTGTGTTGTGGATATATATTTTATACTATTTATATGAAATATATACATTTTTGTTAACAGAAAGTGTTGTAAAATTATTGTGTCTTTTGTAAAAGTGAATTGTGTGACACTGATGATTGAGAAGTGTTGATATAATATGACAGATACCATAATAAAAGAATTTATATAAATAATTCACTCAATATATTTGTGTAATGGTTTAATATTTAGGGTGGTGATATGGTTACTAATTGATGTAATCACCAATGTCACAATAAACTTAATTCTGCTACTTTGTATTAACTTAATTAGAAATTGATGGCTTTATGTAGTCTGGTATAAATAGAGGTTATGTGTACACCTGTTGTATACCCCTGATGAAGTCCAAGCATTCTGCTGAGTGATGAAATGCACTGGGTGTGGCCTAACTCTGTGAAACATACTGAAATCGCAGAGGGAATCCTGCTACCATAATTAACAATACAGGATGCTAGTAACCTGGAGAGCACTGCTAGAACTGATCGATTGTTCCTGAGCCACTTTGTGTGGTGATATGCTGATGAGTCTTTATTTGAGCTTGAATTTTATTCAATTGTTACCTTTTCTATTCTCACTTGTGTACCCTTCATTTGTTCTTATTCATACAGTATATATATAAAGTTTCTCACATAGCGCAGCAAATTCAGTTGCGCTTTACAATTTTAAATACTGTAATAATGATTTAACAAAACTGGGTAATAACAAACAGTCATAGAGGTAGGATCATCTTTCTAGCAAGCTTAGAATCTATAGGGAAATAGGAATGGATAAACAAGAATAGGTGCTATCTATTGCATAGTTGTCCATCAGTTTCGCAAAGGTTCTTGGTGGGCTGTATGATATGGTCACACAGCAATGATGAACTGGGGTTGGGAGGAAGGGAAAGTGAAGAATGAGAAGACATGTGAGGATATGTGTGGACTGTGCAGAATGGATGCAATTTGATAGGAAAGTTTATGAAACTTATATGGGCAGTTCTGGAATTTGAACTCCATAGATTTTAAGTACTAATAAAGTTTTTGAAAGATAATCACATATAAAATAGTAGGTTTTATAAGGTTATTTATATAAGATGATTTAATATGATTGATGACTCACTTTTTGTCCATTATTAAAACATTCTTTTTAGACAAATGTAAACAATGGGAATTTGTCCGTACGAACAAAGTCTGTATGAACAAATTTTTTTTTTAAATATAAATAGATTCTATTCAAAATATTAGCAGATTTTATAATGTCATTTATTTAAGATTATTTAATATGGTTGATGACTCATTTTCTGTTTATTATCAAATATTCCCTTAGGCAAATGTAAACAAAGATTATGCACCATCGACGTCACCGGAAGTGACGTTACGGTTTTAACTGATTGAATCTAGAAATTACATTAAAAGGACACTTGACAGATTCCATGAGAACTATATAGTGGGAGATCCAAGTGAGAGCATAATGTATCCACATGCGCTACCCGGCCCCGGAGCGAGCAGTAACGGACAGAAACACGGGTTTCCATAGCAACGCTGTGTAGCGCTGGAGGTTATATGAGAAAGTAACTAGGACTGGGCACTATGGCAACAAGCCCACCCCTTACAGCAACCGGAAGTGACGTTACGCCGTGTAGTGCTGGAGGACACACTGGAAAGGAATACAGACTTGGCACTATGACAACAAGCCCGCCCCATATAGAATTTCCAGACGAGGATTGGAGCTTCCATGACGATAGGGACGCCCACAGCAGAGGACCATGGGACTGGTAGTTTTTTCATGTATAGGGTCCAGCTGGGCAATTAGGATTCCAATTGGTGCTGCATGTATTTAAATAGCAGCCAAAATGAGGAGGTCAGCATTCAGACTTTTTTGAACCTTGACAAAGACCCCAGCTCGGGGTGGAAACGCGTCGGTTACCTTCTGACAAGCCTGAGGACGGACTTAAGGACCAGTATCCAGTAAGATCCATGTATGGTGGGATTATCCGGAAATCCCTATACCATCTCCCATGCGCTTTTAGAACTGCCTAAAAACAGTTCTGAATGATCTGGTAATTAGTTTGTCTTTTCTTGCTGCTTGCAGTGATTTGCACAATACCTGACCTTTCATATTTTTAAATAAATGTGTGTCATATATGTATGCTATTAAAACGGTATTTCACTATATGCACTTTATATTTATTTACATGATACTTCTAATACGAATGATGGAAGCCTGTGAATAAGCACCTGCAAGAATAAGAAGCGCTAGTTAAGTCTCAGTCTCTATATTTCTTATGTTGAGTTCTGGAATTTGATACGCTTGTCTAAAGAGGTGAGTTTTCAGGGAACGCTTGAAGGTTTGGAGACTGAAAGAGAGTCTTATTGTGCATGGTAGGACATTCCACAGAGTGGGTGCAGCCCAAAGAAAGTCCTGCAATCCTGAGTGGGAACGAGTAATGAGTGTGGATGAGAAACGCAGATCTTTTGAAGAGTGAAGAGGTTGGGTTGGGAGATATTTTGAGATAAGTGAAGTGATGTACATTGGTGTAGTTTGGTTTATGGCCTTGTGTGTGAGTAAAAGTATTTTATATTGTATATATATATATATATATATCTGTATATACTGATATAGATATATGTATATATATACACACACATATACCACAGATCCGGCACTCCTTTGATAGTGATTAGAGATACTTGCCAGGGTGCACCCCTATGGGATAGCCAGCCCCTTATACCAACATGTAGAGCAAGGTTAAACTCCTGGACTCCATACAAGTGGAAAAAAGGTGCTTTTATCTGCAATGTTTCGGGGTACTACCCCCGTCATTGTTTTCGGTGTGTACTGATGATGGGGGGTAGTAAACTGAAACGTTGCAAATAAAAGCACCTTTTTACCACTTGTATGGAGTCCAGGAGTGCCACCTTGCTGTACATGCTGAAATATATATATATATATATATATATATACATACAGTGTATATATATATATATATATATATATATACAGCATATGAGTATATATCTGTGTGTATACATATATATATCAGTTATTAGTAATTCTTTAGTGGTCTGATACTGTATGTAGTATATAGTTTATATTGAATTATGAGTTTTCTTTTCTAGAAATTTGTTTTAAATTACTGAAGTATTTTACATTTCAGTGATACCCAGTATATGCTGAAACATTTAAGCACATTTTTCATATGCAATTTAAAAAAAATTATGAAAAAATCTTTAATCATTCAATGAGTCAATAATAAAAATAATATGGTATTGATGTTGAAATAGCAAACCCTCAAAGTGCTTTGATTCCAAACTATTTAGTTAATTATTTTAATATTATTAGCTACATTAATGTTTAAAATTTACCATCTCTTTGATGAATTAATTTACTCCAGCTAATTTCAACAATACATATTGTAATGGGGGAAGGGGTCATTTTGAAGGGTATGTCTTAGATAATTCTCATTTACAAGATGATTTAAGTGATCAATATCATGAATAAAAGCTTATTTGTAATTGCATTTTTTTATTTAAATTCATATTTTGTTTGTCAGTCATGTCTGTAAATAGCACCTATTAATTAGATTAGATACGAAAACACAAAAACGTAATTATCTGTGCGCAGTGATGCAGTTAAAAGTTGAATTGTTAACATTTTAAGTAGCAACATAAGATTATAGACTACTTTAAACACTGTGCACATTTTCTTTTTTAGTTAAATAATGTAATTAGAAAATGTTAAAGCTCTCTTCATTCATTGCAACCTTTATTTTGACCTTTGCAATGTCAAAGTAATTTCAGAACTTTGGAAAATCATTTACCCAAAGCATGTGTTCTGACTCCCATTCTTAATAGTTTGATTTTCAAGAAAAGAGAAATGGTTGCTGAAAACAGTTCTTTTAAATTCATAGCTTCATGTCAACACTTGCACACAGAAGTTGTGCTTAGTATTACATGCAAATGAGTATGTGAAACGTTTTCCTTTCCTTGCTAAGTCTCCACTGATAGCAATGCTTACATGCAAATTAGCCCATGAAGTCTTCCAAGTAGTGTCAGATGCTTGTTCTAAAGATAAACATCAATTAATCCACCCCTGCAAAAACATTAGGGAGAGCACCCCTGCGAGGAATATCAAGAGAACTATTTACAAAGTAAGAAAGCATATTGCAATCAGGAAAATATTGTCATTCTGCACTTGTACCATGTGAAAGTAACAGCATTCCGACTGCCAAGGGAAAGAACTGTAATTTGCATACTGTTCAGGGAATATTGACACATACTAATTAAATAGCATTTTTGCAACACCAGTGTAAAAAGTTTATATATATATATATATATATATATATACATACATATATATATATATATATATATATATATAAAATATAAAAGTTCATATATTGTGTATTGTACCTTTGCAGGATGAACATATCCAACAATCTTTAGATTCATGTTGTGGACCTACTTGCTCTTCATGTGTATATGTATATATGTATACCGTATGTATACAGTATGTGTATACCGTGTATTATTTTTATATACAATGGGGATGTGGTGGATTTTCTGCTGCAAAGCGAGTCTGAATCAGGTTTGTAAGCAAATAAATAATGCACACAGATGGGCAAGACCACGTTGCACTGCAGGTGGGGCAGATGTGACGTGCAGAGAGATTTAGATTTGGGTGGGTTATATGGTTTCTGTGGAGGGTAAATGTCTGCTTTTACATGTAGCACACAAATGTAAGACAGCTTTATTTTTACACTGCAATTTAGATTTCAGTTTGAACATACCACACCCAAATCTTATTATCTCTGCACTCGTTACATCTGCCCCATGTACAGTGCAATATGGATTTGCACAGTTGTGGGCTTTTTTTGCTTTGGGACTTTGGTTCTATGAAAGGTTTTGCTAAAAAGTAAGGTGTGAATTTGTTCATAAAAAAGGAAGAGACTATTTTTGCATGTTTGGCTCGATAGAAGTAGGAAATGTGTCACTACAGGTGAGCGATGTGTTGTTACACGTTGGGGGTAATTGGCTGTTAAAAGGCACATAGAAGAATATGCTGGCATAAAAGGGAGAGAGGAACCAGGGCTGTAACTAGGTGTGTGCGGAAGGGGAACCACACATAGCGCTGCAGGGTAGGGGGCGCTGTTGACGGCACTTGTCAATTAACTGTTTTAATTGATTTAACTTGCAGCTTCCCTCCTTTTTGATGACCATCATCACCTGACCGCCCCTGTCTCCTACCCTGACCCTTTCTGTTGCTTATACCTATCCAACATTCATGAACTCAACTTGAGATTTCTTTGTTATTCAGTCACACTGTCCTTTATTACATTTCAAGATGATGACATACCTGGGACTCGAACACATTGCCTGTGGCATTGCAGTCAGACAATGTGTTCTTTGAGCTATAGGTCCTTGCAAAGAAATGTAGGTATTTATAAGCTACAGAATTTTATTTAAAGCGTACCTTGTACTTTGTGAATAAATGATCAGCATTGCGGCTGATCAGATATATGTAGTGTGTGGCTGCAAGAGATTGGATTTGAGGCTGCACACTACATAGATCTGCTCAATTGCAATGCTGATTATTTTGTTTAGAAAGTACGAGTAGCTTCATATAGTGTTTATAGTTTTTATGCAGGATCAAATAGCTCAATGTGGAAGGGGCACCATAGCATGGGCTTTCTCTAGTATCAATCTTGTCATGGCCCTTCCCCACGAGGCAGGCCCTTTTGGAAAAATGGGGGGAGGCACCAATTCTTCCTCTCATTCTGAGTGGAACTGTGTTACTACTGAGGTGATAGGGAATGTAAAAGAGGTAATCTGTTATAGGGAGTAAATTATTATACACTGTAGTAATGTTATATTTGTACTTAGTAGAAAATCCAAGAGACTCCATTACTAACAACCTACATATTGCATTAACTACAGTGCAATGACAGTCTTATCTGTGGCAGATCATCTAACATAAGGTCAAGGCATTGTTGGGAAACCTGCACTTGACAGTTTTGCTGCTATCCAGTTGGTATCCATAATGGGCTGGGTCTGCACTGTTGTACATTATATATATAGTGAATTGGTCCTGTGTAATTGCAAGTAATACTGTTATTCATTTACACATCTTGCTTTCTGGCTGGTTATTAGAGTAAGAAAAGAGTAAGATGCCATCTTGCTGTAAAATGTAATGGGTACATCAGCCTTTTAAACGAATACTTTTCATTTTATTTCAACCTTAAAATATTGCTGAGGTGACTCCCATGGGAACCGGACATGTGATTAGGATGCTCCTGGTACTTTTACTCAGCTCATAATTTTTATAGCTATTTGCTATCACTTGGGCAGAGGAGATTTTATTGCAAAATTCTAAACTTTATTACTAAATATTCCATCTCAACACAAAATAAGTGAATGACAAAAGCATCAGAGTGCCACATGTTATTCACATAAATACAAAGGCCTCTATGCTTGCCTAAGACTGATGACCTATGTGCCCTAAATAAAGTCTTATCACCAAAGCCAAAAGCAGTGTCTGTAACAGAAGTATTAAGCGAGGACTCCATAAATATAAACATAGAACAACAGTTTGTTTGCCGACCTCACCTGCATCCAGCTCCCTCAGAAGAAATTGTACATAGCCAGAAACAGATTTGGCAGTGGATGATTAAAAGTGTACAGTCTAAATCCCACCACCATTCTAGCTCTCTTTCCTCACTTCTGCCACTTGTCCCTCCATGGATGTTGCTTCTAACAACAATCCCTTCCCAGGCTAGACTTCCATCAGCATCTCCCATACCTGCTATTCCGTCCATTACCATGTCCGTGATTATGTCCATCCCCATCCACACCAACCACGGTGCCTGTTTCCAGGTGATCAACCATGGACTCACTCATTACTTGGATTGCCTGAGTCTCCTCTTGGATCTCTGAAACCCAGCCACTATCTTTAGCATGCTCCCGAAGCACCCACCACTCCCCCACCACTCTTTGTACAGCTGGGTCCACGGCTACACTTCCTGGAGCACATTGAGCAGTGTCAACTCTGATGACACTAGTGGCTCCTGCCAAAGCTCCAGCAACCCAAGGCACACTGGTCTCCACTTCTTGACCTCTGTCCTCCCCCCCCCCCACAAGTGTAGCAAGACCTCCCAGGGTTGCATTATCAGCCGCGCAAATACCCAGTCCAACTATTAGTATTAAAAATGGAACAAGCCTGCTTGCACTAGTATGTGTCCAGTCGATGCATCCTGTAGCACCACCATCACCATCTTACAGATTCAGTTTTATAGTAAATTTTACAGTCAGTTTTGCCTTTAGTAAATCTCTGATTTGCAAAATTAACTGAAAATTGACTACAAATACACCAAAAACCCAAAATCAAGCAAAATATCTCATCAACTCACTTTTCTTGCTCCAACTCACAATTACAGGCCTTTTTTCTGAGTGTCCTCTCAAGAACAATAAGACTTTCCTCAAATCTCCAAACTTTTAAGCAATCCCTGAGATCTCACCTCTTCAGACACGCTTATCAGATTTCAAATCTGGGTGTTTGGTGTGGAGGGGCTGTAAACATTGGTCACCAGACCATTGTTTTATAATGTTTTTATACATGTTTTTTTAATTATCCCTAGTGTCCTTTTTCAACGTTTCTAAATTTTTTCATTTTTTACTTATTTCTTGCTGCACTCTCTGCACTTTCTTTCTTTCTTTTTCCCTCTTTTTTTCACTATATATATTTTTCTCTTCTCTATTGCTGCATACACATTAACATAGTGCTCAGCCACACTTTTAAATATTGATCTCCCGATCTATAAACTGAGCAGCTTAACACAAGCACAGAAAACTATCATATTTTTTTCCAAAGATTCCAGATCTGACCTCATAACCTTCATAAGCTTCTCTATCTAATTATCGGATACATACGATATTCCAGAGTATGGAATGCTGGTGGTCATATGACCGACAACAGCATACCGAAGTAGAGAATCCCAACAGGGATTGGGTAAGTATGTATACCCTCCCCCTACCCCCTTCCTACAGCCTAAACTTAACCCTTCCACCCCTGCAGCCTAGTGATAACACTCCCCAAGGGTGCCTAACCCTAACCCCCAACCATAGCCTAAACCTAACCCCCCCAACTAAGGCTTACAATGATGAGTCCTGACATACTTCGATCGGGATTATGGCGTTTGTGATCCCGGTGCCGGCAGTTTGATCCATGTCAAGGTGCCGGCATTGGCATTCCAATCAGTGTCTGGATTCCGGCCTCGGCATTCTGACTACCATGATGCCAAATGCCGGTATCTTGAATGGATTCCATAATTATGTCCCTTCTGTACAGTCCACACATCACCTCACATATTTTCTTTTTCTTCACTTTCACATCATCCTGACCACAAGCCAATGTTTCTGTGTGACCATATCATACAACCCATTAAGAACCTATGTAATTTGGCAAAACCATTTTGCAATAGGTAACACCTACCAATGTGTATCAGTGCCTATTACCATAGAAACCTTGTACTTCCATCCCCACTGTATGCTATGACAGTAGGCTGTGCTTTCATGGGTTGTACACCATGCCAGCAGGAACCTATGCAGTGCACTCCAGATGGCTGCCTTGGATGGTTACTCCGTGGGCAGGATGTACTACATGAGGATCTATTCATACAGGGTTTATGGTACTATTACATACATGTCAGTTTTCCCATATGTGTCTCCGGTCCATATATGGCTTATTTCCCACAGCATACCTTCATAGTGCACCCAACATTGGCGCCATACCTGGTACGCTCATAGATAGAATTAAACATTACATGGATCTGACAGTTATGTTGGGACACTACCCCTAGCGCTAGGACGCTGCAAACACCTATTTAGTGTCATCTCTTATGGGCATGACCCATTCCTCCCAGGGTAATCCTATGTAGTGCAACCCAAGACAGTTGCCTGACCTGATATTCTTAATGGGTGGAATATACTGTATAACCCGTACAAGTTATTATCCAGAATGCACCAACCCTGCAGTATGCTTATTGTGCTCTCTAGGTTTAGTTGTTCTTAATTATTTCTGTATGTTTTTCAATTTGATGTATTTCTAATGCCTTTGTACTATTTACCATGTTTTCGATATATGTAAAGAGACTTTTAGTACTGCAGGAGAAAAACAATACAGGTTGAGTCTCCCTTTTCCAAAATGCAAAATCCCACATTTTTGGTTCTCCTACTGAGATGACACACACACACACACACACACACACACACACACACACACACACACATACACACATATATATTATATTATATACATTGGGGCCAAAAAGTATTTGGACAGCCACCGATTGTGCAAGTTGACCCACTTAAAAAGATGAGAGAGGTCTGTAATTTCCATCATAGGTACACTTCAACTGTGAGAGACATAATCTGAAAAAAACAACTAGGAAATCACATTGTATGATTTTAAACAAGTTATTTGTATATTCTTGCGGAAAATAAATATTTGGACAATCAAAAAGTTTAACTCAATACTTTGTAATATAACCTCGGTTGGCAATTACAGAGGTCAAACGTTTCCTGTAGTTCTTGACCAGGTTTGCACACACTGTAGCAGGTATTTTGGCCCACTCTTCGATGCAGATCTTCTCTAGATCTGTCATGTTTTGGGGCTGTCACCAGGCAACATGGACTTTCAACTCCCTCCACAGATTTTCTATTGGATTGAGGTCTGGAGACTGGCTAGGCCACTCCAGGACCTTGAAATGCTTCTTACGGAGCCACTCCTTAGTTGCCCGGGTGGTGTGTTTGGGGTCATTGTCATGCTGGAAGACCCAGCCACATTCCATCTTCAATGCTCTTACTGAGGGAAGGAGGTTATTGCCCAAAATCTCACAATACATGGCCCCATTCATCCTCTCCTTAATACGGATCAGTCGTCCTGTCCCCTTTGCAGAAAAGCAGCCCCAAAGCATGATGTTTCCACCCCCATGCTTCACAGTGGGTATGGTGTTCTTGGGATGCCATTCCTCATTCTTCTCCCTCCAAACGCGGTGAGTGAAGTTTATACCAAAAAGTTCGATTTTGCTCTCATCTGACCACATTACATTCTCCCAATCCTCCTCTGGATCATCCAGATGGTCACTGGAAAACTTTAGACGGGCCTGGACATGTGCTGTCTTAAGCAGGGGGACCTTTTGGGCACTGCAGGATTCCAATCCATGACGATGTAGTGTGTTACTAATGGTAACCTTTGTGACTGTGGTCCCAGCTCTCTTGAGGTTATTGACCAGGTCCCCCCATGTAGTTCTGGGCTGATTCCTTACCGTTCTCAAGATCATTGATACCCCACGAGGTGAGCTCTTGCATGGAGCCTCAGGTCGAGGGAGATTGTCAGTGATCTTGTATTTCTTCCATTTTTTAATAATTGCACCAATAGTTGATCTCTTCTCACCAAGCTGCTTGCCTATTGTCGAGTTAGCTAATCCCAGCCTTGTGCAGCTCTACAATTTTGTCCCTGGTGTCCTTACACAGCTCTCTGGTCTTGGCCATAGTGGAGAGGTAGCAGTCTGACTGTTTGAGGGTGTGGACAGGTGTCTTTTATACAGATAACCAGTTCAAACGGGTGCCATTAATACAGGTAATGAGTGGAGGATAGAAGAGCTTTTTAAAGAAGAAGTAACAGGTCTGTAAGAGCCAGAAACCTTGCTTCTTGGTAGGTGTCCAAATATTTATTTTCCACAAGAATATACAAGTAAATTGTTTAAAAATCATACAATGTGATTTCTTTCTTTTTTTCTCACAGTTGAAGTGTACCTATGATGGAAATTACAGACCTCTCATCTATTTAAGTGGGTCAACTTGCACAATCGGTGGCTGTCCAAATACTTTTTTGCCCCACTGTATCTATATAATATATCTATATATACACATAATATATAATATGTATGTCATTATTTCAGCAGGGGACCTAAAAATGTGCGATTTTGGATAAGGGATATTAAACCTGTATATAAGTAAAATAATAATAATAATAATATTAATTGCAACATACTTATCCAATAAACTTTTGCTACTGTGAGTCCAAATCTGTACTGTAACATTGAGCATACAAAATCATGATGCATGCACGGTGTGAATCAGGCTCACATTGTTTCAGTGTTAATAGTAAGAGTTTAGTGGCTTTGTACATGGCACACACATATACAGTCAGCGCCAGATTAACCAGACAGTAAGGGGCTGCATGGCATTGAACTGTACTCCAGGCATGGAGAGGTACAGAGCTACTTTGATTGTTAGATAAGATGGAGGAGATTGCCTACATTATATGCCCCAGTCTGTGTCTCTTTATGTGTGCCCTTATGTGTGAGACCTTTGTGTGTATATCTTTATTGCATGTGTTACTGTATGTGTTCAAGTGTGACTGTACCTCTCTCCATTTATCCTATATGCACCAGCCTCTCTTCCTGTCCCCTGAATGCACCATACTCTTTCCTTCATGTGTCTTTGCCAAACTCTCCCATGTCCCTGTCTGATGCAGAATCACTATTTTCCTAATCTGTGCCAGTCTCTCTTCCCTTATGTCTGTGCATTTCCATCTTCCCTTTCTCTATGTGCCACAGACTCCCTCCCCTGTCCACACCATAATTTCTTCTACCCCTGTCTTTGCCAATCTCTTTACAAATCCCTATTAGTACCAAACTCCTTGCGCTTTTCCTACCTGCTTCAGTCTCTCTGCTTTCCAATAATAGCTGTATCAGTCTTTCTTTTTCCCCTACATATCTATGCTTTTCTTCTCCTATCTTGCCTGTGCAAACCTCCCTACACTTCGCCTATCTGTGCCACCCTCTCTCTACCCCTGTCTGTATTATTATCACTCCTTCCCCTGTTTGTGCCAGCCTCCTTGCAGCTCTCCTGTATGTGCCAGCATTTTTGCTATTCCAATGTGTGCACCACCCTCTCTGTCCTTCCTGCTTGGGAAGTTTTTTCTTCCCTCCCTTTCTGTGAGCATTTGTGTTCCCCCTCCCCACACACACTTTGTGTGCATGTGCATCTCTTTCTCCTTGTTGTTTGTGTTCATTCCTCCAGCATGATTCTGAGTTGCATGCAAAAGGGAATGCAGCAGCATTTATTGGCCATCGCCCATTTTCAGTCACAACTGAGGGTCTGGGCTGACAGGAGGAAGCCTCAGTTGTAGGGGCAGAGATAAACTTAAACTTGGAAGGTTTAATCAGACCCCTGGACATGTAAGTGTAGTGAAGAAGGATCACCCGAAGGTGTGACCATGACAACCAGGGTTTAAAAGTCAATAAAAGTTTTATTAACAAACTCCGTATTTTGCACAGCAGTAAATAAAGAACAAGCAGTGATAAAATGGTACAGTTCCTGGATCACTAAGAACTTGGCTGGAGCCACAGAGCACTGGTAGGATATGGATCTGATGTTAAAGTCTCGTAGATGGATTGTCCTTACCAGGCCTGTCTGTAGTAGTGAGGGTAGCCGAGGAACACGTCAGCAGATGTAATTCTTGAATCTGGATCACTGTAGCTGAAAGGATTGCTGTGAATGCTGGATGGGACCAGCCAGATGATGAAAACACAGAGTGGATGCTGGATGGAACCAGCCAGGTGATAGGATGAAGCTAGGGAGCGTGGATATTGGAAAGATGAAAGGTGGTTACCGATGGTTTGTGGATACTGCTGGTATGTAGGTATCCGCTGGAACAACACCGGCACTTTAAGGAAGCTGGATACTGGAAAGATGAAAGGTGGTTACCGATGGTTTGTGGATACTGCTGGTATGTAGGTATCCACTGGAACAACACCGGCACTTTAAGGAAGCTGGATACTGCTGGAAGCTGACCGCTGGAAGCAGATAGTTGGTAGCTGGAAGCAGGAGTAGTCACAGAGGACTGCAGAGTCAGGCTGCACCGCAAGATGGAAATCAAGTGCGGGTCTCTAGTGGCTGGTGGTAACAGGAGCTGGAAACCTGGAGAAACAATCACAGGAGAGAGAGAGACTGGAACAAGGTTTGACAACCAAAGCACTGACGCCTTCCTGGCCCAGGCACAGGATACTTATACCTGCAGCCAGGCAGGCATTGGCTGGGCAATTATGCAGATTCCAGAAGCAGCGGATTGGTGGAAACTGAGGCATGTGACTGAAACCAACATGGCTGCGCCCATGTTAGCACTTGGAGGGAAAGTTAGTTTGAGAAACCATGTGGAGATTCAGCAGTAATGGCGGCGCAGACCGCGGAGGGCAGGAGACGTTACACTAGTAACCTGCACACTGGAACCACATGGATGACAGCGGAGATCGCGGCAGACATGAACCGCCACACTGACAATCTGTAATCTGGAAACACAGGAGCGGCGGCGGAGGCCGCAGAGGCTGGAGACGCCAAACGTGATGCCGCTGTGACAGCGTCTCAGAGTGACAAGAGGGAGATGTAGAGCATGGACATCAGTAACTCAGGTGAGATCCGGCCCTGGAACGCTGAGCCAGCCTCAGGAGACATCTAAATGGCAAATAATGGCTTCCAGATACCCGGATCGTGACAGCACCCCCCCCTTTAGGAGTGGCCCCAGGACACTTCTTAGGCTTCTGAGGAAATTTAGAGTGGAAATTCCAGACCAAGGCAGGAGCATGGATATCTGAAGCATTGGTCCAAGAACGTTCTTCAGGACCATAGCTCTTCCAGTCGATAAGATATTGCAACTGACCGTAACGGAAACGTGAATCCAGAATCTTTGCAACTTCATACTCAACTCCCCATTGAGTCTGGACTTTAGGAGCCGGAGGTAGTGCAGAATGAAAGCGATTCAGAATCAGTGGTTTCAGAAGGGAAACATGGAATGTCCTAGGTATTTTCAAGAAGGGGGGTAACTGGAGTCTGTAAGCAACAGGATTGACGACTTGTTCAACTCAAAAAGGACCGATGTAACGAGGTGCAAACTTCATGCTGGGAACTCTTAACCTCAAATTCTTTGTAGACAACCACACACAATCACCCACCTTGAGAGCAGGAACTGCCCTACGCTTCCTATCCGCAAACTTCTTGTATCTAAATGATGCTTTGAGCAGAGCCGCTCGCACATTTTTCCAGTTATTT
This sequence comes from Pseudophryne corroboree, assembly GCF_028390025.1. NCBI lineage: Eukaryota > Metazoa > Chordata > Amphibia > Anura > Myobatrachidae > Pseudophryne > Pseudophryne corroboree. The sequence continues at coordinate 430,128,858 of NC_086445.1, forward strand.
TAAAACTGGCGTAAGGTAATATCCACTGCTGGTACCGAAGTTGCTGGAAGCGGCTGGAATTCTGGAACTTTAGGGTGGAATCCATAGTTAATGAAGAATGGTGTTGAAGAAGATGAGGAATGATATTGGTTGTTATGGCTGAACTCGGCCCAGGGAAGGAGTTGAACCCAGTCGTCTTGAGAGGAAGATACATAGATGCGGAGGAAGGCCTCCAAGTCCTGATTCACCCTCTCAGTTTGACCGTTGGTCTGAGGATGGTAAGCTGTAGAAAACTTTAATTTGACTTGGAGGGCTTGACACAAACTTCACCAGAACTTGGCTACAAATTGTACTCCTCTATCAGAGATAATCTCTTCAGGAAGACCGTGAAGTCGGAAGATTTCTTGAATGAATACTTGAGCCAACTTGGAAGCTGACGGCAGACCGGTAAGAGGAATGAAATGTGCCATCTTGGTGAATCGGTCAACTACCACCCAGATGGTATTAAACTTGTTGCACATAGGTAGATCTGTAACAAAGTCCACCGACAAATGGGTCCATGGTCGACGGGGAACGGATAATGGAACCAGTTGCCCCGCAGGCGACTGGCGGGATACTTTGTGTTGGGCACATTTTGGGCAAGATGCAATAAACTCCATGACGTCCTTCTTCAGAGTTGGCCACCAATAAGACCTAGAGATAAACTCAAGGGTTTTCTGAATGCCTGTATGTCCGGCGAAACGGGAAGCATGGGCCCAATGCATGAGCTTCTTCCTTAATACCGGTTTCACAAAACTTTCCCTGGTGGGGGCGTAGAGTCCATCCTTACCGTGGAGAATGCCAACGGATTAATAATAAGATTCTTGTCAGAAGACTCATTTTCTTGCTCCCAAGAGCGGGAAAGGGCATCGGTCTTGCGATTCTGAGAGCCCGGACAGAACTGGAGTTTAAAGTCGAACCTGGAAAAGAAAAGTGCCCATCTGGCCTGACGAGGGTTAAGACATTGTGCGCCTTTCAGAAATAAAAGATTCTTGTGGTCGGTGAGTATGGTAACTGAATGAGAAGCTCCCTCCAACAGGTATCTCCACTCCTCTAGAGCGAGTTTGATTGCCAGCAACTCCTGATCGCCAATGGCATAGTTGCGCTCAGCTGGGGAGAACTTCCAGGAGAAAAAACTGCAAGGATGTAGATGACCATCTTTAGCTCTCTGGGATAACACCGCTCCTACTCCAACGGAGGAGGCATCCACCTCTAGGATGAAAGGAGAGTCGATGTCAGGCTGTTTCAAAACCGGAGCGGAGATGAATCGTTGCTTTAAAAGATGAAAAGCTTGCGTAGCTTCTTCAGTCCACTTGGACGGATTAGCACCCTTCTTAGTCAACGCAGTGATAGGCGCCACAATGGTGTAAAAGTCTCGTATAAACTTTCTGTAGTAATTGGCGAATCCTAAAAACCTCTGGACCCCTTTGAGGGTTAAGGGTATCGGCCAATTCTGGATTGCTTGTAGTTTCTCAGGATCCATCTCTAGTCCGGAACCGGACACAATGTAGCCTAGAAACGGAATGGATTTGACTTCAAAAACACACTTCTCTAATTTGCAATAGAGATGATTGACTCGAAGACGGGACAGAACCTCCTTTACCCAGAAACGATGTTCCTCTAGATTATTGGCAAAGATGAGTATATCATCTAGATAAACCACGACATGGCGATATAAGATGTCTCTGAAGATCTCATTCACGAAATGCTGGAAGACAGCTGGAGTATTACTTAATCCGAAGGGCATGACGAGGTACTCATCGTGTCCATCACGGGTATTAAAAGCGGTCTTCCACTCATCACCCTCTCGGATCCGGATGAGATTGTAAGTACCCCTCAAATCCAACTTTGTAAAGATGGTTGCTCCGCTAACTCTATCGAAGAGTTCTGTAATCAAGGGTAAAGTATATCAGTTCTTAATGGTAATGTCGTTCAAGCCTCTGTAGTCGATGCACGGCCGCAGGCCACCGTCTTTCTTCTTCACGAAGAAGAAACCTGCACCTGCTGGGGAAGAAGACGGTCGGATGAAACCCTTCGCCAGATTCTCCTTAATGTATTCTTCCATAGAATGCGTCTCTGGTATGGACAATGGATAAGTTCGGCCTCGAGGTGGAACCATCCCTGGGATGAGATCGATTGGACAGTCCCATTCCCTATGAGGAGGAAGGATGTCAGCAGAAGCTTTACTGAACACGTCCGTGTAGTCTCGGTATGGAGGAGGTGGAACATCAGACGACCTAGAGGAGGAAGAACAAACAGGAAGCACTTTGGACAAACAGGTCTCAGCACAGGAGGGACCCCATGCTAGTATTTGCGTAGTCTTCCAATCATTGGATTGTGGAGACGAAGCCATGGAAGGCCCAAAACCACTGGATGTGTGGCTCTTGGAATCACTAAAAAAGAAATAAATTCTGAATGAAGAACTCCTACTCTCAGATGAACTAGTAGAGTCCTTAGAGAAATAACTGCATCAGAAATCTTACTGCCATCCATGGCAGTCAAGGAAATGGATGAGGAAAGTCTCTCGGTGGGTAGGGACCACCGTTTAACATATGCTTCAGTTATGAAATTCCCAGCTGCTCCGGAATCTAGGAGGGCAATGACGTTCCTATAACGTTGGGCAATTTGAAGCGAGACTGGGAGATTACAATCATGAGGAGATGGAGAGGAGAGCATTACTCCTAGCCGGCCCTCTCCTTGGCGAGCTAGGACTTGAAGTTTCCCGGACGTTTGGGACAAGCATTGATTGCGTGAGACGGATCTGCACAGTAAAGACAGAGGGACTCGGAAAGACGTCTTCGGCGCTCAGCAGGAGATAGACGGGATCGACCAATTTGCATGGGTTCATCTTTGGATGGAGACGGTTGACGAGGAGGAGGAGCAGAAGATTTTGGAGTAGATGTGCTTCCCCGCTCAGTTGCTCTTTCTCTGAACCGTAGATCAACTTTTGTGCATAATGAGATTAGCTCATCCAACTTAGAGGGCAAGTCTCTGGCAGCTAATTCATCCTTGATGCGTTCTGATAAGCCATGCCAGAATGCAGCATACAGGGCTTCGTCATTCCATGCCAATTCGGATGCCAGGATCTTGAACTGTATAAGATACTGTCCCACAGTACGCGTTCCTTGGCGTAAATGGAGAATCTCAGAAGAAGCTGAGATTATTCGGCCTGGCTCGTCGAAGATGCGCCTAAATGTTGTTACAAAGTCAGTAAGAGGACAGCAGGGTATCGGACTTCTCCCATAAAGGTGATGCCCAGTCAAGGGCTGAGCCACTAAGAAGGGAAATAATATAAGCAATTTTAGTACGGTCACTGGGAAAACTGCCGGGTTGTAGCTCAAAGTGGATTTCACATTGATTGAGAAATCCCCTGCAGAATCTTGGAGATCCATCAAATTTTGCTGGCGTTGGAAGATGAAGACGTGGAGCAGAAATGGGTAAGGTGCGTGGGGTTACAGCTGGTGTCACTGTGGTGGACGGACCGGATGCGCCAGATCCACAGAGGGTCGTTTGGATCCCATCCAGCCGAGTAGAGAGATCCTGGAGACAGCGGATAATGTGGCCTTGTGCAGCCTCCTGATGTTCGAGTCTGGCTGCCAGTTCTTGCATCGGCCTGGCCGCTTGATCCTGGTCTCCGGCTGGATTCATATGGTCAGTGCTTACTGTCACAACTGAGGGTCTGGGCTGACAGGAGGAAGCCTCAGTTGTAGGGGCAGAGATAAACTTAAACTTGGAAGGTTTAATCAGACCCCTGGACATGTAAGTGTAGTGAAGAAGGATCACCCGAAGGTGTGACCATGACAACCAGGGTTTAAAAGTAAATAAAAGTTTTATTAACAAACTCCGTACTTTGCACAGCAGTAAATAAAGAACAAGCAGTGATAAAATGGTACAGTTCCTGGATCACTAAGAACTTGGCTGTAGCCACAGAGCACTGGTAGGATATGGATCTGATGTTAAAGTCTCATAGATGGATTGTCCTTACCAGGCCTGTCTGTAGTAGTGAGGGTAGCCGAGGAACACGTCAGCAGATGTAATTCTTGAATCTGGATCATTGTAGCTGAAAGGATTGCTGTGAATGCTGGATGGGACCAGCCAGATGATGAAAACACGGAGTGGATGCTGGATGGAACCAGCCAGGTGATAGGATGAAGCTAGGGAGCATGGATATTGGAAAGATGAAAGGTGGTTACTGATGGTTTGTGGATACTGCTGGTATGTAGGTATCCGCTGGAACAACACCGGCACTTTAAGGAAGCTGGATACTGCAAAGATGAAAGGTGGTTACCAATGGTTTGTGGATACTGCTGGTATGTAGGTATCCACTGGAACAACACCGGCACTTTAAGGAAGCTGGATACTGCTGGAAGCTGACCGCAGGAAGCAGATAGTTGGTAGCTGGAAGCTGGAGTAGTCACAGAGGACTGCAGAGTCAGGCTGCACCGCAAGATGGAAAGCAGGTGCGGGTCTCTAGTGGCTGGTGGTAACAGGAGCTGGAAACCTGGAGAAACAATCACAGGAGAGAGAGAGACTGGAACAAGGTTTGACAACCAAAGCATTGACGCCTTCCTGGCCCAGGCACAGGATACTTATACCTGCAGCAAGGCAGGCATTGGCTGGGCAATTATGCAGATTCCAGAAGCAGCAGATTGGTGGAAACTGAGGCATGTGACTGAAACCAACATGGCTGCGCCCATGTTAGCACTTGGAGGGAAAGTTAGTTTGAGAAACCATGTGGAGATTCAGCAGTAATGGCGGCGCAGACCGCGGAGGGCAGGAGACGTCACACTAGTAACCTGCACACTGAAACCACATGGATGACAGCGGAGATCGCGGCAGACATGAACCGCCACACTGACAATCGGTAATCTGGAAACACAGGAGCGGCGGCGGAGGCCGCAGAGGCTGGAGACGCCAAACGTGATGCCGCTGTGACAGCGTCTCAGAGTGACAAGAGGGAGATGTAGAGCATGGACATCAGTAACTCAGGTGAGATCCGGCCCTGGAACGCTGAGCCAGCCTCAGGAGACATCTAAATGGCAATTAATGGCTTCCAGATACCCGGATCGTGACATTTGCGAGTCTATGCACATATTACTTCCCTTGTGTACATCTACAGTATGTTGCTGAATGTACAAGGACTAAGACCATTTTAACCTGTGCATGCTGTCATTCTTATTTGTGCATTCTGCCACCATTGGTCGTGGTATCCGGTCTATAGCTCTACACTAAAATGGTCTACAGTCAATAGTTCGACAACAAATGGTTTACATGCATTAAGTTGACATGATTAAATGGTTGACAGGGTCGGAAGGTCGACATGTGAAAGGTAGACAGATCAAAAGGCCAAAGGGTTCAAAATGTTGACAGTGTCAAAAGGTCAATATGACAATTTTGACCCACCTGTGGTCGACACACGTTTTTATTTTATTTTTATTTTTTCAACTTTCTCATACTTTACCATCCCTGTAAACTATGATTCAGAACAGTAACCTCTATGAAGCATGGTGAGTGAACTGAGCCATGCGAGGGGATGCGGTACACTATTTGTGGCATAAAAGTGACAAAACACCCCAAAAAGTTTTACAAATTGTTTCTACCTTTTTTGTGTTAACCATTTTAATGTCGACTTTTTCACCCTGTGGACCTTTGGAACCTTTCGACCATTGCTAATGTCTACCTAGCCCATGTCAACCTTTTGACCATGTCGACATTTTCACCCTGTCGACTTAATGCATGTCAACCATTAGTGGTCAACCTATGGACTGTAGACCTTTTTAGCGTAGATCTAATAATCCACACCCATTTTGCACCATTGAAAGTTGCACTATGTCAGGTGCAGTGCCTCCTTCTGACAATGGTTTCCTATGCCTGGGGCTGCATGTCTGTGAATGCAGCTGCTTGCATTGTCACACGAGCAACACTCCTGTACTACACCCACTGAATGGGACATTTTTGCAAGCAATACTAGCTACTAGTCACCGCCAGGTAACACCAATCACTTTTCTGCCACACTTCTGATACAATCTGAATCAATCGTAACAGCAACTTTGTGCGTACAATACACTCAGGGTAATGCATGCATTATAGAAGACATTAGAATTTTGTGTGCAGTTCCAAATATATGCTCAACTACAAGCACTGCATGCAGCTCTGACTCAGTGTCCTGTGTTTCTGACTCTAACTTGGCATGAATATCTCTGTCTCACATATGTATTTCTGTCTTCCTTAAAGTTAACATATCTATCATCTCACTCTGCCTCTCACATCTCCTGCTCCCTGCATGTTTCCTCTTGCTTTTAACCTTCTTCTTCCTCCCCCTTTTATACCGTTACTCCCATCTTTACCACTAACATTTCACATTCTTCTTAGCCGAAGTTGATGACGTTTTGGATGTCTGCTGGTCAAATTGATGTGGTCAATCATTAATCTGACACAATCTGAATACTAGAACTTTCTCTGCAATCCTATTATAGGGCTAATTATTAACAAACCATGCTGTATATTTTGTATTTCAGATGTTATTGACCTCACAGAGAGACTTAATTGATATACATGTCCTGATATTACATTCAGGGGCGGATCTAGGGGCGGGCAAGCAGGGCATACGGCCAGAGTGCTGCGGCTAGAGGGTGCGGCAGCAGTCACCCTGCCAGTGCCATCTGGTTGATGGCACGTGCCCGCCCCCAGCGCCATATACAATGCCCCCCACAGCAATTAAGAGGCCCACTGCTGCAGTGCTGTAATGAGTCAGATATAACTCTTTACAGTAAGCTGCCAACAGCCGCTGGCTAAGAAGCAGGATGCTGCTGTGGACCGGACTGAGCGAGGACAGAATGGTAGGACCCGGAGGCAGCCCATGTACTATGGTCTGCTCTGGAAGGAGAAGGATGGAGGAGTGCAGGTGGGCCTCTCCCCTTCCTGAAACCAGAACTTTGACTCCCGCCCTTCCCCATACAAACAGTCAGTGTGAAGAGCCTGCTGTCACCTGCCAGCTTTCAAATACAGAAGAGTATGGCCATATGCTGTGTCACTGATGTGACTAATGAAACAGGTGAGCGTTGCCTGAGGGGAGATGTTTATTAGTGTTGTGAGGCTATTATGGAAAGGTGAGGAGTAAGGGGATCAGTGTGGGAGGGGGGTGAGCTGCAAGGATGTAAATGTGCCATCAGAAGGGGGTTGTAACCTGTGAGGGAACAGTGAGTTTTGAGGGTGTCAGTATGTGTTATGTGTGGATAGTAAGCTGTGAGGGGGCAGTGAGTATGTTCTTGTGGGGTGGTAGTAAGCTGTGAAAGGGAAGTATGTGCTCATGGGCGGGTACTAAGCTGTGAGGGGGCAGTGAGTATGTGCTTGTGGGGGGGGGGGTTAGTAAGCTGTGAGGGGGCAGTGAGTATGTGCTCATGGGGGGTAATAAGCTGTGAGGGGGCAGTCAGTATGTGCTTGTGGTCATCTCAGGAAATTACTAATTTCATTTGAGTTGCATTTATTAAACTATATGTGTCACATATAGTGTAATAAATGCAAGAGTGATTAATTACATTTGTAATCTCCTGTGTCCACAGACATGGTTGGCAGCTGATGTAGCCCAGCAGCAACCCAGCCCAGCAGCAGTGCGGTGGCAGAGGATGAGGCCCGGGGAGGTGAGCACTGCTGGGGAGGGATATTATGTGCAACAGCTACTGTAGATTTAATATGTATCTGGCACTATAATAGGGGCAGTACATGTATATTGCACTATACTAAGGGCAATATGTGTATCTGACACTATACTACGGGCAGTACGTGTACCTGACACTATACTATGGGCAGTACATGTATCTGACATTGTACTATGGTCAGTACATGTACCTGGCACTATACTATGGGCAGTATGTGTATCTGACACTGTACTACATGCAGTATGTGTACCTGGCACTAGTCTATGGGCAGTATGTATATCTGGCATTATACTATGGGCAGTACATATATATCTGGCACTATATTACAGGCCAGCAGAGGTTCTAGACACGGGCAAGCCAGGTTGGTGCCCGGGGAGCTGCGGCCTGAGGGATCCTTTGTAGTCACCTTGAAGGCACCCACCGCACCCCACATCTCAGCTACGGCAGGTGCCATGGGGTGTGTGGGCACCTGCTGCAGCCCGCACCTTTGAGGCAGAATAGTCAGATGCTAGAAGTCCTAATTGACCTCTAGTGTCTGGAGGAGAGCAGGGAGACAGACGCTAGAGGTCAAGTGGCACCTCTAGTGTCTGACTCAGACTGGTGTCGGGTGCAGCAGATAAGAGGAGGTGGCAGCATCTTGGTGTGTCTGGAGCCAGGGGACCAGCTGTGTCCGGAGAGCTGGTGAGTAAGCCACACACGCCTCCACCATACACAGTCCTCCACCACCACCACCACACACACACACACACCACCACCACACACACACCTCCACAACCACACACACACAAAAACGCCCCCACCCCTCCACTTTCTCCTAAGAATCTCTACCTGTCACAATGTGTATAAGTATCTACCTGGCATTACGTGTATAAGGGGCTCTGCACAACTGTGGTGTAATGTGTGTAAGGGGCCCTAACATGGTATAAGGGGTACTACTGTGTGGTGTAATGTGACTGACGGACACTACTGTGTGGTGCAATTTGACTGATGGACACTACTGTGCGGTGTAATGTGAATTGGTACTAATCTGTGGTCATGCCCCTTCCCCGTGAAGCCATGCCCCTATTTTTTGATGCATGTATTCAGTGCACACTATCCCTATTTTGCCTGAGGGGGGGCCACCAAAGGAAATGCACTGGGCGCCACAAGGTCTAGAACTGGCCCCGATTACATTGTGCCACAATTGAATGGTGATAAGTTACAGAACTCTTTCATTAGCCCTATTATAGGGCCTAATATTTCCATACTGTTCTGTATGTCTAGCATATGAGACTAAGACGTCCAGGAGAAAAGGCTCAATTTTTGTGGGTATTTGTCATTCTGAAATCTTGGATTTAACAGGGCCATTCTGATTAATTCTACTTCATTTAACTGGAAAGAGCAACATATTTATTGTAGACATTGATTAACTTCTGATAGCTTATTCATATTTATTTGTTCTGTGATATCTGCAAAAAATGTTGCCTACTGGTGCTGATCAATATATCTCTAGTGTGCCAGAGTGGCCTTATTGGTATTTGCCAAATTGGTATTTACAAACATAGGTATTAAATATTATCCCTAAAGCCAAGGGACCTGTATCATGGTGAAACAGTTTAAACGAGGAGTAGAAATTGTTCACCTTTTTTATTATTATGGTACTTGACCATTTAAAAGTGTATCACCACATTATTATTATTTATTTATTTATGTTATTATTATTTTTTTCACATGCATATTCAGTTGAGATATTATGCTCGTTTTAAATATTTACATTCTAATAAAAGTTAAGTTTTATGTTATCTTTATTGTGTAGGCTAGTAACCCAGGCAAGATTGTTTTTTTGTGTTTCTGATTAATATGACAGGTAACCACAATCCTCATCAATGGAGGTGAAACATGTAATGATTGTTTTATATACTGATTCCTAAGGATAGTGGGGGTCATTCCGAGTTGTTCGCTCGCTAGCTATTTTTTGCAGCGCTAACAGATAGTCGTCGCCTATAGGGGAGTGTATGTTTGCTTTGCAAGTGTGCGATCGCATGTGCAGCTGAGCGGTACAAAAAAGATTTATGCAGTTTCTGAGTAGCTCAAAACTCACTCAGCCGCTGCGATCACTTCAGCCTGTTCTTGTCCGGAATTGACGTCAGACACCCGCCCTGCAAACGCTTGGACATGCTTGCGTTTTTCCAACCTCTACCAGAAAATGGTCAGTTGACACCCAGAAACGCCCTCTTCCTGTCAATCTCCTTGCTATCGGCTGTGCGAATGGATTCTTCGTAAAATCCATCGCTCAGCAACGATCCGCTTTGCATCCATACGATGCGGCTGCGCATTGCAGTGCATACACATGCGCAGTTCGGACCTGATCGCAGAGCAGCAAAAAAAAATAGCGTGCGATCAGGTCGGAATGACCCCCATAGTCCCTTGGGACACTTGGTTTACCTAATTATTTACTTGTCATCTGTATTCTCCAAACACTCCTGAAAATTAGATCCACTTTCTTCTGTGTGTAAGCCTACACCTTTTGAAGTTATTTACACCATATCCAGATAAACTGATGTTTATATTTTTTGGTTCATTGGTCCATGAATTGCTAAAATTATTTAAAAGTGACCAAGAAAGGACCAAAAGACCCATAGATAAGCAGTTCTTTTTTTTAAATTCTAGTACTGGAGGCAGCCTGATATAAATCTGAATTAGTTAACCTACTGTATACAGTATTATACTATATTATCCTCTCTTGGTTCATGTTTCATGAAAGAAATATAGAACTATTATGTCATTAAAATCAGAAGAGCCTTGCAACACTTTTAGTCACAAGTCCTTACACTTTTCATAGATTCTCTCAAGTGACCACCAATCAGCTTAATGAATTACTGCTAGCACCTTAAATACATTAGGAGAGTATACGCAAAATAATTTTCTTTATGAACTGCATGATTATTATCACTACAGTAATTTTTACACTTAATACCTTGTGTTTAAAGTAAGCCTACTAAGAGATCTTAGGTAAGTACAGATTCTCCCATATTCAAAATATATAACTTATTCATCATGCGTTAACATTTTTAAATCTTTACATGAAATAAAAATATTCCTTTCATTAAGTACTGTAGATTATATAATTACTTGTGTAGCAAATTAAGACATTCTCTTACATAGATATTTCCCTTAATTTTTAGTTTTGCTGAAATGAAATAGTTTTATATGAAATAAAAATGTAATCAGTATTTCCAAAAGCCCCAAACAGAAACAATAGTTTATAAAATATATGCCATGTTAATTGAAGCAATGACACACCATTAATAATGATTTCCAATTCACTGCATCTTTCAAAAAGCAACCTTTTAGAATGACACAAAGCCTAATTTGCACTCTACACATGAGCATAGACTTCAGGCTAAGCACTTTCTCCTTTCTTAGAGGCCATTCTTTGAAGGTCAAAATGAAAATTGTCCTAAATGTTCACCGTATGATATTTAAATGCGGACAACTCTAGGTGCTTGTATATCAAGAATAAAATATAAAACTGCACTTGTTAAGTACTGAACTTTAACTAGTATTTTATCTTGCTCCACAGATAAGCAAAATACATAACTTACAAAGTTTTAATAACTGTAAAATGCAACGTAACTGTAAAATGCCACCTAATGTAATTTTGAACCAAGTGAGCATTAGACTTTTAATAGTAGATTAACGGAGAGTTAACCCTTTGAGAAGAAATATTTTGCAAGAATTGCTCCCTTTGATCTGGTATGTAATATAAACATACACTTTTTTTGTAAATAGTCTTTTATGTTAGGCATAAAAGCAACACAAGATTGAAATTTAACTTGAAATATAAAAATCACACATGTTCAGTTCTCTTCAGTTCTGGCGATAACGTACAGTAAGTAGCCCAGAAGGGAGAAATGTATAGAAGGTAGGCTGCTGCCAGGTGTGTATCTAGCGGTCTGAATATTCCTGGAAAAGTAAGGGACTGGTGCCTCCCCCTCCCCTAGAGAGAGCAGCGCAGACCAAATTTGAAATTGAGAAGCCACAGCAACTGCACCTACCCCACAAATGCTGCCCCACATCACCAGCCGGGACTCACTGTCAGTGCATGGCACCCCTGGTGAGTGCCCTCTTAGCCAAGGGGGAGGTACACAGGCCTAAGAGACCAGATTAGATATACTTAACTCTAAAGCTGGATGCACACTAGAAGATGTGTGTATCCAACAACATCAGCAGTGACGGGACACTACAAATGGATATAAGGTACCAGTAGCCAGCTATTAATCTTTCTAAGCAATGCATTGTTCAGTCCCATGGGGTAGGGATGGGTGAAATGAAAGTAACCTAACAATTCTTAGAAGGTTTTTTTTTAACAACTTTCTTGCCAGTATTACAGAACCCTGGAGACAACCTATGGACATATGTTTAATGTTAAAGCACTGAGCTATATAAGTAGTAGGACACCTATCTGTAAAATACATAAAAAATTAGAGTAGCAGAAAAACAAATATTATTACATGCACAGCACAAATTCCCCTACTATGTCAGATCCCCAGTCCCCAGCCTTGATCCTGTGATTCAGGGGCAATGATGCTGTCTTAGTGTGCTCTGGTCCCGGGACAGGGACCCCTGAGAAATCCGCTATGTGGGAAGTGATTGGGGTGCCTGGTGCGGTGAGGGAACAAGTGATGCCACTCTCCAGCCAGACAGTGTCAGTTTGGAACTTCTGGGAGTCCTCCACTGGCTTGCTAACATACTGCCTGCCCCCAGGCTGTGTGTCATAGATAGGGTGGTCAGAAGGTTAGCTAGCTAATAGAAGTCTTTTGGCAGCGGAGGCTGGTGGGCAGGATATTCATGGCCAGATACTAGTTGGTGTCCTCTTGTCTGCAATCTATGTGATTATCTACCCCTGGCCACGGGTGGCACCACTTGACAGTGCCCTACCTCAGCCGGTGCCCCTGGCGAGTGCCATCCTGACCAAGGTGCCCCTGGCTGCTGCATATTTTTTTTTCTAAAGATGTAAAACTTGCTTGCAGTTTATGTACTTATTTTGCACATACATCCTTCTGCTATCCAGAAGTTTTTCTATGGACCATATATGACTCCACTTACTAAGAATGAGGATAACTACAATTAATGGTATTTCTTGGCTTTAGATGAATTTTTCAGAACACATAGCTCCAAATAATGGATTAAATATTGTAAGCCTATGGGGCAATAAATGTAAATCCAAGACTGATCACAGCTGGTGATCAATTACATCAGATTTAAAAGAAAAAGCATTTAATGCAATTATTATATAGATTCTAGTCTTACATAATAATATGTACTAAAATTGTCTTACATCATTCTGCAATAATTGTAATTATTAAATAGCGAATACAGGTTGAGTATCCCATATCCAAATATTCAGAAATATGGAAGAGTGAGATAGTGATACCTTTGTTTTCTGATGGCTCAATGTACACACACTTTGTTTAATGCACAAAGTTCTTAAAATATTGGCTAAAATTACCTTCAGGATGTGTGTATAAGGTGTTTTTGAAGCATAAATGTATTCTGTGCTTAGACCTGGGTCCCATTGCCATGATATCTCATTATGGTATGCAATTATTCCAAAATACAGAAAAATCCAATATTAAAATAATTCTTGTCCCAAGCATTTTGGATAAGGGATAGTCACCCTGTATATACACCAGTTAAAGTTTTGTTTTTCAATCTGGAATGGTTAGAGAAAACAGGGATCACCAAACATAGTATGATTTAAAACCTAATTTGATATATGTTAATCACTAGTCATACTATTAACCATCTGGTATAAATACTGGTTTTACATTCGTAGTGACCATGGCGACAATGTGTTGAGGCACTTGATCCAGATGGCCTCCATTTTTAAAAGACATAATCCTCGGTCACCACATCTAGCCAGTGGTGGGATCCAATCGATGATCATATGTCGCAAAGCAGAAAGTGTGCAGCCACTGATTTATCCATTGTGTAATTTGCCTAAGACAAATGGATAGACAGTGTTGATTCATTCTCGAAAAGGTCCGCATCATTTTACCCCACAAGGGCACATTCAGTAATAAATAACAATCAGGCAACTAGATGATGTTTGAAGAGGACCTTAGTTCCATTACCTGTATGTGATTTTCAAAAATAGGAACAATATATAAGTGCTCTGTATGTCATACAGTTCAGGTATTTGAAACATCAATTACACTTCTTCAACCAACCTTTATCAGGTATTACAGTGAGTTTCATATCCAGTATGAGCAGGAGATTCTTCAAGCTTTGGGAACTCAGCAATGGAGGTGCATCCCCCATTTTTTAAAAGCCGGGTCTGTACTGACTATAAGCCAGTTCTTTCTTATAGACTTCTCTTCACTTTTACATGAAATCAGTGTCATATCTCGTACCCTAAATAATCCTGTCGACCTTTACACTTTTTTAATTTTTGCACAGTTTATCTTGTTTAATCTTCTTAGCTTTTGTGAGGCACCTTTCTATTTCAGACTGCTTAGCAGTCACTATAATTTTTCAATAATATGTTTTTTCAAGTCTCCAAGTGCCACTGCTTGTTTGTATGGATGTCATTTTATATATATATATATACACACACACACACACACACACACACACACACACACACACACAGACACACATGTGTCCGCATACTCCTTTTCCCATTTGAGCTGTATGGCCAAATTAACCATGCAATGGAATCTGCAACATAGCCACACCTTGGGATTTTTCTTAATATGTGCTACAATAATCTGCTACGTTATATGAATTATTTTGTAGCTAAAAAAAATAACCATTGGAATTTAAAAAAATGTGGAAATATATATGCATGTAAAATATAAATAACATAAAACTCACCATCAACTTCTTATGTCAGAAAGAGTATCTCATGGAAGATTTCTCCCAGTTCCTAAATTACCTCATTAATTAGTTTTCATTCCAAACAGATTAAACTGCTACAGTCTTCTGGCAGTGAAAAACATTTAATTTGCTAATAAAAACAGGAACTAAGATAATGAACAATAGAAATAAAAATAAAAGACCAATTCTTTGGTAATTCATTAACAAATAAATAAAATATAAAGTCCATCATTTTGACAATAGATAAGTAAAATGCACTGGTGTCTACTAGTTTAGAAAGAGCCTTGATATATAACTGTATACTTTTCATCTAGTGTTATAGAAACGGTTGTAAGAAAAAAAAATATTTTTTTTTTTACAGTTTTAAATTAACAAGAAAGAAAGTATAGTAGATCTTACAGCAATATAGTCTCTCAACTCAACTTCATGGCCATAAATCGGTAATATTAACATGATTCTGGGAAAAAATTACAAAACAGCAGTGTAAAATTCTGTTTTGAAAGCTGCCACGTATCAAATGAGGCTTTCAGATCCAAATCATAGGATTTATGCTGAAAGGGTGAAACTCAAAACACATACAATGGGGTATATTTACTAACATTCGTAATTCTCCCGATTTGGTGGGAGAATAATCACGAATGACATCGAAAGTGTAAAACTGCAACTTTTTGAATTTGTTACGACGGATTTACTAAGCTGTCGTATTCGGGTTTTTCTTTTGTTCCGATGTCGATGTCATTCGTGTTTTTTTTTTTTATTTTTACGGCAGTGATTAGCAAAACACTGCCGACTTTTTTACAATGAATCTCGGCCGGATCTGTGTGATCCGTGCTGGGGTTCATTTTTTTTTTTAATTAAACACTGTAAAATCCCCCCCAAAAAATTGCGTGGGGTCCCCTCTCCTAAGCATAACCAGCCTCGGGCTCTTTGAGCCGATCCTGGTTGCAAAAATATGGGAAAAAAATTGACAGGGGTTCCCCCATATTTAAGCAACCAGCATCGGGCTCTGCGCCTGGTCCTGGTTCCAAAAATACGGGGGACAAAAAGAGTAGGGGTCCCCCGTATTTTTAAAACCAGCACCGGGCTCCACTAGCTGGACAGATAATGCCACAGCCGGGGGTCACTTTTATATAGTGCCCTGCGGCCGTGGCATCAAAAATCCAACTAGTCACCCCTGGCCGGGGTACTCTGGGGGAGTGGGGACCCCTTCAATCAAGGGGTCCCCCCCCCAGCCACCCAAGGGCCAGGGGTGAAGCCCGAGGCTGTCCCCCCCATCCAATGGGCTGCGGATGGGGGGGCTGATAGCCTTTTGTGATAATGAAAAGATATTGTTTTTAGTAGCAGTACTACAAGGCCCAGCAAGCCTCCCCCGCATGCTGGTACTTGGTGAACCACAAGTACCAGCATGCGGTGGAAAAACGGGCCCGCTGGTACCTGTAGTACTACTACTAAAAAAATACCCAAAAAAAGACAAGACACACACACCGTGAAAGTAAAGATTTATTACATACATGCACACAAACATACATACATACTTACCTTATGTTCACACGAGGGTCTGTCCTCTTCTCCAGTAGAATCCAAGGGGTACCTGTTGAATAAATTCTACTCACCAGATCCCGGGTCCCAGGGTCCTCGGGGCAACCATTTGTAATCCAGGTACTTGAATAAAATAACAAAACGGAAAGCCGAGCCACGAACTGAAAGGGGCCCCATGTTTTCACATGGGACTCCTTTCCCCGAATGCCAGAAACCCACTCTGACTGATGTCTAAGTGGGTTTCTTCAGCCAATCTGGGAGCGCTACGTTGTAGCACCCTCCTGATCGGCTGTGTGCTCCTGTACTGTCTGACAGGCGGCACACGGCAGTGTTACAATGTAGCGCCTATGCGCTCCATTGTAACCAATGGTGGGAACTTTCTGCTCAGCGGTGACGTCACTTTAGGTCAACCGCAGGGCAGAAAGTTCCCACCATTGGTAACAATGGAGCGCATAGGCGCTACATTGTAACACTGCCGTGTGCCGCCTGTCAGTCAGTACAGGAGCACACAGCCGATCAGGAGGGTGCTACAACGTAGCGCTCCCTGATTGGCTGAAGAAACCCACTTAGACATCAGTCAGAGTGGGTTTCTGGCATTCGGGGAAAGGAGTCCCATGTAAAAACTAGAGATGAGCGGGTTCGGTTTCTTTGAATCCGAACCCGCACGAACTTCACTTTTTTTTTCACGGGTCCGAGCGACTCGGATCTTCCCGCCTTGCTCGGTTAACCCGAGCGCGCCCGAACGTCATCATGACGCTGTCGGATTCTCGCGAGACTCGGATTCTATATAAGGAGCCGCGCGTCGCCGCCATTTTCACACGTGCATTGAGATTGATAGGGAGAGGACGTGGCTGGCGTCCTCTCCATTTAGATTAGATTTAGAAGAGAGAGAGAGATTGCTGTGATACTGTAGATTAGAAGAGAGTGCAGACAGAGTTTAGTGACTGACGACCACAGTGACCAGTGACCACCAGAGACAGTGCAGTTGTTTGTTTTATTTAATATATCCGTTCTCTGCCTGAAAAAAACGATACACAGTCACACAGTGACTCAGTCTGTGTGCACTGCTCAGCCCAGTGTGCTGCACATCAATGTATTGTATATAAAGCTTATAATTGTGGGGGAGACTGGGGAGCACTGCAGGTTGTTATAGCAGGAGCCAGGAGTACATGATAAATAATATTATATTAAAATTAAACAGTGCACACTTTTGCTGCAGGAGTGCCACTGCCAGTGTGACTAGTGGTGACCAGTGCCTGACCACCAGTATATTAGTAGTATTGTATACTATCTCTTTATCAACCAGTCTATATTAGCAGCAGACACAGTACAGTGCGGTAGTTCACGGCTGTGGCTACCTCTGTGTCGGCACTCGGCAGGCAGTCCGTCCATCCATAATTGTATTATAATATATACCACCTAACCGTGGTTTTTTTTTCATTCTTTATACCGTCGTCATACTAGTTGTTACGAGTATACTACTATCTCTTTATCAACCAGTGTACAGTGCGGTAGTTCACGGCTGTGGCTACCTCTGTGTCGGCACTCGGCAGGCAGTCCGTCCAACCATAATTGTATTATATACCACCTAACCGTGTTTTTTTTTTCATTCTTTATACCGTCGTCATACTAGTTGTTACGAGTATACTACTATCTCTTTATCAACCAGTGTACAGTGCGGTAGTTCACGGCTGTGGCTACCTCTGTGTCGGCACTCGGCAGGCAGTCCGTCCATCCATAATTGTATTATAATATATACCACCTAACCGTGGTTTTTTTTTTCATTCTTTATACCGTCGTCATACTAGTTGTTACGAGTATACTACTATCTCTTTATCAACCAGTGTACAGTGCGGTAGTTCACGGCTGTGGCTACCTCTGTGTCGGCACTCGGCAGGCAGTCCGTCCAACCATAATTGTATTATAATATATACCACCTAACCGTGGTTTTTTTTTCATTCTTTATACCGTCGTCATACTAGTTGTTACGAGTATACTACTATCTCTTTATCAACCAGTGTACAGTGCGGTAGTTCACGGCTGTGGCTACCTCTGTGTCGGCACTCGGCAGGCAGTCCGTCCAACCATAATTTTATTATATACCACCTAACCGTGGTTTTTTTTTCATTCTTTATACCGTCGTCATACTAGTTGTTACGAGTATACTACTATCTCTTTATCAACCAGTGTACAGTGCGGTAGTTCACGGCTGTGGCTACCTCTGTGTCGGCACTCGGCAGGCAGTCCGTCCAACCATAATTGTATTATAATATATACCACCTAACCGTGGTTTTTTTTTCATTCTTTATACCGTCGTCATACTAGTTGTTACGAGTATACTACTATCTCTTTATCAACCAGTGTACAGTGCGGTAGTTCACGGCTGTGGCTACCTCTGTGTCGGCACTCGGCAGGCAGTCCGTCCATCCATAATTGTATTATAATATATACCACCTAACCGTGGTTTTTTTTCCATTCTTTATACCGTCGTCATACTAGTTGTTACGAGTATACTACTATCTCTTTATCAACCAGTGTACAGTGCGGTAGTTCACGGCTGTGGCTACCTCTGTGTCGGCACTCGGCAGGCAGTCCGTCCAACCATAATTGTATTATAATATATACCACCTAACCGTGGTTTTTTTTTCATTCTTTATACCGTCGTCATACTAGTTGTTACGAGTATACTACTATCTCTTTATCAACCAGTGTACAGTGCGGTAGTTCACGGCTGTGGCTACCTCTGTGTCGGCACTCGGCAGGCAGTCCGTCCAACCATAATTGTATTATAATATATACCACCTAACCGTGGTTTTTTTTTCATTCTTTATACCGTCGTCATACTAGTTGTTACGAGTATACTACTATCTCTTTATCAACCAGTGTACAGTGCGGTAGTTCACGGCTGTGGCTACCTCTGTGTCGGCACTCGGCAGGCAGTCCGTCCATCCATAATTGTATTATATACCACCTAACCGTGGTTTTTTTATACCACCTAACCGTGGCAGTCCGTCCATAATTGTATACTAGTATCCAATCCATCCATCTCCATTGTTTACCTGAGGTGCCTTTTAGTTCTGCCTATAAAATATGGAGAACAAAAAAGTTGAGGATCCAAAATTAGGGAAAGATCAAGATCCACTTCCACCTCGTGCTGAAGCTGCTGCCACTAGTCATGGCCGAGACGATGAAATGCCAGCAACGTCGTCTGCCAAGGCCGATGCCCAATGTCATAGTACAGAGCATGTCAAATCCAAAACACCAAATATCAGAAAAAAAAGGACTCCAAAACCTAAAATAAAATTGTCGGAGGAGAAGCGTAAACTTGCCAATATGCCATTTACCACACGGAGTGGCAAGGAACGGCTGAGGCCCTGGCCTATGTTCATGGCTAGTGGTTCAGCTTCACATGAGGATGGAAGCACTCAGCCTCTCGCTAGAAAACTGAAAAGACTCAAGCTGGCAAAAGCACCGCAAAGAACTGTGCGTTCTTTGAAATCCCAAATCCACAAGGAGAGTCCAATTGTGTCGGTTGCGATGCCTGACCTTCCCAACACTGGACGTGAAGAGCATGCGCCTTCCACCATTTGCACGCCCCCTGCAAGTGCTGGAAGGAGCACCCGCAGTCCAGTTCCTGATAGTCAGATTGAAGATGTCAGTGTTGAAGTACACCAGGATGAGGAGGATATGGGTGTTGCTGGCGCTGGGGAGGAAATTGACCAGGAGGATTCTGATGGTGAGGTGGTTTGTTTAAGTCAGGCACCCGGGGAGACACCTGTTGTCCGTGGGAGGAATATGGCCGTTGACATGCCAGGTGAAAATACCAAAAAAATCAGCTCTTCGGTGTGGAGGTATTTCACCAGAAATGCGGACAACAGGTGTCAAGCCGTGTGTTCCCTTTGTCAAGCTGTAATAAGTAGGGGTAAGGACGTTAACCACCTCGGAACATCCTCCCTTATACGTCACCTGCAGCGCATTCATAATAAGTCAGTGACAAGTTCAAAAACTTTGGGTGACAGCGGAAGCAGTCCACTGACCAGTAAATCCCTTCCTCTTGTAACCAAGCTCACGCAAACCACCCCACCAACTCCCTCAGTGTCAATTTCCTCCTTCCCCAGGAATGCCAATAGTCCTGCAGGCCATGTCACTGGCAAGTCTGACGAGTCCTCTCCTGCCTGGGATTCCTCCGATGCATCCTTGCGTGTAACGCCTACTGCTGCTGGCGCTGCTGTTGTTGCCGCTGGGAGTCGATGGTCATCCCAGAGGGGAAGTCGTAAGCCCACTTGTACTACTTCCAGTAAGCAATTGACTGTTCAACAGTCCTTTGCGAGGAAGATGAAATATCACAGCAGTCATCCTACTGCAAAGCGGATAACTGAGGCCTTGGCATCCTGGGTGGTGAGAAACGTGGTTCCGGTATCCATCATTACTGCAGAGCCAACTAGAGACTTGTTGGAGGTACTGTGTCCCCGGTACCAAATACCATCTAGGTTCCATTTCTCTAGGCAGGCGATACCGAAAATGTACACAGACCTCAGAAAAAGAGTCACCAGTGTCCTAAAAAATGCAGCTGTACCCAATGTCCACTTAACCACGGACATGTGGACAAGTGGAGCAGGGCAGGGTCAGGACTATATGACTGTGACAGCCCACTGGGTAGATGTATGGACTCCCGCCGCAAGAACAGCAGCGGCGGCACCAGTAGCAGCATCTCGCAAACGCCAACTCTTTCCTAGGCAGGCTACGCTTTGTATCACCGCTTTCCAGAATACGCACACAGCTGAAAACCTCTTACGGCAACTGAGGAAGATCATCGCGGAATGGCTTACCCCAATTGGACTCTCCTGTGGATTTGTGGCATCGGACAACGCCAGCAATATTGTGTGTGCATTAAATCTGGGCCAATTCCAGCACGTCCCATGTTTTGCACATACCTTGAATTTGGTGGTGCAGAATTTTTTAAAAAACGACAGGGGCGTGCAAGAGATGCTGTCGGTGGCCAGAAGAATTGCGGGACACTTTCGGCGTACAGGCACCACGTACAGAAAACTGGAGCACCACCAAAAACTACTGAACCTGCCCTGCCATCATCTGAAGCAAGAAGTGGTAACGAGGTGGAATTCAACCCTCTATATGCTTCAGAGGTTGGAGGAGCAGCAAAAGGCCATTCAAGCCTATACAATTGAGCACGATATAGTAGGTGGAATGCACCTGTCTCAAGTGCAGTGGAGAATGATTTCAACGTTGTGCAAGGTTCTGATGCCCTTTGAACTTGCCACACGTGAAGTCAGTTCAGACACTGCCAGCCTGAGTCAGGTCATTCCCCTCATCAGGCTTTTGCAGAAGAAGCTGGAGGCATTGAAGGAGGAGCTAACACGGAGCGATTCCGCTAGGCATGTGGGACTTGTGGATGCAGCCCTTAATTCGCTTAACAAGGATTCACGGGTGGTCAATCTGTTGAAATCAGAGCACTACATTTTGGCCACCGTGCTCGATCCTAGATTTAAAGCCTACCTTGGATCTCTCTTTCCGGCAGACACAGGTCTGCTGGGGTTGAAAGACCTGCTGGTGACAAAATTGTCAAGTCAAGCGGAACGCGACCTGTCAACATCTCCTCCTTCACATTCTCCCGCAACTGGGGGTGCGAGGAAAAGGCTCAGAATTCCGAGCCCACCCGCTGGCGGTGATGCAGGGCAGTCTGGAGCGACTGCTGATGCTGACATCTGGTCCGGACTGAAGGACCTGACAACGATTACGGACATGTCGTCTACTGTCACTGCATATGATTCTCTCAACATTGATAGAATGGTGGAGGATTATATGAGTGACCGCATCCAAGTAGGCACGTCACACAGTCCGTACTTATACTGGCAGGAAAAAGAGGCAATTTGGAGGCCCTTGCACAAACTGGCTTTATTCTACCTAAGTTGCCCTCCCACAAGTGTGTACTCCGAAAGAGTGTTTAGTGCCGCCGCTCACCTTGTCAGCAATCGGCGTACGAGGTTACATCCAGAAAATGTGGAGAAGATGATGTTCATTAAAATGAATTATAATCAATTCCTCCGCGGAGACATTGACCAGCAGCAATTGCCTCCACAAAGTACACAGGGAGCTGAGATGGTGGATTCCAGTGGGGACGAATTGATAATCTGTGAGGAGGGGGATGTACACGGTGATATATCGGAGGGTGAAGATGAGGTGGACATCTTGCCTCTGTAGAGCCAGTTTGTGCAAGGAGAGATTAATTGCTTCTTTTTTGGGGGGGGTCCAAACCAACCCGTCATATCAGTCACAGTCGTGTGGCAGACCCTGTCACTGAAATGATGGGTTGGTTAAAGTGTGCATGTCCTGTTTTGTTTATACAACATAAGGGTGGGTGGGAGGGCCCAAGGATAATTCCATCTTGCACCTCTTTTTTCTTTTCTTTTTCTTTGCATCATGTGCTGATTGGGGAGGGTTTTTTGGAAGGGACATCCTGCGTGACACTGCAGTGCCACTCCTAGATGGGCCCGGTGTTTGTGTCGGCCACTAGGGTCGCTAATCTTACTCACACAGCTACCTCATTGCGCCTCTTTTTTTCTTTGCGTCATGTGCTGTTTGGGGAGGGTTTTTTGGAAGGGACATCCTGCGTGACACTGCAGTGCCACTCCTAGATGTGCCCGGTGTTTGTGTCGGCCACTAGGGTCGCTAATCTTACTCACACAGCTACCTCATTGCGCCTCTTTTTTTCTTTGCGTCATGTGCTGTTTGGGGAGGGTTTTTTGGAAGGGACATCCTGCGTGACACTGCAGTGCCACTCCTAGATGTGCCCGGTGTTTGTGTCGGCCACTAGGGTCGCTAATCTTACTCACACAGTCAGCTACCTCATTGCGCCTCTTTTTTTCTTTGCGTCATGTGCTGTTTGGGGAGGGTTTTTTGGAAGGGCCATCCTGCGTGACACTGCAGTGCCACTCCTAGATGGGCCCGGTGTTTGTGTCGGCCACTAGGGTCGCTAATCTTACTCACACAGCTACCTCATTGCGCCTCTTTTTTTCTTTGCGTCATGTGCTGTTTAGGGAGGGTTTTTTGGAAGGGACATCCTGCGTGACACTGCAGTGCCACTCCTAGATGGGCCCGGTGTTTGTGTCGGCCACTAGGGTCGCTTATCTTACTCACACAGCGACCTCGGTGCAAATTTTAGGACTAAAAATAATATTGTGAGGTGTGAGGTATTCAGAATAGACTGAAAATGAGTGTAAATTATGGTTTTTGAGGTTAATAATACTTTGGGATCAAAATGACCCCCAAATTCTATGATTTAAGCTGTTTTTTAGTGTTTTTGGAAAAAAACACCCGAATCCAAAACACACCCGAATCCGACAAAAATAATTCGGTGAGGTTTTGCCAAAACGCGTTCGAACCCAAAACACGGCCGCGGAACCGAACCCAAAACCAAAACACAAAACCCGAAAAATTTCAGGCGCTCATCTCTAGTAAAAACATGGGGCCCCTTTCAGTTCGTGGCTCGGCTTTCCATTTTGTTATTTTATTCAAGTACCTGGATTACAAATGGTTGCCCCGAGGACCCTGGGACCCGGGATCTGGTGAGTAGAATTTATTCAACAGGTACCCCTTGGATTCTACTGGAGAAGAGGACAGACCCTCGTGTGAACATAAGGTAAGTATGTATGTATGTTTGTGTGCATGTATGTAATAAATCTTTACTTTCACGGTGTGTGTGTCTTGTCTTTTTTTGGGTATTTTTTTAGTAGTAGTACTACTGGTACCAGCGGGCCCGTTTTTCCACCGCATGCTGGTACTTGTGGTTCTCCAAGTACCAGCATGCGGGGGAGGCTTGCTGGGCCTTGTAGTACTGCTACTAAAAACAATATCTTTTCATTATCACAAAAGGCTATCAGCCCCCCCATCCGCAGCCCATTGGATGGGGGGGACAGCCTCGGGCTTCACCCCTGGCCCTTGGGTGGCTGGGGGGGGAGGACCCCTTGATTGAAGGGGTCCCCACTCCCCCAGGGTACCCCGGCCAGGGGTGACTAGTTGGATTTTTGATGCCACGGCCGCAGGGCACTATATAAAAGTGACCCCCGGCTGTGGCATTATCTGTCCAGCTAGTGGAGCCCGGTGCTGGTTTTAAAAATACGGGGGACCCCTACTCTTTTTGTCCCCCGTATTTTTGGAACCAGGACCAGGCGCAGAGCCCGATGCTGGTTGCTTAAATATGGGGGAACCCCTGTCAATTTTTTCCCCATATTTCTGCAACCAGGATCGGCTCAAAGAGCCCGAGGCTGGCTATGCTTAGGAGGGGGGACCCCACGCAATTTTTTTTAAGAAAATAACCACTTTCCCACCCCTTCCCACTGATATACATGCACGGATCTCATGGATCCCTGCATGCCTATACAATCACGGATTAAAAAAGCAGGTCTGTTTTTTTTAGCACTTTTTTACGAGTTGTTATTTTTCACGGCAGTGTTTGTTTTTTCTTTGCTTTGCACTTCTTAGTAAATTACCGAGATTCATACTTAAACAGCCGCGTTTTGACCGATGGTGTATTCATTTGTATTTTTTTTGTTGGACTTCCATAAAATTACGAATGCCCTCATCACTGCCGTGATTATTGCTTAGCAAATTACCGAGATGACACTTTGATGAAAAAACGGCATCTCGGTCAAAATCGGGACCTTAGTAAATTTACCCCAATGTGTGACTATTTGCACCTAAACTGCATATGGGGGTTGATTCAGAGGTGGATGCTGTATTGTTATTCATGCAGTTTCCCAATGGTTAGAGGACTGTGGCCCTCATTCCGAGTTGTTCGCTCGCTAGCTGCTTTTAGCAGCATTGCAAATGCTAGGCCGCCGTCCTCTGGGAGTGTAGCTTAGCAGAATTGCAAACGAAAGATTAGCAGAATTGCTACTAAATATTTTCTTGCAGTTTCTGAGTAGCTCCAGATCTACTCCTAGATTGCGATCAGCTCGGTCCGTTAAGTCCCTGGTTTGACGTCACAAACACGCCCTGCGTTCGGTCAGCTACTCCCCCGTTTCTCCAGACACTCCCGCGTTTTTCCCTGACATGCCTGCGTTTTTTAGCACACTCCCGGAAAACGCTCAGTTACCAACCAAAAATGCCCCTTTCCTGTCAATAAATCACCGATCAGCAGTGCGACTGAAAAGCGCCGCAAGAACACCAGCAAAACTAAGTTTTTAGTTAAATAACTAAGTGCATGCGCGCTGCGTACCATGCGCATGCGCATTTAGCAGCAAATCGCAGCATAGCGAAAATCGGCAATGAGCGAACAACTCGGAATGACACCCTGTGTCTGCATGGTAGACACAATGTGTATTTGCCTCCATGCAGCAGCAATGTTGGGTTGACATGCTGTGGACATTTTGGGCTGGTGGTAGGCAGCATTGCAGAAAATGGGGGTTATTGACCCCATTTTCTGGGTGTGCTTTTACCTGCCCCGACATCATAGTTTTTCCAGACAGCCTCAGTAACCTGAGGTAAAACAACATAGAGAAACAATGTAAGCATTCATGCAATATTTCAAATGGAAATAGCATAACCAATGTTTCCGGGTCCCGGTCAAGGTGCATAAAACAATATTCTTCAAGACTCTGAGTGCCACTGATTTATTTTCCTACTACCTAATTTAATATATATATATATATATATATATATATATATATATATACAATACACTTGCATGAATTGCAGCACTCAACGTTTCCATGTAGGATACATTTTCATCAGAATGATGATGACATCCTGATGACAATATACATATGCTACATTGAAATGTTGACTGTAACAGGTGGTCCTGTCATTTTTGTTACACTGAGTAACATAACACTGAGTGCAGCCATTTGTGCATGCATCTATTGAACAGACAGAAAAAATACACATGGTTATAAAAAAAATTAACTTGTTAAAACAAGGACCTACTATTTCTTTCCATGTAGAAACCAAGTACAGTATGTTGTAAATAACATTTAAAGAAGCAAATACAACATATTATTGCAAATAACAGATGAAGGCCAATCCCCTGCTAGACAAGAAAATCTAAAGACAAACTTATTTTTTTTACATTTTAATACTCTTCAGACATTCCAAATGTTAATACCTGAGCTGAAAAGTATTTT
Source organism: Pseudophryne corroboree (assembly GCF_028390025.1). Lineage (NCBI taxonomy): Eukaryota > Metazoa > Chordata > Amphibia > Anura > Myobatrachidae > Pseudophryne > Pseudophryne corroboree. The sequence continues at coordinate 430,155,073 of NC_086445.1, forward strand.
TTTTTTACATTTTAATACTCTTCAGACATTCCAAATGTTAATACCTGAGCTGAAATGATCTCTGCTAATTCAAATAAATGTATAAATAATTATAGTAAGAACTTCCAAATAAAGTTTCAGCACTGCAAAGAGCACACATTTTCTTAGAAATATGTTTTACAATAAAAAAAATTCAAATACATGTTCACACAGATGCACACACAATAAAGATCATCGAAACTTGATTCAACTTTCTTATCCAAAGGACTGTAATTAACTGAATTAATTACCAAAATATAACTTTTGTCTAAATAGCCAAATCATTAATGATTTCCCTCCTACATATGTATGATTTATATTTAATTTAACACTTCACAATGCAATCAATTATTGTAAATTACTCTTCCAGATTATAACTAGTTTTCTGCAATAATTTTTTCTCAAAGTTGAGTCAATATGCTGAAAAGTTTTTGAATTAATCACATGCAATTTGTGGATCTGTTCATCAAAGAATTATCAGTGAAAGCATACAGTAATTCATAAGACTCCCTTCACACTAAACAGGAATTCTCAAAGTTTGAAATTAAAATGTCAAAGCTTAATTATTTCTTCATTAAATAGTATATGCTTTTTCTTCTTGGGATCACAAGAGTATTCTTGATGCTAATTCTTAAGAGGCCATGTGAATTCTTTATTAATAATCAATCACAACTACAGTATATAAAATGCAATATATAGACTTAGATAAAATTATATTTAAAAAAATTGTAACTGCATTTCAACAGACACCTTGATTTGGACATCTATCTATCTATCTATCTATCTATCTATCTATCTATCTATCTATCTATCTATCTATACGTCTATCTATCTATTTATATATCTATTTGTAAAAAATTATACGTGATTTGCACTCAAATAAGTACAGATGTGTTCTCCTATTGTACACCTAGTGCATATAAACCGTATGGTGCGAGGTGACCAATGTAGTGATTGAGAAGCTCCCGTAGGAGAAGTAAGTTTATGATACTTTTCTTTTTTATATGCATCATAATATGCAGTGACATTAACAACACATGAATTGGTTTAGCACAGTTAAAAAGTTGCAGATTAAGCACAGCAGAATAGATGCTTGCATCACAGTACTTGTTACATGGACTTAAACTCAGTTGCACACGGATGTACAAATGTTTCACTTCAAATTAATCAGTTTCAATTGTTTCTTTTATGTAAATAAGATGCACAATTTTAGTGAGAAAGGCACTCAGCATGGCTCCGTCACCTGGGCCCTAGGGCTCTTAGGGAGGGGCTATTTGGTACAACTGAAGCCACAGTGTACAAGGACACATATGTACACACCAAGATGTATTTCATTTAAATTCAGGAAATGCTTAATGCAAAATATTGCAATACATTTTTACGCAGCCAACTCTGTCAAAGTCTTCTCTTCTGGCCATTCTCTAAACTGACTCAGAAAAATGTGAGAATTTCTCTGCCACTAAGAATTATGCAGATTATATATACAGACTAGTGGCCAACATCATCTTCCCAAATATCACTGAGAAGATGGCACTAGCCAGGAAGGGGAGATTCTTACCCTTAATTCTTTGACACTACATGGACTTAGTGAAAAAATTGTCTGAACCGTATTTCTTCAACCAGCTTATATTAAATATGTTAATTGATTCATTCATTTTGGAATAGTATTTTTGGAGGGTATATTTATACAAAGATATATTAACATTGAGATTTGTAAAAGATATATTCTCCATACATACTTATATATTAATATTGTCATTTAAACATGCATCCATAACATGGGATTTTTATTAATGCTCTTGATATTTGCACTGAACCATGCACTTTATAATACCTTTATCTCATTCCGTTGACAGAAAGCGGGGAGGCTTCAGTTGCCTAGCAACATAGTGATGTAGGAGGTCATTCCGAGTTGTTCGCTCGCAAGGCGATATTAGCAGAGTTGCTCACGCTAAGCCGCCGCCTACTGGGAGTGAATCTTAGCATCTTAAAATTGCGAACGAAGTAATCGCAATATTGCGATTACACACCTCGTAGCTGTTTCTGAGTAGCTCCAGACTTACTCGGCATCTGCGATCATTTCACTGCTTGTCGTTCCTAGTTTGACGTCACAAACACACCCAGCGTTTGCCCAGACACTCCCCCGTTTCTCCGGCCACTCCTGCGTTTTTTCCGGAAACGGTAGCGTTTTTTCCCACACGCCCATAAAACGGCCTGTTTCCGCCCAGTAACACCCATTTCCTGTCAATCACATTACAATCACCAGACCGATGAAAAAGCCGTGAGTAAAATTACTAAGTGCATAGCAAATTTACTTGGCGCAGTCGCAGTGCGGACATTGCGCATGCGCATTAAGCGGAAAATCGCTGCGATGCGAAGATTTTTACCGAGCGAACAACTCGGAATGAGGGCCGTAATCAGTTTTGTCCTGGATTCCTTGGACTGCCTTAAGCCTCGGCTCATCATTGACTTCCAGAAATGCAACAGCATGGGGTCTGACACGCTATTCACTTGTTATATAAGTTAAGATGTTAACATTGCTCTTTTCATATGTCTGTTTGTGAGACTTCAGTAGGGAGTTAATCTCTGTTCTAGTACAAATTTGGAACAATTATGACATATCAAAAAGTTGTATTGATCAACTGTATTGATGTAGTCAATCACTTACTGTAGGATCAAGATGTATCAATTAGTTGGCTTATCAGGCAAATCGGAGCCCATATAAAACTATATGGACTTCGCTCCTGGATTTTAAGTACTATTGTAGGTAAACAATTCTATACAGCTGTGTACTCTTGCATATTTTACCTGAACGTGGCATTCGAGCCTCCCGGTCCCAGCAGGTCGTGGTGTAGTGTCTTAGTACCAACAGGTCATGGCATGGCATGAATCCATGCCATACAATACACAGTTTATCCGCTTTGTGGCGAATGATACACAGACAAAAAACACAGTACTGAAAACAATATTGTTTCAGTGGTTGGCGATCCATGATAAGCCGGCCCATCACATTCAGGCAGTTTAAATAGTCATTGTCCTCTGCACCTCCTCCCAAGCTTAATTTCTACAGTATGCTATAGTACTCTACTGTATGAGGACATAGTATTCAACACTTTGTCGGACTGTCCGTAAACTGTCATTACCTGATATAAAAAATCCTGCTGTAATAAAAAACACAGGAAGTTTTTTCAGAAAGACAGTTTATTTCAGGTTCAATATTCTGAAAATACCCAGCTCCACTTTATGTTTTGCTCTGCTCTGCTCCAATGGGAAAAATGGCAGCAGACTGCCTGCCACTGGGCAGGCCAATCAGCATGCTGGGAGGCCTTGCCCTGCAATGGGCAGCCCCCAGCATGCAATAGTAAGGATTGCAGATTCTGCTTTTTGCCAGAATCTGCAATCTTTACTTAATAAACTACTTAAGCTATACACACCTATACAATTGTTGGGCCATTTTGCCGATATTGGGTCAACGGCAGTTCATTATATAGGTGTGTGCTCTGTACCGATGCAGGAGCATTAGCCAATAAATGGCTTATAATGCTCCTGCAATGGTCGGGACCGGGAGGGTGCATCTTGTGTGTTCCCACTTGTGGGTGTCCACGACACCCATAGAGTGAGAATAGATCCTGTGTGGAGTTATGCTGCGTGGCGAGAACAACAAGGCTGCAAGGAGACTTGGATCACTCATCCCTCTGCCGGCGTTCTGGCAGGAGGGATGCAGCTGTTAGTACAGTATATACTGTAAACAGCCAGTATCCCATCTGGTGGGATTGTGAATGTAATCCAAATGCACAGTGGGGGTGATTCAGACCTGATGGCTGCTGGGCGTACCACAATGCTCACACACGCCGCCAAACAACAATAGGCATTGGCGACAGTCTGGCTCAAAAATTACGATCGCACGGGCGTTCGCAAGGCGATTGACAGGAAGAGGCCATTTGTGGGTGAAAACTGACCATTTACTGGGAATGTCTGCAAAAACGCATTTGGACACGAGTTATTAGGGAGGGTGTTTGATGTCAGCTCGGCCCCCACTCAGCCTGATCTCATCGCACAGTAGGAGAAAGCCCTGGGCTGCGCACAGCCTGCACATACTGGATTTTCCCAGCTCTGCATACACATGCATTTGCACGCTTGCAAGGGTGAATATGTGAATGCAGCAGTACAATCAGGTCTGAAATAGCCCCAATGTACTGTACTGTACTGTACTGTACAATACTATAAGATCTTTTGAGCAGGGCCCTCCTACCTGTTGTGCTTTTCCATCTGTTACTTACAATACAGTCTGAGCCTGCCCTAAGCATAGGCATACTTGGCAAATGCCTAGGGGCACAAGCAGCTTCTGCTGATTAACATGATATGCAGCATGCCTACAGTATATTCTGTGTGTGACTGCGTCTCTATCTGCATACAAAATGCATTACTAATGTGCAGCATTATGTGTATAAGGGGTACTACAGTACTTTGTTGCGTAACATATAGCAAGGGCACTACTGTGTGGTCTAATGTGAACAAAGAGCAATATGATGTGATGCAATGTGAATAAGTGGGAATACTTTGAGGAGTAATGTGGTACTATCATATGATGTAACGAGAATAAGAGACACTATTGCATGATATAATGTGAATAAGGTTGCAGTACTGAGTGGCGTAATTTCAACTTGGGGAATTACTGTGTGGCCATGCCCCTTCCCAGCAAGAACATGCACCGTTTTGGGATGCACACCTAATGTGCACACTGTTACTATTTTAAATATACAGTAGTTTGTAGGAGCACCAAAATGAGGACTGCTATGGTTCAGGGGTGATGGTGCTGGGAAAGGGGTACAGGGTCAGAGGCGGAAATAGCGTATGTGCAAGGGGGCACCATCCAAAAACTTGTCTATGGAATCATATTGGTTATGGCTGGCTCTGAGTACAGTCCACTATTATTGATAGTACTCCCTACAACACCACCTACAGTACTGTAACCCTCTTTTTTTGCCACACTGAAGCTGTCATGAAATGTCATAACTGCTAATGCATAAATGTCTACAGTATTTGTACTGTGGTGTTTTATTCCTTTGACAATTTGTTTATGACCTGTTGAAGCTAAACTCTTGTTCAGTACTTTATATTTTGAATACCATCAATACAGTATAATATAGAGTAGTAATTGTATAGTATTGGAATGTGACTCATTTTTTTCTCCTATACAGTGCCAATGATTTATGGGGGCCACAGACAGGGCCATGAAAGGAGGGCTGGCCCGGACACAGGCACCCAGCAGCCCACTTTTACAAGAGGTAAACTATAGCAATTCTTAAATTACCTTGACAGCATACAGTAGTGTTCTATTTACTGTAGTGACAATACAGTACTGTACATTGTAAATATCAAGATTTTCTAATTTAGAGTACAGCACTGTAATGCCACTACTACTGTACACTGTAAAGTATACAGTATTTGTGTTGTAATACTGTCCTTTTTTTCCCACAGAACAAGTGCAGCAGCTTTTAATGTTGCTGCGAGTCATTCTCCACCTGCTAGTGGACCACCTTTTTTATTTTATTTTGCGTTTCATTTAATTTTTTTTTTAAATGAATGTTTTGATTATACTCCGTTGTATAGTATCTTTTTTTTACTGCATGTTACTGCATGACAGAATCTCAGGTCATTTATAAGCTACAGTATGGCATACTGTACACCATACAATTATCTGGCAGATAATCTGCCAGATCTGGCTGTTAGGAATGAAATTCTGGTAATGGATGAGAGCAAATGACAGTCATCCATTATCAGATTTTTATTACAACCAGCCAACCAATCAATGTTCAGGTAGCAGTTGATTGATACAGTATGCACACTTCTCCATCTCCCATGTGTGCCTTACATAGAATGCAGAAATCTGCATCAATGGACATGGCAGCAGTACAATGCAAGGGACTAGGACACTATCACACAGTAGATTGAACATACTGTACATTGTAGCAATAGCATACAGTAAGTGTGACATGTACAGTATAATACAGTGGGTGGCATGTACTGTATCACTGGGAAACTGATTAGGATCAACTGGTAATGTATTGTACCAATGGTGACCTACTGTACTGTATATACAAAGTTTTATGTAATACAAAGTGCTAGTACAGTAACAGTATGACCCTGCCTGGATGAAGCCATCAGAAGCCATAGACTCATGCCCAGTCACAGGGGGATAAAATGGGGGACACTTCTACCATGCCCTGAAATGCCCAAGGATTCTGCCCCTTGGGAAGCTTGTACAGTGCATACAGTAAAAACCCTTCTCTTGAGTAACAGTGCTCCCCAGGCCGCCACAGACACCAGTGAAACAAGATGCCTAACCAAGTTGTTTTACATACAGTATACCACTCTTAATTAAATTCCCATCATACAGAGTACTAATTTATACAGTACAGTATTAGAGATGAGCGGGTTCGGTTCCTCGGAATCCGAACCCGCCCGAACTTCATGTTTTTTTTCACGGGTCCGAGCGACTCGGATCTTCCCGCCTTGCTCGGTTAACCCGAGCGAGCCCGAACGTCATCATGACGCTGTCGGATTCTCGCGAGACTCGGATTCTATATAAGGAGCCGCGCGTCGCCGCCATTTTCACACGTGCATTGAGATTGATAGGGAGAGGACGTGGCTGGCGTCCTCTCCATTTAGATTAGGGTTGAGAGAGAGAGAGAGAGATTGACCTGAGGCTGTGATACTGTAGAAGAGAGTGCAGAGTTTAGTGACTGACGACCACAGTGACCACCAGACAGTGCAGTTGTTTGTTTTATTTAATATATCCGTTCTCTGCCTGAAAAAAACGATACACACAGTGACTCAGTCACATACCATATCTGTGTGCACTGCTCAGCCCAGTGTGCTGCATCAATGTATATATATATCTGACTGTGCTCAGCTCACACAGCTTATAATTGTGGGGGAGACTGGGGAGCACTGCAGTGCCAGTTATAGGTTATAGCAGGAGCCAGGAGTACATAATATTATATTAAAATTAAACAGTGCACACTTTTGCTGCAGGAGTGCCACTGCCAGTGTGACTAGTGACCAGTGACCTGACCACCAGTATATATAATATTAGTAGTATACTATCTCTTTATCAACCAGTCTATATTAGCAGCAGACACAGTACAGTGCGGTAGTTCACGGCTGTGGCTACCTCTGTGTCGGCACTCGGCAGCCCGTCCATAATTGTATATACCACCTAACCGTGGTTTTTTTTTTCTTTCTTTATAGTCATACTAGTTACGAGTATACTATCTCTTTATCAACCAGTCTATATTAGCAGCAGACACAGTACAGTGCGGTAGTTCACGGCTGTGGCTACCTCTGTGTCGGCACTCGGCAGCCCGTCCATAATTGTATATACCACCTAACCGTGGTTTTTTTTTCTTTCTTTATACATACATACTAGTTACGAGTATACTATCTCTTTATCAACCAGTCTATATTAGCAGCAGACACAGTACAGTGCGGTAGTTCACGGCTGTGGCTACCTCTGTGTCGGCACTCGGCAGCCCGTCCATAATTGTATATACCACCTAACCGTGGTTTTTTTTTCTTTCTTTATACATACATACTAGTTACGAGTATACTATCTCTTTATCAACCAGTCTATATATTAGCAGCAGACACAGTACAGTGCGGTAGTTCACGGCTGTGGCTACCTCTGTGTCGGCACTCGGCAGCCCGTCCATAATTGTATATACCACCTAACCGTGGTTTTTTTTTCTTTCTTTATACATACATACTAGTTACGAGTATACTATCTCTTTATCAACCAGTCTATATTAGCAGCAGACACAGTACAGTGCGGTAGTTCACGGCTGTGGCTACCTCTGTGTCGGCACTCGGCAGCCCGTCCATAATTGTATATACCACCTAACCGTGGTTTTTTTTTCTTTCTTTATACATACATACTAGTTACGAGTATACTATCTCTTTATCAACCAGTCTATATATTAGCAGCAGACACAGTACAGTGCGGTAGTTCACGGCTGTGGCTACCTCTGTGTCGGCACTCGGCAGCCCGTCCATAATTGTATATACCACCTAACCGTGGTTTTTTTTTATTTCTTTATACATACATACTAGTTACGAGTATACTATCTCTTTATCAACCAGTCTATATTAGCAGCAGACACAGTACAGTGCGGTAGTTCACGGCTGTGGCTACCTCTGTGTCGACACTCGGCAGCCCGTCCATAATTGTATATACCACCTAACCGTGGTTACGATTACGGACATGTCGTCTACTGTCACTGCATATGATTCTCTCCCCATTGAAAGAATGGTGGAGGATTATATGAGTGACCGCATCCAAGTAGGCACGTCACACAGTCCGTACTTATACTGGCAGGAAAAAGAGGCAATTTGGAGGCCCTTGCACAAACTGGCTTTCTTCTACCTAAGTTGCCCTCCCACAAGTGTGTACTCCGAAAGAGTGTTTAGTGCCGCCGCTCACCTTGTCAGCAATCGGCGTACGAGGTTACATCCAGAAAATGTGGAGAAGATGATGTTCATTAAAATGAATTATAATCAATTCCTCCGTGGAGACATTGACCAGCAGCAATTGCCTCCACAAAGTACACAGGTAGCTGAGATGGTGGATTCCAGTGGGGACGAATTGATAATCTGTGAGGAGGGGGATGTACACGGTGATATATCGGAGGATGATGATGAGGTGGACATCTTGCCTCTGTAGAGCCAGTTTGTGCAAGGAGAGATTAATTGCTTCTTTTTTGGTGGGGGTCCAAACCAACCCGTCATATCAGTCACAGTCGTGTGGCAGACCCTGTCACTGAAATGATGGGTTGGTTAAAGTGTGCATGTCCTGTTTATACAACATAAGGGTGGGTGGGAGGGCCCAAGGACAATTCCATCTTGCACCTCTTTTTTCTTTTCTTTTTCTTTGCGTCATGTGCTGTTTGGGGAGGGTTTTTTGGAAGGGACATCCTGCGTGACACTGCAGTGCCACTCCTAGATGGGCCCGGTGTTTGTGTCGGCCACTAGGGTCGCTTATCTTACTCACACAGCTACCTCATTGCGCCTCTTTTTTTCTTTGCGTCATGTGCTGTTTGGGGAGGGTTTTTTGGAAGGGACATCCTGCGTGACACTGCAGTGACACTCCTAGATGGGCCCGGTGTTTGTGTCGGCCACTAGGGTCGCTTATCTTACTCACACAGCTACCTCATTGCGCCTCTTTTTTTCTTTGCGTCATGTGCTGTTTGGGGAGGGTTTTTTGGAAGGGACATCCTGCGTGACACTGCAGTGCCACTCCTAGATGGGCCCGGTGTTTGTGTCGGCCACTAGGGTCGCTTATCTTACTCACACAGCGACCTCGGTGCAAATTTTAGGACTAAAAATAATATTGTGAGGTGTGAGGTATTCAGAATAGACTGAAAATGAGTGGAAATTATGGTTTTTGAGGTTAATAATACTTTGGGATCAAAATGACCGCCAAATTCTATGATTTAAGCTGTTTTTTAGGTTTTTTGGAAAAAAACACCCGAATCCAAAACACACCCGAATCCGACAAAAAAAATTCGGTGAGGTTTTGCCAAAACGCGGTCGAACCCAAAACACGGCCGCGGAACCGAACCCAAAACCAAAACACAAAACCCGAAAAATTTCCGGCGCTCATCTCTATACAGTATATGAGGAAGTTGGGAATACAAAAATTGGAAACCACATCATGTTTATTTTAAAAAACACTTTATTTATGGAAAAAATCAGTAGGAACATGTAACCTCACACATATTGTAATAAGAAAGCCAACATCACACATACTGTACGGTACTTTAATCAAAAGGTAACAGCACAAATACAGTAACAATATCAACTTTAAAAAATTTTAATTTGTTTTTTTGTGGTGGGGGGTGCGGGGTAATGTTTTTTGGACTTTTTTTTGTAATTATTTTTAGGTTTTGCTTTTTTGCATTATTTTTAGTTTTTGTCTTTTGATTTTTAACACGGTCGCATACGGACACCAGGGGGTATATTTACAAAGATTCGTGTTTTGGCCGTTTTGAAGGGTGTTTGAACTCGAATGGTATCGGGTGCATTTTACTGCAACTTTTTGAATCCTGATACGATCATTCACTAAGCTGCCGAGTTTTGCACAATCGTTTTTTTCCGATGTCGATGTGATTCGTAATATCAGGCAGTGTTTTACGGGAGTGATGAGTAAAACACTGCCTGACAAAACACAAGGAATCCCGGCCGGATCTGTGAGATCCGTGCAGGGCTTCATTGTGTACATTAAAAAGTTGTTTAAAGTCTTAAAAAATCTGAAAAAAATTGCGTGGGGTCCCACCTCCTAAGCACAACCAGCCTTGGGCTCTTTGAGCCGGTCCTGGTTGAAAAAATATGGGGGGAAAAATGACAGGGGTTCCCCCATATTTATTCAAGCAGCACTGGGCTCTGCGCTTGGTCCTGGTTCCAAAAATACGGGGGGGAAAAAGCGTTGGGGTCCCCCATATTTTTGAAACTAGCACCGGGCTCCACTAGCCAGGTACATAATGCCACAGCCGGGGGACACTTTTATACTGGTCCCTGCGGCCCTGGCATTACATACCCAACTAGTCACCCCTGGCCAGGGTACCCTGGAGGAGTGGGAACCCCTTAAATCAAGGGGTCCCCCCCTCCAGCCACCCAAGGGCCAGGGGTGAAACCCGAGGCTGTCCCCACCATCCAAGGGCGGTGGATGGGGTGCTGATAGCCTTGTGAAAAAATTTGAATATTGTTTTTAGTAGCAGTACTACAAGTCTCAGCAAGCCTCCCCCGCAAACTGGTACTTGGAGAACCACAAGTCCCAGCATGCGGTGGAAATCCGGGCCCGCTGGTACCTGTAGTACTACTACTAAAAAATACCCCCCAAAAAACAGGACACACACACCGTGAACGTATAAGTTTATTACATACATGCACATCTCCATACATACATACTTACCTATGTTCCCACGAGGCTCGGTCCTCTTCTCCATGTAGAATCCTTGGGGTACCTGTGAAAAAAATTATACTCACATAATCCAGTGTAGAATCAGACCTTTGTATAATCCACGTACTTGGCAAAATAATAAAACGGAAACCCGACTACTCACTGAAAGGGGTCCCATGTTTACACATGGGACCCCTTTCCGTGACTGCCAGGACCCCCCTGACTCCTGTCAAAGAGGGTCCCTTCAGCCAATCAGGGAGCGCCACGTCGTGGCACTCTCTTGATTGGCTGTGTGCTCCTGTAGTGTCTGTCAGGCAGCACACGGCACAGATACAATGTTGCGCCTATGCGCTCCATTGTAGCCAATGGTGGGAACTTTGCGGTCAGCGGTGAGGTTACTTTCGGTCAACCGCTGACCGCAAAGTTCCCACCATTGGCTACAATGGAGCGCATAGGCGCTACATTGTATCTGTGCCGTGTGCTGCCTGACAGACACTACGTGGCGCTCCCTGATTGGCTGAAGGGACCCTCTTTGACAGGAGTCAGGGGGGGTCCTGGCAGTCGGGGAAAGGGGTCCCATGTGTAAACATGGGACCCCTTTCAGTGCGTGGTCGGGTTTCCGTTTTATTATCTTGCCAAGTACGTGGATTATACAAAGGTCTGATTCTACACTGGATTATGTGAGTATAACATTTTTTCCACAGGTACCCCAAGGATTCTACATGGAGAAGAGGACCGAGCCTCGTGGGAACATAGGTAAGTATGTATGTATGTATGTATGGAGGTGTGCATGTATGTAATAAACTTATACTTTCACGGTGTGTGTGTCCTGTTTTTTGGGGGTATTTTTTTAGTAGTAGTACTACTACAGGTACCAGCGAGCCCGGTTTTCACCGAATGCTGGTACTTGTGGTTCTCCAAGTACCAGCTTGCGGGGGAGGCTTGCTGGGACTTGTAGTACTGCTACTAAAAACAATATTCACATTTTTTCACAAGGCTATCAGCCCCCCATCCGCTGCCCTTGGATGGGGGGGACAGCCTCGGGCTTCACCCCTGGCCCTTGGGTGGCTGGAGGGGGGGGCCCCTTGATTTAAGGGGTTCCCACTCCTCCAGGGTACCCCGGCCAGGGGTGACTAGTTGGGTATGTAATGCCAGGGCCGCAGGGACCAGTATAAAAGTGTCCCCCGGCTGTGGCATTATGTACCTGGCTAGTGGAGCCCGGTGCTGGTTTCAAAAATACGGGGGACCCCTACGCTTTTTGTCCCCCAAATTTTTGGAACCAGGACCAGGCGCAGAGCCCGGTGCTGGTTGATTAAATATGGAGGAACCCCTGTCATTTCCCCCCCCATATTTTTTCAAACAGGACCGGCTGAAAGAGCCCAAGGCTGGTTATGCTTAGGAGGGGGGACCCCACGCAATTTTTTTCTCAGTTTTTACACTAAACAGACCCTTTCCCATAGATAACCATGCACAGATCTCACTGATCCGTGCATGGTTATCCAAACTCGACTGGAAAAAGCAGGTCTATTTTTTTGCTGCTTTTTTTAACGAATCGAAAAAAAACAGACCCGCACTTGAGCACTCAGAAACTAACACCCAAATACGAATGAATAGTGAATGCCCGTATTGTATGAAATAACAGCCGTGTTTGACCGATGGTCTATTAATTCGTATTTCTGAACTTTGCAAATCAAACCATTACGAATAGTCCAAACACTGCCGAGATTGGTGCTTAGTGAATTCCCGGATTGGGACTTAAAAAAAAAAACACAAATCGGCCAAACTCGGATTTTTAGTAAATACTGGCCCAGAACGGAGAACGGAAACAGACAACAGCAGCCCCTGGATGGACACAGCACAATGGACTCAGACGCTTGGGGATTGAAACACTTTATTTACAGCATGGACGTGGAACAAAATCAGTAGGAACATGTAACATCACACATATTGTAATAAGAAAGCCAACATCACTCATACTGTACAGTACTTTAATCAAAAGGTAACAGCACAAATACAGTAACAATATTAACGTTAACATTTTTTTATATTTTTTTAGTGGTGGTGGGGTGCGGGGTAATGGTTTTTGTACTTTATTTTTTTGTAATTATTTTTAGGTTTTGCTTTTTTGTATTATTTTTAGTTTTTGTCTTTTGATTTTTAACACTGTCGCATACGGACACCAGAACGGAGAACGGAAACAGACAACAGCAGCCCCTGGATGGACACAGCACAATGGACTCAAACGCTTGGGGATTGAAACACTTTATTTACAGCATGGACGTGGGACAAAATCAGTAGGAACATGTAACATCACACATATTGTAATAAGAAAGCCAACATCACACATACTGTACGGTACTTTAATCAAAAGGTAACAGCACAAATACAGTAACAATATTAACGTTAACATTTTTTTATATTTTTTTAGTGGTGGTGGGGTGCGGGGTAATGGTTTTTGTACTATATATTTTTTTAATTATTTTTAGGTTTTGCTTTTTTGTATTATTTTTAGTTTTTGTCTTTTGATTTTTAACACGGTCGCATACGGACACCAGAACAGAGGACGGACAACAGCAGCCCCTGGATGGAAACACAGCACAAGGCCCCAGATGGACATAGCACAATGGACTCTGTTGCTACTGGATAGATACAGCAGCACCAAAAAATCAACTGGTGCCAGGGGAATAAAAGGGGCAACTTGTACCAGGCCCTTACATTACCAGGGCCAGACACTCCCATCAGGAATGTGGTGAGCCAAGTTCATGCACTCCCCTTTGAGTAACCGTGCTGCTCCAAGTGGATTCAGCACAGTGCATGCAGGCCCAGAAAATTTACAAGTCATACAGGTACAGTGCCACAATTTTTTAGCTCCAGCTGTGTCAAGCTGATGTGCTGAAGCTAGGAGGATCGTTAGGTAATGATCTGGTTTCATCAAAGTTGATCTTCCAAGGCATTTTCCTCTTCATTCTCAGCACAGCGTTTATGGTATCCCTTATCTTCCTCTTTTCTGGAGCACCAATCCTCACGCGGCATTCACACCTAGCCATGATGTCATGTACCAGATTTTTGGGCAGCGGAATTTTGCCCTTGGCACCTTCAAAATTCACACAATTGGCCCACGTCAAGTATTTGTCGTATTGTACATGGTACTGGAACAAAGAATGTGCATATTTGTGAATATGTCCATTTGAAGCTCTGTACAGATGGTCGTCCAGGGCAGTGGAGATGACAGCCAGGGGAATATCGGTCAGAGCACCTCCGAATGTATTGAGAAGTGGCCTGTGAGCAGGTGTGCTGGTCATCATTGGTGTTCCTGGCAACAGCACACTTGAATCCAGGCCTCTGCGGTCGTCCAGGCCTCTGCGGTCATCCAGGCAGCTGCTGTCGTCCAGGCCTCTGTGGTCGTCCAGTCCTCTGGGGTCGTCCAGGCCGCTGCGTTTGATCCAGGCCTCTGCGGTCGTCCAGGCCGCTGACTTCGTCCAGGCTGCTGACTTCGCCCAGGCCGCTGACTTCGTCCAGGCCGCTGACTTGAACTGCTTGGTGGTGTGTTGTCATTATGGTGCAGCCAACTCCAACTTGCCATTCTTCCCTTGTTTGTTCGATGACTTTCTTCATTGCTTCTACCATCTGTTCCTTTATGCCTTCTTTAAGGCCAGCCACATCTGTCTTCAGCTGATTGACCTGTCCCCCAAGGTTACTTACCTATCCACCAAGTTCTGCCTCCATATTGGTCACCGTGCTGAGTAGCTCCTTTACTAAAACAGCACAGGTACACTGGCAGTCCTGCACTTTGGTGTTCACATCTGTGAAATCCAACCTTCTTCGTGGTGAATGTGCCATGTCTTCTTGTCCAGGGGTGGCTACATGGTCCAAAAAAGAAGCTTCCTGATGCAGCGTGTTTGTTACGTCCTCTAGCACCAGTATTTCCAGATTCATTGGCTGAACACCGTGATCTGCAAGAGATGGAACAATGACATAATTTGGAAAACCACATATCTGCCCCAAACTATTATTCTTTGCCTTGCCATTTTTTCATGGTTTCACCACATTTTCTTTCTGAGCCACCTTGGCAGTTTTCTTCTTATTTTGTGGGACTAATGCAGTAAGTTTCTGTGCCACTGATGGGCGGGTTTTGGCACTCCCATAAAATCTGGTAGTCTGCATTCTTTGTCTTTTGTCTAAAAATATAAAAACCACAATAAGAAAACATGTAAAGCACAATGTGATAAAAATAGCAAACAACTGTACATTTTCAAATAAAGTGCACAACAGTAAAGTGCAGATGCAGTATTATACTTTTTTCCCTGTGCCTCCCAACATGATCCTCTCCAGGAGGGACAGAATGCTCTGTTACGGACTTCAGTTTAAATGTACAGTGTGATTGCCATCACCTGTGCGGACAACTATACTGTACAGTAATTACTGTATTTGATAAGATAGGTGTTTCACCACAAGTGATAACAATCATACAGTACTGCACATTAAAATACTGTAGCAGTCCAAGAACCAGAGGGTGCAGACCATCTTTGAGAGTCATTTTGGGAGGCACATTCATAAGTTTTGCAGGCTGCAGGAGCGTCACAATCCCCTAACTAACATACACAGGGGCGATAGGGATGAGCGAGGTCTAAGCATATTACGGTACACCAGACACGATCGCATAGCAAACTAAACTGACAAAATGGCCGCCGACCGTGAGCTTCTACCACGTGGCAGGCAGCACTCGGATATGAAGTGAGAGATGGCATAAGTTTTGCAGGCTACGGGGCAATGCTGAAGGAGCATCACAATCCCCTAACTAACATACACAGGGGCGACAGGGATGAGCGAGGTCTAAGCATATTACGGTACACCGGACTCGATCGCATAGCAAACTAAACTGACAAAATGGCCGCCGACCGTGAGCCCCCACCACGTGGCAGGCAGCACTCGGATATGGAGTGAGAGATGGCATAAGTTTTGCAGGCTATGGGGCAATGCTGAAGGAGCGTCACAATCCCCTAACTAACATACACAGGAGCGACAGGGATGAGCAAGGTCTAAGCATATTACGGTACACCGGACTCAATCGCATAGCAAACTAAACTGACAAAATGGCCGCCAACCGTGAGCCCCCACCACGTGGCAGGCAGCGCTCGGATATGGAGTGAGAGATGGCATAAGTTTTGCAGGCTACGGGGCAATGCTGAAGGAGCGTCACAATCCCCTAACTAACATACACAGAGGCGACAGGGATGAGCGAGGTCTAAGCATATTACGGTACACCGGACTCGATCGCATAGCAAACTAAACTGACAAAATGGCCGCCAACCGTGAGCCCCCACCACGTGGCAGGCAGCGCTCGGATATGGAATGAGAGATGGCATAAGTTTTGCAGGCTACGGGGCAATGCTGAAGAAGCATCACAATCCCCTAACTAACATACACAGGGGCAACAGGGATGAGCGAGGTCTAAGCATATTATGGTACACCGGACTCGATCGCATAGCAAACTAAACTGACAAAATACACAGGGACATTACAGTAAGGATATTCATGTAAGTATATAAATAATTGTAAACAGTAAATGAAAGAATTACCGATCAAATACTGTATGAAGAAACTGTGTCAATGAGCTGGAACACTTGAGGCTAGCAGAAGTTTTCAACTGCAGAGACAGAGAGCAAATTATCATGAGATTTCTCAAAGGTCGGAGACGATGAACACAGCAAGTCTGATTACGAGGAAACAGCTTTGCCAAGTGGGTAGCGGGCAGTGACTGAGACGCTCTTTTATTCAGATTCAAACAAAGGGAATTCTTCCCGCTGAAAGCATGCTCTGTGATTGGTGTAAGGATGAATGCGCCTATACTGGCACCAATCACAGAGCATACTTTCAGCGGGAAGAATTCCCTTTGTTTGAATCTGAATAAAAGAGTGTCTCAGTCACTGCCCGCTACCCACTTGGCAAAGCTGTTTCCTCGTAATCAGACTTGCTGTGTGGATCGTCTCCGACCTTTGAGAAATCTCCTGATAATTTGCTCTCTGTTTCTGCAGTTGAAAACTTCTGCTAGCCTCACATGTTCCAGCTCATTGACACAGTTTCTTCATACAGTATTTGATCGGTAATTCTTTCATTTACTGTTAACAATTATTTATATACTTACATGAATATCCTTACTGTAATGTCCCTGTGTATTTTAGCTAGGGGATTGTGACGCTCCTTCAGCATTGGCTCCTTCAGCATTGCCCCTTGGCCTGTAAGACGTATGCCATCTCTCACTCCATATCCGAGCGCTGCCACGTGCTAGGGGTTCACGGTCGGCAGCCATTTTTAATGTGCATAGAACTCGCTTATCCCCATAGGCCCCTGTGTTTTTTAACTGACATATTGAGATGCACATTTCTAGGCCTACAGTATGTAATATACAGTAAGCAGCATTGTTGTTAGGCAATAATTGAAGAATTTACATACAGTACTGACATGTACTGTATGTAATGCTTGTACATCATGTCAGTCGCCCCTTATGCTGTACACTACTGTAAGTCTCACAGGGCCCATGCACTTCCAAGGAGGGTTATTTACTGTATCTGTTTTATACAGGAAACTAATTGCTGTCCATAACACTGATGTGGTATTTTCAGTACTGTACAGTACTAAATTTGAACATCAGGTACTATATAGTAAACATGTACAGTATTAACTTTTATCATAAAACTCTTTCAAGTTTTCAGATGTGTAAATTTTAGACTACAATATTCACAAATGTTTTTTCTCCATACAGGAATTACAGTTGGACAACATGCCAGTAACTATCAACAAAACTATGAGCAAGATAATCACCAACATGAAAAAAGAAAATAAAACCATCAAAGAGATCCATGCATGGCTCAAGGAAAGTGGCATTATAGTCACTTTAGAAACGGTGCGCTATCAGGCTTTCGAGAGAACAACGCCCAGATTTGTATTTCCTACAAAATGCACATGGTACGTACTGTTCAGTACTGTAATGTTTAAATGACTTGCTGTATACAATAGACAATTTTTTTGAAAAAAAAAAAAAACTTCATCTAACTGTGCTGTTCATTAATTCATATTTTTCATACTGTATTATACTGTAGGAGAGTGCAACAAATTGTGGAGGAACTAACTCGTGAGGATGATGAGCGTACTGCTTTGCAAATAAAATGAATTCTCCATTCCAAGTATGACCTGGACATATCGGCCACCAGCGTCAGAAGGATGCGATGGAAAATGGGATGGACCTTTGGCGCAACAAGGTAAAATACTGAAAGCAGTATAAACCATACAGTATATGCACACTTATTCACTGTTAATAATCCCTTGATAAGTGATATAACAATGCCATAAATCATTATACAGAGTGTGTACTTTATACTATATACAGTATGTGTGTGTGTGTGTGTGTGTGTGTGTGTGTGTGTATGTGTATGTATATATATATATATATATATATATATATAAAATCTATCCCAAAAGAGATACCTACTGTATAGGCACTCAGAGACAGCAATGAAGCATTTCCGGCTTATTGTGATGATTACATACTGTATACTGTGTTTGTGTGTATGTATGTGTGTGTATATACAGCATATATATATATATATATATATATATATATATTACTCTGTATATACTGTAATGTATGTACAATTTAATATATACAGTAGGTATATAATACAGTATACTGCACATAAAGTCTACTGTATATACAGCAATCTCTTTCATTACTGTATCTGATTCATTATTTTTGGCTCTTCACAGGATATCTCCCATGATAAGAGATGTGAATAAAGAAAAGAGAGTGGAACAGGCACGGCGATGGATTGAGAGTGGTGAAACATTTCATGATGTCATTTTCACAGATGAATCGTCTGTTGCCCTTGAGCGGTTCTCCAGAATATCATTCCGGAAACGTAACCATATCTCCTTAAAACCACGCCCAAAGCATCCATTGAAAGTCCATGTATGGGGAGGCATAACACGATTAGGAGCTGGTCCCCTATTATTTTTTGAAGGTACAATACTATACTTTATTCTGTGCCTGTGTTCTGTAAAAATACATGCTGTACTGTAGAGTACATGTAACTGCACAATAAAATTAGTTATAGCTTATTAATGAACAACATTTTTTTATTTCTATAGGGATCATGGATAAGAAATTTTTCCAAGAAACAATAGTAGAGGGATGTATGGTGCCATTTGTGAATAAATATTACCCAACTCACCATAGGATATTCCAAGACAATGATCCTAAACACTCCACCTCAGCCAAATTTATGGAAGAGAAAGGTATGAATTGGGAACGCACACCACCAGAGTGAGTATTCTTTTAACAGTGTACAAGTAAAATTTTGGATAGCACTCTAGTACTGTAAATGTATTTTTTGGTTTAATAAACAGTACAATACCGTATGTTTAATTTTCTCTATTTAATGTCATTAATTGACTAACTTTTTTTCTATACTCTTTTTTTTTTTATAGATTACCAGACATGAATCCAATTGAATTAGTGTGGGCTCAATTGAAGAGGTACATTAGGAGTGTTGCGAAGCCAACAACAAAACAGCAGCTGTTGGATGGGATAAATACATTTTGGCTAGAAGTACTCACACCTGAACATTGTAATAATTATATAAATCACCTGTATAAAGTATTACCTGTTATAGTCAAAAGAAATGGTCAAGCCACAAATATGTAGTTCTGTACTGTATTTTCTGTTTAAAATGTTAAATTGGTGCATTATTAAAAATGATTATAAAATTGCCTTTGTCTGATTATTGCATAAACTAATGTAGAATATTATACAGTAGTAATGTTATTGATGTGTATGAACAGTTATTTTCTGTTTTATAAGTCCTGAATAAGAGTACTGTACATTTTGATTAGTACAGTACATGCAATCGGATGTTGTAATAAATACTTTTTTTTACATTAATATTGATGCTTTTCCAATAAATATTCCATTATACAGTATGGTACGGTACAGTACATGGGGGTAACTGTACAGTATGATGTGCCGTTATGGGGGAGAAATACTGTATCCACTAAATGTACAGTAAAATGTTTTTTTCTTATTACAAACACACAAATGCATCCCAGATGGAAATCTGCTATACACAGCAGACAGCTTATGGTGACAGAACTTCCCTACTGTACACCCATAGCCGGGGTATATTTTAGATTGCCTAATGAGACACTCCTGCAGCATTGCCAATGATTCATGGAAAACCTGTGTGCAAACAGCATCTCTATTGAATGCAAAGTACAGTAAGAGTACAGTATACAGTATTATCAGAGCCATACCTGACCAACATGATGCCCTAGGATAGATTTTGGCTGATGCCCTCTTGTACAGATGCTAGTTCCACCTCTAACCCTGCACCCCTTTCCCAGCACCATCACCCATTTTGGCGCTCCTACCCCCTATAATTTAAATAGGAACAATGTGCACATTTAGTGCCTGCCCAAAACAGTGCATGTTCTTGCTGGGAAGGGGCATGGTAACACAATAATACCCAAAGATGAAATGACACAACACAGTACTGCAACTTTATTCACATTATATCATGCAGTAGTGTCTCTTATTCTCGTTACATCATATGCTAGTACCACATTACTCCTAACAGTATTGCCCCTTATTCACATTACACCCCACCACATTGATCTTTATTTACATTAGACCACAGGTTCTCAAACTCAATCCTCAGGACCCCACACAGTGCATGTTTTGCAGGTCTCACAGAATCACAAGTGAAATAATTAGCTCCACCTACTGTATGGACTTTTTAAAATGTGTCAGTGAGTAATTAATACACCTGTGCACTTGCTGGTTTACTTGCAAAACATGCACTGTGTGGGGTCCTGAGGACCGAGTTTGAGAACCACTGCATTAGACCATGCAGTAGTGCCCTTTCCTTATGTTACGCCAGAAAATTTTGTAGTACACCTTATACACATAATGCCGCACATTAGTAATGCATTTCATATTTAAATTTTCAGATTTCATTTCATAGAGCCGCAGTCACACACAGAATATAGGCATGTACTGTAGCATCTCATTTTATTCAGCAGAAGCTGATTATTCCCATTTGGCTAGTTTGCCGCCTCTGTATATTACAATAGAAAAAATAATAGTGTCAGTGAAAAAAACACCTCATGACAGATACTGTACACAAGCTCATGTCTAAATATACTGTAAGCAGTGATATTAAGCCTTAATGGCTAGGGGACTTGGCCGCTGACTTACTGTACTGTACCACATCCCTGACTTTCATGAACCACACTGTTGCTTAAGCTCCTTGTTTTGGGTCTGTATACTGTACATTAAACAGCATTTATTATTTGATCATTCTACGGGACCCCATTGCCTCTGTGTACTGTTATTTTAGCGAGGGGATTGTGACGCTCCTTCAGCATTGCCCCGAAGCCTTCAAGACTTCTGCTATCTCTCACTCAATCTCCGAGCGCTGCCTGCCACGTGGTGGGGGTTCAGGGGCGACGGCCATTTTGACAGTGTGCTATGCGATCGAGTCCAGGTGTACCGTAATGTACATACAGTAGACCTTGCTTATCCCTATCGCCCCTGTGTATTTTAGCAAGGGGATTGTGATGCTCCTTCAGCATTGCCCCGTAGCCTTCAAGACTTCTGCTATCTCTCACTCGATCTCCGAGCGCTGCCTGCCACGTGGTGGAGGTTCAGGGGCGACGGCCATTTTGACAGTGTGCTATGCGATCGAGTCCTGTGTACCGTAATGTGCATAGACATCGCTTATCCCTATCGCCCCTATGTATTTTAGCGAGGGGTTTGTGACGCTCCTTCAGCATTGCTCCATAGCTTTTGACACCCTTGTGTGTTAGCGAGGGGATTGTGATGCACCTTCAGCACTGCCCCGCTGTCCGCAAAATATATGTCGTCACTCGCTCCATAGCTGAGGGCCTCCATGGGGCAAGGAGTTACAAGCGGTAGCCATTTCGATTGAGTCTGCCCTGCTACAGAATTGTATGTGTACCATATGGTGCATAGAACCTTAACAGTACATCCGCTCCTGCAGCTTTGCTCTGATTTATGTGAATAAAAAAAATTATAAAGTGTCTGGAAAAAACTAACAAGCGTTCGTACTGTACAGTACTTTAGGAATCGAACACGGGACTCTGAGTATAGGAAGTGGAACACTTCACCACTTCGCCGCAGACAGATGAATAAATCCACTAGTTTTGATTAAGACATAGTGGCTATGGGATTAGGATGCTAACATACTGTACAATATTCCTAATATCATTAGGCAATAATGAACTTCTAACACGTCCATTTGCGTCAGTGTACACTACTGGGTTTATGTTGCTTTGTCTGCGGGATTCAGCGTAATGAGACGCACTAGTAAAGTAGTCCTTACTATACAGTATACAGTATTTCAGTATTGTATTTTACTGGAGCCCACACGCATGCGCAGTGGTGATTGTAAAAAGCAACATCTGGTGGATGATCGCAGGTATTACACATAAAGGTAACGCCAAACGCCAAACCTCTGTCTCCGTGCAATTAGATAGCCTCTCTGTGACTAAGCGCGCCTCCCTACGCCCCTGTACGCTGCGTATGCTCAATCGGGACAAACGCCTTAGCAACTCAAGATAATGGTGGCTACATCTGTAAAGTATTTAAAATGTTCAATCACCATAAATATAAATACTCTTAAATTGTCCAGTGCATTGAGGATCAACTCTTGATTAAACATTACTTTTGTTTTACAAACAAAGGACAGAAAATTGTGCTTCAAAGCAATAGTACTGCAACAGCTGCTTGGTCACCTCACCCTCAAGAGTAGATAAAAAGAATATGGGTTTTGTGGCTGTGCGCACCTCTGGGATATATATATAGCAGTCAAATACAAGATAATAGGATGGTAATTTCAAACCAAAGAGTTCATCTGTTCAGTCCAAGATCTTCAAATGGCTTTCCTTCTCTCTCCAATCTATTTCTAGGATGCACACTCGTCCACATACAAAAGAACAAGAAGGGCATATATAGTGTGATAAAGTTCCTAAAACACTTTTTATTTGATCCGTAACGTCAATAAAAATTAATTCATATATATAAATCCACCAATAAAGTGCCAATGTGCATACCGGATAGTGTGGGGCCAGAGTGACCTACCAGTCTTGTAGTGTGAAGGATTGAAATGCCTCACTCCAGAATTGCTGTAGTATCCTGAATCCATGGAGGAACTGTCTGTTTATCATCACGCGATTTTGGGTGGGCTTTTTGTACACCCCACACTATCCTATATGCACATTGGCACTTTATTTGTGGATTTATATATATGAATTAATTTTTATTGACATTACGGATGAAATAAAAAGTGTTTTAGGAACTTTATCACACTATATATGCCCTTTTTGTTCTTTTGTATGTGGACGAGTGTGCATCCATTTCTCCTAGAAATAGATTGGAGAGAGAAGGAAAGCCATTTGAAGATCTTGGACTGAACAGATGAACTCTATGGTTTGAAATTACCATCCGATTATTTGACTGATATATATATATATATATATATATATATCCTAGAGGTGTACACAGACACAAAAACCATATTCTTTTTAATTACCTTTGTTTTACATTAGACCTTCCTTTTAATCGATTTTGAACACTCATTCTTTCCTCCTGTTAATATTAGTGTTTCTCTCTTCACGGTTTTGCCACATTTACAGCTACCGTAGCTTACCTGTAGGGAATCTTAATTTCCCTCCTGGCTGGATACATTATTTGTTTGAAAAGCAGCAAGAACTTGGCTGTAAACATTTTTTTTCTGAACTTTGACAAATGAATATCTTAAAAACACAAAAAACTCCATTACATCTGTATTTTACACAAATCAAATGTTTTACTTTTCTCATTTTAATCAAAACAGAGGCCCATGTGGTTAATATAAGCTATAAGGAGAGAAGTTTAGTGATTTTACTGCTTATTTTCAAAAGGCAAAATCACCTGTAAATGTCCCCAAACATCACCATTTTGAGAATCACCACATGACAAATTTTTATCCCAGTTTGTTTCATATTTCAGAACAAAATTTTCCATCTTTTCAAAGCTAATGTTTCTTAAACTGCCAGCAAAACTTTGGGAAAACAGGCAGAAAGACAAAAAAAACATAAGAGCCATTAGTTATAGGCAAGATTGATCTAGAAGGCATCTAATGGAGCCTATGAAAAAGGAAAACCTATCTCTTTGCAACAGTGTTTATGACAGCATGGAAGTCATAGGGAGTTTGCTGATTAGACTGGTTCAGCAACATCTTTACTGTTGTTTAGCAGAGGAGGAGAGGAGATGAGTGCTTGGGGGAAGGATAGTGAGAAGGTTGGAGGAGATTTTAAACTAGGCGTCAGGGGGGAGGGAATAGCAAAAAATTATGGGCGTTTTAGTGGGAGCAGCAAGGAGGGATGTATTAAGAAAAATGGGGGTGGAGATGAGGGAAGGGGAAAAACAGACAATAATAGTAAACCAAGTAAAGCAAAAATAAGTAAGGAAATTCTATCAACACATAAAAATACAGAGGTGGGAGTAAATAACTTAAAGTGTATGCTTACAAATGCAAGAAGCCTATCAGTAAAAAATGGGAGAATTAGAAGTAATAGCAATAAGCGAGCAATATGACATCATAGGTATTACTGAGACATGGTGGAATGATTCTCATGACTGGGCAGTAAATTTGGAGGGCTATACTCTATTCAGGAAAGACAGCAATTAAATGGGTAGAAGGAGTGTGTCTTTATGTTAAGCTAATCTTTGAACCATACATAAAGGAAATTATTTCCGAGGATATTGGTGATAACATTTAGTCGTTATGGGTGGAAATATCAAGTGGAGGTAAATGTTCAAAGAAGCTACTAATAGGGCCATGCTATAAACCGCCAGATATTAGTGTGACTGAGGAAGCGCTGCTACTCCTACAGCAAGTTGAAAAGGCTGCAGCAATGGGGGAAGAGTTAATTATTGGATACTTTAATTATCCAGACATAAATTGGACATATGAGTCAGGTGATACAGCTAGGGGTAATAGGTTTTTTTTATGTAAACTGTTTTTATTGAAACAATGGACATACAAATTGAGCAGTAGACAATAGCATAGAAACATTATTAATAGAGGAGATTGAAAAGGCAAAACTGGAAACATACCAATGCGTTGTTCAATGTATTCCAGAAATAGCTGCTTACATATAAAACGACATAACAATATCCATTGTTGTAACTCAATTTCGTAACAGTCAATAGAAGAAGGTTGAAGAGAAGAAAAGAAAGAAATGGAAGAAATGAGTAAGAAAAATAGAAGAAAAGGGGTAACCTTAATGAAAACTGCATGTTTGGCTGTGGGGGCATAAAGTATACAGAGTGTAGACAGTTTGGCTTCCAGCAATCTAGAGTAACACTTCCATTGTAGGTGGGTCAAATAGAGATCTAAAAGCACCGGAAACCCACTCACACAGTCAGATATGTTTGGTAGGTAAGTGTTTCCTTAAATTCCAACCATGATAGCCAACTGGCGGTAAAGCTAGAGATTTGCCCTGAGAAGAAAGAAATAATATCTTCCATCTCCATGAAGTACTCAATCTTCTTGAGCCAGTCTCTGATTGAGGGGGGTTTCATCGATCTCCAGATCACAGGGATCACTGCCTTAGCTGCATTATTAAGGTGCCTAAGCAGCGAGTGTTTATAAGTATATGGGACCCTCGCCTTTGATTATTAACTCTGCATTTAAACACATCAGAAAAAGTTTGTTTGTGGACTGCGCTATATCACCAAGTCCAAGAGGTCACTGCTGTGAGATAGTAAGGGGAATCCACAACCCCTCTTAAATAATAGGTAAAGGATAAATGTCTCACTGCGCTTACCCCCTAGAGGAGAAATGCCTTTATATTTGTCAGTTTATCAGAATTTTGAATAATTAATATTCGTAAATATAATTCTTCACACAACAATTCAATGGATATATATAGAAAATATTTTATTAAAAATATATTACACAAAGTCTATAAATATGAGAAAATAACCTAATACCGGTATACCACATATAAATATGACAATACAGACAGTACAAACATTGAACACTGTAATGTGTATGAATCAGGGGGTAAATACACGTGAGGCAAATTACTCATCCCCATACACAATAAATCCTTGCATAGAGTATAATAGTATGTCCCAAGTGTAGCTTGGTCCTTATTAGAATTCAAAAACTGGTTTGTTTTCAGACACAATGTGCTTACATTCTCAGTAAGGCAATGAGCTGCTGATGTTAAAAGTCCTTATTTCAGCCTTAATAGTGCAATTTATGGTACACTTACCTCCATAGACAAAGTCCAGAGTCCTTTATATAATGCAATTTGGCCAGAGCTGGAATCGATGTTCACATTGCTGGCAATATTTAGCACCTTTAAAAGGGTTACCTTTGTCGAATGACTACGGGTCCAGGAGTCTCCCGGCAGACTAAACCACGTATGCAGGAATCAACCGGTTTCGCCTGCTTACAGGCTTCATCATGATATCCGGTCAGCGTGTTCTTCCTGGTTTTTATTTCCGCGGAAGCTACAGAGTGGCAGAAAATAAAGGAAAGGTGTATCTATTGGCTGACTCAATTGACATGTTTAAGAAAGGGTTAAACAAATTTTTATCTGAAAAAGGCATCCAAGGATATAACCTTTAATAATAATGTATGGCAGTATCTAGGTCAGTAAAGGTAAATTCAGAGCATAGCAGTAGATCAAAATATATGAACTTGATGGACAAATGGTCTTTTTTCAACCTTGATAACTATGTTACTATGTTACTGTGTATGAGATGGAGGAATAACAACAGCACAAGAGTCAGAGGCTGCATTACAAGTCATGTGTTTGGGAGGCATTCAAGTTGCTGGCTGCTGGGATCCTGGTGGTCAGGATTCCAATGCAGGAATCCCAACACCTGTTGAAATCAGGATTGCAATCGGTGACCAGAATCCCCACTCAGGTGGTGGTCCACGTCACCATCCTATGGGGAAATATAACCCTGTGGTTAGCGCAGCAAGCCACCAAGCCCACAGCGTGGCGACCGCAGTGTGGCGAGCGCAGTGATAATGGAAGTGAACTATTCATGCTCGCCCTGCTGCTGGCATTCTGGCGGGGGGGGGGGGGAATGCCGCTGTCAGGGTATAGATAGGTTAACAGCTTAAGCTTTTCTATTGGCTTTCCATGAGATTGCAATATATCACGCAGACAGCAAGTGAAACTTTTTTCCACACTTTTCCTGTGTTTATTTTCTTGTGTTACTTAGTTGTGAGCACTTCTACATAAATTGAGAATGACTATACATGATACAGCTGTATATATAACTTCAGCAAGCAGAGATAAGCATGGGTTAGTTATTTAAGGGACTGCATACAGCATATCACTTAAACCATCAAAATTTAGATATTCAAAACATAAACACCATAATGTTGTCAGGTGCGATATTTACCCAAATGTCAACTTGGAATATTTGTCGACAATCAATATGTAGAAAGTCATTAGGTCAACAGGGACATAATTTAGAAAGGGACATATAAAGGCATTCAACATATAGACAATTTGAAATATTGACAAGGTCAAAATGCTGATATTTAAAATGTAGACATAGTCAAATTGTCTCAGTTTTAGATAGAAAAATTATATGATCGACAACCAAAATGTCAAAATACCAACAGTTAAAATGTCAAGTCATAATAAAAAAACACAGTCGCTACTAAAAGCCGGTCTGATGCACAGATGCTGCTAACAGCCGGCAGCTCAGACACATGTGAGAGCTGCCAAGATAAGAATAGCTAAATGGTTATACAGTATTAAAAAAAATGCATGGGGCTTCACAACAAAACCATAATCACCTCCAGACCTCTCAGCCTGTGCTGTTTTTGAAAAATAAGTGGAAAAAAAGGTACAGTATGAGGTTCTCCCTATTTTCCAATAACCAGCACCGGGCTTAACCACCTGGTGAGGTGTCTTATAGCAGGGAAACACAGCAGGGAATCCTCCTGCCATATGGTTAACTAACCCCAAACTGATCAGCCCTGGGCTGATATCAATTAATATGGGAAATGTGAATTCTACTTTCAAGAATAGACATTATCAAATATATGAATAAATACTACCACTGTGGGTTCATTTAAGATAGACATTCCTTTGTGCCTATTAGACCACCCTTTTTACACAAAATAAAAATCTTAAGCAATGGCTGGTAAGGAACTATATTTCAGAGGATAATAAAAAACATATTCAAACTATTTTTTTTATCACAGAAACCTGGATGTTACCGGTGTGTGTTGTGCACAACGTGTAGTTACCTTGAAAAGGGAGACTCTTTTGCACACCCGCACACTGGTAAATGGATCCCTATCCGGCAGGTTGTGACATGTATTAGTATACGTGTGGTGTGTTTTATTTGCTGTCCATGTGGTCTTTTCTATGTAGGAAATACCACATGCCAGTTTAAGGAATGTATGACCTTACGTAGGTCAGCTATCCAGTTGAGGGACAAATGGTAGCCCACGAACAACCTGTGGCATGACATTTTAGGGAACACAAACATGGTCTAGCAACACATATAAGACCATCGACCAGGTAGAAAATAAAATCAGGGGAGCTTTGGTCTCAATTGTTTTTTTTTTTATAAATGGGTATTGGAGGTCATTTGCTCTTAATGTGTGGGATTTTGATCATTTGGTAGATTCAGTAAATGTGTTGTGTAGAAATTGTAAATATCTTTATTATAAATTTAAAAACTAGTACCCCAAAGTAAGACCTTGTAGCCATTAACTGTTTTTACATTGTAATAATTTAATTTTGGTACAGGTTGAGTATCCCTTATTCAAAATGCTTTTGACCGGAAGTCTTTTCGATATTGAATTTTTCCATATTTTAGAATAATTGTATACCATAATGAGATATCTTGGCATTTGGCATTACTGGTGAATGTAATACCTGTGATCATCCTCCAGATATCGCTTTTTAAAATCACCATTGTGCATGCATGTGGTCTCTATTAAAATACAGTACTGTTAACAACAGCGCAAGAACTACTTTACGATAGCGTCCCATTTTGCTATTTCAATACACTGTGGCAATGAGGTCCTGTAGACAGACCAATAAATA
This sequence comes from Pseudophryne corroboree, assembly GCF_028390025.1. Taxonomy (NCBI): domain Eukaryota; kingdom Metazoa; phylum Chordata; class Amphibia; order Anura; family Myobatrachidae; genus Pseudophryne; species Pseudophryne corroboree. Next base: position 430,184,201 of record NC_086445.1, read on the forward strand.
AAAATAGTGTATACAGATGCAAATGAACATGATAAAGCCATAGTCCATTGATGTTAGGGATATGTGAGTGTCCAAGTCCCGCAGACAAACCAACAACTAAAATGAGTGTATAAATACGCAAATGAATGTGTTACAGCTATGGTCCACTGATATTAGGGATATGTGAGCGTCCAAATCCTGTTTTTATTAATTGCTTAATCTATGGGAATTAGATGCTCACATAACCCTAATGTCAAAATAATCTTTGTTTTACAATGTTCGCTTGCTTCTGTATACACTATTTTAATTGATTGATTTATTGGTTTATTTTTTTTTTAGGTGCCAACAGAGAATGAATATTTTCTGCAGTGTCTTTGAACATGGTGCTTAGCCACAACCTCTTCCCTTCCCCTTTTCCCCTCCCCTGGGAGACTGCTCATTTCACAGACAGGGAGGTCAGTTTACAATAAATTAACAAAACAATACTGCATGTAAATGAATGGCTGATAACGAACTGCAGTCACTTTGATAGAGACACGAGCTAATGTGTAAATGTCAGCAGTGATCCCTTCTCCTTGGTTTTGCTTATGTTGTATTAGAGTACTGTAGATATGGGACTTGTACGCTCACATACAGTACAGTACAGTATTTCTAACATCAATGAACTACAGTATTGCTTGAAGACATTAGTTGCATCTGTGTACACTATTTTTATTTATTGGTTTGTCTACGGGACCTCATTGCCGCTGTGTATTTGAAATAGCGTAATATGACACTCCTATTGCATTGCCCTGATTCATGTCAAATCTGTGTGCACATTTCTATTGAATGTGAAGGTATGTTAATATAAATAAAAACCTTAAAATAAATGCAGTATCAAAAAAACAAACAAACTGCAATTTGCACTTTGGGAATCGAACCCGGGACTCTGAGCATGGGGAGCGGCAAACTTCACCGCTCGGCCACAATGCTTGGCGATGGATACACAAGCTCATGTGTAAATGTAAGCAGTGATCCATTTCCATTGGTTTTCATTATGCCGTAATGACTACGGGACTTGGACGCTCATGCTGGATATCCCTAACGCCAATGGACCATAGTTTTAACACATTCTATAGCTGTAGCTGTAACATGTTCATTAGCATCTGTACACACTATATCTATTTATTGCTCAGTCTACGGGACCTCATTGCTGTTGTGTATTTGAAATAGCATAATATTATGCTCCTACAACATTGCCCTGATTCATGCAAAACTTATGACGTCACTCGCTCCATAGCTGTGGGCTTTCATGAGGTGCTGGGTTAGGATCGGCAACCATTTTGTTCACTTGTTCACAGAGCACAGACTTGTTCACAGAGCAGGTTCACAAAATGGTTGCCGATCCTAACCCAGCACCTCATGAAAGCCCACAGCTATGGAGCGAGTGACGTCATAAGTTTTGCATGAATCAGGGCAATGTTGTAGGAGCATAATATTATGCTATTTCAAATACACAACAGCAATGAGGTCCCGTAGACTGAGCAATAAATAGATATAGTGTGTACAGATGCTGTGAACAAGTCTGGCCTGCTATAGTACTGTATGTGTACCGTACAGTGCATGGAGCTCGCTTATCCCCATAGCCGCTGTGTATTTTAGATAACAGAATGAGACGCTCCTACAGCATTGCCCTGATTCATGTAGAACTTGTGTGCATATTTCTATTGAATGTGAAGGAATATTACAATAGAATTTTTTAAATAAATTGTCATAAAAAAAGGCATTTGCACTTTGGTAATCGAACTCGGGTCTCTGTGCATGTGGAGTGATACACTTCACCACTTGCCTATGATGCCTAATGACAAATACTCAAGCTCATGTGTAAATTTAAGCAGTGATCCCTTCTCATTTGTTTTGCTTCTGCAGGATTACAGTAGCTGTGGAACTTGGACACTCACATACAGTACAGTGGGACAGATGTATTAACCTGGAGAAGGCATAAGGAGATGATAAACCAGTGATATGTGCACCAGCCAATCAGCTCCAATATGTAAATTAACAGGATCTGATCGGCTGCTGCCTTTATCACCTTGCACATATAACTGGTTTATCACTTCCTTATGCCTTCTCCAGTTTAATACATCTGCCCCAGTATCTCTAACGTCAATAAACTACAGTATTGCTTTAACACATTAGTTGTGACTGTATACACTTATTTTTTTATTGATTTGTCAATATCAATGAACTACAGTATTGCTTTAACACAGTTGTGTTTGCATACACTATTTCTATATATTGATTTGTCTACAGGACTTGGACGCTTATAAACAGTAACATGGAAACAGACCATTGCTTTAACATGTTCGTTTGTGTCTGTATAAACTATTTTTATTTATGGATTTATTGGTTTCTTATTTTTTTATTTAGTCTCTCTGACCATTGGTCTGTGTGTACAGTATACAGTAACTTTACAGTCATCACTGACCATTTGCTAGAGCTTGTAGATCAATCTGCTGCTATAAGCTCTACAGTACTGGATTAGTGGAGCATTAGCCACCCAGTGGTGGAGATGTGTATTGCATGCTGTGCATGTAGTAGTGCCTCAACTTGCCTGTCTGTGCATTAACTCAACAACCTAAGGTGTTGTCTAGGTGCGACTAATGCTATGTTTAGGCAGAGAAACTGCAACAATGAGGGAGGCTCCATCTGTTTTATATATATATATATATATATATATATATATTATTATTATTATCCTTTATTTATATGGCGCCACAAGGGTTCCGCAGCGCCCGATTACAGAGTACAAATGCACATAAAAAATAGGAAAACAGTGACTTACAGTTGAATACAATATAGGACAAGTACAGGGCAGCTAAGCATAACTACACCAGTAAACATAGAGATAAGTTCCAGGTGGTCAAAAAACTGTGGGATCTGGGCGGTTGAGGATTATTAAAGTAAGAAAAGTATAAGCACATGAGGGAAGAGGGCCCTACTCGTGAGAGCTTACATTCTACATTCTTACATTACATATTAAGTTTAATATTATGTGTAAATGAAATAATGGTGCTGTTAATATTTTTTGTTACTAATGACTCATAGAGGGAGAATATAATCTGTGGTGAGTGCAGCGAGCCACAGTGCCTGCAGTGTGGCGAGTGCAGTAAGTCCACAAGGGGCTTTCTAGTGCTCGCCCCGATGCCATCATTCTGGTGGATGGGATCCCGTTGTCTGAATCATGACAGCTGAAATCCCGTTCACTGGAAATAGTATGTATCCCCTGATTATATTGTACACATATGGTACTAAGGTGCTAACATTCATGTTTCTCCATGATTAATTAATTTATTATGACCTCAGTAAAAAAAAAAATGCATATAGATTCATCTGATTTTTATCATGAAAAACAGCTAAATAAATTAATCATATGACACAATTTGCTTAGTTTTCATTTTTATGTGTTATTGTATTATTTTTTACAATACATTCTGGTGATCACGTTTTAGGAGAAGTTTACATACAGTAAAGTAGTATAAAGTATTTAATCAAACTGAACTAAAAACATAGAACCAAGCTTCTAAAACTGGTACCGAGCTTATATTTTATTTATTGTTTTATTTATTTATGAACATCTATTTATGTATTATGTATGTAACAGAGAGTACAGTATGTAACCTTTCACATCTGTCCATGTAATAATGGGGCTTACAATCTATTTTACTTACCAGTACTATACAGACATTCAAAATGTTTAAGGAGTCAATTAATCTGCCAGTATGGAAGGAAACTGGAAAAGCTGAAGGAAACCCATACAAACATCAGGAGAACGCTAAAACGCATCATACTTATACTGAACATCACTTAATTTGTGTTTATGATTGTTCAAAAAATATTACATGAACCATACAACTAATGTGTCTGCTATTTACAGTATTTCAGGAATTGATACAAGGTCATACATTTTTTCTTCAACTAATATAATATATTTTGGTGCAGTTTTGCATACCCATGCTCAGTTGAGAGTTTTGAACAAAGGGTGCTATATTATGTATTTTATTGCCATAATTCCTTACATATCTATATATATATAGAATATAGCATCTCTCACTAAATGTTCCATTTTCTAAGGGAGGATATAGAGATATTAATGTTGCTTGATATTTCATTTGGCAGCTGTTCTGTGCTACACTTAATCATCTACATCACAGTCCAAGCACATAAATTATTTTATTTAGTAAGTGACTTGATTTTTGAGGGAATTATGCAAGCATATATGCTAATGCACATGTCCTTATTTTACGTTTGAGTCACAATGTCATTTGTTTTTCTATCATTACTGTGGGTGAAAATGATGCTTGTGAAGGAGTGCTTGATATTCACCTGCTGTAAAGTGATTTTAATAGCACACAACGAGAATGGATGTTCTGTACTCATGTTGCGGTGTTAATTTGTATGCCACATCTGTTGGTTGATAACCTTCTTAAAGATTCTGTATTCTGGTACTTCAGAAAGTATATATCTTAAAATCAAATGTCCACAGTATTTTTCCTTCTTTACCAGCAAATAAATGTGTGCTGTGGTAGAGATTGTAGCATAGTTATCTACAGTGAGGTTGATTTAAATAAAACAAGAGCATCATTTTGGTATATATTTATATAACCACTTAACTGTCAATTTTTCCCCCAAAAAACCGCTCAGAAATAGAGCTGTTTTTTTATTAAGTGAATTAGGTGAAGAACATGTATTTAATGTTATCCAAAATGGTTTTAGTTAAAATTATATATATATATATATATAGCGTGGATTTGGCGGCGGCACTCAGACAGACTCATCAAGGTAACAAACAGGTCATTTATTAGACCGTGGAGACCGACATGTTTCGAGGCAGCGCCCCGTCCTCAGGGTCAAACAGCAAGTAAAACATACAATGACAAATTACATACATAAATACCCCTCCCAATAAACGTGAACTTACTCACCTGTTCCTCCGCGTGTCCGCCCATCTAACGGATGGGTGGGAACAAAGGAAAGCCCTTTCGTTAGTAAACGATGCTCAGCCTCAGTTAGTGGAGTGGAGGACAAGTTAAATACTAGTTCCTTTAAGGACGTGGTTGTTTCTTTGCGTAGGATCCTTTGGTTTTGGCCCGCCCTCCTCGTCCTCTGCCTCGGGCCGGGCCTGGAGTTTGATTGGAACGTGTGGCTACGCCCGCTGGTGGCTGCCCTAAAGGGACAGACCTCTCGGTGGTTGTAGACGTTCGTGGCGTACCATAGTCTGTTTCACTGGCTGAAGTGCTGTTATCAATCAATTGCTCCCTCCTACGGCGTGCTTGATAGCGCCTGCCAGTGGTCTGATAATCTTGTTTGGGTCTCGTATTTCCCAACCAGGGATAAACAAGTCTCTGCTCATAGTCCCTTTTAACTTTAGTGAGCTTATCACTTTTAAAGCGCAGCAGATCTTGTCTATATTGATCCATTTGTGTGGTGATCTTTGTAATCCAATTTGTCTGCGTGTCTTGTACCAGGGTAGCTTTAAATTGGCTCTCAAATGTTGTCAATTGCTCTGTATGGGCTTCGGATGTTACCATGGTTACTGCCCTGTTCCTCCGGCGCGCCTGACACGTCAGCATCCGGCGACACAGCACACAGCTGAACGGTATGACGGGCGGACACGCGGAGGAACAGGTGAGTAAGTTCACGTTTATTGGGAGGGGTATTTATGTATGTAATTTGTCATTGTATGTTTTACTTGCTGTTTGACCCTGAGGACGGGGCGCTGCCTCGAAACATGTCGGTCTCCACGGTCTAATAAATGACCTGTTTGTTACCTTGATGAGTCTGTCTGAGTGCCGCCGCCAAATCCACGCTACATATCAGTGACCTAGAGTCACCCGGAGGGCACCACAGCGGATAAACCATTGGCTAATAAGGAGTGCCGGGTACACCATTTCTCCTATATATATATATATATATATATATGTGTATATATATATATATACATATGTATATATATATATATATATATATATATATATTTGATATTTGGAAAAAATGTTTCCCCCCCCAAGCATTGGAACATCGATCAGCACCATCGGAACATTGCGACCATCTGAAACATTGTGACCATCGCGACTTTCCGTTTAACCCCTGGGGTTGCCGCCAGGTACACAGAGGATGTTGGGGGAGGGCTAATTAACACTTTCCCAGCAGCTGTTATTGTCTGCAGCCGCTGTGTGGGGGGTCCAGCCGTGCTGACTGATCAGCAGTGATCAGTGTTCACAAACTCCAGGGGAGGGTGCAGGTGGGCAGAGGGGACTTCTGGTCCCTCTGAGAGCAGCAGTGGAGGGAAGTTTCTCTTCCCTGTAGCTGTGAATGCTGTCTATCTGACTGGTCTCATCCTGTGCAACCAAGTCAGATAAATCACTTGTTGACATGGTCACATCTGATGCGACTATTCAAGTCTAGTGGTTAAATAATCATAACCAGTCCCATATGCCTGATGTGCACATGTACACCCTAATGTATAGAGAGCCAGTGGTGCAAGTATGCGGTTACTGCATGCCACACACTTTGCATGGTGCACCCTGCTGTGACCTGCCTAGTGCTTTATCACAGTGACACCGCCTCCCACCTTGTCAGGGCTGCCAGGAGGTGGGAGCATGGTGTCGAATTTACTGTACATCATGATCACGCAGGCCAATATTAAGCCTTAGGGGGGCCCAGGGAACTTAAGACAGTATATTACATTGTGCATACCTCCCTACATGACTGATTCCAGAATGGCCAAAATGCTCTCTATCTGGACCTCCATCTTAATATATGACTGGCCTCTCTTGTATTGAACTTTTTAATTGATAAGAAAAGAATTTCATGAAAGGTGATTGCAATCATAAATTAAGAGGAAAGTCCAGGTAGAGAACATTTTGGCCCTCCTGGAATGGGTCATGTTAGGAGGTGTGGATTGTGTATATTAAATTTAAACCAATTTTGTTTATTAGATTTAAACTAATAGTTTAATAATGCCTAAGTACTGTTTATAGCTCCATCTAATTGAAAGATAACTATTTTACTAAGTTTCTTGTAGTGTAACAAAGACAACTTAAACAACCTTAAAATACACACAGAAAAATATAGTTCTCTCTCACCCCTCTCTATCCTCTGGTTGGGAAGCTCCATTGTTAGCTCGTGAGACTTGATACTCCTGTGCCTCTGCCTGTACTGCACACTGCTCAGTTCACCTTCTGGCTGCCTTGTTCTGCTGCTGCACAAGTGGGAGAGCTAGTGATGTCGATGTGTTCTAGCCAGGGGGCCCCCTGGCAGAGGTGAACCTGGCATAGAGTATGCACTGCGTCCCCACCTTAATCTGGCTATGCACGCATACTCCCTGCCCTGTCTGAACCTTCCAAGAAGAAGCAGCACCTTCCCTCACTGTCTTACTGCTGGCTCACTATCTTACAGGTGAAGGCGGCTACCAGTGAAGTGTGTGTGTGTGTGTGTGTGTGTGTGTGTGTGTGTGTGTGTGTGTGTGGGGGGGGTGATGAGAGACAAGGGAAATGAAGGCTGAGTGAAGGTGGAGAGGCACAGGGTGAAGGTGGGGGCTTACTGAGAGACACAGACTGAAGGGGGAGCTGGCTATGAGGCACAGAGTGAAATGGTGAGGCTAAGATGCACTGAGTGAAGGGGTCAGGCTGAGAGATACAGAGTAAAGGGTGGTAGACTGAGAGGCACAGGGTGAAGGGGGGCAGGCTGAGAGAAACAGAGTGAAGCCTGCAAGTCACAGAGTGAAGGGGTTAGGCTGAGAGGCACAGGGTAGAGGTTGATAGGCAAAGAGGAAGGTGTAAGACTGGGAGGCAAAGTGAAGGGGGCAGGCTGAGAGACAAAGAGTGAAGGGTGGGAGGCTGAGAGGGACAGAGTGAAGGGGGAAAGACTGAGACAGAGTGAAGGGTGGGAGGCTGAGAGGCACGGATTAAAGGGAGAAGGCTGAGAGACACAAAGTGAGGGAGATGGTGAGAGATGCAGATGGGAGATGATGATGTGATAGAGAGATAACTCAGGGAGGAGATGATGGTGTGGATGAGAGACGACGTAGGTAGGAGACAATAATGTGGCTGAGGGATGACTCATGGAGGAGATGATGGCATGGCTTAGAGACACAGTGGGCAGAAGGTAACATGAGTCTGGTTGAGCTGCTGTTGTGTAATGATGACCATGGTAATATTCCTACACAAACAGGCATCTTGAGGACCATGTGATATCCTACATGAGTAGTGAATACTGACTGAATACGCTGTCTGCCCAGGAAGGAAACATTTCTTCAGAGGTTGCCCTTTGTGAGAAACCACCATATAGGTAAGGTGCATATTGAATGGAAAGAAATGCCAATGGGCAGTGCTAGGCATGACCAGTAGGTGGTGCTAGACATGCCCCTCTAACAGTGCACTCCCTAATAAAATGTGCTGCACAGACTTGGGCCAGACTGTTTAATAAAAGAGCCACTGAGTAGAGGCGGCAGGCCGATTAGCATCAGCGCGGGTCTCCCCCTCTGTGACTGAGACTTTGTAGTCTGCTCAGTTGGCTGTGCAGCTGTACTTGACTGAGAAGCCAGTTGAGAGAGAGTACTGCGATGAGTGTGACATGCTGTCACTGCCTGTGGAGGGAAGAGTTGTGCCAGTGTGTGTGTGTTTTTACATACAATGCAGTTAGTAATACAGTGTAGGGCATAGAGGGGTCTGTAATGTAGTGTTGAGTAGAGATGGTCAGTAATTTAGTGTAAGGTGTAAATGGGTTGATAGTTCAGTGAAGTATATAGAGGTGTCAATAATTTAGTGTGGGGTATAGAGGTGTCAGTGATTTAGTGTAGTGTATATAGGGGTCAGTGAGGTAGTGGTGGGTATAGAGGGGACAGTAATGTAGCGGTGGGTATAGACGGGTCAGTGATGTAGTTTTGGGTATATAGGAGTCAGTTGAAATTAGGGGTGAGTAACAGGCCATTTTTCAATTTTTGTGTTTTGGTTTTGGATCTGGATCTTCTTTGTGTTTTTGATCTATATTGGGTTTGCCAAAACCAACCTTGTGGGTTTTGGTTTTGGATCTGGATTTTTTTGAAATCATAAAAACTGCTAACATAACAGAAATTGGGGTGTTTTTGTCCCTACAGTGTTATTCAGCTCAATAACATTCATTTTCAATCATTTCCAGACTATTCTGAACACCTCACAGATCACAATATTGTTTTCATCCAGTTTAGGCTAAAGGTTGCACTGAGGTAGCTGGATGACTAAGCTAAGTGACAGCAGTGGGCAGCAAACACGTGGCAGTTAACAATACATTTTTCAATGATGTAATATAACCTGTTAAAATAATTTTAAAATTATGATCAAGTTCTTCTGTTCCTCGAAGATAACTTTGGCATGGAGAAGGTTCGATAATCATCCATTAAAAATTATTTTCAAATTAGGATTAAGTTCTTCTGTTCCTCAAAGATATCTTTGACATGCAGAAGGTCAGTTAAATTATAGTTATATATTATATATTAGTTATATTCATTTAATTTAAATTTAGTTAATTTATATTTATTTTTAATAATAATTGTAATTTGAATTAATCACAATGTGGTGATTAGAAGAATTATGAAAATAGGACATTAAGTTATAACAAAAGAATATGAGCTACAGACACAGCACCCTGAAATGGACGGAACATACCTGGATGTATACTGGGATGATACAGTACATTTTTTTTTAAAGATGTCTTTTATTTTGAGTGGACTGACAGAACACCCCGAGATGGACAGAGAAGCTGCAGTCCCTGTATGTATACTGGGATAACACAGCACAAAATATTAATTTAAACCAAAATATATGTATATTATTTTTTAAATCACACACTGCGGTTACAGTGTTGCACAAATGAGTCAGAAATATATAAAAATTACACACTGCAGTTTAGCTTCACCAACAGCATTGCACAATACGTGTATGAATAGGAAATTATATATTGCGTTCTAACCGGCAGTGTCACAGTACTTAAAAAAATAAAATTTAACTTATATAGTACACTGTGGTACAGCACTGTTAGGATCCGCAGGTAGCAGATCATTTTGCTGACAGGTCCCAGTTATTTGTTGCCATGGGTTATGGCTTTAAACATGGTTCTGTTTTCATACATTTTAGCTGGTCTTTCCTGCCTCCCTGTGTGTTCACATCATGTGTTCACTAAGTAATTAGCTGCCTGTCTACAGAGCAGGTACACACATGCCTTTGATTTAGAATTACTCTCCAGGTGCTTTCTGATTGGGCACTGCCTTCTTTAAGTTACTGCCAGCCCTTTACTCAGTGCTGATTATACTGTCTCTAAACTCAGACTTTCCAGAGGCTTTTTAGCCTGCAAGTTCCGATAAGATAATTGCTTAATCCGTCCAGTAGTCAGCTCTGCTGGAGTGCCACCTTTTTCATCTGAAAGTTGCAGAGCCAGCCCTAACCAATATGATGCCCTAGGCAAGATTTTGGCTGGTGCCCCCTAGCTCCACCGCTAGTTCCTCCTCTGACCCTGCACCCCTTTTCCAGTATGATCACCCCTCACCCATAGGAGACTTCATTTTGGTGTTCCTACCCCCTATATCTTAAATAGGAACTGTGCGCACATTTGGCGCACAGCCCAAAAAGGCGCGTGTTCTTGCTGGAAATGGGCATGTCCACTAATTCAAATTACGCCACACAGTAGTGCAACTTTATTCACATTTTATCATGCGAGTGTCCCCAATTCACATTACATCAGACAATAGTACCACTTTACCTTACATGGTATACGTTACTCCTCACAGTAGTGCTCCTTATTCACATTACATCACACTGAATTGCTCCTTATTCACATTACACCACACCATAGTGCCCTTTCTATACGTTACGCCGCACACACACCTTAAACACATAATACATTTATACACATAATACAACACAGTAATTCCCCTTACACATATGACACACATTATTAATGTCCTTATAAACATAATGTGCCTTACATAATGTGCCAACCTTTATTAATGCCCTTGTACACATAATGTCCCTTACACATATGCCACATATTTTTAATGCCCTTATGCACATAATGACACAACACTCACATGGCCACCAGGGGTAAAAGTGGGGGGGAACAAGGTGGAACTGAGTTTCTCCACCTGTAACAGTAGGGGGAACTGAGTTTCAACTCCTCCATTGCCTTGCACAGTAATAAAAAAAACACCCTGCCCCTTCACCTACATCAATAGATGATGCAGGTGGCGGTAGTGTTACTGATGAGCTGCAGCTACCCCCCCCCTTCCTCAGGTCCTGGTGGCTCCATGGTCCTCCTCTATTCACAGCCCACCCCTCCTGGTACTCACACACGCTGTGTCTGTTGGACAGCATTTATCCCATCCTCAGGTTACATCGGCTTCATTTTCCAGCACAGCATATGTGATATCATGATGGCACTGCTGCTAAAGTGAAGAAAGGGCATGAAGAGGAGCAGGCTCTGTGCATCTTGAAGACAAGATGAGAGGGGAATGGAGGGACAAGCGAGGCAGGGAAGCTGCTGGAAGGATACACGGCATGGAGCTGTTAGAGGGACACAGGCTATGAGCTGCTGGAGTGATAGAGGCAGAGATGTGTACAAGGGGCACTACTGTAGGCATTATGTGTATAAGCAGCACTACTGTGGGCATTATGTGTAAGGGGAACTACTACTGTGGGCATTTTGTGTATAAGCGGCACTTCTATGGGCATTATGTGTATAAGTGGCACTACTGTGTGGCCACTGGCTTATCTATAATGGGTGCAGCTGCACCCATGTTTTCTTTTAATACTTACCCCTCTGGAGTCCCACGCCGACATCAGCAGTGCTGTTAAATCACTGTGACAATGGCACAGAGGACATTTTCATAGAGTTCTACACATGCACAGTAGAGAAATCACTGGGAAAATGACTGCCGCACCATTTTCATGGAGATATGGGCATGCACAGTAGAGTCTGAACCCTCTAGTGCTCAGGCTGTTAGTGCTGCCAGCATAGAGGATGGGGCCCAAACGAAGGAGGCTGCACATGGGCCTCCACCTCTCTTAAAGCACCCCTGCGTGTGGATTAACATTTATAGAGGGTACCATTGTGTAGTACAATATGCATAAAGGGCACTAATGAGTGATGTAACCTGAATAAGGGGCATTAATATGTGGTGTAATATTAATCAGTAGCACTGCATGTGGTGTATTGTGAATAAGATTATGCTACTATGTGGTGTCATTTGAATTTTGGGAACTATTATGTGACCACGCTGCTTTTTTGTGAGATCAATGTCCCTTTAAAAAGTATGATAAGTAGGGAAATTATTTTTAGTTGCAGGGGGGTGCCGAAAACACTAGAACTAGCCCTGGCTCTGCTTAATGTGAGGATATGGGGGGGAAGGTGGTGGGGTAAATGAGTTCCACCACCTCTCCAGGACCACTTTAATCCTTGATGGCCATAAACACTGTTACCTCTGCCTCTGCTTGAATACAGATGTGTCCTCATACATCTTGCCTCAATACGACATGCAGCAGGAGATGCCTGGTGTGAGTCAGCTGGCAGCTCTGCTAACGTTGTGCGCCTTTTTTATGAAAATGCATCTTATTTGCATTACTATGGCTAGGATGCACATGCAGTTTCTGATGATTAAAATGATATGTGGCATGCCTATATTCTGTGTGTGACGGTGGCTGTATCTGCATATGAATTGCTACGTTACAGTGATTTCCAGGAATACACTGTAACATAGCTTTTCATGTACAGATACATCTGCAGTCACACACAGAATATAGGCATGCCACATATCATTTTAATCAGCAGAAGCTGCTTGTGCCTCATGGCATGCCAAATGCCCTAGGGATTTGCCTAGTTTGTCTATGCCTAGGGCGGTCATCTGGATTCTGCTTTTCTGGCCTCCGGTCACACCTTCAGCAAAAAACTACTATATTGGCTTATTAGCTGCAACATCGGCGCTATCGCCGCACCTTCAGCAAATAAACTACAATCTCGGCTCAACAGCCACAATATCGGTGCAATCACAGCACCTTTAAATAACAAACTACAATATAGGCTCATTAGCCGCAAGATCGGCGCAATCGCCGTACCTTCAGCAAACAAACAACAATATCAGCTCACTAGCCACAACAGCGGTGCAATCGCCGCATCTTCTTCAAACAAACAACATTATTGGCTCACTAGCCACAACATTGGCGCAACCGCCACACCTTCAACTAATGGATTACAATATTGGCATTAGCTGCAACATCGGCGCAATCACCGCACCTTCAACAAACAAACTACAATAATGGTACACTAGCCACAACATCAGCGCAATCGCTGCACCTTCAACTAACAGGCTACAATATCGGCTCATTAGCCGCAACATCAGCGCAATTGCTGCACCTTCTGTAAACTTACTACTAAATCGGCTGACTAGCTGCAACATCAGCAGAACTGCCACACTGTTTGATTACAAACTATTATATTGGCTCCCTGGCCGTAATATAGACTCACTAACCACTTCCACAGCTCAATAGTCACTCTACGTTTCATTTATCATCACCAGCATTCAGCCGTATCATCGGTGTTCAGGCGTCTCTCCTGCTTTGAACTCTGAGTGACTATCAATCACATCACTGGCATTCAGCCTTCTCTCCTGCTTTGGACTCTGAGTGATTATTATTTGTGTCCAGGTTCTTTTGTGACAATAAAGTCGCCATTTCTTATTTTATTATCGCTTTGCCCGTGTCTCTCTCCATACAGGTAACTTTGGTCGCCTGGTTACTGACAACCATAACAAGCACAAACATAAATTATATATATATATATATATATATATATATATATATTTATTATATACATATATATATATATATATACACTGCTCAAAAAAATAAAGGGAACACTAAAATAACACATCCTAGATCTGAATGAATGAAATATTCTTATTAAATACTTTGTTCTTTACATAGTTGAATGTGCTGACAACAAAATCACACAAAAATTATCAATGGAAATCAAATTTATTAACCCATAGAGGTCTGGATTCGGAGTCACACTCAAAATTAAAGTGGAAAAACACACTACAGGCTGATCCAACTTTGATGAAATGTCCTTAAAACAAGTCAAAATGAGTCTCAGTAGTGTGTGTGGCCTAAACGTGCCTGTATGACCTCCCTACAACCCACACAAGTGGCTCAGGTAGTGCAGCTCATCCAGGATGGCACATCAATGCAAGCTGTGGCAAGGTTTGCTGTGTCTGTCAGCGTAGTGTCCAGAGCATGGAGGCGCTACCAGGAGACAGGCCAGTACATCAGGAGATGTGGAGGAGGCCCTAGGAAGACAACAACCCAGCAGCAGGACCGCTACCTCCGCCTTTGTGCAAGGAGGAACAGGAGGAGCACTGCCAGAGCCCTGCAAAATGACCTCCAGCAAGCCACAAATGTGCATGTGTCTACTCAAACGATCAGAAACAGACTCCATGAGGGTAGTATGAGGGCCCAACGTCCACAGGTGGGGGTTGTGCTTACAGCCCAACACCGTGCAGGACGTTTGGCATTTGCCAGAGAACACCAAGATTGGCAAATTCGCCACTGGCGCCCTGTGCTCTTCACAGATGAAAGCAGGTTCTCACTGAGCACATGTGACAGACGTGACAGAGTCTGGAGTCGCCAAGGAGAGCATTCTGCTTCCTGCAACATCCTCCAGCATGACTGGTTTGGCAGTGGGTCAGTAATGGTGTGGGGTGGCATTTCTTTGGGGGGCCACACAGCCCTCCATGTGCTCGCCAGAGGTAGCCTGACTGCCATTAGGTACCGAGATGAGATCCTCAGACCCCTTGTGAGACCATATGCTGGTGCGGTTGGCCCTGGGTTCCTCCTAATGCAAGACAATGCTAGACCTCATGTGGCTGGAGTGTGTCAGCAGTTCCTGCAAGACGAAGGCATTGATGCTAAGGACTGGCCCACCCGTTCCCCAGACCTGAACCCAATTGAGCACATCTGGGACATCATGTCTCGCTCCATCCACCAACGCCACATTGCACCACAGACTGTCCAGGAGTTGGCGGATGCTTTAGTCCAGGTCTGGGAGGAGATCCCTCAGGAGACCATCCACCACCTCATAAGTAGCATGCCCAGGCGTTGTAGGGAGGTCATACAGGCACGTGGAGGCCACACACACTACTGAGCCTCATTTTGACTTGTTTTAAGGACATTACATAAAAGTTGGATCAGCCTGTAGTGTGTTTTTCCACTTTAATTTTGAGTGTGACTCCAAATCCAGACCTCCATGGGTTAATAAATTTGATTTCCATTGATAATTTTTGTGTGATTTTATTGTCAGCACATTCAACTATGTAAAGAACAAAGTATTTAATAAGAATATTTCATTCATTCAGATCTAGAATGTGTTATTTTAGTGTTCCCTTTATTTTTTTGAGCAGTGTATATACTCTTTTATACTGCTCAAAAAATAAAGGGAACACTAAAATAACACATCCTGGATCTGAATTAGGGAGGCCAATCCCGGGCCATTTTTTCAATCCCGGGATTCGGGATTGAAACATGCTCAATCCCAGGATTCCCGAGATCCCGGGATTGTAGTAGGGATCAGTGTAAGGGGCAGGGAGAGTGGATTTGGAGGGCAGCAAGGGAGGGTGGGTGTAGGGAGGATGTAGTGAGCAGCACAGAAGAATGGATGTAAGGAGTAGGAAGGGAGGGTGTGTGTAGGGAGCAGGGAGGATGTAGGGAGCAGCACAGAAGAATGGATGTAAGGAGCAGGAAGGGAGGGTGGGAGCAGGGAGGATGTAGGGAGCAGCACAGAAGAATGGATGTAGGGGGTAATTCCAAGTTGATCGCAGCAGGATTTTTGTTAGCAGTTGGGCAAAACCATGTGCACTGCAGGGGAGGCAGATATAACATGTGCAGAAAGAGTTAGATTTTTGGGTGGGTTATTTTGTTTCTGTGCAGGGTAAATACTGGCTGCTTTATTTTTACACTGCAAATTAGATTGCAGATTGAACACACCACACCCAAATCTAACTCTCTGCACATGTTAAATCTGCCTCCCCTGCAGTGCACATGGGGGGTCATTCCGAGTTGTTCGCTCGTTATTTTTTTCTCGCAACGGAGCGATTAGTCGCTAATGCGCATGCGCAATGTCCGCAGTGCGACTGCGCCAAGTAAATTTGCTATGCAGTTAGGTATTTTACTCACGGCATTACAAGGTTTTTTTCTTCGTTCTGGTGATCGTAATGTGATTGACAGGAAGTGGGTGTTTCTGGGCGGAAACTGGCCGTTTTATGGGAGTGTGCAAAAAAACGCTACCGTTTCTGGGAAAAACGCGGGAGTGTCTGAAGAAACGGGGAAGTGTCTGGGCGAACGCTGGGTGTGTTTGTGACGTCAAACCAGGAACGAAACTGACTGAACTGATCGCAGATGCAGAGTAAGTGTGGAGCTACTCAGAAACTGCTAAGAAGTGTCTATTCGCAATTTTGCTAATCTTTAGTTCGCAATTTTGATAAGCTAAGATTCACTCCCAGTAGGCGGCGGCTTAGCGTGTGCAAAGCTGCTAAAAGCAGCTTGCGAGCGAACAACTCGGAATGACCCCCATGGTTTTGCCCAACTGCTAACAAAATTCCTGCTGCGATCAACTCAGAATTACTCCCGTAAGGAGCAGGAAGGGAGGGTGGGTGTAGGGAGCAGGGAGGATGTCAGGCGCAGTGAGGGAGGGTGTAGTAGGTAGCGATACTAAAGTATTACTTACTATTAGGTGTATAACAATTGTTATGGGCGCCAGTGAAAAAGTAAAAAAGGAACTAAAGAAATAGTATTAATAATAATAATAATAATAATAATAATAATGTCAGTGGCATCTGTGAAAAGAAAGGGTTTGTTCAATAAATGTTTACAGCCCTTTTAGTGTGATAAGGAAAACTGGTGTGCTGGAGTTTGATAATGGGACAGGTTACCTGTCCCTATCTTACCCTAACTGGTACCTTTTCTTCCGCTTTCCATTAGTGCAGTGTCCTCGGGTGCATCTAGCCGCGATCAGCAGTTGTTGATGGTCCCTCAAATCAGTTCCGTTCTGCGGCTGGCTGGGCAGTTGCCGGTCTCATCTCACGCTGGCTTCTTACTATTAGGCGGGCAGTAACCATGGACACACAGTGACCACGCTGCGGCATTTCAAATGTAGCGCCGGCTGCCAGCGAGTCAGAACTGGCAGTCCGGCAGCCAATCAGGAGCCGCTACTGCTGTCCTGATTGGCTACCAGTTCGCCAGCTTCGATTGGCTGGCGGCCGGCGCTACATTTGAAATGCCGCTGTCGCGGTCACTGTGTGTCCATGGCTGCCTGAGATGTAAGTAATACCTAGCTGACAGCCGGGCCGCACAGCCGGGCAGCGCTGTACTATAGTGCTCGGCGCTGCCCGGCAAAACTGTGCATGCGCAACCTAATCCCAGGATTGGAGGCTCCAATCCCGGGATTCAAATCCCGGCATTTTGGGGCCCAAATCCCAGGATCCCGCTGATCACAATCCCGGGATTAGCCTCCCTAATCTGAATGAATGAAATATTCTTATTAAATACTTTGTTCTTTACATAGTTGAATGTGCTGACAACAAAATCACACAAAAATGATCAATGGAAATCAAATGTATTAACCCATGGAGGTCTGGATTTGGAGTCACACTCAAAATTAAATTGGAAAAACACACTACAGGCTGATCCAACATTGATGTAATGTCCTTAAAACAAGTCAAAATGAGGCACAGTAGTGTGTGTGGCCTCCACGTGCCTGTATGACCTCCCTACAATGCCTAGGCATGCTCCTGATGAGGTGGCAATGGTCTCCTGAAGGATCTCCTCCCAGACCTGGACTAAAGCATCCGCCAACTCCTGGACAGTCTGTGGTGGATGGAGCGAGACATGATGTCCCAGATGTGCTCAATTGGATTCAGGTCTGGGGAATGGGCGGGCCAGTCCATAGCATCAATGCCTTCGTCTTGCAGGAACTGCTGACACACTCCAGGCACATGAGGTCTAGCATTGTCTTGCATTAGGAGGAACCCAGGGCCAACCGCACCAGCATATGGTCTCACAAGGGGTCTGAGGATCTCATCTCGGTACCTAATGGCAGTCAGGCTACCTCTGGCAAGCACATGTTGGGCAGTGCGGCCCCCCAAAGAAATGCCACCCCACACCATTACTGACCCACTGCCAAACCAGTCATGCTGGAGGATGTTGCAGGAAGCAGAACGCTCTCCTTGGCGACTCCAGACTCTGTCACGTCTGTCACATGTGCTCAGTGAGAACCTGCTTTCATCTGTGAAGAGCACAGGGCGCCAGTGGCGAATTTGCCAATCTTGGTGTTCTCTGGCAAATGCCAAACGTCCTGCACGGTGTTGGGCTGTAAGCACAACCCCCACCTGTGGACGTCGGGCCCTCATACCACCCTCATGGAGTCTGTTTCTGATTTTTTGAGTAGACACATGCACATTTGTGGCTTGCTGGAGGTCATTTTGCAGGGCTCTGGCAGGGCTCCTCCTCTTCCTCCTTGCACAAAGGTGGTGGTAGCGGTCCTGCTCCTGGGTTGTTGCTTGTCTCCTGGTAGCACCTCCATGCTCTGGACACTACGCTGACAGACACAGCAAACCTTCTTGCCACAGCTCGCATTGATGTGCCATCCTGGATGAGCTGCACTACCTGAGCCACTTGTGTGGGTTGTAGACTCCGTCTCATGCTACCACTAGAGTGAAAGCACCGCCAGCTTTCAAAAGTAACCAAAACATCAGCCAGAAAGCATAGGAGCTGAGAAGTGGTCTGTGGTTACCACCTGCAGAACAACTCCTTTATTGGGGGTGTCTTGCTAATTGCCTATAATTTCCACCTGTTGTCTATTCCATTTGCACAACAGCATGTGAAATTGATTGTCAAGCAGTGTTGCTTCCTAAGTGAACAGTTTGATTTCACAGAAGTGTGATTGACTTGGAGTTACATTGTGTTGTTAAAGTGTTCCCTTTATTTTTTTGAGCAGTGTATATATATATATATATATATATATATATATATAATTTTAGGCTTTTCTGTTTTTAGCTTTTATTATTTTAATTTTACACTGGGTCGGAGCCCCTTGATGGATGGACAGAGCACCCATTTCAGATACAGCAGAGAGAGCACCCCTTTTTCAGATACAGCATACAGAGAGAGCACCCCTTTTTCAGATACAGCAGACAGAGAGAGCACCCCTTTTTCAGATACAGCAGGCAGAGAGAGCACCCCTTTTTCAGATACAGCAGACAGAGAAAGCACCCCTTTCAGAAACAGCAGAGAAAGCACCCCTTTTTCAGATACAGCAGACAGAGAGAGAGCACCACTTTTAGATACAGCAGACAGAGAGAGCACCCCTTTTTTAGATACAGCAGACAGAGAGAGCAGACAGGGCACCCCTTTCAGATATAGGAGACAGAGAGAGCACCCCTTTCAGATATCGCAGACAGAGCACCTGCCCCACGCCAAACAACACAGTACTGGAGTCCATCCAGTACACTCTCCGCAGTCAGAGTGAAGATGGCACTGATGCATGAGTACTTATGTAGAATCCAAAACCCACGAGAATACAACAGTGGGAAGATGATGTTCGGCCTTACTTTGGGATCCGAGTAAGACGGGAAATCCTAAGATGCAATCAGTTCCCTTCTCGGATCTCAATGTTTAGGTGGGTCCGGTTCTTGGAGAACCGGACCCGCTCATTTACTGTATCTTGCCTCAGGGCAACTGGGATGAAGTTATGCCACTGACTCCCTTCAGGGGTAAAAATCAAGATGACAGATTGCATTTTTTCTTTTATTAAACTACACAGGAAAATGACGGGAAAAAAAAAATAAGAAAAAGCATATGGTCTTCCCCTAAATGTTAGGCAATATGTGCACCTGGACAAGCCATGTTTTAAATGCAATTTGTTGCTTGCATTAGCATATAGCACACACATAATGGGTAGCTTTATTTTTACATTGAGACTTAAGGGCCCCATACACTAGTGCAATATTGCACGTTTTCATGTAATTGCGACGAGTTCCTGAGACGGATAGCATGAAAAATGTCAAATTGCATGTACTTTTCTTGTGATTGTGATTCAATGGGGGGTAATTCCAAGTTGATTGCAGCAGGAATTTTGGGGGTCATTCCGAGTTGGTCGCTCGTTATTTTTTTTTCGCAACGGAGCGTTTAGTCGCTAATGCGCATGCGCAAAGTCCGCAGTGCGACTGCGCAAAGTAAATTTGCTATGCAGTTAGGTATTTTACTCATGGCATTACGAGGTTTTTTCTTCGTTCTGGTGATCGTAATGTGATTGACAGGAAGTTGGTGTTTCTGGGCGGAAACTGGCCGTTTTATGGGTGTGTGTGAAAAAAAGCTACCGTTTCTGGGAAAAACGCGGGAGTGGCTGGAGAAACGGAGGAGTGTCTGGGCGAACGCTGGGTGTGTTTGTGACGTCAAACCAGGAACGACAAGCACTGAACTGATCGCACTGGCAGAGTAAGTCTCGAGCTACTCAGAAACTGCACAGAGAAGTCTTTCGCAATATTGCGAACCTTTCGTTCGCAATTTTGATAAGCTAAGATTCACTCCCAGTAGGCGGCGGCTTAGCGTGTGCAAAGCTGCTAAAAGCAGCTTGCGAGCGAACAACTCGGAATGACCCCCTTTGTTAGCAGTTGGGCAAAACCATGGGGGTCATTCCGAGTTGTTCGCTAGTTGCCGATTTTCGCAACGGAGCGATTAAGGCTAAAATGCGCATGCGCATGGTACGCAGTGCGCATGTGCTAAGTATTTTAACACAAAACTTAGTAGATTTACTCACGTCCGAATGAAGAATTTTCATCGTTGTAGTGATCGGAGTGTGATTGACAGGAAGTGGGTGTTTCTGGGCGGAAACTGTCAGTTTTCTGGGAGTGTGCGGAAAAACGCAGGCGTGTGTGGGAAAAACGCGGGAGTGTCTGGAGAAACGGGGGAGTGGCTGGCTGAACGCAGGGCGTGTTTGTGACGTCAAACCAGGAACAAAACGGCCTGAGCTGATCGCAATCTGTGAGTAGGTCTGAAGCTACTCAGAAACTGCTAAGAAATTTCTATTAGCAATTCTGCTAATCTTTTGTTCGCTATTCTGCTAAACTAAGATACACTCCCAGAGGGCGGCGGCCTAGCGTGTGCAATGCTGCTAAAATCTGCTAGCGAGCGAACAACTCGGAATGACCCCCATGTGCACTACAGGGGAGGCAGATATAACATGTGCAGAAAGTGTTAGATTTGGGTGGGTTATTTTGTTTCTGTGCAGGGTAAATACTGGCTGCTTTATTTTTACACTGCAAATTAGATTTCAGATTGAACACACCACACCCAAATCTAACTCTCTCTGCATATGTTATATCTGCCTCACCTGCAGTTAACATGGGCCCTCATTCCGAGTTGTTCGCTCGCTAGCCGCTTTTCGCAGCAGTACACACGCTAAGCCGCCGCCCTCTGGGAGTGTATCTTAGCTTAGCAGAATTGCGAACGAAGTATTCGCAATATTGCGAAAAGATTTTTCTGTGTAGTTTCTGAGAAGCTCGAGACTTAATCTTCCAGTGCGATCAGTTCAGTGCTTGTCGTTCCTGGTTTGACATCACAAACACACCCAGCGTTCGCCCAGACTCTCCCCCGTTTCTTCAGCCACTCCCGCGTTTTTCCCAGAAACGGCAGCGTTTTTTCACACACTCCCATAAAACGGCCAGTTTCCGCCCAGAAACACCCACTTTCTGTCAATCACACTCCGATCACCAGAACGAAGAAAAAACCTCGTAATGCCGTGAGTAAAATACCAAACTTCTTAGCAAATTTACTTGGCGCAGTCGCAGTGCGAACATTGCGCATTCACAATTAGCGGAAAATCGCTGCGATGCGAAGAAAATTACCGAGCGAACAACTCGGAATGAGGGCCATGGGGCCTAATTCTGAGTTGATCGCAGCAGCAAATTTGTTAGCAGTTGGGCAAAACCATGTGCACTGCAGGGGGGCAGATATAACATGTGCAGAGAGAGTTAGATTTGGGTGGGCTGTGTTCAAACTGAAATCTAAATTGCAGTGTAAAAATAAAGCAGCCAGTATTTACCCTGCACAGAAACAAAATAACCCACCCAAATCTAACTCTCTCTGCAAATGTTATATCTGCCCCCCCCCCTGCAGTGCACATGGTTTTGCCCAACTGCTAACAAAATTGCTGCTGCGATCAACTTGGAATTACCCCCAATGAGCGCTCCCAAGAGTCACCTATCGCAATCGCTGATCACACGGGCTGCACGTAATATTTATGGAAATAGGTGCACATTGCAGTGCTTTTGAACACTTGCGATCCGGTCACATGTGATTGATCACAGAAGTCTCTAGACTGGCAGCTTGGACACTCCCACATACATGCCCAGCAGCAGCAGCGGAACGGGATAGCACAATGCTACTTGTGATTTCTTCTTCCAAACGGACTGTAATCAGATTGCAAGTGAGTACCCAGCATCTGCACCAATCACACTAGCTACAAAGTATTGCTTGTAAACACTGTCCACCACTGTTTAAATCACTGTACACTGCCCACCTCCTCCCAAACCACATAACATGTGCATCCTGTTTATGTGGCCTCATTACCTATACTGTAGCCCTATTGTGACCCATATTCCTACTGTTGTGCCAAAGTGTTTAATGAGCCTGTTGGTGCCCAGCCCCATTACTTACACTGTAGCCCTATTGTGGCCCATATTATTACTGTTGTGTCAAAGTGTTTAATGAACCTGTTGGTGCCCAGCCTCATTACCTACACTGTAGCCCTATTGTGACCCATATTCCTACTGTTGTGCCAAAGTGTTTATAGAACCTGTTGGTGCCCAGCCCCATTACCTACACTGTAGCCCTATTGTGGCCCATATTATTACTGTTGTGCCAAAGTGTTTAATGAACCTGTTGGTGCACAGACTCATTACCTACACTGTAGCCCTATTGTGGCCCATATTATTACTGTTGTGCCAAAGTGTTTATAGAACCTGTTGGTGCCCAGCCTCATTACCTACACTGTAGCCCTATTGTGGCCCATATTCCTACTGTTGTGCAAAAGTGTTTAATGAATCTATTGATACCCAGCCTCATTACTTACACTGTAACCCTATTGTGGTTCATATTCCTGTTGTTGTGCCAAAGTGTTAAATGAA
Organism: Pseudophryne corroboree; assembly: GCF_028390025.1. Classification (NCBI taxonomy): domain Eukaryota; kingdom Metazoa; phylum Chordata; class Amphibia; order Anura; family Myobatrachidae; genus Pseudophryne; species Pseudophryne corroboree. The sequence goes on from NC_086445.1 coordinate 430,207,422, forward strand.
CCTGTTGGTGCTAATTAATGACACATGTATTTCCATCCAAACTTTATTTTTTTAGTTTTAACAACATTAACCATAAATAACAACATCTCGACATAAAGTAACAAAGTAATAAAACAACAACAAAAAATTATGCCTGACTCATTTTTTTCAGATATGTCTCTTGACAAAAATTTGGATTTCATTACTGGCTTCATTGAGCTGGTACACTCCAAGGAATGCTTGTGGAAAGTCAAGTTGAAGTACTACTCCAATAAGGCCAAACACCTTTCTGCCAATGAGGAGCTCATGGAATTTAGCAAGCCATTCTTTGCGGCAGCTTTATTTGAAGTGGGTTAAAAAAAGATGGCACAACCTCCGCTCAGTCTACAAAAAATAACAGAAAAAGCATGAGGATTCAAAGCGGTCCGGGGCAGGCACTGACGAATCTATATGCCTACATTATGGTATTACAGCCATATGTCCTTCCTCTGTGAGGCAGTCCCAACAAGGAGTGGATTCTCCTCCATCCCATGGCCAGACGCAACGGAGAGTAAAACGGGTGAAGCTTTGCAGTTCAAATCTAGTCATTGAAACTTTAATTGTTAACCTTGGCCCTCAATCCACCACACACCATTCACGTGACATTATTGCATTCTCCTGCCAGTGGACTGCACCTACGCCATTAAAATAGGCCAGGTACTTCTCTGTCACCTGGTTTGCATGAGCAGTACCCTTGGAGAGGAGAGGAGGTGCTTGCAGGGAAGGCATAGGTGAATCCTCCTCTACCTCTTCTAGTGCTGCTGCTGTGACCATTGTCCTATGCTGGTTTGTTTAAGTGTTCTGAAAATTTAGGCCGTGTGTTGTTTCTCCTCTAGAAGCCAAGTTCATCTGGTTTGAGTTAAGTGTCCCATAAAAGGCAGTGTTTTTGGAGCCACCATCTGTGGGCTGGCCATTCTACCAACATCAATGAAGAAAAACTCGTAGTTTGCATTTACAACTGCCATCAGAGCGATGCTAAAGTACCCCTTGTAATTTTAGTAAATCGATCCGCTGTCGACAGGTGTGTTAATGCGGATGTGTTTCCCATTGATGGCTCCACCACAATTATGGAAATACTACCTGATTTCAAACTCCTGCCAGTTGGCTTTTCACTCTTAAACACTTGCAGGGAACTAGGAAAAAAACAAATTATAAATTATCACATGTTAACCATTTGTATTTTTACCCCACAGTTTACAACTTTGGAGCCAGAAATGTCCAGCACCCCAGACCTCTCTGTTTTGGTGGAACCAGAGGACACCACACAAACCCTCCCAGCACATACAAGTCCACCTGTTCCTCCTACCCCCCATCCACAATCTTCTCGAAAAAGAAGACAAAAGCACAAAAACACCCAGGAGGATGAGGAGGAAGCTGCTTGCTTCCAGCAAATCAAGAGAGCGTTAACAAACCCTCCAGACCGTTTTGCAGAGTTGCCCCTCTTGACCAAGTTGAACATTATGAGCGACTGGCCCATGAGATGGTGTTTATGATGCGGAGAAGCCATCTGAGTGATGACACAGTGATCGTTCACCATTCCACAGTTAGCTCAGATTATATGGCCCCACCACAGTCTACCCCTCCCACCCAATCTCAGTCTATTCCTCCGACCCAACTCCAGCCAATTTCACACACCATTTCAATGCCTCTTCCTTCCGCCCATGCTGAGCCTACTCCCCCAACAATCTCCCCTAGATCTTTTTTTACTGCTATGCTGGAGGGTGAGGGTGAGGATGATGCATTTTAGTTTTTTTTTTGTAAAAGTAATTTTTTTATATTCCCAATAAATGGTGAGGTTTGGTGATATATGGTGCTTTGGTTGCAGAGTTTGAGGTGAGGATACACACATGCTGCAAGTGCATAGTCGTGGGACCGGGATAACTGACTCTGCACTTTACAGCATGTGTACTGTATATTCTCATGGTCCAATCTGCAACCAAAACACCATATTGGGAATATATTTACCACATCATATTTATTGGGAATTACAGGGAGTGGCTAAAAGCCAGACGGGCCCAGATCCTCAAATGCCACACCGTACTGAACCCCCCACACTAATCGTGGGCACTTTTTGGAAAAAGTACTGCAGGTTCCCATCCAGGGAGGGGGGGGGGGGGGTTCTTTGCCTAGAGGTTTTGTGTCAGCAGTCATTGTGGAGAAAAGGAGTGGGAGATTACAGCTGTTCTGCATAATCCAGGGATGTTTTTACAAACTGGAACAACCTAGACCATACAAAGATGCTGTAATCTCTCTCTTCCAAGGTCCCACAATGACCGCAGGCATATACACTTCACCAGACTGGAGACCCTACTACCCGGGGCATATGGGGATGTGCAGTACTTTCTCCAAAATTCCTGGGATTGGTGCAGGGATCCAGTTTGGTGTGGCGTAGGGGGCTCCGGGCGTTTCTGGCTTTTACCCAATCCCTGTACTATGATAGTTTGTGTATTTTATACTGTTTTTGTGTATTTATTGCTGTTGAAATCCATGTTGGCTACAGTGCAAATATATGTTACGTTGGCAAAAAAATACACTTTTTAACTTGTACTCTACTTTAGCAAAAAATGTTACTACTTAAACCATGTTGGCTACAGTGAAAAAATATGCCATATTGGCATTTGTAGTGCACTTTTTCCAGATGTTTTTTCCTCCTATACATTTTTTTACTAATCAAGTGAACAAGTGTGTCGTGTTGTTCTTTTACCTTAAAATAATGGTAATTTTGCAAATGTGAGGGTCCCGAAATTTAGATCTTCCAGTGAATGGCCAGTAGCCAGATACCTCAAAGTAGCCATCAGTCTCTCCTCAGGTGGAATGGCCCTCTGCACCTTGGTATCCTGCCTCTAAATATAGGGTGACACAACGGCCAGGAACTCCTGGAATGTAACATCATCCATATGCAGGGGTTGTTCTCCTCTGGCTGCTGCTTATACATGCTAATTTTAGCCCACCCCAACAGATCAATCATATGTGAAATTGCAGGTTAAAAAAGGCCTTTGAGATATATGGCATGAGATAGATAGCGGTGCATTAGATTTCCTGAGATAAATTACATGTAAAAATATACTCAAGTATGAAATCACAGTCGCAGACCTCCCGGGAAGCTCCCGGCCAGATTGCAGGAAAAATGCATGCAAGTTATTGCTGAGATACATCTCCCTAGTGTATGGGGTCCTTTAGGGAATGATTCAAAATTAGATGTACAGTAGCTGCATCCAAGAGTGTGCTTTTTGCCAGTCTCAAAGTCTATGAATTTAGTCTAATCAGTGCCGTAACTAGACATTTTAGCGCTGTGTGCAAGAAACAGCATCGGTGCCCCATATATAAAATAAAGGCACATGCCAAAAATATAGGGGTGTGGCTTCATGGGTAAAGGGCGTGGTCACAGAGCTCCCTTTTGTACATTATGGCAGGCAGAGTCCCACTTTTTACACATTACGACAGTCAGAGTTCCCTTTTTACACATTACAGCAGCAGAGTCCACTTTTAACACATTAGGCAGGCAGAGCCCCCCTTTTTTTACACATTGAAGAAGCAGAGTCCCCCTTTTTACACATTAAGCAGGCAGAGTCCCCTTTTTACACATTAGGCAGCAGAGTCCCCCTTTTTTCAGATTATGGCAGGCAGTCCCCCTTTTTATACATAAGGCAGGGTCCCCTTTTTACACATTATGGCAGGGAGTCCCCCTTTTTCACATTAGGCAGGCCAGAGCGGTAACTAGACATTTTGGTGCCATGTGCCAAAAATAGTGGTCAGTCACATTTCACAGCACAGTGGCGTTCGTCAGTCACATTACACCGCACAGTAGCGTCAGTCACATTACGCTGCACAGTAGCATCAGTCAGTCACATTACACCACACAGTAGCATCAGTCAGCCACATTACACCACACCGTAGCATCAGTCAGTCACATTAGACTGCACAGTAGCATCAGTCAGTCACATTACACCGCACCGTAGCATCAGTCAGTCACATTACACTGCACAGTAGTGTCAGTCACATTACACCACACAGTAGCATCAGTCACATTACACCACACAGTAGCATCAGTTAGTCACATTACACCGCAAAGTAGTGTCCGTCAGTCACATTACACCGCACAATTGCGTCCGTTGGTCACATTACAACACATAGTAGCATCCGTCGGTCACATTACAACGCAAAGTAGCAAAGGTCAGTCACATTACACTGCACAGTAGCATCAGTCAGTCACATTACAAAGTACAACAGCATCCATCAGTCACATTACAAAGTGCAGCAGCGTACATCAGTCACATTACAAAGTGCAGCAGCATCCATCAGTCACCTTATACATGCTACACCATAGAAGAGCCCCTTATACCAGTGGTTTCCAAACTTTTTTGAATCACGGCACCCTAGAATATCAGAATTTTTTTTACGGCACCCCTAGGCCAAAAATTTCTTATTGAGAAATTTAGAAAGAATATTACATTAAGTAGATCGCATTTATATGTCATCCTTAGGGTCAGTTGTGTGGTGAGGGACAAGATTTGCTTCTGTTTGGCCACATATTTTATGACTGGCAGCCACCAGCACTGGTTTTGCCTATTATATTGACCATGAATAATTTGAATTGGTCCTGGATCACCAACCCAGGGCACCCCTGCAAGTGTCCCGAGGCACCCCAGGGAGCCACGGCACACAGTTTGGGAACCTCTGCCTTATACACATTATGCTAGCAAGGTAGAGGGGAGAGAGAGTGTGTATATGTGTGGAAAGTGTGTGTGTGTGTATGTGTGTATGTAAAGAGAGAGAGTGAAAGTGTGTATTGCACTGCTCACTTATTTATTCAGCTGCCAACTTCTGTTCTGTCCCCAAGTTGTCCCTCTCCACACACTGCAGTGCAAGACGGGTGGCGTAGGGAGCGGTGATAAGAGCGCATGGGAAGCACTCTCACTGCCTGTTGTTGTAAATTTAATCTGCGTACAGCAGACATTGGGGGTCTCAAGGAAGTGGGAGGGGCTTTGGGCGGCCACTGACTGTGATAAGATTAGCTGCAGCCAGATATGGGGAGCGGGAGGGGGCGTGCAACTACAGCACTGGTGGACGCAGCAATTGCAGGAGAAGAGGCCAGGCATTCCTCGACGGTCATCGCTGCCAGCACTGCAGCAAGTGGCAGTAGTTGTGGCCCCTCAGTTTCTGGTGGCGGTCCTGCGCCCACAGTGCTTTTGCGCTTTGTGCCAATCACCGCTGGCCCATAGGTAGTTACGGCCCTGAGGCTAATAATGCTACAAGTTCTTCCCTTGTATACATCTACTGTATGTGTATGAATGTTCATGGACTGAATTTCTCACTTCAAATGTCTCCAGATGCTGCAATCATGATTGGTGCATCTTTCGACACTACCATCAGTCGCAGCATCAAAATTTATGGCAGTCTTATGATGGGTGCAGATTTTCAATCTGGGTATGGCCGCCAATGTGAGCAATTAAGCATCTTTGTACGCAACCACTTCAGCGACATGCCAGCGACATTCCTGTAACACCTATAAGATTGACCATCTCCCTGTCACCACCCAGGCACACCCATTACAGTTTCAATGTACTTCTGCGTGCATGCATCTGAAATCACTACTAAGACTCTGGGTCTGATTCATGTTTGTCCTGTAAGTAAAACAAAAAATGCAAGTAACTTTGTATCTGGAACAAACCATGTTGCCATGCAAAGGGAGCAATACATATTTTTTTTTTTCTGTGCAGGTTATATACTGGCTGCTTTTTCATGTAGCCCACAAATGTTTGACAGTTTTATTTTTACACTGCAATTTAGATATCAGTGTGAAACACCCCACCCAAATCTGAGTATCTCTTCAAATTACCCAAATACCACCAGCATGTTAAATGCCCCACGCACGGAGGAAATATCCTGGACCATTGCTACACGACCATTAAGGATGCCTATCACCCTGTTTCCAGGGTGGCTCTGGAGCTTTCTGACCACTGCCTGGTCCACTTGCTCCCTATCTACAAGCAAAGAGTGAGATCCGCTAAGCCCGTGGTTAAGTCTGTAAGGAGGTGGACTGAAATTGCAGGCATGCTTTGACTGGAATGTTTTTGAGTCTGCCACAAATGACTTTAATGATTTTGCAGATATTGTTACTTTATATATAAATTTTTGTGAGGATTAAAGTGTACCGTCAAAAACTGTCCACATTTATACTAATGACAAACTTTGGTTTACTGCTAATCTTAAGCAATTACGCCTTGCTAAGGAAGAGACACACAGGATAGGGATAAAATCAGGTATAGACAGGCCAGGAATACTCTATCTAGGGAGATCAGGGTGGGAAAAAAACACTACACTGACAAGCTTGTGACCAAATTCTCAATAAACGACCCTTGGTTGGTGTGGAAGGGCTTGAAGGCTGTCACCAACTATAAGTGTCCCACCTCTTGCTCTGGCTCTAGCCAACAGCTGGAACTGAATGTTTATTTACTGCAAATTTGAAAAGTTCCTTTATGCAAGTGACACTGACTCATTCTGATGAAGTGTTAGTTGCTAGGGCGGATGCCCCCCCCCTAGCTCACAGGGTACCATGCCCACTCTTCAGGTGGAGGCAGCTGAGGTAGTAAAGCTATTTAGAAGGTTGAAGCCCCGGAAGTCATCAGGGCCAGATGGTGTGTCTCCGTCCACCCTTAAAACATGTGCTGAACAGCTGGCCCTGGTCTTTACAGATATTTTCAACAAATACCGTAGCTTGAAAGTTGTGTGGTCACAGCTTGCTTCAAGTGCTCGCTCATTGTTCCAGTGCCAAATAAATCTTCCTCTTCCAGAAACTTGAATATTTACAGACAAGTAGCGCTAACATCGGTGGTGATTTAGATGTTGGAGCATCTGGTATTGACTCAGCTGCGGTCCACAGCAGGTATCCTCCTAGACCCTCTCCAGTTCACCTATAGGGCGAACAGATCAGCAGAGGATGCAGTAAATCTGGGTCTGCACTTCATTATGCAGCACTTGGATTCGCCAGACGTCTATGCGAGGGTTTATGGACTTCAGCTCTGCATTCAACACCATTATTCCTGGTATTCTACAGTCTAAATTGTGCAGCTCACGAGTTCCAGAAATGTTGTGTGCCTGGGTGGAGAATTTTTTAACAGATAGAGAGCAGTGGGTTAAGATGGGGAATTTCACCTCTGGAGTTCGGTCGACAAGCATGGGTGCAGGGTTATGTTCTCTAACCCTTCCTCTTCTCACTGTACACCAACGACTGCACTTCTGATGACAAATCTGTGAAACTCCTTAAATTTGCCGATGACACTACGTTCACTGGACACATCAGGGATGGTGATGAGTCTGCTTACAGGAATGAGGTTGTGTGGCTATCCACCTGGTGCAGCCCAAACAATCTAGAGCTAAACACACTATAAACAGTTGAGATGATTGTTGATTTTACCAAGCACCCCCCTACACCCCTGTCCCCCCCACTCATAATTGCAGACAATGTTGTAACTGTGGTGGAATCCTTCACATTCCTGGGCTCTACAATCTCCAAGGATCTGAGGTGGATCTCTAATTTAGACAGCATTGAGGGGAAAGCCCAGCATAGACTGTACTTCTTACACCAGTTTAGGAAGTTTAAACTGACACAAAAACTTCTGATCCTTTTCTACTCTGCAAATATTCAATCTGTTCTCTGCACCTCAATAATAGTGTGATTTGGCTCTGCCTCAACCCATGACAGAAACAGGCTACAATGAATTGTAAGAGCTGCGGAAAAAATGATAGTGACAAATCTTCCAGCAGTAGGGGATATTTATCTGGCAAGGATCACGAAGCGAACGTGGAGGATCATCGATGACCACTCCCACGCTGCCCATGATCTGTTCCGGAAGCTACCGTTGGGCAGACGGTACAGCTCGAGGCTCGTGAGAACATCCAGGCACAGAAACAGCTTCTTTTCTCAGGCAACTAACTTGGTTAATTCAACAAACGTTTAGTCATATTCCCAAAATCCATTCTGTACTCAACTCATGTACTCAAACTATCCTTCATGTGTTCTTCCTTCCTTTATGTTTCTTGTCATATGTCATATAATGTCTGGATGCTGTGGTTATCGGAAACAAATTCCTTGTGTATTAGAGTATGTACTGATATACTTGGCAATAAACTGATTCTGGTTCTGTTTCTGAAATGTTACATCTGCCCCACCAGCAGTGCATAGGTCCGGATTGAGGCTTGGGGGGGGGAGTCAGGGGCAATGAAGTTGTGCCCCACCCCAGTTGAACTGCTTATAAACACAGACCCCCATGCGTAACACACACACCACACACTTGACCACCACGGAGACTCCAATACTCCCCTCTCTATATGTAAACATTCAGGAGCTTTTGACCATAAAGATGTTTGCAGTGTAGCTTAAGACATAAAGGGAGAAGTAAATCATATACACACACTGCATGCATCCAGGTTGCAGGGTAGAGGACAGGTAGGGCTGATGACTGGATTGCTCTGGCTGGGAGCTAAGACATTCAAGATTCAATTTTCGATTTATATCCAAAGACATAAATGAAACCACCAGCCATCCTACTACCACCAAAACTACCTTTTCCCTTTTCTTACACAAGAGGTTTTAAACTTGTGGCACACTGAAGATGCTAAATTTATCACAATGTCTTTTATTACTATTGCCCGCAATGCATACTATGCCACATTGCAGTTCCCCTGATACACATTATGCAATATTGTAGTCCCCTCAATATATATTATGCACATTGTAGTGTTCCCAATACACATTATGCCACACTGCAGTGCCCTGATACACATATGCCACATAGTAGTGCCCTTAAACATAGTATGCCAAATTGCTGTGTCCCTAATACACATTATGCCACAGTGTAGTGACCCAATTCATATTAGGCCACATGCACCTGATATATAATATGCCACACTGCAGTGCCCTGATACACAATATGCCACATTACAGTGCCCCAATACACATTATGCCATACTGTAGTGCCCCCAGATTTACATTATGCCACATTGCAGTGCTCCTGACACACATTATGTCACATTACAGTGCCCCCAATAAAAACTATGCCATATTGTAGTGCCCCACATATACATTATGCCACATTGCAGTACTCCTGACACACATTATGTCACATTACAGTGCCCCCAATTAAAAGTATGCCATATTGTAGTGCCCCACATATACATTATGCCACATTGCAGTGCTCCTGACACACATTATGCCACATTGTAGTGCCCCAATACACATTATGCCAGCTTGAAAAGCAATAACCAATTTATCAGGGGATTTGCTAGATCGATGCAAGCTAGAACTCCCATCCCACACACACAGCTGTTGAGGAATTACATACCACAATAGTTCTGCAGGGCATAAGCTGGAGTACCAGCATGTGTCATACACCTCCACTGAAAACGTTGCTTGTGTGTGTGTGTGTGTGTGTGTGTGTGTGTATGTGTGTGTGTGGTGGAGGAGGAGGGGGTGGTAGATGATATGAGTATAAAAGCTTGCCCAAGTATGTGCTCCTGAGTTTACAACACTCCGCACACTTCAAGCCATTCCCCTTGTCTTTCAAGCTATTTTTATATTGTAGTGAGACCGCTGTTGCTGATTTTCTGCACCGACACAGTGAAACAAGTGGAGCGCCTGAGAACATTAACCACTGGATAGGGAGTGAGGAACAGAAAGAGGAGGGACAAAGCACCCTACAGAGTCTGGGGCAAGCGGTGAGGGATTCAAGAGTCTCCCATTCCCACTGAAAAGGTAACTATTGCTCCAACAGGCTTGTGCCTGCTATTTGTTAGTGTGGCCTATTGGGGATCTGATGGATGGAAGAGGCAGCTGGGGGACATCAAAGCAGGGAGGAGATGTATGGGGGCTGACACATCCAGATCTTAATGACTGCAGTGCACCTATCTGACAGAATCATATTGAAAATCCTAGTGACAACCTATCTATAAAAGCTGTGTTATAGCGCGTCATCTGTGCGGGATGCTGCCGGGATTCCGGCGTGAATGGCGGATCTGCAATCACTCAGTGATGGGTACAAGTATGGGTGAGTTGTGCTTTTGTACTTGTTTGATGTATCCTGATAACAATATTTGAATAAGATTGAAACATTGATAATACACTGGATGTGTGTGTTTTTCTTCAACACAATATCCTGAGTGCATCACCTTAGTGCTATATATATATATATATATATATATATATATATATATAACTATATACATGCACAAACACAGGAAACATAAACAATTAAAGCATATGAAACTCATAAAGGAAATATAATCTATTTTGGTGCTTCTGTGCTTACATACCTTGTAGAGAAGCACTGATCAGCAGCAGCAGCAGAACTCAGCCAGCAGCCTTGAGTCCGATCAGCAGTAGAAGTGCCAGATACAGCCACTAAGCCGGCCAGTGCAGTCTTTATGGTGCTGAGCTTTGCTCAGCTTCTTGTGAGGGAGGTGGTGGGGCTGTCACCTAGGTGACATAAGAAGCTGCGAAAAAAGCGTTGAGACACACGGCGGAGTGAGGGCTAGTGAAGCATTCTACTGCACTGGTGTGTAATGGGTGGCTTGTCGGGTGTTTGAACTGCTGCCGGGGTAAACGGTGTTGGAGTGAGTGGACAGCCGCCGGGCTTTCAGTTGGCGGGGCCTCAGATGCCCGCTGAGCTTGACAGACAGGCAGGCTGTGTAGCAGGAAAAACGTTTTCCTGTCTACACCAGCAGAGCAGATGCTGTGGGCCTTTTTTTGATGGTGGGCCTGGAGCTGCAGCTCTACCCGCCCCATTGTTAATCCGGCCCTGCACACACCTGTACCATCCCAGAGGAGCAGCAGCCGGCAGCAATCACAAAGCAGCAGGAGGAAGGACAACTGCACACCACACCACATGACATGCTGCCAGCTTCCTCCCACTGTCAGAGGGACACAGCTGTATGTGGAGGACCACACCTGGACCACATGTGGAGAATCACATCTTCAGTTTAGATCTCATGGGCACATCAAATTACAGTAGCATCTCCTGCAACGCAATTTGGTTTTGTCGAGTTGCAAAATTTGACTCTATGGGCCTCACTTGGTGGAAGATTTTATATATATATATACTGTATATATATTAGAGATGTGCAGCGGGCATTTTTCGTGTTTTGTGTTTTGGTTTTGGATTTGGGTCATGTTTTGGATTCGGACGCGTTTTGGCAAAACCACCCTTTCGGGTTTTGGATTTGGATGCATTTTGGATTTGGGTGTTTTTTTTAAAAAAACCTCACAAACAGCTAAAATCATAGAATTTGGTGGTAATTTTGATTCTTTAGTATTATTAACCTCAATAACAATACTTTCCACTCATTTTCAGTCTATTCTGAACACCTCACAATATTATTTTTAGTCCTAAAATTTGCACCAAGGTCGCTGGATGACTAAGCTAAGCGACCCAAGTGGTTGGCACAAACATCTGGCCCATCTAGGAGTGGCACTGCAGTGTCAGATAGGATGGCACTTAAAAAAAATAGTCCCCAAACAGCACATGATGCAAAGAAAAAAAGAGATGCACCAAGGTCGCTGGATGGCGGTCGCTGGATGGCTAAGCTTAGTTACACAAACACCTGGCCCATCTAGAATTAGACTCCAGTAACATGTGAATTAGAAGGCAATATCACTGGAATTATTAATTCTAATCAATGGAATTATTGGTCAAAATCACTGGAAGAAAATGACAAAATCACTAGAATTAAAAGCCAGTATCACAGGAATTATTCGTTCTAATCAATGGTATTATTGGTCCAAATCACTGGAAGAAAATGACAAAATCACTAGAATTAAAAGCCAGTATCACTGGAATTATATCAAATGGCAGACACTGAGCAGCATGATGCAGCACAAGACACTGAGCACTGACCAGTGATATTGAGAACTGATGATACTACTGAGAACTGATACTGAGCACTGATGATACTACTGAGCACTGATACTGAGCAGCACGATGCAGCACAAGACACTGTACTAGTATTAGTAATATAGTATTACTGAGCACCACAAGACAATGAGCAGTGATGCTGAGCACTGATGATACTGAGCACTGATGATACTATGGAGAACTGACTCTGAGCAGCACGATTAGCACAAGACACTGTACTAGTATTAGTAATGTAGTATTACTGAGCACCACAAGACAATGAGCAGTGATACTGAGCACTGATGATACTGAGCACTGATGATACTACTGAGCACTGATACTGAGCAGCACGATGCAGCACAAGACACTGTACTAGTATTAGTAATATAGTATTACTGAGCACCACAAGACAATGAGCAGTGATGCTGAGCACTGATGATACTGAGCACTGATGATACTATGGAGAACTGACTCTGAGCAGCACAATGCAGCACAAGACACTGTACTAGTATTAGTGAGCAGCACAAAAGCACTCTGTAATTGTCACCCCCCAGATACCAGGGTGACTGGAATAATGATGACCGATGCACAGTCACAGGACACTACTACCACAGCACCCTACAGCAGCAAGATGCAGCACAAGAGAGACACTGTACTAGTATTACTGAGCAGCAATAAGCAGTGATACTGAGCACTGATGATACTACTGAGAACTGACACTGAGCAGCACGATGCAGCACAAGACACTGTACTAGTATTAGTGAGCAGCACTAAAGCACTCTAGAATTGTCACCCCCCAGATACCACTGTGACTGGAATGAAGATGACCGATGCACAGTCACAGGACACTACTACCACAGCACCCTACAGCAGCAAGATGCAGCACAAGAGAGACACTGTACTAGTATTACTGAGCAGCAATAAGCACTGATACTGAGCACTGATACTGAGATTTGACACTGAGAGAATGTAGCCATGTCCTCTCTGTACCCTCTAAAATGCCTGAGTGAAAATGGCGGCAACTCATGGCTCTTTATATGGAATCTGAATCTCGCGAGAATCCAACAGCGGGATGACTACGTTTTGCCTTGTTCGGGTTTTCCGAGTCAGGTGGGAGCAACCGAGCCTGGCTCGGACCCGTGTTTGACACGTGGATTCCGGGGTATTAGGTTCTCGGAGAACCGAACCTGCTCATCTCTAATATATAGCATTAAAATCACCAAAAGCTGACACCTCTATCATAATACGGCCAGCAGACAAGGGCGGAAGTGTAGTAATACAGGACCTTCATAAATACAAACAAGAAATTCAGAGGCAACTATCGGATGCTGTAACATATCAACAACTTGACAGGGATCCTACAGATCAATATAAGCAAGAATTGTCCGATATTTTACAACAAGCTGAACAAGATGGTTGGATTACCTCAAAAATCCGCACATCCTTGTTAGTCAAGTTTCCCATAACACCAGCATTATATACGGTCCCCAAAGTACACAAAAACTGTGCTGAACCTCCAGGTCGCCCAATAGTGTCTGCAAGAGGTTCCTTATACCAACCCATAGCAGAATTGTTAGACTCACTGTTACAGCCGCATATCACTAAGGAGCATACGTATCTAAAAGATACAACATCTTTCCTAAATGCTTTAGCATCCTTCTCCACTACATCACAGTTTCAATATTTATGTACCATGGACGTCAACTCTTTATATACTTCCATTCCCCATATTGAAGGATTGGAGGCGGTACAGGAGTTTGTCAATAATATACAAGAATCTATCGGATTTCACATTCCACTTTTTTTACAGTTATTACGTTTGGTTCTAACCCGAAATTACTTTCTGTACGATGGCAGATATTATTTACAAACCCAAGGCTGCGCCATGGGTAGCGCGGTAGCTCCGGCATATGCAAACATTTATATGTTTAAACAGGAACAGAAGTTCTTTTTGGATAATGTTAACTATAAGAAATATATCTGTTGGTACACACGCTACATAGACGATTGCTTCATGTTTTGGAATAGCAGTGAAGAAGACTTCATACACATGATGAACAACATCAATCATCTCCCCTCCTGCATTAAATTCACTTTTAAGATTAGTAACACGAGGGTCAATTTTCTTGATGTCATAGTGACCAATCAACAGGGCCATTTGGAAACATCTGTTTATTACAAACCAACGGACAGAAACACTCTCCTAGAAGCAAGTAGCCACCATCCAAAGGCACTAAAACAGGGTCTTCCATACTCTCAAATGTTTAGAATAGCCAGAATAACCAGTAACGCAGATGATTTGCCAGCAGCGTTGGATATAACCATGAATAAATTCATAACAAGAGGTTATGACCCTATACAACTGGCCAAGACTAAAGAAAAAGTATTGCAGATTCCAAGACAGGGTTTGTTGAATAAACAAACTACAACAGACATTAAGAACAAATTTATCTGGTCAACTAACTTTTCCACTACTAGCCCTATGATAACCAGAGCAACAAAGGCACTCTGGCCAATAGTGAAAACTGACCCGAATTTACCATGCTTTACTAATACAACACCCATGACCAGTTTTAGGAGAGGAAGAAATTTACGTGACTATCTTGTCAAGGCGGACATTACCAACTACACACCATCTCCAGGCATATTTGGCTTTAGCAAAAAAACGGGCTGCTACAAGTGTGCTTCTTGCACTACGTGCAAATACCTCATCCCAGGAAGTTCTTTCCAACATCCACATAAGAACAAACAATATGAAATCCGTCAAATTCTAAATTGCTCTTCACGTTTTGTGATTTATTAAATCACATGCCCGTGCAATAAATACTACATCGGCATTACTATCCGCATGTTTAAAGAGAGGATGGCATTACATCGCTCAGCGAAAGCAAAATCACTTCAAGGATAACCAAATGACCAACCAGTGGCACGTCATTACAAATTATGTCAACATAGCCTTGCACAATTACGCTATCAAATTATAGATCAACTTCCGCAGATGATCAGAGGAGGAGACAAAATGACAGCTCTACAAAAATTAGAATCATGTGGGATTTTCAAATTGGACACTATACATCCCAACGGACTTAATGAAAAAATTAACTGGAATATTTTATGACTCACTTCCTCTTTCTTCCTTTCTAGAACATAGACCGTCCATACAGATAGTTCATTGTAATTAGATATAATGTCCACGACATCTTAGCATCATACAACTTAGATATGCACATGTCCCTTACAGCAGCAGCATGCTCTCCCTCAATTCACATTAGTTTATGTTTATGTTCCTTATTGTCATTTCAGTCAGTCACAAGCAAGTTCACAGTTTTAGATAAGAAACCAGTCATATTAATGCAGAGTAACACTTTATTCCATCTATGTACTTTATTATTCTGACAGGGATTGTTATATGTCCATCTGCATGCATTGTGACTGTCTAATTACATTACATCTATTCCCACACTCAGCGCCGGAGACCGGGGACGCAAGCCGGGTTGCCAGGGCAACAAGCTGTAGCCAATGACAGCCACTTCCGGGATTTCGTCACCGGGACCAGGGGCGCGCCTCCCCAGCCTCCGTGAGCAGCTGAATACACACACACCAGCAGGGATATAAGGTAAGATTTAGCACACTTTTTCTTTCTTTTTTCTCACAGCATGTTTTTCACCACTGATTATAGCAGCCAAAAGTAATCCTGACGAAGGGACTATGCCAGGTCCCGAAACGAGCCGTTGATATGACGGACAGGCTGTTTTCTCTATGCATTTAAAAATTAATTAAAAGCATCTTTTTACAATGGAGTGACGTGCAGCTTGCTAATTTAGCAACAGTGGAACTTATATATATATATATATATATATATATTTACATACATGTACATTTACGGTCAGGGAGAGGACGCAACACTCACAGGACTTGATCAGCACGACAATAATCTATGTGACAGTCCGCAGTATCTTAGTGGGACATTCCAGTTCACAAAGCGTAATGTCAACATTTAATTTCAATGTTTATAATATTTGATATTATAATATATTATGAAGGTAACACTTGTTGCACTACTGATAGTGGGTGGAAGTTGATGCTTGGCATTTCACAAACATTAGTATGCAAGAAATTGGTTTGTAAATGCATTTTTACACTTTGTTCCTAATACTCACATGCTATGGTTATCAAGATAGGTCCAGTGTTAGTAGTGCCAGATTAAGGTCCCCATGTGCCTGGAGCTGAAATTTTTGAAGGGCCTATAGTGTGCCACTGTAGGGGGTATGTGAAATGCTACAGAAGTGTGACTAGTTATGCATTTGCGTGATCTACACAGTGTGTGTGGCCTTTGTCATGGTGTGACACTAGCACCACTGAGACATAAACTTTAGCTTAACAGTTGTATTTAGCAGCCCTCCACCTGCTGTGGGTCTACACATCCCAGCATGCCATGTCCATAGAGAATAAGAGGAAGTTCAGTCATACTTTATATCCTTATTGCATTTTGGCCATAGTGCTTGTAGCAGGACTTCATCAGGAGAAACACTCCAGCCATTTTAGCCAATAGGCTCTCCGGCACTCTCCATGCATGCAAGATCAGTAGACCGCACATGTGTAGTAGCACGTCCAACCCCATAAACCAAAAGTAATGAGATCGCTAATAACAATTCTCTAAGAGATGCTACTCCCACTGCTAGGTAGATGGGAGAGACTCTAGCCTAGCAAGTAAGGAGGAGGATGAGGATCAGGGTCAACAGAAGTACTGTATGATAAGCATGGGGGAGGGACAGAAATGGGGGCAGAGCAGTGGATAGAGAGAGTCAGGGGTAAACTATACTTTCTGTCACCTGGGATAAAGAAGCAGAACAGCACCCCTCCCCCTCCCAACATAGTAACCACCATACAATAGAGCATTCCAGTGTCCACAATATAATGCAGAGAATATCACAGGGGGCGCCATTTAATACAGAGAGCATCACTGACCTCAGTATAACACAGAGATTATTACAGTGACCACAATATAATACAGAAACATCAGTAAACACCATTCAATACAACAAGTGACTGCCATACAATACATAGAGCATTTCAATGAGTGCCAAATGATACAGACAAAACCTGTGAATGCCATAAAATACAGTAGCTCAGCATGGCCCCTGGAATGGCATACAGTAAGTCAAACAGCAAGCTACTGGTGCATATATATATATACAAACAAATCTAGAAAACCACAGCACTCGCCACCCCAGAAGTGGGGTGCAATATCTGCACTCACCACTCATAGGGTGGGGTGCATGCAGCCCATGGCCACCAACCCAAATATATACAAACAGAAAGTTCAGCACTCACCATAGCAAGCTCACTTATTGATGTTGTGAGGATAAGTGAGCTTGCTATGGTGAGTGCTGAACTCTCTGTTTGTATATATATATATATATATATATATAGTATATTTGAGCAGGTGGTCACAGCCCACTGCACCACAACTTTGGGGTAGGGAGTACATGAGTGCTCCTCTCTCCTGGGAATGGTGAGTGCCGCGGATTCCCGTATATGTATATATATAAGAAAATAAAAGATAAAAAATGCCGATGGTTTCCGGCTCTTGCTGAAGTAATCAGTTACCGCCCACTGAAACCCAGGCAACCAGCATCAGCTCTTCCATAGGACACTTCCAACGTATAACTAGGACTTACATGAATTACTAAACAGGTATTACTGGATACATGTAGCATATATGTAGAAATGTAACTAATAACACTGGATACATGTAACTGTTTTAACACAGAGTATATAACACTAGATACATGTAACTGTTTTAACACAGTATAACTGTTTGTGCAAAACAAATATTTACTGTCTCTACATTTAAGTTGATCATAAAAAGCAGCCAAAGGAAAAATATTAATTTAACCTGTGCAGCTGCACGGTATTCAACTTACAGATCCATCTAGCTTCTTTTTGTAGTAGCATCTTATCTCGATCCATATGGTATATAAGGTAAATGTTTTGTAATGTTCAGTATTCCTGATGACGTAACCTTTCTTCTGAACTGCTTCATGTCTGTGAGTGTAGCCAACTGCTTGCTGAATACTTAATGTGGAAGGCACCAGGCAATTTATGATTTAGGGAAACTGTGAGTACCGGATCTTATGTAATGTATATATATATATATATATATATATATATACATACTGTGAGTACTGGATCTTATGTAATGTATATATATATATATATATATATATATATATATATAGAAAATATAATTTTGAAGGGCACCTTCACTGACATCAATAGATATCCCCACTGTCACAGTGACGCTAATATATTCACCCTTTGTGAATATCTTAGTTAAGATATCCCCCTTTGTCATACTGACATTAGTCACTCTCACCCCCCCACCTACCCCCTCATTACGCTGACATTATCAGATTTACCCCTCTCTCCTTATTACACAGGCATTAACAAATCCCCCTCCCCATGTTCCCCTTATTACACAGGCATCAAAAGCTCCCCCCCCCCCCCCGTATTGCACAGGCAATGACAGACCCACTCACCCCCTCATTACACAGGCATTAACAGACCCCTTCCTCATTGCACAGGCATTAACAGACCCCCCTTTCCCCCTCATTACACAGGCATTAAGATACCCCCCTCCTCCTCATTATAGAGACATTAACAGACCCTCCCTCCATCCTAATTACACAGGCATTAACAGACCCCCCCTCTTTACCCAGGCATTAACAGACCACCCCCCATTACACAGACATTAACAGCCCTCCCCCTCCCCTCATTACACAGGCATTAACAGACCCCCCCCTCAGTACACAGGCATTAACAGACCCCCCTCATTACACAGGCATTAACAGACCCCACCATTATGCAGGCATTAACAGACCCCCTTCCCCTCTCATTAAACAGGCATTAACATGTCCCCCCATTACGCAGGCATCAACAGACCTCCCCCTCTGCCCTCATTACACAGGCATTAACAACCCCCCCATTACACAGGCATTAACAGACCCCCCTTCCACATCATTACATAGGATTTAACAGACCACCCTCATATTACACAGGCATTAACAGACCCACCCTCATTACACAGGTATTAAAAGTCCCCCCCTGTATTACATAGGCATTAACAGACACCCCCCATTACACAGGCATTAACAGACCCCCCTCATTAATCAGGCATTAACAGACCCCCTTCCCCCCTCATTACAGAGGCAGCTCATCATTGGCTCCTCAATTAAGTACTCTGTTATCACACTGGCAGTAGGGATGGACATCGACCATCAATGATTCCTAATCATCGATGGTTTACAGTAGTGATGAGCGGATTCGGTTTTACTTGGTTTTACTCGGTTTTACTCGGTTCTCAAAACGGCATCTTATTGGCTCACGGATGTCACGTGTTTTGGATAGCCAATAAGATGCCGTTTTGAGAACCGAGTAAAACCGAGTAAAACCGAGTAAAACCGAACCTCGCTCATCACTAGTTTACAGCTGATGTCGAATAGTTTTGCGATCGATGGGAGAGAGATAGATGGTTTCATTCCATTGATGGCTTATCCTAAACAAATGGGTTTTTTTTAAGATGCTGGGACAAGTAGCATAGCTCCGCCCCCAGCACCTGTGAAGCCCCACCCCTGGTCTGCAATTGGCACGTTGGTTATTCACAGAACTAACAGGGATGTCCATCAACGAGTGAAACCATTGATGGTCTCCCCTAGCATAGTTAGTGACCATCGATGGTCACTCACAGTTTCACCACCAATGGCAACCATCAATGGCAAACACACTAATGGCCATCCCTACTGGCTGGCCAGGGAATGCTGGGAGTTTCAGTATCCATCTCCCAGCAGGCTTCTCACCTCACTATAATAGAATGCCTCCAGGCACGTCTCTCAAGCTCTGCCTCCTGCACAATACTGTGTGTGCCATGGTCAGTGAGCTAGAGAGCCAATATATGCAGTACACGACAATGCTGAAGGCTCAATTATAATTACCCCATTCATTTGAGATGGTGACCTGGTTGCAACTTCCCACTGGAGGTGCTAAAATACTAGGCGGCACAGGGAGGGCTTGTGAAGCCTTCCACTGCACTGCCATTTGTATTTTACACAGAGGATTGTCTGGACTGGGGGGCAGGTGAGGTTAATGAGCTTAGCTTCAGATGACCGATTGCTATGCTGCTGGAGACAGAAAACTAAATTTTCCTGTATGTAGCAACACATAAATCCTGTGTGCCTAGTTTGATGGGGGGCCTGGAGCTGCAGCTCCATCTGCCCCATTATTAGTTCGGCCCTGATTGTTAGTGAACAAAGGGCAGATAGTTTCTAAGTGAGGGGTTCTAATCATTTTTGTGTCACTTCAAAGATATAGGTCTGAGCACTGGCATTTCTATATTGGGTGCAATGTGTGTGGTACACACTGCGCCCATGTTTTAAAATGTACCTTTCCGGAATTCCGCTTCGGGCGCTGCAGCTGCGATAACAATCACTGCCAAATGGCCGCCGTGCATTTGCAGTAGTAATTAGTCTCCGAAACATGGCGGGCACCACGTTTCCAGAAACCTGCACATGCGCAGCAGACTCCAGCACAATGCCTTCATACTGCACTGTGGAGAGGAGGGGGCCCTTTCTCCTCTGTCAAAACGCCCCTGGGTCTGTGGTAGGTTAATCTAGGATCTTACACAATAGAAAAACGGCAACATTTGCATCTAGTTTTATCCCATGTTTTGATCTAAACCATTTGTGGTTTTACGTAAAGTGTAACACATTGGATGCAGTTTTCAGCTTCCAAATTTGGATCTGGCTATAAAAACCACATGCACTGTTTGGTGGTTTGCAAACTACAACAAACAATTGCATTAATAAATCTACCCCTCAGACATAGACCAAGTGTTTTGGTCATAACATAAGTATTTTTGTAGTGCACAAGTACACTTTAAATGTGTCAATGTCTGAATTTTTTTATGTCATATACTTGACTTGCATCTCCTTATGTTTTCTAATCAGCTAGCTCTACTCAATAGAGAATGGGAGATTGTAATCTTGGATAATCCTCATATTTTCCTCTTGCTGTTGTGTATTTAAAAATGTGCAGAAATCCCCGCAAAATGACAGTACTTTAAGGTTTCATCTTCTAGTTTTGCCATAGATGATGTTCTGTAGTCAATACAGGTCTCATTAAGTGGTGCAAGAAGAAAAAATGTCTTAGTGGTACTGTGTGCGTGCGCCGAAGGGGCGTAATACACATATGGGGGGCCAGATGAACATATGACCCCAATAGTGCAGTGCTAGATACATATAAGCAACCAATAGTGCCAGATACACATATGCGCCCAATAGTGGAGTGCCAGATACACATATGCCCCCAATAGTGCCAGATACACATATGCCCCCAATAGTGACGTGCCAGATACACATGTGCCCCCACGGTGACAGATACAGATACCGGCGGTGGCGTGTCTCTCAAATGAGGTGCCGGTTCATGAGCCAATTAGAGCTCATGGACTGGCAGCCAATCGGGAGCCACAAATGCCAGTCCACGAGCTCTGATTGGCTCACAAACCGGTGCCTCATTTGAAAGACACACCACCACCAGAGACACACAGAGGAGGCATGAGCTGTGCTCTCCTTCCCAACACAGCACAGCAGCAGGCAGCAAGCATGGTGGTTGGCCCAGCGGTACTGCGTCCTGGCTGGCAATTTCTTACCGATATGCAGTACTGCTCCGTACCACCATATTTGCAGCGCTGGTCTCACTTTACTATTTTCAGTGAAGACACAATACAATTGGATTATTGGATTATTGATGCTTATCACTTAATGGCAATTTACTGGCTGCGCCTGCTGAAGTCTTCCCTGCCTTGAGGTTTTCTTCTTTGGGAGATGACCAGAGAGGAGAAGCAAATAGACGGTTATGGGGCATATTTGCATAGTGGTGGGGCTAAAATGAGATGATTTGCATAACATTGCATCATTAGGTCCAGCAGGGACCGCAGTTTTACAGTAGTTCACTCCACATTCTGCCCACTACACTAGGAAGTGGGCAAAATGCAGTAGGGTTGCCCACTCTTCCAGGGGTGTGGGGAACTACTAGAAAAAATGTGTTTCTCCCGCAGAAACCAGGTGAGTAGGCAAGTATGATGTTATCAGTCCCAAGATGAGTTATTTGAGACTATTTTAATTACTTGTCTGGCTTAGATTCAACTACATGCTGCAAAACATACCTTTTTTAAGGCATTAATAAAAATAAAAAAGAACAAAAATATATAGCATATGGTGTCTTTTTAAGTTGTAAACTGTTTATTTGAGTACCCAGCAGATTATACCAACAAACAAAAACATGATTCCTGCCAATACA
Source organism: Pseudophryne corroboree (assembly GCF_028390025.1). NCBI lineage: Eukaryota > Metazoa > Chordata > Amphibia > Anura > Myobatrachidae > Pseudophryne > Pseudophryne corroboree. The sequence goes on from NC_086445.1 coordinate 430,229,684, forward strand.
TTAAATTCAGTTCTTATTTAAATTTATAATGCATAAAAATCAAACAACACATTAACTACATAATTTTTTCAACTTTGGAAAAATACTGCATTTGAATGTCACTGTGATTTAAGGAATTATAAGTATGATTTATCAATCTTGTTACCTATTAAAAATTAATTCTCAAAATAAATGATAGAGTAGATTGAGTTATTTAAATATAAAATTGCTTGGTGTCACCGATTCTGAACCATCCCCTGGAATGTCACTTAGTAATACAATTCATTACGTTACCTACTTTCATAATATTGTCAATGTGTAAACCTGGTTTGTCTTCTGAAAATTTAAGACTGACGATACTTTAATTGAATACTGTATGTGTTATTTTTAGCATCAGCTAAAAAGTATGCTTGATATAGAAAAACCTATGTCCTGATTCACAATGGCGATGTTTTTGCAATTGAGCAATTATCAGTCACTGCCACAATGGGCACACATGGTAATTGATTTGCTATTTATTAGACAACTAGCTGAAGTACCTGACATTGCTAAGGTTTAGATTTTCCAGTTATTATTTCTCAATGAGTTTGCTGTAACTTTCAACATATAAAAAATAATCAGCAGCTTACTAGCTCTTCCAACACACCCATGAGGTGGCTGCTCAGTGTTGTTTTGTTTTTGGGGCATTGCCAGTTGCCAGTTTTTCTTTTTGTTCAGGTTTATAATCACTTTTCCATTTCAAGATGTGTTGAAAGTTTTCCTTCTGTTATCAATGTTGCTATTCCAAGGCTTTTCGGTCCCCTCCATTTGCGACAGTTCTTTTAATTAATTAATTTATGGTTATTTTCAGGTAATTGACCTATGGTTATTTTAGTCATTTATTATGGCAATTTCGGTCATTTATTACAGTTCATTAAAGTTTTCATCCAAATCCATTCAGTGGGAGGCCCAAAACAGGATCCTTGGCCTATATTTACTAATAATCCGAGTTTGTCCGATTTGTGTTTTTTTTTTCCAAAGTAGCAACACGGGAATTTACTAAGTACAAATCTCGGCAGTGTTGGGGCTATTCGTAATGGTTTTCACGGCAGAGTTCAAAAATACGATTGAATAGACCATCGGTCAAACGCGGCTGTTTGTTCATACAACACGGGAATTTACTAATAATTCGTATTTTGGTGTTTGTCACTGAGTGGTCAATTGCAGTTGTATTTGTTGACGAATCGCAAAAAAAAAGCAGCAAAAAAATAGACCTGCTTTTTCCTGGCGTGTTTACATGTGTGGCAACTTCAACATCAATCACACCTGAATTTGGAGCACAATAAAAGGACTTTAGGCCCATTTAGAAAACACACACTCAGAAATGGCTGTTGTACTATGGTGTAATGTTGTTTTGTGTCTTGTGCTATTCCTCATACTCAGACATCAACCTTGAAGAAACCAGGGCCAGGAAACAGAACATGGTCAGCAGGTTGTCCAGGTTGCTCGGAGCCAGTGCACACCTTGTTTACGCTCTTCCCCATGCTGAGTACATTAGACCCTATGTGTGTTGTTCCATGGTGTTTAAGGGACACAAACTTTGTACCATTCAAAAAGATTTATTAGCTTCTGCTAGCTTGTTAAAGTCAGCATGTTTTAAAAACACAACACATCCAACAATATTGGTCCATTATTACACACCTAACTTTGTTTTTTTTTCATGGATGTTTGTTTTTTTATCACCATACAAACAAATGATCATACAACGCCTTTGTAGAACTTGCAAATATGGCATGACATTACTGACCAAATTGGAAAAAAACAACAAACATTAATCACCCATTGTTGTTTGCCCATATTCGCACATTTGCTTGTTGAACAGTACTGTTATTGAAGTATACATCAATAAACCTTTAGCTCCACCCAAAAAATTATTTTGTATAGGGGATGTGTTACTTTGCATGCCTATGCATTATACAGCCTGATGTATCACAGATTGTTTAGAATTTGTATATTGAATCATTAGAAAATCAAACACTGGTGCCTCATTATTGCATGCATATCACTATGTGCATGCATGTGCATTATACAGGCTGATGTATGAGAGATTAATTAGAATTTGGATACTGAATCATTAGAAAATCAAACACTGGTGCCTCATTATTGCATGCATATCCCTATGTGCATGCCTGTGCATTATACAGGCTGATGTATGAGAGATTGATTAGAAATTGGATACTGAATCATTAGAAAATCAAACACTGGTGCCTCATTATTGCATGCATATCCCTATGTGCATGCCTGTGCATTATACAGGCTGATGTATGAGAGATTGATTAGAAATTGGATACTGAATCATTAGAAAATCAAACACGGGTGCCTCATTATTGCATGCATATCACTATGTGCATGCCTGTGCATTATACAGGCTGATGTATGAGAAATTGATTAGAATTTGGATACTGAATCATTAGAAAATCAAACACTGGTGCCTCATTATTGCATGCATATCACTATGTGCATGCCTGTGCATTATACAGGCTGATGTATGAGAGATTGATTAGCATTTGGATACTGAATCATTAGAAAATCAAACACTGGTGCCTCATAAATGCATGCACATCACTATGTGTATCCCAGTTAACATTTGACTGGCTCAAAAAAGGGGTAAGAGTGGCAACTAGCAGTGTCAAGGACAAATTATATTAGAAACATAGTTTTTGGTTAATTAAAGATGTTTTTGTCCGTTTGATGCTGCTTACAGGCCAATCTGTAGTGTCCCTCATCCAGTTATGTTTTTTTTTGTATACAATACACAAAGCACTACTTCCTTATTTTATTTTTGGGGGGCTGGCTGCTTGGCTGCTGCTTTGTCTTTAGCACTGTCATGCGTGCGTGTTCTTGTGGAGCGCCTTGGTGGTGAGACCATTGGCGAGGCAAGTGGAGTAGTTGATGCAGAACTGGTGCTTTGTTGGTGTTGCTGCTGGGCCCTGAGGGTTTCATTGATGTTGTTGAGTGTGGCATTGCGTTCCCGTGTTGCTGCCGTGTGATTATCCATGCTGCGTAATATACTTTCAATGAGGCTTTGATTGTTTTCTAATATATTGATATAGCTTTGTTGTTGTCTGTGCTGCTCATCCATTAGGCGTTGTAAGTTGCCCATTACTTGGGTCATGTCTGCACGCATTATTTCCATTGTGTTTGCTATTCTCGTGGTGGATTCGTTTGCCTGCTGATATTGTGGCTTATTCCCCTGAGGTGATTTGGCAGACTTGTTAAGATTTGTGTCTGTCTACGCCGGCAGTCCTGGTTAGTGGCCTGCTGTGTAGCCCAAGTGTCCCAAAAAACTTGATCCGGGCCTTGGGGTACTGGTGTTGTTGTGGTCAGTTGTGCTGGTGGTGTGTGTTGTGGGGGAGGAGTACTCACAGGTGCTGGGGCGGTGTTTGCTTCAGTGATTGGCTGCAGTTTTAACACAAATGTCTCCTCCATTTCACTTTCTTGCTGTTGTGTTGGTGGACTGCTGGACAAAGGTCACTACACACAAGTGAATGCATCTTCGACATAATCTGCATAAACACAACATCACTACTGCCTTTAAAGGCTGGACATGGCTCTCTCATTGTTGGTTTGGTGCTTCTATCAATGGAAGAGCAACAACATTTTTACTTTTATATATACGACATACTCCACAAAAAATTAGTTTGCTTGTTAACAAAGGCCATCATTTTTTTGTAACCCAATTTAAGAGTAAAATATTTTAGCATGTTAAAACTAACGTATGTAAAAGCATCAACACACAACAATGATCACACACTAACTCTGACATGCTTGGCCATCTGTTTCTGTTGCCGCATCTTCCAGACAATCTTCAACTGTATGGCTGAAGTGGACACACATATATTGAATGTTGGTGAAAATCAAACATCCACTTTGTAGCCATTTAGTGGTTGTTGTTTTTCAGTACGTTTTGTTGGTTGTACTGTGTCTTCAGTTTTTCCCAATAATTTTTACACTCATTTACAGATGACTAATCACTTATTATATTTCAGTTGACTACTCACCATCCAGATGAGGGGAGTGTGGTTCTCGTCTTGGTGGAGTCTGTAAAATTTGCTGTGGTGGTATGGAAGAGACTACTGATATTCTTTGTGTTGGTGGAACCTCCTGTGTTTTGGGCTGGACATCCAACCGTGGTCTCTTGGGTGGGACGTGTGTGCGCTTTTTGTGGGGTTCGGGAGGGTGTCTTCTGCTCACAGTGCCTTGTATTGAAGGTCCTATTTGTACAAACACAAATATTGTAGTAACATTCCTTAACAAACAAAACCGGCATTACAATGGGCACTTTACCTGCTGCCACAGCCTCATCATCATCCGATGTCATAGGACTGACTGGAGGTTGGTCAGTTGTTTTCTTGGGCAACACTGTCCAACGACATTAAAAAAATTTAAATAAAAAACATACAAGATTGCCAAATACACATGTACACTCAGGATAGTGATACGCAGGACTAAATGTAGAGAACACATACATGGCCCAGCATACAAACTATATCAAACAACACTAGATAACCAAAACATATTGCTTATACAATTAACTTTAAATAGTCTGATTTGTAATTTTATAACACCTGTGTGAGGTGTACCAACAAATACACACTAGTCCACCATCACAACAAAAGTAACGTAAAGAATAAACACATTTGTACAACTATCAAACACATCAGACACTGATAAAGTAGTGTTGGAGAATGTATCAAATACAGCAGGCAACCGCTAAAAACTATGTTTTCATCAAAAACACAAAGATTACATGTTGCATCAGTTACCTTGCACATGCCACTGTCTCCTCATTTAATTATGCCTTTACCAGCATAGCACATCTGAAAATGTGGTCCACATGTATTATTCTGGAGAAGGAATGAGGAAGTGATAGTCCAGTGATATGTGCAAGGTGAAAAACGCACAAGCCAATCAGCTCCTGTTATTTTACATATTGGATCTGATTGTCTGGTGCCTTTAAAACACCTTGCACATATCACTGGTTAAACACTTCCTTGTGCCTTCTCCAGGTTAATACATATTCCCCACTGTGTCTGATACCATGTACTATGCAAAATGCAAATACAGACAACAGGGAGGGGTGACCTTCGGGCCTCCAGCTGTTGTTGAACTACACATACCAGCATGCCTTGCTGCAGTTTTGTTATTTTGCCATGCTTAAACTGTTGTAGGGCATGCTGTGATGTGTAGTTTAACAACAGTTGGAGGGACTGAGGGTCAACATCCCTGACATACACAGTTCAAATTTATAACAAGTAAATGTGATGAAGGACATGTTTTGTGTTTGATAATTGAAGTCTGCATAAAACTATACCCAAATTAAAAATTTAATCCAAAAACCCTGTTATGTGCTACATTGGGTTTAGTAGTAAAAATTAAAAATGGCAAGGTTGTTACTTCCATCTAATCCAAGATGCAAGTTACGCAATAGGCAACATGACACACATAATCTGAAAAAAAAATGCAGAGTATGTTACAACTAAATAATCCATACTCACCAGCCTGCCTTGGGCGATCCGAATCATGGACATGTGTTGCAGACATAACTTCTGGAGGTATTAGGTTCCGCATGGGCTCCTCGTAGTCCAGATATCTGGCAATGTAGGGCTGACCCCCACCGGTCTTCCGAGCCGACTTCGCCTCCTTGGCCATTTTTGCCTTCACACGGCGCTTGATGTCATAGTACTGTTTGCGGCACGTGTCCTCCGTCCGCTTGACCACCCCCTCACTATTCACTGCAGTAACAACTTTGGCCCACAGCACCGACTTCCTACGTGATGTTACCTTTGCTGACTCAGACCCAAATAGCTGCCACTGATACTTCATCAGCTCCCGCACCAATGCCACATTTTCAGCATAACAAAATTTTACATTGTGGCCAGTCTTTGTAGTGGTGCGTGGCTGCAGAGCAGCATGACTGTCACTGTCACTCGAGGCTGCAGCAGCAACCTCACCTACCTCCTCCACCTCACTAACTTCCTCCCTCTCACTCAACTCCTCCACCTCACTCCCACCCTCCACCTCACTCACCTCACCCACCTCACTCACTTCACCCACCTCACCCACCTCAGCCACCTCAGAGTCAGACATAATTTGGACTAACAACAATTAACACAGAAAAAAAACCTCCTCCACTACCACTACACAACACACAACACACACACACCCAACAAACAAACAAACAAACAAACACTGAGGCTCAAAAAAACCCACTAGGACAAAAAAGAAGACAAACCCCAAAAATACAAGACTACAACAATGACAAGACTACTTTCAAACACAATACAACACTCAGAACTCGCAATAAAAATACTCCTCCAAAAAACCACTACTCACCAAACTCCACAGCACAACCTCTCTCCTCACCACTAACTAAACCCATGAGGTGCGGATGGTTTGGGGCATATTTATATGGTTGCGCACAGACACTCCTACATCTGTAACACAATCAATCACGAACAAAGGTGAATAACGAAAGTAAAAGTTTAAATGCGTCCGTAGTTGCTTAAAAACCCTGCCGCATTTAACATAGTCACAATTCAAGTAAAAAACAAAAAAATCACGAACGAAACAGTGAATTACGGCCGAAAAAACTTTAAAAAAACACGAAAGACATCGACATCGGAAAATACGAATGTTGCGAACTCGTCAGCTTAGTAAATGACCGTATCAGGATTCAAAAAGTTGCAGTAAAATGCATCCGATACCATTCGAGATCAAACACCCTTAAAAACGGCTAAAACACGAATCTTAGTAAATATACCCCCTTGTGTCAAAGTTCTGCCAAGTGTCATGATGAGGCCAGGTGATTTTTTTTGTTGTTGTCATTATGACTTTCTTTTTATATTTTATTTTGCAACTCACTGGAGTGGGCAGCAAATTGTGGTCTGGGAGGTGGTAGTGGGGAATGCGGTTGGGGCTGCTTTGGTGGTTTCGAGGCATATGGGCTGGCCCTGAAATGAAGGGGCAGTAACAAAAGTAAGGGGGGTGGAAAAATATGCCTAGGGGCAGCCTGACCCCTAAATTTGCCTCTGCCAACAAAAGATTCAACTGGGACCTTAACCCCCTAGTATCTCTTTTGGTATGCAATGTTTCCACAACAGTCCAGAATAGACTTTCTGGGTCAAAGTTCTGGTCAGCATACACCAAGGGGGATTCTGACTGGGATTCTAAACCCCTATTATGTCTTATATCATCCAATGTTTCCACTCTGTGAAGTGTTCTTCAAAATCAATCCAGCGGAAGGCTCAGAACAGGTTACATGGTCAAAAATTTTCCCAGTGCATTTCGACATGAGGTCCAACAGGTTCCAAGCCCCTTTGAGTTCATGACCCTTTCAGATATCAATTTGATATCAAATTGATATCAATGTGTTATCAAATTGATATTGATGTATTATCAAATTGATATCAACTTGTTATTTTGATAAGAGTTTGATATTATCTTATGAATTACCTTATTAAGAACTCATTTTAACCAGTGACTTCATAAGCAGCAAGGGCAGTGCTCATTAAGTGGCTAGCCCAAAAAAAGCATATGAAATAGACATATTACAATCTATTAACCCCTTCAGTGGTGACTTTATTTTCACTATGTAACACCGCCCAAGGCCGGTTTTTAAATCAATTACCTGCATATTGCCAGGAGTTTCTTGTGCATTAACAGGGGTTTCATGCACTGGATGTCATGCTCGTTGCCAGGGGTTTCATACTCTGCGATCCATACTTGTTGCCAAGAGTAATGCTTATTGCCAAGGGGAATGTTTGTTGCCAAGGGGAATGCTTATTGCCAAGGGGGTGTATATTTGATGGCATGCACTAGCCCACCAGCACTGAAATCCTCTCCCCCTTCTCCCTCATACTCCATTCAGGGGATGGAGTTTTGCGGTATGACACAGTTACATTGTGACATCATGATGCAACTGCATGATTCCAAAAAACTCCACCCGCTGATCAAAGTATAAGGGAGGAGGAGCAGTTGCATGCCCAGGAAATCTTCAGGGATAGCCAGTCTCCCCACTGTAGCTGGCCCCAGAGATTTTTCTGGGCATGCCACTTAAGAGGTTAAAGCCTAGAAATGATCTTATTAAGTAGCAATTAATCCTTAGATAATAGAGATCAGTGACTTGTTGACCCCTTGTAAATTCTCAGCAATCAAAATGAAATACACATAGCATAAGAACAAATGTATATGATATGAGCGACCTCTTATTTACTTCTTAAGTTTGCATGCATTAAAATAGTAGTGTGAATCTGTTATGCATAGTTGTTCACCCAGGTGAAAATCATTGGGCCAGATGTACTAAGTATACATGAACAACAGTACTCAATACAGCACTCCTAGACAAAATGAAATGTGCAGCCACCAAAGAAAAAAGACATCACCGTTGTTTTGGTACACAATTCAGTTATGGAAATGGCACTCCTCTTTGTCCAAACAATATCCCTCAGTAAAGAAAGAAAACACAAATCATAGTGTAGTTTGTTTAAACAAGGTCATGCAATCTTGTACCATAAGATGCAGAACATTGAAGTATGAATTAAAGCACCTTCTATAGCCCTCTTGTTGATCTAATTAACTTAAAAGTTACCTCAAAATTAAATGAGGCAAACAAAAGTAAAATTAATTGGCTTAAGGGAGATGAGAAATCTTCCAAAACCAAATATCCCAAATGAACACACCCCCTGTAGTAGTGAGGTTACCGATATGTGTTTGTTTTGGATATTTGGTTGTGGAAAATGTCTCATCACTCATAAGCCTGTCTCTTTTATTACCCTTGTGATGTTTGCCTCATTTAATTTTGAGATAACTTTTAAGGTACAGCGCATCCAGAAAGTATTCACAGCGCTTCACTATTTCCACATTTGTTATGTTACAGCCTTATTAAAAAATGGAATAAATTAATTTTGTTCCCACAAAATTCTACACACAATACCCCATAATGACAATGTAAAAAAAATTGTTTCAGATTTTTGCAAATTTGTTAAAAATAAAAAACTAAGAAATCACATGTATATAAGTATTCACAGCCTTTGCTCAATACTTTGTTGATGCACCTTTGTCAGCAATTACAGTCACAAGTCTTTTTGAATATGATGCCACAAGCTCGGCACACCTATCTTTGGGCAGATTCACCCATTCCTCTTGAGCAGCACCTCTGAAGCTCCATCAGGTTGAATGGGAAGTGTCGTCGGTGCACAGCCATTTTCAGATCTCTCCAGAGATGTTTAATTAGATTCAAGTCTGGGCTCTGGCTGGGCCACTGAAGCACATTCACAGAGTTGTCCTGAAGCCACTCCTTTGAGTACTGTGTGCTTAGGGTCGTTGTCCTGCTGAAAGATGAACCGTCGCCCCAGTCTGAAGTCAAGAGCGCTCTAGAGCAGGTTTTCATTTAGGATGTCTCTGTACATTGCTGCAATCCTCTTTCCCTCTATCCTGACTAGTTTCCCAGTTCCTGTCACTGAAAAACATCCCCAATGCATGATGCTGCCAACACTATGCTTCACTGTAGGGATGGTATTGACCTGGTGATGACCAGTGCCTGGTTTCCTCCAAACATGACACCTGGCCTTAACGCCAGAGAGTTCAATATTTGTCTCATCAGACCAGAGAATTTTGTTTCTCATGTTCTGAGAGACCTTCAGGAGCATTGTGGCAAACTCCAGGTGGGCTGCCATGTGTTTTTTTTTTACTAAGGAGTGGCTTCCATCTGGCCACTCTACCATACAGGCCTGATTGGTGGATTGCTGCAGAGATGGTTGTCCTTCTGGAAGGTTTTCCTCTCCACAGAGGAATGCTGTAGCTCTGACAGAGTGACCATTGGGTTCTTGATCACCTCCCTGACTAAGGCCCTTCTCCCCGATTGTTCAGTTTAGACGACCAGCCAGCTCTAAGACAAGTCCTGGTGGTTCCGAACTTCTTCCATTTATGGATGATTGAGGCCAATGTGCTCATTGGGACCTTCAAAGCAGCAGATATGTTTCTGTACCGTTCCCCAGATTTGTGCCTCAAGACATTCCTGTCTTAGAGGTCTACAGACAATTCCTTAGACTTCATGCTTGGTTTTGTGCTCAGACATGCACTGTCAAGTGTGGGACCTTATATAGACAGGTGTGTGCCTTTCCAAATCATGTCCAATCAACTGAATTTACCACAGGTGGACTCCAATTAAGCTGTAGGAACATCTCAAGGATGAACAGTGGAAACAGGATGACCTGAGCTAAATTTTGAGCTTCATGGCAAAGGCTGTGAACACTTATGTACATGTGATTTCTTAGTTTTTTTATTGTAAATACATTTTGAAAACTCACAAAAAAACCTTTTTTCACATTGTCATTATAGGGTATTGTGTGTAGAATTTTGAGGGGAAAAATGAATTTATTTCTTTTTGGAATAAGGCTGAAATATAACAAAATGTGTAAAAAGTGAAGTGCTTTCCGGATGCACTGTAATTACATCAACAAGAGGGGTTTAGAAGGTACTTTTATTCATACTTCCATGTTCTGCATCTTATAGCACTAGATTGCATGACCTTGTTTAATCAAACTACACTATGATTTGTTTTTACTTTCTTTACTGAGTGATATTATTTGGACAAACTGAAGCACAATTTCCATTGATATCTTCCAGATGTACTAAGCATTGGAAAGTGATAATGTGGCAGTACCAATAAATCAGCTCCTAACTGTTATTTTTCAAACAGCCTGTTGTACCCCTTTTCCACTTACGATCACGGGTCGCAGCCGGGAGCCTGACACGGGAGCTGCCCCCTGCTGCGACCCGTGCTCGTCCCCTTTCCCATCAGCAGTCACAACCCGGCATATGCCGGGTTGGTGACGCTTCTAGTGACGCGGCAGGGGCGGCGCAGGGAGATCACATGATCTCCCAGCGCCGCCCTTCCATACAGTGTAAACGGGAGCCGTGTCGCATCGACACGGCTCCCGTTTACACTAGAACCCTACCCGGATCATTCCCGTGTCCTACCCAGGTAAATAGCCGGGTAGGATTCACGGGTCACTTGATCCGGGTTGACCCTTTTCCACTTGCCAAAAACACGGGTAAATGCGCGCCCCCGTGCATTTACCCGTGTTTTTTGAGCTAGTGGAAAAGGGGTATCACATTGCAGTTAGGAGCTGATTGGCTTGTACTTTCTCTTCTTTATATCACTCACAAATCCTTAGTAAATATGGCCCACTATCACAGCAGACAACTAATAATCAGTGTTTGTTCACATTATAACTACTGTATTTCTATGTTAATGGTTGGGGGGGGGGGGGGGGAGAAGAGTGCCTGGAAGGCTTAATTTACAAAGTTGCAAGTCTATTTGGATATATTGTCACATATGATGTATATAAAACACCTTTATGATACACAGATCATGCAGCTGTTCCTCATTTACATTTTGAATGCAAGTATTCATAGATCAAAAAATAATAGCACATATATATATATAGTTAATGTATTAGAATGTTTGCTGTGGCAATTTGGTGATACTGTATGTTCCACAACTTTAACATTAACTCACAATCTTAATTTGAATGATGTGCCATCAGATAGTCATCTGCCAAAGTGGCATTCATCAAAAACTTTTAAAAGTTGACTCAATATTGTATTTAGACTTCTGAAATCTGCCTGTATTTTTGAAGTGGCACTTTTGCCTTGTAAATGATTGCCGCTTTAAAAATACTGCCATTTTCTCACAAAGTCCCTCTCCTCCAGCTTCTTGCAGACTATTACATTTAGCCTTTAGTAAGTTAATATTCAGATACAATTTGAGACAATACATTTTTGAGTTGCTATATTGGTTAATATCTGGGTACAGTATGTTGAATAAATGTATTTTTGCTTCATACATGTATGTCATGGCATTGGGGTTGATGTGCAACATGTTTTTATTGATTATTACTCATGTTTGATATTAAATTATAGACAAAAAGCAGCATATTATTATGTTTTAAAGTAATATTGAATAACATTAATTATGTATATAAAATAATATAAAATAATAGAGGATTAGGAAATTCTGTCCAAATAGTAGAGTATAGCATTTTGACACACCCAGTGTCATAAGAATTGTGATGCAACCTCTGCGGGCATGTTGCATGGTGTATAAAAAAGCAGTTTGAAGACAAGAGAAACTGTGTACATCTGAGTAACTGTAAGTATATATATATATATATATATATAGTAAGGACGATTTTTATGAGTGTCCTATTTCTATGAAGCTGTTGTCTGAGCAATGCAATCATATACCAAATAAAAGCTCTTCATCCGTAGATGTTTAGAATTGTATTGGTGTGGTAATCGGTTGCTTCATTTTGGAGTAATGTGGCTATATTTCTGCCAGCCAATTACAATGTCTGTAAGAGTGTGACAGTTAGTCAACTCTGGAACATGTGACCTGCCCGGTGGTCTGGAAACTGCTACAGTTATGCATAGCCACCCACTAAGCAGGGATACTATGGGGAATGGACTCCTAATTATTAATTGTTGAAATAGTTTTTTCATAGATTTATACATTTCAGAAATCTGTGTATACAGCTGTTTTATTATTTTTCATATTTATATTAAAACCGGTTCATGTTAGGTAATGTGTTATCATGTCAACACAACACTGTATTGAGAAGATTGTGTTTATAATAATAATAATAATAATTATTATTATTATTATTATTATTAACATCATAAAAGTACAGTGGGGGTCATTCCGAGTTGTTCGCTCACAAGCTGCTTTTAGCAGCTGTGCACACGCTAAGCCGCCACCTACTGGGAGTGAATCTTAGCTTATCAAAATTGCGAACGAAAGATTAGCAGAATTGCGAATAGACACTTCTTAGTAGTTTCTGAGTAGATCCAGACTTACTCGGCATCTGCGATCAGTTCAGTGCTTGTCGTTCCTGGTTTGACGTCACAAACACACCCAGCGTTCGCCCAGACACTCCTCCGTTTCTCCAGCCACTCCCGCGTTTTTCCCAGAAACTGTAGCGTTTTTTCACAAACTCCCATAAAACGGCCAGTTTCCGCCCAGAAACACCCACTTCCTGTCAATCACACTACGATCACCAGAACGAAGAAAAAACCTCGTAATGCCGTCAGTAAAATTCCTAACTGCATAGCAAATTTACTTGGCGCAGTCACACTGCGGACATTGCGCATGCGCATTAGCGACTTTTCACTCCGTTGCGACAAAAAAATAACGAGCGAACAACTCGGAATGACCCCCAATATTCATAGTTTTTTGCCAGTTGTAAAAATGTTGTGAGATTGTTCTATGCATATGCATGGTCGTACACAAAGTGTAGAGAGCTCATGTTTTTTGTGTCAATGCATGGTTTGAAACCTTTGTTCTAGGCTCTAAACTCTGTATTATTTTAAGTTGTGTAGAGAAGCTCCTGCTTTTTGCTTCATAATAATTTTTATGTTTATATTTAAGCCTGTTTGTGTAGGGTGATGTGTAGAGAATACTTTTTTTGTTATTATCATTATCATTCACAAATCATGAATGTAATCATAGTTTTTTTGACACAAAATGTGCTGAGTTTATTCTACGTATAAGCATTGTCGTACAGCGATATGTAGAGAATCCCGTGTTTTAGTGTCAATGCTAAATTTAAAACCTTTGTTTGATACTGTGGAAACTCAATATTCTTGTCAGTCTTGTAGAGAATATAGTGTACAAACTACAATAAAATTATTCAGGCACTGACAATGATAACTCAACAGTATGGTCCAATGAATGCCTCTCATTCGAACTGCAACTTCAAATGGGGGTCATTGTAACCCTGCAAAAATAGAAGTACAACCAAATATATATACTGTAACTGAAGCGCTGTTCAGCCTGGGATATATTTAGACATAAAACATTTATTACACTCACAATATACACAATATACACACGGCCGGTGATTAGTATTTAAAACATATAAAAGAAAGACATTCAATGAACACTTTCTACAGACACTCACTGGTTAATAAACCAATTCACCATATTTTCAATTTGCTTAAATGAGTTACCGCAAAGCTTTTAATCAAATTAATAAAACAAGATCAAGAAACCTCTTGGTATATACTTAATGCAGGTAGTATGTAGTCAGTTCCATATCATACATTTCTATCACTGTATCCAATCCCATTGGTTAGTAGACTTGCGCTTTGTCATTGCCTCCAAACAGCCCCGTTAGTGCTTTACTCAGTGTTTATGGTCAGCCAAGTTAGTTTGGAATGATCTTAGTCCCACATATTAATGTGCAATCTCAGTTGAATTTAGAGTATTGGAAATACTGAACAGTCCTGCGTGGCAATGCTACTTTCCACTGCAACTGCTCAGCGTTAATCTGATCCCACTCACTTGATGTGAGGTAGGGGACGTCTCACCAATAATGCTCACTAGAGTACCACGCTGCCAATCTGGTTACATTTTTACCAACACATTCTGGTGTTAGTCTCATTATTTTTAAGATAGTAGTTACGTTATTAAGGTTAAATAATTTAAGTGTCAGCAGCCTAACTTCATAATAAGCCATTGAGGGGTTTATTATTGTGAGTGAAGTTTGGGCTCCACCTTATGGCTTTGTAACGTGTACTTCTGCAGTGGAAGTTATCAACGCAAAGTTTGTAAGCTCGTTACTGCTGGGTTATTGCAGGATTGTTTGTATTAAGTAAATTCTGAAAGCCATGTACTAATATAATAAGATTAAAATAAGCTGCTGAATAATTTAAAGTTTTACAGCCCAGTAATTGATCTAGTACAACAGCGGGTTAAGGTATATTCAAAATTTTTAACACTGTAGTTCTAACAACACCAATAGGAAAATGATTGATTCTTTGTTGTTGACCATTTTCTCATTATATATTTGATTTACTAGGTGTGTTTTGCACTTTTAGAATGCTCTGTTTTAAATTCTCTGGGCAAAAATTATGATAATTGGTGGCTTTGAAAAAAAAACACTTATTAGTAAATTAAACGCTAATAAGTCAACCTGTTAATCTCAAATAATTCATTCTTTAGAAAATTGTTATTGTCATATAGAGATGGAAACCTTACAGTAATTCAGTAATCCATATGTATGCTTTTATAATAAAATAAAAAACAGTACAGTAAGAACAAAATAACAAAAGATGAGCTGTTGAATTGTACTATATTAAACAGACTGCAATGAATATATATTATTTTACAATCCAAGCAATCCAGTATTTAAATATTTTAAAAGTAAAATTTTTATCTTTTTCTAGTAAACACATTTTAAACAGATTACTGTTTGATTCCTTATTATACCTTCCTTTTGTCTATCTTGATATGCCTTAAATTACAGTACAAAACATGTAGATAAGCACTATATTCCTGAAAGACTTTTGCAATTTACAAAGACATTGTCAATCTGTTCCAACAGAGTTTTACCGACTGGAATTAAATTAATTGAATAAATTCATTCACTATAATAAGAAAATAACATATATATATATATATATTTATATATATATATATATAGGGAGAAGAAGGCGGCACTCGGAGACTTTCACAAATGCAAATAGGTGCTTTAATGTGGGTCGACGTTTCGGGAGACGTACTCCCTTCCTCAAGACACAGCAAACTAGTGAGAAAACAGTGCAATACAATATTTATAATTCTGCTGTTTTTTAACACTTGTAGATTGGGATCAGTAGTGATCATCGGCCACATTTGTTTAACTTTCTTACAGGTTCTTCTACTAGCTGTGTTAAATTGGTTTACCCAGGCAACCTTAGATGATTTTGCTGCAGGGTGCTTGACCTGTAATAGCTCCTGTCTATTCCTTGATCTTGCTCTGGCGCATGCCTGTTTCAGTAAACCTAAAGGGTTACCCCTTTGTAGGAACCTCATAGTCATGGCTTCTAATTGAACCTCCAGCTCCTCAGGGATTTCCACCTAAGTGGTCTTATTTTACAATGTAACACTGTTTGTTTGTTTTGCTTTGTCATTACAGCAGACCATTCCCATGGTAACGTGTATCCACTTCCTGTCTTTACCCTCCCTGCGGCCGCATCTCCCGTCTACGGAATGACATCACTCTGAGGGGCGGAAACAGCCAAACCCGGAAGTGAGGGTGCCGGAGATCGGGACGCCGCTGGCCGCAACGGAGGTTGGCGGGCCTAGGGGACGGTAAGCCTTATAAATATTGTATTGCACTGTTTTCTCACTAGTTTGCTGTTGTCTTGAGGAAGGGAGTACGTCTCCCGAAGCGTCGACCCACATTAAAGCACCTATTTGCATTTGTGAAAGTCTCCGAGTGCGGCTTTCTTCTCCCTAAACATTCAGCTATTGCTGCTTAAGGAGGGCACCGGAGCAGATACCCTGTGGGGCCGAGGAGTGCCGGACCAATCTTTGGACTATATATATATATATATATATATATATATATATATATATATATATAGATCAACAAATGAGGCGGCACTCAGAGATTTGTTGAAAAGCAAACAGGTGTGTATTCAAATCATCACATCACATCAACGTTTCGGGGAACAAATCCCCTTCATCATCAGCTGATGAAGGGGATTTGTTCCCCGAAATGTTGATGTGATGTGATGATTTGAATGCACACCTGTTTGCTTTTCAACAAATCTCTGAGTGACGCCTCATTTTTTGATCTACATATGGGGGTTGCCAAACCCAGATGGAGGGCACCAGAGTAAGCAAGCCCTAGGGGGCATCCAGAGTGCCGGCGTTACGCTGTATGGATATATATATATATATATATATATATATATATATATATATTTATTTATTTATTTATTGTGTGTGCACCTCAATTTTTTAGTGAAATTCTCTACCTCAACATAGATCAGTATAAAATAAGGTAAAAACAAATGTCCTACTGAGTGGTCAAATTAATGTTCCCCATCCTAAAACTGATAGTTATATCCATCACGTGTCAGGGCATTATGTCTTAGCCCAGTGAAGTAGTACTGTTCACAATGCATTGATACTGGGTCAGGGCTGGAACTGAGCTATGAGCCTATAAATAACAATACATTCTGCTGCAAGAACACATATCCTCTGTACTTCTTTAGGGTTACAGTACACTTTGGCAAGCTTTGGGTTTCAAAACATGCAGGTACTGACAGTTCCACGGAAGATAAAAAGTAACAAGTTCTCTTATCTATAACAAACATAAATAATAATCAAATAATTTTTTAAATGTTAAAAAATTTCACATTTTGCTTGTTGAAAAAGAGACAATAAAGTATATACTGACACTTATTCTGTTCTATTAAGTAAGTCAATATTTATTAACTCTACCAATTCAAAGTATTGCTTTTCTTTTTTTGTTTCTTTAATCACTGTAATCCATGTGGATGAACAATTGAAAAAAAATTCTCACAAAAAATAGAAAAAAGGCAAGTCCTCGTAGGCTGATAGCCACGCAGAAACCCCTGGACATGTAGATTTGGTAACAGTACAATTTTGGTATAGTAGATACCACACAGGTAATGGTTTGCATAATGATATGGCAATATAATATAAAAAAAAAAAAAAAAGTATATACAGGTTGAGTCTCCCTTATCCAAAATGCTTGGGACCAGAGGTATTTTGGATATCGGATTTTTCCGTATTTTGGAATAATTGCATACCATAATGGGATATCATGGTGATGGAACCTAAATCTAAGCACAGAATGCATTTATGTTACATATACACCTTATACACACAGCCTGAAGGTCATTTTAGCCAATATTTTTTTATAACTTTGTGCATTAAATAAAGTGTGTGTACATTCACACAATTCATTTATATTTCATATACACCTTATACACACAGCCTAAAGGTCATTTAATACAATATTTTAATAACTTTGTGTATTAAACAAAGTTTGTGTACATTGAGCCATAAAAAAAACAAAGGTTTCACTATCTCACTCTCACTCAAAAAAGTCCGTATTTCGGAATATTCCGTATTTCGGAATATTTGGATATGGGATACTCAACCTATATATATATATATATATATATATATATATGCCATTTTGATACTATCTCCAACAATAGACTCCAGCACAGTTTTTTGGTCTTCTAGACACATATGCTAAATACAGTATATGAAGCATTAATATACTGTATTTAGGTAATACTTTATAGTGATCCTACAACCTTTTACTAATTGGAACTCATAAATCTGCTTAGTGGAATGGGAGGATAGGAGAGGACATATCTGGCATTTTGAACACAGCACACCTTGTTGTTCCTACTGTATATCACCTTCCTAAGTGCTACAAAAATGCTTCACTAATTACATGGATGCCTCATTATGTTTGAATTCAGCACTTCATCTAATTTTTTTCATTATTTGCACATACTGTACAGAGCTATGTTACCCTTCTATTGTTTCATGTCAAGGTATTGTTAATATCATTCAAAACACAGTAGGTGGACTTTTGGACCTGATACCACCACTGCTGGTCATCATCTATCAAGGTACGGATGCCCTGGAGTCTCATGGGTTGACTTCTGTCCTCCTGGCCCTTGCCAACTGGAGATCACTGCACATCTTCTCACACATCCACAATTTTGGAGCCATGGCCAGATGGAGGGAGATTCTTTAATCCTGATGCAGCCACCACTGGCTGACTTATTCTGGGTAGAGGTGTCTCAGAGCCTCAAGGTTTATATGCTGTCCTCCTGACTCCTCATGACTAGTTACTGCTGCATGCCTTATCTGCCCCCCTATCCCCCATGTACAATGTTGAAATCATGCACCAGTAGTATACCACACTGTTTCTACCTGCTACCCAGGACTGACATTCTTTAACTCTATATGTAATGACCACAAGGATGACCATATCTTACATCTAAATATTTGGCACTGTTGCTCCCCCCTGATTCCCATATAATGAATTTATGTGTCCTCCTTCTCTGTTATTCCTGGGGTTCATTTTGTCACATGAAACCCATAGAGACAGTAGTCAACTGTCCTATGATAGTTCACTTTAACCAAATGACCAGCATTTTTCACAATTACCCCAAAGCTATCACTGGTTGGCTCCTTTCATGATAGAGTTTGCTTAATTGACTAATCTTAGAGATGCTATGAAATCTTATCACATGCAACTCTATCAACATGCCCAACATCTCATGGAGGCTAAACAAAGGATTTCTACTGTTTAAGATGACTTAATGGAATGAAAGCATGGGACTGTGTCCATACCCATGAATCCACCATTGCTTCTATGCAAAACAAAGTGTAGAATTTAGAAAATCACAACAGATGTTACAATTTGAGATTTTTTGGTAATTCTGAATTGGTTAAACCTCAAAATTTAATGTAGTTTGACTGCCCACAAAACTGTGTGTTAATGCATCCTCTGGTTTGGCTGTGGTGAAATGTGTACACAGGATAGGACAGGAGCTGAAATTAGATCAATGTCACCCTGTGACCATGTGCATTCTTAAGTATCAGTTACGAAACACCTGTGTTTATTTTCAAAGACAGGTTATCGCAGGATTATTATCTGGAGTAGTACGTTGCAAGCACAACCTGGCAAGGAATTAGTTAACCAGAATAACCACAGAACAATGGATGTGTTCAGAACTCTGGAGCAGGGAGTAGCTGGGATCAATCAGAGTTATGGTATACAGACTTTGAATGTGAAGTTGTACCAAAGAAGCAGTGAGAATTCAATAGTGCAGCACAATACTTAAACACAGATGAATGCAGCTAAGGAACAAGTACCAAGATCTGAACTAGAACTTGGATGCAGCACAAGAGTAGACACAGAATCTTCTGCTATTAGTTATGGCCATCCACAGTAATGATAAAACACATAGTGGCTTTATTTTATTGTAGAATCAATGTACAAGTAATAAATCTTGGTTGAAATTTGCAATATGTAAAGCAAATATAACATGAAAGTCTATTGAGAGCTTTCAGTGGTAAATAGCTTGCGAAATCCACAGAGCACAGGAAAAGTCCACAGTAATTTATGAATGTACTGTGCATTTAGCATAATGGTTTAACTTGAGAATTACACAAGGCACAGCTAAAGTTTGCAGTAATTATTGAATGCACAGAGTACTCAGCATAAAGATATAACTTGAGATATCCACAAGGAACAGGTAAAGTTCAACAAGATTTAGCTAATATAATCCTAAGGAACACAGTCAGGCAAAGACAGGAACTGCAGAAGTGCAGGAACCGGCAGACCAGGCTTCCAGCATGAACCAGATCTTAGACTCAGGAAACAGGCAATATCATCAGCACTGTGAGACAGGGCTGACTGCATCTTAACGGGATCAGGGACCTATCATAACTGCCCCTGAGACCAGCCTCAAGTGAGGAGTAATCTTCAGCAGCTGTGTGAGTGCATGTCTCTATAGGAAGCATCCCAACTGCCAGGTAATGGACAGGAACCAAACAGGACAAAGCCTCAGTGAAAGCTTGTAACACTATGCTGATAAAATTACATTACTGGATCATACTTGTCTACCTGACCCTCTCCATGAGGGAGAAAATGCTCTGTTCCTGGACTTTCCTGGTAATGTATGATCAGGGGTTAAAGTGGGGGGGAACGAGGTGGAACTGAGTTCCACCACCTGTAGTGGTTGGGGGAACTAGTTCCACCATCTCCATTGCCCTGCACAGTAATTCCAACAGAAAAGCCCACCCCATCATCTGTGTCAATCAATGATACAGGCGGCACTAGTGTTACTGATGAGCTGCAGCCACCTACTCCTTCCTCAGGTCCTGGTTCCTCCATGGTCCTCCTCCATGAGTTCCACCACCTCACCAGGACTACTTTAAGCCCTGTGTATGATTGCCATCACCTGTGGTGAAACACCTTTCTTATCAATTAACTAGGTCACTACAGGTGATGGCAATCATACATTACCAGGAAAGTCTAGGAACAGAGCATTTTCTCCCTCATGGAGAGGGTCAGGTAGGCAAGTATGTACTGGATGCTTATCATAAACATGTAGGTGTGATCTATAATGGTAAAACATTACTCCAGCATTTTTTTGTTATCTGTGTGCAAGGAGCTGGTATTTGGTTTGCTCTACTCTACAAGACCAAATTATTGATCATTCATAAAGGAAAATGCTTCTTTATTGACTTTTCAAAAGCAACAACTAATTATCTGAAGTCTGATTCATCCACCTCACC
The DNA here is from genome assembly GCF_028390025.1 of Pseudophryne corroboree. Classification (NCBI taxonomy): domain Eukaryota; kingdom Metazoa; phylum Chordata; class Amphibia; order Anura; family Myobatrachidae; genus Pseudophryne; species Pseudophryne corroboree. The sequence continues at coordinate 430,250,835 of NC_086445.1, forward strand.
ATTTACAAATGAATCGGCAGACAGACTTTACTTTCTTTATCTTTTGCATACAGGGCTCACTAATTGAAAATAATGAGTGAGACTACTTAGCTGGCTGCTGGCTTAGTTTCCTTACTACATTTTTCCTATGACTCTATATCGTTTTCAGGTTTCTGTAACCATGAGAGTTAACCCTCTTCCTAGTGCAAGGGTTCAGCATCTAAGAACTAGTATCCTGGACTGTAGAGTGGATAAATATGCCTTTTAAGAAGGTCCTCCAACACTTGATGGTTTTACATCCTGATATATCCATAATACAAGAGTACCATTAAAAAAGAGATGACACCAATGTGTTACGAGATAATTTGGTTGGGAGATATATGTCAGCCTTGTGTTATGATTCTTGGAATTAAAATGGAAGAAACACATAAATAAGGAGTCCAGGAATATCAGAGAAGATAGGGAAGAATATCTTGAAGATGGAACTTGATAGCAGTGAGATAATTCACTGTAGGTTAATATCCAATTGGTATGAAGAAACTTGATAAAAGTGAGATAACTCACTGAAGTTTAAAATCCAGTTGGTTTAGAGAAATTTGATAGAAGTGAGATAATTCACTGAGGTTTAATATCCAATTAGTGTGAAGCAACTTGATTGAAGTGAGTTAATTCAACAAGGTTTAATATCCAATTGGTTTGAAGCAACTTGATTGAAGTGAGATAATTCACTGAAGTTGAATATCCAATTGGTGAAGGGAGAACACTTAGCCATGGCGAGATAACTCCCCACAGAGATGAGACATAGTTGTAGTGGTGTATTTGTAATCCAAATGATATTATGTGACTTGTTCACAGTAAGGAAATTCAGTTGTTGTGACTTGGTGGTGAGGTAATAACAGCTGAAGTCCTCCTCACCACTCCGAGCATGAAGAAATGGTAACTACCGGAAAGTGATGGTTTAGATAGTATAAACATGGTTTAGAAGTTACAGCATCTGAAACGCAATAATATTGGAAGTAGAGGCAATAAGTTTCCACAGGATATACAGCAAGATTCTCCAGACAAGGCATGCACCAGCAACTTCACACTAGGTATACATATAACCAGCAGATTGAAGTTGGTAGGAAGATCCTTTTAAATGAGCGTCCACCAATCAGAAAAGATCAAGAGCAAAAGGAGGTCTAATGAACTGTACATAGTAGCTATGAGACTGCACATAGTAGCTGTCAGCCAGAAAGATCAACCAGCAGCCCTCATGGCCATCTGGCATCACAGTCTCCCAACAATGAGAGACTCAGTGAGCCCATGCATCCTGGTTGCCAAGGAGCTGATGGCTGGATACTGGGAGGAAGCTAGCATCTCCTAGCAACCACAGGGAATGAGCAGCAATGGCACATGACACCTTGTTATTGACAAAAAGGGGTGTGATTTAAGAAACATCGCAAATATGATCTCTTAGATAATCTGACTTACCCAAATTGCAGGTGTTTGTTTCTGAAATTTAGGATTGCTGATGAGAAATTTAAGCTGGTTATTATTTATGCCCCAACTGATTCTAAACCAACTTTTTTCAGATTTTTATGCACAACTGCATGACTGGGCAGAAGGCTCTATACTCCTGCTCCGGGAAGAGGATTTCAATTACACACTATCTAGAGTGCTGCTTTAACACTCATACTACTCCTAACATTTGATATACCTCTAAAGTTGCCAACATTTCACTGTGTGGGACTATATTCTCACACCCTTATTGCCTCTATGAGAATTTACTTTTGATTCTTTACCTTTGCATAGCTTCACAAGGTTTTGTTTTCTGGAATATGAAACATACAGTAGTTATTTCTGACCATGCCCTTACATTGTTTTCGTTGATATTGATTTCCTCATTTCATAACTCCATTAATTGGATATTTTCAGTGTATCTGGCATCCTTGAATGATTTTAAGACACATTTGAAATACCATTTTCTAAATAATTTAGATGATAGTATACAACATTCTCAAGAAATACATCTCTATTGGGTTGATTCCAAGCCAGGTCTTCATTGCAACACACAAGAATAATGCCTAAAATCAAGGGTTTCAATCTTTTAGTGTCAATTTGTCAATAATGATCTGCTATCACAAGACATGGCCTCTATTACAGAGGCTTATCTGGAAGCCAAATGAATATATGACACATTGTGTACCAAATTTGCCCAAGTCACTTTAGAACCAATATTTTCACTGTGGCAATAGATCTGTCAAATATGGTTTATTCTTTATTTCTCTCTGATGGCCACATTTTACGGGTGGGTGATGGGTGTGGTATGCGTCACCGGCAGCTGGGATCCCGGTGGTCAGCATCCTAATGCTGGGATCCCGGCCGCAGAATGCCAGTGGAGGAAGTGAGCACAACAAGCCCCTTGCAGGCTCGCTGCAGTCGCCATGTTGTGGGCTTGGTGGTGAGCTGCGCTCGCCGCAGGTTCAATTCTCACTCTATGGGTGTCGTGCACACCCACGAGTGGAATAGTCCCTGTTGTTCAGTATGCTGACTGTCGGGATAGTGAGGGGGCAGGATGTAGGTGGAGGTGTTGTGACCAGCAGTCTCCTGACCGCCAGTCACATAATTACATCCCCGTTTGACATTGCAGAGGAATTATTTTAATTTAGTGAACAACTTCACTTAGCTCCAGCAGATGATCTTGCTGCTGTTTTGGCATTTTGCATGATGTTGGCCTAACTAAACTAAAGGAGTCAGAGAGTAGCCTCATGACAGCCTCTGTATGAGATGCAGAAGTATTTTTTTTATTATAAAAACAATGCCTAATGGATAAAAATCAGGTCCAATGGCCTCAGTGCTGAGCACTATAAAACACTCTCCCTCACTTAGTCATGCATTTAACTATGATTTTTAATTTAATTATTGATGGTCTTCATGTCTCTTCTGATTTCAACATGGCCAGAACAGTAATCCTTCCCAAACATGATAAAGATCCCAAAATAGTACAATCTTGCTATCCTATTTTAATAAACCAGGATTTGAAGATTTTTTTTTAAAACGTATTGGCCTGCACCTTTCAACCCTCCTCTCATTGTCAAAGGGAGACATTTATTACACAGTGTTACAATATTGTTAGTAGCTACTATATGACTAGAACGCATCAACATTGGAAATGTGATAATATGATTTTGAGGTGCGATGCTGATAAAGCATTTCATCAATTGTTCAAGTCCCATTTCTTTCACAACCTGCATAGTCAGCACTTTGGTCCCAGGTTTGCTCATATTTTTCATGTACTATATTACAAACTGATGCTTTACCTGACTGTTAGCAACCTAAACACCAGTTCTTTCTTCTTACATTAAGGGATGAGGCAAGGTTTCCTTATTTCCCCCCTTGCTTTTAAACATTTAAATGTATTCACCATTTTTTATATGCTGTCAGAGTGGGACATTATAAAGGTTGGTTCTCAGTATCTGAATGCTTCACCATTTATCAATGATGTATTATCATATTTTCATAATCCTCACAGAGCCATACTACTGGTGCTGTAGAATCTGTATGTGTTCAGTTTGGTTTGAAGTGTTCTTATTAACAATTGAAAAACAGAAGCACTGGCTTTCTTTGATGTGAAGTAGGAGGGTAGGAGGGGAAATGTCCCTTCTAATTGGTCTTCAAACCACATTAATTTATTTAAGACTTAAGTTCTCATCTTGTCCCTCTCACTTATTTGAAGCAAATAATCCAGAATCATAGTAGTTTTTCAAACATTGTTGTATTTTCAGGCTTCAGCTCATCTTCCACTACATTTATTGAGAAGTTGTCATTTGATCTAAATGGGAAAATATAAAAAATATATTACTCTCTGCTAATAAATTAAGCAAACTATGGGGTGTATTCAACTCCTGTCAGATCCTCTCCGACAGAGAGGATCAGGCAGATCATTATTCAATTTGCAGGCATTTACGACATGTTTTGCACTTTTTGACAATGCTGATCTGACTTTTTTTGAAGTCGGATAAGCATTGTCGAAAACGGGCCAAAAACCTGTCGGAAATGACCACAAATTCTACAAGATATGTGGATCCCAAGCTAATCCGCAAATCCACGTGTTTTCCGTAAAGTCGAAATTTCCAACAACTCAGTTGAATAGGTTGCATCCTGATTCCCTAAAAAAGTCGGAAAGTGCCGTCTTTCCGACTTGACGGCAATTCTGACTAGAATTTAATAGACCCCTATAATAATAAAGCTAATATGTGTACTAAAATTAATATACTGTACCTATAAACACAGTATGTGAGAATTTCAGAATGATCAGCATTCACCATCTTTTATATACCATTCAAATGTTACTCCTTCTGATTTCTATACCTTAAGCAAAGCAAAACAACAATGTATTTGAGTTAATAAACATGACAGGATGTTGCTATTTAAATTGCAACAGACTCCAGTACTTGGAGGGGTATATTTGCACTGTTATCAGTCCAATGCACTAGTAGTAAATTATAGTTATGGAAAATGAGATCAGATGTACTTAATAATTCTTCCATAAAACAGACTTTCACCCCAAAATATTCACTTGGTGGCACTACAGTACTCCACACACATTCAATCTGTTTACACCTTTTGTTAATCCTTTATTATATTCTCCATACAGAATGTGGAGACATACTTGCTTTAAATTTGACTCGCTCAGACTCATACACATTTTGTCCCACTATTACATATTCCAAATTTTCAAACTGGCAATTTGTCTATTGTATTTCATGGATGTCACCATCAGGGATCTAGGTTGTCTTTTCATTGTTTTAGATACTAGAACCTGGCAGTTATATACTATATATTAATTAAGAGAAAAAAATAAATGTCCTTCCCTCTCTTTCCCACTTTTCCTTCATATGCAAATCCATAGCTACGTTTCTCAATTGGTTTAAAAGTATTCTGACTTGGATAAGCAGAGTGTTTTATATGGCATGCTGTAATGTTGGCCAAACTGTTTTTTTAACCTCACACCTCGATTCTTGCATAAGGGGTACTCTAGATATTAATATACTTACTGGAGTTTTGGCTTAATGAACCTGTGATTTCACTGATCTTGATTTGTATACTATCGTGAATGAATGATTCGTATTTAGCTAACAACTGGTTTCCATGTTTCAGTCATAATCTACAATATTTTACATAGTGCTTACTTCACACTTAAACTGCCATGTCTGATAGTTTCTAACTGCTTTATATATCAACAGCTAAAACCATATATTATCTATCATTATTTATGGTTCTAAGGTACATAGTAGATATCTTCAAATTTTTTCCGTAATCACCCCTAAATGGGAATTTTGTGTTTTGTGCTCCTCTCCCCAACCACAAGGGATTTATGTCAGTGGGAAATTGCTTCAAGGCAAAGAAAAGAATCCTCTCCCAGTGGATTTCCACTGAAGTCCCTAGTATAGGGGTGGGCAACATACGGCCCGCGGGCCGGATGCGGCCCGCAAACCGATCCTGCCTGGTTCGCTATCTCCCACCAGCGCGCAATCACAAGTGGCCCGACAGGCTGAGCTGTTTGTGATTGCGCTGCAGCACCTCCAAAGCTGCTGCCGGCGCCGCTGAGGAAATCCTGGGCGTGGGTCTCGCGGTCGAGTCACGTGATGCCTCACGTCAGCCGGTCTGCTGACCGATGTATTTCATTTTTTTACAGAGGATGGGAGCTCAGCCAGGTTGTGTCTGCCGCGGTTGAGGCAGCTGCGTAGTCCTAACGTGAGAGTGGGAGACTGGCTGCTGGGCTGGCTGCCTGCAGCTCATGCAGCTCCTCAGGTAGTTCTCGCATGGGGTTTTAATGGAGCCGGACAAGGTGCAAGAGTAGCGCCAAAGGAGAACAGGCTGAACCAGTGACTGGCTGTCTCCGGTGCTCTCACTGATTGTAGTATTAGTCAGTTCTGTGCCTCACAAATCGGGGAGACTCGGTCGACGGGAGGGGGAGAGGGGAGGTAATTTATAATAAATTAAGATGGCTGGGTGTGGCACACACTGCCCCTATCATGCCGCTAATATTATCAATAACAGCATAATACTGGGTGATGTCTTTGTTTTCAGCACTGTTTTGTTTTCTTTTGGGATTTTTTTTAATACTGGCTTATAGTGGTTTTTATACATTGTATGTTTATTTGTGCCTGCGGGGAAAGGGGGGGAGGAGCGGCCCTCCAATATTCATTAGAAACTGTTCGGTGGCCCCCCAGCTTAAATAATTGCCCACCCCTGCCCTAGTATCACTTTAATGTTACCTAGACTATCACAGCACAACAAGGCCACACCCTTTCCATGAGGACACAGCCCATTTTTAGGAGCATGCATCCACAAAATCTCACCTACTGTAGGGCACCAAATTGATCAGTGTCAGTACTTAAAAGACCAGAATCTGGAAGGAGGGTAGTGCTCAACACATGGCTACCTTATATTCATACTCCGCACAAAAATGACTCTCTTAAGTACTGTTTTAAATATATATCTAGGTATAATTTAAAAATATTACAAATTTGAGCCCCTTTATAATTCAATTTATTTTGTATTGTATTCCATAGAGATGTTTTCCGTATTGGTCTAAGCCTGACTTTGTGCCATGGTTTTATGGGTGATAACGTCTGACTTTTAATCTTTATGTGTGTTTATTGTATGCACTATACTTATGATGCTATGTTGTGAATAGTGAATGTAGAATTTAAAAAAAAAAATTAAGCAAGTCTTAGCACTTTCCCATTCATTTCTATGGCAGTGTCTAAAAGTCATCTTTAATTTTGTCATTGCACCCTATAAGGTCAGTCCGTCAGATTTATTTTTTGCCAAGTTTCATGGAATCCATCTTGGATGAAAGAGGATCTGATCTATGGATTTTGTAAGTATTAAATTCCAAATAAGTCATTTGTTGTGGAGTGTCATTTATTTTTAAAGAAAAAAAAAAGTAGTGTGTTTCTTGTCTTTATTTTTATATTCTTTTTCAGGTAGACTACAAGCATCTGCAGGCTCTTAGTGTCCAGACATGCTGGCACTTGTTGTTATACAGGCTTGCTGGGACTTGTAGGCCACCTTGAAAAAAATATTTACTATTTATCAACCATTTACCCCACACTAGTTGTCCTTCAAGAAGGGGGACCCCATTTTGGGTGGTTCTGGATCTCCAAAGGATTCCAACTGTGGTCTGATCAGTTTGGGTCTGGTTAATGTTATGGCAGGTTGATCCTATGCTGTGTGTCTCCCTGCTATAGCAATATCCACCTGGCTGGTGCAGTCTGCTGTTGGTTTTTGGAAAACAGGGGGAACCCCATGCCATTTTTTCATTCTATTTTTTGTGGGGGACCACACATATTTTTTCTACACTTTAAACATTTATTTACATTTTAACCCAATGAAGCCTGCACAGATTAAAAAAATTTCAGGTCTTCTCCCACACTCCCCTGCCATGGGCAGGTCTATTGTTTGCTTAGGTTTGCTGTCATTTTGCAGTTGTTTTTTGTCAGTTTTAAAATGGGCCTTTAGTAAATCTATGACTCCTTACCTTCTCTATGTTAAAAATATCGATAGTTGGCCTGATTTTCTAAGCTGTCCTAAAGTCAGGTTTTTGGTTATTTTGCCATCGGGTTACATTTTAGTAAACTGATGGTTTGCAAACTGACTTTAAAATAATCCAAAATGCAAATATAACCCAAAGCCTTAAAATACGATTAGACATCCGGGAAAGAAACACAAATGAGAAAAAAACAACAACTCTTCATTCATCACAGAAACATACATTTGTAACATACTGCAATATATAAACTGTATATATCAGGAATCTACTGTGTAATAACTAATGGAATTACGATAGAAAACACTGGGAATTGTAAGTCAGAGACATCCTTTTAAAATCCTGTTAATCAATTAACCATACAGTACTGTAGCTTTGGATGTGACTACATATATCTGTGATTATTTCTGCTTTTTGATGATGCCTAGCAAAGAAGAAATCTTACAGAGAGAAAATCTTAAGACTAATAAAGATTTAAAAAAGTCCTATTTCATTGTTTTACAATTAAAATAACTATTGTAAAATAATCCAAAATTAAGATACATTATACAAGTAATTGATTTCATAAGAGGCTTTTTATAACTTAAATATTGTAGTGTGAAGTTTGATATTTGGGTGCAGTAAGAGAAGATTTTAAAACCATTAATTTCATTTAATAGAATTTGTGTTGACATGAGCAATATTTCACAGGCTATAATCGTTACAGGTTGCCAGGAATACTGTATGTGTGCTGCAAATACAATGCCAGTTTAGACTACAATTCAATATTCAGCATACAGTAGTTCAATACTGAGATTGGGGTATGTGTCTTGATCCTGAAATAAACACTGATTATTGAGTCATCTTACTATTTACTGTAACCCACTAGTATTAAAGCTAAGCTAAAAATGTAGCTGCATTTTATTTTCATGTAACAGAATTTCCAAAATATTTAATACTAGCAAAAAGATCTGCAATTTACTGGTGTAGTGACTTAGTGCAAGCTCTTCTCTTATTATTTGTGTATATGCATGTGTTTTTCCCAGCAGATCTGTGCAAGATGTTCACTGACTCTAAGTATGGTACAGTATAAATTTAATTCAAATTCAATTTGATTGATTGTAAAAGCGCTGCAAAATATGTGTGCGCTATGTAAATAACTGGTAATAAATAAATAAGCATAATATAAGCAATTGAAGAGATTTAAGATAGCTTAAGAGTAGGTTTGTTTATTAACAAAAATGTATATAGTGCCTGTACAGTACAGTATATTACTAAGCACTGTACAAGAATATTTAATTGTTCTTGTCACTATGGATTTTTCCCCAGCTCTGTGATCAAGTAATGCTAACAACTGTCCTTGTCATAATTTGTCTTTACTGATTGAAAACTATTGTTCTACATAGCAAATATATTGTGAGCATGTGATAATCAAAAATAGGTGTGCCAGGCTTGTGGCATCATATTCAAAAAGACTTGAGTCTGTAATTGCTGCCAAAGGTGCATCAACAAAGTATTGAGCAAAGGCTGTGAATACTTATGTACATGTGATTTCTTAGTTAATTATTTTCTAATAAGTTTGCAAAAATAAAAAAATAAAAACTTTTTTCACTCTGTCATTATTGGGTATTACAAAATTAACAAAATGTGGAAAAAGTTAAGCACTGTAAATAATTTCCTGATGCACTGTAAGTGCACGAGGAATATAGTTTATTTTACTAATTCAATATACCTGCATATTTTGTAGGATATAGGTATTCCTATCATATAATATACCTTACATCAAAAATGAGCATATTCCATAGAGTTAGATATGTGACTTTTATACAAACATTAGTTCACTTATAAGATACATGTTCCTTTAACAGACTTGGGGTAATTCAGAGTTGATCGCAGCAGCAAATTTGTTAGCAGTTGGGCAAAACCATATGCACTGCAGGTGGGCCAGATATAACCTTTGCACAGTGAGTTAGATTTGGGTGGGTTATGTTGTTTCTGTGCAGGGTAAATACTGGCTGCTTTATTTTTACACTGCAATTTAGATTTCAGTTTGAACACACCCCACCCAAATTTAAGTCTATCTGCACACGTTATATCTGCCCCGTCTGCAGTGCATATGGTTTTGCCTAACTGCTAACAAATTTGCTGCTGCGATCAACTCTGAATTACCCCCTTTGTGCAAACATATCAGCAAGCTCAGTGTGGCTCAGTGTGTGCAATAGAATTGGAATTAGCCCCAAATAAGGCTAACCGGCTTCTAGCTTGTTACCAGTTCCTAATATGTACTTAAAAGTTAGAAAGATTCTACTAGGCTGTATGAGATCAGTTGGAGAGTTAAAGAGAATTAGGGGTAACCAAGTATTATAAAACCAAGTGTACCACCATGTTTTGTTCGTTAATGTCATGTAACCTGGGCTGACAGGATGTGCCTCTCATCCTGTATATGGGCGCGGTCTTTCAAATAAATAATTAATAGCTTTATTAATCTGACTTCAATTCAATCTTTAACTTAGATGCAACAAAGAAACAAACAGTTACAATTAGTATTCAACACCTAATATGCTAGATACAACATTTTATTGATGTAGACTTTGAATTTTTCAGTATGACCATAATGCATACTATCCATATTGATCCATCTTCATATTAAAGTATAACTTACTAAACATATGTATATGCTTCAGGATACAAACAATATTTAATATTTAGTATTCTGTAATCTGCAAAACACTACAGTATGTCCAATTGTTCTTGCTTATCAAAAATTATAGGGTATTTTCACACAAAATGTATACTGTATTTTGCCATACAAATATTAACAGAAATCATAATAGTTCCTGTATTGCGTGCATGGTGCTAACTGAAAGCACATATTTTCTTGTATGCAGAAAAGCCATATCTGTGCTCTAGATATCATAGTGATCATCATTATAAGTGCACACTTGCAACAGCCCTATAAATGATGATGCAAAAGATCTGTTTGAAAACAGGTGTATTTACATGTTCACACATGTGCCCAGAGTGTAAGGCCCTGGAGACAGCTCCATCACTGTCCCAAAGGTACCTGCGGTTCCAGAGAAGGATTCTGTGCTTCTCTTTGCAGGTGCCATCTTCAGTAAACGTAGATCACTGCCCAGAGCATCCTTGGACACTCTGGACACACACCCTAAACTATAGTTTGCATTTGCAGCTCAAATTCAAGGTTAATGTTGGAGATTCACTATTTGCATTTTAACTTCATGTAATGTGTTCCCCAGGGTGTGATACACTTTACCAGCGGTCAGGATGTTATTGGCCACATGACCGACACTGGTATCCCAACAATTAGAATGCTGACAGGGGACAGGGTAATTATTTTACCCCTCCCCTGGCCTCTACCCTAACCCTAACTGGCCTATGGTGGTGGCTAGGGCTAAGAGTCAGGGCAGTGGCAGCTAGGACTAAGACAAAGGGGGTGGCAGCTAGGGCTAAAACTAAGGGAGTGGCAGCTAGGGCCAAGACTCAGGGGGTGGCAGCTACAGCTAACCCCCCTCTACTCTAACCCCACCCCCTCTCCCTTTCTCCCAGACCCTAACCCTAACAGTGTCCCTGATACTTATATTCGGGATGTCGGCTGTTGGTGTTCCGGAGCCAGGATTTCGAGTGGTGTCAGGATATTGGCATCGGTCACATGACTGCCAGCATCCTGTCTGCCGGGATAGTAACCACATCCTGTTCACCATTCCCGTTCTCATGAGTCATTATTTGAATTTGTTGTTCACATTAAAATTCTTTTTTTTTTTTTTTTTCAAACACCAATTAAAAAGATTTTAAATTTTGTATACCAAATTGTCAAACTGGTATGATGAACAAAAATATAGTCAGCTTGCATATCACTTATTATACAGTAATCTACAGATTTCATGATTTCTGAGCATAAGAGATTGCAAGGTAACCCAGCAAAACTTAAACTCACCTGCAGTATTTCCTATTCGTGCTGTCTACAGCAGTCTGAACTTTTATATCATTGCACTGATGAATTGTAGATTTGCTCTACTGCTGTCAGGGCCGGATTAAGCCTTGGGGGGCCTGGGGCACATAGGAAAGGGGGGCCCTGGTGGAGGGGGAGGGTGTATAATAAATTGTGCATACCTCTCAACATGACCCATTCTGGGAGCGTCAAAATGCTCTCTACCTGAACTTCTCTTTTATTACATGATTGGCATCACGTGTTGAACTATTGAATTGATAAAAAAGATATTTCAACAAAAAAGATTACAATCATAAATTAAGAGGGAAATCCAGGTAGAGAGCATTTTGTCCCTCCTGGAATGGGTCAAGGGGAGGTATGGATTGTGTATATTAAATATAAACCAATGGTGTATATTAGATTTAAACTAATAGATTAATAAGGCCTGGGTACTGTCTATATCTCTACCTAATAGAGAAACAACTATTTTATAATGTTTTCCTGTAGTGGAACAAAGACAAATTAAGCTTAAAGTACACATAGAAAAATATAATCTATAATTTATCCTGCAAAAATGCAATAGCAGAGGCCTATGTACTGGGACAGGACTTAGGAGGATGCTCTCTGTGTGTCTCTCTCTAGACATGCTTACTCTAATTAGATAAAAGGTTACACAGGATCCTGACACCCAGTTGGGAGGAGGAGAAGCTGGGTTCCCTAGGTCACTTCCTGCTCTCTCCCCTCTGCTATCTCTCCTCTGGCCAGGAAGCTCTGTTGGTATCTCTTGAAACCTGAAACTCCTGTGTCTCTACCTGCAATGCTTACTGTCCTGCTCACATTCTGGCAGCCTGGTTCTGCTCCTGCACAAGAATCAGAGCTAGTGATGTCAGTGTGCTCTTGCTGGGGGGCCCTTTGACAGAGGGGAACCCGGGGTACAGTATGGCCTGCATCCCCCCTCCCCCTTAATCTAGCTAGGCCTGCTGTACTTTGAAGGGTAGAAGTGAAAAATAGTGATACTGAAGTACTATTCTTAACATCATTAGCTGCTACCAATTTTTACTTTTTTTCTTTAAAGAAAATATAATGTTCTTAATGTACAGTAATGTTTCTCAGGAAATGTCATTTTGAATTCTTGTACATTGTAATAAAAAAAAAATATATATTTTTTTCTAAATAGCAGCTTGCCAGTTCTTTTGATATTTTTTTTTCGTATCTATATTTTACAGACCATAAATGTCCTGAATAGCAAAATCTTTTTAAATGTACATTTTGGAATACAGACATGTAATTTTATTATGGCTTTTATGTCCTGCAAATAGCAACATCTGTGCAAAGATTTTTCTTTCATCAGTCAATGATTTTTATATTCACGGGTGGCAACAGAAATCTTGGGGCCCCAAACAGTGATATCTCTTGGGTCCCTTCAGATTATTATTATATATATATATATATATATATATATACATATAGAGAAGAATAACGAGGCGGCACTCGGAGACTTGCAAAAACTTCAAACGTATATTAAAGTGCTGTCAACGTTTCGGGGACCACCTCCCCTTCGTCAGGATAACTAAAACAATGTGCAAAACAATCTTATATAGCATTAGACTTACCCCCCTTCACCTGCTCCCACTCGCGCGTGCTCCTCTGGCCACGTCACTCGGGCTTCCCGTCCGGCGTCACCGCTCGTTTCGGCGGAACCGGAAGTGACGTCGCGGCTCCCTCCTGCGTGGCCATGGAGACGCTGTAATCAAAACAACATATGTGTAAAGCACTCGTGCCTGTTTGCAAAAAACATCAGTTAAATACATCGTAATTAAACAATGTGTATCATAATACTCTTGAAGGCCAGCATAGCCAATGTGCAAAAAACAATTATAAGTGAATAAAAACAGTTATGCGTATAGCAATATTTGATCATGAAACTATGTGTTTACATGTGACATGATGAATCAAACCCACATAGTTATCTTATAAAAACAATCTGTACAAGCAACACGGCTCCTGACCAGAAAGACTGAAACACTTCAAGAAATCTAAATATGCGTAAACCATGGAGTCTATAGACCCCCTAAAAGGATATAACCAAATCTCATGTACCTGTGACACTTGCCACATAGACTCAATACCCTTAAACCGGGAGGGCTCTATGACAGTTTAGGCCTCATTAACTTTTTGTGAACAGAGAGAGCATGTTGGGGTAGTGGTGAGTAGCTCAGATAGCCCGATCCTCCATTCAATGCTGGTATAGCCCAGTGTTGAAGGGGTTACAACATTTGAGCCAGTGGCAAGTGTCACAGGTACATGAGATTTGGTTATATCCTTTTAGGGGGTCTATAGACTCCATGGTTTACGCATATTTAGATTTCTTGAAGTGTTTCAGTCTTTCTGGTCAGGAGCCGTGTTGCTTGTACAGATTGTTTTTATAAGATAACTATGTGGGTTTGATTCATCATGTCACATGTAAACACATAGTTTCATGATCAAATATTGCAATACGCATAACTGTTTTTATTCACTTATAATTGTTTTTTCCACATTGGCTATGCTGGCCTTCAAGAGTATTATGATACACATTGTTCAATTACGATGTATTTAACTGATGTTTTTTGCAAACAGGCACGAGTGCTTTACACATATGTTGTTTTGATTACAGCGTCTCCATGGCCACGCAGGAGGGAGCCGCGACGTCACTTCCGGTTCCGCCGAAATGAGCGGTGACGCCGGACGGGAAGCCCGAGTGACGTGGCCAGAGGAGCACGCGCGAGTGGGAGCAGGTGAAGGGGGGTAAGTCTAATGCTATATAAGATTGTTTTGCACATTGTTTTAGTTATCCTGACGAAGGGGAGGTGGTCCCCGAAACGTTGACAGCACTTTAATATACGTTTGAAGTTTTTGCAAGTCTCCGAGTGCCGCCTCGTTATTCTTCTCTGTGCATTGGGGTGACCCCCCGGAGGAAGGCACCGCAGCAAGCAGGTCCCAAGGGACGTCTGGAGTGCCGGAGTTAATTGGTATTTATATATACATATATATATATATATATACAAAAAGAACGTGGCACTCACGGCAAAGTACTCGTGTGTCGTCAGCAACGTTCAGTGGACACCCCACTGTCGTCAGGCCTGAAACGTCCACTGAAACGTTGCTGACGACACACGAGTGTTTTGAGCATTTGTACTTTGCCGTGAGTGCCACGTTCTTTTTGGATGTATTTGCTATGCTATACGGGGGCACCGGCTTTTGATGATACAGCTTTCAGGAGTGCCTTACTGCTCTATGTTTACATATATATATATATATATATATATATATACACACACACAAAATGGAATTTGCTGCGCTATGTAAGAAACTGTTAATAATAAAAAAATATATACATTTATGTATACAAATATATCAATATGTATATGTATATCTCTCCGTCCTCCCCCATACACATAACAGTGTGTGTCTCCCTCTCTCCTTCCTCCCATACACCCTACAGTCTGTCTCTCCCCAATGACTCCATGCTGCATTCCCAGATCCCTCACATCATCCCAAAACCCTGTATTCCATCACCAAGCCACTCTTACCCCGGGGATAGACTCACCTGTTCTGTTCTCCCAGTATCCAGACCTGAACACCACACAGCAGGTACCATTCAGCCTTCACACCCCATCAGATGAGGCAAGTGCAGGGCATTGGATTCCTGGCCAGTGGAGCTGCTGGCATGTCCTGTAACTGCCTGCAACAGAGCTGGACCCAGAAGAGCAAGCGCACACTCGTGCTACACAGTCACTGTGTGACTATAGCTCGCTGCTATATTTGGACAAGATGGCTCACAGCCCTGCCGGGCATTAAATGGCATTTCCTTGAGGACCCTCTGATCCTTGGGGCCAGGTACAGGTGTCCCCTTTGCCCCCCCTGTCTTCAGCCCTGTTTGTATTGAAATTAATACATACATACATACATACATACATACATACATATAATATATATTAAGCCATAGTAATTGGAAATTAGCTTTTAAATAACTAGTGATAGTATAGAAATGATGATTTTGTTGGAAAATTTGGGATAATTTGACCAAAAGTAACCTTTATGTGGATAATCCAATTAACCACTACAGATGGGCAAAAAAAAATGACCAATCACACAAATGAGATTCAATGAAATATGATAATTAAACTTAACTGCCCAATGGTAATCAGTAATCAGACAGAACTTCTATATTTGAAAATGTTTAAAAAGACTGGGACTAGTTAAAAAGTTTTTTTTTTAAATATCTAATTAATTGAGTGATTATTATTAAATATTGGTCTTTTTACGTGATTTATTTTTACTACAATAAATATATATTTGTGTTATCATTAATTTCAGTTGCTCATTGCACTGTCAATAACCTGGATATGCAGAATAAAGGAAGATTTCAAGTGAGATCTTTTTACCTTGCAAGTCATTTGTAAAAGCACACTGAACCTTAAAGTACAGTTGTATGAAATTACTTTATTTGGGGCTAAGCTTCATTTCTGCACTGTTTTGCTTTTTATTACATTTGCTGTCACCAGGGATGGACTGGGGCTCCAAATTGGCCGGGCCATTTGTGAACGCCCACGCACGTCACTGAGGGCGCGCATATGTCATGGGGGGTGCATGGACACGACACATGGAGGCGTGCCACAAGTCAGGGGGGTATGGACTACTGACACACCCCCATTTCCATGGTGGCATATGCCAGAAGTGCCAGATGGGCAGTCCGGACCTGGCTGTCACTATATATACAGTAAGTCGTCACTTTTAACACCATTTACAGTATCACCATTTCCAACATGTATACTCTTTTTATAGGATCACTATCATAGGTGTAGCTTTTGGGTATGTGCACAGTGATTTCAGAGCATATGTATCCAAAATGATCAAGAAAAGCCATGCAAAATATAATTACCTTTCAGCAGTGTCGGACTGGGGTATGAAGGACCCACCGGGGGGATGCAGTGAAAGGGGCCCATACTTAGTGGTGTGGACAGCCTACAAAGGGGGTGTGGCCAGCCTTCACAGAGGCTTGAAATGCACAATAGTCTTGTGCAGTGTAATGCAACATATCTACCATGTATAATAGAAGTGCACAGTCTGGAACCTGATTCCTAGAGGAAGGAGTGGGCCCTCAGGCAGTGGGGCCCACTGGTGGTTTCTCCTGTACCCCTGTGAGACAGTCCGACCCTGCCTTTCAGTATATTGCTGATATAACAATATCCTTACCACCACTAATCAAAATGTTTTGATTAGTAGTAAAAATATAAAATATGTTTTTGTATACCATTACATTCTATACTGTGTCTTTTGTAGCCTAATGTACTGTAATACAATATTTTTAATTGTATTTTGTTTCATGTTACTGTTTACAATATTGTTATTAACTTTATTTTTCTGTTCCTCAAAGTACATTATACTGTAGTTCTATTCTGTATTCCACTTAAATTAGAAGAATTGGAAATCTACAGTATTATATTGTTTTCTTTTTTTATTGTATTTAACGCTGTATCTCTTTTTAATTATTATATAACTCAAATTAATTTTATTATAATTTACAAAATGTAATATATCTAACATAGAAATTTGAATTAAATGAAATTAACACTTATGAAGACATACAGTAACAAATTAAAATAAGACAATTTTAAATTGAATAATGACATAAGTAATCCAATACAGTTGCATTTAATCTTTGCAAGTTATCCAACTGTAGACAGAACAAAACTAAGTTTTAAAATCACTATGTGCAGTTTCAGTTGCCAGCCAAATATTTATGACTCTTACTTTCATTTAAGGATTCTCAGATCAAGTCCTCAAGAAGCACCAAGTCAAACTTTGTGGATTTCTTTAACCCCTTCGCTGTAGAGGATGACTAGGATTTATCATCCACATACAGTATACCTTAAGATTGTGGATGATGAGTCCTACTTATTATTAACAGCAAAGTGCCCGCCTCTACCTTACCTTCTCCCCACCAGCACTAATAGTGGAAGTCCCCAGGGTAATGGAGCCAGTACCAGAGCAATGTAACACCATTAACACTTTAACTACTATCTCTCACTAATTTGATGCCTTGTGGCAGTTAGAGATGAGCGGGTTCGGTTCCTCGGAATCCGAACCCCCCCGAACTTCACCCATTTTACACGGGTCCGAGGCATACTCGGATTCTCCCGTATGGCTCGGTTAACCCGAGCGCGCCCGAACGTCATCATCCCGCTGTCGGATTCTATATAAGGAGCTGCGAGTCACCACCATTTTTCACTCATGCATTGGAAATGATAGTGAGAGGATGTGGCTGGCGTCCTCTCACTTTGTTTCAGGGGGCTGCATATCTTTATTCTGGGGACCAGCAGTATTATAGGAGGAGTACAGTGCAGAGTTTTGCTGACCAGTGACCACCAGTATTATACGTTGTCTGCCTGAAAAACGCTCCATATCTGTGCTCAGTGTGCTGCATATATCTGTGCTCACACTGCTTTATTGTGGGGACTGGGGACCAGCAGTATTATATAGGAGGAGTACAGTGCAGAGTTTTGCTGACCACCAGGATATAATATATAGCAGTACGGTACAGTAGGCCACTGCTCTACCTACCTCTGTGTTGTCAAGCATACTATCCATCCATACCTGTGGTGCATTTCAGTTTTGCACAGTTTGCTGACCACCAATATATAATATATAGCAGTACGGTACAGTAGGCCACTGCTCTACCTACCTCTGTGTCGTCAAGTATACTATCCATCCATACCTGTGGTGCATTGCAGTTGTGCGCAGTATATATAGTAGTAGACCATTGCTATTGATACTGGCATATAATTCCACACATTAAAAAATGGAGAACAAAAATGTGGAGGGTAAAATAGGGAAAGATCAAGATCCACTTCCACCTCGTGCTGAAGCTGCTGCCACTAGTCATGGCTGAGACGATGAAATGCCATCAACGTCGTCTGCCAAGGCCGATGCCCAATGTCATAGTAGAGAGCATGTATAATCCAAAAAACAAAAGTTCAGTAAAATGACCCAAAAATCAAAATTTCTGAGTCTGAGGAGAAGCGTAAACTTGCCAATATGCCATTTACGACACGGAGTGGCAAGGAACGGCTGAGGCCCTGGCCTATGTTCATGGCTAGTGGTTCAGCTTCACATGAGGATGGAAGCACTCATCCTCTCGCTAGAAAAATGAAAATACTTAAGCTGGCAAAAGCACAGCAAAGAACTGTGCGTTCTTCTAAATCACAAATCCCCAAGGAGAGTACAATTGTGTCGGCTGCGATGCCTGACCTTCCCAACACTGGACGGGAAGAGGTGGCGCCTTCCACCATTTGCACACCCCCTGCAAGTGCTGGAAGGAGCACCCGCAGTCCAGTTCCTGATAGTCAAATTGAAGATGTCACTGTTGAAGTACACCAGGATGAGGATATGGGTGTTGCTGGCGCTGAGGAGGAAATTGACAAGGAGGATTCTGAAGGTGAGGTAGTTTGTTTAAGTCAGGCATCCGGGGCAACACCTGTTGTCCGGGGGACAAATATGGCCATTGACATGCCTGGTCAAAATACAAAAAAAAATCACCTCTTCGGTGTGAAATAATTTTAACACAAATGCGGACAACAGGTGTCAAGCCGTGTGTTGCCTTTGTCAAGCTGTAATAAGTAGGGGTAAGGACGTTAACCACCTCGGAACATCCTCACTTATACGTCACCTGCAGCGCATTCATCATAAGTCAGTGACAAGTTCAAAAACTTTGAATGACAGAGGAAGCAGTCCACTGACCAGTAAATCCCTTCCTCTTGTAACCAAGCTCCTGCAAACCACACCACCAACTCCCTCAGTGTCAATTTCCTCCTTAGACAGGAAATCCAATAGTCCTGCAGGCCATGTCACTGTCAAGTCTGATGAGTCCTCTCCTGCCTGGGATTCCTCCGATGCATCCTTGAGTGTAACGCCTACTGCTGCTGGCTCTGCTGTTGTTGCTGCTGGGAGTCGATCGTCATCCCAGAGGGGAAGTCGCAGTAAGCAATTGACTGTCCAACAGTCCTTTGCGAGGAAGATGAAATATCACAGCAGTCATCCTGCTGCAAAGTGGATAACTCAGGCCTTGGCAGCCTGGGCGGTGAGAAACGTGTTTCCGGTATCCACCGTTAATTCACAGGCAACTACAGACTTGATTGAGATACTGTGTCCCCGGTACCAAATACCATCTAGGTTCCATTTCTCTAGGCAGGCGATACCGAAAATGTACACAGACGTCAGAAAAAGAGTCACCAGTGTCCTAAAAAATGCAGTTGTACCCAATGTCCACTTAACCACGGACATGTGGACAAGTGGAGCAGGGCAGACTCAGGACTATATGACTGTGACAGTCCACTGGGTAGATGTATTGCCGCCCGCAGCAAGAACAGCAGCGGCGGCACCAGTAGCAGCATCTCGCAAATGCCAACTTGTTCCTAGGCAGGCTACGCTTTGTATCACCGCTTTCCAGAAGAGGCACACAGCTGACAACTTCTTATGGAAACTGAGGAACATCATCGCAGAATGGCTTACCCCAAATGGACTCTCCTGGGGATTTGTGACATCGGACAACGCCAGCAATATTGTGCGTGCATTACATCTGGGCAAATTCCAGCACGTCCCATGTTTTGCACATACATTGAATTTGGTGGTGCAGAATTATTAAAAAAACAACAGGGGCGTGCAAGAGATGCTGTCGGTGGCCCGAAGAATTGCGGGCCACTTTCGGCATTCAGCCACCGCGTGCCGAAGACTGGATCACCAGCAAATACTCCTGAACCTGCCCTGCCATCATCTGAAGCAAGAGGTGGTAACGAGGTGGAATTCAACCCTCTATATGCTTCAGAGGATGAGGAGCAGCAAAAGGCCATTCAAGCCTATACATCTGCCTACGATATAGGCAAAGGAGGGGGAATGCACCTGACTCAAGCGCAGTGGAAAATGATTTCAACGTTGTGCAAGGTTCTGCAACCCTTTGAACTTGCCACACGTGAAGTCAGTTCAGACACTGCCAGCCTGAGTCAGGTCATTCCCCTCATCAGGCTTTTGCAGAAGAAGCTGGAGACATTGAAGGAGGAGCTAAAACAGAGCGATTCCGCTAGGCATGTGGGAATTGTGGATGGAGCCCTTAATTCGCTTAACCAGGATTCACGGGTGGTCAATCTGTTGAAATCAGAGCACTACATTTTGGCCACCATGCTTGATCCTAGATTTAAAACCTATGTTGTATCTCTCTTTCTGGCAGACACAAGTCTGCAGAGGTTCAAAGACCTGCTGGTTAGAAAATTGTCAAGTCATCGGAACGTGACCCGTCAACAGCTCCTCCTTCACATTCTCCCGCAACTGGGGGTGCGAGGAAAAGGCTAAGAATTCCGAGCCCACCCACTGGCGGTGATGCAGGGCAGTCTGGAGCGAGTGCTGACATTTGGTCCGGACTGAAGGACCTGCCAACGATTACTGACATGTCGTCTACTGTCACTGCATATGATTCTCTCACCATTGAAAGAATGGTGGAGGATTATATGAGTGACCGCATCCGAGTAGGCACGTCAGACAGTCCGTACGTATACTGGCAGGAAAAAGAGGCAATTTGGAGGCCCTTGAAGAAACTGGCTTTATTTTACCTAAGTTGCCCACCCTCCAGTGTGTACTCCGAAAGAGTGGAGAAGATGATGTTCATCAAAATGAATTATAATCAATTCCTCCGTGGAGACATTCACCAGCAATTGCCTCCAGAAAGTACATAGGGACCTGAGATGGTGGATTCCAGTGGGGACGAATTAATAATCTGTGAGGAGGGGGATGTACACAGTGAAAGGGGTGAGGAATCGGATGATGAGGAGGAGGTGGACATCTTGCCTCTGTAGAGCCAGTTTGTGCAAGGAGAGATTGATTGCTTCTTTTTTGGTGGGGGCCCAAACCAACCAGTCATTTCAGTCACAGTTGTGTGGCAGACCCTGTCGCTGAAATGATGGGTTTGTTAAAGTGTGCATGTCCTGTTTATACAACATAAGGGTGGGTGGGAGGTCCCAAGGACAATTCCATCTTGCACCTCTTTTTTCTTTAATTTTTCTTTGCATCATGTGCTGTTTGGGCACTATTTTTTTGAAGTGCCATCCTGCCTGACACTGCAGTGCCACTCCTAGATGGGCCAGGTGTTTGTGTCGGCCACTTGGGTCGCTTAGCTTAGTCACACAGCTACCTCATTGTGCCTCTTTTTTTCTTTGCATCATGTACTGTTTGGGGACTATTTTTTTAAGTGCCATCCTGTCTGACACTGCAGTGCCACTCCTAGATGGGCCAGGTGTTTGTGTTGGCCACTTGGGTTGCTTAGCTTAGTCACACAGCTACCTCATTGCGCCTCTTTTTTTCTTTGCATCATGTGCTGTTTGGGGACTATTTTTTTGAAGCGCCATCCTGTCTGACACTGCAGTGCCACTCCTAGATGGGCCAGGTGTTTGTGTCGGCCACTTGGGTCTCTTAGCTTAGTCATCCAGCGACCTCGGTGCAAATTTTAGGACTAAAAATTATATTGTGAGTTGTGAGGTGTTCAGAATAGACTGAAAATGAGTGGATATTATGGTTATTGAGGTTAATAATACTATGGGATCAAAATGACCCCCAAATTCTTTGATTTAAGCTGTTTTTGAGGGGTTTTTGTAAAAAAACACCCGAATCCAAAACACACCCGAATCCGACAAAAAATTCACTGATGACCCAGGAGTGATCAAGCCCAGGCTGAGGTCTTTTTGCCTCCCCGAACAGCCGCTGCCACTGGATGGCTGGCACTCACACAAGGTATATCCTAGCCACAGGTACTAGCAAATTGACCACAGTCCAGTGGGGCGATGTAGACTGGTAACGTAATACTGATGCGAGTATTCGGCACTTGCTCTAATCTGAGATATCTTGTTATAATCTATATAGTAGTTAAACTCTAGGGAACCAACAGGACATATACCCTAACTATAATATAACTGAGACTTACTGTATTTGCTGTATATTTCCACCTCCAAGAGTAGCTGCCACTGCTAGCACTAACGCAAGGTATCTCTTTGCCACAGGTCACAGCGTACTGACCACAGTTTGCAGTCCAGTGGGACTTTGTGAATATTGACAATGCGATACCCATGCGAGTATCTGGCATTTGCTCTAACTGATATATCTAGATATCATCCATATTACAGTGAAACCCAATGGAATTATCTGGGCATGTACCTATTAATAATAAAACTGGGGTTTACTGCATCTGTTTTACATCTTTGTGATCTGTGATTGCCCTTTCTTTTTGCTCCACAGAGAATTTGTGATTTATGCCATATAGCCTAGAGAAATTGTGTTTGATACTGTATGCATTAGGTACATTGTTACTGGTTAATAATAATCCATGTAATACAGCATGCAGTCATGCAACTTTGCAAAGTATTAACATTGCTCCTCAGATAGAGACCTCTGTGTGAAATATATATTTGGAATCATAACAATTACCATAGAGTGCACAACCTTTTAGTCAACCTTTTGTTTATTTGTCAAGCATTATTACAGTGTCCCCGTAGCTGATTTTGGCAATGATTGTGGGACAGCATGATGCTAATTTATTATCCAATCTCTAAATGGTTTACCTGAAAAGAGATCTTTTTCTAATCTGGAACTCACATGTCCATGTGGACTCTCATCTGCAAATCCATGGCTGCTACGTCTAAGAACAAGGTATTGGTTATATAGCAGGCAACCCCTGTCTAATACTGACAGCAGGTCCAAGGTAAGACTCCTAATACCATCACAAGCAAAAAGGCTACTTGACAACCTCTGACTGGTGCAAAATCACACACTTCCTCCTGTTTAAAACCCCATGCACTACAGAAAGTCTTTCCCCAACCTGGAATCCATGAAACCAGGGCACCCAATTTACAGTAGAAAGAGGGAGTCCCCACCGTACATAGGTGGAAGGGTGCTACATGGCCTATCACATGCATAATTACACCTGTAAATGAGTGGTTCCTTACAAATAAAAGAGGCCCCCTTAGCTGCTATTTTATCACCTTTGATCACCACACAATAGGTATCAAAGAAAATGTAAAATGTTTTTCAGACCCAAAAGCTCTTGCTGATTCCTGTTTAATGAGTAGCAAATACATTTTTTGAAGCTACCCAAAATCATAGAAACTGGTAGACGTTACTTAACATAGGTGTAGCTGTGTAAGGGGCACCTCCATGCTTGTTACACAGGAACAAATAAGAAGTAACACGGTGGCCTCTTATTCTTTAGTCAAAACTGCATCAAGTTTGCTATAAATAACTTTTCAATTCTACTGTAAAGGAATGTTTTATTAATAAAGGGAGTAGCTTTTTTTTCCCCTGTACACTACAAGCTTTTATCCCATTAGTGCATAGCCAGAGCTTGGCCTATGTGACTGAACGGACTTCAGGGACTAGTTGTGTTAAAACAATGATCCTCCCCTCCTACTGCAAGGCGTCTCAGACCTGCTGAGGGTCATCCCACTGTGCCTCTGTAGCTCCCAAGACCATTGCTTTTTAAGATTCTGTTGACCTCGTTTACATCCATGGACAGTTCAAAGCACAGTAAGTTGGTAGGTGTTTCAGATGCTCATTTAGTGTTACAGATCCTAAGAACACAGTGAATGTGTTTGCTGGTCAGGATAATGATGCATTGGTTTCTAGACAATCTGGTACTGGAGAATATCAACCTATTATTACTCAGGATAAATGTGCATTCTCACTTTCCAGAACTAGTAGCAATTCACCCAGGTCACCAGGGGACCTAATAAAACTCATACAGTGTTTCCAGTGCAGACAGTGATCACTGCTAACACCATTATAAAAAGCGGATTTGAGGTTGTGTGCATGAGAGGATTTGGAAGTTATGCTTTGTATGCATGATTATAGATATAAAGGATTCCAAAAATATAACGAAAATCAGGTTAAACTGATAAAGAGTTAGGAGCACCTACGCAGGCAACCGCGCTTATATTTACTGCTTGTTATTTGGATAGTCTGCAAGTATTTAAAAATATTTAGGTACATTTATTTGATTCATAAAATGTACATCGATTCTAGGGATGCTTTTTGAAACTCTTGTGTTGAGGAATTTAGTATAAACAGGAGGAAGATAGACGTTCAAGTGTGACTAATAACACAACAAATGGTTACAGTAGTAAGGAAGTTAGCTCAGGGTGGGCCAGTGTCCTGCACATTATGAAGAGAAAATT
This sequence comes from Pseudophryne corroboree, assembly GCF_028390025.1. NCBI lineage: Eukaryota > Metazoa > Chordata > Amphibia > Anura > Myobatrachidae > Pseudophryne > Pseudophryne corroboree. The sequence goes on from NC_086445.1 coordinate 430,275,532, forward strand.
ATTTACCTTCAATAGATCAAAGAATGACTTCTGCTGCTCTTGATACTACTGAACAATCTCTGGCGTTTGGCACCCTGCTGAGAAAAGTAGGAAAGGGGGCAAGATTATCAGTGGGTCAAAGAAGGTGATGTTTGCTGGAAGCATTGTTATGGTGACCTCCCTGGTTGGTGTCTCAGTGTTGGATGTGTTTTAGGGGTGTACCACTTATGGGATGGCACAAAGTCTTTGTTACGGTAAGTTTTTGTGAGCATGTTAAAAGTTTGTCTTGTGTACACAAGATATTGAGTTGTTTCTGCTTTAGTACTTTTGAATTCTAATTTATGGCTTATAATAAAGGCATTTGTTACACATATTGTAAATGGTTCACTACATGGGTGTAAGTGTCTGTCACATATGCTTGGTATAAAATAATGCATATACTACTCTTTATGACTGGAATGTATCTCAAGTTCTGGATATGGGTATTTTGTTTTTGCAAGTAACTTTTTCAATCATAAATAAAGCTCATTTAGACACCAACTCTGAATCAACTCCAGAATGTTTGAATCCCTGTATGCCTCTTACAATAATTAAGGATTTCAGTCCAATCCATCCTTGCAAGAAAAAAATGAAAGATTTGCTAATCCCTTGTTTAGTATAAAAAAAAAATCAAAGTTTAAGGTGATGATGATGATGATGATGATTGCAGACTGATGGTAGGCATCTGCAAACTGCTACCTGCTAATAGTGTTTTCTTACTAAAGTCTATAAAAACACACAGTTGTTCAGATTTTTCTCTTTGACATTCTTGTTTCCACTATTTACTTGCTCTTGTAATTTAGCATAAGTAACACTGTTCTTCCCTATCACTGCTGTACCCTAGAATGCTTATGGGTCTAGAGAAAGAATATTAAAGGCTGAGGCTGTTGTATTGTTATTTTCCTTTCAAAAAATTTTTGGGGAAATTTGGGAATTTTTATGGGAAATTCTTTGTCTCAAATTTGCAAATATTTTAAAAATTCTAATTTATGAATTATTTCCTTCATGCGTAACTGTCTTATTTAAAACATGCATTACTGAACTTTAAAATGAACTTTCAATTTAAAAAAAGTACTTTTAATTCTAGAACTATTGTTGCAAGGGTACAGTTAATAACTTCAAATTCTATTTGATTTGTCTAGCTTTGTATAAACTTTGAATCTACAATGAGTATTGTTTTGCCAACTCAGCAGTTTAAACAACACTGAGTTCCATTCTAACTCCCTGCATTTGATGGCATTGTTTGGAGGCTTTTGTATTTATTACAAAAAGTATATAAAAATGACATTAATTAATTTTACACCTATGCTGTAAAATTGCTTTTAAAAGTTTGGTGGTAGTGAATTTATGGTTTTAATAGAATAAAATCTATTGCAATAGATCAAGTGATTGACAAAAATATTTATTTGTCTGAAAAAATATGCTTAAGCAAGAGACAAGTTATAACTGTTAGAAATCATATGAGAATAACTTGACCTACCCCATTAATTGCATAAATAAAAACTTAATGTAAGAAAATAAGTTTCATTTTGTTCTAAAGTATAGTAAAATAAGAATAATCTAATAAATAATTAAAATGATGTGTTAAAATTTTCATTAGTCTGAAAGAGTAATCACTAACACAAATAACTTTTGGTCCTAATGCAATAAAGCAATGCTATAAATTATTGAAATAATTTGAGTGATATCTTCTGCAATATTTATTTGACTGAAAAATTAAGTTTGAAATGCCTTTAAAAATATATATGTTAATACAATTTGCTTTTGTAAATGACACGTTCCAAATTATTATACTGCAATATACATAGTTAAAATGTCATAGATGTTAAGCTCCACATCGTCACCAATTCATGACAAATCCAGCATTCAGGTTTGAAGTACCATACATCAGTTAAATCTGGAATTGCTTATTTAAGGGTGGGAGTCATGTTTTGTAAGTAAAGCAAAAAAGTTCAGCAACTGTGTCTGGAACAAACCATGTTGCCTTGCAAAGAGAGCAAATACTGTACATTTCTATTTTTTTCTGTGCAGGGATAATACTGGCTGCTTTTGCATGTAGTTCACAAATCTTAGACAGCTTTATTTTTACATTGCAGTTATGATTTCATTTTGTACACACCCCACCCAAATCTAAATCTCTCTGCACATTACATCTGCCCCACCTGCTTTGCAACATACTGTAATTTTGCCCAGTTACTTGCATTTTTGCTTTATTTCCATACATGAATCAAGGCCAGAATACCTTGTTATATTATAGTAATTTACCCGCTGGCAGATAACTTGTATAAATGCTTTGAGAGAGATAAAGTACCAACCAATCAGCTTCAATAATTTTACAGGCTTATTTGAAAAATTACAGCTAGGGGCTGATTGATTGGTACTTTAGCTATCTCCACTTTATCACTCTCTATGGTTTGATATAGCACTCCCTTGGTTTAGTTTTCACTATAACTGTAGTCCTCCTACTATTATTAAACCAGACTGGTTAGAGGAATGCCCTAGCTGCAAAAAAGTGAGGATGTGTAGTGTTATAGCTACAGTATGTCACATCAGGGTACTTAAATGTATCTTTAGAGCCCCAGTGTTGACCTACAGCCTCTTTAATGCTGCCCATTTGTCCCCTGCCAGTTCTAGACATTTATGCCGGCTCCAATGCTCACATGGATAGGGATTGGAGTATGCAGACTATCCTGAGCAGAAGCTGCAGACTTGATTTCCAGGCAGACTGCAGCTATCATCAACATGGTTTACTATGGACCGCATAGACGCTGCTGATGGAGTAGATGGGCTGCTATCTTGGATGCTGGATGGAGTCTACTCACAGTCTGTGAGGTAAGCCTGCTGATCCCTCTGCCTAGATACTGTCTGGACTGCCCCAGTTGACCCAATAACAGCCTTTTGGGACATTTAGACCGGCACCAAAATATTTTCATGAAATCTCATCAATTATTCTGGAGAAAACACAACAGGGACCCAAGTGACCTACTATCATACCATACTGCACATGCCCAATCCCGTCCAATCTTGGAAGCCATACGGTAAAGGGCCGAGCCAGTACCAGGGGGGAGACCACCTGGGAATAACCAGTTTAGTAGGTTGGAGCATTGGAGACACTGGTCTAACATTGACAGCAGATTCATCTTTTTATTCTATCTGTACATACTGCCAGTCTCTGGCAACCTACCCTGACACCATTCTATTTCCACCCTGAGATCAGGACCTCAGCCATGAACTGCTGATACTTTAAACTGCTGGAATGTATACAGGGTCCATGTGATCCGTGAACAGGTACAATAGAGTTTGTATGCAACCTCTTCATTTGTGACTTGGTAGTTATTAATTCAAGAACTATGTTTTTGTGGGTTTCACCTTGCACCCAATTTGGGCACTATTAGGTACAATTAACACAGATACTTACATTCTGAATTATTCTTGAATAAGCATTGTTCTTTTCTGCATAATTACCATTTACGAAAGAATAACCAGGTTTTGGACCTTAATAAATCCATCAAGTGCATAGGTGCACTGTTAGAAGTCTAATCCAGGACCACTAGTATGATACCAACATTCCCGCTATTCCTGCCGCATACTGTATATATCTATACTGATATTCATCAGTTAATTTTTTAACCTTTTTTCTTTAGGGGACTATATTTTAATCTAAACAATTAAAATGTATTTTTTATATATACACAATATTACAGACAAATATAAGTTCATTATCAATTTTTTTCCTAAGAGTGCACCAAACAAAAAGTCTTCTCTCTTCAATTTGTACTGTAAAATATTAAATAGACCATACCATAGCCCTGATAAATTACATATGTTTTGGCTCTCCTGTTCTAATTTGCTGGTGGAATTGTGATGAGGTGGGTCTTGTGTTTCATGTTTTTTGGTCCTGTCCTTTTGACAATTTTTGAATAGAGGTATTCTCCCTCGGTGACCTTATAGCATATCTATCCTGTGTCAGTACAGCCTTATCAATGATATGTGCTTGGTCATATTTGTATTGCTCAATGGTGGAAACAACCACTTTCTCCTCCTTTTTTATGTGTTTCATAAAGTTAATTTTAATTTTTTCATGGAAACTGAATCTATGCAATATTCCACCTCTGCACCCTCTCCGTTAGTGAAGTAGATGGCCTGGCAAGTCTTTGTGACCAATGGGAAAGGAGCTCAGTGGGTATATAAAGTACAGTATTTTCATCTGACCCCTTACAATTTAGCGACATGCAACAATAGATATCCCACCTAAGATATTTTAGGCTGCATACTCTAGATAGAACATAACAAGTGCTAACATGTTGATACTCTACTTGGAAATCCTCCCACTCTTTCCCTCCATCATAGACAGGTACAAAAAATGGATAAATAGGTAATGTGCATTTGCATTATTGAAAAATGTATTTTGTGCTTCTGCTTCACAGTGGGAAATAGCAATATGTTGAATGATAAAGTAAAAGCAGAAATATTAAAATTGACATCTGTAGCTTTGCTTCTATGTGAAACGGAGCGTTCCATACCAAAACTGGATTTTCTTCTACTGATAAACTACAGTATACAGGCTTTTTAACATGGATAAAAATAGTATTTCTAAATTATTAGTAAAAACTAATATTTAATACATTTAGAGCAAACAAACTGTCAATATCATTCGTAAATTATAGTTATCAGTGCTTATATAAACCATGATTAGAAAAAGAACAGATTAACCATATAGATACATGTAAATTCCTACTTACATTGCTAGCACTTTTAATAAGATAATTTAGATGTATTTCTCAAGTGTTATCTCTATGGGGGTCATTCCGAGTTGTTCGCTCGCTAGCAGGTTTTAAGCAGTCGCGCAAACGCATAATTGCCGCCCACGGGGGAGTGTATTTTTGCTTTGCAGGAGTGCGAACGCCTGTGCAGCAGTGCACCTGCAAACACATTTTGTGCAAAACTAGACCAGCCCTGTAGTTACTTATCCTGTGTGATTATTGCTGCGATGAGTGACACGCTAATGACGTCAAATACCCGCGCAGCAAATGCCTGGCCACGTCTGCGTTTTTCCAAACACTCCCAGAAAACGGTCAGTTGACACCCAGAAACTTCCACTTCCTGTCAATCTCCTTGCGTTCGGCTGTGCGATTGGAATCGTCGCTAGAACTAGGGCAAAATCACAAAGGACAACATACTTTAATGGCAGGATAGAGAGAGAGAGCAAGAACAGGAGGTTAGAAGAATAGAGGATCTGGTATAAATTAATTTTTGATTATTGATTACTTTGTGTCTATGTTTTGTATACAGTAGTTCCTTTTTGTATGTTTGCATCTCAGTTCTGATTCCCACAAGCAGTAAAACTGTCTCTGTGTAGGATTTAGTGGCGTAGAGCTTTGTGATGACATCTTAACAGAGCAATGAACCAACTGTCATAGGGGGAGACATATCAAACCATAAAGCAATATAAATGGAGAAGTTGCCCAAAGCAATTGGCTTTTGTTATTTCATAGGCTGCTCTTTATAAATAAATGCATTTATTATTTCTTATAAAGTACAGCTTATTCCATTGTGCTTTAAAATTAGAACAACAGTAATAGAACAAAACTGGATAAAAACAGACATAGAGGTAGGAAGGCCCTGCTTGAAAGCTTACAATCTACAGGGAAATAGGTATTGATAAACAAGAATAGATGTTACCTATTGCATAATGGTCCACCATATTGCAAAGGTTCTTAATAGGTTGTATGATATGGTCACCCAGCAATGTTGGCCAAGGGTCAGGAGGGTGTGAGAGCAAAGAAAGACAAAATATGTGAGGTTAGGTGTGGACTGTACAGAGGGGATGTAATTGAAAGGAAGACATTGAAGTTTATGTGGGTGGGTCCGGAATTTGATTAGCTTGTCTAAAGAGGTAAGTTTTCAAAGAATGTTTGAAGGTTTGGAGATTAGAGGTGAGTCTTATTGTACAGTATGTGGGTGGGCATTTCGCAGAGTGGGTGCAGCCTGGATAAAATCCTGTAATCTTGAGTGGGAGCAAGTAATGCGTGTGGATGAGAGACATAGATCTTGTGCAGAGCGGAGAGGTCGGGTATGGAGATATTTTGAGATGAGTGAAGAGATGTAGGTTGGTTAATAGCCTTGTATGTAAGTAAAATAACTTTATATTTAATACAGTAGAATACCGGTAACCAATGGAGGGACAGACAGAGCGGATATACAGACGATGAAGTCTAGCGAGGAAAATCAGCCTTGCAGCTGCATACATGATTGCTTGCTTTGGGCAATATCTCCACTTTATCTCTCCCTCAATGCTTTATACATCTCCCCCATAGCTTCTTAGGTTACTTCTCATATGCTTTCTCTGAAATGGCACCACAACAACTGATGGAAACAAAAAGTATTGGCAGGGCGTGTTCATGGACAATTGTGCAATACACTCTTTGGTGTGTTATTGTGGTGATCTATACTGGCCAAAAATAACAAGCCATTTTTAAAATTATTAGATGTTTGTATTTTATTACTTAGAATTTTAATATTAAACATAGCTAATCAGTTTGTGTGACCTTTTAAAACAGTTTACGCATGTGTATTATACGCATGTGCGATACATATGTAGCAATATTTTGGGATGAGTATATTGAGAATTAAAATGCACTATTTTGTACAATTTGTCAGAAGTAATTTTTTAGTACAGTCATTTTCCAATTACACCCAATTATCTCTTTGAATCAAGGTTGAAAATACATTGTATAGTATAATAAGTGATTTAACATGAAACTAATATTTTTTTAAATATATTCAATCCTTCAAAACTGCAAGTGTGTCTTAAGAAATTCTGCATCTGTTTTATACAACACATGACTACCTTCCCAATTAAAAAATTAGAGTTGCATCAAGAGGATTCATTATGATATCCGAGCAGCCAGGAGACCAATGCTGGGATCCTGACAGCCAGAATACTGGTGGTATAGTAAGTGCAGCGTGTCCCCTCACGGCTCACTGCGCTTGCCGCATTTTGGACCCGGTGGCGACATTTGTCTGACCTAGGTAGCCTCAGCATGGTTTACACCAAACTTCGTACACATATGACTTACAATCTGGAAACAAATACTGTTGAGGTAAGACACCCATAGCACCCCTAGGGGTGGGGGTGGGAAGGGGGTGACATGTAAAAATCCATAGTTTTAGGGGTTGCAGAGATGAATAGTGACACTCCCGAAGCTGTTTAATTCCAAGTTCAGACCCCATCAGCATGGGGGGTGAGAAGGGGTGAAAATTAAAATGTCCAAAAAGACCAACATTAGTGTCAATTTATGCTTACACTATAAGAATCAAACTGAAAAGTATATAGCCCAAAGGCCCATTACATAGTGACCCCTGGGGGAACAGCTCCTGCATAGACTACACCTGGTTCGGGTGATAAGACAATGACAGCAGTCGGCAGTGTGTGCAGGGCCTGGGGGTGAGGGATGGGGATGCCCTGCTGCTTCCACACTTACCCATGTCAACAGACTCTCACACAGATCCATCCAGTCCAGGCTCTCCACATTTAAAATCCTCCCTCCGCTCCGCTGCTTGCTTTACGCTAATTGATATGCAGCAGCGCGTTGCGGGTCCATCCCTAGCTACACAGCAGCAACAACGATAAATCTCATCAGGGTCAGCGCTCCCTGTGACCACCCCCCGGCACAGCTGCCTCCGCTATAACTATTACTGTTACTGTACAGGCCACTGACACGGGGGGGAGGCACGGGGGCACCGTTCCTGGGTAACGCAGATATCTCCCCACCAGTGAACCCGGTGCTGGCTGCTGTGTACGGCTTGGGAAGGGATGATCCTAGGAGGTTACCAGCAGCGGGCATCCCCTCTGTCTCTGGGCTCCTCCCTCCAGGTGCTGCTGGCTGCTGCCTTGCTGGGGGATGGGTGGTCTTAGTTTACCAGGAAGTCCTTAAAAATTAAACTTATATGCATGGAAATACTTGAAATTCCATAGCAAAGCATGGGTAGTCAGCTAGTATATATGTAATAGTACCTCTTACTCTTTTTTTACAACAAACAAAATTATATGATACTTTTGAACAACATTTTTTTTGCAGATGGTATGAAATGGAAATAAAGTAAAATTTCTGCAAAATATATTATATCACATTGTTTTCATCTTATGTTAGGAGAGATAATGCCCCTAAAAATATCTAAAATATGCTATATAAAATTAAGAAGGAAATTATATGGGGAAGTTGTAAAGTTGAACGTCTTGCGTCAAAAGTGCAGACGCAACATGTATTTAAAAAGGAAGCATTTTGTGTTGCTTACACAGCTTGATACAAAGTATTTAAATTACACTTTCGCATTTAGAAGATTAACAAAACTGTTAGTATATTTTATTCAATCAAATGAATTATACTATACACATTTACTTGATAAGTCACCCATATGTTTTATTTATTACACAAACTAGAACCAATAAACCTAGAAATAATGACACAGACAACTGTATAAATTGGAAAAAATGGAGGTCACAGCCAGATTTATTAAATTCGAATCAGAATTGAAAATATTATTCACCGGTGGCGAAAAAGCAGTGTCAACTCGGCCATGGCTTAAAACTTTAATCTTTAAACAAATGGGGGGGAGTTTCCACCCCTTGCGCAATCCGTCCTGGGTAGAACCATCTCCCCTTAATTAGCACAGTGCTGGTCCCTCCATAAGATGGTGACCTGGTCCTCCCCTGAGGTAGTGACCGACTCGCCTTTTCTCAAAGGGGAAATGCTAGCCAAGCTCTGCTGCGCTAAATTAAGCCACCGAATAGCACTGCTCCCGCCAAATTCGGAGGCTTTAAACACCTCAATAAGGCTGTGACAGATAACTCCAAACCGCTCTAAGATAAATGCACTCCATCCAACCTATAAAAATCTTCCTTCTCGTAACGCAAATCTGGATGTTTAACAACTTTTCCTCCTAAACTAATGACATATCTGGAGGTTGCGGCATTGAGTTTCCTTCTTACTTTATCTAAAGCCAGTCCCCCTTGGGTGCCCCTCCAAAATCTACTTGGAACCACTTCAAACCATACCACCTTAACTAAAGGCCAATGTTCCGTGATTATCTGAAAATCCTTTTTTATGGCGTTAATAAGTTCTATACCTTTACAAGTACCTAAATCATTACCTCCTAAATATATCAACAAACAATCAGGGGCACCCCACTTTTCTTCAAGTTCCCAGAGCACACTCAATAGGTTACTCCATCTCATTCCCCTTAAACCTATCCACCTCACTTCAAAGGGAAACGACTTGGACATCTTATGCCTACTGGCCCAATAAACATATGAATGACCTACAATCCACACCCGGCTTGATAATGACAAAAAACTTGTAGAAAATTTTAATCAATATTATTTAATATTTAACAAAAATACCAGAGGAAAAGAGGGAAGGGAAAGAACTTAGTTGTTTAGGTGACCCAAATGGAGGTGAACAACACCAAACCTCAAAAATTTTGTGAGGAAAAAGGTGAAAAGAACTCCAATCCCCCTTTAAAGGCGGGTGGCTTATGGCCCTGGGATTCCCAAACAACAAACTCGCAGGATGCGTATTATTAATGCAACTTATTGCTCCTAATATATCCCTTATAAGCATCCGACTTCCACCGCCCTAACCTTTTAATATCTTCGCTGGAAGAACCTGTCGATGCCGCGCAAGTCGCTGCACCTATACTAAAAGAATGGGTACCATAACTCTCCAGCGGAAAGTCCAAAGCTATCAGAACATTTATTGAAAACACTTGTAAATTGAAATTTAGATAAAGGATTAAGATCCTCATGAACCAACCACTGCTCTCCCCCTTTCGGACGAGTCCGGCCATAAGCCTCTGCTAGACTTACTGGGCAAATGCTCGGCTCCATATGCATAGGAACAGAAATCCATTTACCTCTCCCTAGTTGATCCATTTTGGAAAGGTGTATTTTATATACCTGAATATACCTGAATCTACTGAATTTTCTATTTTTCCCACTAACTCACCTAAACTTAAAGCTCCGAAAAAAGCTATAGCAAATGCCAAACTAAAAAGGGCCACCTCAAATTCCCCTAATGCAATACCAGAAACAGCGATAATTAAATCCTTCAATAACTCGATGTCGATTGGTCTATGCGCATCACTTACACCTGCTTGCTCCTTAGCCCAACCCCTCACAGCCTTTGATAAAATAAAAGATTAAGTTGGATCTGACAACCCTTCCAAACGCGAAAAATATGAAATTCCTGCTAAGGCACCCAACAAAGCTGCTTTAGAACATCCCCTCTCATGCCATAACCATACAAATTCCAAAATAGCATTGTGCATACTCTTACTCCAGAATTCAAGTACGCCTGCCCATCATTCCAAGCTGCGGAATACGATCTCAAAGTTCCCGGGGCCAATGCTTTCAATGCTAAAGCTTTCATACTGGATTGATGATCTGCCATACAAAATCAGGACATGATAAACATTCCACTTTAGCCACTGGGGCTAATGCTCTAAATCTATCCCCCTGAAAACGAGACAAAGCATCTGCTATCTCATTCTCAACTCCCGGGACATGCCTAGCATTCAAATCTATATTCAACTGCAAACACCTAAAGGTCAAATGCCTTAATAACTTCAAAGCATGCAAACACGAAGATTTTTGATTATTGATCGCTTGAACCACCCGTAAATTATCACACCAGAATAAAATCCTCTGACTCCTAAGCCCCATATATCAACCGCAACAATAATTGGAAAAGGCTCAAGCAAAAGCATACTATCAGTAAGCTTCCTTGTGCTCCACTCTTCAGACCAAGCTTCGGCACACCATTCTCCTTCAAAATACGCGCCGAAACCTAACGACCCTGATGCATCCGTGAAAAATTGCAGCTCACGATTACTCACTTTTTCGTGCAACCAAACGCGTACACCAATGAGCTCACTCAAAAATTTCAACCAAACCTTACAATCCTCTTTCAAATCTAGTGAAATCCGAATAAAATGGTGAGATTTCTTAATCCCTGCTGTGGGTCTTTCCAACCTACGATTAAGAATCCTACCCATCGGAATGACCCTGCATGAAAAATTCAATAAACCAAGTAGTGTCTGTACTTGCTTCAACATCATCTTCTTAGCTGAAATAACATTTTCTAACAAACTCCTTAAACGATTTATTTTTTCCGCTGGTAATCTACAAAGGCCTGCCTCAGTATCGATTTCTATGCCCATATAAGACAGACGGGCCACCGGCCCCTCCGTTTTATCTTTAGCTATCGGTACTCTCATAACTGAAAAAAGTGCCTGAACCGAAAAAAGTAATTCCTGGCATACTGAGCTACCCGCAGGACCTGCCAACAAGAAATCATCCAAATAATGGGCGACTCCCAACTGACCGGTGCCTGCCTGCACACACCATTGCAGAAATGAACTAAAACATTCAAAATAAGAACACAAAACTGAACAACCCATAGGAAAACACTATCTATAAAGAATTTACCATCCAACTTGAAACCAATATACGTAAACAAATCAGGATGCAGTGGCAACAGAATAAAAGCTAATTCTATATCTACTTTCGCTAACAGCGCACCCGAACCAAAACCTTTAACCATAGCCACAGCTTCTTCAAAAAAGACTGATATTTATCGCTACACAAAGAAGGGTCAAGAGCCTCATTTATTGAGCCCCCTTCCGGGTAGGAAAGGTGCTGAATAATCCTAAACTTTCCTGGCTCCTTCTTTGGAACTACACCCAATGGTGAAATGCAAAACTCAGCCAGAGGTGGACTTTCGCAAGGGCCACACATACGCCCTAAAGCAACTTTCGCTGCAATCTTCACTCTTACGATCTCTGGAAAATCTCTAGCTGATTTTAGGTTTCTTCTAGCTAAAACTATAACTGGCCTAACTACAGGTAGATTGAAACTGAATTTAAAACCTTGTAATAAAAATGCCACCTCCTGTCTAAAGAGGATAGCGGCCCAACCACCGTTCTAAAACTTCTAAAATCACTGGTGACTCTGCCTTATTTTGGGACGGTTCTCTGTTCACCTCTACCCGCTGACTGAACTGGTGGTCTGTTGCAGTCCTTTGCTGAGTGATTTCCACCACACAGCATACAGACGTGCCTATATCGACACAATGTTTCTATATTACATTGTGCGTTATTAAATGCGCAACATTTCCCTCTTCCTGCCATGTTAAAACCTGGTCTGACCTGAAAGGGCTGCCTTCGACCCACCTGTTCAGTTAAAGGCCTATTGCTTTGAGCCACTTCCAACCATACCTCTACATCTTTATGGGTTTTAAACTCAAATTTTTTTGGCCATCCTGCTTTTTCCTAAATAACTCGTCATACTGCCTCCAAACATTGTGCCTCCCCGTCAGATACATATTATGTATCAGATGAAAATACTTCAGAACATTCATAAATTCTAATGGACGAGACTCCATATAGCAGGCCGCAAATATATACATTCCCGCAAGCCAGTTAGGATAACTCCTTCTTGCTTCCTCGGCAGCAGGCCCCCCAGCCTTTGCTGTATCTAACGCTTTTTTGGCATCATGCGTAATCGCAAACATGTCTACAAATCGGCCTTTCTTTATCCTTTTCCTAACCTTAGATCTAACTCCTCTAAGTATTGCTGTATTCGCACAATGTACGTTATCCCCAGTTGCATCAGGAGCCGAGCTGCATCGCTACGCTACGCCCTCCCTTTGAACTTTTACGTTTCCCTCTAAGGTGCTGAACAAATGTCTGCATAAATTTACATGGATTCTCCAGCGAACTAGACGTATCAGATGATTCGTCAGAATGAGAAAGAATTGCGCTAAACTGAATTTCTACATTTTTCTCACTAGTTCCAGATGTAGAAGGACCCGCGTCCATTTCTCCTGCGACTTCTTGTCCCGCATTGTGCGACGCGCCCGTCACAGCTTGAACTGAATCAAGTGAAATCCTTCCTACTCCAGACGTGTCCAACGAAGCTGCACTGTATGTCAAAACCTGCGGACTCAATGAAACAGCGTTACTTCCTGCCTGACCGGCCCTTCTGACCCGCCAGTTACCACCGATGGCGCGCATACATGAGATTGCACGCGTGTAATATTCTCCTCCGACTTCTGTGGTGACGGAGGTCTGGCCGTTGGAGAAAATTGTGGCAAGGGTGGCATCCCTAACTGATGAGCGCCCATTAATTTATTAGACGCAGGCTGCAACCAATGTGCATATTGATTGCTTGCCTGCGGGGGGGGCTGAAAATTGCATAAATTGAGGTACAGTATATGACTGATACAACGGACCTAAATGAAGAAACTGACCTAAATGAGGGTTAATCAAATTCTGCTGCCCGGCCAAAGGCAGATGCATTACACTTTGTTGAGCCCCCTGGCTGAAATATGGGGACCATGACACGCTCGGGGGCTGAAAGCCCACACCTGCCTGGGATAAAAATTGAGAGGAAGGAGGGGGAGGGGGGGATCCTAAGTAATCCCCCTGCCAAGTGTGAACCTGCCACTGCAGGCCCTGGAGAATTATAATTATCCCCTATCATCCCTACCTCACTCACATTTATATCTACAGCTCCTGCTATGGGAGAGGCTAATACACTGCCTCTCCCTTGGAGCTCTGCTACTGCACTACTGCTCCTTGCAGCCGTGCTCCCCCCCAGCTTCTAAAGCTGTGGGAGGGGGGCTAATGGCTGCTGTGCCTGCTGAAATGGCAACAGGGCGGGGCTGTCTGCAGTGGGGGCCGTTGCACCGGACCTGCTGCTTATATTAAATTGCGGCCGGCGGAATGTGCTCGCAGGGCTGGCCGTCGCGCCCGACAGCCAGGCCCGCAGCACTGAAGGAGAGGGAGAGGGAGGCGGGTGACCGCTTACAGCCGCTTCAGGCGGCACCGAGCGGGAGCCGGAGACCGCATGACCGGCTCCCCTCACAGAGTACCGCCGCGCTCCCCTCACCGCCGGAGAGGCAGCGGCTGCAGAGAGATTCTTAGCCGCCTTCTCAACCTAACGGCAGGGAGGGGGGGGCGCCGCTGCGGGGATGAGGCATATCAAAAGCTTGTTAGGCTGCACTTAGAATGTTGCCCAGCTAATGCCCAGCGCAAACAATAAGCAGAAAACTTTTACAAAATTAATATAATTAAATAATGAAATTAAATAACAAAACAGCAGCTAATGTACAATTTATGTATATTAAAATTAAAACAGAGAATAAAATACAAAGCCTGAAATTATATAAAGTAATACTAATAGCCCTGCAGAGTGATACCAGAATAATTTACCAGCCCTGGGATCACAAAATGGCAAGAGGAATTAGATTACCTCAGCCCTCACTTAAATAAACTAATATAACCCGCCTACCTAAACCCTTCTCATTGGATAACTTATTTGATTGACAAACGTCAATGACCAATCAACTAATATCAACACAAAAACCAGATCTATCTAGCTTAGTTACATAAACAAACAGGGTGCTTATATTCACTCTATCCTATGAAGTCTTTTGTTCCTTTTTACAGTTACTGTGTTCAGAGAACAGTAGCATGTTGTTTACAAGCTTAAATAAATTGTCATTGTAGTGTAATTATAAGAACCGATGTTTAAGAAACCCCAGATCTCTGTATGATGCTTCAGAAATTACATATTTTTAGCTTGCCATGTTATATAACACAGTTAAGTTTAACTCACTTAAATGCAAGCACAGTTCTACGTATATGTATCTCTATACTTTAACACAGTATGTCTAAAAGAAACAAACTTAGCAGATAAATTAAAAGTTAAAATAAAATACAATACCTAGTGCTGTGGCTGATTATAATAAATACATACCATATTTCAACAAATTAATAGAACATTTTAATTCAATTTTAATTGAAATTACTGGAAATAAATGTATGGTCATACTAAAAATCTGATTTGATTTGTAGATCATCAGGTGCAGTATAGCTCTAATGATTCCAAGGCTATCAATAGTAATGGTAAACAACACATGTCATGCTACTCATCATTTCCAGATACAAGGGTGGAAGCACATAATTAGGATAAAACATAGGTAAATTAAAGTGCATTCACTTTATATTAAATATTGCTAATGTGCCAATACTGAATTCAGAAGTTTTGCTTCAGCATCCATAGTAGGATTGTAATTCAAAGGAGTCACCAACAAATGAGCTACATTTTTAAATTCTTCACAGGAGATCTTGGAGGACAGTGAGTAAAGAACAACATATTCCAATTAAAGATGAGCGGGTTTGGTTCCTCGGGATCCAAACACCCCTGAACTTCACCTATTTTATACGGTTCCGAGGCAGCCTCGGATCTTCCCGCCTTGCTCGGTTAACCAGAACGCGCCCAAACGTCATCATCCCGCTGTCAGATTCTCGCGAGATTCGTATTCTATATAAGGAGCCGCGTGTCTCCGCCATTTTCACTCGTGCTTTGGAGATTGAACGGAGAGGACGTGGCAGCGTTCTCTCCCTGAAAAGCTCCGTAATCTTTGCTCAGTGTGCTGCAAATATCTGTGCTCAGTGTGCTGCAAATAATCTGTGCTCAGTGTGCTGCAAATATCTGATCAGTGTGCTGCATTGTGGGGACTGGGGACCACCAGTATATAATATATACTTTTCTATAGCTTCTATACTGCTTGTCAGGACACACATGGGTCACAGTTACACAGCTCTGTACTGATATATACAGTAATATATATATACTTTCTATAGCTTCTATACTGCTTGTCAGGACACACATGGGTCACAGTTACACCGCTCTGTACTACTACTGATATACAGTAATATATATACTTTTCTATAGCTTCTATACTGCTTGTCAGGACACACATGTGTCACAGTTACACTGCTCTGTACTACTACTGATATACAATCATATATATACTTTTCTATAGCTTCTATACTACTTGTCAGGACACATGTGTCACAGTTACACCACTCTGTACTGATATATAGTAATATTATATATACTTTTCTATAGCTTCTATACTGCTTGTCAGGACACACATGTGTCACAGTTACACCGCTCTGTACTACTACTGATATACAGTAATATATATACTTTTCTATAGCTTCTATACTGCTTGTCAAGACACATGGGTCACAGTTACACTGCTCTGTCTGTACTGATATATACAATAATATATATACTTTTCTTTTCTTATTTTCTATAGCTTCTATACTGCTTGTCAGGACACATGTGTCACAGTTACACCGCTCTGTCTGTACTGATATATGATATATACAATAATATATATACTTTTCTATAGCTTCTAGTATTACAGTGCAGCATTTTGGTGACTAACAGTATATAGTTGTACAGTAGGCCATTGCTGTATCTTGCAGCTCTGTGTCAATGCAAGTATCCATCCATTCCATTTTCTTCCAGTGATTTGGACCAATAATACCATTGATTAGAATGAATAATTCCAGTGATATTGTCATTTTCTTCCATTGATTTGGACCAATAATACCATTGATTAGAACGAATAATTCCAGTGATTTTGTCATTTTCTTCCAGTGATTTAGATCAATAATACCAGTGATTAGAATGAATAATTCCAGTGATTTTGTCATTTTCTTCCAGTGATTTGGACCAATAATACCATTGATTAGAATTAATAATTCCTGTGATATTGAGGTATTTGTGTCGCTTAGCTTAGCCATCCAGCGACCACAGTGCACCTCTTTTTCTCTTTTCTTTGCATCTTGTGCTGTTTGGGGCCAATTTTTTTAAGTGCCATCCTATCTGACACTGCAGTGCCATTCCTGTTGGGTCACTTTGGCCAGGTGTTTGTGTCGGCCACTTGGGTCACTTTGCTTAGTCATCCAGCGACCTCAGTGCAAATTTAGGACTAAAAATAGTATTGTGAGGTGTGAGGTGTTCAGAATAGACTTGAAATGAGTGGAAATTGTGGTTATTGAGGTTAATAATACTATAGGATCAAAATTACAGCCACATTCTATGATTTAAGCTGTTTTTGAGGTTTTTTTTTAAAAAAACACCCGAATCCAAAACACACCTGCATCTGACAAAAAAATTTCAGGGAGGTTTTGCCAAAACGCGTCTGAATCCAAAACACGGCCGCAGAACCGAATCCAAAACCAAAACACAAAACCCGAAAAATGTCCGGTGCACATCTCTAATTTCCAATATAGATTTTCAAGGGAATATGGGAGCTAATAATTATTATTATTATTAATTATTATTATTAATATTATTACTACTACTACTACTACTACTACTACTACTACTACTACTACTATCATCATCATCATTATTGTCTTTTAAATGTAAAACAGAAATTGATTAACAAAGAATGGATGTTCAGTATTTAGTAAGATGAAATAATCTAAATCAAGTCCAATGTTAAAATATATCACTGACTGCTGATGGTATCTTAACCAACAATGATTAGCAAGTAATCCTAGTATTCAGTGGTGTTAAGCAGTAATGGAAGCTTGTACTTCACTTTATCTAACTAGAGTATCCACCATTGACCAACTACACACTCGGCAGGTATAAATACTAGATACACACTGCATAATAAATATGTCACTATGTAAGATATGATATTATTAGCATTTTAACATAATAGTTTGGACAATTTTACTACTAGGTGAATGATTAAATTGCCAACTGATGGACATTGAAATATGTAAATACTAGGGAAAAAGGGGATTGGGTCAATGAGTACAGGACTACCTGATAGAGATATCTGTGACATAGGACGTCATGATTAAGTGCGCTAGCCGCACAAAATGCATTGGAGACCACAGGAGTGGAAGTGCTGACACCAGAACACATCATCACACCCGTTTGCCGCTTGCCGCCCGCCGGAGTGACGTCATCAGTCTGGTTGCAGCGGCCGCTCCATGTGTAGTGGGAGTGTTGAAACACCAGCTAGCCCTGCAGGCTGCATCTACATCGGACTCACCAACAGACCCCAATTAGAGGTAGGGAAAGGAAGGGCAATTAACAGACTGTACAAAATCTGGAGCATACCACCCATACAAATTCCATAAAGGAGTGTAAACATCTTAACTAACCAAAAATTTTTTTTACAGTTGCCACGGTACACACACATATTTATATTTATGTTTACTTTACATCCTATTACATCACTTATTTTTTTTTTTAACTCTCTAGCGCTCATTCTTCTACCTTATTTCCCGGGGTACTCTGCATTACAACACCTGCTGCTCATTCTACCTGCACTGGTACAGTAGAATCTATTTCCACTGCCACATTATTTTATTTATGTCATTTGTTTGTAAAATAAATTCTGATAATATTTTACAACAATAGTCAAACATATGGTGAACTTTAATTGATATCCAGCCTTTCCATAAGGTTTATCATATCCTTATGACCTTTTTGTAAACAAGGATCAGCGCCTATAGGGAGAATCCACCTTTTCTTTTAAATCCATAATGTATTTCCTATTCCCCTAGCATTATCTAAGGCCCTTGTGTCTTTAATTGTGCTGACAATATTGCTATTGTACATCAGTAATATTTTTAATGTATGACCTTAATTTCCTAAACAGTGTAGCCTTAGGTCAAGTGACCTTCAAATCTGTTTTATGCTACCACCCTATTTAATTACTGACTCATACCAAATTATATAAAGTATGCATAAACATAAATTATTATTATAGAATAATTAATTAAAACAAAGGTGAAAAATGATTAGTCTAAAATTATAAAACACAAGGTCATTCAACTGACAGTAATTAATGAAGACACAAGATAACCTGCTTTGTTTTTAATAAATACCCATATATTCTGCATAGAAAATGGTGTGGACTGTCTTTTTCTTATAAACATATATGAATCATAGTACAAATGGATTAGCAAGTGCCTGAATATCATTACTAATGAAGCAGAATATAGTATGTACCATGAATAATTTGCTAAACTGCATCTATTATTTAATTTAGAATACATTACATCATATATTGCATCCACTCTTGTGTCTGTTGCCAGGGTTGCTGCCACAATAATATGTATATGCTAGTTTCACAGTATCAGCTGTTTCCCTGATATAGTAGCCTGCATCTGCATCATGTGTTAGGAATGAGATGCCCACATAATACCGTCAGTTATTCTTTAGATGCCACCACTGGTGCACTAAAGTATTTCTCACACCATCAAAACTCGCACCGCCCTGTGGCAGGTGCAAATTCACAATCTGACTCTGGCTGCACATGGCTGTGGCTGTGCATCTGAGAATGCTCTCAACACTCCCATAGCATGCCCATGCGACTGACCATTTGTAAGTTTACTTCTAGTCACCTCCCAGTCACAGCCCATCACTATTCTGCCCTCATTTCTGATACCATCTGACCTGATTGCAACAACATCTTTGTATGTACTGTACATTCTGTTTCACGCATATCCTTTAGGGGTTTTCAGAAAGTTTCAGGCATGCAAAGTTGATAAAAATTGCTCTACTATGTAAAACTAGGCATTGCATGCAGATTGCGTGTGACTTGGAATCAGGACCAATAGTTTTTTTTTGCCATCTACCTGATTTTGCACTACAGATGTAGCCACGCTCATCTAGCCGCCACGTTGGAGCAACAAGTGTGACTGCAACTAGGATGTGGAATTCATTGGTGGTGTACCTTGGCACAGTTCAGCATACACCTTTGTATGCATGACTAGACGTGGTGTGTGTGCACATGCAGTCATGCCGCATGCTGGATGAGCTTGGCTAAACCTGCACATAGTGTAGTAGAAAATATTTTAAGATATTTCTAAGTTCCTTTTTTAGTTTGTCACCACTCTGTGGATGAGTACTAAAGCTTTACACCTTTTGCTGCAGAAAGTTTTCTAAACCCGTGCTCAGGCCACATTTCAAGATCAGCATTTATCACATTCCAATATCGAAATTACAGTTTTTTTATGCAATACCTACATGACTTATACCTTGTTTTTTTTTAAAGAAAACTTTGTATTTTCACAAAATAATAGATATTTTTCCGTATTCTAGCACATCAAATAATAGCAGAAAAGTGTTTGTTTTTCCTTATTGAGATTTCAAGAAAACGAACCAAAAGCATACTGTACATGTTTTTTTGTTTTTTTTACAAAAACACAACAAAGAAATATTTGGGGTTCTTTTTTTCAACATGAATCCACCTTTCCAACACAGCAATAAGCAAATTAATACTGTATGTGAGGTTTACAAAACAAAACAAAATAAAAAAATAAAATCTGCCCTTGAAAATATTAATGCTTTTTTTTGGGGCAACATTTTTCTGTCTCAATTTAAACACTTACTATATATAGGAATAATATGGCAGCATAACATTTTTTTAGCCTTACTGTATTTTAAATAGACAACCTCAACTTCTAATTCTACTGTTCCAATATTATTTAGTGATGACCATGCTGATCACCAGAACAAATTTCTACACAGGCCAAATTTTTTTTAAAGAGGGTAATGAAAGTCCCTACAATTTTTTATAAGTACATTACCATCAGTACACACTTCATGGATTTACTGGTGGCTGTTGGCATGCAATCCTTTGGACTGGTTGTACAGTATGTACACAAAAGCGAATGTTCTGAGACAATGAAAAGCCCAATACTTCAGAAGTGGGGTGGTTTATTTAGTAGCAAAGTGTATATACAGCCATAATCACAGTTATGCATACACAGAATTGTTGCTTGGAGCGGAGCATACAGGTCACCAGCTGGTAACTGTATGTGGGGTGAGTTGTAGAAGCATCTCTTAAAGGTTGGATCAGTAGCAATCGTAGGTTCTTTGAGGATCTACTGTAAGTGAAAGAAGTGCATCTCTCACTCTGGCACTCTAACACAGTGACAAGATAGTGCCACATATGCGCAGAACTACAGACAGCAGCCATCTTGGTAAGGGATTGAAGCCATTCTGGAGGAAAAAAATATTGAGAATATGCAGTAATGCTCTCCACCTTCAAAATGTATCCCTGATCACAGCAGATTGCGAGTCCCACGTCTCATATCAAAGAGAAATAACAAGGAATCAGTTATAGGATGGGTACACTTGATAATAATAATAATAATAATAATTTTATTTATAAAGTGCTCAACAGTACTCAAAGTGCTTTACAGACATCAAAAACAATGCACATAATACAGAAGATTAATACAGTAATAGACAAGCCACACAGACATAAAAATGAAAACTTAGAGAGCAAAGTAAGCATAATGCAGGATTGGTGTAGGCCAGAGGTTCTCAAACTCGGTCCTCGGGGGCACACACAGTGCATGTTTTGCAGGTCTCCTCACAGAATCGCAAGTGAAATAATTAGCTCCACCTGTGGACCTTTTAAAATGTGTCAGTGAGTAATTAATACACCTGTGCACCTGCTGGGCTACCTGCAAAACATGCACTGTGTGTGCCCCCGAGCACCGAGTTTGAGAACCTCTGGTGTAGGCATTTTGGGTAATAACTTTCAAGGATTGTGTATTGCACCCTCATAGGGTACCAGGTAAGGCAGCCATCTAGGGCACACTGCGTAGGATTAAACTGGGTGGAATAGTCTACCCCTAGAAGAGATTACACAAAATTGGGTATTTGCAGCATCCTAACACTTAGAGTAGGACCCCAACAAAACCGTCAGGTCCATGTATTTTTCATCCCATCTACAAGCCTACCAAATGAGGCAGCCATGTTGGGCGCACTACGTAGGTTACACTGTGGGAGGTGAGCCATACAAGGGCCAAATGCATGTATGGGAAAACTGACACATGTATAGATCCACATGAAGTACACCCTGCCCACGGAGGAACCATCCAAGGCAAACATCTGGGGTGCACTGCATAGGTTGCTGCTGGCAGGGTGTGCAAACAGTGGAGGTACACATTACAGGAATAGCACACAGTGGGGTGGAAGTACGCTGTAAGAAAAAAATGTAAGGAAAAAAAGGTAAGAACACATTTGCAGGAACCAACGAATGGAGGAAAACTGTAATAACATTATTTTGATAAAATTATAAATGTATTACCTGTGTTTTCAGACCCGAGTAACAAGTGACATCAATAACTTCTACAGAGCTTACCTGGGTTAAGTGGAAAAAGATATGACCTGGGAATAACCCGCGTCGAAGTGCAGTGGAAACAGTGGGGCTGACATGGGTTGTAGCTGGGTTAAACATCCTCAGGTGGAAAAGGGGTATTAGTAAATAGACCCCTTAGTAAATAGACCTTGCTTTCTCACACAGTTTGAGAGGCCCCTACTCTATAATCCTTTAAAAACAGACTCAAGACTTTCCTGTTTACTCACGCATTTCATTAATGTCCCTTTAGTTCCTTAAATAATTTAATTGTGTGCAACTGTAATCAGAAGTATAAAAAAGACCAAATACTGTATTCTCTTATAACTGTATATTACATTGCATTTTACTTTTGCCTATAAAATTGAATTAATATGAGCTGTCTAACAAATAAACCACAGTCACAGTCTAGCTCCAATGCAGTCAATGCAACTTTCAGGGACATTTTCTTTATTTTTAGGGAGGTGGGGGTGGTGGGGGTTAGACTACTGGAAGTGCTTTCCTCCAGAAAACATTTTTTAATTGTATGGTTTGTACATAGGGCCTGATTAAGAGATGTTCACTAATTGCACAGTCGCTGCATCTCTGTGGAAATAAGCAATGCCACAGGAGGTGTCTTTAGAATAATAGATGACCATGGTTTGTGTCTCTGAACCACTGCTGTGTCCACATATGCAGCACTGGATCATTGGC
Organism: Pseudophryne corroboree; assembly: GCF_028390025.1. Taxonomy (NCBI): domain Eukaryota; kingdom Metazoa; phylum Chordata; class Amphibia; order Anura; family Myobatrachidae; genus Pseudophryne; species Pseudophryne corroboree. The sequence continues at coordinate 430,298,289 of NC_086445.1, forward strand.
ATGAACCTTGGTCATCTGAATAACCCTCATGTTACTCAGGCCGTCCAGCAAAATCATTCTGCCCAGGGCCATTGGCTTTATCACATACAGAAAATGTAGCTAACAAGCCCCCATATTCTGGAAATTTCACCAATACTATTGCCAAATGCCAGCAGCATGTCAATCATGATGTGGCTTTTGGGGCATTGCTAGCAATGTTGTAGGACATGATATGCACATGCAGAGTGCAGCTCCTGCACATATGCAGGTGTGAAAACATCAGAGATTTACATAACTATCAAATTTAATTACATCTCTGAATAAGGCCCTATGCCACTAATTATTTTAAACATCATCAGTCTGACACTACATTTCTATCATATGTAACTATATACAAGTGTGCTGATTTTCAATACAAAATTGGTGCAGATGGGCATTTTTGTATACTGTACATGAACATGAACATGAAAATGTTCTAAGGGACTTAAATATTATGTAATTGCACATTGTTTACTATTTACTGCATTTCCCTCTTTGCTTTATTTTTCTATATTTTTTGGGAAACAATACAATTTGTATGTATTTTTTATTTTGGGATCTGGTAAGGATCCCAGCCGTGGGATCCTGGCACTCAGGACACCGATGCCAGAATCCTGGCACTTTTCGAAAAGCCAACACCGGCATCTCGAATAGCCTCACCATCCCAGCTCCTGAATCCCGACAGCTGGAATGCCGAATAAGGAGACATTGGCCCACTGCAGATGTAAGCTGTGGGGGAAGGGGAAGGAGGTTAGGTTAAGGCTGCGAGGGGAGGGTTAGGGTTAGGAAGTGCCCCAAGAAGGATAAGGTTATGCTGCGGGTAGGGAGAGTTAGAGTTAGGCAGCCCACAAGGAGGGTTAGGTTTAGGCTGCAGGGGGAGGGTTAGGTTAAGGCTGCTGGGAGGGTTAGGGTTAGGCTGTAGGGGGGTAGGTTTAGGCTGCAGGAAGGGTGGGTTGGTTTAAGGGGGACAGGGGGGAAGGTAAGTATACTTACCTTAGTATCCCCTGTTGGGATTCTGAACATCGGAATGCCACGTTCGGTATTCTGACTGTCAGCATCCCAACTGCTGGCAAAACAAACCCAACCTTTTATTTTATTTTAATTATTTTACTGCTTTGCATATGATGTTTAATGTTAGTTTATTTTGTTTTAATAGTTTATTTAGTTTAACTGGTGTCTTGACTTTTTTCCTCTCTCCTGGCATGTGTTTTCTGGCCACTTATACGGTAAGCTGTTCCTAAGTTTATACTGTGTACATCTGATTAATATGTCAATTATTAATAACATTTTTATAAGAATATTGTACTGTTATTGTGCTAATTACATACCTTTTATGTTTCCAAAATACAATGAAAAACAAAATGTCTATGGTTCCATGCTTCACCAACTGTAATTGTGAGCCACTCTGATAAGCTTCTACAAGTACAATTTCAGGTACATGAACTGATTATACAGTATGCAATGTGCTCATTGTCTTTATCCTAATGCTTTAGTTTTTGTGTTAAATGAAATTCTAATACCTTTCCAGAACAACAATGCGTGTTATAATTGTAAACAATATTTTAGAAAGAATGTTGATCTTTTTAATGCACAAGTACTGTACATGTAGTTGTTTTGTTTTGCTTTTTGTTTCTTTCACACAAAAACCTTTATTCAAAATAATTATAAAAATATTTCTATTTTTGACTGGTTCACTAATACACTAATTATGCAATTCTGTGTTTATTTTTGTACAGTTGACATGATGTTGTAACTATATATATAGACATACTTTAATATCCACAATACTACCAGCTCCAGCTGATTTATGTATTTACTTTTATTGTAATAGTGTCTATAATGATGCAATTATAAATAGATTATACATGTACAGTACAATGAGAATTTTATACTATACCATGTGTTCCTTCTCTTCTTTCTGCCACTGGTTAGCCCAGTGATATAGGATGTCAGTGCATACATCTTGCTGGTAATGGAATACCACTGGTGCTAGGGTATTCAGCGCCCCCCTGCAAACTATAAATTTGCGCCCTCCCATAATTTACAAAGGGACAGCGAGCATTTAAAAAGGTGTATGGTCTCACAAGGAAGGGTTGTGGCCACACAATAATTCCCCCATTTCAAATTATGCCACAGAGTAGCACAATTTTATACACATTACTTCACAAGTAGTAGCACCTCTGATGCACATAAAACTCACAGTAGTAGCGCCGATAATACACATAATGTCCACAGTAGTAGCGCTGCTTATACACATAATGCTCCCAGCAGTAGCGCTGCTTATATATAATGCCCCCAGCAGTAGCACCGCTGATACATAACGCTCCCAGCAGTAGTGCCGCTGATACATAATGCTCCCAGCAGTAGCGCCGCTGATACATAACACCCCCAGCAATAGCGCCGCTGATGCATAACGCTCCCAGCAGTAACGCTGCTTATATATAATGCTCCCAGCAGTAGTGATGCTGATACAGAACGCCCCCAATAGTAGCGGTGCTGATACATGACACCCCCAGTAGTAGCGGCACTGATACATGATGCCCCCAGTAGTAGCGGCGCTGATGCACGACACCCCCAGTATTAGTGGCGCTGATGCACGACACCCCCAGTAGTAGCAGCGCTGATGCATGATGCCCCAGTAGTAGTGGTGCTGATGCACGATGCCCCCAGTAGAAGCGGTGCTGAATCACGACGCCCCCTGTAGTAGCAGCGCTGATGCACGACACCCCCAGTACTAGTGACGCTGATACATGACGCCCCCAGTAGTAGCGGCGCTGATGCACGACGCCCCCTGTAGTAGCAGCGCTGATGCACGACACCCCCAGTACTAGTGATGCTGATACATGACGCCCCCAGTAGTAGCGGTGCTGATACAGAGCGCCACCAGTAGTAGTGCCACTAATGCATAACGTGCCCTGCAATATATTATTATGCCCCACGAGCCCACACCGCCATCCCCTCCCACACACACACACACACACACACACACACACACACACACACACACATACTCACTCAGAAAAACACACACACACACACATACTCACTCAGAAAAACACACACACACACACACACACTTTCTCATGCACTCTCCCCACACTTACCTATCACTGTCTGGATGGCTGGATCTGGAGCAGCATGTCCTCCTCTACATCAATCTTGTGGTCCCATTTAGCTCCACCCCCTTAGTCCATTTAGCTCTGCCCATGAGTCCGTGTAGCTCAGGCCCCATTCAAATGACTGACGCTGTGTTGAGGGCAGGGGAGAGAGAGGAGGCTTGTTTATGCTGCTGGCGCTGCTGCAGTGTGATAGGCACAGCAGCAACAGCAAGGGATCTCAGCACATGTATGCAGAGCAGGGACAGCGCCTCTCCATGCTGGCGCCTGCACTGCATCCCTTTGCTGAGCAGCTAGTGCCGGGCCTGACCACACTTGTAGTTGATGAAGAATTTGAATCTGAAAATAAAGAAAATGCACTGATTAGATATACAGTACCCTGTAGTGCTTGGCAAATATGTTTTAATGTACAGATATATTAAAATTAAGAAAATAATTAGTTTTATATAGAAATTATTTCTGATGAATTATTATTTGATTTTAATATTGGTTCACAGTGTTCAAATTGAAAATTGATTATTTCGATGAAGCCGCAATACTTTAAAACATTAGCACTGTGTGAGTTGCTATGGTAACACAACATAATTAAGTAGTGATAGTTGGTGTCCAAGAGAGACAGAGAAATAAATAAATAAATTAGAAATCTGACAGGATTAAGTTTAAGTAAAAAATAAATATAAAGTAGAGAAAAAGAGGAAGATGTATTATTTCATGCAAAATTATCACTCTTTGTTGTGTTGAATAAAGGACATTTCAATGAAATACTGTATATCAAAGTGAAGTGAAAGTCATAAAATATCTTTAACGTAAGACAATGAAAAACATCTACAGTAATAGAGATTACAATTTAATAAAGATAAATACAGTATATATTTTAAAATATAGGTGTGTTCTGTCTTAGTGTTGATTCAGATGCGCCAAATAGCCCCTCTCAGTGCGTCAGATCCTGAGCAACTCGGCCACACTGAGCGTATATCTTGCTTAAAATGTGCATGTTATTTCTACAACTAAAACTCATAGAAGCAACAAAACTGCATTGCTAGTTTACACTAATCCATTTTATGTGTGACATTTTTACATCTGTCTGAATTTAAACACAGCTCTGACGCAAAATCGCTATGGCTTTTCCTCAAATTATGCTGCTGCTGCCTGCTCATATGCTTCACAGCCTCCCAGCCCCTGAAGACAGGCTGTGAGGAAACATGGCTATCACCCTGCCACTTCACTCTCCCTGCCTGGCTGCTTCCTTGCACCATGGCTGCTGCTGGACACAACAAAGCTTCTCTGTGAGGGGGGTATTGGGAGGAGAGGGAGAGAGAGGAATGAAAATGTGAAGGAGGAGGTGTGAGGTGGGCCATTTTGGGTAGGACATTTTCAGCAGTATTCCATGTGGGCAATTAGACCGCATGGAATTTTGCTGCAGACAGTGCCTACAGGCTCCCCATGAGATTACATTGCTCACCTGACCCTAAAAACGGCACTGATCTGACCTATGGAGGCCCCACCCTGCAACGTACAGTACTTAAAGGATCTGCTGTTAATGTCTTGGTGCCAGATTCCGCAGGACACCTTCAGAGATCTTATGGATTCCATGCCTAGACAATACTTGAAAAATTTGATGGTACCCTTACAGCTCATTGAAACAATAATTAATTCCTTCTGAAAAGTGCTGAAATGAAAAGCTATTGCCTCATGTATGGCAGAGAGGGTTTTGGTAAGTCTGCACAGGATCAATATTGAGCTAGGTCAATCTGTATCTAAGATGTATTAGAGAACCAACATAAGGCTATAATTATCAACACTGATCTTGTCTGGCACTAGGTGGGTGGTGTTCCCAGAGAATAGTTCAATCAACTACCTGAAAAGAAAGCTGATTCTTGTATAGACACAAAAAAACAAAATAAAGAAAGAAAGATTATACAGTATGTCTTTTCTGGGGCACACTTAGTTAATTCATGCAAAAACGTTATCTCAGTTAACATATAAATTTTATTATAATCACTTTAAAAAGTGGGTGGGGATGACAATATATTTAAATACACATAAAGTGTATTTGATAAAAACTTGTGACACAGGCCTTGTGAACTCCTTGAAACATTAATATTTCAAAGAATAAAGAGGCACATTGCACCTTGTAGGGGTTAGAGCCTTGTGTACATTCTCTTTCCTATAATGTATCTCTAATATTGGAGAGGTGAACAATTTGACTCAACAGATATATTTTCGCTCATTGAGCCAATGCGCCACAACTCATATTTTTATGTGTATTTTAATATATTGTCATCCTCCACCCGCTTTTTAAAGTGATAATAAAATTAATATTTTAACAGAGATAACATTTTTGTATGAATTAATTAAGTGTGCCCCAGAAAAGACATATAGTCTTTCTTTCTTTCTTTCTTTCTTTCTTTCTTTCTTTCTTTCTTTCTTTCTTTCTTTCTTTCTTTCTTTCTTTCTTTCTTTCTTTCTTTCTGTTTTTGTGTCTATACAAGAATCAGCTTTCTTTTCAGATTGTCTCATGTATACCTGCATGCTTTTGTTATTTCAGGGAATAAAGCAAAGAAACTGTGAAAATAGATAAATTATTGCCTTTTCTCCAAAGATATACGAAAACGGCCTGGACAGATTTGTTGGTACTCATTAGAAAAGATAATAAATAATTGGATTATAGTGATATTTCAAACTAATAGTTTTCTTGAATTTGAATTCCACATCTTTATTCTTTTAACCAGTCACTTAGCCTATTTAAATGGAAAAAGCTAGTTACTCTGCTGTTTGGTATCATTGTGTACACCACACTGAACATGGGCCTGAGAAAGCAAAGGATAGCATTGTCTGAGGAGACCAGAGGAAAATAATATAGACAAACATGTTAAAGGTAAATACCATCTCAGTTTCAAATATTATTGAGAAGTTTAAAGTCTATGGGACTGTAGTCAAACTCCCTTGATGCTTCCACAAGAGGAAAATCGGCACATGATTAAATAGAAGGATACTGAGAATGGTAGAAAAAGAGCAAAAGGAAATTTTCCAAAGAAACACAAGCTGAACTCCAAGATTAAGGTATGTCAATGTCTAATTACACCATCCGATGCTTTCTGATTCTGATTTGAAAGTAAAACAATAAAAGGAAGCGACTTTGTATCTGGAACAAACCATGTTACAATGCAACATGAGCAAATACATTTATATTTTTTCTGTACAGGGTAAATACTGTTTTCTTTTGTATGTAGCCCACATATGGGACTGGATACTGGTTTCTGACAGTCAGGATGTCGATGGTCAGAATACCAGTAGCAGCAACTTCATACATCTTGCCTCAATATCCCATGCAGGCGAATGTAAACTGACAGGTCCCGTGCAACTTTGTTAGCATTGGGCATCTTTTTTGCATCACTATGTAAATAAGATGTTCAAGAAGTCTCTGCTAATTAACATGATATGTGGTATGCCTATATTCTGTATGCAACGCACCTGTACCTGAATACAAAAATGCTACATTACAGTATTTTCTAGAAAACACTTTAGTGTAGCATTTCGTATGCATTTCGTATGTATATACAGCTGCTGTTGAACACAGAATTTAGACATATTGCATATCATTTTAATCAGCATAAGCTGCTTGTGTGTCCTGTTTGCATAATTTTGCAAATACTGTAAGATGCATTTTAATTGAATGTATGCTAACCCCAACCCTCACTCTCCCATTCTGCAGCCTAATCATACTAATTTTATCTCTAGCTCCATTTCTCCTCTGATTAATCTGTCTTCATTCTCCATTAACATCACCTTAACAGAGACATCACCTGCATCACTATTTGGAGGAAGATTACCTAGTTCCAAAGAGATTCATATTAGAGAGATCAGAGGCGGAGCTGTACTTCCACTGGAGTCTGGCCCACAAGGAATTAAGGTCTGCCAACTCTCGGGTGGCGTGTACACCTCTGCTGTCCGACTCTGTACTACACTCATATAGACGCTGATTCCCCATCACACCCTGATATGGTCTACTTATCTCACCTGTAGACACTGCAGCCCCTTTCTGCTGATTCGCCCAGGCTTGATGTAGTGTGGAACCGGGATTGCGAGAGCAGATGCCAGGGCCCTGTCCGCCTAGGGCAGCTAACCACTTGGGACTGAGGGAACTCTGTCCTGGGATCATTTTCTGGGGTGCATTGCTTGGTTGCACCCAGCCTGCTACTCACAGCGGGCGTCTCTGAAACTGCAGGATTCCAGCGTGAGCTCCGGAGCTACTCACTCCTGGTGAAGACACAAACTCCCCCGATGAATGCCTAAGCCTGCTCTGCAATCTTGCTGAGTGACATAGCGGTAGAAGTAGAGATGAGCGCCTGAAATTTTTCGGGTTTTGTGTTTTGGTTTTGGGTTCGGTTCCGCGGCCGTGTTTTGGGTTCGAACGCGTTTTGGCAAAACCTCACCGAATTATTTTTGTCGGATTCGGGTGTGTTTTGGATTCGGGTGTTTTTTTCCAAAAACACTAAAAAACAGCTTAAATCATAGAATTTGGGGGTCATTTTGATCCCAAAGTATTATTAACCTCAAAAACCATAATTTACACTCATTTTCAGTCTATTCTGAATACCTCACACCTCACAATATTATTTTTAGTCCTAAAATTTGCACCGAGGTCGCTGTGTGAGTAAGATAAGCGACCCTAGTGGCCGACACAAACACCGGGCCCATCTAGGAGTGGCACTGCAGTGTCACGCAGGATGTCCCTTCCAAAAAACCCTCCCCAAACAGCACATGACGCAAAGAAAAAAAGAGGCGCAATGAGGTAGCTGTGTGAGTAAGATTAGCGACCCTAGTGGCCGACACAAACACCGGGCCCATCTAGGAGTGGCACTGCAGTGTCACGCAGGATGGCCCTTCCAAAAAACCCTCCCCAAACAGCACATGACGCAAAGAAAAAAAGAGGCGCAATGAGGTAGCTGTGTGAGTAAGATTAGCGACCCTAGTGGCCGACACAAACACCGGGCCCATCTAGGAGTGGCACTGCAGTGTCACGCAGGATGGCCCTTCCAAAAAACCCTCCCCAAACAGCACATGACGCAAAGAAAAAAAGAGGCGCAATGAGGTAGCTGACTGTGTGAGTAAGATTAGCGACCCTAGTGGCCGACACAAACACCGGGCCCATCTAGGAGTGGCACTGCAGTGTCACGCAGGATGTCCCTTCCAAAAAACCCTCCCCAAACAGCACATGACGCAAAGAAAAAAAGAGGCGCAATGAGGTAGCTGTGTGAGTAAGATTAGCGACCCTAGTGGCCGACACAAACACCGGGCCCATCTAGGAGTGGCACTGCAGTGTCACGCAGGATGGCCCTTCCAAAAAACCCTCCCCAATCAGCACATGATGCAAAGAAAAAGAAAAGAAAAAAGAGGTGCAAGATGGAATTATCCTTGGGCCCTCCCACCCACCCTTATGTTGTATAAACAAAACAGGACATGCACACTTTAACCAACCCATCATTTCAGTGACAGGGTCTGCCACACGACTGTGACTGATATGACGGGTTGGTTTGGACCCCCCCCAAAAAAGAAGCAATTAATCTCTCCTTGCACAAACTGGCTCTACAGAGGCAAGATGTCCACCTCATCTTCACCCTCCGATATATCACCGTGTACATCCCCCTCCTCACAGATTATCAATTCGTCCCCACTGGAATCCACCATCTCAGCTCCCTGTGTACTTTGTGGAGGCAATTGCTGCTGGTCAATGTCTCCGCGGAGGAATTGATTATAATTCATTTTAATGAACATCATCTTCTCCACATTTTCTGGATGTAACCTCGTACGCCGATTGCTGACAAGGTGAGCGGCGGCACTAAACACTCTTTCGGAGTACACACTTGTGGGAGGGCAACTTAGGTAGAATAAAGCCAGTTTGTGCAAGGGCCTCCAAATTGCCTCTTTTTCCTGCCAGTATAAGTACGGACTGTGTGACGTGCCTACTTGGATGCGGTCACTCATATAATCCTCCACCATTCTATCAATGTTGAGAGAATCATATGCAGTGACAGTAGACGACATGTCCGTAATCGTTGGCAGGTCCTTCAGTCCGGACCAGATGTCAGCATCAGCAGTCGCTCCAGACTGCCCTGCATCACCGCCAGCGGGTGGGCTCGGAATTCTGAGCCTTTTCCTCGCACCCCCAGTTGCGGGAGAATGTGAAGGAGGAGATGTTGACAGGTCGCGTTCCGCTTGACTTGACAATTTTGTCACCAGCAGGTCTTTCAACCCCAGCAGACCTGTGTCTGCCGGAAAGAGAGATCCAAGGTAGGCTTTAAATCTAGGATCGAGCACGGTGGCCAAAATGTAGTGCTCTGATTTCAACAGATTGACCACCCGTGAATCCTTGTTAAGCGAATTAAGGGCTGCATCCACAAGTCCCACATGCCTAGCGGAATCGCTCCGTGTTAGCTCCTTCTTCAATGCCTCCAGCTTCTTCTGCAAAAGCCTGATGAGGGGAATGACCTGACTCAGGCTGGCAGTGTCTGAACTGACTTCACGTGTGGCAAGTTCAAAGGGCATCAGAACCTTGCACAACGTTGAAATCATTCTCCACTGCACTTGAGACAGGTGCATTCCATCTCCTATATCGTGCTCAATTGTATAGGCTTGAATGGCCTTTTGCTGCTCCTCCAACCTCTGAAGCATATAGAGGGTTGAATTCCACCTCGTTACCACTTCTTGCTTCAGATGATGGCAGGGCAGGTTCAGTAGTTTTTGGTGGTGCTCCAGTCTTCTGTACGTGGTGCCTGTACGCCGAAAGTGTCCCGCAATTTTTCTGGCCACCGACAGCATCTCTTGCACGCCCCTGTCGTTTTTTAAAAAATTCTGCACCACCAAATTCAAGGTATGTGCAAAACATGGGACGTGCTGGAATTTGCCCATATTTAATGCACACACAATATTGCTGGCGTTGTCCGATGCCACAAATCCACAGGAGAGTCCAATTGGGGTAAGCCATTCCGCGATGATCTTCCTCAGTTGCCGTAAGAGGTTTTCAGCTGTGTGCGTATTCTGGAAAGCGGTGATACAAAGCGTAGCCTGCCTAGGAAAGAGTTGGCGTTTGCGAGATGCTGCTACTGGTGCCGCCGCTGCTGTTCTTGCGGCGGGAGTCCATACATCTACCCAGTGGGCTGTCACAGTCATATAGTCCTGACCCTGCCCTGCTCCACTTGTCCACATGTCCGTGGTTAAGTGGACATTGGGTACAACTGCATTTTTTAGGACACTGGTGAGTCTTTTTCTGACGTCCGTGTACATTCTCGGTATCGCCTGCCTAGAGAAGTGGAACCTAGATGGTATTTGGTAACGGGGGCACACTGCCTCAATAAATTGTCTAGTTCCCTGTGAACTAACGGCGGATACCGGACGCACGTCTAACACCAACATAGTTGTCAAGGACTCAGTTATCCGCTTTGCAGTAGGATGACTGCTGTGATATTTCATCTTCCTCGCAAAGGACTGTTGAACAGTCAATTGCTTACTGGAAGTAGTACAAGTGGGCTTACGACTTCCCCTCTGGGATGACCATCGACTCCCAGCGGCAACAACAGCAGCGCCAGCAGCAGTAGGCGTTACACGCAAGGATGCATCGGAGGAATCCCAGGCAGGAGAGGACTCGTCAGACTTGCCAGTGACATGGCCTGCAGGACTATTGGCATTCCTGGGGAAGGAGGAAATTGACACTGAGGGAGTTGGTGGTGTGGTTTGCGTGAGCTTGGTTACAAGAGGAAGGGATTTACTGGTCAGTGGACTGCTTCCGCTGTCACCCAAAGTTTTTGAACTTGTCACTGACTTATTATGAATGCGCTGCAGGTGACGTATAAGGGAGGATGTTCCGAGGTGGTTAACGTCCTTACCCCTACTTATTACAGCTTGACAAAGGGAACACACAGCTTGACACCTGTTGTCCGCATTTCTGGTGAAATACCTCCACACCGAAGAGCTGATTTTTTTGGTATTTTCACCTGGCATGTCAACGGCCATATTCCTCCCACGGACAACAGGTGTCTCCCCGGGTGCCTGACTTAAACAAACCACCTCACCATCAGAATCCTTCTGGTCAATTTCCTCCCCAGCGCCAGCAACACCCATATCCTCCTCATCCTGGTGTACTTCAACACTGACATCTTCAATCTGACTATCAGGAACTGGACTGCGGGTGCTCCTTCCAGCACTTGCAGGGGGCATGCAAATAGTGGAAGGCGCATGCTCTTCACGTCCAGTGTTGGGAAGGTCAGGCATCGCAACCGACACAATTGGACTCTCCTTGTGGATTTGGGATTTCAAAGAACGCACAGTTCTTTGCGGTGCTTTTGCCAGCTTGAGTCTTTTCAGTTTTCTAGCGAGAGGCTGAGTGCTTCCATCCTCATGTGAAGCTGAACCACTAGCCATGAACATAGGCCAGGGCCTCAGCCGTTCCTTGCCACTCCGTGTGGTAAATGGCATATTGGCAAGTTTACGCTTCTCCTCCGACAATTTTATTTTAGGTTTTGGAGTCCTTTTTTTTCTGATATTTGGTGTTTTGGATTTGACATGCTCTGTACTATGACATTGGGCATCGGCCTTGGCAGACGACGTTGCTGGCATTTCATCGTCTCGGCCATGACTAGTGGCAGCAGCTTCAGCACGAGGTGGAAGTGGATCTTGATCTTTCCCTAATTTTGGAACCTCAACTTTTTTGTTCTCCATATTTTATAGGCAGAACTAAAAGGCACCTCAGGTAAACAATGGAGATGGATGGATTGGATACTAGTATACAATTATGGACGGACTGCCACGGTTAGGTGGTATAAAAAAACCACGGTTAGGTGGTATATATTGTAATACAATTATGGATGGACGGACTGCCTGCCGAGTGCCGACACAGAGGTAGCCACAGCCGTGAACTACCGCACTGTACACTGGTTGATAAAGAGATAGTAGTATACTCGTAACAACTAGTATGACTGACTATGACGGTATAAAGAATGAAAAAAAAACCACGGTTAGGTGGTATATATTGTAATACAATTATGGATGGACGGACTGCCTGCCGAGTTCCGACACAGAGGTAGCCACAGCCGTGAACTACCGCACTGTACACTGGTTGATAAAGAGATAGTAGTATACTCGTAACAACTAGTATGACTGACTATGACGGTATAAAGAATGAAAAAAAAACCACGGTTAGGTGGTATATATTGTAATACAATTATGGATGGACGGACTGCCTGCCGACTGCCGACACAGAGGTAGCCACAGCCGTGAACTACCGCACTGTACACTGGTTGATAAAGAGATAGTAGTATACTCGTAACAACTAGTATGACACTATGACGGTATAAAGAATGAAAAAAAAACCACGGTTAGGTGGTATATATTATAATACAATTATGGATGGACGGACTGCCTGCCGACTGCCGACACAGAGGTAGCCACAGCCGTGAACTACCGCACTGTACACTGGTTGATAAAGAGATAGTAGTATACTCGTAACAACTAGTATGACACTATGACGGTATAAAGAATGAAAAAAAAAACACGGTTAGGTGGTATATATTATAATACAATTATGGATGGACGGACTGCCTGCCGAGTGCCGACACAGAGGTAGCCACAGCCGTGAACTACCGCACTGTACACTGGTTGATAAAGAGATAGTAGTATACTCGTAACAACTAGTATGACTATGACGACGGTATAAAGAAAGAAAAAAAAATACCACGGTTAGGTGGTATATAATTATACAATTATGGATGGACGGACTGCCTGCCGAGTGCCGACTGCCGACACAGAGGTAGCCACAGCCGTGAACTACCGCACTGTACTGTGTCTGCTGCTAATATAGACTGGTTGATAAAGAGATAGTATACAACAATATACTACTATACTGGTGGTCAGGCACTGGTCACCACTAGTCACACTGGCAGTGGCACTCCTGCAGCAAAAGTGTGCACTGTTTAATTTTAAATTAATATAATATTATGTACTCCTGGCTCCTGCTATAACAACCTGCAGTGCTCCCCAGTCTCCCCCACAATTATTATAAGCTTTTATACATTGATGTGCAGCACACTGGGCTGAGCTGAGTGCACACAGACTGAGTCACACTGTGTGACTGCTGTGTATCGTTTTTTTCAGGCAGAGAACGGATATAGCAGAGAACGGATATATTAAATAAAAGTTAACTTAACAACAACTGCACTGGTCACTGTGGTAAACTCTGTCTGCACAATCTCTCTCTCTCTCTTCTAATCTATTCTAATGGAGAGGACGCCAGCCACGTCCTCTCCCTATCAATCTCAATGCACGTGTGAAAATGGCGGCGACGCGCGGCTCCTTATATAGAATCCGAGTCTCGCGAGAATCCGACAGCGTCATGATGACGTTCGGGCGCGCTCGGGTTAACCGAGCAAGGCGGGAAGATCCGAGTCGCTCGGACCCGTGAAAAAAAAAGTGAAGTTCGTGCGGGTTCGGATTCAAAGAAACCGAACCCGCTCATCTCTAGGTAGAAGCTCAGATTTCTGCACCTGCAGGAGTCCGCTGCATCCCCTGCTAATCCTGTGTCTGTCCCTCTTGCACTAACAGTCTTTCCCTCCCTGCCTTGTTTTCTTTCCAACACTTTGTTACCACCTTCCTTTCCTTTTCTCAATACTTTTCCCCCTACCGCCTCTTGAACTCGCAACGCTCTGCCAATGAACTGCCTCCATCTTGAATCCAGCCAGTACATATATTGCTAAAGGTGGCTCTACTCTCAATAATTATAATTTATTGCTTTGTGTACACTCTGCAAGCTTTTTACAGGATTTTTCACCACAGGAGGTAGTGCCTTCACCCACTACTACCTTTTAAGAAAAATCTTATATGTCCGTTTCTCCCATTAATATAACAGTAAGCGTTACAGCTCCACGTTTGTACACATCTAATTGGCACATACTAATTGCCCACTCCTTTGGGTTACAGTGACTTTTGTCATTCTATTTTGTGCATATACAGTACATTGTATTTTGTTGATCATGTATTCTCACTAGGCAGTGGGTCACACTACATGTTTTAAGAATATATCTGTTAACTCTGTGCAAACTTTACACTCTCATTTGTACTTATTTTGTCTTATACCCGTGTTCACCAAATTGTCCACATTTTGATAATTACTGTACATCAAAACATTGAGTCTCTACATCTGTAGACATGTCACAACTAATAGCTGCAATGTCTCTGTTGGACAGGAAACTATATGACATCTTGATGTCTTTGCAGGCTGTATTGTCACTCCTTGATGTCTCACCTGTTTATAGTTCCCAGCACACTCTTAAATATAGTGTTAGCATACCATTTACAATGCCAACTTATACACAAAACCCTTCTCAAGACATTACTTTTATGCTCACTGCTTTGACCAACTTGATTACCACTTAGCTTTGTCCTAAAGCTACCCAAGTTGATGTACCTGAGAGGTCTGGGGAGTTTAATTTAACCAAATTGTCTCCCTTGAGTCATGTGCCTGTGCTTACTGTCGTACGACTGACTAACTTGATTTCTCCTGATCTTTGTCTTAGAGTTACAAACATTGGCATGTCTAACACGATTGGTGAATTTAAGTGGACAACTTGGATTTTTGAGAACCTCCCGGACTAGTGAAAAATAGCATCCATGTTTCTCTCAAATTGCCCTTTTGCCATTCCTAGACAGGGGGAGGGTTATTGCATAAATTGGCTTGTTTACCTTTCCATCTCTGGCTGGCATGCATAAATTGGCTTGTTTACCTTTCCATCTCTGGCTGGCATGCATAAATTGGCTTGTTTACCTTTCCATCTCTGGATGGCCTGCATAAATTGGCTTGTTTACCTTCCCATCTCTGGCTGGCCTGTTTTCTCTCACAAAATATTTGCGATTTCTCTTAGGTCATGTTTTTTTCACCCATGATTGACACTTATCTCTCTAATGTTTCCAGGCATAAATATTGCTTCTGGCTCTTACAGATCTATTACACACCTTACAATATTTGCTGTCAAGTTTATATTTGTAACTGTCAAACCTGGTTACCTCAATTATATGATATACTGTTCCTTTTACATACAAGTGCATTATCATTATTTTCCTTTTTTTGTGCTTCTTCTCATTGAAAAATAATGCATGTTTGTTCCTGTTTCAATATTTTCACTCACTATACTTCTATTCACTCTATTATTATTGAAATTGTTTGATTCCTATATTATCACTATCCTTAGCTGTTTCATCCTCTAGACCAGAGGTTCTCAAATGCGGTCCTCAAGGCACCCCAGCAGTACAGGTTTTATGTTTATCCATGCTTGACCACAGGTGACTTAATTAGCACCTCAGTCAATTTGATTTAACCATCTGTGCTTGTCAGGTCTGTGTTTGTGTCTGTTCCCAAAGGGGGCACTAATGTGGGTCAGTGGTGGTGCGATGGAGGAAATGAGGAGGCTGGAGTAAGGTCCTGCACATGTGCACAAATGGTATTTATTAAATGCACAAAGGAAATACAGATAACTGGAACAACATAAATGCAAATGTATGCTGCAGCAAATGTATGATTCAGCAACAGTCACTTAGAAATAACTCGGTCTGGGAACCTATGTTAATTGGGAGCAACTGATGTTCGGACTGGAATCCGATGGAGACTGGGAACAACTGCTGGTCAGTCTGGGAATTTATGGAGACTTGGAACTGAACTTTCCAGGAAGTTAATGTAATGACAGCAACAGAACCAGCGGGCAGATGTATTATCACTTGTGGATGAGATGAAAAATACATGGACCTGGTGGTTTTGTTTAAACCCTACTCTGAACTTTAGGATTCTGAAATCACCCACTCTGTGTAATCCTACGCTGTGCGTCCAAGATGGCTGCAGCACCTGGTACCCTGTGAGAGTGGAATACACAATCTTTGGAAGTTATTACCCAAAATGCCTACACCAATCATGCATTATGCTTTATGTGTGCTTAAGGTTTCTATTATGTCTGTGTTGCTTATCTATTGCTGTATAACTTAGATCCTCTGCATTATGTGCATTGTTTTTGATGTCTGTAAAGTGTCTTGAGTCCTGTTGGAGAAAGAGCGTTATATAAATAAAATTATTATTATTATTATTATTATTATTATCATTTACTTTACGTTCCTTATTGCCACTGTATCTCTTCTCCTGTTTTTCACCGGGATCTTCCAGCGCGTATCACCAGAATGTATGATTCCCTGGCCTGCCCTCTTACTGATATGCTATCTAGGCCTCTTGGTGATGTGCTGTTTTGCCTTTCAGTGCCATTTGTTGTGTGTGTGTGCATGCGCTGTCACCCCAGCTCCCAGTGAGCTCTGTGGAGTGATCCGGTGCATGCGGAGATAGGTGATCCAGCATCGGACATTGAGCAGATACAAGGAGACGTGTGGGGGTGATGTCAGACGCCGCTGTGAAGACGTGAGTGGCAGCAAGCAATAAAGTTATTTTGATGGACAGAAAACAAGAAAAAACCCTGTAGTGAACCAGCAGAATGGCACTGCCAGCCCTGACCAGCTGAAAGGACAGAGGGGGCTTACCAAATGGTAAGCCACTGCCCCAGCCATAAAACATCTGAGAGCCTTCACCTTCAGGTAGGCACAGCGCACCAGATGATGCAGCACCATGCACATTGTGATTGTCTAAAGACCCCGCTGTGAGCAGCATCATACACAGAGGTGAGTTAGCGTGCGCTATGTGCCAAAAGCACATAGCGCACATTCTTACATCTGCCCTCAGGTTTGGTTTTAAAAGGAGACAGCTGAAACCTAGTCCAGGATTATTGATGCAGGTGGATTAGCACAATACTGCTGCAGAGTGGTAATGAATAGGTGAGAATGATAATGCATCATCTGGAGACAGTCTCTAACTGCAAGCGGTTGTAGAAGCAGAATATAGGTGAAACTGTAATCAAACTGGATGGTTGTGCCTGTAGTTCCACAGAATAGCTGACACAGGGAAGTCTTAGGTGACAGGAGACTGAAGCCAGGAGATGCTGTGCACTAGATGCAATGTGTTGTTCAAGGCAATGATACTCAGCTGGAGTTGTGACTATATACCTCCTGTTCAGCAGATATTGGATGAATGAGTCATGTGTGCAGACACAGCGCAGGATTACATGATACCGGATCAGCTGACCGCCAGTGTCATGGCGGTGCACATGCAGTGCAGATGGCAGGAACACTGCGGGATACACGCCAGGTGGAATTCAGGGCTGCAAAGAGGTAGAGAGTTCTGTTCACTGCAGGCAGTCCGCATACGCAGTATCAGGCTGGGACCATGACCTCTGGAGGCCCGCGTACCAGCGTGCTGGTAAGTGAGATAACACTGAATGCTGATCCCTGACAGTGCTGAGCCATGGATATACCTTAAACCTGGATTGCTGTGGTGCCTTGAGGACTGCATTTGAGAACCTCTGCTCTAGACACATTCCTACCTTATCTCTCTCCCCTTTGTCCTCCTAAATATTTCCTCCAACTCTTAGGTTGATTTTTCATTCTCAATATCTTTCCACATCATCTTAGATTCATTTTGTTATCCACAACAACTACACATATATTGAATTCCAATTGTCATTTCTGGAGAGTCTAACTGACTGAATATGTTGTGTTACTTTATTATATCCATACTATACTTTAAAATACTAAAATGTAGACACTGGACATTTCTGGACATTCTCTTCAGTTTCAAGGTTTTGATTAGTCAAGAACGTCCTATCTCACCTTCTGGCATACCTTGCAACAGACTGATTGAGCTACAGGCTTTCTGTAACCGTCAACAGGACTTATTACTATGTTCAATGTTAATTACTCCAAAATGGTCCCCTTTTTGAAATTCACATGATATACCTTGTAAACGCAATTCTTGTGTCTAAATAAAAATTACCGTAAAAAAAAGAAAAGAAAATAAATAATTATACAATCACTATATTGGGTCTCTATTAGCTTGACAAATTCTGTAAGTGGTTTCAGAACACAAAAACTTAGGCAATAGAGAATTGATAGACAGCATCTGATTGGTTGCTAAAGGCAACATCACCAATTCTCTGTTTTAGAAGCTTTAGTAAATTTACCCCCTTGTTTTTATATTATACTAATTGTTTTTTGAACACAACTTATATGTATGTACTGTATGTTCCACTGATTTTAACCTCTAAATTTCACTGTTACTACAGTATACACCCAGCATCTATAGGAAAAATGTTTTAAGGATACTCCATTAAAAGTAAAGGTCTAATGAATTAATTTTTTGTGCACCTACTAGACACAATCAATTTCATTCTCTTCTAAGGGGCATCGGAAAAGCCGTATTAGTAGTCCTTTATACCCTTCACAGTCTTTAATAGAACAAAGATGACAGTGCACCAGCTGGAGCTCCCACTTTAAGAAGTATACCTGCCTGCAATGCTGACTATTGTCTATTGACTATAGAGGTGGCATGTTTCCAAAGTGAATGCGACTGGTGGCATGCTCACCTTCTGAACTATGTAATAAACCTGCGATTTTGGGGTATTACATGTGCATCCCCTAATTCCCTGACCTAAGGTCACCACCGACTCCAGGGTGTATGATTCGATCATCACCCTGCGTCTCTTCCTTTACCATTCTAATTACTGCGTCACCCACCTTCTGCACCCAGCACATCCTTCTCCCTGAGCTTATCCAGACAATGCTCTTACAGCAGAATTTATAACATATTCATGGTACCTAAAGCCACATTAAGAGATGGGCCACTGTCCATGCACTATGGCTTAGCAGAAGTGCAGAAAGGGATACGGGTACACATAACATTTTTTTAATTCACTCCAGATTACCCCCACCTGATGGCCAACTTATTTTATGTTTTATATTAACCAGTTAATAGAATGCTGAATTAAAAAGTCAATGCAGACAGCTTCCTCTGCAGTGGTGAATTTCCCATGATGCATGTGCCTAGGAGCGGCACTTGTTTGGGGATGGCACTTGAATGCTTGTGTACCAGTAAATGCTAAATATTTCCACTGTAGGGTAACGTACGCCATCTTGAATGGAGTGTAAATGGGTAGGACATGCAGGATATACTGCCCCTGTAAGCTGTCCTACTTAGTAAATATGTATACATACAGTAATTTAAAAATGGAAAAAAAATGTTATAGTGGCTTTTTTGTATTATTATATTAAATTGGCTATCATCAAATTAAGGCTTATAGCCAATAAATGAAATTAATAAGATTAGGCAGGGGTGGGTACAGCCATTACTGTTGTGCCTAGGAGCGCCCTCACACCTAAATCCGCCCCTGTTCCTCTTTACTAATATCAGTCCCTGTCATCTAGATACATGGCTCTTTCTTGCATAACCCATCCTCATGGCTGCAACTCTTACATACAGAACAAAAAGTGCACATGGTTATGATGTGCTGCATTCAAGCAAATCTAAAAGATAAAAAGGTACCATCATGGACTGTAGCTCCAATATTTGTCAGCCATTATTCACTTTTAGGGCGTGTTGTACTAAATGACCCCTGTTTACCGCATTTTCCAGATGTACTAACCCACGGCCACCAGGACAGCGCAGCGGAGGGTATCCCCATAGAAGACTATGGGTTTCTCTCCGCAGCACTGTTGTGGCGGATTCAATTGGATCCCTCCCAGCATGCCCCGCATCCACCCCTGTTACTCTGCTCATGCACAGACTGACTCCGGGGGCTGAAACCTGGAAGTCAAGGAGCCACCGGAGATCATGAAGTACAGCTCTTATTAGAACATATGCGATTAGCATTGCGGCAATCGGCTGCAATGGGTGACTATGTAACTTAGTACTTCCCACCCTTTGTCCATTGCCTACATTCCCTGTAATAAACAGGTCTACATCTGTACCAAGTATCCCTTCTTCTCAGGATGTATTTATACTACTGATGCCCTCTTCACTGTTTGTATATCAATAAGTTTCACAAACAGAATGTACCCTTCAATAAAACAAACAGCAACAAAAAAGTCACGCCTCCTATGTAACTTTAAACAAAATGTAATTGATAACACCTGAAGATAACAGCAAGACCCTGTACCTTAGCGCTTTCCATTTCCACTCACCCACGGCCTACTACCAAAACCCCACAATAGCGGTTTTGTACACTTCAACTGTATTCTGATTGACCCATACGCCATTAATACTCAATTCTTTGTTCAGGCCACAGTGCCTCCTGCCATATTAAGGTCCTCTAATACCTGCCATGGGCTTACCAACAGGGCTGAATTATGGAGTCAGGAGGGTATTTCTGATTCCATAGACTGGATGGGGGCCTACCTGCCTGCTATAATCAAGGATGGGCATTGGGGGGCACACACTAAGGATTGCTTGAGAAAGGCATGCCCCAAATTGGTGTCCTGCTTAGGTCCCTATTAGGTCTAAATCCATCTCTGTATATTATAATAATAATAATATATTTATATATATATATATATATATATACACAGTATATATATAGTTACATAGTTTGTGAGGTTGAAAAAAGACACCCGTCCATCGAGTTCAACCTATTTGTGTTCTCCTACTCTGTATTATTTTCAGGATTCATTTTATCTGTTGATAAAGTTGGTCGTTGTGTGGTATTCCCTCATTTTATTATAACTATGGTACGTGATCTATCCACCATAACCTTGTATTTCCTTATCCATTAGGAATTTATCTAGGCCATTCTTAAAAGTATAGACCTAGTCTGCCTTTATACTTTCTCAGGCAGGGAATTCTAAACTCGTATTGTCCTTACTGTGAAAAAACCTTTCTGCCTCTATGTGTGGCATCTCCTCTCCTCTAACCTAAGTGGGTGTCCACGTGTTTTCTGTGCTGGTCTTAACAAAAACAGATTCCCTGAAAGCTCTGTGTATTGTCCCCGTAAATATTTATAAATGTTGACCATGTTTCCTCTTAATCTCCTCTTTTCTAGTGTGAACACGTCAAGTCTTTCCTGGTATTCTAGCGTCTCTATCCCCCTAATTAGTTTAGTCGCCTGCCTCTGGACATTTTCTAGTTCCAGGATATCCTTTTTGCAGTAGGGTGCCCAAAATTATACGCAGTATTCCAGATGGGGCCTCACTAAGGCTTTATATAATGGTAGTATAACACTCTCATCCCTTGCATCAATACCCTTCTTTATGCATGCTAGTACTTGTTTGCCTTTTTTTGCCACTATCCTGCATTGGGTGCTGCTGCTAAGTTTGTTATCTATATGAACACCTAAATCTTTTTCCAGTACAGAGTCCCCTAAAATTACCCCATTAAGTATGTAGGTGTAATTTTTGTTCTTGCTACCCAGGTGCATTACCTTACACTTGTCTGTATTAAACCTCATTCTCCATTTTGTTGCCCATGATTCCAGTTTAAATAGGTCATTCTGGAGAGACTCAGCATCTCCTTCTGAATTTATAACCTTACATAGGTTGGTATCGTCTGCAAAAATTTACACCATGCTCTCTATACCTTCCGCTAGATCATTAATGAAAATGTTGAACAATAGCGGTCCGAGAAAAGACCCTTGTGGCACCCCACTTTAAAAAAGTTCCATTTACCACAACTCGCTGCTCCCTATTATCTAACCAGTTACTAACCCAAGTGCATATTGTGCTCCCTAGCCCTAGTTCATGTAACATGTAATAAGTCTCATATGTGGCACTGTGTCAAAAGCTTTAGCAAAGTCTAAAATGATTACATTCACCGCCTTTCCCTGATCAAGGTTTGCACTAACTGTTTCATAAAAGCCTAGTAAGTTTGTTTGACATGATCTAGCCTTCACAAATCCGTGTTGGTTCTTAATAATAATCTTTTTTGCTTTGAGGATCTTCTGTACACTATCCCTCAGAATGCTTTCTAGGACTTTCCCCACTATAGTCTATAATTGCCTGGTTCAGCTTTACTTCCCTTTTTGAAGATTGACACTACTTCCGCTATACACCAGTCTTTGGGAACCATGCCTGAAGTGAGTCATTAAAGATTAAAAATAGAGGTCTTGCTAATTTGGAGTGTAGCTCCATGAGAACCCTTGGATGAAAACCGTCTGGACCAGGTGACTTATTAATCTTAATTTTTTTCAATCGGTCGCAGACTTCCTCCTCACTTAGTGGGACATTATCCTTATTGGGGTTGGGTGTTAGTTCGTGCATCTGGTCCTCTATTGTAAATACCGATGAGAAAAATTTGTTCAATGTATCCGCTATGTCGTTATCATTTTTTATTAAGTCTCCCAGTTTGTCCTTTAAATGCCTATACTCTCCTTCTTTAATCTTTTGCTGTTGATATATTTAAAGATTTTTTTAGGGTTTGATTTACTTTCCTTTGCTACTAGCTTTTCAGTTTCTACTTTAGCCGTTCATATTTCTTTTTTTGCATATCGTGTTGCAAACCTTATAGTACTAGAATATATATATATATATATATATATATATTTTTTATTTCCAGGCAGCAGGAAGTCCAAATCACATACTTCTGGCCAAATGCTGAGGTGCACAGCTCAAATGGAGAATACATAGACAGTGCCAGATTAAGGTCCACATACGCATGGAGCAGAATTTTATGGAGGGCCTATTGTACTTTATCTACTCTGTAGCAGTTGCGACCAGCATGTTAGGGGTGTGACTACTGATATGAGGGAAAGTGTCCAGTGTTTTGGGGTTTTAGCCTACTCAAGGTGTGTGGTCTATGCTGTGGGGTGTGGCTAGTACAGTAGAAGGCATAGCTACCATATACCATCAACCACCTCAAGCAGCCTCCCCTCTTGTCTTGTATGAAGTATACACTTAACTTACATTAAGTATACACTGTTATATTATTGACCATTGCATACAACCCCCCCCCCCCAAACTATGGTTTATTACTAAAATGCAGCTTTATTTAACTATAAAGTGCTTTACCATAAACATACCTGAACACGTTAAATGTTTCCAATATTTAGCTTTGAACAAATGCAAGGAGCAGAACATGAAAACTTGTACAAGTGTGCATCCAAATGTGTGAGGACTGAGACGCCCACTTTCAGTGTCTATAGACTCTGTAATACCGCCTGGTTCTTCTGTAGATGCCACCATTGCTCACACCATCAAAACTTGCACCAGCCCTTGCAGATTTTCATTATGAGTGTAGTCTCCAATGTGTACGATAAAGCATCTGTCTACACAAATACTTTAATAGCCACCTCCTAGTCATTGCCCAGGAACGCACAGCACATTTCCAAGACATTTCTGATATGGGGGGATATTTCAGACCTGATCGCTGCTGTGCGTTTTTGCGTACACACACTGAACAGCTGCATTGTATGCAACTCAGAAACAGGCCCATAGTGCATTATATCCACGTGTATTACACACAAATATCAGCTAATTTTAAATGTACTTGTGGTAAAAATTAGTTCACTATATGATGCATCACCACTCAAACAAATTTGTACTTAAAAGCTTCATAAAATCTGATTACACAATGTATTCCTCTGATAGAATATTGGTCCCAAGCAATGTCTGGCTGGGGCATGACAACTGATTAATACTCCTTTTCCACTAGCTAAATTTATCTGTGTTTTTGCGCAGGGGCGCGCATAAACACTGGTTTTTAATAAGGGGAAATGGCTCAAGTGATCCTGGAATTCTACCCGGGTAGCTACTAGAGATGAGCGGGTTCGGTTCCTCGGAATCCGAACCCGCCCGAACTTCATGTTTTTTTTCACGGGTCCGAGCAACTCGGATCTTCCCGCCTTGCTCGGTTAACCCGAGCGCGCCCGAACGTCATCATGACGCTGTCGGATTCTCGCGAGGCTCGGATTCTATCGCGAGACTCGGATTCTATATAAGGAGCCGCGCGTCGCCGCCATTTTCACTCGTGCATTGAGATTGATAGGGAGAGGACGTGTCTGGCGTCCTCTCCATTAGAATAGAGATAGATTAGATAGAGAGAGAGAGATTGTGCAGAGTCGCAGACAGAGTTAGTTTACCACAGTCAGTGACCAGTGCAGTTGCTAGTTAACTTTTATTTAATATAATATATCCGTTCACTTCTCTCTGCTATATCCGTTCTCTGCCTGAAAAAAAAAACGATACACAGCACAGTCAGTCACACAGTGTGACTCAGTCTGTGTGCACTCAGCTCAGCCCAGTGTGCTGCACAGTCATCAATGTATAAATTAAAAGCTTATAATTAATTGTGGGGGAGACTGGGGAGCACTGCAGGTTGTTAGCAGGAGCCAGGAGTACAATTATATTAATTAACAGTGCACACTTTTGCTGCAGGAGTGGTGACCAGTGCCTGACCACCAGTATAGTATTGTTGTATACTACTAATATCTCTTTAAATATCAACCAGTCTATATTAGCAGCAGACACAGTACAGTGCGGTAGTTCACGGCTGTGGCTACCTCTGTGTCGGCACACGGCAGGCAGTCCGTCCGACCAGAATTGTATTATTTATTATTATATACCTACCACCTAACCGTGGTTTTTTTTTCATTCTTTATACCGTCATAGTGTCATCCTAATTGTTACGAGTATACTACTATCTCTTTATCAACCAGTGTACAGTGCGGTAGTTCACGGCTGTGGCTACCTCTGTGTCGGCACACGGCAGGCAGTCCGTCCGACCAGAATTGTATTATTTATTATTATATACCTACCACCTAACCGTGGTTTTTTTTTTCATTCTTTATACCGTCATAGTGTCATCCTAATTGTTACGAGTATACTACTATCTCTTTATCAACCAGTGTACAGTGCGGTAGTTCACGGCTGTGGCTACCTCTGTGTCGGCACACGGCAGGCAGTCCGTCCGACCAGAATTGTATTATTTATTATTATATACCTACCACCTAACCGTGGTTTTTTTTTTCATTCTTTATACCGTCATAGTGTCATCCTAATTGTTACGAGTATACTACTATCTCTTTATCAACCAGTGTACAGTGCGGTAGTTCACGGCTGTGGCTACCTCTGTGTCGGCACACGGCAGGCAGTCCGTCCGACCAGAATTGTATTATTTATTATTATATACCTACCACCTAACCGTGGTTTTTTTTTCATTCTTTATACCGTCATAGTGTCATCCTAATTGTTACGAGTATACTACTATCTCTTTATCAACCAGTGTACAGTGCGGTAGTTCACGGCTGTGGCTACCTCTGTGTCGGCACACGGCAGGCAGTCCATCCGACCAGAATTGTATTATTTATTATTATATACCTACCACCTAACCGTGGTTTTTTTTTCATTCTTTATACCGTCATAGTGTCATCCTAATTGTTACGAGTATACTACTATCTCTTTATCAACCAGTGTACAGTGCGGTAGTTCACGGCTGTGGCTACCTCTGTGTCGGCACACGGCAGGCAGTCCGTCCGACCAGAATTGTATTATTTATTATTATATACCTACCACCTAACCGTGGTTTTTTTTTTCATTCTTTATACCGTCATAGTGTCATCCTAATTGTTACGAGTATACTACTATCTCTTTATCAACCAGTGTACAGTGCGGTAGTTCACGGCTGTGGCTACCTCTGTGTCGGCACACGGCAGGCAGTCCGTCCGACCAGAATTGTATTATTTATTATTATATACCTACCACCTAACCGTGGTTTTTTTTTTCATTCTTTATACCGTCATAGTGTCATCCTAATTGTTACGAGTATACTACTATCTCTTTATCAACCAGTGTACAGTGCGGTAGTTCACGGCTGTGGCTACCTCTGTGTCGGCACACGGCAGGCAGTCCGTCCGACCAGAATTGTATTATTTATTATTATATACCTACCACCTAACCGTGGTTTTTTTTTTCATTCTTTATACCGTCATAGTGTCATCCTAATTGTTACGAGTATACTACTATCTCTTTATCAACCAGTGTACAGTGCGGTAGTTCACGGCTGTGGCTACCTCTGTGTCGGCACACGGCAGGCAGTCCGTCCGACCAGAATTGTATTATTTATTATTATATACCTACCACCTAACCGTGGTTTTTTTTTCATTCTTTATACCGTCATAGTGTCATCCTAATTGTTACGAGTATACTACTATCTCTTTATCAACCAGTGTACAGTGCGGTAGTTCACGGCTGTGGCTACCTCTGTGTCGGCACACGGCAGGCAGTCCGTCCGAGCAGAATTGTATTATTTATTATTATATACCTACCACCTAACCGTGGTTTTTTTTTCATTCTTTATACCGTCATAGTGTCATCCTAATTGTTACGAGTATACTACTATCTCTTTATCAACCAGTGTACAGTGCGGTAGTTCACGGCTGTGGCTACCTCTGTGTCGGCAGTCGGCAGGCAGTCAGTCCATCCATAATTGTATTATTATTATAATATATACCACCTAACCGTGGTTTTTTTTTCATTCTTTATACCGTCGTCATAGTGTCATACTAGTTGTTACGAGTATACTACTATCTCTTTATCAACCAGTGTACAGTGCGGTAGTTCACGGCTGTGGCTACCTCTGTGTCGGCAGTCGGCAGGCAGTCCGTCCATCCATAATTGTATTATTATTATAATATATACCACCTAACCGTGGTTTTTTTTCCATTCTTTATACCGTCGTCATAGTGTCATACTAGTTGTTACGAGTATACTACTATCTCTTTATCAACCAGTGTACAGTGCGGTAGTTCACGGCTGTGGCTACCTCTGTGTCGGCAGTCGGCAGGCAGTCCGTCCATCCATAATTGTATTATTATTATAATATATACCACCTAACCGTGGTTTTTTTATACCACCTAACCGTGGCAGTCCGTCCATAATTGTATACTAGTATCCAATCCATCCATCTCCATTGTTTACCTGAGGTGCCTTTTAGTTCTGCCTATAAAATATGGAGAACAAAAAAGTTGAGGTTCCAAAATTAGGGAAAGATCAAGATCCACTTCCACCTCGTGCTGAAGCTGCTGCCACTAGTCATGGCCGAGACGATGAAATGCCAGCAACGTCGTCTGCCAAGGCCGATGCCCAATGTCATAGTACAGAGCATGTCAAATCCAAAACACCAAATATCAGAAAAAAAAGGACTCCAAAACCTAAAATAAAATTGTCGGAGGAGAAGCGTAAACTTGCCAATATGCCATTTACCACACGGAGTGGCAAGGAACGGCTGAGGCCCTGGCCTATGTTCATGGCTAGTGGTTCAGCTTCACATGAGGATGGAAGCACTCAGCCTCTCGCTAGAAAACTGAAAAGACTCAAGCTGGCAAAAGCACCGCAAAGAACTGTGCGTTCTTTGAAATCCCAAATCCACAAGGAGAGTCCAATTGTGTCGTTTGCGATGCCTGACCTTCCCAACACTGGACGTGAAGAGCATGCGCCTTCCACTATTTGCATGCCCCCTGCAAGTGCTGGAAGGAGCACCCGCAGTCCAGTTCCTGATAGTCAGATTGAAGATGTCAGTGTTGAAGTACACCAGGATGAGGAGGATATGGGTGTTGCTGGCGCTGGGGAGGAAATTGACCAGGAGGATTCTGATGGTGAGGTGGTTTGTTTAAGTCAGGCACCCGGGGAGACACCTGTTGTCCGTGGGAGGAATATGGCCGTTGACATGCCAGGTGAAAATACCAAAAAAATCAGCTCTTCGGTGTGGAGGTATTTCACCAGAAATGCGGACAACAGGTGTCAAGCCGTGTGTTCCCTTTGTCAAGCTGTAATAAGTAGGGGTAAGGACGTTAACCACCTCGGAACATCCTCCCTTATACGTCACCTGCAGCGCATTCATAATAAGTCAGTGACAAGTTCAAAAACTTTGGGTGACAGCGGAAGCAGTCCACTGACCAGTAAATCCCTTCCTCTTGTAACCAAGCTCACGCAAACCACCCCACCAACTCCCTCAGTGTCAATTTCCTCCTTCCCCAGGAATGCCAATAGTCCTGCAGGCCATGTCACTGGCAAGTCTGACGAGTCCTTTCCTGCCTGGGATTCCTCCGATGCATCCTTGCGTGTAACGCCTACTGCTGCTGGCGCTGCTGTTGTTGCCGCTGGGAGTCGATGGTCATCCCAGAGGGGAAGTCGTAAGCCCACTTGTACTACTTCCAGTAAGCAATTGACTGTTCAACAGTCCTTTGCGAGGAAGATGAAATATCACAGCAGTCATCCTACTGCAAAGCGGATAACTGAGTCCTTGACAACTATGTTGGTGTTAGACGTGCGTCCGGTATCCGCCGTTAGTTCACAGGGAACTAGACAATTTATTGAGGCAGTGTGCCCCCGTTACCAAATACCATCTAGGTTCCACTTCTCTAGGCAGGCGATACCGAGAATGTACACGGACGTCAGAAAAAGACTCACCAGTGTCCTAAAAAATGCAGTTGTACCCAATGTCCACTTAACCACGGACATGTGGACAAGTGGAGCAGGGCAGGGTCAGGACTATATGACTGTGACAGCCCACTGGGTAGATGTATGGACTCCCGCCGCAAGAACAGCAGCGGCGGCACCAGTAGCAGCATCTCGCAAATGCCAACTCTTTCCTAGGCAGGCTACGCTTTGTATCACCGCTTTCCAGAATACGCACACAGCTGAAAACCTCTTACGGCAACTGAGGAAGATCATCGCGGAATGGCTTACCCCAATTGGACTCTCCTGTGGATTTGTGGCATCGGACAACGCCAGCAATATTGTGTGTGCATTAAATATGGGCAAATTCCAGCACGTCCCATGTTTTGCACATACCTTGAATTTGGTGGTGCAGAATTTTTTAAAAAACGACAGGGGCGTGCAAGAGATGCTGTCGGTGGCCAGAAAAATTGCGGGACACTTTCGGCGTACAGGCACCACGTACAGAAGACTGGAGCACCACCAAAAACTACTGAACCTGCCTTGCCATCATCTGAAGCAAGAAGTGGTAACGAGGTGGAATTCAACCCTCTATATGCTTCAGAGGTTGGAGGAGCAGCAAAAGGCCATTCAAGCCTATACAATTGAGCACGATATAGGAGATGGAATGCACCTGTCTCAAGTGCAGTGGAGAATGATTTCAACGTTGTGCAAGGTTCTGATGCCCTTTGAACTTGCCACACGTGAAGTCAGTTCAGACACTGCCAGCCTGAGTCAGGTCATTCCCCTCATCAGGCTTTTGCAGAAGAAGCTGGAGGCATTGAAGAAGGAGCTAACACGGAGCGATTCCGCTAGGCATGTGGGACTTGTGGATGCAGCCCTTAATTCGCTTAACAAGGATTCACGGGTGGTCAATCTGTTGAAATCAGAGCACTACATTTTGGCCACCGTGCTCGATCCTAGATTTAAAGCCTACCTTGGATCTCTCTTTCCGGCAGACACAGGTCTGCTGGGGTTGAAAGACCTGCTGGTGACAAAATTGTCAAGTCAAGCGGAACGCGACCTGTCAACATCTCCTCCTTCACATTCTCCCGCAACTGGGGGTGCGAGGAAAAGGCTCAGAATTCCGAGCCCACCCGCTGGCGGTGATGCAGGGCAGTCTGGAGCGACTGCTGATGCTGACATCTGGTCCGGACTGAAGGACCTGACAACGATTACGGACATGTCGTCTACTGTCACTGCATATGATTCTCTCAACATTGATAGAATGGTGGAGGATTATATGAGTGACCGCATCCAAGTAGGCACGTCACACAGTCCGTACTTATACTGGCAGGAAAAAGAGGCAATTTGGAGGCCCTTGCACAAACTGGCTTTATTCTACCTAAGTTGCCCTCCCACAAGTGTGTACTCCGAAAGAGTGTTTAGTGCCGCCGCTCACCTTGTCAGCAATCGGCGTACGAGGTTACATCCAGAAAATGTGGAGAAGATGATGTTCATTAAAATGAATTATAATCAATTCCTCCGCGGAGACATTGACCAGCAGCAATTGCCTCCACAAAGTACACAGGGAGCTGAGATGGTGGATTCCAGTGGGGACGAATTGATAATCTGTGAGGAGGGGGATGTACACGGTGATATATCGGAGGGTGAAGATGAGGTGGACATCTTGCCTCTGTAGAGCCAGTTTGTGCAAGGAGAGATTAATTGCTTCTTTTTTGGGGGGGGTCCAAACCAACCCGTCATATCAGTCACAGTCGTGTGGCAGACCCTGTCACTGAAATGATGGGTTGGTTAAAGTGTGCATGTCCTGTTTTGTTTATACAACATAAGGGTGGGTGGGAGGGCCCAAGGATAATTCCATCTTGCACCTCTTTTTTCTTTTCTTTTTCTTTGCATCATGTGCTGATTGGGGAGGGTTTTTTGGAAGGGACATCCTGCGTGACACTGCAGTGCCACTCCTAGATGGGCCCGGTGTTTGTGTCGGCCACTAGGGTCGCTAATCTTACTCACACAGTCAGCTACCTCATTGCGCCTCTTTTTTTCTTTGCGTCATGTGCTGTTTGGGGAGGGTTTTTTGGAAGGGACATCCTGCGTGACACTGCAGTGCCACTCCTAGATGTGCCCGGTGTTTGTGTCGGCCACTAGGGTCGCTAATCTTACTCACACAGTCAGCTACCTCATTGCGCCTCTTTTTTTCTTTGCGTCATGTGCTGTTTGGGGAGGGTTTTTTGGAAGGGCCATCCTGCGTGACACTGCAGTGCCACTCCTAGATGGGCCCGGTGTTTGTGTCGGCCACTAGGGTCGCTTATCTTACTCACACAGCGACCTCGGTGCAAATTTTAGGACTAAAAATAATATTGTGAGGTGTGATGTGTTCAGAATAGGCTGAAAATGAGTGTAAATTATGTTTTTTGAGGTTAATAATACTTTGGGATCAAAATTACCCCCAAATTCTATGATTTAAGCTGTTTTTTAGGGTTTTTTGAAAAAAACACCCGAATCCAAAACACACCCGAATCCGACAAAAAAAATTCGGTGAGGTTTTGCCAAAACGCGGTCGAACCCAAAACACGGCCGCGGAACCGAACCCAAAACCAAAACACAAAACCCGAAAAATTTCCGGCGCTCATCTCTAGTAGCTACCTGGGATGAACACGGTAACACGGTAATGACCCGGGTAATTGTGCAGTGGAAACGGTCATTACCCGTGTTTCAGAACAGAGTAACGAGTGACATCAATAGACTTTTACAGAGCTTACCCGGGTTAAGTGGAAACAGATTCGACCCAGGAATAACCCGTGTCGTAGTGCAGTGGAAACGGCGGGGCTGGGTTAAACATCCCGGATCTGACCCAGTACTCAGGTGGAAAAGGGGTATAACACAGGCCCGTGGAGGAGGAGTTACTGAGAGTGATGGAGAGTAAAAATAATAGATGAAGGGAAAGAAGACTGAGAGGCAGGTAGGACATAGGGGAGGGTAGTACATGATAGAGAAGGGAAAGAGAGAGGGGGTACTGTATATAAAGACTGTGTTGCAGAAGAAAAAGAAAGTGCAGACTAAAAATAGACAAAATGGGAAAGAAAAAAAAGGCATCAGTGTCAGTTAGATTAGGCTTTACAGACAGCGGAGGAAGGAAAAAGTGATTGGGAAGAGATAGCATAGAAAGAGGGAGATGGAGTAAAGCCAATATTGGCTGCAGCGGGGACCTGGCAGGGTGCCGGCAACGACAAGTGCATACACACTTGCCAATGCCGGCAGGGAGAGCGAGGAAGGGAGTGGGGGCCATGAGGTCATTAATGATGTGCGGGAGCGTGCATCGTCAACGATGTTGATAGTAAAAGATATCGCTCAGAATGGCCCTTCTGAGTGATATCTTTTACTTTCTTGTCTAGTGTGTATTGGCTTAAGAGCCGGGGACAACTGCTAGTATAGTTATACAATTTAATCTGTGCCACTTAAAAAAAAAAAACATAATATTTAAAATATGGTAATACAATATATATAATAGCACTTATAAATGCATACTGTGGGGAATTCAATTAGCATTGTGGGTATGTAGAGATGCACCTTGCCGCAACTATTGGCATGGGCTTAGTCACGGCAAAATGCATCTCCTGGATTAAGGCCCTCATTCCGAGTTGGTCGATCACTAGCTATTTTTTGCAGAGCAGCGATCAGATAGTCGCCGCCTCTAGGGGAGTGTATTTTCGGTTTGCAAGTGTGCGAACGCTTGTGCAGCCAAGCGGAATGAAAAACTTTTTTTTCCAGTTTCTGAGTAGGTCTAAACTTACTCAGCCCTTGCGATCACTTCAGCCTGTTCGGTCCAAGAAATTGACATCAGTCACCCACCCTGCAAACGCCTGGACACGCCTGCGTTTTCCCTACCACTCCCAGAAAACGGTCAGTTGACACCCAGAAACGCCCTCTTCCTGTCAATCTCCTTGCGATCGGTTGTGCGAATGGATTCATCGCTAGAATCCTTGCACAGCAACGATGCTGTTTGTACCCGTACGACGTGCGTGCGCATTGCGGTGCATACGCATGCGCAGTAGTAACCTGCTCGCTGCGCTGCGAAAATCTGCAGCATGCGATCAACTCGGAATGACCCCCTAAGTGCTGGGTGCAACTGTGTTACTGCATGTGGTAACACCGCGGATAGCTCTGAGGCACTAGTTATGCGGCCATACCGCACAAGCAATTGAATAGCTACAGACACCTTACCCGTGAGCTACATCCCCGTGATGCTAATTGACTATACACTATTGCGTTCTGTAACTACTTTAAACACATCAATATGCACTGCAGAAGCACAAAAAAAAATACAATGAGCAAACCGTATTACACACACACTTTATCACATTTGCATGCATGGCACACGTGCATGTAGTTACAATTCAACAGCCAAAGGCCTGCCATCCCCGCTACCAAACTTTCACCATCATCTCCCCAGACAGCAGCTCTCGCTAATCTGCAGCATACAGCTGATGCACCAGGTTCTGCCCTCCCCAAATATCTGCACCATAACAAACCTGGAGCTGTTACATTCACTAACCTGGCGTCTTCTATACAGGATCAGGGGGTATTGGTGCAGGGCCGGCCCAAGCTTAATTTTTTGGTAAGCAAATTTAGATTTTTGCCACCTTGATGGGATCAAATTCTCAAAGGGACAGCGTGCGTAGCAAAAAAGGTGTGTGGATAAGGAAGGGGCATGGCCACACAATAGGACCCCAAGGGTACAGGGAAATAGTGGGTGACTGGGGAGACAGGGAGACAGTGGGTGACAGGGAGACAGTGGGTGACTGGGGAGACAGGGGTGACATGGAGATAGTGGGTGACTAGAGAGGCAGGAGTGAGATGAAGATAGTGGGTGACTGTGGAGACAGGGGTGACAGTGGGTGAGAGGGAGACAGGGGTGACTGGGTGAGAGGGAGACAGTGGGTGACTGGGGAGGCTGGTGTGACATGGACACAGTGGGTGACTGGAGAGGCAGGAGTGACATGGAGATAGTGGGTGACTGGGGAGGCAGGAGTGACAGGAAGATCTAGATAAAGAGATACCAACCAGCATGACAGCAGCAGCAGCCTCCCCACGGATGAAAAGTACCTCTGCGCTGCACGTGTCCCTGGAGTGGTACCTTTATGTGGTCAGTGTGGCCCAGGAGACAGGTGGCAGCATCGCCATGTATGGTCCATCTGGCAGTGGGAGACATAACTCTTGTAGACCTGGCGCCGTACGTGCATGCATATTTTGTCTAATGGGCTGACCGGCTATGGATTGGTGTCTCCAGCTCTCAACCTTTGGTACCAAAGCCCTGGTTCCCGAGTTCCATATGTGCTGCTTGGCTTCTCCCTCCCCTCAGCGAGCCAGAGCCTGCCCACCACCTCCTCTAGTCACATGGGCATGGGGGTCCATGCACATACCCCGCACCACAAATATACTGTGTATATGTGTATACACAGTATACTGTATGTACATTCACATATCCCCTGTATATACATACCTTTCCCATATACACATCCTTTGCAATATACACATAACCCCCAATATACTTATATGCACCTTTCCTGTACATGCATATACCCCCCACATGCATATATACAACACTCTACATATACACATACCAACTAAAATACATATATATATACCCCTTCCCGAATAAACATATTTACACACTCCCGTAAAAACACAAACACCCAATATACAATACATACTGTATATAAACATCTGGTGTATACACATACAACCCCCGGTGGTACTCCAGGGACTTCTTATAGTGCAACTAGTATGCCAATACCATAAGTGTGTCAGTATATATTAGAGAGATACAACACACTTAAACAGACAACCATTGCATAAGTAACAGTAGCCAGCAGGGACACCAATAAGAGCCACTTCACCTGAGCTGGGCCGCCTCCGTGGAGCTGTATTGGGTGGTGTGATACTGTACAGGTGACTTCACAAAGCATGTAGGAGGCCACAAAACACTAATATGCAGCAGTAGGTAGGACAAGTGTAGCCTTAGACTTCCACTGTGCTGCCACAGGACGGCCCCAGTCACTCAGGCAGCAGCCCCAGTTCTGTATTGGGATATACAGCTATTATGTGCCAGTCACTGTGTCCCCACCTCAGCCTCAGCCCCACAGCACATGTGTAAGACCAGGAAGAGCTGTCTCCACCGCAGCAGCTCCCAGGTGTCACATACTCTGTCCATTCATGGGGGCTCCAGTGGCTGTGCCAGCAGGGGGGAGAGTGTCCAGCGGCTGCACTTGCGGAGGAAGGGGGAAGGCTCATGGGCCCTCTGGCGGGCGGTGGCTGCACTGACAGAGGAACTGTGGGTGTCTCCGGCGGCTAAGCTGGCAGAGGTAGGGGGAAGGGTCCGGGGCCTCCGGTGGCTGCGATGGCGGGGTGTTGATGACTTCAATCTATTGAAGCAAGAAACAGCTCCATCCGGCCCTGTACATAGACAACAAACAGCTGCACTCATAATGGTCTTGAACCTACCCGGGAGCGTTGGGAAACTGGAAGTGTCTCGGCATCAGATGCATCAGTGAAGAAAATACTGCGACACTCACAGGACTTCTTAATTCAGCTCACTGGTTCACGTAGTCATCATGACTTTCTGCCTTCTGACCGCTAATAAAGGCGGGGGCATGGTGGTTTTGGATATGGATTTTTATAGAAATTAATTGCTGACTCAACTCAGTGATACAGCAGTTTATTGCAAATTGCAATCAGACCCAATTTTAAAGAAAGAACGGGATAAACTTTTAGCGTCTGGTGTACAGGAGCAGTTCATTACAGAGAACGTATCTAAGGCATTAAGTCAGGAGCATCCGATAGCACCCATCTTTCACTCTACACCAACATCTCTCATGATAGAGGAGTTGAATCGGTCCGTAGATTTCTGCTTGCTAATGCAGCATACACTGATCCACATATCACATTTTTTCTTCAACTACTGACATTGACCCTAACAAGGAATTATTTCCTTTTTGACAAGAACTGGTATTTACAACTGCGCGGCTGCACAATGGGTTCTTGCGTAGGGCCCTCGCTGGCAAACATTTTTATGTTTAAAATAGAGAACCTGTTCCTGCTCAATCAGGCAGCTCACGATAAGATTCTTTACATCACCGGCTACATAGATGATATGTTTATTATTTGGCGTGGCACAGAACTTGAATTTCAGGAAATGATGACAGAGGTTAATGAAATAGCCCTGAATATAAAATTTACTTTTGATATAAGCACAACTAAAGTGAAATTTCTGGATGTAGAGATGATCTCACAAGACAATGGTGTTATACATTCAAATGTATATAAAAAAAACAATTGTCAGAAATACACTATTGAGGGTGGATA
Source organism: Pseudophryne corroboree (assembly GCF_028390025.1). Lineage (NCBI taxonomy): Eukaryota > Metazoa > Chordata > Amphibia > Anura > Myobatrachidae > Pseudophryne > Pseudophryne corroboree. The sequence continues at coordinate 430,334,078 of NC_086445.1, forward strand.
GTCAACACCCCAAATCTCTAACCAATAGCCTGCCACATTCACAATTTGTCAGAGCAATTAGGATTTGTGATTACATGAAGAAAGCTAAGGCTTGGATAGATGAAATGTCTCTACGATTCCAAACCAAAGGATATAATATCACAAAATTGAAGACATCAAAACCACAGGCACTATCTACACCACGATCTAGTGCATTGTTGCCATTCACGCCAAAAAAAGACATGAGTAAGAAGATTCCTTTTGTACAACAGTTTCACCACCACAGTAACATCAATATGAGGTTAGGTAAACAGCTACAGCCTATTATTACCAGCGATGCGGACCTTAACATTTTGAAAGGTTCCTCCCTAATGCCTAGCTTCAAGAGGTCACGAAACTTACACAACATTTTAGTACGTAACGATATCTCGGGTATGGGTGCAACTCGCCCACATAATTTCCTTACCAAACCACCAGGGTGTTATACTGTAAGTGCCTGGGGTGCACTACTGTACTTGTTGATACATGGAGAGTGGCTATACATTCTCACACCCTCACACAGGGGTGGAGATTAAAATAAAGTATGTGTTGACCTGTTTAAGTACCCACATATTATACTTCATTTGTTGCCCTTGCGGGATCATGTTTGTGGGCAAAACCATTAGATCTTTTAGAGAGAGAATGGTGCTCCATTGTCAAGCCATTAGACATGTACTTGAGGGCAAACAGCAAGAACAACTGGTAGCCCGGAACTTCAGAGAGGCCAAACACACTCTGGCTACGTTACATTACAAAATCATCTACCATGCCACGGCCATTATGAGAGGGGGTGACCGTGATACTCATTTGTTACAAATGGAGGCACGATGGATCCACCGACTGAGAACTGTAGTTCCGCTGGAACTTAATGAGACCAATAATTTGGGCTGTTTTATTTAACATAGGTGTGTTCTGATGACATCACTATATGATTGTTTTGTTTCAACTAAAGTTTTCTCTGTCCTTGATATACCGTATAGGATTTTTTACCTCCCTCTATCGGTTGGTCCGATTTAACTGATTATTTGTATCTTTTGATATCAGAATATTGAGCCTAGCTAAAGTATTTGATGGCTAGAGTTATTTGATACATTTATTGCATTGTATCTTAGTTTTCTCTCTCTGCTGCCACCTTGTGTTTTTTTTTGTGGTACGGTATGATAAACACTCCGGTGAATCTTTGTTGTTTTTTAGCACATGCCGAGCGGGTTGCCATAGTAACGGCGCTGGATGGTGCAACATCGCACATCCTGTGATGTTATTGAGCCCCAAAGGCGGAGACGCATGGTCACTATTGACTTTGGATATTTGTCACAGGTCCCAAAATTAGTTAGTTGCATATCATACAAATTAGTTGTATGATATGCATTTATACCTAAGCAGATACAGATAAAGGTATTATTTAAGGAAAATCTGCACTCACATCTTCAATAGATCCAATAAGGGGGTGCCCAGCTGGTAATCCTACACAGGTCCAGAGGGATATAGAGTATACAAAACAGGGCCCTCACCAATGCAAAAGCAAGTTTAGAAAGTTTTAATGCTTACAGTACATCACCAAAGCACAAACAGATCTTTCTCAAGACCAACAAGTACTGTAGCATAACAGTTAATCCATCATCAAATAAAGAAATAGCATCAAATAATCACCTTACCTGGGTTCCAGTAAATAGCTACACTTGGACTGGTTACAGTATATTGCTGCCTGCCACCGGGGGGATCAGTATGTAAAACCAGCGGCCGGAATACCCGATATCAGTATGCCGATGGAGATCCTGGCCACCGGTATGCCGGCAGTGGGGTGAGTGTTAGCAAGCCCCGTTGCTGGCACGATGGCTCCCTGTGCTCACCACAGGATTTATTCTCCCTCTATGTGTGTCGTGGACACCCATAGAGAGAGAAAAGCCTGTGGCGCCAGGATTCCAACTGCAGTATTTCACCACTAGTCGGGATTCCGACCTCGGCATTGTGATGGGATCCCGACTAGTGGTATGGTAACCCTTTACTGCCACGGGAAGTCAGCTGCATGTCAGCAATTGGACATACATGCATTCCAGTAAGCTAGAAGTTATTTAGACATAAAAAGTGTAAATGTCAATAGGCGTATCTAGTCACATATTTATAAAAATATTAATGAATGCGCTTTTATGTCCATCTGGTTTTGCATATATCAAGATGACATGGAGCCTCACGTTTATGTTTCTGATTTCGCCACATATTCCTTGATTTTGTCTTGATTTTGGTTCTGGATCTGGCTCTTTTCTAGAATTGTTAAACACAGCTAAAATCATGTCATTTGGACCTGTTTTTGTTCCTATGGTATTATTATCCTCAATAACATTAATTTCTAGTCATTTCCAGTCAATTTTGACCACCTTACAACTCACATTATTGTTCACCAATATTGGCCAAAGACTGGCTAGCTAAACTAAGCAACATAGCTGCAGCACTAACACACAGCAGTTATTTCTGTTTAAAAATGTGTTGCAAATTAGTAATGTATTAGGGCAACAACCAGTAAAAATGTTTGTCTCTGCAAAAAAGACCATTCCCAATTCCTCCCAAAAATGCAGTCCATTATGAAAAGTGGTGCAAGAGGGAATTGTTCTTGGGCCCTCCCTCCCACCCTTATGTTGTTTATTAAAAAGCATATGTACAGTTTATCAAACCAAGCACTTCAGTGACAGGGACTGCCACTTTTGTAACTGAAAAGTTTGGTTTGAGAAAAAAACTGCTTATAACATGCGCCAAGAACTGCTGCCCAATCCTATTCCAAAGCTACACCTTAGCTTCAATTTCATGGAAACCAAACAAAAAAGGAATATGACCCAAGTGCTGTCTATGAGAACCCAACTACCAATGAAAGTTTTTTTTTATAATGTCCATTCTTTACGTGTATGTAATAATAAAGATAAGACTTTCTCCAATACTCTCATAATTCTTCATACAATGGCTCACTATGTATCACTCAGGGTTTCACCCTCAGGGCAATTTTTAATACACTGACCTTAAAGCCAAACTCTATGTGCATCAAAAGGGTTCTTTGCCCCAATAATTTTTCATCCACATATACCGAGACACCGACAAGTAATGAGACCAAAACTGACCTTGGAACAGTTCCCTATGTTCGTATAAGGGTTTCTTTAAGAATTGGTCCCAGCTCTGCTGGTGGTCGGCAAAAGTCTATACATCAAACTGCATATATCTTCCGATGATGTAAATAAACCATGAGTCCAGATGGTAAAAGAATACCAGTTTTATTGGTCTTTTGACCATTAAAAAAGAGACTAAAACAAATGGTTACATATAAGAAAAGAAGAAATGGGGTAGGTTGTTCTAAACCCCTTACTGGAGACAGTTATAAGCAGGTTAGCTGGGAATTCCAAATACAAAGTAGCAAACAACTCCCAAATCTGGATCTAAGGGACATATTATAAACCAAGATTTGGTCTATAGTTCTTACATATCCCGGCCAACCGTTGATGAGGTCCCCCAGTAGTCTCTCAAACAAACACTGACGCGTTTCGGATGGGTGATCCTTTATCAAAGTGTGGAGAGATGTTGCACCAGGAGCCATATTTATACCCCTTTCCTGTCACATGGTCCATAATTGGTGTCGAAGTCGGAAAATATTACAAACCCGCACTACACATACAGACACCATTCAGAGTGGCTTCTGTGCGGTTGCGTATTAGCCGTGATTGCGCAGACCCGGACGCTGCATACATTGGCTCGTGAAGCCCTGCGTATTAGCGTGGGGTATGGGTAAATACGGTGACATACGCAAACGCATAGAAAGGCCCCCAAAGCCATGTTCCATATTCTATCCTTATAGTACAGAATTTGTACAGACTGTGTAATCTTCAAAGGCAAGTTACTGTTCACACACAAGCTAATCAAACCACACATACACATTCTTCTAAAACAATGTCTTGAATATATCAAGACATGTCTTGTTTACGCAAAGGTTTGTGATCATGAAACAGGCACCCTGATATGTGAGGAAAGAAAATATCTCTAGTTATCCTTATTGTTTCAGAGTGTATACTGAAGACAACCAAAACCAGACTGTCATTGTTAATAGAAACCAGGACAATAGGAAACAAATATACTATACAAAGAACACAAGCCTTGCTGATACAAATCACTAACAGCTGACAACTTACATTTATATAGATTAGAGGTATAACATTTATAGTCAAAACTCTTGGAATTATATATATATATATATATATATATATATATATATTTGTGTGTATCTTGAGAATGGTTGGTCATTTCATGTGTAGGATCATGTTGCTTGGAGATAACATAACAAAGTAACCTAATGAACATGGAAATATCTGTCACACATTACATATTTCCCAAACTTAGTACACACATTACACATAGTCTCCCCTTTCCCCTCACGCAACTTTTACTTATTTGCAAGGCACAAGGGAATTATACACCTTTACAGTATGCGAGGGGACAGTAACTGATCAGAGAATCATGCATGGTATCTACGTGTTCGGATAATTATGAGTAATAATCCGGTGTTGGTTTGGAGAAGATCGCATGTCGTTGCGAATAGTTATTTTCAAAGGCAGATTAAAGGTATATTTGTGTTTATTATGTACTTGGTATGCGGTGGGAATCCAGAGCTGACCAGCAGTACACACCCCTGGATCAAGGCATCGCCCATCTCTTCAAACCGACCAATGACCTCTCCTGTACTGTAAACGACCATCCCTCCAACCAATCGGTGGAGAGCATACAACCCCATTGTATTGTATTTTGGGCAAGGGTATATAAACCTTGCACCTGGGCCGGTCACTCTCTCTCTCTTGCTCTAGGGTCATCTTGCCAGATCGACTAGAGGACCGGATCCGGGTTGCGCAGGCGAACAAACGTACGTATCATTGGGTGTGACTCTCTCTCTGTGATTGAATTGCATTGTGTTGTACCATTTATATTTTAACTTATTGTAATCCCCTTTAACAAATATTATTACTTGTTGCTGCTTTGGACCACAACATACAATCAAATACTGGTGTCGCATTCAGTTTCTGTTAGAGATGAGCGGATTCGGTTTTACTCGGTTTTACTCGGTTCTCAAAACCGAATCTTATTGGCTCACGGATGTCACGTGTTTTGGATAGCCAATAAGATTCGGTTTTGAGAACCGAGTAAAACCGAGTAAAACCGAATCCGCTCATCTCTAGTTTCTGTTGAGCGTTTGTATAGTGTAATTGCCACACCTAGAGCTGCCTCGTGCTCTCAGCTTGTCGGTCTGTGTGTATGCACTGAGTGTAAGCTGCACGGCTATTCCGACGTGTGTATGCAAAGTGCGTGCACAGTACGGGACTGTGTACGCTAACTGGGGACAGAGTACGTAGGTAAAGGATTTATTACATCGGCCGCAGCGGCTTCAGTTACAGTGTTCAATAGGGGTTAGTGGCTGCTTTCCAAGAAGTCTATCGAACTTCTCATTGGTAAATAATTGGACAAATAAAATCCATGCATTATAATGACTTACCACTAATACAATAAAACTCCTAATCTAAACATCATCAAAACAAGTTAAAAGACAATCTTTTTTTTAGTTACAATGCATCCTTAAAATCATACATCAGATGACATCATCACTGGGCGCCTCCCTATTAAACATGCCCTAAAAGTTCATAATACACTATACGGAAAGTCTTTCAACGGAGTCCAACCGTCTCCAACTAATATCCAGCTGGACCGCTGGTATATGAAAGAGATCCTTGTCTCCGTTCATGGAGAAGAAATAAACAAACTCCATGATCATGGCTGACTTCCGCTATTTGGAACGCATACCGGAAGTGGTCAGTAAGGCACATCATCTCCTCTTCCTGCATTGAATATCAGTGCGTGGAATGCATCCAGGAACAGGAAGATGTGCACATCAGTGTCGTCTCCCACGCAGTAGGGTCACACCCACATCTGGATGCATTACTCAAAGTGTCACTCTTTTCTTGTTCATAACACCGAAGGAGGTGATAGAGTATGTCCCTCTTTGATTGAAAAGGAGAAAAAATACATATCAGGTGGATATTGAAAAAAATCACCAAACAATGCAGACGTTCACTGTTCAAACCACATTATACCACACAGAGTCATATTAAATATATATGAATGATTAATACAAAATATTTTAAGAACAGCATTCATAAACTAGGAGTATGTTATTTTACCACAATACCATAAAAAATTATTACAGGAACCATTTCAATTGAAAATCTAGGTTTAACCCTTTCAGTTCCATGTTTCTCATGTGGTAAATTTCTCACATTACTGCCTTAGCTAGATCTTCTTCTCTAGTGTTAGTACGTCAATTAGACTTAATACAGCGTATTCCACAAAAGGATACAAGATCCTTCAGATTGCACATATGTGTATTTTTGAAATGCAAAGAAACATTATGTGTAATAAGACCCTTCCGTATATTCCGTACATGTTCGGCCAAACATTCTTTTAGTTTCCGCTTTGTTCTGCCAATATACTGTTTGCCGCAAGAACATTCCAATAAATAAACACACCATTGACTATGACATGTAATAAAATCTTTAATTTCATAGTCCTGTACTGATTGATTAAACTTCTAATTAATGATTTTAGAATTATTGGACTTACACACCCTGCACATACTGCAGGTTCCGTATCGAAAAAAAACTTTTGTGGTAATACCCCCCATTATTTTCAGCTGCTGTAAAACACTTTTAACAAGATCATTCTTCAAGTTCTTAGCTATATGGTAAGTGAAGGATGGTCTGTCCTTAATGTATCCTTTCAGCAGCGGGTCCCTAGTTAAAACACCCCAATGTTTATTAAAAATATGTTCCACCTGTTTATATTGACTATTGTATCCCATAAATATAGATACATTTTCTTTCTTTTTTCCTTTTTTGATCCAGGGTTAATCATCACAGCTCTGTCCAATAACGAACATGTTTGACGTGTATTTTCAACTTGTACTGGATTAAAGCTCTTTGATACAAATTGTTGTTTCAGATTTTCTGAATGGCTCATATACACGTCCTACTTGGTACAATTTCACCTTAGTCGTTGAAATTAACTATTTGGTATACTCCTTAGTGAGTTTGGTTTGTTTGGGCCCCCATAAACCAATTTTTGGAAGGACTACTTCTGACAATTAATGAGGAGGTTGATGATGAAGGTGTTGATGGTGTTGATTGCATGTGATGGTCAAAACTGCTGGTAATTAATACTGGACCACTTGTCGTTATTTTAAATATTTTTTTTTCAGATTTTTATAAATAACTTGCTGCAAATGGTGCAACAGGGAGAAGATGTTTAGATGGTTAGCATCCTTACTTCTACTAACTTTGTTCTCACAAATGGTACAGATGCCTTCACAGATATTGTGAGGATTTGTGTAAAAATAATTCCTCACACAAGAGATGTTTTTTTTGGTCTTATGTCCAGGTATTGCAATGACCTTCTTTTTATCATGGGCAAGAACTGCTGCCACTGGTGGATGACTTACTTTGACTCAAACAACACCCTATAATTATTAGCATCAGATACACAAATATCCCCAACATACTATTGTACTTCCAGTAGCATACTCACTTTTTATGTCATCATCTTTACTTGTACTGTTCATCTCAACATTTGCAGAGTAATGCAAAAATTGTGAAAGAAGGATTTTCTATGTGTATAGTGTCATAAATGTCAGATTCATACATAGCTAGACTCTGTTCAGGTATTTGTGAACACACAGTTTGTTCTTCAGCCTTTTTTTGGCATGGATTTGTCTGTTTTAACCCATGTTTATTAGTTTTTTTATTGCAAACTTTATCTTTAAAAGTATTTTAAAATTACTATGTTGCTACATATATGATACAAAACAAAATTAATCTTAGATTTCGTGATCCATTTCTATAATAAATATTCTTCCTAAGTGGGAACACCAGGACTGAATGGGGTCATATCCTATTGCACTCATGTTTCTGGAAAGAATGATGCTTCCCTTCCTACACAAACAAACCTTCAAATACAACCAAACATTCAGCAGTTTTCCAGGAGTCTGGACTACAATGATTTCCAGGAAAGAGGTACCAAGAATCAACAGAACTGATGAACGATAAGAAAGAGTTTCTGTTAGTAAAGTGTTCCCATTTGGGAACAATGGCAAAAAATGGGTTAAAGGTGACACCTCTATTAGATTCAGAGTGAGGAATTGTTACATCATCATCATATGAGGTTACATGAGAAGAACTAAAAACTAATATAATCCATATAATTAGACCATATAAGAGAGCGCATTGATGAATGACGATTTATTCCAACTTTAAAAAAGGATATATAATATCCAAACATAAATAAAAAACAATTGTATCATATAATAAAACCACAATGATAAGTCCTTGATGATCACATATATAAACCACCAGAAATGTATAGACAATTGAGTCCCTACTGGAGCGTGCTGATAGTGTCCAAAGTTCCAACAAAGTGCAGATGTATATATATTTCAGCGTAACTCCTGCTGACAGGAGGACTTCAGAAATTGTGTATATTTAATAGCAATGATGGAACATAGTTCTCCTTTGTAGTAAATCACAATTTGTGTGACAATTAGTATCAAATTGTCCGCCTGGAGGTGGTAGGACATCACCTCCCGGTCAGCATTGTGCTACGACCCCCCCGCCGCCAAAGCAGCTTTGCTCACCGTAGACGTAACTTGGCTGCCGTGTCCCCCTGCAGCTGGACGAAGCGGCAGTAACGGGAGCGGCAGTGACCGTTGATGCAGGTCTCGGGGAGGGAGGATGCGGCCGATGGCGGTGGTGATGTTTCAGCATTGCAGCTGTCCCAATGCTGTGGATAATCACCAGGGTTATCAAGGATGTGGTTAATCCCTTAACACGTTTCTCCGATGTCTATCCTGTCGGTTTCCTCAGAAGATATTCCCAGTCCATGGGAATAATGGTATTTAAACAAGCAATGACCAATAGGTGTCCTTCATCCACATAATAAGCAAATTCCCAACAGATGTGAATTAATAAAAAATAGTGTGGTTTCCAATGAGCTTTTTGCTGCTCTGCACATTAGCTTATTCCAATCTTAAAACTTATTCAAATATATACTAAACATAAACACTATTACATATCAAAATATTAAAGCATAATCATATATATAATTAATTATAATAATTCATTGGGCATCACAGAGAGGTTCAATTTGGTATTCTATTGATACCTTAGATATTACTTACTACACCATTGTTACAAAGAGCCACTGTGGCTCAAGACGCTAATGCTGATATTAACCAACCACAGAGACCTAGGTTCGAATCTCACTTGGGAGCAAAGTATTTTTGTTATTGTTATTTAATTATTGCAAAATATAATTTTAAATTTTAAAGTTGTTACTTTTATATTTGCTACAATCAACAAGGAGTCCGTATAAAAAAGGAAGAAAATTCTATAATAGCTGATTTCTACCCATATGGTACATATTAATATAATAATAATAATAATGATAATAATAATAATAATATATAAGCAATATAATCCTGGTTAGGGATTAGAGTCATAAATGATTTTATTTTATTACTCTTTTAATATAGATTATTTATCATAGTATATGTACCATAATCATATTTAAATATTTTATTATGTCCAAAACTATACATTTTAAATAATTTTCAAAAGAATATTTTTCAAAGGAATAAAGAGTGACAAAGGAGATAAAGGAGATAAAATAAATTTTAGAGCAGATATGTATTAGAGTAACAAAAAACCATAGACCATCCATTGAAGATATCACATATAAGGAATTTATGCAAAACAAATGATAGCACAGATTTATTCCTATCAAGTAACTTATACCCTTGTACCAGAAGAACAAAACTACAAAAAAATAATTAAAAAACAAAAATTGTAAAAATAAATAATAACTGTTCATGGAGATTAAATATTATTAATTTCCACACAGTCATTTAGGCCGCTTGGAAATAGGGTACCCAGGGTATAGATCCAGAAAGCCTCTCATTTACAGAGGAGGTTGTATCTATCCCCCCTCTAATAGTGGGCTTAATGTACTCTATACCCTACACCCTAATACTGTTGCTATCTCCACCATGAAAATCAATCACATGTCTCACTAGACCACAGGTTCTCAAACTCGGTCCTCAGGACCCCACACGGTGCATGTTTTGCAGGTCTCCTCACAGAATCACAAGTGACATAATTAACTCCACCTGTGGACCTTTTAAAATGTATCAGTGATTAATTAATACACCTGTGCACCTGCTGGGTTACCTGCAAAACATGCACTTTGTGGGGTCCTGAGGACCGAGTTTGAGAACCACTGCACTAGACTATGTGAACTAGTACCTCTAAGAATATTATTTTTGTATTCTAAAAACCGTGTGTGCAACATACGTGTCGTGCGGCCCACGTACTGGATCCCGCAGACACAATTAATTACATAAATTACATAATTAGAACGACAATCTATAACACCCCGTATCTCAAATTGAGTCCCATGGGTATATGAACATACTCTATTCACTTTATCCATAATATATTGACAGGTGATGCACCTACTCTTCCTACATTTATAGCAACCATTTGATTTTTTAGGGAGTTGTAACCAAGAATCCTTTTTATCTGTTAAGTTGATATCTAACGATTTATAATGACTTGGAGCTAAAAGGCTTTTTAAGTTGGTAGCTTTTTTAAAAGTAACACACGGTTTATCTTCCAATATAGTAGAAAGGATCCTATCAGTTTTTAATATGGGATAATTTTTATTAATAATGGTTTTTAATTCTTTTGAACACACATTGAATTTAGTGATAAACCTAGGTTGTTGTATATTCTTTAAAGGTATCTGGTCAATGTTTAACTTGGTCTCTAAAAGTGATTCCCTCTCTTTAATACGTGCTTCTCTAAGGGCCTCCTCTATAATTCTGTCCGGATAACCCTGATCATTAAAGGATGTAACCAGGTCAGAAACTTGAGTCTCAAATTGTTCTGTTTGTGAACAATTCCGTCAGATTCTATAGAACTGGCTTTTAGGAATATTGTTCAGCCATGGACGGAAGTGACAACTTCTATAATTCAAGAAGTTATTCGTATCTACCTCTTTTCGATATGTTGAAGTAACGTTATTGTCATCGATAATGGACAGATCAATATCCAAAAAATTGATACGTGAACTGTGTGCAGTGCTAGTGAAGTGTAAACCAAAATTATTAGAATTAAGATGTGTCAAAAACAATGAAGTGGAGTGTATATCACCATCCCAAATAAAAAACAGGTCATCGATGTAGCGACCATATAGCACCAGGCTCGCCCCGAATGGGCCACCCCAAATGAGGGATTAATATATTTTATTGATATTATTGTCTAATTCTAATACAGGAGAAGAAGCCTGATTGTTTGGCACTGGCTTCTGCAATGCACATTCTACTAGTGCATGAAACAGCAGGAGCACCAGCAGGACCACCACTTGCAAACAAAGGCCATGGCCTGAGTCTTTCCTTGCTACTGCGTGTGGTATATGGCATATTGGCAGTTTGGCAGTGCCAAGTTTTTCGACATTGAACTTTTCATTTACTATTAGAGGTGATATTTTCTTTAACATTCAAGCCAGAAGTGTGGGAGTTTGTGTGAGACTGTCCCTATTTTTAAACCGGCAATCATTTACAATGAAAAACTAACCTGGTTTTGTCATGTAAATGATTGCTAGTTTAAAAATATGGTAGTCTTACACAATCTCCAGCACCACTGGCTTCTCTCACCATATTACATTTACCCCTAGCAACAGTTTCTCTGATTATTGAGAACTACTATTATGATTATTCTTCCCAGGGATGGAACTACTGCAGTGCTGGTTGTGGTTGTGACTGGTGGTAAGGAAGGTAGACAGATAATGTACATCCATTCTGGAGTTTTCCAAGCATCTCTCTTTAGCTGTCACAGTCACCAGTTCATAGCCTGGGAAGCCCTGTTTGTACTTCTAGGTAAACTTTTGTGTACTTTGGGCTATATTTACTGAACTGTGGTATTGCTGTCATTTAGAAACTGCCAGTTTCTAATTTATGGTGATTTATATGCATAATTGAAAGCATTTACAAAGCAGCAGTTTAGGAGTCTAAACTGAATTTGTTGTCCATCCCTGGGGGTTTCTAAATGATACTCTGCCCTCCCCCCACTCACACATGTGAAAGCATTGCATGGTGGCGAAGCTTTCGCATGTTTAGGGTAGACCTCTGTCTGCAAAGCCAGACGGCTACCTGCCACGTTTCGGGTCGCAGCGGCTGTGTGTGACAACATGCAGCTACCATTGCTGCCCTGCAAATGATCCAGAGACACCTGCGTTGTCCAGACTGTGCCCCCCAATGCTGCCATGATGTCCCGTAAATGCCACCGCAACACCCCCTCCTGCCCTAACCCCTACATTTCTTATGCAAGCACAAATTCAATTGATATCATAAAAACAGACCACACTGGATTAGAAGCTGTTCTATTCACATTCATTTAATGTTGTTTTCACAGAATCCTGACATCATAGAAACAAACAGCTTGCTACTGTCACTTTGTGGATTTGTGATGAGTTTCAGTGTAGAAGGAGAAAGTTGTAGGAAAGTATAAGGCAAAAGATTGCTAAATGATTGTATTTATCACTTAACTGATGATTTTTCCCTTCTAAACCATTCATACATTTTTTTTCTTTCTTTTTTATATTGTTTAAAAAGTATTCTTTGTTAAAATATTATATTATGCACATCTGCAGAACGGATCGCCTTGTCATAAACTGGGGAACACATTTGGGTGGCGCAGTTGCATGTGATCTGACCATGATGGTCATTCCGAGTTGATCGCTAGCTGCCGTTGTTCGCAACGCAGCGATCAGGCTAAAAATCAGCATTTCTGCACATGCGTACGGGCCGCAGTGCGCACGCGCGACGTACTTTCACAAAAAACTATGCAGTTTTACACAAGGCCGAGTGACTCTTTTCCGTCGCTCTGTTGATCGGTGAGTGATTGACAGGAATGGGGTGTTTCTGGGAGGTAACTGACCGTTTTCCGGGAGTGTGCTAAAAAACGCAGGCGTGTCAGGTAAAAACGCAGGCGTGCCTGGTGAAACGGGGGAGTGTCTGGCCGAACGCAGGGCGTGTTTGTGACGTCAAAACAGGAACTAAACAGACTGAAGTGATCGCAAGGAAGGAGTAGGTCTGCAGGTACTCAGAAACTGCTTGAAAAAAAAAATAACCCTGTTCTGCGATCCTTTAATACGCACTTCTGCTAAGCTAAGATACACTCTTAGAGGGCGGCGGCTTAGCATTTGTACTGCTGCTAAAAGCAGTTAGCGAGCGATCAACTCGGAATAAGGGCCCATGTCAGTAAAGTGGTTTTAAGTTGTCTTGTTTCTTGTTCTGTGTTTGTGAGGTGTGTTTTCCATATAGTATTTTTTTTTTTTATTAAAGTCCTCTGTGTAATTATTTTTTTGAATGTGAGCTTAGTGGGATTGCGTGTTTGTATTTTTTCTTTTTTTGTTGTTGTTTAACATTATTGTTTATTTAAACATGTCTGTTAAAGACCAGTCCATAGCCCAAATGAATTATATTCCTGTCAATCAATTATTATCTGTCAAAATCAATCAAAAAGGTACTTGCTGTTTCAGCATACATACCTGTCTGAGACTAGTCTTTTGTTTCCACAGGATTGACAGTTTTATGGTGGTTTTGAAAACCACTATTTCATAAATCCATTGGATTCTATTCTGTTCTTTTCTTACTATGGTATAAAACATTGATGGTGCTTTGATATTCTGCACTGTTCTGTTTCATCCTAAAGTGTGCTTTCTCGTGGTTTTGCAGAGGTTTTAGCCTTAGTAAATTGGCAGATTGTAAAAATGCTACCACATTGTCGCAAACCACTTTGGTTTACAATCCATGGCTTAGTAAAGTTTGCCCTTTATCTTTAACAAATATGCCCAAAGCAACTAAACTAATGTGATCAAAATATATTTAAAATAAACAAAACACAAAATCCGAATCCGCTTTATTGGCCAGGTGTACTCACGTACACTAGGAATTTTTGCAGTACAATGCATTGCCAAGCAGCAACATGAAGGGGGAATACATAGCATAAGAAGGGTGGAAAACGTAGCATACATTACAAGTATTACAGGCATGAGTTCATACTGCACATTACAACCGTACGATAGACACGACATATTATACATATTAGACTTTTTATATATTGTTCAGCTGGTGGACAGCCAGTGGGAAGAAGCTTTTAATGGATCTGGTCGACTTCACGGGAATGAATCTGTAGCGTCTGCCTGATGGAAACGGTTCAGTTTGTGACCTGGGTGCTGCATATCTGCCACAAGTTTCTCAGCTCGCTTCCTGACCCTTGACTGGTATAATTCCTGGATGGGAGGGAGATCAGCCCCAATGATCTTTTCAGCTGTCCTGACCACCCTTTACAGCCTGCGTCTGTCACTCTCATTGATAGCTCCATACCAGACTGTGATCGAGGATCATAGGACCGATTCTATGATCGCTGTGTAGAAAATGAGCAGCAGCTTCTGCGGGATGTTGAATTTCCAGAATTGACTCAGAAAGAACATCCGCTGCTGGGCCTTGTTTACGACAGTGCTTATGTTGGGTCCCCATTTGAGGTCTCGGGAAATTTTTGACCATAGGAATTTGAAGGAGTCGACCCACGAAACTACGCTGTCAGCTATTACGAGTGGTTGCATGGCATTGGTTTTCCTTATGAAGTCCACCACCATCTCAACTGTTTTTGAGGGGATTTAGGTCAAGGTTGTTCCTGTCGCATCACTGCGTTAGCCGTTTCACTTTGCGTCTGTATGCAGATTCGTCTTCGTCCTTGATTAAGCAGATGATAGTGGTGTCATCTGCAAATTTTATAATTTTTACTGCTTGCTCGGCCGAGGTGCAGTCGCTGGTATATAGAGAGAAGACCCGGCTTTCACCACCTGTTTCCTTGCAGTCAGAAAGTCGACGATCCAGAAGCTTGTTGATTCTGGGACCCCTAAGGAGAGGAGTTTGGCTTACAGGATACTGGAGACGGTTGTGTTGAATACCGAACTGAAGTCGACAAATAGGACCCTCGCATAAGAGCCCGGTCAGTCTAGGTGCTGTAGGATGTAGTTCAGCCCAAAGTTAACTGTGTCTTCGACACTCCTGTTTGCTTGGTATGTGAACTGCAAGGGATCTAGGTGGGTGTTAGTCACTTCTCTCAGGTGTTTTAACACCAACCGTTCAAATACTTTTATTGCCACAGATGTTAGTGTGATCAGGCTGTAGTCGTTTAGGTCTTTTGCAGCTGTGCTCTTTGGAACCAGGACGATTGTTGAACATTTAAAGCAGGAGAGAACCTTGCATATCTCCAGTGAGGTGTTGAAGATCCTGGAGAAGATGGGGGCAAGCTGAAAAGCACCATTCTTTAGGGCAAATGGCGATACTCCATCCGGGCCTGTGGCTTTCCTAGGTTTGACCCTTCTGAACATTCCTACTACCTCTTTCTGATCCACCAGCAGTGCCTGGGAGTGGAGACCCGGGACAGTGGTAGGACTGGGACAGGCGGCCTCCTTCTCAAATCTGTAGTAAAAGTTGTTCAGGTCGTCCGCCAGTTCCTGGTGCATGACAGTGGGTTTTAAGGTTTTCTTGTAGCTGGTTATGGCTTGCATCCTCTCTAAACTGACATGGGATCATTGGTCGAAAGGTTGTTAGCTTGTTGGAGAATCGTTTTTTAGCCAGCCTTATGTCAGAGAATTCCTGGCCTGTTTGTACAGGGCCCTGTCCCCGCTGCTGTAAGCCTCCTCCTTGGCCCGACAAAGCTTCCTGAGCTGGGAGTTGAATCAAGGCTTGTTGTTGTTGAAGGTGTGGACTGTTTTTGTTGGCACACATGTCACTACATCAGCCAGGTCGGTAGCAGAAGTTTCAAAAACCCTGCAATCTGTACAGTCAAAACAGGCCTGAAGCTTCAGCTTTGCTTCGCTTGTCCAGTGTTTGACAGACCCAACTATGGGCTTTTCCATCCTCAGCTTCTGGATGTATGTGGGGTGCAGGTGGACTATGCAGTGGTTAGAGTGGCCTAGGGCTGCCTGGGGGATGGACCGGTAAGCTGTCTTTATGGGGTATAGCAGTGGTCCAGGGTTTGCCCCTTCCTGGTAGGGCACTTGACTTGCTGCTTGTACTTAGGTAGCTACTGGCTCAGGTTGGCGTTGTTGAAGTCTCCCAGTACTATAAGCAGCGAGTTCGGATATTTGAGTTCTGTATCTGTTATCATGGTGGCCAGCTGTTGCCGGGCATTGTTTGCGCTTGCTAGGGGGAGGATATACACCCCCACCAGTACTGTTAAGGCAAATTCCCAAGGGGAGTAGAACAGGTTGAAGTAAATGATGAGCATCTCCAATTGTGGGCTGCTTGATTTACTTAGGATTGTAACATTGAAGCACCACCCTTCGTTTATGTAGAAGCAGATGCCATCGCCTCTGGTTTTTCCGGTTAGGTTCTTATAGCGGTTGGCCATGAAGAGGCTGTAGCCCAGCAGTGACAGTGTGGAGTCAACAATTAGGTCCTCAACTGCTGGCACCCAAAATGGCTGCCTCATATTCTGCATGCTCCTGATCATCTCCATAAAACAGCTTAAATTCACCACAACTGACCTATGAATCATCATAAATATCCAAGGACTTACCTTTAACTTGTGCTACTCTATGTGGACATCTCATCAAAACCAACGGATTGCATTCCTGCACTGAGATACACACTGGATTGAAACCTCTGCATCTTTCCACTGAGAAGTCCTTCAGTTTGGCATCTACTGTACTCTGCATTGGACATCCCAGACAAGGTACTGTGGACTACAACCTATCTTTGGCTCTATCAAGCCCCTCACTTAGAAATCATTCACCTCTGTTCTCTGAGCAACAAATAACTCTGACTTCTTGCATAAATCAACTAATATACAGTATATTCAGGGTCTGACTTGCTGAAGGGTCACTATTCATTTTAAATCTCAGGACCCCAGCAATTCCCCAGGACCCCCCACAAGAAATCTACTTCAAAGGCCTCTTACACTGAGATTTTTCACAACTACACAATAGGAATTGGATTCTAACACCAGATCCGCAACTAGGGAGGGGTTATCGGTTGCTGCCCAGCACAAACCGATAACAAGCTGCTGGCTACACACCATTGAGAGGACACGCTGCCCCAGGCTTTTGCTTGTTAACAGGTGCAGTCACCGACATTACAGAAAGCAAAGGTTCACTTTGCTAGCTGTCCACTTGGAAACTACGAGCCTGGACAACTTCCAACTCTCACCGAGTATCACTACAGCAGCTTTGTGGTGAGTTTAAAAACAGACTTTATTATTGGCACTGTGCTCCCAGTTAGCAGTATCAACCTCTGCTTTGCCTCCCAGATGAAGGGGATTTGGTGTAGCTTATAGGGGAATGTAGTGTAGTGACATAGTGTACCACATAGGGTTTATAGTGTAGAAATGTACTGCAGTATACAGGGGCATGCAGTGTACTAATGTGGTATAGAATATAAGGGGATGTAGTGTAGTGATGTAGTGCAGCGTGTTGGGGATGTAGTATAGTGATGTAGTGCAGTGTTGAAGTGTTATGATATGGTGGTCATTCCGAGTTGATCGTAGCTGTGCTAAATTTAGTACAGCTACAATCATCTTCCCTGACATGCGGAGGGACGCTCAGCACTGGACTAGTCCGCCCCGCATGTCAGTCCGGCCCCCCGCACAAGTACAAAAGCATCGCACAGTGGCGATGCTTTTGTACTTGTGGAGTAATTCCCGGTCAGTGCAGCTCCTGTGGCTGGCCGGGAGTAGATCATTGCTGCCCCTGGTCGCAGCGGCTGCGTGTGACGTCATGCATCTGCTGCAGCCTGCCCTCCGCACGGTCCGGCCATGCCTGCGTTTGCCGGACTGCGCCCCCCATAACGGTGGCAAAAGGCCGCCATGCCGCCCCTTCCTGCCCAGTGACCGCCTCTGCCTGTCAATCAGGCAGAGGCGATCACTAGGGAATGAGGGCCTTCGGCCATCTGGCATGCGCCAGCACACCGCGGCACCGGCGCATGCGCAGTTCTGACCCGATCGCTGCTCTGCGATAAACTTCAGCGAGCGATTGGGTCGGAATGACCCCATAGTGCAGCGATATAGTGCAATCTATTGGGACACACAGGGAGGCACGTAGTGGAACACGCTGCTCGAGAGCATGTGAAGCTTAGGGCATTTGTGGCACATAAGGGAATATTGTCCAATAGTATCCCCTTTTATTCAAACTTTTGCCCCGGGTGACAAAAATCATATAGTTTCAGCCCTGCTAACACCTTTCCACAAGCCTGCTTTGTCTTGGAATAATTGACTAAATCAGCAACAGGCAAAGCAAAGTTAATTTATTTATCACTTGTTTCAAATATACCCATTGGATTAAAGAGCAGCAATACTGTAAGTTATAGCAATAACTCTGTTCATGAACCCATTATAATTTTTGTATCACATAACTTTCTGTTCAAGATGGCGCCGCGGATGGCTGCCTCGGTGCTGCTCTGCCAAACAACCTTTGTTTTTTTTTCTTCGTTTTTTAATATGTTTATATCCTCCTCCGTGAGCGCCACTGTTAGACACAGCAGAGAGGAAATTCTGGGATTCTCGGGACTCGCCCACCGGCCAAAATCACCGGAGCTGGTGGCCGGATCAGCGGTTCTTGCTGCTCTCGCCGTCCTGTGTGGGGGCCGTCAAGCCGGAGTGGCCGGAAGTATGGCAGAGGCCTCGCGTCGACCTAGCAGCAGCTCAAGGAAAAGAGGAGCCCCATTGGGAAACATGCGGCTGGCCACCCGGAATCCCCACGGTGGCATTTTGTGGCGTGCCCCTGAAAGAGTTTCCCAGTGATGCCCACAAGCCTGGTACCCCAACGAGTATCTCAGGAAGCGGTATACGCACCAGGCACAGAGGAGAAAGAGTGACCCTCAGCCTGCGACCTGGAGACCTGGCTCCTGGAAAGGCCAGCGGCGGTTCCCATGGGACAGCCAATGGAGAAGGCAGCAAGGAAGCCCCTGCCCCGGTGAATACTCGCAGAGCCCCCCAACCCAGCGATGGCCCATCTAATAACTCCAGCTCCTGTAGTTGTGGTGTGGCAGTGGCCCCTGGGAGCTGCGGTGCAAAGTTGGCACCCTGCATAAACAACGGTAGGCACAACAGAGCAGAAAAGGCCCCTGTGGCATGGGACAATTACCGGCGGGTGCCCTGCATCCAAACTCTCAGCAGTGGTGCAGCGACAACCCAGGCTGGCATGCTGGTCCACCCAGGATGGACTGAGCATGCCCACACAGCTGCAGCTTGAACAGCGGACAGGGTGCCTGAGTGGGACCCCCAGCAGACTGAAGGGCAGAATGGAGCACAAAAGAGACATGGGACATGCAAGTGGGACTGTCATGCTGGAGCTTTTGTCAGGTGGAGATGCAGAGGCCACCGATCTGCTGTTCCAGCAATCCTACTCTGAAACACTCGATCCCTTGTGAACAAAATAGATGAGCTATCCATGCTCATGAGTGACGCAAGGTCGGGCACTGCTGGGTCTTCCATCCTATACTTCACTGAGACGTGACTATTATTGTTCTTTATTAGGGCTCCCAAGCAAAAGTATGGTAGCATGAAAAGTTATAAACATTTGCTCATATTAAACAAAAAATTATTATTGTTTTCTGGTTTCAAAGAACATATAGTAGTAATTAGTTCAGTATATTACAAGCATCCAAATAATGAAATATACAATACAAATCAATTTATAATTTCATG
The DNA here is from genome assembly GCF_028390025.1 of Pseudophryne corroboree. Taxonomy (NCBI): domain Eukaryota; kingdom Metazoa; phylum Chordata; class Amphibia; order Anura; family Myobatrachidae; genus Pseudophryne; species Pseudophryne corroboree. The sequence continues at coordinate 430,353,937 of NC_086445.1, forward strand.
AGATTTCTGCATCATCCATACTCATTACCTGCTTTCCATTCATGGCTGCAGGACTTTCGTTGGGCTGCACCCACTCTGTGGAATTCCCTCCCTCAAATAACAAGACTTATACTAATCTCCAAACCACCAAGTCTTCCCTGAAAACTGACCTCTTCAGATAAGCTTACTAAGTTCTAGAAACACCCACATAAACGCCATAAACTATTCTACCCAATTACCTTGACTGTACATAGTTTACACGGGTGGTCTTCAGTATGTCGGCTGTCGGGATCCCGGCGCACAGTATACCGGCGCTGGAATCCTGACAGCCGGCATACCGACAGTTATTCTCCCTCGTGGGGGTCCACGACCCCCCTGGAGGGAGAATAAAATAGCGTGGCACGCATAGCGCGCCACCGTGCCCGCAGCGTGGCGAGCGCAGCAAGCCCGCAAGGGGCTCATTTGCGCTCGTCACACTGTCGGTATGCCGGCGGTCGGGCTCCCGGCGCCGGTATGCTGGTCGCCAGGAGCCCGACCGCCGGCATACCATACTACACCCGTTTACACATACTGTAACTTTAGATATGTTCTTTCTACACTCATACTGTAAATCCAGATGACCCCAGGCCAAAATTGCTGTGTGCCTGGATCTTACTATACAGATCTCCAGGTGACATAGAAATCTTGATGGACCAATTAACACTGTGTAGTACTTCTCCCCATGTATCAAATGTCTATATACCTATAAAGTGGATGATTGTGAGCAGGGACCTCTTACTTCTCTGTCTGTCTGTTATTATCCAGTCTTGTTTTTTTTACAGTTTTTTTTTTTCAATTGTAAAGTGCAATGGAATATGCTGGTGCTATATAAGTAAATGCTAATTTTATTATTATTATTAATAATAATAATAATAATAATAATAATAATAATAAAAAAGAATGAAATTATTTAACTTTGAAATCACTTTGAAACACAGACTACAATGAACATTGCATTGTAGAGGATTATTCTACCCAATGCTTAATTATTAGTTGTGGGCGAAGTTTAATAATGTACAGTGCAATAGAATATACAGCTCCACTCACATTCATCCCAATTTCCCCAAACACACTGATCCCCAAAGATTTACAGTGGCCTTGTTCCTTTTTCCTACTAATTTCTCAATACACTTCCCATTCAACATAAATGGAACGGTTGCATGGGAGTGGCACTGATATCACTGCTGCCTGAAACATGTAAGTAGTGATAGGAAACAGGAGTTCAGTGAGCAATTGGTGAAATTTGCCAAAGAAATTAGAAATACTGTAGACGTTCTAAAAATAACATATTTCATCAATATTACATATAAACTTTTAGGTGCAATCTTTTTACGTATTAATCCAATGTATATTATTTATATATTATCTTTATTTAAATAAGTTGAAACGCAATTATCATATCACTTACGTAGTAGTGCTTCAGCAGGGCTGGTCAACCTGTGGCTTAACAGCTATTGTGACATTACACATCCCAGCATGTGCTGCTTCAGTTTTAGCATTCCCTAATAGCAAAACTGTGGCAGGGCATGCTAGGACACGTAGTTTCACAACAGCTGGAGAGCCAGCGTTGAGCCAGGCCTGTGCTACAGCAATCTAGATTTTCTACATTTACTGTATTGTTGTTAGGGGCTGTTTAAAATACATATTCTGCAATGAAATTGCTAACTTAATTTTGTTTTGTCCATATCACTAATTTGTTTTGTGCAGTCTTATTTGAATCTACTCATACATGTTCCTAGCTGATTGCATCTTCACAAACAGAAAATTAAATACAAACTGGAAAAGCCATTATTTCCTTCAGCTGACATCAGCTAATTTACTAAATTAATGTTGTAAAGTTATAACCGAGTTGAAAAATAGACCAGTTTCTGCTACAGATTATAGTGACTGAGTACCTGCCTAGGTTATAAATACATTTTTATTCTTTTTTATTTTTTGTTAATTTGAGCACATCATGTAAATGAAAATGATAATGAAAATGTCTTCAAGCCAAAAATGTTTCCACTTACTAATTTAATACATATTGTATTAAAAATGTCACCTACTTTTCATAAATACATGGAAATGCAATAATTTAAAAATAAGAATACATTTTTATTTATAAAAATAGAGAAAAAATTGCCATCTCTATATATCTGTAACAAAAATACCACAGTCAACATATCTACATTTCAAATGAGCCATGCATATTGTTAGTTTCATATGCTTACTATACAGTGGATATGCTTTTCCAGGTGCACGGTACACAATTTGTGTGCATGAGTAGTGGGATTATTTTTTAGCAAGATGCATACTTATGTTGCTTAAATAGCTGATGGATAATTTCTACGCAATCACAAAAGAGGGCTATTATCACTCTCTGTGTGTCAGCAGGGTCACCACCCCTTTTCTTTTTAACTCTATCTTTAACCCCTGAAAATTTGAGGTCAAAACACAATGTGCAAATGGTAACCACAACTTTTACTGACAAGGAATATGCTCTGAATCATATCAAATGCCCAACAGGACCACTGATTGTTGTACTTTGCCACCAAAGCTAGGTTCCCAACTGGAACTGCAGCCTTCCACCAGACACACAAGATCTTCAACACAAACCTCAAAACTACCACCTTCTCATCATCTCAGAAACTCACCAGAACAACTAATCAATAAACAAACTCATACCTTAATCAGTCATATACACATCATTTGGCCTGTACAGGTAAGCTTAACAGTAATATAGCAACATATGGTACTCAACTAAATTATAAAGAGCTATACATTGACCAACTGCCACATACACCTTCTTCCATAGCCACACCATTCATGCATCACCATATATGCCCTTTGCACCATCTCTGACCACTTCACTCAAGTATCACACCAGTACTCCGCCAACAAGGCTAAATCTGCCCTAATGGCCAGAATCAAATCCACTGACTGTCTCCTTCCCAGATCATTACTCCCCTAATAGAGAACCAGGAGTTGTGATAAAGCAAACTCAAAGCAGATTTGGACAAATACCCACACACCATGAACACCTAACCAGCATACAGTATCTATTTCTCACTGGGAAATGGAGACCTATCATGAGCTGAAATACTGTATGTCTAGCTGGCAACATTGGTGTTTTCAACCACCCAAACACAATCCACATCAAAACAACCTGGGAAAAATCCAGAGCAGACAAGAAAGAAAGCTATAACACATAACACTAACATCCAGCAGACATGCCCAAGCTGAGAGAGGGAGGGATGTGGGAGAAATGAACCCTTATGAAGATGAAAAAGCTGCAAAATATAAATAAACAGACACCAAATGGTAAAGTTACTAAGGGCGGGATGTAATGCAGCCCAAGTTCTGGGGCCATGTGCGATGCCTGGCCGAACTCTGACTTTTTTTTTAAAGGAGCAAAGACAAGGCAAAACCATGCCTTGTAAGTGATTGCCCCTTTAAAAACCTCCCACATGGCCGCCGAAAGTGGGTGGCATTACATCTGGCCCACAGTGTCTGTTTTTAGTCATTTTTACATTAATTTTGCAAACCAACAATTTACTAAAGCCAAAACTAATGGCAAAACAACCAAAAACCCAACTTTAGAATGCTTTAGAATGATGGTCCAACAATCATTTTTTTTTTTACATAGAGAATAGCAAGATCCACAGATTTACTAAAGTCTGTATTAAAACTGACCAAAAACTGACCACAAAATGATGGGAAACCTGCCCAAGCAATAGACCTGTCTGTAACGGATCACAGTGATCTGTGTAGGCTTCTAAGGTGTAAAAATGTGTGCCCCCATTAAAAAAAAAAAAAAGCATAACCAGCCCTGTACTTCTCAGCCTGGGTTGCTGTGGTAAAATAGGGTAAAAAAAGAAAGTGGGGTTTCCCCTATTTTTGTATAACCAGCACCAGACTGAACCAACCTTGTGCTTATGTCATAGTTGGGGGATACAGTGAGGGATCCCCACTGTCATGAAGGCAGCCAGTCCCAAACTGGTTAACCCATGGCTGAATATCCTTGGAAAGTTGGGACCCCTCAAGAAATGGGGTCCCCCTACCGAGGATCAACTAGCCCTGGGCTGAAAGCCTTGATGAGGGTGAGTGTGAGGTTAATGGTCAAAGAATAGATCATTTTGTTCATTACAGGTGGGTTACAGATGCAACAACAATTGCCAGCATGGCAGGACATTAAGAGCTTGCTGGCACCTGTAGTCCACCTGTAAAGAAACTATTCAAATAACCACAGGACCAAGAAACAAGCTATGGTAGTATTTTATAAAAAAAAAAAAACATACTTACCAAACCCTTTGATGGTCTGCTATTCAGACCATGTAGGCATCCAATTATATTGATAAAAAAATACAATAAGACACCAAACCCCATGCACAAACACACAGTACGTCCAAAATGACAAGTCACTTGCGAACACTGTAATTGGGATGAATGAGGAAGTGCTGATTGGCTGAGAGCATTGGAATGGATGCTTTGATAGTGTACACAAGTGACCTGTCATTTTCGGTAGGTACTGTGCACAGTGTACAGTGCGTGTCCATGGGGTTCATTGTTTTTTTTACCAAAACAATAAAATGCCTACATGGACAAGATAGAATCAAAACCCTCCACTATGTGTTGAAGAGAAAATTAGGAAGCTTTTGAAAGGATCTACTAATTTGCAATTCCATATAAGCACAGAAGGGGGACAAGGAGAATATCAAACTATGGGGGTCATTCCAAGTTGATAGCACGCTGCCGGTTTTTGCAGCGCAGCGAACAGGTTACTACTGCACATGTGTATGCACCGCAATGAGCAGGTGCGTCGTATGAGTACAAAGCAGATCATTGCTGGGCGATGGATTTAATGAGGAATCCATTCGCACAGCCGATCGCAAGGAGATTGACAGGAAGTGGGCATTTGTGGGTGGCAACTGACCGTTTTCAGGGAGTGTTTGGAAAAACGCAGGCGTGTCCAAGCGTTTGCAGGGTGGGTGTCTGACGTCAATTCCGGGACCAAAAAGACTGAAGTGATCGCACGGGTTGAGTAAGTCCAGAGCTACTCAGAAACTGCAAAAAACTTTTTCATCCCGCTTGGCTGCACAGGCACACTTGCAAAGCGAAAATACACTCCCCCGTGGGCGGCGACTGTGCATTTGCACAGCTGCTATAAGTAGTAGTGAGCGATCAACTCGGAATGACCCCCTAAAAAGGACTTCTACATAAGCACTAATTGCCATGAAACCCAGAGAAGCAATCAGGTCTAGGCAAGGAATATTGATAGGATGGAACCTATATGTCACAGATGGTGAAACCCACTCCCACCATTTAAGTGCCGTGAATAGCACTTAAACTAATCATATTGACCCATTCCTGCCAAGTGTCCGAGGATGATTGTAAGGGACATTCAAGTCAAATACCCTAAACTGGTCACACAAGCTACCAAAAAAAGGGGCAAGAGTCCACACAACAGCAGTATCAGGAGAAAGCATGAAAATGGTGAAACCCAATCTTAAATTCCAAATAAAATTGCAATTTTTTACATTTTGTAACCAATTTGCTAAACTATAGTACTTTGACTATTACTATGCAGCTGGTTTTCAGTCTTGGAACTAAAGTAGGCCCTTTTTTCTATGTGTCCTCAACAAGAAAACCACATGTAAACAAAGGGACAGAACATTTGTATTCATAAAACACAGGCTAAATGCACAGATCAGGTCTAAAACAAGGACTAAATCAAGATAGCTGCAAACTCATATCAAAATACAGGAAATAGGATTTGGCACAGGGAAAGGTGAGATAATGCTCACGCTGCGTTCAGTGCTTACAGCTTTATCCCCCATATACATGGAGTTTCTGGAGTATGAGGAGCTAGTGCACTGCCATTCCCACAGAGCTGGTGTCTGACATCTGGTGCTAATGTGCACGACACCAATGTAAATCCACATGCGCAGTTCAGTCCTGCACAGCAGCGGTCAGGTCTGAATTCGGCACCTAGACTGTGAACAACTGCAGCCTATTTTGCAACTTTGTAAACAGTTTCTACGGGCAGCAGAAGTGCATGATAACAATAACAAGTAACTGCACTGTCCATTTGGTGTCAGGTTTTTTTTTTTTTTTTTGCTTTGTACAGTAAAACATTCTATCCACACACATTAATACCTTTAATATTTTTTATTTTAGAATTGGTACTATAACTCCTTGATAAGTGCAGAAAATGTCCCAAGCCGTTCTGCTGCTGAGGAAGATATGGCCACTCTTCATTTAATGCCTCTATACCATCCGGTAGAAGACGTTCCTGAAAAACTAGCTTAACCCAGCCCAACACCAAGAACTGCAAGATATAGCGGAGCTGACATTTGAGATGCAATAACTTGATTTGAATGGACTTTTTGCTACAGTACATAAATGTGTCAAAACAGCCACCAAAACAGACATTTAATATACCTTTCCCCAAAGTTACTAGGAATACTAATCTCCTGGTCCTGGCAATAGAGGCACAAACAGCAGACATAAACCCTCAAAAACAGCTTAAATCATAGAATTTGTGGGTCATTTTGATCCCATAGTATTATCAACCTCAATAACCATAATTTCCACTCATTTTCAGTCTATTCTGAACACCTCACACCACACAATATTATTTTTAGTCCTAAAATTTGCACCGAGGTCACTGGATGACTAAGCTAAGCGACCCAAGTGGCCGACACAAACACCTGGCCCATCTAGGAGTGGCACTGCAGTGTCAGACAGGATGGCAGATTTAAAAAATAGTCCCCAAACAGCACATAATGCAAAGAAAAAAAGAGGTGCACCAAGGTCGTTGGATGGCTAAGCTAAGCGACCCAAGTGGCCGACACAAACACCTCGCCCATCTAGGAGTGGCACTGCAGTGTCAGACAGGATGGCACTTCAAAAAAATAGTCCCCAAACAGCACATGATGCAAAGAAAAAAAGAGGAGCAAGATGGAAGCTGTGTGACAAAGCTAAGCGATACAAGTGGCCGACACAAACACCTGGCCCATCTAGGAGTGGCACTGCAGTTTCAGACAGGATGGCACTTCAAAAAAATAGTCCCCAAACAGCACATGTTGCAAAGAAAAAAGAGGCGCAATGAGGTAGCTGTGTGACTAAGCTAAGCGACCCAAGTGGCCGACACAAACACCTGGCCCATCTAGGAGTGGCACTGCAGTGTCAGACAGGATGGCACTTCCAAAAATAGTCCCCAAACAGCACATGATGCAAAGAAAAATGAAAGAAAAAAGAGGGCAGGCATCGCAACCGACACAATTGGACTCTCCTTGGGGATTTGTGATTTAGAAGAACGCACAGTTCTTTGCTGTGCTTTTGCCATCTTAACTCTTTTAAGTTTTCTAGCAGGAGGATGAGTGCTTCCATCCTCATGTGAAGCTGAACCACTAGCCTTGAACATAGGCCAGGCCCTCAGCCGTTCCTTGCCACTCCGTGTCGTAAATGGCTCATTGGCAAGTTTACGCTTCTCCTCAGATGATTTTAATTTAGATTTTTGGGTCATTTTACTGAGCTTTATTTTTTGGGATTTTACACGCTCTCTACTATGACATTGGGCATCTGTCTTGGCAGACGACGTTGATGGCATTTCATCGTCAAGGCCATGACTAGTGGCAGCAGCTTCAGCACGAGGTGGAAGTGGATCTTGATCTTTCCATATTTTACCCTCCACATTTTTGTTCTCCATTTTTTAATGTGTGGAATTATATGCCAGTAATATATCTATAGCAATGGCCTACTACTATATATACTGCGCACAACTGAAATGCACCACAGGTATGGATGGATAGTAAACTTGACGACACAGAGGTAGATAGAGCAGTGGCCTACTGTACCGTACTGCTATATATTATATACTGGTGGTCAGCAAACTGTGCAAAACTGAAATGCACCACAGGTATGGATGGATAGTATACTTGACGACACAGAGGTAGGTAGAGCAGTGGCCTACTGTACGGTACTGCTATATAGTATATACTGGTGGCCAGCAAACTGTGCAAAACTGAAATGCACCACAGGTATGGATGGATAGTATACTTGACGACACAGAGGTAGGTAGAGCAGTGGCCTACTGTACCGTACTGCCATATATTATATACTGGTGGTCAGCAAACTGTGCAAAACTGAAATGCACCACAGGTATGGATGGATAGTATACTTGATGACACAGAGGTAGGTAGAGCAATGGCCTACTGTACCGTAATGCTATATATTATATACTGGTGGTCAGCAAACTGTGCAATACTGAAATGCACCACAGGTATGGATGGATAGTATACTTGACGACACAGAGGTAGGTAGAGCAGTGGCCTTCTGTACCGTACTGCTATATAGTATATACTGGTGGTCAGCAAACTGTGCAAAACTGAAATGCACCACAGGTATGGATGGATAGTATACTTGACGACACAGAGGTAGGTAGAGCAGTGGCCTACTGTACCGTACTGCTATATAGTATATAGAGATGAGCGGGTTCGGTTCCTCGGAATCCGAACCCGCCCGAACTTCATGTTTTTTTTCACGGGTCCGAGCGACTCGGATCTTCCCGCCTTGCTCGGTTAACCCGAGCGCGCCCGAACGTCATCATGACGCTGTCGGATTCTCGCGAGGCTCGGATTCTATCGCGAGACTCGGATTCTATATAAGGAGCCGCGCGTCGCCGCCATTTTCACTCGTGCATTGAGATTGATAGGGAGAGGACGTGTCTGGCGTCCTCTCCATTAGAATAGAGATAGATTAGATAGAGAGAGAGAGATTGTGCAGAGTCGCAGACAGAGTTAGTTTACCACAGTCAGTGACCAGTGCAGTTGCTAGTTAACTTTTATTTAATATAATATATCCGTTCACTTCTCTCTGCTATATCCGTTCTCTGCCTGAAAAAAAAAACGATACACAGCACAGTCAGTCACACAGTGTGACTCAGTCTGTGTGCACTCAGCTCAGCCCAGTGTGCTGCACAGTCATCAATGTATAAATTAAAAGCTTATAATTAATTGTGGGGGAGACTGGGGAGCACTGCAGGTTGTTAGCAGGAGCCAGGAGTACAATTATATTAATTAACAGTGCACACTTTTGCTGCAGGAGTGGTGACCAGTGCCTGACCACCAGTATAGTATTGTTGTATACTACTAATATCTCTTTAAATATCAACCAGTCTATATTAGCAGCAGACACAGTACAGTGCGGTAGTTCACGGCTGTGGCTACCTCTGTGTCGGCACACGGCAGGCAGTCCGTCCGACCAGAATTGTATTATTTATTATTATATACCTACCACCTAACCGTGGTTTTTTTTTCATTCTTTATACCGTCATAGTGTCATCCTAATTGTTACGAGTATACTACTATCTCTTTATCAACCAGTGTACAGTGCGGTAGTTCACGGCTGTGGCTACCTCTGTGTCGGCACACGGCAGGCAGTCCGTCCGACCAGAATTGTATTATTTATTATTATATACCTACCACCTAACCGTGGTTTTTTTTTCATTCTTTATACCGTCATAGTGTCATCCTAATTGTTACGAGTATACTACTATCTCTTTATCAACCAGTGTACAGTGCGGTAGTTCACGGCTGTGGCTACCTCTGTGTCGGCACACGGCAGGCAGTCCGTCCGACCAGAATTGTATTATTTATTATTATATACCTACCACCTAACCGTGGTTTTTTTTTTCATTCTTTATACCGTCATAGTGTCATCCTAATTGTTACGAGTATACTACTATCTCTTTATCAACCAGTGTACAGTGCGGTAGTTCACGGCTGTGGCTACCTCTGTGTCGGCACACGGCAGGCAGTCCGTCCGACCAGAATTGTATTATTTATTATTATATACCTACCACCTAACCGTGGTTTTTTTTTTCATTCTTTATACCGTCATAGTGTCATCCTAATTGTTACGAGTATACTACTATCTCTTTATCAACCAGTGTACAGTGCGGTAGTTCACGGCTGTGGCTACCTCTGTGTCGGCACACGGCAGGCAGTCCGTCCGACCAGAATTGTATTATTTATTATTATATACCTACCACCTAACCGTGGTTTTTTTTTTCATTCTTTATACCGTCATAGTGTCATCCTAATTGTTACGAGTATACTACTATCTCTTTATCAACCAGTGTACAGTGCGGTAGTTCACGGCTGTGGCTACCTCTGTGTCGGCACACGGCAGGCAGTCCGTCCGACCAGAATTGTATTATTTATTATTATATACCTACCACCTAACCGTGGTTTTTTTTTCATTCTTTATACCGTCATAGTGTCATCCTAATTGTTACGAGTATACTACTATCTCTTTATCAACCAGTGTACAGTGCGGTAGTTCACGGCTGTGGCTACCTCTGTGTCGGCACACGGCAGGCAGTCCGTCCGACCAGAATTGTATTATTTATTATTATATACCTACCACCTAACCGTGGTTTTTTTTTCATTCTTTATACCGTCATAGTGTCATCCTAATTGTTACGAGTATACTACTATCTCTTTATCAACCAGTGTACAGTGCGGTAGTTCACGGCTGTGGCTACCTCTGTGTCGGCACACGGCAGGCAGTCCGTCCGACCAGAATTGTATTATTTATTATTATATACCTACCACCTAACCGTGGTTTTTTTTTTCATTCTTTATACCGTCATAGTGTCATCCTAATTGTTACGAGTATACTACTATCTCTTTATCAACCAGTGTACAGTGCGGTAGTTCACGGCTGTGGCTACCTCTGTGTCGGCACACGGCAGGCAGTCCGTCCGACCAGAATTGTATTATTTATTATTATATACCTACCACCTAACCGTGGTTTTTTTTTTCATTCTTTATACCGTCATAGTGTCATCCTAATTGTTACGAGTATACTACTATCTCTTTATCAACCAGTGTACAGTGCGGTAGTTCACGGCTGTGGCTACCTCTGTGTCGGCACACGGCAGGCAGTCCGTCCGACCAGAATTGTATTATTTATTATTATATACCTACCACCTAACCGTGGTTTTTTTTTTCATTCTTTATACCGTCATAGTGTCATCCTAATTGTTACGAGTATACTACTATCTCTTTATCAACCAGTGTACAGTGCGGTAGTTCACGGCTGTGGCTACCTCTGTGTCGGCACACGGCAGGCAGTCCGTCCGACCAGAATTGTATTATTTATTATTATATACCTACCACCTAACCGTGGTTTTTTTTTCATTCTTTATACCGTCATAGTGTCATCCTAATTGTTACGAGTATACTACTATCTCTTTATCAACCAGTGTACAGTGCGGTAGTTCACGGCTGTGGCTACCTCTGTGTCGGCACACGGCAGGCAGTCCGTCCGACCAGAATTGTATTATTTATTATTATATACCTACCACCTAACCGTGGTTTTTTTTTCATTCTTTATACCGTCATAGTGTCATCCTAATTGTTACGAGTATACTACTATCTCTTTATCAACCAGTGTACAGTGCGGTAGTTCACGGCTGTGGCTACCTCTGTGTCGGCACACGGCAGGCAGTCCGTCCGACCAGAATTGTATTATTTATTATTATATACCTACCACCTAACCGTGGTTTTTTTTTCATTCTTTATACCGTCATAGTGTCATCCTAATTGTTACGAGTATACTACTATCTCTTTATCAACCAGTGTACAGTGCGGTAGTTCACGGCTGTGGCTACCTCTGTGTCGGCACACGGCAGGCAGTCCGTCCGACCAGAATTGTATTATTTATTATTATATACCTACCACCTAACCGTGGTTTTTTTTTTCATTCTTTATACCGTCATAGTGTCATCCTAATTGTTACGAGTATACTACTATCTCTTTATCAACCAGTGTACAGTGCGGTAGTTCACGGCTGTGGCTACCTCTGTGTCGGCACACGGCAGGCAGTCCGTCCGACCAGAATTGTATTATTTATTATTATATACCTACCACCTAACCGTGGTTTTTTTTTCATTCTTTATACCGTCATAGTGTCATCCTAATTGTTACGAGTATACTACTATCTCTTTATCAACCAGTGTACAGTGCGGTAGTTCACGGCTGTGGCTACCTCTGTGTCGGCAGTCGGCAGGCAGTCCGTCCATCCATAATTGTATTATTATTATAATATATACCACCTAACCGTGGTTTTTTTATACCACCTAACCGTGGCAGTCCGTCCATAATTGTATACTAGTATCCAATCCATCCATCTCCATTGTTTACCTGAGGTGCCTTTTAGTTCTGCCTATAAAATATGGAGAACAAAAAAGTTGAGGTTCCAAAATTAGGGAAAGATCAAGATCCACTTCCACCTCGTGCTGAAGCTGCTGCCACTAGTCATGGCCGAGACGATGAAATGCCAGCAACGTCGTCTGCCAAGGCCGATGCCCAATGTCATAGTACAGAGCATGTCAAATCCAAAACACCAAATATCAGAAAAAAAAGGACTCCAAAACCTAAAATAAAATTGTCGGAGGAGAAGCGTAAACTTGCCAATATGCCATTTACCACACGGAGTGGCAAGGAACGGCTGAGGCCCTGGCCTATGTTCATGGCTAGTGGTTCAGCTTCACATGAGGATGGAAGCACTCAGCCTCTCGCTAGAAAACTGAAAAGACTCAAGCTGGCAAAAGCACCGCAAAGAACTGTGCGTTCTTTGAAATCCCAAATCCACAAGGAGAGTCCAATTGTGTCGTTTGCGATGCCTGACCTTCCCAACACTGGACGTGAAGAGCATGCGCCTTCCACTATTTGCATGCCCCCTGCAAGTGCTGGAAGGAGCACCCGCAGTCCAGTTCCTGATAGTCAGATTGAAGATGTCAGTGTTGAAGTACACCAGGATGAGGAGGATATGGGTGTTGCTGGCGCTGGGGAGGAAATTGACCAGGAGGATTCTGATGGTGAGGTGGTTTGTTTAAGTCAGGCACCCGGGGAGACACCTGTTGTCCGTGGGAGGAATATGGCCGTTGACATGCCAGGTGAAAATACCAAAAAAATCAGCTCTTCGGTGTGGAGGTATTTCACCACAAATGCGGACAACAGGTGTCAAGCCGTGTGTTCCCTTTGTCAAGCTGTAATAAGTAGGGGTAAGGACGTTAACCACCTCGGAACATCCTCCCTTATACGTCACCTGCAGCGCATTCATAATAAGTCAGTGACAAGTTCAAAAACTTTGGGTGACAGCGGAAGCAGTCCACTGACCAGTAAATCCCTTCCTCTTGTAACCAAGCTCACGCAAACCACCCCACCAACTCCCTCAGTGTCAATTTCCTCCTTCCCCAGGAATGCCAATAGTCCTGCAGGCCATGTCACTGGCAAGTCTGACGAGTCCTCTCCTGCCTGGGATTCCTCCGATGCATCCTTGCGTGTAACGCCTACTGCTGCTGGCGCTGCTGTTGTTGCCGCTGGGAGTCGATGGTCATCCCAGAGGGGAAGTCGTAAGCCCACTTGTACTACTTCCAGTAAGCAATTGACTGTTCAACAGTCCTTTGCGAGGAAGATGAAATATCACAGCAGTCATCCTACTGCAAAGCGGATAACTGAGGCCTTGGCATCCTGGGTGGTGAGAAACGTGGTTCCGGTATCCATCATTACTGCAGAGCCAACTAGAGACTTGTTGGAGGTACTGTGTCCCCGGTACCAAATACCATCTAGGTTCCATTTCTCTAGGCAGGCGATACCGAAAATGTACACAGACCTCAGAAAAAGAGTCACCAGTGTCCTAAAAAATGCAGCTGTACCCAATGTCCACTTAACCACGGACATGTGGACAAGTGGAGCAGGGCAGGGTCAGGACTATATGACTGTGACAGCCCACTGGGTAGATGTATGGACTCCCGCCGCAAGAACAGCAGCGGCGGCACCAGTAGCAGCATCTCGCAAACGCCAACTCTTTCCTAGGCAGGCTACGCTTTGTATCACCGCTTTCCAGAATACGCACACAGCTGAAAACCTCTTACGGCAACTGAGGAAGATCATCGCGGAATGGCTTACCCCAATTGGACTCTCCTGTGGATTTGTGGCATCGGACAACGCCAGCAATATTGTGTGTGCATTAAATCTGGGCCAATTCCAGCACGTCCCATGTTTTGCACATACCTTGAATTTGGTGGTGCAGAATTTTTTAAAAAACGACAGGGCCGTGCAAGAGATGCTGTCGGTGGCCAGAAGAATTGCGGGACACTTTCGGCGTACAGGCACCACGTACAGAAAACTGGAGCACCACCAAAAACTACTGAACCTGCCCTGCCATCATCTGAAGCAAGAAGTGGTAACGAGGTGGAATTCAACCCTCTATATGCTTCAGAGGTTGGAGGAGCAGCAAAAGGCCATTCAAGCCTATACAATTGAGCACGATATAGTAGGTGGAATGCACCTGTCTCAAGTGCAGTGGAGAATGATTTCAACGTTGTGCAAGGTTCTGATGCCCTTTGAACTTGCCACACGTGAAGTCAGTTCAGACACTGCCAGCCTGAGTCAGGTCATTCCCCTCATCAGGCTTTTGCAGAAGAAGCTGGAGGCATTGAAGGAGGAGCTAACACGGAGCGATTCCGCTAGGCATGTGGGACTTGTGGATGCAGCCCTTAATTCGCTTAACAAGGATTCACGGGTGGTCAATCTGTTGAAATCAGAGCACTACATTTTGGCCACCGTGCTCGATCCTAGATTTAAAGCCTACCTTGGATCTCTCTTTCCGGCAGACACAGGTCTGCTGGGGTTGAAAGACCTGCTGGTGACAAAATTGTCAAGTCAAGCGGAACGCGACCTGTCAACATCTCCTCCTTCACATTCTCCCGCAACTGGGGGTGCGAGGAAAAGGCTCAGAATTCCGAGCCCACCCGCTGGCGGTGATGCAGGGCAGTCTGGAGCGACTGCTGATGCTGACATCTGGTCCGGACTGAAGGACCTGACAACGATTACGGACATGTCGTCTACTGTCACTGCATATGATTCTCTCAACATTGATAGAATGGTGGAGGATTATATGAGTGACCGCATCCAAGTAGGCACGTCACACAGTCCGTACTTATACTGGCAGGAAAAAGAGGCAATTTGGAGGCCCTTGCACAAACTGGCTTTATTCTACCTAAGTTGCCCTCCCACAAGTGTGTACTCCGAAAGAGTGTTTAGTGCCGCCGCTCACCTTGTCAGCAATCGGCGTACGAGGTTACATCCAGAAAATGTGGAGAAGATGATGTTCATTAAAATGAATTATAATCAATTCCTCCGCGGAGACATTGACCAGCAGCAATTGCCTCCACAAAGTACACAGGGAGCTGAGATGGTGGATTCCAGTGGGGACGAATTGATAATCTGTGAGGAGGGGGATGTACACGGTGATATATCGGAGGGTGAAGATGAGGTGGACATCTTGCCTCTGTAGAGCCAGTTTGTGCAAGGAGAGATTAATTGCTTCTTTTTTGGGGGGGGGTCCAAACCAACCCGTCATATCAGTCACAGTCGTGTGGCAGACCCTGTCACTGAAATGATGGGTTGGTTAAAGTGTGCATGTCCTGTTTTGTTTATACAACATAAGGGTGGGTGGGAGGGCCCAAGGATAATTCCATCTTGCACCTCTTTTTTCTTTTCTTTTTCTTTGCATCATGTGCTGATTGGGGTGGGTTTTTTGGAAGGGACACCCTGCGTGACACTGCAGTGCCACTCCTAGATGGGCCCGGTGTTTGTGTCGGCCACTAGGGTCGCTAATCTTACTCACACAGCTACCTCATTGCGCCTCTTTTTTTCTTTGCGTCATGTGCTGTTTGGGGAGGGTTTTTTGGAAGGGACATCCTGCGTGACACTGCAGTGCCACTCCTAGATGTGCCCGGTGTTTGTGTCGGCCACTAGGGTCGCTAATCTTACTCACACAGTCAGCTACCTCATTGCGCCTCTTTTTTTCTTTGCGTCATGTGCTGTTTGGGGAGGGTTTTTTGGAAGGGCCATCCTGCGTGACACTGCAGTGCCACTCCTAGATGGGCCCGGTGTTTGTGTCGGCCACTAGGGTCGCTAATCTTACTCACACAGCTACCTCATTGCGCCTCTTTTTTTCTTTGCGTCATGTGCTGTTTGGGGAGGGTTTTTTGGAAGGGACATCCTGCGTGACACTGCAGTGCCACTCCTAGATGGGCCCGGTGTTTGTGTCGGCCACTAGGGTCGCTTATCTTACTCACACAGCGACCTCGGTGCAAATTTTAGGACTAAAAATAATATTGTGAGGTGTGAGGTATTCAGAATAGACTGAAAATGAGTGTAAATTATGGTTTTTGAGGTTAATAATACTTTGGGATCAAAATGACCCCCAAATTCTATGATTTAAGCTGTTTTTTAGTGTTTTTTGAAAAAAACACCCGAATCCAAAACACACCCGAATCCGACAAAAAAAATTCGGTGAGGTTTTGCCAAAACGCGTTCGAACCCAAAACACGGCCGCGGAACCGAACCCAAAACCAAAACACAAAACCCGAAAAATTTCAGGCGCTCATCTCTAATAGTATATACTGGTGGTCAGCAAACTGTGCAAAACTGAAATGCACCACAGGTATGGATGGATAGTATACTTGACGACACAGAGGTAGGTAGAGCAGTGGACTACTGTACAGTACTGCTATATATTATGGGGGTCATTCCGAGTTGTTCGCTCGTTATTTTTTTCTCGCAACGGAGCGATTAGTCGCTAATGCGCATGCGCAATGTCCGCAGTGCGACTGCGCCAAGTAAATTTACTATGCAGTTAGGTTTTTTACTCACGGCATTACAAAGTTTTTTCTTCGTTCTGGTGATCGTAATGTGATTGACAGGAAGTGGGTGTTTCTGGGCGGAAACTGGCCGTTTTATGGGAGTGTGTGAAAAAACGCTACCGTTTCTGGGAAAAACACGGGAGTGGCTGGAGAAACGGAGGAGTGTCTGGGCGAACACTGTGTGTGTTTGTGACGTCAAACCAGGAACGACAAGCACTGAACTGATCGCACTGGCAGAGTAAGTTTCGAGCTACTCAGAAACTGCTAAGAAGTGTCTATTCGCAATTCTGCTAATCTTTCGTTCGCAATTTTGATAAGCTAAGATTCACTCCCAGTAGGCGGCTGCTTAGCGTGTGCAAAGCTGCTAAAAGCAGCTTGCGTGCGAACAACTCGGAATGACCACCTATATACTGGTGGTCAGCCAACTGTGCAAAACTGAAATGCACCACAGGTATGGATGGATAGTATACTTGACGACACAGAGGTAGGTAGAGCAGTGGCCTACTGTACCGTACTGCCATATATTATATACTGGTGGTCAGCAAACTGTGCAAAACTGAAATGCACCACAGGTATGGATGGATAGTATACTTGACGACACAGAGGTAGGTAGAGCAGTGGCCTTCTGTACCGTACTGCTATATATATATATAGTTATTCTGGTGGTCAGCAAACTGTGCAAAACTGAAATGCACCACAGGTATGGATGGATAGTATACTTGGCGACACAGAGGTAGGTAGAGCAGTGGCCTTCTGTACCGTACTGCCATATATTATATACTGGTAGTCAGCAAACTGTGCAAAACTGAAATGCACCACAGGTATGGATAGATAGTATACTTGACGACACAGAGGTAGGTAGAGCAGTGGACTACTGTACCGTACTGCTATATATATATATAGTTATTCTGGTGGTCAGCAAACTGTGCAAAACTGAAATGCACCACAGGTATGGATGGATAGTATACTTGACGACACAGAGGTAGGTAGAGCAGTGGCCTTCTGTACCGTACTGCTATATAGTATATACTGGTGGTCAGCAAACTGTGCAAAACTGAAATGCACCACAGGTTTGGATGGATAGTATACTTGACGACACAGAGGTAGGTAGAGCAGTGGACTACTGTACCATACTGCTATATAGTATATACTAGTGGCCAGCAAACTATGCAAAACTGAAATCCACCACAGGTATGGATGCATAGTATACTTGACGACACAGAGGTAGGTAGAGCAGTGACCTACTGTACCGTACTGCTATATATTATATACTGGTGGTCAGCAAACTGTGCAAAACTTAAATGCAAAACAGGTATGGATGGATAGTATACTTGACGACACAGAGGTAGGTAGAGCAGTGGCCTACTGTACCGTACTGCTATATAGTATATACTGGTGGTCAGCAAACTGTGCAAAACTGAAATGCACCACAGGTATGGATGGATAGTATACTTGACGACACAGAGGTAGGTAGAGCAGTGGCCTACTGTACCGTACTGCTATATAGTATATACCTGTGGTCAGCAAACTGTGTAAAACTGAATGCACCACAGGTATGGATGGATAGTATACTTGACGACACAGAGGTAGGTAGATCAGTGGCATACTGTACCGTACTGCTATATATTATATACTGGTGGTCAGCAAACTGTGCAAAACTGAAATGCACCACAGGTATGGATGGATAGTATACTTGACGACACAGAGGTAGGTAGAGCAGTGGAATACTATACCGTACTGCTATATATATAGTTATACTGGTGGTCAGTAAACTGTGCAAAACTGAAATGCACCACAGATATGGATGGATAGTATACTTGACGACACAGAGGTAGGTAGAGCAGTGGCCTTCTGTACCGTACTGCTATATAGTATATACTGGTGGTCAGCAAACTGTGCAAAACTGAAATGCACCACAGGTATGGATGGATAGTATACTTGGCGACACAGAGGTAGGTAGAGCAGTGGCCTACTGTACCGTACTGCCATATATTATATACTGGTGGTCAGCAAACTGTGCAAAACTGAAATGCACCACAGGTATGGATGGATAGTATACTTGACGACACAGAGGTAGGTAAAGCAGTGGCCTTCTGTACCGCACTGCTATATAGTATATACTGGTAGTCAGCAAACTGTGCAAAACTGAAATGCACCACAGGTATGGATGGATAGTATACTTGACGACACAGAGGTAGGTAGAGCAGTGGCCTACTGTACCGTACTGCTATATATTATATACTGGTGGTCAGCAAACTGTGCAAAACTTAAATGCAAAACAGGTATGGATGGATAGTATACTTGACGACACAGAGGTAGGTAGAGCAGTGGCCTACTGTACCGTACTGCTATATAGTATATACTGGTGGTCAGCAAACTGTGTAAAACTGAATGCACCACAGGTATGGATGGATAGTATACTTGACGACATAGAGGTAGGTAGATCAGTGGCATACTGTACCGTACTGCTATATATTATATACTGGTGGTCAGCAAACTGTGCAAAACTAAAATGCACCACAGGTATGGATGGATAGTATACTTGACGACACAGAGGTAGGTAGAGCAGTGGACTACTGTACCGTACTGCTATATATATAGTTATACTGGTGGTCAGTAAACTGTGCAAAACTGAAATGCACCACAGATATGGATGGATAGTATACTTGACGACACAGAGGTAGGTAGAGCAGTGGCCTTCTGTACCGTACTGCTATATAGTATATACTGGTGGTCAGCAAACTGTGCAAAAATGAAATGCACCACAGGTATGGATGGATAGTATACTTGACGACACAGAGGTAGGTAGAGCAGTTGCCTTCTGTACCATACTGCTTTATAGTATATACTGGTGGTCAGCAAACTGTGCAAAACTGAAATGCACCACAGGTATGGATGGATAGTATACTTGACGACACAGAGGTAGGTAGAGCAGTGGCCTTCTGTACCGCACTGCTATATAGTATATACTGGTAGTCAGCAAACTGTGCAAAACTAAAATGCACCACAGGTATGGATGGATAGTATACTTGACGACACAGAGGTAGGTAGAGCAGTGGACTACTGTACCGTACTGCTATATATATAGTTATTCTGGTGGTCAGCAAACTGTGCAAAACTGAAATGCACCACAGGTATGGATGGATAGTATACTTGACGACACAGAGGTAGGTAGAGCAGTGGCCTTCTGTACCGTACTGCTATATAGTATATACTGGTGGTCAGCAAACTGTGCAAAACTGAAATGCACCACAGGTTTAAATGGATAGTATACTTGACGACACAGAGGTAGGTAGAGCAGTGGACTACTGTACCGTACTGCTATATAGTATATACTAGTGGCCAGCAAACTGTGCAAAACTGAAATGCACCACAGGTATGGATGGATAGTATACTTGACGACACAGAGGTAGGTAGAGCAGTGACCTACTGTACCGTACTGCTATATATTATATACTGGTGGTCAGCAAACTGTGCAAAACTTAAATGCAAAACAGGTATGGATGGATAGTATACTTGACGACACAGAGGTAGGTAGAGCAGTGGCCTACTGTACCGTACTGCTATATAGTATATACCTGTGGTCAGCAAACTGTGTAAAACTGAATGCACCACAGGTATGGATGGATAGTATACTTGACGACACAGAGGTAGGTAGATCAGTGGCATACTGTACCGTACTGCTATATATTATATACTGGTGGTCAGCAAACTGTGCAAAACTGAAATGCACCACAGGTATGGATGGATAGTATACTTGACGACACAGAGCTAGGTAGAGCAGTGGACTACTATACCGTACTGCTATATATATAGTTATACTGGTGGTCAGTAAACTGTGCAAAACTGAAATGCACCACAGATATGGATGGATAGTATACTTGACGACACAGAGGTAGGTAGAGCAGTGGCCTTCTGTACCGTACTGCTATATAGTATATACTGGTGGTCAGCAAACTGTGCAAAACTGAAATGCACCACAGGTATGGATGGATAGTATACTTGGCGACACAGAGGTAGGTAGAGCAGTGGCCTACTGTACCGTACTGCCATATATTATATACTGGTGGTCAGCAAACTGTGCAAAACAGAAATGCACCACAGGTATGGATGGATAGTATACTTGACGACACAGAGGTAGGTAAAGCAGTGGCCTTCTGTACCGCACTGCTATATAGTATATACTGGTAGTCAGCAAACTGTGCAAAACTGAAATGCACCACAGGTATGGATGGATAGTATACTTGACGACACAGAGGTAGGTAGAGCAGTGGCCTACTGTACCGTACTGCTATATATTATATACTGGTGGTCAGCAAACTGTGCAAAACTTAAATGCAAAACAGGTATGGATGGATAGTATACTTGACGACACAGAGGTAGGTAGAGCAGTGGCCTACTGTACCGTACTGCTATATAGTATATACTGGTGGTCAGCAAACTGTGTAAAACTGAATGCACCACAGGTATGGATGGATAGTATACTTGACGACACAGAGGTAGGTAGATCAGTGGCATACTGTACCGTACTGCTATATATTATATACTGGTGGTCAGCAAACTGTGCAAAACTAAAATGCACCACAGGTATGGATGGATAGTATACTTGACGACACAGAGGTAGGTAGAGCAGTGGACTACTGTACCGTACTGCTATATATATAGTTATACTGGTGGTCAGTAAACTGTGCAAAACTGAAATGCACCACAGATATGGATGGATAGTATACTTGACGACACAGAGGTAGGTAGAGCAGTGGCCTTCTGTACCGTACTGCTATATAGTATATACTGGTGGTCAGCAAACTGTGCAAAAATGAAATGCACCACAGGTATGGATGGATAGTATACTTGACGACACAGAGGTAGGTAGAGCAGTTGCCTTCTGTACCATACTGCTATATAGTATATACTGGTGGTCAGCAAACTGTGCAAAACTGAAATGCACCACAGGTATGGATGGATAGTATACTTGACGACACAGAGGTAGGTAGAGCAGTGGCCTACTGTACCGTACTGCCATATATTATATACTGGTGGTCAGCAAACTGTGCAAAACTGAAATGCACCACAGGTATGGATGGATAGTATACTTGACGACACAGAGGTAGGTAGAGCAGTGGCCTTCTGTACCGCACTGCTATATAGTATATACTGGTAGTCAGCAAACTGTGCAAAACTAAAATGCACCACAGGTATGGATGGATAGTATACTTGACGACACAGAGGTAGGTAGAGCAGTGGACTACTGTACCGTACTGCTATATATATAGTTATTCTGGTGGTCAGCAAACTGTGCAAAACTGAAATGCACCACAGGTATGGATGGATAGTATACTTGACGACACAGAGGTAGGTAGAGCAGTGGCCTTCTGTACCGTACTGCTATATAGTATATACTGGTGGTCAGCAAACTGTGCAAAACTGAAATGCACCACAGGTTTGGATGGATAGTATACCTGACGACACAGAGGTAGGTAGAGCAGTGGCCTACTGTACCGTACTGCTATATAGTATATACTGGTGGTCAGCAAACTGTGCAAAACTGAAATGCACCACAGGTATGGATGGATAGTATACTTGACGACACAGAGGTAGGTAGAGCAGTGGCCTACTGTACCGTACTGCTATATATTATATACTGGTGGTCAGCAAACTGTGCAAAACTGAAATGCACCACAGGTATGGATGGATAGTATACTTGACGACACAGAGGTAGGTAGAGCAGTGGCCTACTGTACCATACTGCTATATAGTATATACTGGTGGTCAGCAAACTGTGCAAAACTGAAATGCACCACAGGTATGGATGGATAGTATACTTGACGACAGAGAGGTAGATAGAGCAGTGGCCTACTGTACCGTACTGCTATATATTATATACTGGTGGTCAGCAAGCTGTGCAAAACTGAAATGCACCACAGGTATGGATGGATAGTATACTTGACGACACAGAGGTAGGTAGAGCAGTGGCCTTCTGTACCGTACTGCTATATAGTATATACTGGTGGTCAGCAATCTGTGCAAAACTGAAATGCACCACAGGTATGGATGGATAGTATACTTGACGACACAGAGGTAGGTAGAGCAGTGGACTACTGTACCGTACTGCTATATATATAGTTATACTGGTGGTCAGCAAACTGTGCAAAACTGAAATGCACAACAGGTATGGATGGATAGTATACTTGACGACACAGAGGTAGGTAGATCAGTGGCCTACTGTACCGTACTGCTATATAGTATATACTGGTGGTCAGCAAACTGTGCAAAACTGAAATGCACCACAGGTATGGATGGATAGTATACTTGACAACACAGAGGTAGGTAGAGCAGTGGCCTACTGTACCGTACTGCTATATAGTATATACTGGTGGCCAGCAAACTTTGCAAAACTGAAATGCACCACAGGTATGGATGGATAGTATACTTGACGACACAGATGTAGGTAGAGCAGTGGCCTACTGTACCGTACTGCTATATATTATATACTGGTGGTCAGCAAACTGTGCAAAACTGAAATGCACCACAGGTATGGATGGATAGTATACTTGACGACACAGAGGTAGGTAGAGCAGTGGCCTACTGTACCGTACTGCTATATAGTATATACTGGTGGTCAGCAAACTGTGCAAAACTGAAATGCACCACAGGTATGGATGGATAGTATACTTGATGACACAGAGGTAGGTAGAGCAGTGGCCTACTGTACCGTACTGCTATATAGTATATACCTGTGGTCAGCAAACTGTGTAAAACTGAATGCACCACAGGTATGGATGGATAGTATACTTGACGACACAGAGGTAGGTAGATCAGTGGCATACTGTACCGTACTGCTATATATTATATACTGGTGGTCAGCAAACTGTGCAAAACTGAAATGCACCACAGGTATGGATGGATAGTATACTTGACGACACAGATGTAGGTAGAGCAGTGGCCTACTGTACCGTACTGCTATATATTATATACTGGTGGTCAGCAAACTGTGCAAAACTGAAATGCACCACAGGTATGGATGGATAGTATACTTGACGACACAGAGGTAGGTAGAGCAGTGGCCTACTGTACCGTACTGCTATATAGTATATACTGGTGGTCAGCAAACTGTGCAAAACTGAAATGCACCACAGGTATGGATGGATAGTATACTTGACGACACAGAGGTAGATAGAGCAGTGGTCTACTGTACCGTACTGCTATATAGTATATACCTGTGGTCAGCAAACTGTGTAAAACTGAATGCACCACAGGTATGGATGGATAGTATACTTGACGACACAGAGGTAGGTAGATCAGTGGCATACTGTACCGTACTGCTATATATTATATACTGGTGGTCAGCAAACTGTGCAAAACTGAAATGCACCACAGATATGGATGGATAGTATACTTGACGACACAGAGGTAGGTAGAGCAGTGGCCTTCTGTACCGTACTGCTATATAGTATATACTGGTGGTCAGCAAACTGTGCAAAACTGAAATGCACCACAGGTTTGGATGGATAGTATACTTGACGACACAGAGGTAGGTAGAGCAGTGGACTACTGTACCGTACTGCTATATATATAGTTATTCTGGTGGTCAGCAAACTGTGCAAAACT
Source organism: Pseudophryne corroboree (assembly GCF_028390025.1). Classification (NCBI taxonomy): domain Eukaryota; kingdom Metazoa; phylum Chordata; class Amphibia; order Anura; family Myobatrachidae; genus Pseudophryne; species Pseudophryne corroboree. Next base: position 430,378,268 of record NC_086445.1, read on the forward strand.
GAAATGCACCACAGGTATGGATGGATAGTATACTTGACGACACAGAGGTAGGTAGAGCAGTGGCCTTCTGTACCGTACTGCTATATAGTATATACTGGTGGTCAGCAAACTGTGCAAAACTGAAATGCACCACAGGTTTGGATGGATAGTATACTTGACGACACAGAGGTAGGTAGAGCAGTGGACTACTGTACCGTACTGCTATATAGTATATACTAGTGGCCAGCAAACTGTGCAAAACTGAAATGCACCACAGGTATGGATGGATAGTATACTTGACGACACAGAGGTAGGTAGAGCAGTGGCCTACTGTACCGTACTGCTATATATTATATACTGGTGGTCAGCAAACTGTGCAAAACTGAAATGCACCACAGGTATGGATGGATAGTATACTTGACGACACAGAGGTAGGTAGAGCAGTGGCCTTCTGTACCGTACTGCTATATATATAGTTATACTGGTGGTCAGCAAACTGTGCAAAACTGAAATGCACAACAGGTATGGATGGATAGTATACTTGACGACACAGAGGTAGGTAGAGCAGTGGCCTTCTGTACCGTACTGCTATATAGTATATACTGGTGGTCAGCAAACTGTGCAAAACTGAAATGCACCACAGGTTTGGATGGATAGTATACTTGACGACACAGAGGTAGGTAGAGCAGTGGACTACTGTACCGTACTGCTATATAGTATATACCAGTGGCCAACAAACTGTGCAAAACTGAAATGCACCACAGGTATGGATGGATAGTATACTTGACGACACAGAGGTAGGTAGAGCAGTGGCCTACTGTACCGTACTGCTTTATATTATATACTGGTGGTCAGCAAACTGTGCAAAACTGAAATGCACCACAGGTATGGATGGATAGTATACTTGACGACACAGAGGTAGGTAGAGCAGTGGCCTTCTGTACCGTACTGCTATATAGTATATACTGGTGGTCAGCAAACTGTGCAAAACTGAAATGCACCACAGGTATGGATGGATAGTATACTTGACGACACAGAGGTAGGTATAGCAGTGGCCTACTGTAACGTACTGCTATATAGTATATACCTGTGGTCAGCAAACTGTGTAAAACTGAATGCACCACAGATATGGATGGATAGTATACTTGACGACACAGAGGTAGGTAGATCAGTGGCCTGCTGTACCGTACTGCTATATAGTATATACTGGTGGTCAGCAAACTGTGCAAAACTGAAATGCACCTCAGGTATGGATGGATAGTATACTTGACGACACAGGGGTAGGTAGAGCAGTGGCCTACTGTACCGTACTGCTATATATTATATACTGGTGGTCAGCAAACTGTGCAAAACTGAAATGCACCACAGGTATGGATGGATAGTATACTTGACGACACAGAGGTAGGTAGAGCAGTGGCCTACTGTACCGTACTGCTATATAGTATATACTGGTGGTCAGCAAACTGTGCAAAACTTAAATGCACCACAGGTATGGATGTATAGTATACTTGACGACACAGAGGTAGATAGAGCAGTGGCCTACTGTACCGTACTGCTATATATTATATACTGGTGGTCAGCAAGCTGTGCAAAACTGAAATGCACCACAGGTATGGATGGATAGTATACTTGACGACACAGAGGTAGGTAGAGCAGTGGCCTACTGTACCGTACTGCTATATAGTATATACTGGTGGTCAGCAAACTGTGCAAAACTGAAATGCACCACAGGTATGGATGGATAGTATACTTGACGACACAGAGGTAGGTAGAGCAGTGGCCTACTGTACAATACTGCTATTTATTATATACTGGTGGTCAGCAAGCTGTGCAAAACTGAAATGCACCACAGGTATGGATGGATAGTATACTTGACAACACAGAGGTAGGTAGAGCAGTGGCCTTCTGTACCGTACTGCTATATAGTATATACTGGTGGTCAGCAAACTGTGCAAAACTGAAATGCACCACAGGTATGGATGGATAGTATACTTGACGACACAGAGGTAGGTAGAGCAGTGGCCTACTGTACCGTACTGCTATATATTATATACTGGTGGTCAGCAAGCTGTGCAAAACTGAAATGCACCACAGGTATGGATGGATAGTACACTTGACGACACAGAGGTAGGTAGAGCAGTGGCCTTCTGTACCGTACTGCTATATAGTATATACTGGTGGTCAGCAAACTGTGTAAAACTGAAATGCACCACAGGTATGGATGGATAGTATACTTGACGACACAGAGGTAGGTAGAGCAGTGGCCTACTGTACCGTACTGCTATATATTATATACTGGTGGTCAGCAAACTGTGCAAAACTGAAATGCACCACAGGTATGGATGGATAGTATACTTGACGACACAGAGGTAGGTAGAGCAGTGGCCTACTGTACCGTACTGCTATATATTATATACTGGTGGTCAGAAAACTGTGCAAAACTGAAATGCACCACAGGTATGGATGGATAGTATACTTGACGACACAGAGGTAGGTAGGTCAGTGGCCTACTGTACCGTACTGCTATATAGTATATACTGGTGGTCAGCAAACTGTGCAAAACTGAAATGCACCACAGGTATGGATGGATAGTATACTTGACAACACAGAGGTAGGTAGAGCAGTGGCCTACTGTACCGTACTGCTATATATTATATACTGGTGGTCAGCAAACTGTGCAAAACTGAAATGCACCACAGGTATGGATGGATAGTATACTTGACGACACAGAGGTAGGTAGAGCAGTGGCCTACTGTACCGTACTGCTATATAGTATATACTGGTGGTCAGCAAACTGTGCAAAACTGAAATGCACCACAGGTTTGGATGGATAGTATACTTGACGACACAGAGGTAGGTAGAGCAGTGGCCTACTGTACAATACTGCTATTTATTATATACTGGTGGTCAGCAAGCTGTGCAAAACTGAAATGCACCACAGGTATGGATGGATAGTATACTTGACAACACAGAGGTAGGTAGAGCAGTGGCCTTCTGTACCGTACTGCTATATAGTATATACTGGTGGTCAGCAAACTGTGCAAAACTGAAATGCACCACAGGTATGGATGGATAGTATACTTGACGACACAGAGGTAGGTAGAGCTGTGGACTACTGTACCGTACTGCTATATATATAGTTATACTGGTGGTCAGTAAACTGTGCAAAACTGAAATGCACCACAGATATGGATGGATAGTATACTTGACGACACAGAGGTAGGTAGAGCAGTGGCCTTCTGTACCGTACTGCTATATAGTATATACTGGTGGTCAGCAAACTGTGCAAAAATGAAATGCACCACAGGTATGGATGGATAGTATACTTGATGACACAGAGGTAGGTAGAGCAGTGGCCTTCTGTACCGTACTGCTATATAGTATATACTGGTGGTCAGCAAACTGTGCAAAACTGAAATGCACCACAGGTATGGATGGATAGTATACTTGACGACACAGAGGTAGGTAGAGCAGTGGCCTACTGTACCGTACTGCCATATATTATATACTGGTGGTCAGCAAACTGTGCAAAACTGAAATGCACCACAGGTATGGATGGATAGTATACTTGACGACACAGAGGTAGGTAGAGCAGTGGCCTTCTGTACCGCACTGCTATATAGTATATACTGGTAGTCAGCAAACTGTGCAATTCTGAAATGCACCACAGGTTTGGATGGATAGTATACTTGACGACACAGAGGTAGGTAGAGCAGTGGACTACTGTACCGTACTGCTATATAGTATATACTAGTGGCCAGCAAACTGTGCAAAACTGAAATGCACCACAGGTATGGATGGATAGTATACTTGACGACACAGAGGTAGGTATAGCAGTGGCCTACTGTACCGTACTGCTATATATTATATACTGGTGGTCAGCAAACTGTGCAAAACTGAAATGCACCACAGGTATGGATGGATAGTATACTTGACGACACAGAGGTAGGTAGAGCAGTGGACTACTGTACCGTACTGCTATATATATAGTTATTCTGGTGGTCAGCAAACTGTGCAAAACTGAAATGCACCACAGGTATGGATGGATAGTATACTTGACGACACAGAGGTAGGTAGAGCAGTGGCCTTCTGTACCGTACTGCTATATAGTATATACTGGTGGTCAGCAAACTGTGCAAAACTGAAATGCACCACAGGTTTGGATGGATAGTATACTTGACGACACAGAGGTAGGTAGAGCAGTGGACTACTGTACCGTACTGCTATATAGTATATACTAGTGGCCAGCAAACTGTGCAAAACTGAAATGCACCACAGGTATGGATGGATAGTATACTTGACGACACAGAGGTAGGTAGAGCAGTGGCCTACTGTACCGTACTGCTATATATTATATACTGGTGGTCAGCAAACTGTGCAAAACTGAAATGCACCACAGGTATGGATGGATAGTATACTTGACGACACAGAGGTAGGTAGAGCAGTGGCCTACTGTACCGTACTGCTATATAGCATATACTGGTGGTCAGCAAACTGTGCAAAACTGAAATGCACCACAGGTATGGATGGATAGTATACTTGACGACACAGAGGTAGGTATAGCAGTGGCCTACTGTAACGTACTGCTATATAGTATATACCTGTGGTCAGCAAACTGTGTAAAACTGAATGCACCACAGATATGGATGGATAGTATACTTGACGACACAGAAGTAGGTAGATCAGTGGCCTGCAGTACCGTACTGCTATATAGTATATACTGGTGGTCAGCAAACTGTGCAAAAATGAAATGCACCTCAGGTATGGAAAGATAGTATACTTGACGACACAGAGGTAGGTAGAGCAGTGGCCTACTGTACCGTACTGCTATATATTATATACTGGTGGTCAGCAAACTGTGCAAAACTGAAATGCACCACAGGTATGGATGGATAGTATACTTGACGACACAGAGGTAGGTAGAGCAGTGGCCTACTGTACCGTACTGCTATATAGTATATACTGGTGGTCAGCAAACTGTGCAAAACTTAAATGCACCACAGGTATGGATGGATAGTATACTTGACGACACAGAGGTAGATAGAGCAGTGGCCTACTGTACCGTACTGCTATATATTATATACTGGTGGTCAGCAAGCTGTGCAAAACTGAAATGCACCACAGGTATGGATGGATAGTATACTTGACGACACAGAGGTAGGTAGAGCAGTGGCCTACTGTACCGTACTGCTATATAGTATATACTGGTGGTCAGCAAACTGTGCAAAACTGAAATGCACCACAGGTATGGATGGATAGTATACTTGACGACACAGAGGTAGGTAGAGCAGTGGCCTACTGTACAATACTGCTATTTATTATATACTGGTGGTCAGCAAGCTGTGCAAAACTGAAATGCACCACAGGTATGGATGGATAGTATACTTGACAACACAGAGGTAGGTAGAGCAGTGGCCTTCTGTACCGTACTGCTATATAGTATATACTGGTGGTCAGCAAACTGTGCAAAACTGAAATGCACCACAGGTATGGATGGATAGTATACTTGACGACACAGAGGTAGGTAGAGCAGTGGCCTACTGTACCGTACTGCTATTTATTATATACTGGTGGTCAGCAAGCTGTGCAAAACTGAAATGCACCACAGGTATGGATGGATAGTATACTTGACGACACAGAGGTAGGTAGAGCAGTGGCCTTCTGTACCGTACTGCTATATAGTATATACTGGTGGTCAGCAAACTGTGCAAAACTGAAAAGCACCACAGGTATGGATGGATAGTATACTTGACGACACAGAGGTAGGTAGAGCAGTGGCCTACTGTACCATACTGCTATATATTATATACTGGTGGTCAGCAAGCTGTGCAAAACTGAAATGCACCACAGGTATTGATGGATAGTATACTTGACAACACAGAGGTAGGTAGAGCAGTGGCCTTCTGTACCGTACTGCTATATAGTATATACTGGTGGTCAGCAAACTGTGCAAAACTGAAATGCACCACAGGTATGGATGGATAGTATACTTGACGACTCAGAGGTAGGTAGAGCAGTGGCCTACTGTACCGTACTGCTATATATTATATACTGGTGGTCAGCAAGCTGTGCAAAACTGAAATGCACCACAGGTATGGATGGATAGTACACTTGACGACACAGAGGTAGGTAGAGCAGTGGCCTTCTGTACCGTACTGCTATATAGTATATACTGGTGGTCAGCAAACTGTGCAAAACTGAAATGCACCACAGGTATGGATGGATAGTATACTTGACGACACAGAGGTAGGTAGAGCAGTGGCCTACTGTACCGTACTGCTATATATTATATACTGGTGGTCAGCAAACTGTGCAAAACTGAAATGCACCACAGGTATGGATGGATAGTATACTTGACGACACAGAGGTAGGTAGAGCAGTGGCCTACTGTACCGTACTGCTATATATTATATACTGGTGGTCAGAAAACTGTGCAAAACTGAAATGCACCACAGGTATGGATGGATAGTATACTTGACGACACAGAGGTAGGTAGGTCAGTGGCCTACTGTACCGTACTGCTATATAGTATATACTGGTGGTCAGCAAACTGTGCAAAACTGAAATGCACCACAGGTATGGATGGATAGTATACTTGACAACACAGAGGTAGGTAGAGCAGTGGCCTACTGTACCGTACTGCTATATATTATATACTGGTGGTCAGCAAACTGTGCAAAACTGAAATGCACCACAGGTATGGATGGATAGTATACTTGACGACACAGAGGTAGGTAGAGCAGTGGCCTACTGTACCGTACTGCTATATAGTATATACTGGTGGTCAGCAAACTGTGCAAAACTGAAATGCACCACAGGTTTGGATGGATAGTATACTTGACGACACAGAGGTAGGTAGAGCAGTGGCCTACTGTACAATACTGCTATTTATTATATACTGGTGGTCAGCAAGCTGTGCAAAACTGAAATGCACCACAGGTATGGATGGATAGTATACTTGACAACACAGAGGTAGGTAGAGCAGTGGCCTTCTGTACCGTACTGCTATATAGTATATACTGGTGGTCAGCAAACTGTGCAAAACTGAAATGCACCACAGGTATGGATGGATAGTATACTTGACGACACAGAGGTAGGTAGAGCTGTGGACTACTGTACCGTACTGCTATATATATAGTTATACTGGTGGTCAGTAAACTGTGCAAAACTGAAATGCACCACAGATATGGATGGATAGTATACTTGACGACACAGAGGTAGGTAGAGCAGTGGCCTTCTGTACCGTACTGCTATATAGTATATACTGGTGGTCAGCAAACTGTGCAAAAATGAAATGCACCACAGGTATGGATGGATAGTATACTTGATGACACAGAGGTAGGTAGAGCAGTGGCCTTCTGTACCGTACTGCTATATAGTATATACTGGTGGTCAGCAAACTGTGCAAAACTGAAATGCACCACAGGTATGGATGGATAGTATACTTGACGACACAGAGGTAGGTAGAGCAGTGGCCTACTGTACCGTACTGCCATATATTATATACTGGTGGTCAGCAAACTGTGCAAAACTGAAATGCACCACAGGTATGGATGGATAGTATACTTGACGACACAGAGGTAGGTAGAGCAGTGGCCTTCTGTACCGCACTGCTATATAGTATATACTGGTAGTCAGCAAACTGTGCAAAACTGAAATGCACCACAGGTTTGGATGGATAGTATACTTGACGACACAGAGGTAGGTAGAGCAGTGGACTACTGTACCGTACTGCTATATAGTATATACTAGTGGCCAGCAAACTGTGCAAAACTGAAATGCACCACAGGTATGGATGGATAGTATACTTGACGACACAGAGGTAGGTATAGCAGTGGCCTACTGTACCGTACTGCTATATATTATATACTGGTGGTCAGCAAACTGTGCAAAACTGAAATGCACCACAGGTATGGATGGATAGTATACTTGACGACACAGAGGTAGGTAGAGCAGTGGACTACTGTACCGTACTGCTATATATATAGTTATTCTGGTGGTCAGCAAACTGTGCAAAACTGAAATGCACCACAGGTATGGATGGATAGTATACTTGACGACACAGAGGTAGGTAGAGCAGTGGCCTTCTGTACCGTACTGCTATATAGTATATACTGGTGGTCAGCAAACTGTGCAAAACTGAAATGCACCACAGGTTTGGATGGATAGTATACTTGACGACACAGAGGTAGGTAGAGCAGTGGACTACTGTACCGTACTGCTATATAGTATATACTAGTGGCCAGCAAACTGTGCAAAACTGAAATGCACCACAGGTATGGATGGATAGTATACTTGACGACACAGAGGTAGGTAGAGCAGTGGCCTACTGTACCGTACTGCTATATATTATATACTGGTGGTCAGCAAACTGTGCAAAACTGAAATGCACCACAGGTATGGATGGATAGTATACTTGACGACACAGAGGTAGGTAGAGCAGTGGCCTACTGTACCGTACTGCTATATAGCATATACTGGTGGTCAGCAAACTGTGCAAAACTGAAATGCACCACAGGTATGGATGGATAGTATACTTGACGACACAGAGGTAGGTATAGCAGTGGCCTACTGTAACGTACTGCTATATAGTATATACCTGTGGTCAGCAAACTGTGTAAAACTGAATGCACCACAGATATGGATGGATAGTATACTTGACGACACAGAAGTAGGTAGATCAGTGGCCTGCAGTACCGTACTGCTATATAGTATATACTGGTGGTCAGCAAACTGTGCAAAAATGAAATGCACCTCAGGTATGGAAAGATAGTATACTTGACGACACAGAGGTAGGTAGAGCAGTGGCCTACTGTACCGTACTGCTATATATTATATACTGGTGGTCAGCAAACTGTGCAAAACTGAAATGCACCACAGGTATGGATGGATAGTATACTTGACGACACAGAGGTAGGTAGAGCAGTGGCCTACTGTACCGTACTGCTATATAGTATATACTGGTGGTCAGCAAACTGTGCAAAACTTAAATGCACCACAGGTATGGATGGATAGTATACTTGACGACACAGAGGTAGATAGAGCAGTGGCCTACTGTACCGTACTGCTATATATTATATACTGGTGGTCAGCAAGCTGTGCAAAACTGAAATGCACCACAGGTATGGATGGATAGTATACTTGACGACACAGAGGTAGGTAGAGCAGTGGCCTACTGTACCGTACTGCTATATAGTATATACTGGTGGTCAGCAAACTGTGCAAAACTGAAATGCACCACAGGTATGGATGGATAGTATACTTGACGACACAGAGGTAGGTAGAGCAGTGGCCTACTGTACAATACTGCTATTTATTATATACTGGTGGTCAGCAAGCTGTGCAAAACTGAAATGCACCACAGGTATGGATGGATAGTATACTTGACAACACAGAGGTAGGTAGAGCAGTGGCCTTCTGTACCGTACTGCTATATAGTATATACTGGTGGTCAGCAAACTGTGCAAAACTGAAATGCACCACAGGTATGGATGGATAGTATACTTGACGACACAGAGGTAGGTAGAGCAGTGGCCTACTGTACCGTACTGCTATTTATTATATACTGGTGGTCAGCAAGCTGTGCAAAACTGAAATGCACCACAGGTATGGATGGATAGTATACTTGACGACACAGAGGTAGGTAGAGCAGTGGCCTTCTGTACCGTACTGCTATATAGTATATACTGGTGGTCAGCAAACTGTGCAAAACTGAAAAGCACCACAGGTATGGATGGATAGTATACTTGACGACACAGAGGTAGGTAGAGCAGTGGCCTACTGTACCATACTGCTATATATTATATACTGGTGGTCAGCAAGCTGTGCAAAACTGAAATGCACCACAGGTATTGATGGATAGTATACTTGACAACACAGAGGTAGGTAGAGCAGTGGCCTTCTGTACCGTACTGCTATATAGTATATACTGGTGGTCAGCAAACTGTGCAAAACTGAAATGCACCACAGGTATGGATGGATAGTATACTTGACGACTCAGAGGTAGGTAGAGCAGTGGCCTACTGTACCGTACTGCTATATATTATATACTGGTGGTCAGCAAGCTGTGCAAAACTGAAATGCACCACAGGTATGGATGGATAGTACACTTGACGACACAGAGGTAGGTAGAGCAGTGGCCTTCTGTACCGTACTGCTATATAGTATATACTGGTGGTCAGCAAACTGTGCAAAACTGAAATGCACCACAGGTATGGATGGATAGTATACTTGACGACACAGAGGTAGGTAGAGCAGTGGCCTACTGTACCGTACTGCTATATATTATATACTGGTGGTCAGCAAACTGTGCAAAACTGAAATGCACCACAGGTATGGATGGATAGTATACTTGACGACACAGAGGTAGGTAGAGCAGTGGCCTACTGTACCGTACTGCTATATATTATATACTGGTGGTCAGAAAACTGTGCAAAACTGAAATGCACCACAGGTATGGATGGATAGTATACTTGACGACACAGAGGTAGGTAGGTCAGTGGCCTACTGTACCGTACTGCTATATAGTATATACTGGTGGTCAGCAAACTGTGCAAAACTGAAATGCACCACAGGTATGGATGGATAGTATACTTGACAACACAGAGGTAGGTAGAGCAGTGGCCTACTGTACCGTACTGCTATATATTATATACTGGTGGTCAGCAAACTGTGCAAAACTGAAATGCACCACAGGTATGGATGGATAGTATACTTGACGACACAGAGGTAGGTAGAGCAGTGGCCTACTGTACCGTACTGCTATATAGTATATACTGGTGGTCAGCAAACTGTGCAAAACTGAAATGCACCACAGGTTTGGATGGATAGTATACTTGACGACACAGAGGTATGTAGAGCAGTGGCCTACTGTACAATACTGCTATTTATTATATACTGGTGGTCAGCAAGCTGTGCAAAACTGAAATGCACCACAGGTATGGATGGATAGTATACTTGACGACACAGAGGTAGGTAGAGCAGTGGCCTACTGTACCGTACTGCTATATAGTATATACTGGTGGTCAGCAAACTGTGCAAAACTGAAATGCACCACAGGTATGGATGGATAGTATACTTGACGACACAGAGGTAGGTAGAGCAGTGGCCTACTGTACCGTACTGCTATATAGTATATACCTGTGGTCAGCAAACTGTGTAAAACTGAATGCACCACAGGTATGGATGGATAGTATACTTGACGACACAGAGGTAGGTAGATCAGTGGCATACTGTACCGTACTGCTATATATTATATACTGGTGGTCAGCAAACTGTGCAAAACTGAAATGCACCACAGGTATGGATGGATAGTATACTTGACGACACAGATGTAGGTAGAGCAGTGGCCTACTGTACCGTACTGCTATATATTATATACTGGTGGTCAGCAAACTGTGCAAAACTGAAATGCACCACAGGTATGGATGGATAGTATACTTGACGACACAGAGGTAGGTAGAGCAGTGGCCTACTGTACCGTACTGCTATATAGTATATACTGGTGGTCAGCAAACTGTGCAAAACTGAAATGCACCACAGGTATGGATGGATAGTATACTTGACGACACAGAGGTAGATAGAGCAGTGGCCTACTGTACCGTACTGCTATATAGTATATACCTGTGGTCAGCAAACTGTGTAAAACTGAATGCACCACAGGTATGGATGGATAGTATACTTGACGACACAGAGGTAGGTAGATCAGTGGCATACTGTACCGTACTGCTATATATTATATACTGGTGGTCAGCAAACTGTGCAAAACTGAAATGCACCACAGATATGGATGGATAGTATACTTGACGACACAGAGGTAGGTAGAGCAGTGGCCTTCTGTACCGTACTGCTATATAGTATATACTGGTGGTCAGCAAACTGTGCAAAAATGAAATGCACCACAGGTATGGATGGATAGTATACTTGACGACACAGAGGTAGGTAGAGCAGTGGCCTTCTGTACCGTACTGCTATATAGTATATACTGGTGGTCAGCAAACTGTGCAAAACTGAAATGCACCACAGGTATGGATGGATAGTATACTTGACGACACAGAGGTAGGTAGAGCAGTGGCCTACTGTACCGTACTGCCATATATTATATACTGGTGGTCAGCAAACTGTGCAAAACTGAAATGCACCACAGGTATGGATGGATAGTATACTTGACGACACAGAGGTAGGTAGAGCAGTGGCCTTCTGTACCGCACTGCTATATAGTATATACTGGTAGTCAGCAAACTGTGCAAAACTGAAATGCACCACAGGTATGGATGGATAGTATACTTGACGACACAGAGGTAGGTAGAGCAGTGGACTACTGTACCGTACTGCTATATATATAGTTATTCTGGTGGTCAGCAAACTGTGCAAAACTGAAATGCACCACAGGTATGGATGGATAGTATACTTGACGACACAGAGGTAGGTAGAGCAGTGGCCTTCTGTACCGTACTGCTATATAGTATATACTGGTGGTCAGCAAACTGTGCAAAACTGAAATGCACCACAGGTTTGGATGGATAGTATACTTGACGACACAGAGGTAGGTAGAGCAGTGGACTACTGTACCGTACTGCTATATAGTATATACTAGTGGCCAGCAAACTGTGCAAAACTGAAATGCACCACAGGTATGGATGGATAGTATACTTGACGACACAGAGGTAGGTAGAGCAGTGGCCTACTGTACCGTACTGCTATATATTATATACTGGTGGTCAGCAAACTGTGCAAAACTGAAATGCACCACAGGTATGGATGGATAGTATACTTGACGACACAGAGGTAGGTAGAGCAGTGGCCTTCTGTACCGTACTGCTATATAGTATATACTGGTGGTCAGCAAACTGTGCAAAACTGAAATGCACCACAGGTTTGGATGGATAGTATACTTGACGACACAGAGGTAGGTAGAGCAGTGGACTACTGTACCGTACTGCTATATAGTATATACTAGTGGCCAACAAACTGTGCAAAACTGAAATGCACCACAGGTATGGATGGATAGTATACTTGACGACACAGAGGTAGGTAGAGCAGTGGCCTACTGTACCGTACTGCTTTATATTATATACTGGTGGTCAGCAAACTGTGCAAAACTGAAATGCACCACAGGTATGGATGGATAGTATACTTGACGACACAGAGGTAGGTAGAGCAGTGGCCTTCTGTACCGTACTGCTATATAGTATATACTGGTGGTCAGCAAACTGTGCAAAACTGAAATGCACCACAGGTATGGATGGATAGTATACTTGACGACACAGAGGTAGGTATAGCAGTGGCCTACTGTAACGTACTGCTATATAGTATATACCTGTGGTCAGCAAACTGTGTAAAACTGAATGCACCACAGATATGGATGGATAGTATACTTGACGACACAGAGGTAGGTAGATCAGTGGCCTGCTGTACCGTACTGCTATATAGTATATACTGGTGGTCAGCAAACTGTGCAAAACTGAAATGCACCTCAGGTATGGATGGATAGTATACTTGACGACACAGGGGTAGGTAGAGCAGTGGCCTACTGTACCGTACTGCTATATATTATATACTGGTGGTCAGCAAACTGTGCAAAACTGAAATGCACCACAGGTATGGATGGATAGTATACTTGACGACACAGAGGTAGGTAGAGCAGTGGCCTACTGTACCGTACTGCTATATAGTATATACTGGTGGTCAGCAAACTGTGCAAAACTTAAATGCACCACAGGTATGGATGGATAGTATACTTGACGACACAGAGGTAGATAGAGCAGTGGCCTACTGTACCGTACTGCTATATATTATATACTGGTGGTCAGCAAGCTGTGCAAAACTGAAATGCACCACAGTTATGGATGGATAGTATACTTGACGACACAGAGGTAGGTAGAGCAGTGGCCTACTGTACCGTACTGCTATATAGTATATACTGGTGGTCAGCAAACTGTGCAAAACTGAAATGCACCACAGGTATGGATGGATAGTATACTTGACGACACAGAGGTAGGTAGAGCAGTGGCCTACTGTACAATACTGCTATTTATTATATACTGGTGGTCAGCAAGCTGTGCAAAACTGAAATGCACCACAGGTATGGATGGATAGTATACTTGACAACACAGAGGTAGGTAGAGCAGTGGCCTTCTGTACCGTACTGCTATATAGTATATACTGGTGGTCAGCAAACTGTGCAAAACTGAAATGCACCACAGGTATGGATGGATAGTATACTTGACGACACAGAGGTAGGTAGAGCAGTGGCCTACTGTACCGTACTGCTATATATTATATACTGGTGGTCAGCAAGCTGTGCAAAACTGAAATGCACCACAGGTATGGATGGATAGTACACTTGACGACACAGAGGTAGGTAGAGCAGTGGCCTTCTGTACCGTACTGCTATATAGTATATACTGGTGGTCAGCAAACTGTGCAAAACTGAAATGCACCACAGGTATGGATGGATAGTATACTTGACGACACAGAGGTAGGTAGAGCAGTGGCCTACTGTACCGTACTGCTATATATTATATACTGGTGGTCAGCAAACTGTGCAAAACTGAAATGCACCACAGGTATGGATGGATAGTATACTTGACGACACAGAGGTAGGTAGAGCAGTGGCCTACTGTACCGTACTGCTATATATTATATACTGGTGGTCAGAAAACTGTGCAAAACTGAAATGCACCACAGGTATGGATGGATAGTATACTTGACGACACAGAGGTAGGTAGGTCAGTGGCCTACTGTACCGTACTGCTATATAGTATATACTGGTGGTCAGCAAACTGTGCAAAACTGAAATGCACCACAGGTATGGATGGATAGTATACTTGACAACACAGAGGTAGGTAGAGCAGTGGCCTACTGTACCGTACTGCTATATATTATATACTGGTGGTCAGCAAACTGTGCAAAACTGAAATGCACCACAGGTATGGATGGATAGTATACTTGACGACACAGAGGTAGGTAGAGCAGTGGCCTACTGTACCGTACTGCTATATAGTATATACTGGTGGTCAGCAAACTGTGCAAAACTGAAATGCACCACAGGTTTGGATGGATAGTATACTTGACGACACAGAGGTAGGTAGAGCAGTGGCCTACTGTACAATACTGCTATTTATTATATACTGGTGGTCAGCAAGCTGTGCAAAACTGAAATGCACCACAGGTATGGATGGATAGTATACTTGACAACACAGAGGTAGGTAGAGCAGTGGCCTTCTGTACCGTACTGCTATATAGTATATACTGGTGGTCAGCAAACTGTGCAAAACTGAAATGCACCACAGGTATGGATGGATAGTATACTTGACGACACAGAGGTAGGTAGAGCTGTGGACTACTGTACCGTACTGCTATATATATAGTTATACTGGTGGTCAGTAAACTGTGCAAAACTGAAATGCACCACAGATATGGATGGATAGTATACTTGACGACACAGAGGTAGGTAGAGCAGTGGCCTTCTGTACCGTACTGCTATATAGTATATACTGGTGGTCAGCAAACTGTGCAAAAATGAAATGCACCACAGGTATGGATGGATAGTATACTTGATGACACAGAGGTAGGTAGAGCAGTGGCCTTCTGTACCGTACTGCTATATAGTATATACTGGTGGTCAGCAAACTGTGCAAAACTGAAATGCACCACAGGTATGGATGGATAGTATACTTGACGACACAGAGGTAGGTAGAGCAGTGGCCTACTGTACCGTACTGCCATATATTATATACTGGTGGTCAGCAAACTGTGCAAAACTGAAATGCACCACAGGTATGGATGGATAGTATACTTGACGACACAGAGGTAGGTAGAGCAGTGGCCTTCTGTACCGCACTGCTATATAGTATATACTGGTAGTCAGCAAACTGTGCAAAACTGAAATGCACCACAGGTTTGGATGGATAGTATACTTGACGACACAGAGGTAGGTAGAGCAGTGGACTACTGTACCGTACTGCTATATAGTATATACTAGTGGCCAGCAAACTGTGCAAAACTGAAATGCACCACAGGTATGGATGGATAGTATACTTGACGACACAGAGGTAGGTATAGCAGTGGCCTACTGTACCGTACTGCTATATATTATATACTGGTGGTCAGCAAACTGTGCAAAACTGAAATGCACCACAGGTATGGATGGATAGTATACTTGACGACACAGAGGTAGGTAGAGCAGTGGACTACTGTACCGTACTGCTATATATATAGTTATTCTGGTGGTCAGCAAACTGTGCAAAACTGAAATGCACCACAGGTATGGATGGATAGTATACTTGACGACACAGAGGTAGGTAGAGCAGTGGCCTTCTGTACCGTACTGCTATATAGTATATACTGGTGGTCAGCAAACTGTGCAAAACTGAAATGCACCACAGGTTTGGATGGATAGTATACTTGACGACACAGAGGTAGGTAGAGCAGTGGACTACTGTACCGTACTGCTATATAGTATATACTAGTGGCCAGCAAACTGTGCAAAACTGAAATGCACCACAGGTATGGATGGATAGTATACTTGACGACACAGAGGTAGGTAGAGCAGTGGCCTACTGTACCGTACTGCTATATATTATATACTGGTGGTCAGCAAACTGTGCAAAACTGAAATGCACCACAGGTATGGATGGATAGTATACTTGACGACACAGAGGTAGGTAGAGCAGTGGCCTACTGTACCGTACTGCTATATAGCATATACTGGTGGTCAGCAAACTGTGCAAAACTGAAATGCACCACAGGTATGGATGGATAGTATACTTGACGACACAGAGGTAGGTATAGCAGTGGCCTACTGTAACGTACTGCTATATAGTATATACCTGTGGTCAGCAAACTGTGTAAAACTGAATGCACCACAGATATGGATGGATAGTATACTTGACGACACAGAAGTAGGTAGATCAGTGGCCTGCTGTACCGTACTGCTATATAGTATATACTGGTGGTCAGCAAACTGTGCAAAAATGAAATGCACCTCAGGTATGGATGGATAGTATACTTGACGACACAGGGGTAGGTAGAGCAGTGGCCTACTGTACCGTACTGCTATATATTATATACTGGTGGTCAGCAAACTGTGCAAAACTGAAATGCACCACAGGTATGGATGGATAGTATACTTGACGACACAGAGGTAGGTAGAGCAGTGGCCTACTGTACCGTACTGCTATATAGTATATACTGGTGGTCAGCAAACTGTGCAAAACTTAAATGCACCACAGGTATGGATGGATAGTATACTTGACGACACAGAGGTAGATAGAGCAGTGGCCTACTGTACCGTACTGCTATATATTATATACTGGTGGTCAGCAAGCTGTGCAAAACTGAAATGCACCACAGGTATGGATGGATAGTATACTTGACGACACAGAGGTAGGTAGAGCAGTGGCCTACTGTACCGTACTGCTATATAGTATATACTGGTGGTCAGCAAACTGTGCAAAACTGAAATGCACCACAGGTATGGATGGATAGTATACTTGACGACACAGAGGTAGGTAGAGCTGTGGACTACTGTACCGTACTGCTATATATATAGTTATACTGGTGGTCAGTAAACTGTGCAAAACTGAAATGCACCACAGATATGGATGGATAGTATACTTGACGACACAGAGGTAGGTAGAGCAGTGGCCTTCTGTACCGTACTGCTATATAGTATATACTGGTGGTCAGCAAACTGTGCAAAACTGAAATGCACCACAGGTATGGATGGATAGTATACTTGATGACACAGAGGTAGGTAGAGCAGTGGCCTACTGTACCGTACTGCCATATATTATATACTGGTGGTCAGCAAACTGTGCAAAACTGAAATGCACCACAGGTATGGATGGATAGTATACTTGACGACACAGAGTTAGGTAGAGCAGTGGCCTTCTGTACCGCACTGCTATATAGTATATACTGGTAGTCAGCAAACTGTGCAAAACTGAAATGCACCACAGGTTTGGATGGATAGTATACTTGACGACACAGAGGTAGGTAGAGCAGTGGACTACTGTACCGTACTGCTATATAGTATATACTAGTGGCCAGCAAACTGTGCAAAACTGAAATGCACCACAGGTATGGATGGATAGTATACTTGACGACACAGAGGTAGGTATAGCAGTGGCCTACTGTACCGTACTGCTATATATTATATACTGGTGGTCAGCAAACTGTGCAAAACTGAAATGCACCACAGGTATGGATGGATAGTATACTTGACGACACAGAGGTAGGTAGAGCAGTGGACTACTGTACCGTACTGCTATATATATAGTTATTCTGGTGGTCAGCAAACTGTGCAAAACTGAAATGCACCACAGGTATGGATGGATAGTATACTTGACGACACAGAGGTAGGTAGAGCAGTGGCCTTCTGTACCGTACTGCTATATAGTATATACTGGTGGTCAGCAAACTGTGCAAAACTGAAATGCACCACAGGTTTGGATGGATAGTATACTTGACGACACAGAGGTAGGTAGAGCAGTGGACTACTGTACCGTACTGCTATATAGTATATACTAGTGGCCAGCAAACTGTGCAAAACTGAAATGCACCACAGGTATGGATGGATAGTATACTTGACGACACAGAGGTAGGTAGAGCAGTGGCCTACTGTACCGTACTGCTATATATTATATACTGGTGGTCAGCAAACTGTGCAAAACTGAAATGCACCACAGGTATGGATGGATAGTATATTTGACGACACAGAGGTAGGTAGAGCAGTGGCCTACTGTACCGTACTGCTATATAGCATATACTGGTGGTCAGCAAACTGTTCAAAACTGAAATGCACCACAGGTATGGATGGATAGTATACTTGACGACACAGAGGTAGGTATAGCAGTGGCCTACTGTAACGTACTGCTATATAGTATATACCTGTGGTCAGCAAACTGTGTAAAACTGAATGCACCACAGATATGGATGGATAGTATACTTGACGACACAGAAGTAGGTAGATCAGTGGCCTGCTGTACCGTACTGCTATATAGTATATACTGGTGGTCAGCAAACTGTGCAAAAATGAAATGCACCTCAGGTATGGATGGATAGTATACTTGACGACACAGGGGTAGGTAGAGCAGTGGCCTACTGTACCGTACTGCTATATATTATATACTGGTGGTCAGCAAACTGTGCAAAACTGAAATGCACCACAGGTATGGATGGATAGTATACTTGACGACACAGAGGTAGGTAGAGCAGTGGCCTACTGTACCGTACTGCTATATAGTATATACTGGTGGTCAGCAAACTGTGCAAAACTTAAATGCACCACAGGTATGGATGGATAGTATACTTGACGACACAGAGGTAGATAGAGCAGTGGCCTACTGTACCGTACTGCTATATATTATATACTGGTGGTCAGCAAGCTGTGCAAAACTGAAATGCACCACAGGTATGGATGGATAGTATACTTGACGACACAGAGGTAGGTAGAGCAGTGGCCTACTGTACCGTACTGCTATATAGTATATACTGGTGGTCAGCAAACTGTGCAAAACTGAAATGCACCACAGGTATGGATGGATAGTATACTTGACGACACAGAGGTAGGTAGAGCAGTGGCCTACTGTACAATACTGCTATTTATTATATACTGGTGGTCAGCAAGCTGTGCAAAACTGAAATGCACCACAGGTATGGATGGATAGTATACTTGACAACACAGAGGTAGGTAGAGCAGTGGCCTTCTGTACCGTACTGCTATATAGTATATACTGGTGGTCAGCAAACTGTGCAAAACTGAAATGCACCACAGGTATGGATGGATAGTATACTTGACGACACAGAGGTAGGTAGAGCAGTGGCCTACTGTACCGTACTGCTATTTATTATATACTGGTGGTCAGCAAGCTGTGCAAAACTGAAATGCACCACAGGTATGGATGGATAGTATACTTGACGACACAGAGGTAGGTAGAGCAGTGGCCTTCTGTACCGTACTGCTATATAGTATATACTGGTGGTCAGCAAACTGTGCAAAACTGAAAAGCACCACAGGTATGGATGGATAGTATACTTGACGACACAGAGGTAGGTAGAGCAGTGGCCTACTGTACCATACTGCTATATATTATATACTGGTGGTCAGCAAGCTGTGCAAAACTGAAATGCACCACAGGTATTGATGGATAGTATACTTGACAACACAGAGGTAGGTAGAGCAGTGGCCTTCTGTACCGTACTGCTATATAGTATATACTGGTGGTCAGCAAACTGTGCAAAACTGAAATGCACCACAGGTATGGATGGATAGTATACTTGACGACACAGAGGTAGGTAGAGCAGTGGCCTACTGTACCGTACTGCTATATATTATATACTGGTGGTCAGCAAGCTGTGCAAAACTGAAATGCACCACAGGTATGGATGGATAGTACACTTGACGACACAGAGGTAGGTAGAGCAGTGGCCTTCTGTACCGTACTGCTATATAGTATATACTGGTGGTCAGCAAACTGTGCAAAACTGAAATGCACCACAGGTATGGATGGATAGTATACTTGACGACACAGAGGTAGGTAGAGCAGTGGCCTACTGTACCGTACTGCTATATATTATATACTGGTGGTCAGCAAACTGTGCAAAACTGAAATGCACCACAGGTATGGATGGATAGTATACTTGACGACACAGAGGTAGGTAGAGCAGTGGCCTACTGTACCGTACTGCTATATATTATATACTGGTGGTCAGAAAACTGTGCAAAACTGAAATGCACCACAGGTATGGATGGATAGTATACTTGACGACACAGAGGTAGGTAGGTCAGTGGCCTACTGTACCGTACTGCTATATAGTATATACTGGTGGTCAGCAAACTGTGCAAAACTGAAATGCACCACAGGTATGGATGGATAGTATACTTGACAACATAGAGGTAGGTAGAGCAGTGGCCTACTGTACCGTACTGCTATATATTATATACTGGTGGTCAGCAAACTGTGCAAAACTGAAATGCACCACAGGTATGGATGGATAGTATACTTGACGACACAGAGGTAGGTAGAGCAGTGGCCTACTGTACCGTACTGCTATATAGTATATACTGGTGGTCAGCAAACTGTGCAAAACTGAAATGCACCACAGGTTTGGATGGATAGTATACTTGACGACACAGAGGTAGGTAGAGCAGTGGCCTACTGTACAATACTGCTATTTATTATATACTGGTGGTCAGCAAGCTGTGCAAAACTGAAATGCACCACAGGTATGGATGGATAGTATACTTGACAACACAGAGGTAGGTAGAGCAGTGGCCTTCTGTACCGTACTGCTATATAGTATATACTGGTGGTCAGCAAACTGTGCAAAACTGAAATGCACCACAGGTATGGATGGATAGTATACTTGACGACACAGAGGTAGGTAGAGCTGTGGACTACTGTACCGTACTGCTATATATATAGTTATACTGGTGGTCAGTAAACTGTGCAAAACTGAAATGCACCACAGATATGGATGGATAGTATACTTGACGACACAGAGGTAGGTAGAGCAGTGGCCTTCTGTACCGTACTGCTATATAGTATATACTGGTGGTCAGCAAACTGTGCAAAAATGAAATGCACCACAGGTATGGATGGATAGTATACTTGATGACACAGAGGTAGGTAGAGCAGTGGCCTTCTGTACCGTACTGCTATATAGTATATACTGGTGGTCAGCAAACTGTGCAAAACTGAAATGCACCACAGGTATGGATGGATAGTATACTTGACGACACAGAGGTAGGTAGAGCAGTGGCCTACTGTACCGTACTGCCATATATTATATACTGGTGGTCAGCAAACTGTGCAAAACTGAAATGCACCACAGGTATGGATGGATAGTATACTTGACGACACAGAGGTAGGTAGAGCAGTGGCCTTCTGTACCGCACTGCTATATAGTATATACTGGTAGTCAGCAAACTGTGCAAAACTGAAATGCACCACAGGTTTGGATGGATAGTATACTTGACGACACAGAGGTAGGTAGAGCAGTGGACTACTGTACCGTACTGCTATATAGTATATACTAGTGGCCAGCAAACTGTGCAAAACTGAAATGCACCACAGGTATGGATGGATAGTATACTTGACGACACAGAGGTAGGTAGAGCAGTGGCCTACTGTACCGTACTGCTATATATTATATACTGGTGGTCAGCAAACTGTGCAAAACTGAAATGCACCACAGGTATGGATGGATAGTATACTTGACGACACAGAGGTAGGTAGAGCAGTGGACTACTGTACCGTACTGCTATATATATAGTTATTCTGGTGGTCAGCAAACTGTGCAAAACTGAAATGCACCACAGGTATGGATGGATAGTATACTTGACGACACAGAGGTAGGTAGAGCAGTGGCCTTCTGTACCGTACTGCTATATAGTATATACTGGTGGTCAGCAAACTGTGCAAAACTGAAATGCACCACAGGTTTGGATGGATAGTATACTTGACGACACAGAGGTAGGTAGAGCAGTGGCCTACTGTACCGTACTGCTATAAATTATATACTGGTGGTCAGCAAACTGTGCAAAACTGAAATGCACCACAGGTATGGATGGATAGTATACTTGACGACACAGAGGTAGGTAGAGCAGTGGCCTACTGTACCGTACTGCTATATAGTATATACTGGTGGTCAGCAAACTGTGCAAAACTGAAATGCACCACAGGTATGGATGGATAGTATACTTGACGACACAGAGGTAGGTATAGCAGTGGCCTACTGTAACGTACTGCTATATAGTATATACTGGTGGTCAGCAAACTGTGTAAAACTGAATGCACCACAGATATGGATGGATAGTATACTTGACGACACAGAAGTAGGTAGATCAGTGGCCTGCTGTACCGTACTGCTATATAGTATATACTGGTGGTCAGCAAACTGTGCAAAACTGAAATGCACCTCAGGTATGGATGGATAGTATACTTGACGACACAGGGGTAGGTAGAGCAGTGGCCTACTGTACCGTACTGCTATATATTATATACTGGTGGTCAGCAAACTGTGCAAAACTGAAATGCACCACAGGTATGGATGGATAGTATACTTGACGACACAGAGGTAGGTAGAGCAGTGGCCTACTGTACCGTACTGCTATATAGTATATACTGGTGGTCAGCAAACTGTGCAAAACTTAAATGCACCACAGGTATGGATGGATAGTATACTTGACGACACAGAGGTAGATAGAGCAGTGGCCTACTGTACCGTACTGCTATATATTATATACTGGTGGTCAGCAAGCTGTGCAAAACTGAAATGCACCACAGGTATGGATGGATAGTATACTTGACGACACAGAGGTAGGTAGAGCAGTGGCCTACTGTACCGTACTGCTATATAGTATATACTGGTGGTCAGCAAACTGTGCAAAACTGAAATGCACCACAGGTATGGATGGATAGTATACTTGACGACACAGAGGTAGGTATAGCAGTGGCCTACTGTAACGTACTGCTATATAGTATATACCTGTGGTCAGCAAACTGTGTAAAACTGAATGCACCACAGATATGGATGGATAGTATACTTGACGACACAGAAGTAGGTAGATCAGTGGCCTGCTGTACCGTACTGCTATATAGTATATACTGGTGGTCAGCAAACTGTGCAAAACTGAAATGCACCTCAGGTATGGATGGATAGTATACTTGACGACACAGGGGTAGGTAGAGCAGTGGCCTACTGTACCGTACTGCTATATATTATATACTGGTGGTCAGCAAACTGTGCAAAACTGAAATGCACCACAGGTATGGATGGATAGTATACTTGACGACACAGAGGTAGGTAGAGCCGTGGCCTACTGTACCGTACTGCTATATAGTATATACTGGTGGTCAGCAAACTGTGCAAAACTTAAATGCACCACAGGTATGGATGGATAGTATACTTGACGACACAGAGGTAGATAGAGCAGTGGCCTACTGTACCGTACTGCTATATATTATATACTGGTGGTCAGCAAGCTGTGCAAAACTGAAATGCACCACAGGTATGGATGGATAGTATACAGTACTTGACGACACAGAGGTAGGTAGAGCAGTGGCCTACTGTACCGTACTGCTATATAGTATATACTGGTGGTCAGCAAACTGTGCAAAACTGAAATGCACCACAGGTATGGATGGATAGTATACTTGACGACACAGAGGTAGGTAGAGCAGTGGCCTACTGTACAATACTGCTATTTATTATATACTGGTGGTCAGCAAGCTGTGCAAAACTGAAATGCACCACAGGTATGGATGGATAGTATACTTGACAACACAGAGGTAGGTAGAGCAGTGGCCTTCTGTACCGTACTGCTATATAGTATATACTGGTGGTCAGCAAACTGTGCAAAACTGAAATGCACCACAGGTATGGATGGATAGTATACTTGACGACACAGAGGTAGGTAGAGCAGTGGCCTACTGTACCGTACTGCTATTTATTATATACTGGTGGTCAGCAAGCTGTGCAAAACTGAAATGCACCACAGGTATGGATGGATAGTATACTTGACGACACAGAGGTAGGTAGAGCAGTGGCCTTCTGTACCGTACTGCTATATAGTATATACTGGTGGTCAGCAAACTGTGCAAAACTGAAAAGCACCACAGGTATGGATGGATAGTATACTTGACGACACAGAGGTAGGTAGAACAGTGGCCTACTGTACCGTACTGCTATATATTATATACTGGTGGTCAGCAAGCTGTGCAAAACTGAAATGCACCACAGGTATGGATGGATAGTATACTTGACGACACAGAGGTAGGTAGAGCAGTGGTCTTCTGTACCGTACTGCTATATAGTATATACTGGTGGTCAGCCAACTGTGCAAAACTGAAATGCACCACAGGTATGGATGGATAGTATACTTGACGACACAGAGGTAGGTAGAGCAGTGGACTACTGTACCGTACTGCTATATATATAGTTATACTGGTGGTCAGCAAACTGTGCAAAACTGAAATGCACAACAGGTATGGATGGATAGTATACTTGACGACACAGAGGTAGGTAGAGCAGTGGCCTTCTGTACCGTACTGCTATATAGTATATACTGGTGGTCAGCAAACTGTGCAAAACTGAAATGCACCACAGGTATGGATGGATAGTATACTTGACGACACAGAGGTAGGTAGAGCAGTGGCCTACTGTACCGTACTGCTATATATTATATACTGGTGGTCAGCAAACTGTGCAAAACTGAAATGCACCACAGGTATGGATGGATAGTATACTTGACGACACAGAGGTAGGTAGAGCAGTGGCCTACTGTACTGTACTGCTATATATTATATACTGGTGGTCAGCAAACTGTGCAAAACTGAAATGCACCACAGGTATGGATGGATAGTATACTTGACGACACAGAGGTAGGTAGAGCAGTGGCCTACTGTACAGTACTGCTATATAGTATATACTGGTGGTCAGCAAACTGTGCAAAACTGAAATGCACCACAGGTATGGATGGATAGTATACTTGACGACACAGAGGTAGGTAGAGCAGTGGCCTACTGTACCGTACTGCTATTTATTATATACTGGTGGTCAGCAAGCTGTGCAAAACTGAAATACACCACAGGTATGGAAGGATAGTATACTTGACGACACAGAGGTAGGTAGAGCAGTGGCCTTCTTTACCGTACTGCTATATAGTATATACTGGTGGTCAGCAAACTGTGCAAAACTGAAATGCACCACAGGTATGGATGGATAGTATACTTGACGACACAGAGGTAGGTAGAGCAGTATACTACTGTACCGTACTGCTATATATATATAGTTATACTGGTGGTCATCAAACTGTGCAAAACTGAAATGCACAACAGGTATGGATGGATAGTATACTTGACGACACAGAGGTAGGTAGAGCAGTGGCCTTCTGTACCGTACTGCTATATAGTATATACTGGTGGTCAGAAAACTGTGCAAAACTGAAATGCACCACAAGTATGGATGGATAGTATACTTGACGACACAGAGGTAGGTAGAGCAGTGGACTACTGTACCGTTCTGCTATATATATAGTTATACTGGTGGTCAGCACTATATACTACAATGCAGCACAGATATGGAGCGTTTTTGGTGGTCACTGGTCACTGGTCAGCAAAACTCTGCACTGTCCTCCTACTATATAATACTGCTGGTCCCCAGTCCCCACAATAAAGCAATTAGCACACTGAGCACATATATGTGCAGCACACTGAGCACAGTCAGATATGGAGCATTTTTCAGGCAGAGAACATAGATATTTGCACTTGCAGCACACTGAGCACAGATATTTGCAGCACACTGAGCACAGATATTTGCAGTACAATTTGCAGCCCACTGAACATAGAAACTGAGAGGACGCCAGCCACGTCCTCTCACGATCATCTCCAATGCACGAGTGAAAAATGTCGGCGATGCGCGGCTCCTTATAGAGAATACGAATCTCGCGAGAATCCGACCGCGGATGATGACGTTCGGGCGCGCTCGGGTTAACCGAGCAAGGCGGGAGGATCCGAGTCTGCCTCAGACCTGTGTAAAATGGGTGAAGTTTGGGGGGGTTCGGATCCCGAGGATCCGAACCCGCTCATCACTAATTAATATATACTTGCTTCTGAATTGTTTTGCTAGTTATGTGCTGTGAAAAAATGGTTAACATCGAATACAATCATTCCGTTATCTCAAGAACCAAAAGTTGATATTGCTTTTAAGAGAAGCTTATAGTATACACAATATGTGTATTTTGCAGAATATGGCTGAAAGTTTACACTTTTTATATCTTTATAATTAAATGTCACCATTTACCAACAACAAAGTTTACTAGATGAGTAAAATTATATTTAGAGTTTAGACATGAAATAGCTGTTAATAACTGATGCCCTTATCTGCCTTTCACTGTCTGTGGTCACCATGTCACTCATCAGTATCTGTCATAATCTGGTGGGGAAGCTTGTTGCAATGCCAGATTATGCAATAGACAACAGCAGAGCACAATGTCAGACACCTTGGTAACATTGAATATCAAAGTCCAACTATGTTTATCAAGACACCTGAACCTAGATTTTAATAGCCCAAATGCATGTTCTATCATTGATAGTGGTTAAATATGACTTATTGTACTTATACTGCGCAGAAGTCAGAAGCCAGGAGAAACAACCACAGTCTGAGTGCCCTGTGTGTTTAAAAATAAAAATAAAACAGTAACATATTATTGTCACATTACAAATTCTGAAAATATTACAGGTGACTTAACCAGCAAAAATCCCACTGGCATTTGTCCCACCTCCAATTTTGATGACAGGGATGAATGGGAGGCAGTCAATTGACCACCGGTCGGGATCCTGGCAGTCAGGATACTGATGCCAAATCCTGACACCAGCTGGAGTCCCAATCACCAGCTAGTTACCCCACTTGGGTGGTGGTCCACGCTATCACCTGAGGTGAAATATAACCCTGGTTGCCACCGGGCCTGAAGCATGGTGAGCGCAACAAGCCCATGAGGGGACATGCTGCACTCACCACCAGGATCCCTGCTGTCAGGATCCTGGCATCAGTCTCCTGACCGCTGGGATCTCAAACTGATCCTGGATGAACTGCTGAAGATAAACAGATGTGCCCTCAAACATCTTTGCCCAGGAATCAAACGTATCGTGGACTCCTAATCGTGGTATAGCATTCTGTTGCAGGAGCATGCATATGCATGCTCCTGCTATGCTACTACGGGATAGTGCTTAATGTGGCTGCAGGCAGCGTGGAAGCAACTCTCAAGGGGGGATGGCGGCACATAAGATATACAGGCAGCGGGGAGCTGTGCACCCGCAGCCCATTGTATTACATGGATTTTGTTGGTGCAATTGTGGGAATGTATGTTCACATGCTTTTACGTATAGTAGCAAAACAATAGCCTGCTGGTGTTTCGTTATGCCACGATGCATATGCATCACGGCAATGTCCCAACAGCAGGCTATTTAAAGCAAAGATATGTGAGGATACATCTGTAGGTATCATTGCTGGAATTTGGATTACACTCAGAATTTTCTTTTTTTTTGGATCACAGAAAACCTGCACATTCATGGAATAGGCATGATAGAGATTAATGTACAAATTAGCACTATTCCTTTCCTAGGTGATCCTATGTGAGGTCTGTGTGTGAGGTCTATAGCTCCCAGGATATTAGTCATGCCTGTGAGACTATAGAAAGCTAACCTGACTTCATGCCACTGTGACTGTCAGTTGGGAAAGCGGATATATGTCTTGCTGAGGGGGATCAAGGCTGCTATCACCTGTGTAAGGTGCCAACTGAAAGTGGGCTAGGATATGCCCATCACTTTACCAGAAACTGACTGAAAGGAGCCAGTGGCAAATAATGCAGAGCACACCGCAGCTTGCATAGGCCTGATAGGGCATGTGACCATGTGGAGTCTGGCTCAAGTTGAGTCCTGACAAAGTTATACAGCATTATTATTTTGGAACGGTTGGGGCATAAAATGTGTATGACCTTGCCATCAGACACTGCATTGAGGTGTAACTGACCAAAGACGAACCTAGGTCTGCATAGGCTCTGGGGTACTTCATAAAACTGCTGTTATTCCTCTAATTCTGCTTCCTGGGTCTTCCAATCAAGTAGTGTTATGGATACTACAAGAAAATGCTGAGCAATGCAAACCCTTGAACTGCCATATTTCTCACAGCCACAGTGCACCACACTATTGTGTCACTTTACAGTCATTATCATGAAGACAAACTTGTCTGTCAATTATTAGTCTATTATTTTGATGGGTTTTTGAGTTTTGGTCGGTTCCTGGTCATTTTCAAAACTGATATGCTTGCTGAGTATATAGTCTTATATATAAAAGTATTGATTGTCCATCTTTTCTAAAGTGTTCTAATGTTCAGTTGTTTTTTTAGATTCCCATAAGATTTGATTTTAGTAAATCTGTAGTTTTGGTCACTTTGCAAAACTGACAGAAAATTTACCAAATTGATAAAGCCTATAATTGAAGTAACTATACTCCTTCGATTCAGTGCTGAATCAATTATTCTAAACATGTACAGAAGTGTCCTTATTCACACAACATTGTTTCTATCAGGGACGTGCAGTCAGGGGAGGCAGGGGAGGCAGTGCCTCCCCTGTCATTCATTAATGATTAAAATAATACATAAAGATACATATGACACATATTCTGTGTCATATGTATCCTGTTTATATTATTCTAATAATTTTACTGTATTAAAGTAGATTGGGAGGCACTGATATCAAGTGCCTCCCGAGACAGCGTGTAGACAGTGGGAACGGGGGATAATGCCGGGGGCGGGGCCAAGCGCTGGGCTGAAATAGCCCATTACAAAATACAATGAAAGCGGCACTTATGTAAGTGCCTCGCTGGCAGGGAAAGCACGCCCCTGCTAGCGAGGCACATTTGATTGGACAGCGGATCCAGTGCTGGATCCGCTGGCCCAATCATCAATAAGCAGTGGCAGGACAAGGAAGGGACTCAGAGCTCCCCTCTCTTCCTCTCCCGCCAGCACCCGCCATCACCTCCCCGCACCCGGTGATTTAGAGGTCGAAGAACCGGGGAGGGGGCAGAGCTGAGTGTCGCCGTGCAGCAGCAGCTAATCTGCACAGCGGCGGCGGTAAACCCAGATCCAGGGAGGAAATTGTGCGGCGGCCGGCGCTCTCCTCCTCCGCTCTCTCACAGGCAGAAACCCCAATGCCTGCTGCAATCTCCTGGCGGTGGTTTCTGCACGGGTCCCAGCGCTGCCTGCTCCAGCCCAGACTGCTCTAACATGTTATCTCCGGAGAGGGCCCACCGCCACAAATCAGGTACTTCCACTTGTTGATACCCAGATCATATTTGCAGCCTTATCTGGGTGTCAGTGATGCCGGAGAGGGGATGGGGGGGGGGGGTTGCTACAAAGTGAGCTGCTCCTGCGCTCTGAACAGCCTGGGTCTGCCTGTGGTACCCCTCATCATGTCATATATTGCTGCCGTAATGTGTAACAAGGGGGACGCTATCTGCCATAATGTGTAACAAGGGGGACGCTATCTGCCATAATGTGTAACAAGGGGGACGCTATCTGCCGTAATGTGTAACAAGGGGGAAGCTATCTGCCGTAATGTGTAACAAGGGGGACGCTATCTGCCGTAATGTGTAACAAGGGCACGCTATCTGCCGTAATGTGTAACAAGGGGGACGCTATCTGCCGTAATGTGTAACAAGGGCACGCTATCTGCCGTAATGTGTAACAAGGGCACGCTATCTGCAGTAATGTGTAACAAGGGCACGCTGTCTGCCGTAATGTGTAACAA
Organism: Pseudophryne corroboree; assembly: GCF_028390025.1. NCBI lineage: Eukaryota > Metazoa > Chordata > Amphibia > Anura > Myobatrachidae > Pseudophryne > Pseudophryne corroboree. Next base: position 430,408,563 of record NC_086445.1, read on the forward strand.
GGGCACGCTGTCTGCCGTAATGTGTAACAAGGGGGACGCTATCTGCCGTAATGTGTAACAAGGGCACGCTGTCTGCCGTAATGTGTAACAAGGGCACGCTGTCTGCTGTAATGTGTAACAAGGGCACGCTGTCTGCCGTAATGTGTAACAAGGGCACGCTGTCTGCCGTAATGTGTAACAAGGGGGACGCTATCTGCCGTAATGTGTAACAAGGGCACGCTGTCTGCCGTAATGTGTAACAAGGGCACGCTGTCTGCCGTAATGTGTAACAAGGGCACGCTGTCTGCCGTAATGTGTAAAAAGTGCACGCTGTCTGCCGTAATGTATAAAAGGGGGACTGTCTGCCGTAATGTGTAAAAGGGGCTCTACCTGGTGTAGTGGCGCAACTTTGCAGCGTAATTTGAATAATGGAGACTACTGTGCACCGTAGTATGAATTGGTATTATTTTGTGGCCACACCCCTTCCCTATGAAGCCTTGCTCCTATACATTTTTCACGCGCCTACGGCGCGCACTGCCCCTATCTTGCATGGGAAGGGGGGCGCCAATGCCGTTTCTTGCACACAGAGCTAAAATGCCTAGTTACAGCACTGATGGAACGCAGCTACTACACCTATGCCCTGAGCACAGCACTGGCATCCAAGAGCCTGTGAGCTCTGGGCTCTGCAGGGACCACGGAGAAGCAGCAGGTAGGGAGGGCTGGGGGCCCCAAATTGGTGGTGGGAGATTAGAAGAGATTGTACAGTATAGCATTTAGCTTTTTTTCTTTGGTCCACTTGTAGTGAGGGATTCAGTATGAGATGCCAGCGCTTGGGATCCCAGCGATCAGAAGACAGACGCTGGGATCCTGAAGTTTACAATGCAGAGAGGGGTGAGTTGAGGGTGTTCTCCCCTAACCTTCCCTTGCCCCAGCCTAACCCTAACCTCCCCCTATAGTTCCTAACCTCCCTGTGATGTTACCTAAACAGAACCCTCCCAACCAGCAGCCTAACCCTAACCTCCCTGCACACTAACCTCCCTGTGACGGTACCTAACCCTCCCTCTCCGCAGCCTAACGCTAACATCCCTGCGGCGGTACCTAAACCTAACTCTCCCTCTCTGCAGCCTAATCCTTCCCGTTGATGCCTAACCCTAACCTCCCCAGTGGTCTGCTAAAGTACTATGTGTAAGACTGTAGGAGGTGATGATTATACGGTATATATATTTAAAATTAGATAATATATAATTACGAGGCCAGTCCCACTTTCCTAGGAGTGTGCGCGCCTTCATTGCACACATTGGGGGGAGAGGGGGTGCTTCAACAGATCTCGCTCAGAATGCCAGTAGTTTTGGACCCAGGCCTGGCTGCTCTCTGGGTTCTTTGCAATCTGTCCTGTAATCACAGTACTGTACATACACATTTCCTGCAGTACCAGAACCCCCCCCCCCCCCCCTGTGCATTCTAATGTATTTGTTTTCCCTAAAAAGTGAGCTGAGGTTTGTGTTCTTGTGCGACTGGGGATGTACTTGAGAAGCCAGTGCCTCCCCAGCCATTGACCTCACCGCACGTCACTGGTTTCTATGTATAATGTGAGATGCATGGCAAATCTTAGATGTTTCTTCACAGGTTGCGACTCTTGCACTTTTGGATTTTATTTTAATTTAGCATATGTGTCGCACCACAACCACATCAAAAGTCACTGATATACTGTGTTAAGGCTTAGGATTTGTGTTTTTGCACCAATATAGTTCGTATAAAGCCTTTATTGAACACAATATTTTATGGTGCATTGCATAGCATGGCTTACTCATATTGACTAGAGATGAGCGCCTGAAATTTTTCGGGTTTTGTGTTTTGGTTTTGGGTTCGGTTCCGCGGCCGTGTTTTGGGTTCGAACGCGTTTTGGCAAAACCTCACCGAATTTTTTTTGTCGGATTCGGGTGTGTTTTGGATTCGGGTGTTTTTTTCAAAAAACACTAAAAAACAGCTTAAATCATAGAATTTGGGGGTCATTTTGATCCCAAAGTATTATTAACCTCAAAAACCATAATTTACACTCATTTTCAGTCTATTCTGAATACCTCACACCTCACAATATTATTTTTAGTCCTAAAATTTGCACCGAGGTCGCTGTGTGAGTAAGATAAGCGACCCTAGTGGCCGACACAAACACCGGGCCCATCTAGGAGTGGCACTGCAGTGTCACGCAGGATGTCCCTTCCAAAAAACCCTCCCCAAACAGCACATGACGCAAAGAAAAAAAGAGGCGCAATGAGGTAGCTGTGTGAGTAAGATTAGCGACCCTAGTGGCCGACACAAACACCGGGCCCATCTAGGAGTGGCACTGCAGTGTCACGCAGGATGGCCCTTCCAAAAAACCCTCCCCAAACAGCACATGACGCAAAGAAAAAAAGAGGCGCAATGAGGTAGCTGTGTGAGTAAGATTAGCGACCCTAGTGGCCGACACAAACACCGGGCCCATCTAGGAGTGGCACTGCAGTGTCACGCAGGATGTCCCTTCCAAAAAACCCTCCCCAAACAGCACATGACGCAAAGAAAAAAAGAGGCGCAATGAGGTAGCTGACTGTGTGAGTAAGATTAGCGACCCTAGTGGCCGACACAAACACCGGGCCCATCTAGGAGTGGCACTGCAGTGTCACGCAGGATGTCCCTTCCAAAAAACCCTCCCCAATCAGCACATGATGCAAAGAAAAAGAAAAGAAAAAAGAGGTGCAAGATGGAATTGTCCTTGGGCCCTCCCACCCACCCTTATGTTGTATAAACAAAACAGGACATGCACACTTTAACCAACCCATCATTTCAGTGACAGGGTCTGCCACACGACTGTGACTGATATGACGGGTTGGTTTGGACCCCCCCCCCAAAAAAGAAGCAATTAATCTCTCCTTGCACAAACTGGCTCTACAGAGGCAAGATGTCCACCTCATCTTCACCCTCCGATATATCACCGTGTACATCCCCCTCCTCACAGATTATCAATTCGTCCCCACTGGAATCCACCATCTCAGCTCCCTGTGTACTTTGTGGAGGCAATTGCTGCTGGTCAATGTCTCCGCGGAGGAATTGATTATAATTCATTTTAATGAACATCATCTTCTCCACATTTTCTGGATGTAACCTCGTACGCCGATTGCTGACAAGGTGAGCGGCGGCACTAAACACTCTTTCGGAGTACACACTTGTGGGAGGGCAACTTAGGTAGAATAAAGCCAGTTTGTGCAAGGGCCTCCAAATTGCCTCTTTTTCCTGCCAGTATAAGTACGGACTGTGTGACGTGCCTACTTGGATGCGGTCACTCATATAATCCTCCACCATTCTATCAATGTTGAGAGAATCATATGCAGTGACAGTAGACGACATGTCCGTAATCGTTGTCAGGTCCTTCAGTCCGGACCAGATGTCAGCATCAGCAGTCGCTCCAGACTGCCCTGCATCACCGCCAGCGGGTGGGCTCGGAATTCTGAGCCTTTTCCTCGCACCCCCAGTTGCGGGAGAATGTGAAGGAGGAGATGTTGACAGGTCGCGTTCCGCTTGACTTGACAATTTTGTCACCAGCAGGTCTTTCAACCCCAGCAGACTTGTGTCTGCCGGAAAGAGAGATCCAAGGTAGGCTTTAAATCTAGGATCGAGCACGGTGGCCAAAATGTAGTGCTCTGATTTCAACAGATTGACCACCCGTGAATCCTTGTTAAGCGAATTAAGGGCTGCATCCACAAGTCCCACATGCCTAGCGGAATCGCTCCCTTTTAGCTCCTTCTTCAATGCCTCCAGCTTCTTCTGCAAAAGCCTGATGAGGGGAATGACCTGACTCAGGCTGGCAGTGTCTGAACTGACTTCACGTGTGGCAAGTTCAAAGGGCATCAGAACCTTGCACAACGTTGAAATCATTCTCCACTGCACTTGAGACAGGTGCATTCCACCTCCTATATCGTGCTCAATTGTATAGGCTTGAATGGCCTTTTGCTGCTCCTCCAACCTCTGAAGCATATAGAGGGTTGAATTCCACCTCGTTACCACTTCTTGCTTCAGATGATGGCAGGGCAGGTTCAGTAGTTTTTGGTGGTGCTCCAGTCTTCTGTACGTGGTGCCTGTACGCCTAAAGTGTCCCGCAATTCTTCTGGCCACCGACAGCATCTCTTGCACGCCCCTGTCGTTTTTTAAAAAATTCTGCACCACCAAATTCAAGGTATGTGCAAAACATGGGACGTGCTGGAATTTGCCCATATTTAATGCACACACAATATTGCTGGCGTTGTCCGATGCCACAAATCCACAGGAGAGTCCAATTGGGGTAAGCCATTCCGCGATGATCTTCCTCAGTTGCCGTAAGAGGTTTTCAGCTGTGTGCGTATTCTGGAAAGCGGTGATACAAAGCGTAGCCTGCCTAGGAAAGAGTTGGCGTTTGCGAGATGCTGCTACTGGTGCCGCCGCTGCTGTTCTTGCGGCGGGAGTCCATACATCTACCCAGTGGGCTGTCACAGTCATATAGTCCTGACCCTGCCCTGCTCCACTTGTCCACATGTCCGTGGTTAAGTGGACATTGGGTACAACTGCATTTTTTAGGACACTGGTGAGTCTTTTTCTGACGTCCGTGTACATTCTCGGTATCGCCTGCCTAGAGAAGTGGAACCTAGATGGTATTTGGTAACGGGGGCACACTGCCTCAATAAATTGTCTAGTTCCCTGTGAACTAACGGCGGATACCGGACGCACGTCTAACACCAACATAGTTGTCAAGGCCTCAGTTATCCGCTTTGCAGTAGGATGACTGCTGTGATATTTCATCTTCCTCGCAAAGGACTGTTGAACAGTCAATTGCTTACTGGAAGTAGTACAAGTGGGCTTACGACTTCCCCTCTGGGATGACCATCGACTCCCAGCGGCAACAACAGCAGCGCCAGCAGCAGTAGGCGTTACACGCAAGGATGCATCGGAGGAATCCCAGGCAGGAGAGGACTCGTCAGAATTGCCAGTGACATGGCCTGCAGGACTATTGGCATTCCTGGGGAAGGAGGAAATTGACACTGAGGTAGTTGGTGGGGTGGTTTGCGTGAGCTTGGTTACAAGAGGAAGGGATTTACTGGTCAGTGGACTGCTTCCGCTGTCACCCAAAGTTTTTGAACTTGTCACTGACTTATTATGAATGCGCTGCAGGTGACGTATAAGGGAGGATGTTCCGAGGTGGTTAACGTCCTTACCCCTACTTATTACAGCTTGACAAAGGGAACACACGGCTTGACACCTGTTGTCCGCATTTCTGGTGAAATACCTCCACACCGAAGAGCTGATTTTTTTGGTATTTTCACCTGGCATGTCAACGGCCATATTCCTCCCACGGACAACAGGTGTCTCCCCGGGTGCCTGACTTAAACAAACCACCTCACCATCAGAATCCTCCTGGTCAATTTCCTCCCCAGCGCCAGCAACACCCATATCCTCCTCATCCTGGTGTACTTCAACACTGACATCTTCAATCTGACTATCAGGAACTGGACTGCGGGTGCTCCTTCCAGCACTTGCAGGGGGCGTGCAAATGGTGGAAGGCGCATGCTCTTCACGTCCAGTGTTGGGAAGGTCAGGCATCGCAACCGACACAATTGGACTCTCCTTGTGGATTTGGGATTTCGAAGAATGCACAGTTCTTTGCTGTGCTGCTTTTGCCAGCTTGAGTCTTTTCATTTTTCTAGCGAGAGGCTGAGTGCTTCCATCCTCATGTGAAGCTGAACCACTAGCCATGAACATAGGCCAGGGCTTCAGCCTTTCCTTGCCACTCCGTGTGGTAAATGGCATATTGGCAAGTTTACGCTTCTCCTCCGACAATTTTATTTTAGGTTTTGGAGTCCTTTTTTTTCTGATATTTGGTGTTTTGGATTTGACATGCTCTGTACTATGACATTGGGCATCGGCCTTGGCAGACGACGTTGCTGGCATTTCATCGTCTCGGCCATGACTAGTGGCAGCAGCTTCAGCACGAGGTGGAAGTGGATCTTGATCTTTCCCTAATTTTGGAACCTCAACATTTTTGTTCTCCATATTTTAATAGGCACAACTAAAAGGCACCTCAGGTAAACAATGGAGATGGATACTAGTATACAATTATGGACTGCCTGCCGACTGCAGACACAGAGGTAGCCACAGCCGTGAACTACCGTACTGTACTGTGTCTGCAGCTAATATAGACTGGTTGATAAAGAGAAGATGTCTATGTAACTGTGTATGTATAAAGAAGACTGAAAAAAATCCACGGTTAGGTGGTATACAATTATGGACGGACGGACTGCCGAGTGCAGACACAGAGGTAGCCACAGCCGTGAACTACCGTACTGTACTGTGTCTGCAGCTAATATAGACTGGTTGATAAAGAGAAGATGTCTATGTAACTATGTATGTATAAAGAAGACTGAAAAAAATCCACGGTTAGGTGGTATACAATTATGGATGGACTGCCTGCCGAGTGCAGACACAGAGGTAGCCACAGCCGTGAACTACCGTACTGTACTGTGTCTGCAGCTAATATAGACTGGTTGATAAAGAGAAGATGTCTATGTAACTATGTATGTATAAAGAAGAATAAAAAAACCCACGGTTAGGTGGTATACAATTATGGACGGACTGCCTGCCGAGTGCAGACACAGAGGTAGCCACAGCCGTGAACTACCGTACTGTACTGTGTCTGCAGCTAATATAGACTGGTTGATAAAGAGAAGATGTCTATGTAACTATGTATGTATAAAGAAGAATGAAAAAAAACCACGGTTAGGTGGTATACAATTATGGACGGACTGCCTGCCGAGTGCAGACACAGAGGTAGCCACAGCCGTGAACTACCGTACTGTACTGTGTCTGCAGCTAATATAGACTGGTTGATAAAGAGAAGATGTCTATGTAACTATGTATGTATAAAGAAGAATGAAAAAAATCCACGGTTAGGTGGTATTACAATTATGGACGGACTGCCTGCCGAGTGCAGAGACACAGAGGTAGCCACAGCCGTGAACTACCGTACTGTGTCTGCTGCGACTGGATGATAAATGATATAAAAAATATATATATATCACTACTGCAGCCGGACAGGTATATATTATATATTATATAATGACGGACCTGCTGGACACTGTCTGTCAGCAGAATGAGTTTTATTTTTATAGAATAAAAAAAAAAAAACACACAAGTGAAGTCACACGACGAGTGTTTAACTTTTTCAGGCAATCACAATATAAGTATACTACTAACTATACTGGTGGTCAGTGTGGTCAGGTCACTGGTCAGTCACACTGGCAGTGGCACTCCTGCAGCAAAAGTGTGCACTGTTTAATTTTAATATAATATGTACTCCTGGCTCCTGCTATAACCTATAACTGGCACTGCAGTAGTGCTCCCCAGTCTCCCCCACAATTATAAGCTGTGTGAGCTGAGCAGTCAGACAGATATATAATATATATATTATATAGATGATGCAGCACACTGGCCTGAGCCTGAGCAGTGCACACAGATATGGTATGTGACTGACTGAGTCACTGTGTGTATCGCTTTTTTCAGGCAGAGAACGGATATATTAAATAAACTGCACTGTGTGTCTGGTGGTCACTCACTATATAATATATTATGTACTCCTGGCTCCTGCTATAACCTATAACTGGCACTGCAGTAGTGCTCCCCAGTCTCCCCCACAATTATAAGCTGTGTGAGCTGAGCAGTCAGACAGATATATATAATATTATACATAGATAATAGATGATGCAGCACACTGGCCTGAGCCTGAGCAGTGCACACAGATATGGTATGTGACTGACTGAGTCACTGTGTGTATCGCTTTTTTCAGGCAGAGAACGGATATATTAAATAAACTGCACTGTGTGTCTGGTGGTCACTCACTATATAATATATTATGTACTCCTGGCTCCTGCTATAACCTATAACTGGCACTGCAGTAGTGCTCCCCAGTCTCCCCCACAATTATAAGCTGTGTGAGCTGAGCAGTCAGACAGATATATATAATATTATATATAGATAATAGATGATGCAGCACACTGGCCTGAGCCTGAGCAGTGCACACAGATATGGTATGTGACTGACTGAGTCACTGTGTGTATCGCTTTTTTCAGGCAGAGAACGGATATATTAAATAAACTGCACTGTGTGTCTGGTGGTCACTCACTATATAATATATTATGTACTCCTGGCTCCTGCTATAACCTATAACTGGCACTGCAGTAGTGCTCCCCAGTCTCCCCCACAATTATAAGCTGTGTGAGCTGAGCAGTCAGACAGATATATATAATATTATATATAGATAATAGATGATGCAGCACACTGGCCTGAGCCTGAGCAGTGCACACAGATATGGTATGTGACTGACTGAGTCACTGTGTGTATCGCTTTTTTCAGGCAGAGAACGGATATATTAAATAAACTGCACTGTGTGTCTGGTGGTCACTCACTATATAATATATTATGTACTCCTGGCTCCTGCTATAACCTATAACTGGCACTGCAGTAGTGCTCCCCAGTCTCCCCCACAATTATAAGCTGTGTGAGCTGAGCAGTCAGACAGATATATATAATATTATATATAGATAATAGATGATGCAGCACACTGGCCTGAGCCTGAGCAGTGCACACAGATATGGTATGTGACTGACTGAGTCACTGTGTGTATCGCTTTTTTCAGGCAGAGAACGGATATATTAAATAAACTGCACTGTGTGTCTGGTGGTCACTCACTATATAATATATTATGTACTCCTGGCTCCTGCTATAACCTATAACTGGCACTGCAGTAGTGCTCCCCAGTCTCCCCCACAATTATAAGCTGTGTGAGCTGAGCAGTCAGACAGATATATATAATATTATATATAGATAATAGATGATGCAGCACACTGGCCTGAGCCTGAGCAGTGCACACAGATATGGTATGTGACTGAGTCACTGTGTGCTGTGTATCGCTTTTTTCAGGCAGAGAACGGATTATAAAGTAAACTGCACTGTCCTCACTAGTAAACTCTCTCCACTCAGTCTCTACACTTCTACAGTAACAGTACTCCTCCTAGTCAGCTCCAGTAAATCTCTCTCAGTCTCTTATAATCTAAATGGAGAGGACGCCAGCCACGTCCTCTCCCTATCAATCTCAATGCACGTGTGAAAATGGCGGCGACGCGCGGCTCCTTATATAGAATCCGAGTCTCGCGATAGAATCCGAGCCTCGCGAGAATCCGACAGCGTCATGATGACGTTCGGGCGCGCTCGGGTTAACCGAGCAAGGCGGGAAGATCCGAGTCGCTCGGACCCGTGAAAAAAAACATGAAGTTCTGGCGGGTTCGGATTCAGAGAAACCGAACCCGCTCATCTCTAATATTGACCCTGTCTTTTTCCCAGGTTAGCATCTGTGTCACACAATGCAGCTGCAAGCAATGCCAATAGTACAAATTAGATGCACATTCAGTACAAATCTATATGATGGGATGCTTAGTCACAGCTTCTGTGGCATGCGAAATTGGTGAGAGACAAATAGTTTTGACTATTGTTGGTGAGGACACATAGGTGGTCATTCTGAGTTGATCGCACATAGCAAGTTTTTGCTGCTCATGTGATCAACTTGACGCTGCCTATGGGGGAGTGTATTTTAGCATAGCAAGGCTGCGATCACTTGTGCAGCCCTGCCATTCTAAAAAAATTTTGTGCAGAACAAGACAAGCCCTGCACCTACTTACCCAGTGTGACAGATCCAGCGATGAAGGTCCCGGCTGTGACGTCAAACATCCGCCCTCCAAACATCTGGACACGCCTGCATTCACCTTACCACGCCCATGAAATGGTGAGTAGACGCCCCTAACCTCCTTCCCGCTGTCAATCTTCTTGCGATCAGGCTTGCGATCACTTTCTTCAATCCTGCGCAGCTGCAGTTCCGACCCATTCGCACTGCAGCGAATGACCCCCATAGTGTATATAGTTATCATAATGGTGCTACAGATGACACATGCTAATATTGTGAACAAAAGTAAAACATGTATTATTGTACCTTGTGGAAAGTATTTGAGGAAGCCTTACAGCTTCATCACAATGCCTAAAAAAGTGAAACAAGCATATGAAATACTGTGTCTGTAGGCAAGATGTCTCTTCCATGATGATCACTTTACTGTTAAATGCAGCAATCACCAGTTGAGTAGGAGGGGCCAGGAGGCAGGGGGCGAAGAGCATCAGCAGCTTGCTGATATACTGCAGAACCTATGCACATTCTCAGAGCACAGTTACTGGAGGGCAAAAAAGCCAGTTTTTGAATAGCAACCAATGTACATGTAGTTATTGTGTGGCTTTGCTGTTTGAGTCTTATGTTTGGACTCTTTCTAAGGATACCTTGGTGTATTATTTTTATGTCTAGTCTGTTAACAGGAGTAACTTGACCAACTACACTTACACTTGACTTTTCTTAAGCTGGATAGACACTATACTATTTTTTTAATGATTGGTCATTTTCCGTCTAATCAGAACGACAAAGTTTTCACATTTTCCAGTGTGTATGCACTATCATGTACTCTTGTGAGTAGTTCATCATGTCTTCAGATTGGTCATGCATGCAGGTCAATCTGAGGATAATGTAAACAATTTATACACTACCTACATATGCTGTATAACTGATATATCGTTAAGAATAAAACTACCTAATGATGTACCATACAGTATATCATTCGTCGTTTATAAGATTGCACGGTGTGTATGCACTACTGTATATCATTTGTCTGGGAGTTCAAGTGAATTCAGGATGACCATTGCATTGTTTGCATATCATCTGATGTATACCCGGTCTTAGACAAATAGTCTAAAAAAAGTTTTAAAAATATATATACTAGTTGTCTAAAACAACTGGACAGAATTTAGGCATAGTATGTAAAATAACGTTTTGCATCAAAATATAAACATTGTCAACATTTTGTATGAACACAACTGAAAATATGTTTTTAAACTACAGATGCGTCATCATATACCTAGCCTCAGTATGACATACCGCATAAAATACCTGTCTGTAGGTGTGCCAAGCCCTGAGCATCTTTTATTGATCCTTTTCCACAAATGTGCAAGTTAGACTTAGTCATAATTCAATGTGACAAAACCACTATACTGTTCATATACAGACTTAGTCGCACACAGATATACAAGTGTCATATATCAAATTAATTGCGGCAGTCTTGTTAAACTTTCATGGAAAAACATCTAAAAATAGTGTCTGGGCAAGCCAAAATGCACCGGTCCAGGTGCGCCAAGAAGGGATCTGTGATACCCTACGAAAGCAACTTCTACTAATAGTGGGTATAAAGTTTGTAAATGGACTTTTAGTACTGCCCTGCATTTTGGATGCTCCAGTGCTGCAGGGGGTAACAGTTCCCCTACATGAATATGCCAGCAGCTAGCAGGGAAACACTAGGACCCAAGAGGATTCCGGAGAGTGAGAAGATCTAGAGCCCCAGAAACAGGCTGATCTGTGAACTCAGAGGGGACGGAGCATCTTGAGAGGGAGAGAGAGAGAGCTCAGAAGGGAGACAAAAATGTGCGCTGCCATTGAGCTGGCTTGTGTGTGAGAGAGTAATGCTCTTTGCTGTGACAGGAGCCGCTCCATCAGAGCTGGGAGGCGGACAGTGGAAGGCTGAATGGCGGCAGTGGGGTTGACCACTGCCTAGCAACCCTGACCAGCGGGGAGCCAAGCAGTAGAGAAGTTTTCCCATGGCAGGACTAGCAAATAAGTATCCCCAGAGAGTGATCCGGGGGTAGAGCGAGATGTTCGTGAGAGCTGCACCTCTATCCTCAGGATAAACTGCATTGAAAAGGGGCAGGAGGGGCAGTAACAGCCAGGCAGACAGAAAGCACTCACCCACATCAGCTAGTTAGTGTGGGAGACTAGCAGCCCCATGTGAGGAGGAAACCTAGTGTAGCTGTGACAGGCACCATGTGAAATAGACTTTATATACCAGTGAGGCATCTGATACACGCACACCTTTTACCTCCCCAGCAAAGTGAGAGGTTTACTACAGCAAGTTATTGTTTAAAAGCCAGCCACAGACAAAGTAAGCAGTAGCCCGCTACCTCTCTGTGCCTATTTCAAGTGCCTTGTGCAAGCGAGAGGTTTGTAGCACCTAGTGTGCAGTGCACTTGAATTTGAGACCTTTTAGTTTCCAGAGACAGTGCTAACAGAGCAGCCTAATAAACACAGAGATAACCCAACAGAGACACTGAGCTCCTTTGACCCTTGCATATTGAGTTTACACAGTCAGGCACCAGGCAGATGGAAAGGCTGCTTTGTTTGTAGTATACTACCAACTACCAGCAGCTGTAATATACAGTTGAAACATCCCTTATACTGCTTTTCCACCAAAATCCCGGGTCTGACCAGACTTTTTTACCCAGTTGTTTGCCGGGTCTCACTCTCCAATGTCCCAGTTTCCACTGCACTTTATTCTCTCCCATCCGTCACCTTGTGGCCATTAGTGACATTGTAGAGCTTAGGAAAATGCTGAATATTAGAGACCACTTGGGTAAAGAGAAAGACAAGTTATAGTAGTCGTATTATTCAGTCATGAGTGTATTAATGCTGTGAAATTGTAATATTATCCATGAGGTATTTCATGATACCAGTTTGCCTTATATGCCAGCAAGCTGTTCTTCCACCAGAAAATTATGAATATCAAGCCCACTCACTATCCACCCCTCCCTTGCATATTAAACACCCACTACCACCCTGGAAGTCATGTACTGTGGCCCCTTTATTCAGCCCAATGCCCCTTCTACAGTTTAGAGTTCTCACTCCCACCATCTGAGCCGTAAAGGAGTAATTAGCAGAAATTACAGCTCCAGGTCCTACATGCTGAGCGGAAGATAGAACACCACCTACCACCCGTGGGACATCAATGCTGCTGCTGATAGCACTCCACACCACTACTGCTGGGGGATGGGTAGGGGCCCCAGTGCATTGCTTTGCCCAGGAGCCTACACTGCTGTTAATACGGCACTGCCATAGAAGTGTGAATAAGCGATACCACTGTGTGATATAATGTGATTGTGGGCACCACTGTGTGGTGAAAAGTGATTGTGGTCACCAATTTGTGACAATAGGCGTGCACAGCTAATTTTATTAGAGGGTGCACTGCAGGAGGGGTGTGTCTAGCACCTCTTTTTGGGCATGTCTAGCACCACCTTTTGAGCATGTCTATCACTATTTTAGATTCTCTCAGTGAAATCACATGGCTTCATCTAATTTCTCTCTAGTTCCGTAATTCCAAGGACAGGTACCGGTCCAATCATAAAACTGCAGAGAGGAATCCCATTCTGCGTCCAGTATATATGCCAAGGACAGCAGGGGATACAGAGAAAGCAAGCGGTAAGTACAAAATAGTATATTTCAGTTCTACAGTTTTGCTGAGGTGCGCTCCCTGGGTCACTACGGGTAATGTTCTTTATCCGAAAAAAAGGGTTTACTTCTACAAACGTCTTATTCAGCAATGCTTCCTCATTCCAAATTTTAAACGATATCCCCAAAAGAGAAAAAGAAAACTGTATATAGTGAAGTACCATAGGGCTCCAATGGGTTCACAAAAAGAAGTGGATCATATATATGGTATGGTGTAGAATACAACACTGGAATCCACCTTAATATAGCAGACCTACGTACCAGAAATAGTGGGGTGTCAATACTGCCCACCCAAATGCGCTTGTAATATCACTCCCTTTGTTCCTGCAGGCTTCAATAGTAATTTTTTCTCCCAATCCTTCACCTCTCCGTTCGGATGTAGTGTGTCCGGAAATAGGAGGAAATAGCAATATATAGTGAAGTACTGCTTGTTGTAAAGTGCAAAATTGATTTATTATTACCAAAAAACGCTTGCAGTATTGCTCCCCGGGGTATGTAGCAACGATATAGCCCATAGGTGACTGATTGGAGGTACCTGCAGAAGCCAGAGGGAACACGCTGATTGTTGCTACATACCCCGGGGAGCAATACTGCAAGCGTTTTTGGGTGGGCCACTGTGACACCCTACAAACTCTTGTACGTGGGTCCACTAATCTGTGGTGGATTTCAGTTTTTATATTCATGTGAATTTGCACTTTGTTATCAAGACGCCCTGTGGTTTATGTTGCACTTTAATAATAAATCAATTTTGCACTTTACAACAAGCAGTACTTCACCATATATTGCTATTTCCTCCTATTTCCGGACACACTGCATCCGAACGGAGAGGTGAAGGATTGGGAGAAAAAATTACTATTGAAGCCTGCAGGAACAAAGGGAGTGATATTACAAGCGCATTTGGGTGGGCAGTATTGACACCCCACTATTTCTGGTACGTAGGTCTGCTATATTAAGGTGGATTCCAGTGTTGTATTCTACACCATACCATATATATGATCCACTTCTTTTTGTGAACCCATTGGAGCCCTATGGTACTTCACTATATACAGTTTTCTTTTTCTCTTTTGGGGATATCGTTTAAAATTTGGAATGAGGAAGCATTGCTGAATAAGACGTTTGTAGAAGTAAACCCTTTTTTTCGGATAAAGAACATTACCCGTAGTGACCCAGGGAGCGCACCTCAGCAAAACTGTAGAACTGAAATTGAACTTTTGTGGGAAATTGGTGACCATCCCGGCTGGTGGATTGCAGCACCTTTGAATTGAAGCGCCATCTGTACACTTTTCTGTTTACAAAATAGTATATGCTCACAAGTCCACAGATGGCCGGTTCCTAAGAGGAAGCATGGGTGAGGCACACCACAACTCTGTAGTGCCATTTGCCAGCTGCCAGTCCCACAACTCAATCCAGCCAAGGCACAGTCCGTGTCTCAAGGGAGAAAAGCAGCCTCAGACCAAACTTACAGTGGTGAAGGAGAGGAGACACACAGTGGTCATGTGTCTCTGTACAACGGGAGGGTGATGGCACCGGTAGAGAGCTGCCAGGAGAAGGAGCACTGGAGGACAGGGTCCCGGATCAGATGCAGCAGAGGGGAGGAGGTGTGTGCCAGTTGGCACACAGCACCAGCTTCCAGACACTAACCGCCACAAGCCAGCAGCGGTACAGGAGGCTCCGGCAGGAAGGAGATCGCGGGTCACATGCTGCGGCATCTCCCAGCACCCCGAGTACTGCAACGCGCCAATACAGCACAGGTCAGTGGCTGAATCAGGAAGTGGTTAGTGCACCCCACCTTTTGCAGCTCTGGGTAGGTTGCCAGCCTTGGGGGGAATCACACAGGATATATAATCGGATAAAGCAGCAGGAGCGATAAGCACGCTGTGTGCTACTCCATTGCTGCTGTGGCCACACCCCCTCATTTCTCTCTAATTCCTAATGATAAAGTAGATATAATACACCCCAGAGAAATAAAATGAAACCGGCAGGTACTGTTTGTCCACTACGGCATAACCCTGAGTTCTAACTAGGTAGGAAAATGCTAGGTAGTATATGAATATGAATAAACAGATTATGGAACAATGAGGAAACACATTTTTATAAAATAAAATAATTAAAATAAACATAGAAAAATGCATAAATACATAAAAAAAAGTGAATATGAGAGAGAAGCTTTAGACAGACATTATACACAGCCAATGTTACGGCTTTGTTTTGGAAGATGCAAATGTGAAAGTGAGGAGGGTAGAAAAGGAACCCATCATACTCTGGTTCACAGTGCAGTTGTCTTACCCTATCACTAGCCATAGAAGCGGCCGGGTACACTGCCGCTCGCTGTACGTCTGTACGTACTTACAGTGTATCTGCATCAGCCCAGGATAGGGTGCAGGAGCCGACAGTGTAAGTGCAGAGGGATGGCTGATACATCGCAAGGGGGTGCAGTTGAGAATGGAGGCTATCCTCTCCCCAAAAACCGGAGAGCAGATAGGGACAGACATCCGAGTGCGGTATCAGCTCTTCCAGTCACAGCCTCCTCTTGCTGGTCCACCCTGATCCCTGGATGGCAACAGCAGCTCCTCTCCCACTGCCACCGAAGCCATGACCACTACACACAGGTACTCTCTTGCGTACATAGGCCCGGGAGAGGTGGTGACCATGGGGAGGACCTCGTTATAGCTCGTGCCCGGTGAGTGTGCATGAATGAGTCAGTCTGACTCATTGCAGCCAGCTGTGGGCCTCTTTACTAAAGCAGGCCTCAGTGAAATGCAGCGCTGGTAGCTCCGCCACTGGGCTCGGCGGCGTCTGTAGCAGTTGTGACATGTGGGGGTGCCGGACATTAGGGGGTTCCTGTGCACACTTATGTGTGTGAAATAGCATGATTGTGGGCACCATTGTGTGGTGTGGTGTAGTGTGAATGTGGGCACCATTGTGTGACGTAACATGGATTGTAGACACCACTGTGTGACGCAATGTGATTCTGGACACTACTGTGTGATGTAACAGGAATTGTGGGTGCTACTAGTGCCTGCCAAGGTCAGTGTGTTATCAGTGGGGCACCTCCATAAAGGCAGGGAGCAGGGGGCATTTGAGTACTTTTAATTGGGCAGGGTGCAGCACCCCAATGAAACAACTTAGTGGGAATGCTATATATTTATTTATTTGTGTGTGTGGGTGGCCCAATGCATATTTTTGCACCTGGGCCCACCACTTGATAGTTCCTCCACTACCCGTGTGTCTGTTGAAAATCACCAAACACTTCTATCATCTCACTGCAGGATCTCCGGAAGGAAGTGATACTACAGCTTGGATGGCCAGTGTCTGCAATACTTTTGCTTCTGGTGCAGATGGGCTTCATAGATATAAATGAAGATAAAAGAGGTCTTCCTCTTGTGTATCTCCAAACCTTGGATGTACACCATCCTGCTGATATCCAGGCTAGCTACTGTAACTGGACATTCAGTTGGAAACTAAAAAATTTATGCATGTTGTAATCAGTAACTTATTTCTCCTCTGTAAAATAATTGTGTTTTTAAAAACAAAACATATTCTTTTTCTCATAGACAAAATATGTCTACTTGCAATAACACAGCAGTATGTGAAACAAAGCCCTTAATTTAAAAAAAAAAAAATCAAACACACCTGGTTGGTTTTGCCTTGTAAATGTTTGCTGCTTTAAAAAAAGTACAAGTTCGGCCGGAGTATTGGAGGTCCAGTTGTCTCTCATGTCATTGCATCCGGCCCCCAGTCTGTAACTTGGTAGTTAGGAGCTGATTGGCTGATGGTTTATCACCTTTCTCTTTATCGCTTCTCCATGCTTCTCTGCCCCTATATGAGATAGATCCGTTTAATAGCTATCAGTTACAGTATCTATTCCCAAATTAATAGTTGATTTCTAGAAATGAAAATGTACATGATAAAAATATAGTACACAAGTATGCAGAATTCTGTCTGCCGAATTTACTGCACTTGAGACTTTTTGGCCCCTGCTCCCTTGCCAGAGGAATCAACAACTACTATATAAGTCCAAATTAGAAGAGCAAACAGGTGGAGTAAAAAAATGCTTCTTCTATTGCAAGAGAGGCCTTCGAAGAAAGTCTTCTGACCGCATGGTGAGATTGTCTCATTCTATGTCATGTTGATGAGTGGAACAGCAAAAATAGAGACTGTGCAAGTAAAATGCCAGTAAACATTGTCAAAGCCCAAAATATCTAGTTACTCAGACTCCGAGTGCTGCTGTTTGGATTATTTATAGGAGAGGCACCGCATGTTATATAAGTATTATGAGGAGCCAGACTCTTATTAACTATATGTATTGTGACAAGAACACTGGGATAGTGTTTGAGGGCAGGTATATTTGTCCCAGGTTCTTGTCTTACATGTTTTAGAAAATGTTAACTTCTAGGAAAAATGCTTTTTGTTTTGTCTGAACCTTTTCAGTTTGCTGTAAAAGCTGGGTAAAGGCTCTGAGAGAGAGATAAGGCGAGTTCTAGACATTGGGCCCAGTTCGGGTCTTTGGCCTCACAGAGGGCTAATCAGGGTTTCAGCTGTGTAAGAGTGATATAGTGCTTCTAACCTGATTAGTATGGGCAGACTGCCTGGGAAGGCTTCAGGATCTGTGTGTGAGAGACACGCTTTCTGATGCAAGTAAGCTATACAGTATGTACTGAAGAACTCTGTGTTTTGTTTAGTGACAGTTAGGAACATCTTATGTTTAGTTAGTGCCGGACAGGCAAGGTATTTTTATTTTGGGGTTTGTTTTATTTTCTGTTTCAATAAAACTGGCCGGGGTCAGTTGTACCAGAAACTGGACTTGTGTTGTCCCTCAGCTGCTGCGTGCTGCCATATTCCCCAGGAAAAGGCACCTTGCACCCCTACAGTGTTACAACTTGGTGGAGAATGCGAGCAGGCCGTTCTGCGCATAAGTGAAAGCAGCAGCTTTGTGAGGCCTGCAGAAAACGGTGGTTTATGCAGATACAGCCCAGTGTGAAGTTACTGAGACTCACCCCTGAGGGTTTGATATATGTCCTGGGTGAAAGCAGCTGCAAAGCCGCCTGAAAAATCTGTTGACATGGAGGATCTGCTTAAAGCCTTGCTGCAAGCTACAGCGGCTCAGCAGGAGGCCAACCGACAGCAGCAGGTGGCAATGGAGGAAAATTGGAGACTACAGCGTCAGGATAGAGAGGCCTTAGCAGAAGTGGTGCAGAGACTTGCAGCTCGGGTTGGAGATGTGGCCGTCAGTGCTCCAACCAGCTCTAGTTCTATACGAGCCAGTCACTTCCTGCAGAAAATGACAGAGGCTGATGATGTGGAGGCCTATCTGACCACGTTTGAAAGGACTGCCGAGCGTGAGAACTGGCCGAAAGCACAGTGGGCCAGTCTGCTGGCACCTTTCCTGTCAGGTGAGCCCCAAAAAGCTTACTTTGATTTAAGCCCTGCTGAGGCTCGGGACTATGATAAACTAAAGACTGAGATCCTGACCCGCCTGGGAGTCACGCTGTCAGTACGAGCGCAACGGGTGCACCGTTGGCTGTACGCCATGGAGAAGCCTCCGCGCTCCCAGATGCACGACCTTATTCAGCTAACAAAAAAATGGCTGCAGCCAGAGACATTAACTGGTCCCCAGATGGTGGAAAGAGTCGTCATGGACCGCTACTTGAGATCTTTGCCCATGGTCCTGCGCAAGTGGGTGAGCCATGGAAACCCGGGTACTGCTGACCAATTAGTGGACATGGTAGAGAGGTATTTGGCAGCAGAGGAACTACTGATGACCACCCAGCAACCCATGGATCCTCGACAGCGCCCTTCAGTAAAGACTGGTAAGACTGTTCCGTGGGAAAACGTTGCTGGGCGGTTAAGAGAACGCAAGGCTGGAGAGACTGTAAACACTGGCCCTGGAAACAGGCCAATGGGGCTAGAACGGTCTATGCTGCCCAAATGGGTTGATAATCGTGTGGTTAAATGTTTTAGGTGTGGTATGCCAGGTCATGTTATTGCCAATTGCCCAGTCACGCAAGAACCCATGCCATGTGATGCTGCCTTTGAATGTCGCAGAATGTCTTTCTTTGCTAGGTTAGCCTGTACTGTGGTACCTTCACCTGAGCTGGAAAAACAAATGTGTGATGTGTTCTTAGAAGGTAACCGGGTAGAGGCCTTGCTAGATTCAGGAAGTTTAGTTACCCTCGTGAAAGCTGGGTTAGTGAACCCCTTGAAGGTCCAGCAAATACCTATTGGGGTAACTTGCATACATGGGGATACCCAATATTATGCCACTGCTGAGGTGAATATAGAAACTTGTTGTGGGTCAGCAATGGTTAAAGTGGGACTGGTCCCTACCCTGGTGCATGAGGCCATAATAGGGAGGGATTTTCCTCATTTTTGGAAACTGTGGGAATCACGGTTATCAACAGATGTGAGAAGTAAAAAGCCAGTTGATAATCCGGTGATTTTTTGGATGTACGTGGGTCATCGGAACTTTCTGGCCCTTTGCCTTTTGCTAGTTTGGCTGGGGAAGTGACAGATGGGGAGTCCAGTGAGGACCCTCTTGCCGGGAACAGAGACATAGTAGTTAGAACTGAAAGCGTGCCTGACCTGGAGGTAAAGAAGGATCTGTTTGCGTCTGAACAGTTAAAGGATCCTACCTTAATAAAGGCTAGAGAGAATGTTAAGATTGTTAATGGGGAACCTGTGGTACCAGGTGACAGGGTTACGTATCCCCACATGGCCATCTGTAATGAGCTCTTGTACCACATTGTCAAAAGGGGTGAGGATGTGGTGGAACAGCTGGTAGTTCCCCAGCCTTATCGGAGAACGGTACTAGATTTAGCTCATAGTCACGTTACCGCAGGACATTTAGGGGCAGAAAAAACCACTGAAAGAGTTTTACAAAGGTTCTTTTGGCCAGGGGTTTATAAAGAAGTGTCTGAATATTGTTCTTCCTGTCCTGAATGCCAGTATCATGCCCCTAGACCCCATTTCAGGAGCCCACTAGTTCCCATGCCTATTATAGAGGTCCCGTTTGACAGAATAGCCATGGATCTCGTGGGGCCCTTGTTAAAGTCTGCTCGGGGCCATCAGTATATCCTGGTAATTATGGACTATGCCACTCGATATCCTGAGGCTGTCCCTTTACGCACTATCACAACCAAGGCGATAGCTAGGGAGCTGGTGCAGGTATTTAGTAGAGTGGGAATACCAAAAGAAATTTTGACTGACCAAGGTACTCCATTTATGTCAAGGATCATGAAAGAATTGTGCAAGTTATTTAAGGTCACTCACCTCAGGACGTCCATCTACCATCCCCAAACTGACGGGTTGGTGGAAAGGTTTAATAAAACATTAAAAAGTATGTTAAAAAAGGTTGTTGAGAGAGATGGGAAAAACTGGGATTGTTTGTTGCCCTACTTGTTAATGGCCATCAGAGAAGTTCCTCAGTCCTCTACGGGGTTTTCTCCATTTGATTTGTTGTATGGTAGACACCCCAGAGGGCTGTTGGATGTTGCCAAAGAGACGTGGGAAGGACAGCCCACTCCTTATAGAAGCGTTATTGAGCATGTAACACAAATGCAGGATAGGATTGCAGCCGTGGTACCTGTTGTCAGAGAGCACATGGAACAGGCCCAAAGTGCTCAACAGAGGGTCTATAACCGGAGTGCCAAGATACGGGAATTTGCTCCTGGAGATAGAGTTCTTGTTTTGGTACCCACTGTGGAAAGCAAATTCCTAGCTAAATGGCAGGGTCCATTTGAGATTAGGGAAAAAGTGAATGAGGTTAATTACAAAGTATACCAGCCGGGAAAGAGAAAACCCGAACAGATCTACCATGTTAACTTAATCAAACCCTGGAAAGATAGGTTGTCTCTGTCAGCGGAGCCTTGCCCTTCGGTGTCTTCACCCCGGTTGCTTCCCGCAGTGAAGGTGTCAGAGACATTATCAGCTGATCAGAACAATCAGGTTAAAGAATTTCTCATCCAAAATAGGGAGGTATTTTCAGAGCTGCCTGGCCGAACGACCATAATAAAACATGACATTGTCACAGAACCAGGGGTCAGGGTTCATTTAAAGCCATATAGGATTCCTGAAGCTCAGCGAGAAGCTATTTCTAAGGAAGTTAAAACCATGTTAGAACTTGGAGTCATAGAGGAGTCTAACAGTGAGTGGTCCAGTCCCATAGTGCTCATCCCGAAGCCCGACGGTAGCATACGCTTCTGTAATGACTTTCGTAAGTTAAATGAGGTGTCCAAGTTTGACGCATACCCCATGCCCCGTGTGGATGAGCTTGTAGAAAGGCTGGGAACAGCCAGGTTTCTCACCACATTGGACCTGACCAAAGGTTACTGGCAAATACCTTTATCTGATAGCGCCAAAGAAAAAACAGCCTTTTCGGTTCCGGAGGGGCTGTACCAGTATAAGATGTTACCCTTTGGGTTGCATGGGGCTCCAGCAACCTTTCAACGGGCGATGGATAAAATTTTGAGGCCCCATAGAAAATATGCAGCTGCCTATTTGGATGATGTGGTAATTCACAGTACAGACTGGGGGTCACATTTGGTTAAAGTACAAGCAGTACTGGACTCAATCAGAGAGGCAGGGTTAACTGCTAACCCAAAGAAGTGCTGCCTCGCAATGGAGGAGGTCAAATACTTGGGCTTCACCATAGGCAGAGGTCTGATTAGGCCCCAATTGAATAAAGTTGATGCTATTCAAAACTGGCCTCGTCCAGTGAATAAAAAACAGGTAAGGGCTTTTTTGGGAATTACTGGGTACTATAGACGGTTTATTCCTAATTTTGCGACCACAGCGGTGCCGTTGTCAGACCTTACCAAAGGGAAGCAGTCAAATGTGGTGAAATGGAACCCTGATGCAGAAAAGGCGTTCCAAGCGTTAAAAGTGGCTTTGTGTTCACAACCGGTGTTGATAACACCAGATTTTTCAAAATAATTTGTGGTACAGACAGATGCCTCAGAGGTAGGGATAGGTGCTGTGCTGTCCCAAACCAGAGATGGGGACGAACACCCTATCATTTATTTGAGTAGGAAACTCAATGAGCATGAAAAAAGGTATGCCATTGTGGAAAAGGAGGCTTTGGCCATTAAGTGGGCACTAGATACCTTGAGATATTACCTCTTGGGTAGACAATTCAGACTAGTGACAGACCATGCCCCTTTAAAATGGATGTATGTAAATAGAGGCAAGAATGCTCGTGTAACTAGATGGTTTCTAGCGTTGCAGGACTTTAAGTTTACTGTCGAACATAGACCGGGAACACAATTGGCCAACGCAGATGCATTGTCTCGCATCTTCTGTTTGGGGGCTACAAGTGTTCCGGCCCCTAGGTCGAAACAGGGGAGGGGGATATGTGACAAGAACACTGGGATAGTGTTTGAGGGCAGGTATATTTGTCCCAGGTTCTTGTCTTACATGTTTTAGAAAATGTTAACTTCTAGGAAAAATGCTTTTTGTTTTGTCTGAACCTTTTCAGTTTGCTGTAAAAGCTGGGTAAAGGCTCTGAGAGAGAGATAAGGCGAGTTCTAGACATTGGGCCCAGTTCGGGTCTTTGGCCTCACAGAGGGCTAATCAGGGTTTCAGCTGTGTAAGAGTGATATAGTGCTTCTAACCTGATTAGTATGGGCAGACTGCCTGGGAAGGCTTCAGGATCTGTGTGTGAGAGACACGCTTTCTGATGCAAGTAAGCTATACAGTATGTACTGAAGAACTCTGTGTTTTGTTTAGTGACAGTTAGGAACATCTTATGTTTAGTTAGTGCCGGACAGGCAAGGTATTTTTATTTTGGGGTTTGTTTTATTTTCTGTTTCAATAAAACTGGCCGGGGTCAGTTGTACCAGAAACTGGACTTGTGTTGTCCCTCAGCTGCTGCGTGCTGCCATATTCCCCAGGAAAAGGCACCTTGCACCCCTACAGTGTTACAGTATGTATATATATATATATAAAGTTCAACAGGTACCCGGCACTCCACTAGGGATAAGAAGAATACTTGCTGCGGTGCCCTCCGTGGATTAGTAGCACTAACCCCATGTAGCTGACGAGGATCGGCGGCACTCGTGCAGTCTTTCAAGTCATAGTAAAAAGGTATAAGTTTATTGTTCCAACAAAAAAATATACCTTTTTACTACGACTTGAAAGACTGCACGAGTGCCGCCGATCCTCGTCTGCTATATATATATATATATATATATACTATTGTAGATAAAGGCACTCAAACACTATACTAAAGAGATATAAATTTATTTATTCCAAGAAAAAGCACACTTTAAAAATCCATGTCCATGGCAATGGTGAAGGATAGAAGCTCATGTATCCATAATAACTCAAGCAAAAAAGAATTCACTTCAATTCATGAAATTTTTCAACATCAATGTAACATATGAAAAAAAGTTATTGAAATCCAAACTTATCAGTTAGTCGACCTCGGTCATCAAGTGACCGTCATAGACTCCTGCATCCTGACACAAATCACCACTGCTGCCACAGCCATCCACAAACACCCTCCTGAGACTGATCCTTATATACCAGAAGAAATCATTTAATTACCTCAATCTATACCTCAATTACTCACAGGTGCTCCGACATGCCTTCCACAAGCCCAGCGTGCGTCTCAGTGTACCGCGCATGTGCCGTTTCAAACCAGTCAGGCTACTTCCTGCATCGGCATCACCAGGGCAACACAATAACACACGTCCGCTCGCCTGAGCGTCACTTGTCTCCGCCTTGAGAGTCACCGCCTATCTCACTTCCAGGGTTGGTGCTGGATCGTGACACTAGAAGCACACTATTTATGGTCACCATGGTAACCCTTGTCTGCACTTCACAGGTACAATCCTGCATTCCACAGACAGGGAAGCAAAAACCACTCTGTGTAATCAGCCCAACTCATGTAAGACCCATCAGCACCATTAATATATTTCACCCCTACGGAGTTTGGTCAAATACCAGCGGATTGTGCCGTAGATTTATATTATAAATTACTACGTCTTAGTAAAAGAGAGGTGGATTTGGTCCTCCATGATCAGTTCTTGTCCGACTATTACCGCCAAAAAAAGATTCCAAGAGGTTTCAGGATTAATAATGTCCCAACCATAGGCCGCACCAATCCTAAATTTTGCAGCAAGTGGTGCGGAGTTCTTAATAAGTGCTCACTAGATCTTATCCTATTGGTGGTGGAAGAGGTAGGGCAGGAATTGGTTCGAACTAGAGCTGACCTGGAGGAGTTTAGAGAACAGTCCCAGACAAAACTCATTGATGATAAAAGTGATAAATGGATAGACAAATTAACAATGCAAATTGATAAATAGAAGAGGGAACTAATCACCTTTAAGAAAAATAAATTGGAAACAGTGCAAAGTGATTATAAAAATCAAACTGTTTATAGGTGGTTAACGGGTGAATCTAACAGAGGTCCTAGACAACGCATGCATTATCGTAAATACAGAGTACCCTTTTCAGTAGACTCCTCATATTCCTCTTCAGAAGCCGAAAATAGCAAAATATTACCACTGAGTGGGCAGGCTTTTTTAGGGGTGGCAACAGACCCTATAGACACAGGAGGCAAGAAATTAAGAAGGGGAGCAAAAAGAGGGGGCACAGGAAGAAGGGGAAGAAGGAAATAATGTTAAATAATGTTTTCATCTTTATTAGCACTGGGGCTGTCGTTTGTTTCCACATTTATGAATCTTTTGATTTGCAGGTGGATTTGTACAAGATGGGCCATAAATTACGGTTAAGGGAATATTTTAAGGACATACAGTCCGTCAATACAGATGGCAATACATTTGGATTGTCTAAGCCGAGTAATTTTGATCCATTGAGTACAAACTCCAGTATAAAAACATTCCTGGGAATGGTGGAAAGTGATTTCACCGATATGACTGGGACATCGCGCCATTATCGTAATGTTAGTCCGGAGCAACAGAGGGCCATTAAGTCATTACAGGCCAATCAAGAGATAGTTATCCGCAATGCGGACAAAGAGGGAGGTGTTGTTGTTCTGGACTATCAATATTACGATGATGACGTGAGGTCTCAACTAGCGGATAGTCAGACATATAGGAAAATGACACACAATCCCATGCATGATATTAAGAAAAAGGTGTACAAACTTTTGAATTTAGGTTTGATCAACAATTGGTTGGCTGAGACACTGGTTGCTTTGTTGATGGTGGAATACCCTGTGTCCCATTTTATATTGTATCCCTAAGATCCATAAGTCTGTTGAGAAACCTCCAGGTCGACCGATAGTTTCTGCTGAGAGATCGGTGTTGCAACCACTTGCTAAATATATAGATTTCTTGCTTCAACCAATTGTGGTGAGAAGCAGAAGCTATATTCGGGATACAGGGGATTTTCTCAACATGCTTAAAGAGATAGATCTGTATGAGCAGGAGTGCATATTTGCAACAATGGATGTCTCATCTTTGTACACTGTGATACCGCATGAGGCAGGGGTAGATGCGGTAAGACGAGCGGTCATTGATGTTGATTTTGTCGGTCCACCGGTTGAATTTCTATGTGAGATGATCATGACTGTTTTGACTTTGAATCATTTTCAATGTGGAGAATCGTTCTATGTGCAGAATGCTGGGACCGCGATGGGTTCTAATTTGGCGCCAGCGTACGCAAATATTTTCATGACGCAATATGAAGAAAGTTACATCTACCCTGTTTATGGTTCCAGCATTCTGCACTATTACAGATTTATAGATGATATTTTCATCATTTGGGGGAACACTAAGGACAGTTTTGATGGTATGGTAGATGCATTGAATTGTCTAGATAGCCCTATTCGCTTCACCTACAATATCCAGTCCGACCAGATTGAATTTCTCGATGTATCTATATTTCGCCAAAATAACAGATTAGACACAACACTCTATCGAAAGGATACCGATAGAAATACCTTATTGTATGCGACAAGTCACCATCCAAAACCCTTGAAGGATGGCCTCCCTATTTACCAGTTCTTAAGGGTTCTCAGGAACAACACACAGAGTGAATTGGCTGAGGCTCAACTCTGTGAAATGGTGGCAAAATTTGAACAGAGGGGTTATACATCTTGGACTATCAAAAGGGCACTCAAAAGAGCGAGACATATCTTTACCCAAGGACATAAGGAGAAAACGTCGAAGATTTCCAACAGGATGGTGGTCACTTCTCAATATGACGTAAATGCACCGGCTTTCGCACGTGCTGTTAGGAAGAATTGGCCCATTGTAGGTATGGACAAGGCTCTGAAACATATTGGCAATAAGCCTTTGATCTCGTATTCAAGAGGACCTAATTTAAAGCAGTTGCTAATGCAACCTACTAAACATTTTGACATCAATGCACAAAAGACTTGGCTTAATGTAAATAAACAAGGTTGTTATCGTTGCCATGGTTGTACGACGTGCAATGGGATGTTAGTTGGAAAAACTTTTGCACATCCCCATAATGGGAGGAAAATACCTATTAAACATTATGTTACATGTTTAACTACCTATATCATTTACATCCTGATATGCCCTTGCGGGCTTTATTATGTGGGAAAGACCATCACAACGTTTAGAGAAAGAATGGCTAATCACCGTCTGTCCATTAGGCAAGCCTTGATGAATAAACAGAGCGATAAGCCGGTAGCAAGACATTTCTTGGAGAAAGGACATCAGATTGCTTCTTTGAAAACTATGATTATAGATCACTTCCCTAAAACGAACCGGGGAGGTGACCGGGGACGTGTACTTTTACAAAGGGAGGCAAAGTGGATGTATAGATTGGACATGAGAGCACCACATGGCCTGAATGAAAATATTAATTTTTGGTGCTTTTTGTGAATAACAGCGAAGTATACATCTGAGTTTAAGAATGCTACATACATATGATTGAATTAATTATGCTTTATTATGTGACAGTGGATGTTTAGACATCCACGCATTTGTTTGTCTTGTTATTGTCATTTTGTTCAATGTCTTTTAGGAGATAAGATATGATATTTGTCACTGGAAACACATTTTTTTAATACTGTGGCCACTAGCCTACCACATGCACCTCTGGGCAATTGGCTAGATTTTTGCTTAGTTAATTATACACAGGTGTCTTTAAGTGACATGCTTCAATCCATCAGCTGGTGTTGCCAACAGTGGAGCGGTGCAATTGCCGACATTCACCTCAGGGGTTAAGGCTAGCCTGGTTGTGTAACGCGGGATTATACCTGTCGCACGCATACAAAGGTAGCCGATGACACTAACTACAAACAACGGCTTGCACCTACAGTGGGAATTTATTATGACTCAGGTCAGTGGAATCCGTAGGGGTGAAATATATTAATGGTGCTGATGGGTCTTACATGAGTTGGGCTGAATACACAGAGTGGTTTTTGCTTCCCTGTCTGTGGAATGCAGGATTGTAACTGTGAAGTGCAGACAAGGGTTACCATGGTGACCATAAATAGTGTGCTTCTAGTGTCACGATCCAGCACCAACCCTGGAAGTGAGATAGGCGGTGACTCACAAGGCGGAGACAAGTGACGCTCAGGCGAGCGGACCGTGTGTTATTGTGTTGCCCTGGTGACGCCAATGCAGGAAGTAGCCTGACTGGTTTGAAACGGCACATGCACGGTGCACTGAGACGCACGCTGGGCTTGTGGAAGGCATGTCGGAGCACCTGTGAGTAATTGAGGTATAGATTGAGGTAATTAAATGATTTCTTCTGGTATATAAGGTTCAGTCTCAGGAGGGTGTTTGTGGATGGCTGTGGCAACAGTGGTGATTTGTGTCAGGATGCAGGAGTCTATGACGGTCACTTGATGACCGAGGTCGACTAACTGATAAGTTTGAATTTCAATAACTTTTTTTCATATGTTACATTGATGTTGAAAAATTTCATGAATTGAAGTGAATTCTTTTTTGCTTGAGTTATTATGGATACATGAGCTTCTATCCTTCACCATTGCCATGGACATGGATTTTTAAAGTGTGCTTTTTCTTGGAATCAATAAATTTATATATCTGTAGTATAGTGTTTGAGTGCCCTTTATCTATAATAGTAACTATCCTGGACCTAAGAAGGAACAGACTTAAGGGAGCACCATTTATAGATTAATGGAGGAGTGTGCATTTGTTCACGGTTTATATATATATATATATATATATATATATATATATTTCTAAAAACAGCAAGAGGAGAATGTGCTCGTAGTGCAGTTTTTATTTTATTTTTTAAAAAGGTACGTAGAGACTCGTACCCTGATTACCCACTCTGTGGGCTGGTTAAAGAGTCTAATACCCCTAATGGGGTTCACAAATATTACCTGCACTGGAAGTGTGTATATGTAATTGTTATTTACAAAGGGGTTTAAAAGGAAGATTCCTCAGCTGTGAAATCCAGAGGTAGAATTGTGCTGAAAAAGTCTGCTCTCTCTCTGTAGTTTAGTATGCCCTCCAAAAAATCTGCCTGCAAATGTCTGTATGTAGATTAACATAAGGCTGCTACTGAATCAGACAATAGTGATACATATGTAAAATACAGGAGTTACATTGTATAGACTTGTAGCTTTTTAAAAGGTCCTCAGCAAGTGTCAGATTTATGTCTATGATATACGTCTGGGGTTCATATAGCTCTTTCTGAAGATTTTATGACTACAGATGTAGCCACCTTTATCTTGACCGATTATCCGCCTAGACGGACGTTTAGTCACGCTAAGGCGATAGCTTAGCGTGCTGAGTTTAATCACAGGCAGGCACGTTGAGGCGATTTTCGATACTCAGCATGCATTACACATCTCCACCACTGGGTGGCTAATGCTCCACTAATCCAGTACTTTCGATCGTATAGCGGTGGATTGATCTACAGCTCTGGCAAATGGTCAGTGACGACTGTAATGTTAATAGATGGTGACCAATGGTCAGACGGTGAGAGTTCTCAATATAAATAAATAGTTTATACAGACACAAACGAACATGTTAAAATACTTGTGTATGCAGACGCAAGATTGTGTATGGAGACGCAACTAATTGTGTAAGAGGAAGTATGTACAATGCATAAAAACCGTGCTTTTGAAATACATATACAGTATGAGCGTCCGAGTGTCCGTGACATTCACTTTAATATAATTTTTTTTCTTTGTTATACATTCAATGGAAGGGTGCACACAGGTTTCACATAAATCTTGTCTTGTAACCTGATCGGAACTCCCTACCAGTCTACTGCATGAACTGTGCAGGCTCCCAGGGGGAAAGGGGAAAGTGGGATGGGGGTAGGGCGAGGCAGTGGAAAATACCGTGTTCAAAGAACGGGCGGATGTTCATGTGCCTTGGACATTTTGTCACTTTGTGATGCGATGGGGTCTGGGGTATCGTTAAGTGCATAAACCTCACTTATCCCTATTGACCCTTTGTATTTTAGCTAGGGGATTCTGACGCTCCTTCAGCATTGCTCCGTGACCTACAAAATCTGTGCTGTTACTTGCTCCATAGCCGAGGGACTTTCAATTGAGTCTGCCCTGCTACAGAATTGTATGTGTACCGTATGGTGCATATAACCTTAACAGTACAACCGCTCCTGCAGCTTTGCCCTGGTTTATGTGAATAACTCCCTCCCTGTCTACTGCATGACCTGTGCAGGCTCCCAGGGGGGAGGGCGATGGGCTAGCGGGAGGCGGTGGAAAATACCATGCTTTTGAAATGCAAGTACTGTATGAGTCCTAGTCCCCAGTACAGTATGTTCTTCTAGTGTACTAATTAGCACGAATAGCTTGTAACGTACAGTGGCAAGTTTAATCTTTCTATGTATATTGGAGAGAGATAAAAGCTCCTCTGTAAGTTCCTGGTTGCCAAATCACCGTCCTTAGTATCTCTGTATAGTATTTTCTATTAGGGTACTAATTAGCATGAACAGCTAATTAGTACCCTAATAGCACATACTGTACAGAAATACTAAGTACAGTGATTTGGCATCCAGGAACTTAGGGAGGAGCTTTTATCTCTCTCTATTATACATAGAAAGATTAAACTTGCCGCTGTACATTACAAGATGTTTGTGCTAATTAGTACCCTAATAGAACATACTGTACAGAGATACTAAGTACGGTAATTTGGCATCCAGTTAAAAGCTGTTCGTGCTAATTAGTACACTAGTAGAACATACTGTACAGAGATACTAAGGATGGTGATTTGGCATCTAGGAACTTACAGAGGAGCTTTTATCTCTCTCCATTATACATATAAAGATTAAACTTGCCACTGTACGTTACAAGCTGTTCGTGCTAATTAGTACACTAGTAGAACATTGGCCCTCATTCCGAGTCGTTCGCTCGGTATTTTTCATCGCATCTCAATGAAAATCCGCTTAGTACGCATGCGCAATATTCGCACTGCGACTGCGCCAAGTAATTTAACAATGAAGATAGTATTTTTACTCACGGCTTTTTCATCGCTCCGGCGATCGTAATGTGATTGACAGGAAATGGGTGTTACTGGGCGGAAACACGGCGTTTTATGGGCGTGTGGCTGAAAACGCTACCGTTTCCGGAAAAAACGCAGGAGTGGCCGGAGAAACGGGGGAGTGGTTGGGCGAACGCTGGGTGTGTTTGTGACGTCAAACCAGGAACGACAAGCACTGAACTGATCGCACAGGCAGAGTAAGTGTGGAGCTACTCTAAAACTGCTAAGTAGTTTGTGATCGCAATATTGCGAATACATCAGTCGCAATTTTAAGATGCTAAGATACACTCCCAGTAGGCGGCGGCTTAGCGTGTGTAACTCTGCTAAATTCGCCTTGCGACCGATCAACTCGGAATGAGGGCCATTGAGTACAGAGATACTAAGGACGGTAATTTTGCACCCAGGGTTTAGGAAGGATATTTTATCTCTCTCCATTATACTTAGAAAGATTACAATGGAGAGAGATAAAGGCGCCTCCCTAAGTTCCTGGATGCCAAATCACTGTACTTAGTATCTCTGTACAGTATGTTCTACTAGTGTACTAATTAGCACAAACAGCTTGTAACGTACAGTGGCAAGTGTATTTTTCTAAGTATAATGGAGAGAGATAAAAACTCCTCCCTATGTTCCTGGATGTCAAATTACCATGCTTAGCATTTCTGTACAGTATTTCCTATCTATCCAGAAACCTTGCATCCTGTGCAAGCTAGGCGGATTACTGGAGGGGACCCGATACACGGTTGCTTCTCGTTTCCCTTTCCAGTGTCACATAAACTATTGGTTGATCTGCCCCAAAAGCCAAGAGTCTCCTCTTTTGTATGGTACCAGTCCTGAGTCTCTGGGACACCCATAACCAGAGATATCAGTACGCAAATTGGACCCATTTTCCCATAGACTATAATGGGCCCTTTAATTCAGACCCACCATGGGTTCTGACGCTTGCCATGAGCCTTGTGGGGGTCCCAGAAACTTGGGGTTGGTACCCTCTGGTAGCTAATTGTCTCCCCTTCCATACCAACCTAGCAATGAAGGCTCCCACTTCCCATGCTGAGAGTCCCAGGTTTGAGTCCCAAAGTGCCAACCCTTTTTTTTTATATATATATTCCCGTGACATTCACTTTATTATTATTTTTTTCTTTGTTATACATTCAATGTAAGGGTGCACACAGGTTTCACATAAATCAAAGTAAATCTGCAGCAGCGATTCATTCCGCTATATACAAATACACAGGGGTAATGAGTATAAATTAGTGTATTCCGACGCAACTAACTGAGCAACACAGTACTGTAGATCGTCGGCATTTGTGTATTGTACCTGACCTGAACTCCCTCCCTGTCCACTGCATGACCTGTGCATGCTCCCAGGGGAAAAGGGCGATGGGGGCAGGGAGAGGCGGTGGAAAATACTGTGCTTTTTAAATACAAGTATTAGCGTCTGAGTCCCCTAAGGCATAAACCAACACCAATGGGAAGGAAGTGCCAACCTTTTTTTTAATGTGTTCCTGTAACATTCACTTTATTATTATTTTTTTCTTTGTTATACATTCAATGGAAGGGTGCACACAGGTTTCACATAAATCAGAGTGGGCGGAGGATTTTCCTACATACAGTAGTATACTGTTGCACATGTCTTGTAACCTGATCGGATCTCCCTCCCTGTCTACTGCATGTACTTTGCAGGCTCCCAGGGGGGAAGGGGAAAGTGGGATGGGGGTAGGGCGAAGTAGTGGAAAATACCGTGTTCAAAGAAAAGGCATAATCAAAACCATGGGGAACTTTGCGGTGTATCGTTGTGTGCATAGACCTCGCTTATCCCTATCACCCCTGTGTATTTTAGCTAGGGGATTCTGATGCTCCTTCAGCATTACCCCATAGCCTGCAAAACCTATGCCGTTGCTCGTTCCATAGCTGAGTGCTGCCACAAGGCAGGGGTTCATGTGCCTCAGACATTTTCTCACTTTGCGATGCGATGGGGTCCGGTGTATCATTATGTGCATAGACCTCGCTTATCCCTATCGCCCCTGTGTATTTTAGCTAGGGGATGCTGACGCTCCTTCAGCATTGCCCCGTAGCCTGCAACATCTGTGCTGTTACTTGCTCCATAGCCGAGTGCCTCCATGGAACTCAGAGTCACAGGCAGTAGCCATTTCAATTGAGTCTGCCCTGCTATAGAATTGTATGTGTACCATACGGTGCATAGAACCTTGACAGTAGAAACTCTCCTGCAGCTTTGCCCTGCTTTATGTAAAACTTGTGTTTTGTCGGTTTGCTATGCAATCGAGCCTGGTGTAACGTAATGAGCATAGACCTTGCTTATCTCTATCACCCCTGTGTATTTTGGCTAGGGGATTGTGATGCTCCTTCAGCATTGCCCCGTAGCCTGCAAAACTTATTCCATCTCTCACTCCATATCCAAGCGCTGCCTGCCACGTGGTGGGGGTTCAGGGGCGGCTGCCATTTTGCCAGTGTGCTATGCGATCGAGTCCGGTGTACCGTAATGTGCAAAGACCTTGCTTATTCCTATCGCCCCTGTGTATTTTAGCTAGGGATTGTGACGCTCCTTCAGCATTGCCCCATAGCCTGCAAAATCTGGACTGTTACTGGCTCTGTAGCTTAGGGCCTCCGTGGGGCAAGGAGTCATAGGTGGTAGCCATTTATATTGAGTCTGCCCTGCTACAGAATTGTATGTGTACTGTACGGTGCATAGAACCTTAACAGTAGAACCGCTCCTGGGGCTTTGCCCTGGTTTATGTGAATAAAAAATAATAATAAAGTGTCTGGAAAAAACTAACATGCATTCATACTTTAGGAATCGAACCCGGGACTCTGAGTATAGGAAGCGGAACACTTCACCACTTTGCCGCAGACAGATTAATAAATCCATTGGTTTTGGTTATGCTGTAATGGCTATGGGATTAGGACGCTAACATACTGTACAAAATTCCTAATCTCAAGAGGCAATAGTGAACTTCTAACACGTCCATTTGCGACAGTATACACTACTGGTTTTATGTTGTTTTGTCTGCGGGACTTGGACGCTCACATATTCATAAAGTACTGTAGATGGATCATATACTGTATGCTGTACTATTTGCGTCTGTACCGTATATTCTGTATTAAATAATGAAGCGTAATGAGTATTTACTGTATTAAATAATGCAGTGTAATGAGTATTTACTGTATGCAGCGTAATGAGATGCCTTAGTAAAGTAGTCCTTATTATATATTTCAGTATTGTATTTTACGGGAGACAACACGCATGCGCAATGGTGATTGTAAAAAGCAACATCTGGTGGATGATCACAGGTATTACACGTAAAGGTAACACCAAACGCTCTGTCTGCCGCCATGCGATTAGGTATGCCTCTCTGTGACTAGGCGCGCCTCCCTACGCCACGGTATGCTGCGTTTGCTCGATCGAGACAAACGCCTCAGCCAGTCAAGAAAAAGGTGGCTACATCTGTAGTTATAAACAAAATAAAAAGGTAATTCTGTCATATAGGTTTCAGACCTGTGTAATTGAAGTGATATATGAAACTAAATAGGTGGTGCAATATAAATACTGATAATTGATATTATTAACTTCTATTTTTTAATTACACTGTATACTCTGAACTATCTATATCTGATGATGTATGTATTAATATGCTGGATACATCTGTGTAACTTTTTTAATTCTTAATTGTATTGTTGTCACTGAGATCATTTTAACATTGAACATTGATGTACTGACTGCAGCTTGATGAAGAGCAGGTGTCCCGCTAATTAAGAGATGTGAATAGGTAATGCTATGAATGCCTGGTATATAAATCTATTCGGTGCGTATGACAGGTCAACCTCCTGACAAAGTACTATTTGAAATGCATTGTGGTGTGGCCTGCCAAACGCTTACTCCTCATTGTGCACTGTACTCCTGACTGATCCTCTGACGTGGTGTCCAGACAAGTCATGGCTATTATCCACAGCTGGCTGCGCGGTGTTAAGGTCTCAGTCTTTGGGCGGCGGGATGCAGGTTTTGCCTTGGTGTTTGATTTTATCATGTGGTAACCATCCCACAGAGTGGGTAATCAGGGTACGAGTCTCTACTACTCTGTAACGACTTGCTTCTACGTACCTTTTTAAAAAATAAAAACTTATCTGCACTATGAGCGTATTCTCCTCTTGCTGTTTTTAGAAATTCATTGTCTCCAGGAGTTCAGAGTTGTTTTGGAGTTTTGCTGCGGTACCTACCAGTATCTGTGCTACAGCCCGGAGTCTTTTACCTGTGGACTGGATATCTAATTCTCACCAGCGCACCTGTACCATTGTTGCTGAATATATATATATATATATATATATATATATATATATATATATAGTGGAAAAATGGCGGCACTCAATCGGGACTTGATCAGTGGCGGTACATAGAGAGACTAATGCTCTTGACTGTGTTTATGTGTTGGACTGTGTTTACGTTTCAGTTATAATTTAGCTTCTGATGAAAGTTAATTATAACTGAAAGGTAAACACAGTCAAGAGCATTAGTCTCTCTTTGTACCGCACGTTGACCAAGTCCCGATTGAGTGCCGCCGTTTTTCCACTTTCTACAGTACATTCACTTGCAGCATAGGAGGGCACCAGGGCAACTGACAAGAAGGCATTGAGTGCCGCTAACAAGCACCAAGTATATATATATATATATATATATATATATATATTTCACAATAGCGGCACTCAGCGACGACTTCCTCAAGAATTTAAAACCCCATCACTCTGGATTAATTCAACGCTTCAGGATCATTTATTTCGACCCTTTCGTCAGGATATGGGGGGGTCATTCCTTTTTGCTGCCCATGCAATCAACTAGACGCCGCCTATGGGGGAGTGTATTTCTGCATAGCAGGGCTGCAAACGTGCAGCCCTGCTATGCAAAAAAAGTTTCCTGTAAAAGAAGACCAGGGTAAGAGTTACTTACCCTGTGTGATTGATCCAGCGATGCAGGTCCCGGAATTGACGTCAGACATCTGCCCTCCAAACACCTGGACATGCCTGCGTTGGACTCACCACTCCCTGAAAATGGTGAGTTGCCGCCCGGTTCCACCTTCCTTATGTCAATCTTCTTGCGATCGCCGCTGTGACCGCTTTCTTTGCTAGCGGTGTCGGTGCCTGGTGATGGCAATGACATGCCTGCGCAATGCAGCCACCGTGCATGTGCAGTTCTGACCCGATCGCACAGCTGCGAGGAAGCACAGCGTGCGATCGGGTCGGAATGACCCCCACAAATTACACCAACAATGCTTAAAAACCCTCTCCCAACAAAGGTGAATGCCCCCTACCTGCCCTTAGACTGGTGTGGAGAATTAAACATACAGTATGTGTGAGACAGTCCTGAACCACAATATGAGCAGGTGTGTAAATTCAATAGGAGCAAACTACAATACATGTCTCATCACTTAGTAATAAAACATGTTTTCATCAATACATCACATATTTATTGCACAGCTGTAATCTGCAGTGCAACAACACATACTGTAATTGTACCTCATACAAGGTACAATTATGTGTTGTTGCACTGCCATGCCTCTACATTTAGGCACCTTAAGTGTCTTTGACATTGAAAAAGATGACTGGCTCCTCTATACTGAAAGGCTGGAACAGTATTTTCAGGCAAATAACATTGCTGTAGACAAACAAGTACCAGTACTATTAAGTGCGATGGGAGGAAGAGCCTATGGTCTGCTCCGCAGTTTAATGTCCCCTGTGAAACATGCTACTAAGGGGGACATTTACTAAGCAGTGATAAGAACAGAGAAGTGAGCAAGTGGAGAACTTGCCCCATCAACCAATCAGCAGCTCTGTATGATTTTATAGTATGCAAATTATAGATGTGACTCCAGTGCTGATTGGTTGCCATGGGCAACTTCTCCTCTGGCTAACTTCTCCGCTCTTATCACTGCTTAGTAAATGTCCTACTTAGTCTTATGCAGAAATTGTTAAGATTTTACAAGAACACTAAGCCTCTGCTGATAGCAGAATGGTTCAGATTTCATAAACAGAACCAAGAGGAGGGGTAATCAGTGGCTGCATATGTGGCAGAATTAAAAAGACTGTCTGAGCACTGTCAGTTTGGAGATGTCCTGAATGATGCCCTGGGAAACCGTCTGGTGTGTGGGAATTTAAGCGAGAGTGTACAAAAACGTTTACTAAAAGAGACAGACTTCTCATTTACACGTGCAGTACAAGTGGCACTATCAATGGAAACTGCAGCTAAGGATGTGATGGCACTCCAAATAGCTGCCAAGTCTGCATCACAAGTTCACAGAATAATAACAACAACAACAAACACAATGCTCTAGCATGCACATGGTCCCCTATTAGAAGTATGCTACCACTGTGGTGCAGATACACATTCATCCAGAGACTGTAGGTTCAAACATGAGCTGTGTAGGAAATGTAACAAAAAAGGGCATATTAAAACATGTTTGCCGGTCACAGGCATATCAGACTGAGGCCACTGGCAGGAGAAAGAATCACAGTAGATTAAGGAATACATATGTTTTGAAAGACTACGAGGTGGACTCAGACAGCGGCAATGATCTGGGCAGTTTGGAAGTGTTTGCAGTGAAAGGGGGTGACAAGCAAGCAATTTGGCTCACTACACAAATCAATGGCCAATCAATTAAAATGGACTTGGTCACAGGATCAGCAGTCTCTATAATGTCACAGCAAGAGTACAAACGCCATTTTAAAAATGTTAAATTAAACAAAACTTTGGTGCTGCTTAAAACATATACTGAGGATAAAATTATTCTGTGTGGGGTGTTGCCCATACTTGTGCAGTATAATGGTCAGCAGGAGACTCTGGACTTATACATTAATCACAAAGGTGGCCCAGTACTGTGGGGTTGGGAATGGCTGCAAAAATTAAATTAGACTGGTCAGTCATCAAAAGCCTGAGCGTCACACACACCCTGCCTTTGTCCCTGAAAACAGTCCTTAACCATGCTACAGCTGTTTTTCAACCAGGCATTGGGACTTTGCAACACATAAAAGAAAATCTAGTGCTCAAAGATGGCTCTGTTCCCAGGTTCCATAAAGCGTGGCCAGTAGCGTACACTATCAGACAGAAGGTGGAGATAGAGTTAGACCGACTGGAAAGTGAGAAAATCATATCCAAGGTGGATTGGAGCCCTTGTGCAACTCCAATAGTTCCAGTTGTAAAAAAAAAAAATGGCACAGTACGGCTGTGCGGGGATTTCCTGGCCACCATAAATCTAGTATTGCAAACAGATCACTACCCATTACCAATAATTTACGATATCTTTACAAATCTGGCTGGAGGACAGAAATTTAGCAAGATTGACTTAGCTGATGTGTATCTACAAATAAAGATAGAGAATGATTCAAAGGTGTTCCTCACCATTAACACACACAAAATACTTTACAAATATCAGTTGATATTTGGCATCTCGGGTATTATCCAAGGCCTAACGTAACTATGCACAGATTGACAGAGAAGCCTTAAGCCTGGTTTGGGTAGTTAAACAATTCAATCAGTATTAATATGGCAAGAAATTCACACTCATGAATGACCATCAACCACTTTTGTCTATCTTTAACCCTCCAAAGGGTACTCCTGTAACATTTGCTGCAAGGATACAGTGCTGGGCCCTGTTCTTAGGTGGACATTGTGATACTATAGAATTCAAGCAGACTGCAAAACATGCCAATGCAGATGGGTTGTCTTGGCTGCCTTTACAGACTGCCCCAGTGCCACAGACAACCAAGGATTTACAATGACACAAGTGGAATGTCTTCCCATAACTGCCAGTATACTCAGATGTGAGACTGCTTGGGACCCTATCCTGGCTCAAGTACTCACAGCCACACAAAAAGTGTGGTTGTGCCTGTGCATTGGCAGCTGGCCCCTTACTTTCATCGGAGGCGTGAGTTGACAGTTGATACTGGCTGCCTCATCTAGGGGTTGTGGCTCATCATGCCTGTCAAGCTGCATGCAAGAGTTTTAGAGAAGCTCCATGTGGGTCATTTGGGCATGGTCAAAATGAAGGCACTTGCCAGAAGTTTTGTATGGTGGCCAGGCTTGGATCAACAGTTGTAGGATCTGGCCAGAGAATGTTCCGGGTTCCATTCTGTTCAAAATATGGCTGCTCTAGTGCCATTGCATCCATGGGAGTGGCCATCCACTCCATGGCAGCGGATACATGTGGACTTTGCGGGACCATTTCTAGGGTCCATGTTCCTGGAGGTGGTGGATGCCTGTACCAAATGGCCTGAAGTTTTTACAGTTATTTCTACTACAGCTGCACACACTGTGGAATTGTTGAGGAATCTTTTTGCCAAAACAGGGGCACCAGAGCAGTTGGTCAGTGACAACGGCCGTCAGTTTACCGCTGAAGAGTTCCAGACTTTTCTGAAGAAAAATGGAATTCGTCATATTACCTTCACCCCATATCACCCAGCTACAAATGGACTGGCTAAAAGCTTCATACAAACCATAAAGCAAGCTTGCCACACCATGTGCACAAACAGGTGCACTTTACAACACAAGCTCTCCAATTCCTTGTTTGCCTACAGGAATTTGGTTCATGCCACCACAACGAATCAAACCCCAGCTATGCTGTTCCTGGGCAGGAACCTCAGGTCTCGACTGGATTTGATCAAGCTGGATATTCATGGACGGATTAGTGATCGGTAACTGAAGCAGTCTCTAAGTTCAGGTGGCACCAATATGCGAG
The DNA here is from genome assembly GCF_028390025.1 of Pseudophryne corroboree. NCBI lineage: Eukaryota > Metazoa > Chordata > Amphibia > Anura > Myobatrachidae > Pseudophryne > Pseudophryne corroboree. The sequence goes on from NC_086445.1 coordinate 430,448,117, forward strand.
TTTTGTCTGTAGGCCAGACTGTGTGGGCCCGTAACTATTGTGGAGAACAGAAGAGGGTAATTGCAACAGTTAAACAATGTAAAGGCACACTGTCCTATATAGTGGAAATTGAGCTCGGTGTATTGTGGCACAGGCACCTGGATCAATACGTGACCATAATGGATAATCTATACTTGATGAACAAAAAACCTTCTGCAGAAGCTCCGGTGTCAATACCCGAACCAGTAGACACAGCGGATTGTTCAGATGACCTGTATGGAGTTGCACAATTGTTCCAGCCCTATGATAATGTTGAAGTGAACACTGACACAGTAAGGTCCACATACATCTCAAGCACTCCTACTCCAAGTTCACAGGTCATTCATGAGGACCGCCGCTATTCTTCTCGTTTAAGACATGCACCACAAAGACTGGACTTGTAAGATAGGTTAAGAGGCATTTATCTACATGGGGAGGGAACTGTTAGATATTGGAATCTGGCTATGTCAGATTCACATTGCTGTGCATTCTGTTTTATACATGCTGTACCATATTACACCACTGTTTTGTTGTTCAGTGCTATTGTGCAAAAGTGTGTTGCTTTATGTTCGTTTGCAGTAAAAGTAAAGTTGAAAGCAGCATGCTGATATCAGCTCCTGGTCTCCATGTCGGTTTGTGTCAATGAGCACTTACACAGATATTACACTGGTCATTCCTACAACTGCAGCTATTGATTTTTGCAACTGTCGCTGTAGTTGCTGAATGCATTGCACTCCCCCTGGCTGTCAGCACCGACAGCCAGGGAGCAGCAGGAACGGAGGCTGTGACAAGTTGAGGCAGATTAACAGCTGGGAGGTGGAGCATATCTTGAGGCACATATGAGACTGTAAGCAGTGGAGCTCCACCCTGTTCACTGTATGGCTTACCAAACTGGGAAGTATCTGCCTGGGAGGACATGTAACAGGATGACACACCTCCACCAGGCAGGCACAGTAGAACAGCTCCATATTATACCACCAATGCACTGATCTGGGCATAGGCTAAGCAACTCTCCCTAGGAAGGAGTTTAGGGAAGTTACTGTCAGGGGTAGCTCTTTGCAGGTGATGGTGGTAGCAAAGTGTTGCACTTTTACCAGATACCTAAAACTGCAGTACAGTTAATGTGTAATACTTTGCAGCTACTGTATAACCAAGCCTAAAATGAGCATTATCTTCCACGCTAGACTGTTAATTTAGTTGACAAATTGGATTATTATTGCTGAAGCCATAACATTTATTCAACTGGTAAATTTATACAAATGCTTAAAAGGACATTAATTATAAAAGGTACTGGTTGTCAATCTTCTTATGATGACGTTTATATTCTTATTAAACATACTGGAGATCATCAAATGGCCCCAATGAACAGTAAAGTTACTGCAGTACATAACAAGACTAAATTAAACCCGGGTTTAGCTGCTATATTACAGTGGTGGCCAAAATTCCAAAAACTTTTTTGAAATTTGAATGTTTTTTAACTTTGAATGCTTATAAAAACTGTTACACTTCATGCAGTGCACTGATTCATATATCAAGTGAAAAGAAATTTAATGCTGAATTCAGCACAATAAACATAGGTCAAATATTTGCATTACAAGGGAAGTTATGCAGTGAAAACAACACTTACGGTGAAATCCCTGTGTACTTATGATGTCACTGTCCTATCAGTATTTCATTGGGTATTCTTTATTTTTCAAGACAGCAGCACAGCGACGTGGCTTTGAGCCAACCAATGTTTGGAGCTCTTCCTTCTTTATTATGTGGTGCCATTAGACAATTATAGCCTCATTTAATTCTCTTTTATTGGATGGAAGCCTCAGATGTACCAGTTTTTTCAAACAGAACCACAAATGTTCTATGGAGTTCAGGTCTGGTCTGTTTCCTCGCCATCCCAGAACCTGTGTGTCATTCTCCGTGAACCACTGTTTGCATATCCATGCAGTGTGGCAGGGAGCGGAATCCTGCTGGAAAAAAATGGGGCATTATCTGGAAAAAGATCCCTGATAGATGGTAGAAGTTTTCATTGTAGGATGGTGTCAATGTACTTTCTGCTGTTCAGTGTGCCATCTATGACATGAAGGCGGCCTACAGCATCTGCTGTCATACATGCCCAGATCATAACACTTGTAGGATTCTTTGTTGTTGCTTAAATGCAATCTGGATGTACCTCTTCCCCGATGCGACGTCTCACATATTTTCTCCCATCACTACCAAATATGGATATCTTAGTTTTCGTCACTCCATATCACTCGTTTCCACTGACCTTCTGTCCATGCAATGTGTTCTTTTGCCCACTGTATTCATTTCTGCAGCTGCTTTTTATTCAAGAATGGCTTTTACGGGAATCCTACCTTTTAGGCCAACCTCCGTTAGTCTTCTCCGTACCGTTCTTGCACTGACAAAAACACCAGTTGCACTCCGTTCACTGCTAATGGTCGCAGATGACAGATATGCAAACAGTGGTTCACAGAGAATGACATACAGGTTCTGGGATGGCCAGGAAACAGGCCAGACCTGAACCCCATAGAACATTTGCGGTTCTGTTTGAAAAATCTGGTACATCTGAGGCGTCCATCCAATAAAAGAGAATTAATCGAGGCTATAATTGTCTCATGGCACCACATATTAAAGAAGGAATAGCTCCAAACATTGGTTGGCTCAATGCCACGTCGCTGTGCTGCTGTCTTGAAAAATAAAGGATACCCAACAAAATACCGATAGGACAGTGACATCATAAGTACACAGGGATTTTCACCATAAGTGTTGTTTTCACTGCATAACTTCCCTTGTAATTCAAATATTTGACCTACAGTAAGTTTATTGTACTGAATTCAGCATAAAATTTCCTTTCATTTAATATATGAATCATTGTACTGCGTAAAGTGTAACAGTTTTTATATGCATTCAAAGTTAAAAAAACATTCAAATTTCAAAAAGTGTCCGCAATTTTGGCCACCACTGTATATTTAGATGAGGTTGTTTTGTTTAGTTTAGTAATGTATGTATTAGAAATATTTGTGTTTAGTATATTGTAGAATCCACCTTTATAACCATATAATATGCTAAGTGTTGTCACAGAACAAAGTTTAATGTAGATAATATTGTGAAATGTTATAAATATATATTATATTCTGTGCACTTAACTAATGTGGAAGGTTCCTATGTGTCTGGTTCTGGAGGGCAGGGAGGAAATGAAGACAGATAAAATTAAACATCAGTAGACATAGGTGCAAATACCAATGTATGTATGAAAAGTGACTAAATGGTAAAATTAGGATATCACTAGACTGCATAAAATAATCAGGCTTATCCAAGCAAGCCCATTAGAGTAATTATAGTTTGGGTGGAGGTACAACTGCTAATTACCACTAGGTGATAAGGAGTTACATACTGTATATAGCAGATGACATCTTTCAGGGTATCCTCTGGACCACTCCATATGAACAAGAGGTCATTGATGTAACAATTTCATCCTAACAACCTGCCACTATGGAACGCTGGAGGTACTGTAAGATAGGGAAAGTGTAGGGTCAGCAATCATGACTGTTATATATACATAAACAGACCTATAATATCAGCTTGGAGGTGGCAATATCTACCCCAGGAGCACTGTGTGTTACAAATCACCATAGCCTCATAGAATATTCAAAAGGAGCATAAACATTACTACATATTTATTGTCTGACACACATTTACATATTGGCTGACACACACATTATCAATTAGTACTCATCTTGTATTTATTTCATGTCTAGGTAACAAAGAATTATCAGGACACTATATAGAATTACAATTACACTACCATCTTGGATCAGAGCTATAAACATCCTAGTGATATTTGGTGGACCCCCTTCATTCAAGCAAGCCTTAGTAAGCTCTAAACCAGGAAATAAAGACACGGAGACTTGATTTTGGCAGAAAAATTGCTAGCTATTTATTTGACCCTAACCATAGCAAAAACCTGTAATTGGAAAAAACGTTGTTAAGATGCCGAATCAGCCGGCATAATGGTGGCAGAAAAAAGAACGGCTCTATTAAACTATCGCTTAACCTTAAAATGGTAAAATCACCAAACGTCCTACACACTATCAAAATCGGTAATAGGTGTCAACCCCCACAGTGACTTACCACCGCTGACGGGTGCCCTGCCGCTGCCTCCCGGATGGGTGGTCAAGCGGCCATTAAGTCGATGGAGGTGAGTGCACCTAAACCATATAGCACTGAAAACGTACTACCTATAAAACAATACAACTACAAACTGCCGTTCTTTTCCGCCAAAAGCGAAAGACTCCATCCCAGAGTCCTCGCACCGCCACCATAACCTACCCTAACTCCTGCAACACTAGGAACAGATCCTTCAGGAAAAACATCATCCCCTCATCGGATAGATGTACACCATCAGGCCGAAAAAGGTGACTGTCTCGGAACCGAATCCTAATGTGGCGAACTACTTTGCCTCCGTGGGACAGCACCCACTTCGCCACCGCCCTATTCACCTTCTTCCTGGCCTCATCCATTACGCGTCCGTCCTCCACACCTCGCCAACTCAACCTTGGCACCATCAGGGAAAATACCAAAACACAATTGGTCCATGCTGCGGCTACCCTTGCCAGATCCTGTATCATGGCCCACCGCAGCTCCAAAGAAGTCCTTTTCCCCAGGTCGTTGCCACCTAAGTGGACAAACAGAACCTTGGGAACTCCATGCCTGCTGGCCTGGCTGACTAGTCTACCCATCAGATCCTTCCACATCATTCCTCGCCAACCAAGCCATCTGATTCCCTGACACCCAGGAAACCTCTGAGCCCTATCAGAGGCCAAGAACCTTGCTGCCCAAAAGACATACGAGTGGCCGACCACCCAAACGGGCAAATCATCAGCAAACCAACCTGAAGAGGAGGAAAAAGGGGTAAAATTGGTTACTAAATTTCTACGCCATTGTTTGTAAATGTGTTAACCTGAAGGATCTGCCAAAAAGAAAAAAATTTTTGCTTCCAAATATCGCAGCAGTCATGGCCTAGCCGATCTCACGAGCTTTTAGCCAATTTGAGCAGAACATTAACACACGAAGAGAAAGGTAAAAGAAACAAAAGAAAATAAACAGGGGGGGGGTGTAAAAGGGGGTAAAACATGTAATAACTCAGCTGGAGGTGAAAGCATAACAACCTGCTGAGGGACATTGATTAGAACAGATTAGCCGAATTAAAGATTAGAATTCAGTCCGTCAAGTCAAGCAAAAATCGCAAAATAACTCCAGACCCTGGCGAGTGGCTAATCCCTGAGTAGGATCACAAACGGGTAAACAGACCAACGTACAGCACAATAACACGTGAAAAAACAGCCAAACATGATCTTACTCTACAAATTTTAAAACAAACTACGCGTGAGCAAAATATCTCTAGCGACGGGGCGAATGTATCGCTTGTAACAAGACGACTTCCATCACCCCACCGCCTGGATTTCAGACCTTGAAAAAACCCGCCGCCGCAGCCGCCGTAGCAGCCCCTATGCGGAAGGAGTGTGTTCCGAAATGGGAGGGTGAAAGGCCCAAGCTCGTCAGACAGCGACCCATTATCCAACGAAATTGATACTTCGTTACAGGCAGCCCGTCATAGTGCAGCAACCACGACCCCCGACAGTCAGGCCTTACTGCCTCATATTGCACTGCCAACCGTACTGGGCAGATGCTCTCCTCAAGTGCCGGCACCAAGGCGATCCAACGACCTCTCCCCACTTGGTCCGTCTTAGAGCGTCGCAATCTGCAAAGCAAGGACCTCCCATTCACCACCACATCCCCGATGAGCATGCGCGAATCCGCTCGCTTAGAAGGCACTACCAATTCCGAAATCCTAAAGGCACCGTGGTAAGCCATGGAGAACGCCAATCTAAAAAGCAGCGATTAAACAAGGACGAAGCGCTGGCTCCGACCGCCCCAATGAGACCCGGCATTAAGGCCGCAACAATGGGCCGCCTCCTGTCAGGCGGTGTCGGCGCCACTCGCGCCCATCCTTTCATCGCCTTAAGCAGAATCCCACTTTTCGTCACATCAGGAACACCCTTAATTCTGCTGAAGAACGAAATGCCAGCCAAGTACCGGGAAACCACCGCTCTAGACCTACCCGAAACATAAAGCTGCCAAATAAAAGAAAGCATCATCCGATGCCCACTCTTACCTCGTTGATTCCGTCCTCCAGCAAATTCTTCCCATTCGCTCCAAGCTTGGCCATAGGCCTTAAGCGTGGATGGCGCGACCGATCGTAGTGCTAGACCCTCCAGTCCGGCCCGATGACCTGCCAGACATAACCGGGACAATGAAAACTCTGTTCGTCGGCCTCGGGAGCCAACAAGCAAAACCTGTCCCACTGCCCTCGTGATAGCGCGTCAGCGACACCATTCTCCAGACCCGGCACGTGTTGCGCGCGAAACCACACGTTCTTGCGCAGGCAAGTCAACAGCAACTGCCCTAGCACACGTAAAACCACTAACGATTTTGCCCTCTGGTTGTTTATCGCGTGCACCACGCCCAGATTGTCGCATCTGAACAAGATGCTGCGATGCGCCAGCCGCTCGCCCCAGATTTCCAGCGCAACCATGATGGGAAAAAGCTCCAGGAGCAAGAGGTCCTTAGTCAAACCCGCCTGATGTCAGCCCGCCGGCCATGATGCCGCGCACCAAGATCCCTCCAGATAGCAACCGAATCCGGAGGCTCCCGCTGCGTCGGTGAACAGCTGCAATCTAGCGCTGTCGACTGTAGGTGCTTGCCATATGCACACCCCGTTGAAATCTTCTAGAAACGAGGCCCATACGGCCAGATCCCGTTTTATCTCAGCCGACAAGCGTACGAAATGGTGTGGTCTGGCGCATCCTGCAGTCGCCCTTTCTAGCTTCCGGCAGAAAACCCTGCCCATCGGGATGACCCGACAAGCAAAGTTCAGCATGCCCAGCAAGGATTGCGTCTGCCGCAGCTTAACCTTGCGCGACCCCGTGAAACTGCAAATGGCGTCGCAGAGCTTAGCCACTTTGTCTAAAGGCAGGCGGCACGAGCCCGCCACCGTGTCAATCTCGATCCCCAGAAATGACAGGCAAGAAACCGGCCCCTCCGTTTTGTCTTCGGCCTTTGGTACTCCGAAGTGGCAAAACAAAGCTCGTATGCTGAAAAGCAATTTGCAGCATCGCGGCGAATTCGCCGGTCCCGTACATAGGAAGTCATCGAGGTAATGGGCGACCCCGTGACCTCCCGACGACGACTCCACACACCAATGGAGGAAGGTGCTAAAACGTTCGAAATACGAGCATGAAACAGAACATCCCATCGGCAAACATTTGTCGATGAAATATTCCATTCCAATCCGGAAGCCCATAAAGCGGAATGAGTCCGGATGGAGGGGCAGCAACCTAAAAGCGGACTCCACATCAATCTTTGCCATGAGGGCCCCGGCGCCGTAGCTGCGGACCAGGTCGAGCGCCTCGTCAAACGACTGGTACACCACCGAACAATGCGCCGGAGGTATTGCGTCGTTGACCGACGCCCCCGCTGGGTAAGAAAGATGTTGTATAAGTCGAAAAGAGCCTGGAGTCTTCTTGGGAACCACCCCAACCGGGGAGATGACCAGGCCCTCCACCGGGGGTGCTGCAAACGGCCCCTCCATCCTGCCCAGCCTGACCTCTTTATCAACCTTTTCCCGCAGCACTAAAGGCAAGGCTCGAGCAGATTGGAGGTTCCTCTGGGCCTGTACCGTAACATCGCTCGCAACGGGCAAGCGAAAGCCAAAACGAAAACCTGAATACAAAAACGAGGCATCCGCCCTATTCGGATACAAACCCAACCATCTGCCCATTGTTTCCAAATTAATTGGCGTTGGCGCTCTGTGGAGCGCTCCCGCCGGGGGCCGATCTTGGGTAAGTTTGCTTACTACGGGGACCTTGCCGACTACCCTTGAAGCAGGAGGAGGCCGAGTGGGAACCGCCGCAATGCAGGCACGCGTGCCGAAACCGACACTGCTTGCCGTAGGAACATGTTGCGTTGTTAAACGCGAAAAACATTTTCCCTTTGCTGCGGGCTGCCCCCCTGCCCGGACGGCCGACCTACCGGGCTTGGCCGATCCGCCGTCCGCGCCGGGCACATGGGCGGACGAACTTGCGCGGTGCCCGTCCGCCCCCGCGCTCCGGGGCTCCTTACTCTGCTGTGAGGCCCAAGTGACCTTGAGCCAGACTTCCACGTCCTTAAACCCGAAGTCCATAACGTGCAACCCGTCCTGTTTCTCCCGGAACTCCTCATCGTATCTACGCCATTCGGTGCCCGACGACGTGCGCTGCATATCATGCACGAGATGCAGGTACCGAATGACATTCATGTGTTCCTCTGGCCTATCCTCAAGGTAACAAGCCGCAAAGACCCAGAAGCCAGCCAACCAGTTATCGAAGGTACGGAACGCCTCTGCCCCGATTCCCTTCTTAGCAGCTGCCGCCTTGAAGTCTTTCTTAGAGTCTTTTGTCAAGATGAACACACCTACGTAATCCCCCCTGCGAATCTTTCTGCGGCAGCTGTCCCTTAGCCCCCGCATGACTGCTGTATACTCGCAGCTGACTACGCCTGGCAGGTCGCGTCGCTTCTTGGCCCTGCGAGAGTCCCGGCTAAGCCGCCTTCGCCTCTTTTGCCTCTCCCTCTGCCCCGCCGCCTTCTTGGCGTATTTAGTCACCCGTTTCTTCGCCCTAGTCGTGCTACTGACTTCGGACGCTGGCGATGACAGGGAAGAAGAGGAGGAAGAAGAGGATGAAGAGGAAGAGCTGCGCGAACTCGAACGCACGTCAGAACCCGTCCCCAATTGCTCCATCTCACCTGAAGCCGAAAACTGTTCGGACCCGGATTCCTCTGGCATGACATACGCGACATCCTCATCCTCCGATGCCGACACCTCCGCATCGTCTTGCTCATCTGCGGGAAAAAGAGGGGGAGAGGACCCGTACAACAGCAGTGGCGCGCGCCTAGCCCCTCTGGGGGCAGCGTCCCTGATAACCGTCCTCGCTCGCCCTGTCCGGGCTGCTGATGGAGCTGCGCCGCGGCCACTCCCAGCTCGCGACAGGCGCGTGCCACCCGCTGGGCGGCTGATATGTTATATGTCCCAGATCAGCCCACCACCTCCCCGGAACCGACATCAAGCTCCGGGACTGCGGCCAGCGGCCCCAGCGCCGTCACGACCGTGTCCAGGGCAGACGCCAGCGTACCGGAAGGGTTAGTGCCACCCCGAGACGCTGCGCCGTCCCCTGAGGGATGCCGGGCCGACGGCGGCCCGCGCCGAGCCGCCCGGCTCCCAGGAATTGCCGTCGCAGACCCCGCTGCCCTGCGGCCAGGCCGGCCCGGCGGGGAGACGCCCGAGCCGCTGGGATATTGCGACCCGGATTCCCGTCCGGAAACACGCCGCACCCGGCCCCCGGGGATTGTGCCTGCATCTAGCCCGTCCCCCCCGTGGGAGCCCCCTCCCCGCTGAGCGGAGCCAGCTCCGCTAGCAGGGTTGGCCCCACGCCGGGAGAAACTATATGCCCATCGCCCTGTGCCCGCTGCACTAATATCCCCTGTCCCCCCAACACCTGGTGTGCGCGTCCCATCGTCTCCGGCCTGGGCGCCCTCAGCTGAGGTCTCCGCTGGTGACACCGCGTGAGGCCTTGTGACAGGCCTCGCTCGGCTCGCCACTAGGTCCCGCCCGATTCTCTCCCCCCGCCTGAGGCCTCCATCCGGCCCCGGCAAGAGGGAGGAGACGGGACCCGGGTTTGAAGATCCGGATAGGCGCCTGGCGTGGCGCGCCTGCGCGCGCCCGCGGGCACCCGGAGTACAAGCCTCCCCGGCCAAGCCCGGAGGCGAGGGCTGTTGCCCGTCCCTCACCAGGCGGCCAGACCGCCTAACCGCCCCTGCACGCCGGCCGCGCCCGCCTGCTAAGGCCGGCCCGAACACCGGCGATACTGCGGCCCGCGCCCTACGTCCCACACCCTTGGAACTAGGTAAGGCCCCAGGGGACGGGACGCCGTCCTCAGGGCAAGACACCCCGTCCCCGGGACTAGCCCCACCGCCCGATAAACGGTAACGGGCTGGGGTCCCAGCAGACCGACGTGGGCGATTGGAAGCCATAGTAGGGAGGCTTTCAAATGATAATATAAATGTCAGAAATTGAAAAGGGGGAAAATTCTGCACAGCAGCACTCACCCCAAGGCAAATTCACCAGCAAAGAGACCCAAAATGGCCACGCCTAGCCTATATATACACTAACCCTCCCCTTTTCCTAAGGGCTGTACTTCCTCACAGCTAGGTCCACCCCTCACAAGATGTTTAACTCATTCCTTTCCTATGTAGTCAATTCTCTCTCCGAATGAAAAGGCTACAGAGACAGGCAATGTTGGATCAGAGCTGGCAGCAGACAGTAAAGATCTGACAATACTGGATCAGGACTGGTGGCAGACAAGCAGTAAACTCAAACAAGGCTGGGTTAGGGCTAACAGCAGACAAACTTGTAATCTGAGTACTGGAAATGGCCCTCATTCCGAGTTGTTCGCACCTGCTCATCGCATCGCAAGCCACGGAATTTAGCCAAATGCGCACGCACAACAGCTACAATGCGCATGTGCAAAGTCAACCGTGCGATGACTGTGCAGAAATGCAAACGCTGTTTGTGTTCGCAGAAGCCCAACGACAAAGAGGCGTGTTGAAGGCGGTGCAGGGGAATGGCTTCGCTAGCTAGCTAAAAGGGGTGTGAAGGTGGTTGTCTACTGTGGGAGTGTGCAAAGGGTAGTAGGTGTGGTTTTCGCACGACTGCGTAGCTGATGGTAGCAGATACACAACAAGCGTTTGCGATACAAACGCTGCACAGGAGTAGGTCCTGAGTTAGGTAGATCAAGCGAACTCGGGCAGCAAGTGGCTGGCAGGGCGTAGATAGCTGATAATTGCCAATAAAATGCAGCTGGCGAGCAGCTAATTGCTCAACACTACAATTGCAACTGACACACTGACAGACAGTATGTGCCTTTAAACTCCTTGCAAATGTCCATTTACTATACCATTTCAAAATCAGACACACTGACAAGTATCACACGTGTATTTTTATACAATGCATGTGTATTTGGTATGTTCCATATGTCTGCTTTGTGTACAACGTATTGCCATTGGCTAAGTGATTCCTAGCCAATTTTCATAGTAAAAGTGCTTCCCACAAGCATGCCATGTTTTCCACATTCCATCCTTCCTTTGGCCACTCATATACCAACATTACCCACATAATGCAGGCTATGCGCTAATGTTTTTTCATACTGATGTGCCTAACACATTGGCCCTCATTCCGAGTTGTTCGCTCGCAAGCGGATTTTAGCAGATTTGCTCATGCTAAGCCGCCGCCTACTGGGAGTGAATCTTAGCATCTTAAAATTGCGAACGATGTATTCGCAATATTGCGATTACACACCTCGTAGCAGTTTCTGAGTAGCTTCAGACTTACTCGGCATCTGCGATCAGTTCAGTGCTTGTCGTTCCTGGTTTGACGTCACAAACACACCCAGCGTTCGCCCAGACACTCCCCCGTTTCTCCAGCTACTCCTGCGTTTTTTCCAGAAACTGTAGCGTTTTTTCCCACACGCCCATAAAACGGCCTGTTTCCGCCCAGTAACACCCATTTCCTGTCAATCACATTACGATCGCCAGAACGATGAAAAAGCCGTGAGTAAAATTCCTAACTGCATAGCAAATTTACTTGGCGCAGTCGCAGTGCGGACATTGCGCATGCGCATTAAGCGGAAAATTGCTGCGATGCGAAGATTTTTACCGAGCGAACAACTCGGAATGACCCCCATTGTTAAGTGTGATTTTGTTCACTTATTTCTACAACTATGTCATGTTGCCCCTAGTAACCAAACTGCTTTGTGGCAATATATTGTGTTTGTAGGCACAGTAAACTGTTGTTAATGCAAAGCAATTGTAACTATGAGATATGCAATGTTTGTGCCCTTTGTCCCCAAATGTAAGATTTTTGCAACATTTTAGTAACTATACATTTAAAAATAATGCAGAAACTAACAATAAGGAACACACAATATCCACACAAAGAAGATTTAAATAAAGTAATTTTACTTTTGTTTAGAAAAAAAAATGAAAACAATACAATCAGCAAACATGCCATAGCAACAAACACCTGTCAGTGCAGAAATTTGGATCACAGAAGCCAGTACTCAGGGCCCCCCATCTACTGGACAGCAAACACTATAAGAGACTGGTGTTAATATGCAGCCAGAGGATCATGTTGGTCAAACTGAGGAAGAATCGGGCCACAATACCCAAACCCAAATAGCCGCAGCACGCTAGGAAGAGTAAGGTGGATCAAGTTCAAAGGAAAAAGCATCACAGGCAACTGACAAAAAGAGAACACACCAAACCCCTTTCAGCATGATGGAGTTGGCCATTCTGGTCCCACAAGCCATAGAAAATACATTATGGAAACATTGTAAACATGGGTGCTGGGAAATGTGGCCACATCTGGAGAGACTTTAATTTTTCTTCTTTCGCCCCGCCTGACGTGGATGGTCACTGGTAGGTCTGTGAAGTGACCTTCGAGGGACCTGCCCAGTGGGATCTTCTTCCTGGGCAGGGGTAGGGGAGGGAGCAGGTGTTGGTAGCTCCCTGCCACTGTGGGAAAGAAGGGCAGCGATGTCCTGTAGACCTTGTCCAACTGAGATAGCTAATTGTTGGACAGAGGAGGTAAGCTCGGATAGACCTTGCCTGTTTTCAGCCACACCTTGCCCAACACAGGTGGTATGCTCAGTGAGCCAAAGAGATATCTGGCGTACCTCCCGGGTCATCACGTCATGGAATTGGCTGAGCCTATCTCCATGACTTGAGATTTTATTCAGAATCGCCAGGAGAGAGGATTGGGTGAGGGGGCCAGTGTGTGGCTGGCCTGGTGGAATAGCCAGCCCCACACTGGAGGGCTCACTACATCCCCCCACATCAGCCTCCGCCAGATGCCCCTCCTGTGACTCACCAAGCTCACCCTAGTGTGCTCTGTTATGTAAAGAGCAGATAAATTAATGTGAGACAAAAGGAGAAAAAAAAACCTCAATTAGTCACAACTTTCAAACTTACAGTTTTAACACTTCACTATATATGTAAGGCAACTTACCGGACAAGTCATGTAGGCCTACAATCTTAGGCATGTCGGTGTCCATTTCTGAGACCCCACGCACCTCCTCATAGGTCACACAGGGCATCGCTAGCTCCTCTAGCTCGGTAAACTCCACAGTGGCAGCGGGTGGTCCTCCCCCTGTTGCCCTCAAGGCATTCCACTCCACAGACCTTTTTGCCTTCAGGCGGGACTTGAAGTCGGCCCAACTACATATGTGGTTTGGTTTGGGGGAAAGGAAGGAAAAAAAACAATAAATGTCTCGCTTACTTGTTGTACACGTCATGTTTTTGGTTGCTATAGGCAACATCAAATTTTTTCAATCGTGGTGATCAAAAAATGTCTGCAATTGTGTGTCAATATGTACTTACTATCTTCGTACTTCCTGTGGGGTACGGACAATTGGGCCAACTTCATGATGCGGTCAGTAATGTCTCGCCAGTTGCTGTCTTTAGCTGCAGCACCTATGTTTTTGCTCTCATAATGAATTTTTTCCATGGCTTGTGGGACCAAAATTCACAACTCCCTCTTCGTAAATGGGGGCTGGCGCCTTCTCTTTTTGCTAGGTGCCTGTGATTCATCTTCCTGCAAATTTTCCCCATCTTCCTCTTCACTTTTTGGCTGGCTTTGTTGGGTTTGAGTATTTACACCAGAATCTCCCTCAGTTTGACTTTTATCTGCCTCTGGTTGGGCACTCACAGCAGCCTCCTCTGTGTGTGGTTCAGTAGATGGGGGTGCAGCAGTACTGGGTCCTGCTCTTTCATCTTCTGCACTGGCAGGTGTTTGATGCTGGCGTTGCTGCTGCAGCCTCCTTCTCCTCCCACCATGGACTTCATCTGCTGCTGCAGCTCTGCAATCTCGGCATAGATGTTGCTGATAGTCGCCATATTTGTGATGGCATGTGCGTTGGCATGTGTGTAGGGTTTTTATACCTGCGTATGTATGTTTGTGCTGGAAATTGCACAGGTGCTGCATACACTAATTTGTCCAGTACTTGGATTACTGGATATTTAAACGGCCTGCATGTGGCTTGTGTTTGTGGGTGTATGCTGGAGTTTCGATTTGCTGACGTGTAGTACTGTGGAGTGGAGGGTATTGTAGAGAAGTGGAGAGACGAGAGTCTTACTGTTGAGAAGCCGTGAGAGGTAAGTTTTTATTGTTTTTGGCTAATGGTTAGGCCCTTTGGATGCTGCAAATCATTTTAGTGCGTACGGCGTGCGTTTTTTTTATATTTTATTTATTTATTTATATTTGCTTTATTATTTAGGTTTTTTTTATATGTAACTTTCCTAAAAGGTGTTGTGGTGTGGTTGTTCTTCATTATATTTTTAATTTAGTGTCTTCATTCTAATGTACTCCACAGTGTGTGTATGTATGTATATATATATATATATATATATATATATATATATATTAGTGCTGGGCAACGATTAAAATTTTTAATCGCAATTAATCACAGGATTTCATGCGATTAATTGCGATTAATCGTATTGTTAGCCGACTAAAGACAATAATGAATTCAAAAGTAGTGTATTGCGCACTTTTAGTACTTCTATATGAACTACACAGCAAAAACATTTGGTTTGCAGTTTTCCCTTAACACAGTGGCATTTAAAAAACTTTAAAAATTAAAATTAAAAAAGAAAATATGTTTTCTGAGAATCTAAATCTGTTTTCTTACCCAGATTTTTCTTCCCACCAGATTGGACAGATATATTTTAGGTGTGTAACCTATTTACTGCTCTGCACCAAGCCAGTTGCTAAGACACACAAGGTTATTTACATTTTCAGATGATAAAGAAACTCTCTTCTTCTGTACAATATGACCAGCAAGAGAAAACAACCTTTCACAGGGTACTGATGTTGCAGGTGTGGCCAAGTACTTCTGTGCAATGGAGGCCAGCCTGCTGTGTGAGCCTGCATGTTTGGACCACCACTCTAATGGACAGGACTCTGTACTGATGGTGGGCTCCGCTCTGAATCAACGCACACTGTTCTCAACTGAATCTTCCTCCTGTCAGAATCAGACTCTGATGAAGCAGCCAATAGGGCTAACTTTTTATTTGGTGGCTCTGATGTTGTTGCTTCCACAGGTTTCTCTGCGACAAACCTCTGTTCCTTTAGTAAGTTGGTGACTAAGGCCCACACCTCACCCCTCTCAGCTCTGGGTATACACTTGAGGTCCTTGAATCTAGGGTCCAATACGGTAGCAATCTTCAGATATGCAATGTTGGCATTTTCTTTGCGTGTCTCCAGGTCTGTTCTGAATGTAGACTTAAATTTGACCACGTAGGCTGGGTCATCATCTGAACTCTCCATGACCCGAGAGAGATGGCAAAAAGCAGGCAGAACCACAGAGCATGAAACATACTTTTCTCCTCCCAGAAGTTCAGTCACATACAAGCAACAGTAAAAAAAAATCAAACCCATTTCTTTGGGTACGGGAGAATGCTGGTGGTCAGAAGACCGACAGCGGCATCCTGGAATCCAGATACCCAAAAGTCCCCGGTAAGTATACTAACCCTCCCTACCCTTAACCCTCCCTGCTCCCTACTAACCCTAACCCTCCCTGCTGCCTACTAACCCTAACCATCCCTGCTCCCTACTAACCCTAACCCTCCCTGCTTCCTACCCACCACCAGTAAGTGCCTAAACCTACCTAACTACATCCCATTCATGCTATATTTTTTACAGACAGGACAGTGGAAAAATTAAATATATGAAGTATGTAAAATATACCTGCAGGGCTCCAGTAGCGTTTCCAACCTCTGCAGTTTGTCCATTTCAGCTGTAGTTGGCATGGCAATCTTGGTGTTGTGTGTGGTGAGGACATCCCTCAGTGCCTGTTCATTTCTACAGACACTTTTTATCATGTCCAGAGTCGAATTCCATCTGGTTGGAATATCTTGTATAAGCGACTCCTTATTTTGTCTATGTTGAAATTGTTGTTTTTGTAATTCTGCAGCACTTGCTGGACTGTGTTTAAAGTGGCCTACAACTTTTCTGCATTTGGCCAGGACATTGTCAAACACACTGTTCTGCAGAGATACTGTGACAGAACGCTGGAGACTGTGCGCAGTGCAGGGGACATGTTCAAAAGGCAGGTGTCTTGCAGCAGCAATCATATTTCTTGCACTATCTGTGCTAAGTGTGCCGACTTTATCTGAAATGTTCCACTCCTGTGCAACATGAATAAAATGTTCAGCGCACGTTTCAGCAAAATGTCTCTCTTCTGTTTTCATTACAGTCAGAGCATGTGAATGTAGCTCCCAGTGTTCATCAATATAATGCACTGTAACTCCGAGGTAATTATGGTTACCCAGCGATGTCCAGTAATCACCAGTGAGAGCAACATGTGGTACACATTGTAACGCCATCGCTTTTGTAGTACTCTCCTTTTCATACAAGTCATGTATTCTTCTTGTGATGGTGCATCTTGAGGGAGGCTCATACGTGCTGTCATTCGTTGCGATCCTAAGAACATTCCTCAGACCGACATCTTCGACAATACTAATTGGCCTGCAGTTTGTAGCTATCCACTTCGCTATGTTATTTGTTAGCTTTTCTTGCTTTTGTTTATCTATACTTCTCCCATACGCTGTATCCAATGTAGTCTGCCGAAGCTTGCCTCCACTGTTTGTTTGAGTGGGTGAGTTGCTGGCATCAACGGTGTGTATTGCATTTAAGTGATACTTCAGACTCGAAGTACTCCGGTGATAAGAAAATTCAGCTTTGCAGTGTTTACAAATAACTTTGGTTTTATCAACTGTGCCATCTGGTAGAGATTTAAAATGAAAATGTCCATGTAAGATTTCGGTTCCTTTCTCCATTTTCTGTGAAAACATTTTTAAATAAATAAAATAAAATTTATTTAAAAAAAGTAAAACAAACTGTATTTTTTGTTTATAGCAGATTAGGCACCCCAGCAATAAAAGGGAGTATAATAGCTCAGCAGGGAGACCTTAATGAACGAAGGAGGCCCAAACTTCCACTAACTCTCCTGTTAATATAAGCAATATCAGCCCCAATGTACATAAACCCGTCACATCCAGTCCCACAGCGGCGTTGATAGAACTTGCGCGCACGCTGCGGAACCATTCTCATCCAGTCCCACAGCGGCACCCGCCAGAGAAGAGAAGGGCTGCCCTGCTCGCTGCAACCCACGCGACTGAGGTTTCTCCTCAGCCGCGTAACTAAGTTACCCAGTTCCGGCCAGCGCGCGCTACGGGATCCCACTCACCCAGTCCCACTGCTTGTGTTCTAGCTTAGAACTCTTAGAGCTTAGGCTCTGTATAAAAACCAGTACTCACAGAGATATTGTGAAGATGTCTCGGTCTCAAGAGGTTATGGCGGCTGGCGGCTTCCTCCTCTCCGGCGGCATCCGGTGGCATCCTCTTCTCCAGCGGCATCCAGCGGCTTCTCCATCAAGGGGGTCAGATGAATAACTGCTTCCGGCGGCTTCTTCCGGCGCAGCAGCATTAACGGCGTTAACAATATTATCGCCGTTATTGCCTTATGGCGTTAACGCGTTAATAACGCGTTATCTTGCCCAGCACTAATATATATATATATATATTGTGACAAGAACACTGGGATAGTGTTTGAGGGCAGGTATATTTGTCCCAGGTTCTTGTCTTACATGTTTTAGAAAATGTTAACTTCTAGGAAAAATGCTTTTTGTTTTGTCTGAACCTTTTCAGTTTGCTGTAAAAGCTGGGTAAAGGCTCTGAGAGAGAGATAAGGCGAGTTCTAGACATTGGGCCCAGTTCGGGTCTTTGGCCTCACAGAGGGCTAATCAGGGTTTCAGCTGTGTAAGAGTGTTATAGTGCTTCTAACCTGATTAGTATGGGCAGACTGCCTGGGAAGGCTGCAGGATCTGTGTGTGAGAGACACGCTTTCTGATGCAAGTAAGCTATACAGTATGTACTGAAGAACTCTGTGTTTTGTTTAGTGACAGTTAGTAATATCTTATGTTTAGTTAGTGCCGGACAGGCAAGGTATTTTTATTTTTGGGTTTTGTTTTATTTTCTGTTTCAATAAAACTGGCTTGGGTCAGTTGTACCAGAAACTGGACTTGTGTTGTTCCTCAGCTGCTGTGTGCGGCCATATTCCCCAGGAAAAGGCGCCTTGCACCCCTACAGTGTTACAACTTGGTGGAGAATGCGAGCACACCGTTCTGCGCATAAGTGAAAGCAGCAGCTTTGTGAGGCCTGCAGAAAACGGTGGTTTATGCAGATACAGCCCAGTGTGAAGTTACTGAGACTCACCCCTGAGGGTTTGATATGTCCTGGGTGAAAGCAGCTACAAAGCCGCCTGAAAAATCTGTCGACATGGAGGATCTGCTTAAAGCCTTGCTGCAAGCTACAGCGGCTCAGCAGGAGGCCAACCGACAGCAGCAGGTGGCAATGGAAGAAAATAGGAGACAACAGCAGGTGGCAATGGAGGAAAATTGGAGACTACAGCAGGAGGCCAACAGACAGCAGCAGGTGGCAATGGAGGAAAATATAAGACAGCAGCAGGTGGCAATGGAGGAAAATAAGAGACAACAGCAGGCAGTTGTTGATGAACTTTACAGGCAACAGCGTCAGGATAGAGAGGCCTTAACAGAAGTGGTGCAGAGCCTTGCAGCCCGGATTGGAGATGTGGCCGTCAGTGCTCCGACCAGCTCTAGTTCTATACGGGCCAGTCACTTCCTGCAGAAAATGACAGAGGCTGATGATGTGGAGGCCTACTTGACCACGTTTGAAAGGACTGCAGAGCGTGAGAACTGGCCAAAAGCACAGTGGGCCAGTCTGCTGGCACCTTTCCTGTCAGGTGAGCCCCAAAAAGCTTACTTTGATTTAAGCCCTGCTGAGGCTCGGGACTATGATAAACTAAAGACTGAGATCCTGACCCGCCTGGGAGTCACGCTGTCAGTACGAGCACAACGGGTGCACCGTTGGCTGTACGCCATGGAGAAGCCTCCGCGCTCCCAGATGCACGACCTTATTCAGCTAACAAAAAAATGGCTACAGCCAGAGACATTAACTGGTCCCCAGATGGTGGAAAGAGTCGTCATGGACCGCTACTTGAGATCTTTGCCCATGGTCCTGCGCAAGTGGGTGAGCCATGGAAACCCGGGTACTGCTGACCAATTAGTGGACATGGTAGAGAGGTATTTGGCAGCAGAGGAACTACTGATGACCACCCAGCAACCCATAGATCCTCGACAGCGCCCTTCAGTAAAGACTGGTAAGACTGTTCCGTGGGAAAACGTTGCTGGGCGGTTAAGAGAACGCAGGGCTGGAGAGACTGTAAACACTGGCCCTGGAGACAGGCCAATGGGGCTAGAACGGTCTATGCTGCCCAAACGGGTTGATAATCGTGTGGTTAAATGTTTTAGGTGTGGTATGCCAGGTCATGTTATTGCCAATTGCCCAGTCACGCAAGAACCCATGCAATGTGATGCTGCCTTTGAATGTCGCAGAATGTCTTTCTTTGCTAGGTTAGCCTGTACTGTGGTACCTTCACCTGAGCTGGAAAAACAAATGTGTGATGTGTTCTTAGAGGGTAACTGGGTAGAGGCCTTGCTAGATTCAGGAAGTTTAGTTACCCTCGTGAAAGCTGGGTTAGTGAACCCCTTAAAGGTCCAGCAAATACCTATTGGGGTAACTTGCATACATGGGGATACCCAACATTATGCCACTGCTGAGGTGAATATAGAAACTTGTTGTGGGTCAGCAATGGTTAAAGTGGGACTGGTCCCTACCTTGGTGCATGAGGCCATAATAGGGAGGGATTTTCCTCATTTTTGGAAACTGTGGGAATCACGGTTATCAACAGATGTGAGAAGTAAAAAGCCAGTTGATAATACCAGTGATTTTATGGATGTACGTGGGTCTTCGGAACTTTCTGGCCCTTTGCCTTTTGCTAGTTTGGCTGGGGAAGTGACAGATGGGGAGTCCAGTGAGGACCCTCTTGCCGGGAACAGAGACATAGTAGTTAGAACTGAAAGCGTGCCTGACCTGGAGGTAAAGAAGGATCTGTTTGCGTCTGAACAGTTAAAGGATCCTACCTTAATAAAGGCTAGAGAGAATGTTAAGATTGTTAATGGGGAACCTGTGGTACCAGGTGACAGGGTTACTTATCCCCACATGGCCATCTGTAATGAGCTCTTGTACCACATTGTCAAAAGGGGTGAGGATGTGGTGGAACAGCTGGTAGTTCCCCAGCCTTATCGGAGAACGGTACTAGATTTAGCTCATAGTCACGTTACCGCAGGACATTTAGGGGCAGAAAAAACCACTGAAAGAGTTTTACAAAGGTTCTTTTGGCCAGGGGTTTATAAAGAAGTGTCTGAATATTGTTCTTCCTGTCCTGAATGCCAGTATCATGCCCCTAGACCCCATTTCAGGAGCCCACTAGTTCCCATGCCTATTATAGAGGTCCCGTTTGACAGAATAGCCATGGATCTCGTGGGGCCCTTGTTAAAGTCTGCTCGGGGCCATCAGTATATCCTGGTAATTATGGACTATGCCACTCGATATCCTGAGGCTGTCCCTTTACGCACTATCACAACCAAGGCGATAGCTAGGGAGCTGGTGCAGGTATTTAGTAGAGTGGGAATACCAAAAGAAATTTTGACTGACCAAGGTACTCCATTTATGTCAAGGATCATGAAAGAGTTGTGCAAGTTATTTAAGGTCACTCACCTCAGGACGTCCATCTACCATCCCCAAACTGACGGGTTGGTGGAAAGGTTTAATAAAACATTAAAAAGTATGTTAAAAAAGGTTGTTGAGAGAGATGGGAAAAACTGGGATTGTTTGTTGCCCTACTTGTTAATGGCCATCAGAGAAGTTCCTCAGTCCTCTACGGGGTTTTCTCCATTTGATTTGTTGTATGGTAGACACCCCAGAGGGCTGTTGGATATTGCCAAAGAGACGTGGGAAGGACAGCCCACTTCTTATAGAAGCGTTATTGAGCATGTAACACAAATGCAGGATAGGATTGCAGCCGTGGTACCTGTTGTCAGAGAGCACATGGAACAGGCCCAAAGTGCTCAACAGAGGGTCTATAACCGGAGTGCCAAGATACGGGAATTTGCTCCTGGCGATAGAGTTCTTGTTTTGGTACCCACTGTGGAAAGCAAATTCCTAGCTAAATGGCAGGGTCCATTTGAGATTAGGGAAAAAGTGAATGAGGTTAATTACAAAGTATACCAGCCGGGAAAGAGAAAACCCGAACAGATCTACCATGTTAACTTAATCAAACCCTGGAAAGATAGGTTGTCTCTGTCAGCGGAGCCTTGCCCTTCGGTGTCTTCACCCCGGTTGCTTCCCGCAGTGAAGGTGTCAGAGACATTATCAGCTGATCAGAACAATCAGGTTAAAGAATTTCTCATCCAAAATAGGGAGGTATTTTCAGAGCTGCCTGGCCGAACGACCATAATAAAACATGACATTGTCACAGAACCAGGGGTCAGGGTTCATTTAAAGCCATATAGGATTCCTGAAGCTCAGCGAGAAGCTATTTCTAAGGAAGTTAAAACCATGTTAGAACTTGGAGTCATAGAGGAGTCTAACAGTGAGTGGTCCAGTCCCATAGTGCTCATCCCGAAGCCCGACGGTAGCATACGCTTCTGTAATGACTTTCGTAAGTTAAATGAGGTGTCCAAGTTTGACGCATACCCCATGCCCCATGTGGATGAGCTTGTAGAAAGGCTGGGAACAGCCAGGTTTCTCACCACATTGGACCTGACCAAAGGTTACTGGCAAATACCTTTATCTGATAGCGCCAAAGAAAAAACAGCCTTTTCGGTTCCGGAGGGGCTGTACCAGTATAAGATGTTACCCTTTGGGTTGCATGGGGCTCCAGCAACCTTTCAACGGGCGATGGATAAAATTTTGAGGCCCCATAGAAAATATGCAGCTGCCTATTTGGATGATGTGGTAATTCACAGTACAGACTGGGGGTCCCATTTGGTTAAAGTACAAGCAGTACTGGACTCAATCAGAGAGGCAGGGTTAACTGCTAACCCAAAGAAGTGCTGCCTCGCAATGGAGGAGGTCAAATACTTGGGCTTCACCATAGGCAGAGGTCTGATTAGGCCCCAATTGAATAAAGTTGATGCTATTCAAAACTGGCCTCGTCCAGTGAATAAAAAACAGGTAAGGGCTTTTTTGGGAATTACTGGGTACTATAGACGGTTTATTCCTAATTTTGCGACCACAGCGGTGCCGTTGTCAGACCTTACCAAAGGGAAGCAGTCAAATGTGGTGAAATGGAACCCTGATGCAGAAAAGGCGTTCCAAGCGTTAAAAGTGGCTTTGTGTTCACAACCGGTGTTGATAACACCAGATTTTTCAAAATAATTTGTGGTACAGACAGATGCCTCAGAGGTAGGGATAGGTGCTGTGCTGTCCCAAACCAGAGATGGGGACGAACACCCTATCATTTATTTGAGTAGGAAACTCAATGAGCATGAAAAAAGGTATGCCATTGTGGAAAAGGAGGCTTTGGCCATTAAGTGGGCACTAGATACCTTGAGGTATTACCTCTTGGGTAGACAATTCAGACTAGTGACAGACCATGCCCCTTTAAAATGGATGTATGTAAATAGAGGCAAGAATGCTCGTGTAACTAGATGGTTTCTAGCGTTGCAGGACTTTAAGTTTACTGTCGAACATAGACCGGGAACACAATTGGCCAACGCAGATGCATTGTCTCGCATCTTCTGTTTGGGGGCTACAAGTGTTCCGGCCCCTAGGTCGAAACAGGGGAGGGGGATATGTGACAAGAACACTGGGATAGTGTTTGAGGGCAGGTATATTGGTCCCAGGTTCTTGTCTTACATGTTTTAGAAAATGTTAACTTCTAGGAAAAATGCTTTTTGTTTTGTCTGAACCTTTTCAGTTTGCTGTAAAAGCTGGGTAAAGGCTCTGAGAGAGAGATAAGGCGAGTTCTAGACATTGGGCCCAGTTCGGGTCTTTGGCCTCACAGAGGGCTAATCAGGGTTTCAGCTGTGTAAGAGTGTTATAGTGCTTCTAACCTGATTAGTATGGGCAGACTGCCTGGGAAGGCTGCAGGATCTGTGTGTGAGAGACACGCTTTCTGATGCAAGTAAGCTATACAGTATGTACTGAAGAACTCTGTGTTTTGTTTAGTGACAGTTAGTAATATCTTATGTTTAGTTAGTGCCGGACAGGCAAGGTATTTTTATTTTTGGGTTTTGTTTTATTTTCTGTTTCAATAAAACTGGCCGGGGTCAGTTGTACCAGAAACTGGACTTGTGTTGTTCCTCAGCTGCTGCGTGCGGCCATATTCCCCAGGAAAAGGCGCCTTGCACCCCTACAGTGTTACAATATATATATTCAAATTGTTGTTAAGTATTTGCATGTAGCTTGCTGTGCTTTGGGTGGAGGCGTGTAGTTTGTACAGTTTCTATAGTATTTTTTTTTTCTTCTGTAGGGTGCATTCTATTATTTTCTCTTTTGCCAAGTAAGGCCTTTTGATTTAATGTTCTTTTTTCTTTTCTAATTGCTGGTAAGTATTTGCATGTAGCTTACTGTGCTTGGGGTGGTGGTGTGTAGTTTGTACAGTTTCTATAGTGTTTTTTTTATTCTGTAGGGTGCATTCTATTATTTTCTCTTTTGCCAAGTGAGGCCTTTTGATTTAAAGTTTTTTTCTCTTCTAATTGCTGGTAAGTATTTGTATGTAGCTTGCTGTGCTTTGGGTGGAGGTGTGTAGTTTGTACAGTTTCTATAGTGTTGTTTTTTTTTCAACTGTAGGGTGCATTCTATTATTTTCTCTTTTGCCAAGTAAGGCCTTTTGATTTAAAGTTCTTTTTTCTTTTCTAATTGCTGGTAAGTATTCGTATGTAGCTTGCTGTGCTTGGGGTGGAAGTGTGTAGTTTGTACAGTTTCTATAGTGTTTTTTTTTTCTGTAGGGTGCATTCTATTATTTTCTCTTTTGCCAAGTGAGACCTTTTGATTTCAAGTTTTTTTCTCTCTTCTAATTGCTGGTAAGTATTTACATGTAGCTTGCTGTGCTTGGTGTGGAGGTGGTTTTTGCAATTTGATTAGTATGTCCTATTGACCGTACCCATTTATTTTTCTTTGTGTGTAACTTGATAGTTTAAGGTAATTTTATGCCTGCCAAGAGTGTTATTTCTGTGTGTGTGTGTGTGTGTGTGTGTGTGTGTGTGTGTGTGTGTGTGTTGTGTGTTTTTTTTTTTTTGGGAATATCAGAACGAATTCCATAGAAGGCCTTGCACTCTGGTTATTGCAGTACAAAAACTTACTTCTGGAACAAATTCCATATCTACATGTCGGACACCAGGAGCCAAAAGAAAATAGAAATCAGGGCGAAAGACATAAAAAAATGTCTTTCGCCCTAATTTCTATTTTCTTTTGGCTACTGGTGTCCGACATGTAGATATGGAATTGTTCCGGAAGTAAGTTTTTTTACTGCCATAACCAGAGTTTACAATGTAGCAATGTGTCCTGAATAAATAATGTGGTAACGATACATTTTTCCATTTATTTCAAGATGCATGTAGCCAGATATCTAGCCGTCGAAGCCGTCTAACCCCAACCTGCCCTTCATCCTCCAAGGCAATGGAGGCGTGCAAGGCCTTCTATTTCCCGTACTCATGTCACACTTTTTGGGATGCCAGATGATGAGGTTGTGTGGTGCTACAGGCTGCCCCCTCTTATCATCCTAGAAACTCTCTCCATAATAGAGAGTGATCCAGAGCAATCAATTCGGTATCCTACAGCAATACCAGCATTGACACAATTTCTTGCTGTGTTACATTTCTGTGCCACTGATTCCTACCAGCATGTAGTGGGCGTGCTGGTAGGAATGTCGCAGGGAAAATTCTCCAAGGTGCTGCAACGCATCCTACATGCATTTTTCAAGCGAGTAAAGCAGTTCATATCAATGCCATTGGATGCTGGGGTCCTGGCTGTGGTGAAGCAGCAATTCCAGGAAGGGGGTAGTTGCTTCCCACAAGTTATTGGGGTTGTGGATGGGACACATGTTCCAATTGTGGCACCAAAACATAATGAGGAAATCTATAGGAACAGGAAACTGTTCTACTCTCTGAATGTGATGGTTGTTTGTGGCCCATCCCTCCAGATCCTGTCCCTGAATGCAAAGTACCCCAGGAGTGCGCATGTCATTCGGCAATCAGGGTTCTGGCAAAGATTAAGAATGATGGAAGGCCAAGACGTGGCTATTGGGTGAGTTTATATATTTTTTTAATTTTGTAATTTTTGTGTGTGATGTTGTAAAAGATGACACTTATGATTGTATTGTGTTCTTACAGGAGATCGTGACTATCCTTGCACCCTCTGGCTCATGACCTCTTACAGCATACCCAGGCCAGGGCCACAGTCCGAATTTAATTCCGCGCTTACTGCCACTAGTCAGCTGGTGGAGCGCACTATTGGGGTCCTGAAGGGACGATTCTGTGTGCTCCACCGCACTGGTGGCGACCTCATGTATTCGCCGGAAATGGTAAGTAAAATTGTGGTCCTGTGTGCCATCCTGCACAATATTGCTGTGAGGAGTCACCTAGAGCTTCCTCGATCCGAGGAATTTCCCAGAGAGGATGACGAGCCAGGGGTTGGGCGGACATTATGTGGAGACACGGAGGCCCAGCATGGGCATGCCGTTAGGGTTAGAATCGTGCGGAAATATTTCAGGTATGCTTATGCTATGCTAACAGTATGGAGAACATTCTGCTAATATTGTTAAAAATGTGGTGACGTTTTCCAGATGTAAATGTAGCTTAGAGGTGTCACAATTACTAATAAACTATGGCAATCAGTTGAGTAGCATGCCTTTTCTTAAAGTGTGTTGTGTATGTGTTTTGAGTAGTATCATAAGTGACTGTTAAGATGAGTCATCTGTAATTGTTGCTTGAACATCCATTTTGTTTGGTTTTGTTGTCATTTTCTTGTAATTAGTGTTTTAATTGGCTTGCTTATCTGAATTTGTATTACTTCCCTATATTTGTATTGCTTTGTGAGTGTTTGGTTTTTTTCATTTATTAAAATATCACTTTTCTACTTGTTTTTTTGTTAACCACCATTTTATCTACTATGATTCCAAACAAACACCCGACCCATCTGACCACAAAAAATCTTCAATCTGGCTTTTTGTAGCTGACTGGTCCCTCCAAACGTGGTGAGTTAACTCTCTCACTCTCTCTGTCTCTCTATCTCCTTATTCTGTGTGTGTATATATATATATATATATATATATGTATATATAGAAGTAAAGTCTACGGCGCTTCGGTGCGGCTATGTGTTTTCTATACCTTAAATTTAAAATAACCTTTTGTATAGATAGAGTATAAATATAGAATAAAAACACTTCTCAAAATATTAAATGAGTGGAAGCTTATAATACATACAAATGTGCTTGGCATGCACACATAAGGATTTGGAGGAATTAGTGAAAATAAGCGCCTAAGAGTGTGAATTAAAAAACAAGGTGAATATAAATGAAGGTATCGATGGGAGCTGCCAGGGGCTGGCTTTGAAAAGTCAGGTGACTTGATGAAATTATTACCGGCCGACCTGCTTGCTGAACTGTGTCAGCATGTTATTGAATATCTCCTACGTGAGAATTGTGGTGTAGATCAGACACTTCTCTGTCAGAGGTTTCAAACCGCAGGAGTGGAAACCAATGTGGATGAAGTTAGACATGTCATTAATACATTGAGCTGTCTCTTCAGCGTCAAAGGAGCATCGCCTGAATTTAGCTTCTCTGGTTTTTCAGATAAGTTTTTTAACTGGTTTTAATATACCCACCATCGATACCTTATTTATATTCACCTTGTTTTATAATTCACACTCTTAGGTGCTTATTTTCACTAATTCCTCCATATATATGTATATATATATATATATATATATATATTAGAACTATTTACAATATTTTAAACAAAGATTTAATGTGTCTGTATAGATGTGTGAATTTTTGCTGTGAAAGCTGCAAAGATTCGCTTATGCGAAAGTAAGGTAGCAAATGAAAGAATGTTTTTAAAAAAATGACACTGTACACATATTAATAAAGTTGATCAGTAAAGATGACACCATCACATTTGGACCAATCAACAGTTAGCACACACTATAAATATATGCCCATGTAAGGAAAACGCCATTAGCACCATGCGAGCAGCCGCTTTTTCGAGAAGGGAGCTGCGGGTGCTCTCTGCCGTGATGGACCTCCGCGTAGGCCGCGCAGGTCCCTACATTCCAAACTCGCGGAAGCGTGTCACCTATGCGGAGGTCCGCAGAATACTGCAGGCGAGGGTCCGCACGGGGCGGGCCATAGTCCAATTGAAGCAGCGGTGGTCAGACCTCCGCCGCCGTCAGCCTGTATTGCTGGCGCAACTGCACCAGCAAATCTGCCAATGTAAGTAAAATGCTTTCACTTTTGTTTGCGTGAGCGTGCATTTTAGCTTTAAAATGTTTTAACTAAATTGAAAAGACTTAGTGTACTTTGTGTGGGGGCAGGCCTTGCAGAACACACTGGGGATCAGAGTGGTTTGAGTTTCATGTGTAGGGGTGGGTCCAGGCTACACACAGGCTGTAGCCAGACATCACTTTGGTTTTACGTAGACGTTTACATTGCATGGAGTGTGTGCCTTCATAAATATATACAGGAATTACAGAAAGCTGGAGCATCACAATGTGTACCCCTAAAAGTCAAAGACCCCTGCGTAGTGTGACTTAGCATATACAGTATGTGTAACAGATAATGAAAGGGGACAAGCAGGATCCTGAAAAATATAGTGGAAGGTGTTAGGGCAATGCACAGTGGAACACAAAAAACTCACATGTACTCCTGTGGCACAGTACACACTCCTGTGCACTATACATTTTGTAACAACTGAAATAGCTTTTCCACAAATCCCCCCCCCCCCCCCCCCAAAAAAAAAAAAAAATATATATTTTTTTTTTTGTTGGGGGGGGGGGGTAGAGAAATTAATAACTTGGGAACATGAAAAAAAAAATTTGGAAACATATGACACAGGCATTTACAGTAGACAGTAATTAAGGCCCATCCTAAACAAAACATAATTGACTCTTTCTCTTTTTAGGATGAGCCCAAAGGCAGGCAGAACAGGAGGAAGAGAAGACAGAAGCCCTCATCAGGCCAATCAAAACACCTCCTCATCCTCCTCTCGACACCCCTCCACCTCGCAACAACCCAACCCCCGTCAATCACCATCCTCCTCTTCCTCCTCCCCCTCTCAAACAGCCTCCCCCCTCAACAACCCACCCCCATCAATCCTCTACCTCCTCCTCCTCCACCACAGAAACCACCTTTCCCCCACAAAAACACGACAACCAACAAACTGCTGCCTTCTCTTCCTCCTCCTTCCCTCTCAAACCATCCAACCATCTCTCTTACCCCCCTCTCAACCCCATTCACCCTCTCACTCTTACCTCCCCTCTCAACCCCTCTCAATCTGAACCCCCCTCTCAACCCCCCTCAATCTGAACCCCCCATCTCAACCCCCCTCACCCTCTAAATCTGACCCCCCTTTCAAACCCCCTCACCAATCCAACCTCCATCCCCCTTTCAAGCCCCTTCCCCTATCCAACCTCCTTCCCCCATCCAACCTCCCACCCCCTTTCAACCCCCTTCCCCCATCTCCAGCGACCCCGGAGAGTGGGCCACACAGGCCCCTGAGGAGGTGGAGTGTGCTGGTCATCCGTCAGGGGACAGTAAGTAATTACAAACACAGAAATGTATTTGTAAGCTGTTTGTTATTTACATACAGGTGGATTTATTTAAAAAACTGTGACTCTGCAAATGCTGTTCTGCTACACATACCAACATTCCCTGTCTCAGCTTATGTATGAAGGCCTGCTATCACTCAGTCAGGATATGCCTGGCTATGTAGTTCACCAGCAGATGTAGAGACGCAGTCTGCTGAGGATGGCCCTACACTCGAAAATGCAGAGCCCTGGCCACTCCAGATGTGGCTGGAGTACACATCACAGCATGGCCTGCAGCAGTTTGTGCATGGCTATTTTTAGGTTACATTGCAGGCCATGCTGGTATGTATAGTTCATCAACAGCTGGAAGGCAAAACATTAGACATCCCTGACGTAGCTAGTGACTGGTGAAAGTGTGCTTTATGCCTTTATTGTATTTTGCGTAATGTCATAAAGTAATTCTGTGGGGTCTATTTACTAAGGTCCCGATTTTGACCGAGATGCCGTTTTTTCTTCAAAGTGTCATCTCGGTCATTTACTAAGCAGAAATCACGGCAGTGATGAGGCCATTCGTATTTTTTTGCAAGTCCAACAAAAAAAATATGAATGAATACACCATCGGTCAAAACGCGGCTGTTTAAGTATGAATCTCGGTCATTTACTAAGAAGTGCAAAGCAAAAAAAAAAAAAACACTGCCGTGAAAAAATACAACTCGTAAAAAAGGGCTAAAAAAAAACAGAACTGGGGGTATATTTACTAAGGTCCCGATTTTGACCGAGATGCCGTTTTTTCTTCAAAGTGTCATCTCGGTAATTTACTAAGCAGAAATCACGGCAGTGATGAGGCCATTCGTATTTTTTTGCAAGTCCAACAAAAAAAATACGAATGAATACACCATCGGTCAAAACGCGGCTGTTTAAGTATGAATCTCGGTCATTTACTAAGAAGTGCAAAGCAAAAAAAAAAAAAAAACACTGCCGTGAAAAAATACAACTCGTAAAAAAGTGCTAAAAAAAAACAGACCTGCTTTTTTGAGCCGTGATTGGATAGGCATGCACGGATCCATGAGATCCGTGCATGTATATCAGTGGGAAGGGGTGGGAAAGTGTTAATTTGTTGAAAAAAAATTGCGTGGGGTCCCCCCTCCTAAGCATAACCTCCTGATCGGCTGTGTGCTCCTGTACTGTCTGACAGGCGGCACATGGCAGTGTTACAATGTAGCGCCTATGCGCTCCATTGTAACCAATGGTGGGAACTTTGTGGTCAGCGGTGAGGTCACTTTCGGTCAACCGCTGAGCAGAAAGTTCCACCATTGGTTACAATGGAGCGCATAGGCGCTACATTGTAACACTGCCGTGTGCCGCCTGTCAGACAGTACAGGAGCACACAGCCGATCAGGAGGGTGCTACAACGTGGCGCTCCCTGATTGGCTGAAGAAACCCACTTAGACATCAGTCAGAGTGGGTTTCTGGCATTCGGGGAAAGGTGACCCATGTGAAAACATGGGTCCCCTTTCAGTGCGTGGCTCGGGTCTCCGTTTTATTTTTTAATCAAGTACGTGGATTACAAAAGGATTATCCGAGGAGCCTGGTACCCTGGATCTGGTGAGTATAATTTATTCAACAGGTACCCCATGGATTCTACTGGACAAGAGGACCGACCTGCGTGTGAACATAAGGTAAGTATGTATGTATGTTTGTGTGGATGGATGTAATAAAACTTTACTTTCAAGGTGTGTGTGTATTGTCTTTTTTTGGGTATTTTTTTAGTAGTAGTACTACAGGTACCAGCAGGCCCGTTTTTCCGTCGCATGCTGGTACTTGTGGTTCTCCAAGTACCAGCTTGCGGGGGAGGCTTGCTGGGACTTGTAGTACTGCTACTAAAAACAATATTCATAACTATCAACAAAGGCTATCAGCCCCCCATCCGCAGCCCATTGGATGGGGGGGACAGCCTCGGGCTTCACCTCTGGCCCTTGGGTGGCTGGGGGGGGACCCCTTAATTGAAGGGGTCCCCACTCCCCCAGGGTACCCCGGCCAGGGGTGACTAGTTGGATATTTGATGCCACGGCCGCAGGGCACGGTATAAAAGTGACCCCCGGCTGTGGCATTATCTGTCCAGCTAGTGGAGCCCGGTGCTGGTTTTAAAAATACGGGGGACCCCTACGCTTTTTGTCCCTCGTATTTTTGGAACCAGGACCAGGCGCAGAGCCCGATGCTGGTTGCTTAAATATGGGGGAACCCCTGTCCATTTTTTTCCCATATTTCTGCAACCAGGATCGGCTCAAAGAGCCCGAGGCTGGTTTGCCTTAGGAGGGGGGACCCCACGCAATTTTTTTTTAACATTTAAACTTTTTTTTTTTTTAAACAAAGTGCACAATGAAGCCCAGCACGGATCTCTCAGATCCGGCCGAGATTCATTGTATTAAAGTCGGCAGTGTTTTACAAGTCACTCACGTAAAACACTGCCTAAAAAAACGAATGACATCGACATCGGAAAACCCGAAAATGCAGAATACGGCAGCTTAGTAAATTAGTCGTAATAAATTCAAAAAGTTGCAGTTTTACACTTTCGATGTCATTCGTGATTATTCTCCCACCAAATCGGGAGAATTACGAATGTTAGTAAATATACCCCTGTGTTTTGTACATTCATTACAGATGCTGCAGTTGGACATCCCAATGTGGGAATCCCAGAAATATGTGACATAATGGAGCAGCACTGCCGGGGCCTAATGCAGGCCATTCAAATGTTAAAAGCTACTTTTAAGTGTTTTTTTTTTTAAAGAAACCTAAAAATATTTAAACAATACTTCAAAAAAAAAAAAAAAAGTATTGTTTTGCTAAATTGGTGTCTTGTGTTTTTGTAAACAAAAATAAAAAATATGTAGAGATGTGTCATCACTTTGTAAGGGATAAAATGAAGAGTGAGAAATAACTACTTCAACTACTAACAGACACTTACAAAATAAATGCCTGTGACATGACTGTTAGGAACTGATTGTTTGGTACTTTCTCACTCCACATTTTAAAGCACAGTAAAAATTAAAGCATATATGGGGAACTGTGTTATGTACATTATGTCAGTCATGGATTTTTAAATTGCAAAAAAAATGGGAAATTCACCAAATTGGGCTACAAATATGTTAAAAATATATAATGGAACTAGGGATGAGCGGGTTCGGTTCCTCGGAATCCGAACCTGCCCGAACTTCATGTTTTTTTACACGGGGCCGAGCGACTCGGATCTTCCCGCCTTGCTCGGTTAACCCGAGCGTGCCCGAACGTCATCATCCCGCTGTCGGATTCTCGCGAGGCTCGGATTCTATCGCGAGACTCGGATTCTATATAAGGAGCCGCGCGTCGCCGCCATTTTCACACGTGCATTGAGATTCATAGGGAGAGGACGTGGCTGGCGTCCTCTCCGTTTATAGAGAAGAGAGTGAGACAGTAGAGAGAGACACAGTAGTAATTTTGGGGAGCATTAGGAGGAGTACTAGTTACTTGCTGAAGTGATAGTGTGACTGTATATTATCTGACTTGTGGGGGAGACACTGACAGTGGGGAGCAGTTAGAGTCTGAGAGCAGGACTCAGGAGTACATATAACGTACAGTGCACACTTTTGCTGCCAGAGTGCCACACTGCCATTGTGACCACACTGACCACCAGTATAATATATATTGTGATTGTCTGCTTAGGAGTACTACTTGCAAGTTGCTGATAGTGTGACCAGTGACCTGACCACCAGTCACCACCAGTTTAATATATATATATATATATATATATATAATTGTATATAATATATATATAATATTGTATACCACCTACCCGTGTTTTTTTCTTTTCTTTCTTCTTTATACATACTACTATAGTAGCTTACTGTAGCAGTCTGCGGTGCTGCTGAGCTGACTGTGTCCAGCAGGTCCGTCATCAGTCATTACATAATAAATATATATACCTGTCCGGCTGCAGTACTAGTGATATTATATATATATATATATATATATATTGATTTCATCTCATTATCATCCAGTCTATATAGCAGCAGACACAGTACGGTAGTCCACGGCTGTAGCTACCTCTGTGTCGGCAGTCGCTCGTCCATCCATAATTGTATACCACCTACCCGTGGTTTTTTTTTTCTTTCTTCTTTATACATACTACTATAGTAGCTTACTGTAGCAGTCTGCGGTGCTGCTGAGCTGACAGTGTCCAGCAGGTCCGTCATCAGTCATTACATAATAAATATATCTACCTGTCCGGCTGCAGTACTAGTGTGATATAATATATATTGATTTCATCTCATTATCATCCAGTCTATATTAGCAGCAGACACAGTACGGTAGTCCACGGCTGTAGCTACCTCTGTGTCGGCAGTCGCTCGTCCATCCATAATTGTATACCACCTACCCGTGTTTTTTTTTTTCTTTCTTCTTTATACATACTACTATAGTAGCTTACTGTAGCAGTCTGCGGTGCTGCTGAGCTGACAGTGTCCAGCAGGTCCGTCATCAGTCATTACATAATAAATATATATACCTGTCCGGCTGCAGTACTAGTGATATTAAATCTATATATATATATATATTAATTTCATCTCCTTATCATCCAGTCTATATTAGCAGCAGACACAGTACGGTAGTCCACGGCTGTAGCTACCTCTGTGTCGGCAGTCGCTCGTCCATCCATAAGTATACTAGTATCCATCCATCTCCATTGTTTACCT
The DNA here is from genome assembly GCF_028390025.1 of Pseudophryne corroboree. NCBI lineage: Eukaryota > Metazoa > Chordata > Amphibia > Anura > Myobatrachidae > Pseudophryne > Pseudophryne corroboree. The sequence goes on from NC_086445.1 coordinate 430,481,737, forward strand.
GAGGTGCCTTTTAGTTGTGCCTATTAAAATATGGAGAACAAAAATGTTGAGGTTCCAAAATTAGGGAAAGATCAAGATCCACTTCCACCTCGTGCTGAAGCTGCTGCCACTAGTCATGGCCGAGACGATGAAATGCCAGCAACGTCGTCTGCCAAGGCCGATGCCCAATGTCATAGTACAGAGCATGTAAAATCCAAAACACCAAATATCAGTAAAAAAAGGACTCCAAAATCTAAAACAAAAATTGTCGGAGGAGAAGCGTAAACTTGCCAATATGCCATTTACCACACGGAGTGGCAAGGAACGGCTGAGGCCCTGGCCTATGTTCATGGCTAGTGGTTCAGATTCACATGAGGATGGAAGCACTCAGCCTCTCGCTAGAAAACTGAAAAGACTCAAGCTGGCAAAAGCACCGCAAAGAACTGTGCGTTCTTCGAAATCCCAAATCCACAAGGAGAGTCCAATTGTGTCGGTTGCGATGCCTGACCTTCCCAACACTGGACGTGAAGAGCATGCGCCTTCCACCATTTGCACACCCCCTGCAAGTGCTGGAAGGAGCACCCGCAGTCCAGTTCCTGATAGTCAGATTGAAGATGTCAGTGTTGAAGTACACCAGGATGAGGAGGATATGGGTGTTGCTGGCGCTGGGGAGGAAATTGACAAGGAGGATTCTGATGGTGAGGTGGTTTGTTTAAGTCAGGCACCCGGGGAGACACCTGTTGTTCGTGGGAGGAATAGGGCCGTTGACATGCCTGGTGAAAATACCAAAAAAATCAGCTCTTCGGTGTGGAAGTATTTCACCAGAAATGCGGACAACATTTGTCAAGCCGTGTGTTGCCTGTGTCAAGCTGTAATAAGTAGGGGTAAGGACGTTAACCACCTCGGAACATCCTCCCTTATACGTCACCTGCAGCGCATTCATAATAAGTCAGTGACAAGTTCAAAAACTTTGGGCGACAGCGGAAGCAGTCCACTGACCAGTAAATCCCTTCCTCTTGTAACCAAGCTCACGCAAACCACCCCACCAACTCCCTCAGTGTCAATTTCCTCCTTCCCCAGGAATGCCAATAGTCCTGCATGCCATGTCACTGGCAATTCTGACGAGTCCTCTCCTGCCTGGGATTCCTCCGATGCATCCTTGCGTGTAACGCCTACTGCTGCTGGCGCTGCTGTTGTTGCTGCTGGGAGTCGATGGTCATCCCAGAGGGGAAGTCGTAAGCCCACTTTTACTACTTCCACCAAGCAATTGACTGTCCAACAGTCCTTTGCGAGGAAGATGAAATATCACAGCAGTCATCCTGTTGCAAAGCGGATAACTGAGGCCTTGACAACTATGTTGGTGTTAGACGTGCGTCCGGTATCCGCCGTTAGTTCACAGGGAACTAGATAATTTCTTGAGGCAGTGTGCCCCCATTACCAAATACCATCTAGGTTCCACTTCTCTAGGCAGGCGATACCGAGAATGTACACGGACGTCAGAAAAAGACTCACCAGTGTCCTAAAAAATGCAGTTGTACCCAATGTCCACTTAACCACGGACATGTGGACAAGTGGAGCAGGGCAGGGTCAGGACTATATGACTGTGACAGCCCACTGGGTAGATGTATGGACTCCCGCCGCAAGAACAGCAGCGGCGGCACCAGTAGCAGCATCTCGCAAACGCCAACTCTTTCCTAGGCAGGCTACGCTTTGTATCACCGGTTTCCAGAATACGCACACAGCTGAAAACCTCTTACGGCAACTGAGGAAGATCATCGCGGAATGGCTTACCCCAATTGGACTCTCCTGTGGATTTGTGGCATCGGACAACGCCAGAAATATTGTGTGTGCATTAAATATGGGCAAATTCCAGCACGTCCCATGTTTTGCACATACCTTGAATTTGGTGGTGCAGAATTTTTTAAAAAACGACAGGGGCGTGCAAGAGATGCTGTCGGTGGCCAGAAGAATTGCGGGACACTTTCGGCGTACAGGCACCACGTACAGAAGACTGGAGCACCACCAAAAACGAATGAACCTGCCCTGCCATCATCTGAAGCAAGAAGTGGTAACGAGGTGGAATTCAACCCTCTATATGCTTCAGAGGTTGGAGGAGCAGCAAAAGGCCATTCAAGCCTATACAATTGAGCACGATATAGGAGGTGGAATGTACCTGTCTCAAGCGCAGTGGAGAATGATTTCAACGTTGTGCAAGGTTCTGCAACCTTTTGAACTTGCCACACGTGAAGTCAGTTCAGACACTGCCAGCCTGAGTCAGGTCATTCCCCTCATCAGGCTTTTGCAGAAGAAGCTGGAGGCATTGAAGGAGGAGCTAAAAGGGAGCGATTCCGCTAGGCATGTGGGACTTGTGGATGGAGCCCTTAATTCGCTTAACAAGGATTCACGGGTGGTCAATCTGTTGAAATCAGAGCACTACATTTTGGCCACCGTGCTCGATCCTAGATTTAAAAACTTCCTTGGATCTCTCTTTCCGGCAGACACAAGTCTGCTGGGGTTCAAAGACCTGCTGGTGACAAAATTGTCAAGTCAAGCGGAACGCGACCTGTCAACATCTCCTCCTTCACATTCTCCCGCAACTGGGGGTGCGAGGAAAAGGCTCAGAATTCCGAGCCCACCCGCTGGCGGTGATGCAGGGCAGTCTGGAGCGACTGCTGATGCTGACATCTGGTCCGGACTGAAGGACCTGACAACGATTACGGACATGTCGTCTACTGTCACTGCATATGATTCTCTCACCATTGAAAGAATGGTGGAGGATTATATGAGTGACCGCATCCAAGTAGGCACGTCAGACAGTCCGTACTTATACTGGCTGGAAAAAGAGGCAATTTGGAGGCCCTTGCACAAACTGGCTTTATTCTACCTAAGTTGCCCTCCCACAAGTGTGTACTCCGAAAGAGTGTTTAGTGCCGCCGCTCACCTTGTCAGCAATCTGCGTACGAGGTTACTTCCAGAAAATGTGGAGAAGATGATGTTCATTAAAATGAATTATAATCAATTCCTCCGTGGAGACATTGACCAGCAGCAATTGCCTCCACAAACTACACAGGGAGCTGAGATGGTGGATTCCAGTGGGGACGAATTGATAATCTGTGAGGAGCAGGATGTACACGGTGATATATCGGAGGATGATGATGAGGTGGACATCTTGCCTCTGTAGAGCCAGTTTGTGCAAGGAGAGATTAATTGCTTCTTTTTCGGTGGGGGTCCAAACCAACCCGTCATTTCAGTCACAGTCGTGTGGCAGACCCTGTCACTGAAATGATGGGTTGGTTAAAGTGTGCATGTCCTGTTTATACAACATAAGGGTGGGTGGGAGGGCCCAAGGACAATTCCATCTTGCACCTCTTTTTTCTTTCATTTTTATTTGCGTCATGTGCTGTTTGGGGAGTGTTTTTTGGAAGGGCCATCCTGCGTGACACTGCAGTGCCACTCCTAGATGGGCCAGGTGTTTGTGTCGGCCACTAGGGTCGCTTATCTTACTCACACAGCTACCTCATTGCGCCTCTTTTTTTCTTCTTTGCGTCATGTGCTGTTTGGGGAGTGTTTTTTGGAAGGGCCATCCTGCGTGACACTGCAGTGCCACTCCTAGATGGGCCAGGTGTTTGTGTCGGCCACTAGGGTCGCTTAGCTTAGTCATCCAGCGACCTCGGTGCAAATTTTAGGAATAAAAATAATATTGTGAGGTGTGAGGTATTCAGAATAGACTGAAAATGAGTGGAAATTATGGTTTTTGAGGTTAATAATACTTTGGGATCAAAATGACCCCCAAATTCTATGATGTAAGCTGTTTTTTAGTGTTTTTTGAAAAAAACACCCGAATCCAAAACACACCCGAATCCGACAAAAAAAATTCGGTGAGGTTTTGCCAAAACGCGGTCGAACCCAAAACACGGCCGCGGAACCGAACCCAAAACCAAAACACAAAACCCGAAAAATTTCAAGTGCACATCCCTAAATGGAACACTTAAGTGATGCTTGTTATTGTGCTATTAGGTGTTAAAACTCTTCATTAAGAATTTGAACACTTAATTGGACAATCACATTAAAAATCTTTAGTCTGATTGCTTTCTTAATTGAGTCAAGAAAAGGATGAATGGGATGATTAGGGGGTTTTAAAAAAAACCCACAAAGATGTGCGAATATTTGCAAGCTAACAAAACATGTGTAAGCATGCGTAGGTATTGCACATGTACGACGGTGTGTTGTCCGCGATGCGTTTGGCAGTTAAGCGAACAGAACGCTATCCTACGATGATACATAATACACACCTACTTTGTGCATTGTTGCATTGTCCTTTGCGGTAGTGCATAGTGGGCGTTTCTTTGCATTTGTGCGATGTGTTCGCTGCAGTGCGTACGCCTCATGCTTACGACAAAATTAGCGAACAACTTGGAATGACCCCCAATATCAGGCAGGATCACTCAAAAGAATCAAAATGAAAAACCAAGTCAGCAATGATTAACAGAAACCAGAATTGCAGGTACAGCAAAGAAAAAACAGAGAGATGGGCCTGGATACAATTGGCAGCCACAATGGGGGTCATTCCGACCGGTTCGCATGCAGCGGTTTATTGCTGCGGTGCGAACGGGTGCGGAATGCGCTTGCTTGGCAGGCGCAGTGTGCTTGTGTGATGTTGCCCGGTGACAGGGGTCGTCGGGTTATGTCGCGACTTACAAAGGAAGTGGTCGCAGAGCCGACCGCTAAGAAGATTGACAGGAAGGAGGCATGCCAGGGTGGATCCGGACCTTTTGGAGCCGTTTTTGGGGAGTGGTGAGTAAAATGCAGGCGTATCCAGGAGAACGGAGGGCAGAGGAGTGACATTAAAGCTGTGCCCATCATCGCTGGATCCATCGTACAGGGTAAGTATGTCCAGGGCTAGTCTAGTTTTGCTTGAATTTTTTTTAGCTTAGCAGGGCTGCACAAGCGATCGGAGCCCTGTTATGCTAAAATACACTCCCCCATAGGCGTGGACTAGTTGATCGCAGCAGCAGCAAAAAGTTGCTGGCTGCGATAAACTCGGAATGACCACCAATATCACAGAACTAGGAGACACTATCTGTTGTAAAGCAATGGCCCTAAGTGTGGCATATTGTAGATCATAGCAAAATCCAGAGCCGGCCATAAGCATAGGCAAACTAGGCAATTGCCTAGGGCATTTGATATGCCTAGGGGCATCAGCAGCTTCTGCTGATTAAAATGATATGCGGCATGCCTATATTCTGTGTGTAGCATTTCATATGCAGATACAGTCACAGTCGCACACAGAATATAGGCATGCTGCATATCATTTTAATCAGCAGAAACTGCTTGTGCATCCTAGCCACATCGCAATGCAAATAAGATGCATTTTCATTAAAAAATATGCCCAACGTTAGCACTGAGGCAAGATTTATGAGGACACATCTGTATCCAAGCAGAGGCAGAGGTCACAGTGTTAGTGGCAGTATAAGTGCTGTGTGCATGTGAGTGGGTTGGCTGTGCAGTAGTGTTTGGAATATGTATAAGGAGCATTATGTGTGTCATGTAAAAATGCATTAATAATGTGCAACATATGTGTAAGGGGCACTATGTGTGTCATTATGTGTATAAGGGCATTAATAATGTGCGGCATATGTGTAGGGGGCACTATGTGTGTCATTATGTGTATAAGGGCATTAATAATGTGCAGCATATGTGTAAGGGACATTATGTGTAAAAGGGCATTAATAGAGGTTGTCATAATGTGTAAGGCGCATTAAGTTTATAAGGACATTAATAATGTGTCACATATGTGTAAGGGGCATTACTGTGTGGCATTATGTGTTTAAGGTGCTCTACTATGTGGCATTGTTTATAGAAAGGGCACTACTATGTCGTCTAATGTGAATAAAGAGCAATAGGGTGTGGTGTATTGTGAATAAGGAGCAATTCAGTGTGATGTGATGTGAATAAGGGGCTCTACTGTGAGGAGTAACGTAAAGTGATACTACTGTGGGATGTAATATGAATTATGGACACTATCGCATGATCAAATGCGAATAAAGTTGCAGTACTGTGTGGCGTAATTGGAATTGGGGTTACTATTGTGTGGCCATGCCCCTTGCCAGCAAAAACACACCCCTTTTTGGGCTGTGCGCCAAATGTGCGAACTGTTCCTATTTAAAATATAGGGGGTACAAACACCTGGGAAAGAGGTGCAAGGTCAGAGGCAGAACCAGCGGTGTGCTAGGGGGCACCAGCCAAAATCTTGCCTAGGGCATCATATTGGTTAGAGCCGGCTCTGGCAAAATCTAACAGCTAGCAAGCAAGTACTGACATTTAAAAGTCTTCATTCATGAGATCTGAATCAGGGCTGGACTGCCCATCAGGCAGTTCTGACAAATGCTAGAAGGTCCGATGGACCGGTGGGCTGGTCCTGTCATACATAGAGCTGGGAAGTCCATGCGCAGTGCAGCCTCTGGCTCTCTGGTCTGGCCAAATCCCCCACACTCCCTGCCCATCTCCATGGAATTGGATGCGTGCTGCGAGTCCATGCCCTCTGACTTGCGGCAAACCCCCATTGGTAGTGTCCACGCACCCCCTTTTACGGCATGCATGCCCCTGTCATGAGCATTCCTAAGGCGCGTGTGTGCACATGCCAGGGCCGATTTTGGCCCCCAAGTCCGTCCCTGTTCTTAACCCTACAAATATAAAAATATTAACTCACACAATGCATAACATGCACAAGTTGTTGCATGCCAAGTTGTTGCATGCAGCACATTAAGCAGAAATGTACAATTTGATGAAAATATCCTAGGTAAATATCCTGGGTACAACCACTTTAGGACCCGGAGGTGAGGGGGTCTTGGCAACGCAAGGTTATTTTAAAAGTCTGAGACTCAAGTTCCCTACATGATGATCCTGCATCCTGCCCTGGAGGTCCACACATCATTCATGAAACTCTTATGAAAGATTCCTGGCAGTTTTTGCCTGAACTAGACTACACATATTGGGCCTGATTCTGAGTTGCATGAAAAAAAAAATTACAGCAGCATCTATTGGCAGTCACTCATCTGTGCGTTTATGCAAGTGACCTACAAATGGGTCCGGTATGTAAAACCAGCGGTTGCAATCCTGGCAGTCAGGAGACCGACCCTGGAATCCTGGCGGCAAGCGCAGCGAGTCCCCTCATGCACTTGCTGCGCTCACCACGCTTCAGGCCCAGAGGCAAGCTTTGCTCGCCACACTATTATATTCCACCTCCGGTGGTGGTGTGGAACCTCACCCAAGTGAGAATTGTGCATTTTGGTTGGGATTCCGATCGGCAGGATTTTGCCAGCTGTCGGGATTCCAGCACCGGCTCCTGACCGTCGGGACCCTGACAGCCGGTAAATTAACTGCATCTCCTACAAACTTGGAGACTAATGCAGACCTGATTGCAGCAGCAAACTTTTTTTCTCTAATGGACAAAACCATGTGCACTGCAGGTGGGGCAGATATAACATGTGCAGAGAGAGTTAGATTTGGGTGGGTTATATTGTTTCTGTGCAGGGTTAATACTGGCTGCTTTATTTTTACACTGCAATTTAGATTTCAGTTTGAACACACCCCACCCAAATCTAACTCTCTCTGCACATGTTACATGTGCCCCACCTGCAGTGCACATGGTTTTGCCCATTATATAAAAATGTTGCTGCTGCTATCAGGTCTGAATAAGGACCTTATTCCCTTGTATTGAGATGCACACTTTTAACATACAAGATTAAGTTCATGGCAGATAAGAACTACTTTGCCCATTTAGTCTGCCCTTTTTTAAACTTTAGTTAACCTTAGCCCTACATGGTTTTGTCATGGAGCAAATTTGCTTTACTTCTAACTCTGAATTAGACCCGATACTGTATGTGCACTTAAAGGGTACTTGCAATACTGTCTATTTACTGGATTAAACCAGCTCTTTTGTATTCTGTTATTTGTGAATGGCACATCAGCCACAAATTTAAATTGGCTCTATTGAACATGGAATTTAAATGGAAAAATAATAATAACTAAAAGATAACATTTTACCATTCATAAAAGCCACCTGTAGCTCATATTGATATTACATCTAATATTACATTAAAGTATCACATAAAATGTTAAATATTATATTATGGATTTTTCTCCAGCGCACTTGATTCTTAATTGTAGATTATAAATTGTTATTCATAAAAATTCTCAAATGATTGATTTAGAATTTCAAACTTCAGTTTAAATGTATTATACCTAAGGGCAAACGTAACGGAATTTCAAGTGCTTGCTTGTGCAGTAATTTATTAAAAATGCAGGTTTTACTACTGAGTTCTAGTTTTATGTGCTATAACAGCTTTTTTGAAGAGACATTTTTAAAATGGCATGAATTTTGGTCCATGTAGAGGGAACAATAACCTTTTCAAGAAGATTTTAAAACTGTAATGACTGATCTGATTTTATTTTTAGCACAGGATGTCATGCCCTTTTGTGCATATTTATTTGGTCTATCTATCTACATATATATATATATATATACAGTAAGTATATATATATATATATATATACATACATACATATACACGTAGCTTGAATCGGCACTCACCCTCTTACAACAAATATCTGCTCCGGTGCCATCAGGAAAGAAGCCATAGCATGCACATCAGACAGGCAGCGGCACTCAGAGACTGGATTCAGTTATAAATGTGGAAACAGTGCGTTTAATCCATCTGGGATTGCTGTGATGTTTCCACATTTATAACTGTTTCCACATTTATAACTATTTCCACATTTATAACTGAATCTAGTCTCTGAGTGCCGCTGCCTATATATACACAAATATACAGTATATATAAAATAATATATGTTTGTGGATACATACCATAGGTAAAAATGCAGACCCATGGAAGTAGAGACAGCACAGTGTATTGAACCATAAGTAAAGTAATACCTAAATAATGTACATTAAATGCATCAGTTGACCATAGTGTAAATATTCAGCAGCTATTTCATATATCGCAAGCAATAAACATAAAAATTAATTAGCATATAAAAATAATAGAAGTTCTATAACAACAGATTGGTAGAAACTAATGGGGTGCAATGAGAGTATAGAGACTTCAACTAGGAATGGGTCTCTCCAGATTGAATATATGATCTGATGTTAGGTATTGGTTTCTTCCTGGACTACCACTTGTGGCACAATAATATCATTTTAATGTGTATTGGAATCTTGGCTGAAGCCTGTGCAGAACCCTGCAAGGGAGGTGGGCGTCACAATGGAAAACTGAGAGCTTCTAGTGTAAGGTGCCAGTAATTATTGCTGATGAGAATTCTGTTACAAGATGTTGCCAGGAGTATGAATCAGCAGGAATCCTGGATCCTTTAGATGCAGGGTCACTGTATCCAAAATAAGTGGAAGAGATAGGAAACACATTTCTCAGGTGTACCCCAAAAGGTGAATCAGCCTTAATGCATTTTCACTGGATATACCAGCTTTGTCAGAGGCTCATTGTAAAATCCCAGGTATAGTCAGGTAATTATAATGGTAAATATATATTGGAGAGAAAAAATATATTAAATCATCTAATGGTAGTAAGTGTGAATTGTAGCCCCTTGACCAGATTTATAGAAATCAGAAGACCAATGGGACATAGTCCTTTTGAAAAATGTTGGAAAATGTTAATACTGTAGCTAATGTACAGTATATCCCATAAGGTGAAATAGTATTTGATAAATGACATTGGAACTGTTGTAACAGTTCATAAGGAATAGGTTCTTTTTATAAATATCAAATGTTTGTTAATAGTTTAAAAGTCCTTGTAAAACCTAATTGAATTGAGATGTAAGGATAAAGAATAACCCTAATGTTTGAGGTTTTATTCACCAGAACAGGGAGGTGACCATAGATCATAAAAATATGGGCATACTGTGTTAAATTGTCATAGTAATGATTAAAACAGCAGGAAAACACCTGTATTATCTTTGATATTTTTACCTCTGGTGGCCAGTAAGGACACTCACAAGCTTTAATAGTAATAGGAGTCAATATACACATCTACTACTCAGCAGAGGTGGTAATAGAAAGACACATTTGTTAAGACTGAAGAATCTTCTTTCCGAGGAGACTGAAGTTTCTGGAAATCTTCTGGGCAGTGATCCTTGTACAAACCATGATAAGACTCATAGAATTTACCAGCAGGTCTTCTTGCCTATAATAGGTGCTTTTCCCATAAGAAGTGATGTTCCTAACAGTATTGGGATGCCACCAGGACTTACGCAACTAGTGGTAGTACGAGCTTAACCCCGAGTGACCAGAATCATTCCGGTGGGAAGGAAGACCCAAAAGAAGAGAGAAGTTGTACAAAAGATAATAAGACAGAGAAAGAGAATGGCATGACAGTGTCAGGGAAAATAAGGAGAGCCAAAGATATCACAGACATGGACAAGGCAGGAAAAACAGCAACAAGAGGAGGCTGTGCTAGAATACAATTTAAAAATGAACAATGTCAACAACAAAAAATTACTCTAATAGAACAAATTAATAAAACATAAAAGATAAAAACACATGCATGTCACATATATATATTAAAAATGTGTAAAGTTCAAGCACTAAATTAGGATAAGATTACCCTTCATGAACATCTGGAACAAGAAGATAAATGTGCTGGAGTAGTCTGTTCCTATTGTAACCCCTTTTTCAAAAGTGCTCATGCAAACAGCAAAGTCCCATGTGCAAATGAGAGACAATTGTGGCAGCAAATCACCATTAGAGGAAAGTTGGCTCCAATGGTCCTGATGGAATGAGCTCCACATGCTATACGGTGTGGATATTTCTCTGTGTTTGTACAACTGCTAGGTCCTCTCAACGTGGGATGAAGTGATTGTTGTTAAGGGGATGGTCTGGTTTTCTGCTCCAGTGTTCCTGACTTAATAGTAACAGCACCTGATGCATTTCGCTGCATTCAGCTTGCAACTTTTTCAAAGGTCAAGGCAGGTATAATATGAGCTAGAGTGTATAGAGGAAATGTGAGCATGAAAAAACAGAAGACACTGAACCAACAGGTGGAGCTACTGGAAGTGGGAATACTGAAGAAATGCAGGAGAAATAGAACACAGAGGAGACATTTAACATAATAGCAAAAGATGAGGGGTAGTATTAGCAGAAAAAACAAATGAACAACGTAACTGATTATGCAACTGACACAGGGCTGGACACAGGAACACTGTAGAGGGCGATAGTAATGTAACCAGGTAAAGGTATCCACAGGCTCATGCTAGAACCAAAAGACAAGGGCTCTTGCTGCAGCCAGGAACTATGACCAGCAAGGAGTGAGAGGTAGGCAAAGAGTATAAAAGGAGCATGAACCAATCAGAAATGTTACACAGCCAAGCCTCCCCTAATTAGGAACGCCCTACAGCTATCATGCTGCACATCTACAAACTTCCTGTGACTGCCTGGCATCAGTGTAACCAGGCACTCACTGAAGCCACCGGGTGGAAGTTCCTCAGTAACTCTTTTTCCTAGCAACCCCGACCACCACATTGTCTCGGTGTCCAGGTTGCCATGGAGCCAGCAGCCAGGGAGCAGAAGTTTGATAGCATTCCGGTCGCCCTGGCAATGTCTGTATGCTGAGTAGGACAAGGGCTTCTGCTCGTAACAACCTTTTGGGGTTTTTTTCATAAAAGGAATCACATCCTACATAACTAAATGCATAAATGTGTCAATAAAGGTATTAATGGGGGAGGGGGTTGGATCAAAGGACCTCTTAGCATGAAAAAAAATAATCGTTACATTTGATTTGTCTTTGAAATTTATATAGTTCACCCTCACAAAAGGATGATCAGAGATGTTAAAAACTTTTATTTCCTTCATCTTCTTGATACTGGCTCTTGCGACATATTTGTTCCTGCACTTTTCCTCTTACAGCTCCTACAGTATGCCTTTTTTTCTGGTTCGAGCAGGCAGGCTGTCTCTTAAAAAAACAGAAAAAATCCTGGTGCTGTTATTGTACAGAAAAAAAGCTGCTTTCCCTGGGGTAATTGGTTTTAAACCACTTTTATACAGCAGAAACAAGAAAAACAACGGTTAAAGCGCTATTTAATCTGTTAGTAGATTTTATTATATATTTTTTAGAACAAATCACTATAGTTGATACCGGCCAGCATCAATACACATTAGTACAATAAATATAAAAATAAACATAAAAACTACTATATTGCCATATTACTTAAAATTCACTGTTTAAGATAATGACCTGTGCAGCTGCACCATGAACTAATAAGCAACAAAGTCTCTTTCCCGTAATCTTCAGTGATACTTTGTACCACCTATGCAATCAGCACATTTTCTTTTGACTCCACAAGCTGTTAGGCGCCGGGGTCCGCTTGATGGTCTGCGCGGCCCGGCGCCTAGCAACTAGAGACGCCGTGCACGTACAGCCGCCGGCTCCCTAGCAACGCTAGACGCCGGGCGTGCTGAGCCGCACGGACCCTAGCAACGGGGACGCCACTGGCGGACCGCGTTCCCCGTTGCTAGGCTTTAGGAAATTAAGATATTCACCTGCTCTCTGGCTAGCTGCACGGCATTTATTCTAATCAGCCTTTAGCAGCTAATTGGAGGACTCCTTGTTAAATACACTCCCAGGGCTTCTCACAGACGCCGGTAATAGCTTCCTGCATGCTGCCTTTGTTTGCTGAGAGTCTGTTTCCAGTCCTGCTGTATCCGGTCATTCCAGTCCTCAGAAGTCCGATATTCGGGAGTTGTCATCTCATCCCAAGAGGTCGTTTGGTTCCCTGGAGTCCTGACTGATCACCGTTTTTTATCCAGTGGTGTTCGTGAGTTGCGGCTCTGCCGTGTGTTGCGGCTCAGCCGCTTTACCTTTTATATTTTGTGTTTGGAGCATTTGCGGAGGGTTCCGCTTCCACAAGTCCTCTCTGGTACTCGGCGGTGCCGGTTAGGAGAATTGGACAAGTGGATATTTTGGTTGTCCTTTTCCCTGGCGGTTTCTCCGCACATATTATAGTTTTGAGTTTGCTTAGCCCCTGGCCTGGTTGTTTAGTTAGAGGGCCTCTTGTTATCACCCTGTCTCGGGTTTCCCTTTGTCTCTCATTAAGACCGGGGGGCATCGAAGTTGGGCAGACATAATCCGCCCTTCAAACGCGGCTGCCAAGGGCTCAAGAAACCATAGTCTCGCAGGGGATTTCTGACAACACGGGTGAGACAACAGAGTTAGGGCGCCAGGGGCTATTTTCCTGTCCTGCTCCCTTCCCCAGCATTCCGTTCCAGTGCTCCGGTCCTTGCCATAAGATCTCCTCTGACCAGAGTGCTGGAATCATAACATTATTACCGGCCATACCAAAACTTAAATTTAACGGGGTTTAATTTTTTCTCATTCAGTTTTGTGAGAGTTTATCGGCCTCGTGAATCCAACAGGTTTAGGGCCAAATCCTGGTCAGCTCTTAGTCAGCCAGATTCAAGAACTTACTCAGATGGTTTAGGATCTTTCTCTTCGGGTTAAGTTGCAGGAAGATCTTTTGCGAGCTTCCCCAAGGGTAGTCCCTGAACCAAAGATGCATTTGCCTGACCGTTTTTCTGGTGATAGAAAAAAGTTTTTTAATTTTAAAGAATCCTGTAAACTTTATTTTCGTTTAAGACCGACTTCCTCGGGTACTGAATCTCAGCAGGTCGGGTTTATTATTTCTTTGCTCCAGGGGGATCCTCAAACCTGGGCATTTGGTTTAAGAGCAGAGGATCCGGCATTGTTGTCAGTTGACGCTTTTTTTGAGTCTTTAGGGCTCTTGTATGATGACCCTGATAGAGAGGCGTCCGCTGAAAGTCAGTTGCGCGCTCTCAGACAGGGTAGAAATCCTGCAGAAGTTTATTGTACGGAGTTTCGCCGCTGGTCGAACGACTGTGGCTGGAATGACCCAGCCCTGCGCAGTCAGTTTCGCCTCGGCTTATCAGAGTCTATAAAAGACAGTTTCCTTCAGTACCCCGCTCCTGAGACTCTCGATAAACTCATGGAGCTTTCTATTAAGATTGATCATCATCTCAGAGAGCGGAGGGCTGAAAAAGGAGCACCTGTAAGGTCAAGTCCGTGTGTATATTCCATTCCTGAAGACGTAGAGGAGCCCATGCAGATGGGTCTCTCCCGGCTGTCTCCTGAAGAAAGAGCCAGAAGGCAAAATTCTGGTCTTTGTCTGTACTGTGGGGGTAAGGGACATTTTGCTCGTAATTGTCCGAACAAGTCGGGAAACGCTTTGACCAGGTGAATTGTGAGGGGGTTCACCTAGGTCTGCAGCTTATCTCCTCGAATAACTCCCTTTTAGTCCCAGTTAAAGTTTCCTTTGGCAGCCTCAGTTCTTCGGTGTCGGCTTTTATTGACAGTGGAGCTGCAGGAAACTTTATGGATTTAACTTGGGCTAAGGCCCTAGGCATTCCTCAGTTACCTTTGGGTAGGTGTGTCACCATGCATGGCTTAGATGGGAGTCCGCTGTCTAATGGGATTATTTCTCTCCGTACACCCCCTGTACTACTTACAGTAGGAGCTCTACATTCCGAGAAAATCGAGTTCTTTCTTACACATTGCCCAGCAGTTCCAGTTGTTCTGGGTCACCCTTGGCTGGCCTTTCATAATCCCACCATTGATTGGCGGTCGGGGGAGATTTCACATTGGGGTACTTTTTGTGATAAGGAATGTATCACGTTTCCAGTCAGAGTAGCAGCTATCATTCCAGAACTCATTCCGGTGGAATACCAGGAGTTTGCTGATGTTTTCTCCAAAGGCAATGCGGACATTCTGCCTCCCCATCGGCCTTATGATTGTGCTATTGAGTTAATTCCTGGTGCCGCATTGCCAAAGGGAAGAATATATGCATTATCCGGGCCAGAAACTGCGGCTATGAATGATTATGTAAAGGAAAGCCTTGAGAAAGGATTTATTAGACCATCAAAATCTCCTTTAAGTGCAGGCTTCTTCTTTGTGGAGAAAAAGGATGGCTCGCTTAGACCTTGCATTGATTTTAGAGCCCTGAATAAGATCTCAGTTAAAAACACCTATCCTTTGCCGTTGATTTCTGTACTCTTTGATCAGTTACGTTCTGCTGTGATTTTTTCTAAAATTGACCTTAGAGGAGCGTACAACCTCATCCGAATTAAATCTGGAGATGAGTGGAAAACGGCCTTCAGTACTCAGTCGGGTCACTACGAATACCTGGTGATGCCGTTCGGCCTGTCCAATGCTCCGGCAGTTTTTCAAGACCTCATTAACGATGTGCTCCGTGACTTCCTAGGGAAATTCGTGGTCGTTTACTTAGACGACATCCTGATTTTTTCTGAATCAATGGAACAACATGTTACCCAGGTGCGTCTGGTTCTTCAAAAGTTACGTGAGAATCATTTATATGCCAAGCTGGAGAAGTGTGAGTTTCATGTCACGGAAGTATCTTTTTTAGGGTACATAATTTCCCCTCGGGGATTTTCAATGGAACCAAAGAAACTCCAGGCCATCCTTAGTTGGATGCAACCCACCAATTTAAAAGCAATTCAGCGCTTTTTTGGGTTTGCGAATTATTATAGGAGGTTCATTCATTCTTTTTCTTACCTGGTTGCTCCCATTGTAGCTCTGACAAAGAAAGGAGCGGATCCTACCAACTGGTCGCGTGAAGCTGAGTTGTCCTTCCGGGCCTTGAAACAAGCCTTTGTCTCAGCTCCAGTCCTCAGACATCCTAATCCGGAATTGCCCTTTGTGGTGGAGGTTGATGCCTCGGAGGTTGGAGTGGGGGCTATCCTTTCTCAAAAGGATCCGGAGTCTCTGGAGTTACATCCTTGTGCCTTTATGTCCAGGAAATTCTCCTCCGCTGAATCCAACTATGACGTTGGTAATCGGGAGTTACTGGCGGTAAAGTGGGCTTTCGAGGAGTGGAGGCATTGGCTGGAGGGAGCAAAACATACTATTTCGGTATTGACTGACCATAAGAACCTGCAATATATTGAATCGGCTAAGCGGCTTAATGCCCGGCAGGCACGTTGGGCATTATTTTTTACGCGTTTCAAATTTATAATCACTTTCAGGCCTGGTTCCAAGAATACTAAGGCTGATGCCCTGTCACGTAGCTTTCTTCCGGTTCACAATAACAATCCTGTTACCCCCATACTTCCATCTTCGGTCATCTGGGCGGGCCTCACACAAGATTTATTTACCCAGTTAAAACAGCTTCAACACCAAGCTCCTAGAATTACTCCTGCTGGTCGTCTTTACGTCCCTGAGTTTTTGAGAGCTACTGTTTTAACGGAATTCCATGATAACAAAGTTTCAGGGCATCCAGGAGTCTCTAAGACATTGGAATTAGTCTCTCGCTCAGTATGGTGGCCTGGTCTTTCTAAAGACGTCAAGGAATTTGTTTATTCATGTCAGGTTTGTGCACAGCATAAGGTTCCCCGTTCCTTGCCCATCGGGCAACTTATGCCCTTAAATGTTCCTCTCAGGCCGTGGTCTCATATTTCCATGGATTTTGTGGTTGACCTTCCCCTTTCAGCCGGATTCCGAGTCATATGGGTGGTAGTGGACCGTTTTAGTAAAATGGCTCATTTTATTGCTCTTCCCCGATTGCCTTCTGCCCAAGGGTTGGCAGTTTTGTTTCTCCGCCATGTATTCAGGCTTCATGGGTTGCCTACTGATATTGTTTCTGATCGGGGTCCACAATTCATCGCACAATTCTGGAAATGTTTTTGTGCCTCATTGAAGATGAAATTGTCGTTAACATCCGGTTACCACCCACAATCCAACGGGCAAACCGAACGAGTTAACCAATCATTGAAACAATATTTGCGCTTGTATTCAGCCAAACTCCAGAATGATTGGTCCGAGTTTCTTCCGTTGGCTGAATTTGCTTACAATAATTCTTGTCATTCCTCCACTAAAGAGTCTCCATTCTTTTCAGTTTTTGGTTTTCACCCCAGAGCTAATTCTTTTTTTCATCATTCCTCAGTCTCCTCGCTTACCTTAACCTCCCATCTCAGAGCCATTTGGAAAAAGGTGCACCTTGCTCTCAGAAAAGCGGCCTTTCGAGAGAAGAAATTTTCTGACAGGCTCCGACGTCCTTGCACTTTTAAGGTGGGAGATAGGGTGTGGTTGTCGACTCGCAACATCAGGCTTCGACAATCCTCAGCTAGACTGGGACCCAAATTTATTGGGCCATTTCTTATTATTAAAAGAGTCAACCCAGTTGCCTTTCGGTTACGTTTACCAAGACCTCTCAGGATTGGAAATACGTTTCATTGTTCCCTGTTGAAACAATACGTTTCTTCCAGTAGATTTCCTCGGAAGATCTCTCAGGGTAGATCTCCAGTGGATGTACAGGGACAACAGGAGTTCTTGGTAGAGAAGGTTCTCGATTCCAAATTGTCCCGGGATCGGCTGTATTTTCTGGTTCACTGGAAAGCCTATGGTCCGGAGGAAAGGTCTTGGGTCCAGGATAAGGATCTTAATGCCCCGAGGCTCAAGAGGGCATTTTTTCGGGAATTTCCTCAGAAACCTGGCTTTAGGGGTTCCTTGACCCCTCCTCAAGGGGGGGTACTGTTAGGCGCCGGGGTCCGCTTGATGGTCTGCGCGGCCCGGCGCCTAGCAACTAGAGACGCCGTGCACGTATAGCCGCCGGCTCCCTAGCAACGCTAGACGCCGGGCGTGCTGAGCCGCACGGACCCTAGCAACGGGGACGCTACTGGCGGACCGCGTTCCCCATTGCTAGGCTTTAGGAAATTAAGATATTCACCTGCTCTCTGGCCGTGCAGCAAGGCAGCTGCACAGCATTTATTCTAATCAGCCTTTAGCAGCTGATTGGAGGACTCCTTATTAAATACACTCCCAGGGCTTCTCACAGACGCCGGTAATAGCTTCCTGCATGCTGCCTTTGTTTGCTGAGAGTCTGTTTCCAGTCCTGCTGTATCCGGTCATTCCAGTCCTCAGAAGTCCAGTATTCGGGAGTTGTCATCTCATCCCAAGAGGTCGTTTGGTTCCCTGGAGTCCTGACTGATCACCGTTTTATATCCAGTGGTGTTCGTGAGTTGCGGCTCTGCCGTGTGTTGCGGCTCAGCCGCTTTACCTTTTATATTCTGTGTTTGGAGCATTTGCGGAGGGTTCCGCTTCCACAAGTCCTCTCTGGTACTCGGCGGTGCCGGGTAGGAGAATTGGACAAGTGGATATTTTGGTTGTCCTTTTCCCTGGCGGTTTCTCCGCACATATTATAGTTTTGAGTTTGCTTAGCCCCTGGCCTGGTTGTTTAGTTAGAGGGCCTCTTGTTATCACCCTGTCTCGGGTTTCCCTTTGTCTCTCATTAAGACCGGGGGGCATCGAAGTTGGGCAGACATAATCCACCCTTCAAACGCGGCTGCCAAGGGCTCAAGAAACCATAGTCTCGCAGGGGATTTCTGACAACACGGGTGAGACAACAGAGTTAGGGCGCCAGGGGCTATTTTCCTGTCCTGCTCCCTTCCCCAGCATTCCGTTCCAGTGCTCCGGTCCTTGCCATAAGATCTCCTCTGACCAGAGTGCTGGAATCATAACACAAGCCAGATGTAAACATATAAGTCATGCGCTTAAAAGTTATTTTACTTGTGATTAGTACTTGCACTTAGTATTATATGGTTAATAGCTTTTCACACTCGCCTCCCAGTTAGTAAATAAGAAGCATTCATGCATGGCCATGCAACATATATTAGGCAGTCCAAAGCTTTTATGAACAGGTTAGTTACTAGAGTGTGATTGTAAACCGTTCAGCAGCTTGTCACAAACACGGTTTAAATGATAACCCTCCCGGCTACAGCTCTTCCAATCAGCCTTATCTGGAGTCCGTGTGTGGTCACTCTTCACCTCTTTAACCCCTTTGAGCAATGGGGTAAATGGTAGCCAGCCGGCTAATAAGTGAATCTCCACTGTGTCCTGCAATCTGCGAGAAGATATAGACGCTTTTCCCCACCTTCCAAACCTCGGAGGCTTCCTCAGTGTAAAACCTGTTTTTCTTGTCTCTTAAAAAGACACACAGTTATATTTCCCCCTAATGTCAGACCATAATGCATCAACCAACTAGAGATGTGCGGCAGGCACTTTTCATGTTTTGGTTTTGGATCTGGATACTCGCTCGTGTTTTGGATCTGGATTGGTTTTGCCAAAACCAACCATTCGGGTTTTGGTTTTGAACCTGGATGATTTTTGAAAAAAACACAAAAACAGCTAAAATAAAAAAAATTGGGAGTAATTTTGATCCTACGGTATTATTAACCTCAATAACATTCATTTCCACTCTATTCTGAAAACCTCACAATATTGTTTTTAGGCAAAAAGGTTGCACCAAGGTAGCTGGATGACTTTGCTAAGTGACCCAAGTGGGTGACAGAAACACCTGGCCCATCTAGTAGTGGCACTGCAGTGTAAGACAGGATGTCAGATTTTAAAAATAGGCCACAAACAGCACATCATGCAAAGAAAAAAAAGTGGTGCAATGAGGTAGCTGGATGGCTAAGCTAAGCGACACAAGTGTGCTGCACAATTACCTGGCCCATCTAGGAGTGGCACTGCAGTGTCAGACAGGATGGTACTTTTCAAAAACTAGGCCCCAAACAGCACATCATGCAAAGAAATAAAAGAGGTGCAATGAGTTAGCTGTATGACTAAGCTAAGCGACACAAGTGTGCGGCACAAACACCTGGTGATCGACTCCCAGCAGGAACAATAGCAGCAGTAGGAGGAAGCGGTTCTTGATCTTTTCCTTTTTTATCCTCAAAATTTTTGTTCTCCATTATTTTTCTGGCATTATATAACAATATGTGGCACAGGAGAGCGTACCTCTACACCACACAGGGCAAACCCTGAAAAAAAATTTGGATTAAATATTAATGACCCCTTTATTTGGAGTAAATAATATATGTCGCAGGACAGCATCAATGAACTTATGTGGCAGCACCACTGGACTGGACTTATACGCAGGGTTGGACTAGCCCACAGGGGAACAGGAGAAACCACCAGTGGGCCCTACTGCCTGTGGGCCCTCCTCCTCTAGGGATCAAGTTCCAGACTATCCTAGTGCACTGGATTTATGCATTATACATATGTAACATTATACTTCACAATAATTTGGTTTATTATATATTTACCAAGGGGCACAGAACATGTAATGGTTAGCCAAACATCTGTGGTGACTGACAATGCTAAATTCCTTTGTCGTATAAACAACCCTTTATGAAGCTAAGAACACTGTACGCTGTTTACTTAAGAAGTACCGTAATGGTACGCTATCTGCGTAGCGATCGCTCAGCCGTAGGCGAGACGCTCAAGCGTCACGTTCGCTCACGGCCCAGTGATCACAGGACACGTTATTGGTTATGTCTAGGGGAATGATTCGCTGTAGCGTAGCATACGCTCGAGACCACGAGGAGGTCACCAGCGATGCAGACGCTTACAACACTATACCTTTATGTTAAAACCTTATACCAATGAAATACACTGAATACCTTAATGTGAGTACAGGGTGTAAGTGCAACCTTGTGTAACCTGACTATCTACAAAGCTGCATGAGCGTCACCGACGCTCAAATGAACACTTATCACTATAGAAAATACACAGATGCTGGTTTAGGTTCCAAGGCCTATTAACTGTATTATATCTAATATACTTGTAAAAGGGGATAACAGTACAAATGATACACTACAATATAACAGAGACTACCTAACCAGATAACTACACAAGAAATACAATACAATACAATTACTATTTATGGGAAAATGGAAGGGGAAGAGAAGAAGAGAGAGATAGAGAGAAATGGCTCATGATAACATTAAATAAGAGACAACATGGTTGCAGATAAAACTACACATGTGAGAGACAATCGCTGCGCAGTTAGTCAATGCTGAATACAGCATGGGATGGAAGCTAGACTCCATTTTGAGAAACCTCCACTTGATTCCAAAGACCACACCACATGGCTGAAAGGGGGAGGGGAAGACATCCAGCAGCAGCCATTTTAGATTTGCAGGTCCAAACACATGGCACTCTATACTAAACCACAATCACATAGCAGAAAACACAAGACTCCATTTTCTTCCAAAATGTCCAAGCCTCAAAACAATGCATATGTTCTGATTTTACAATTCCAAACCATCTAAAACACCTTTCACAATGTAATCCAACTTCCTAGAACCATCTCATAATTTCACATCCCAAACAACTTCAGTATCTCAATAACCAGAGCATATGAGTTATCACAAGACCAGACCACCAGGTACTCACAAGTATCAGCCTGCCATTGCTACCAGCACATATTCAAAAGTACTGCATGGTGGTATTTATGATTAACAAGATCCCAGCTACCATCACAGATTCCACAGGGCACCAACACTAACACCCAACAATCATCACAGCCAAGTTACAATATCCTATTTAAACCAGAAAGCAATCCGTCTGTTTCCTTATCTAGCCATGTGAAGTTCAATACTTAGCCTTTAGTTTGGAAGATGTCCTGGGGATTCAGCCGCCATGCTGCTTGGTGCCAGGTAGCTGTGTGTGTGTCTGTGAGTGTAGCTACATTACATCTGTTCTCTGAGGCCACACCTGACCACTACCTTCCTGTTTGACCAGTACCTGGGGGAGGGGTCTTTCTTTCTCCTTTGTATTGAGTCACCATTCTCTTTGTATATGCTAATCAGGTTCAGCCCTGAAAACTTAGTAAAAGGTTGTCTTGAGCATCCATTATTCTAACAATATGATCTTAGCTTTTATACATATAATCATATCTATCCGCTGCAATGTCCCACAACAACACAACAGGCCTCAAACTAACCCACACCTGATTCTGCTTGCTTCAATACCAAACATGGTGTGTTTATCTGGTTCGGTTCGAATGATACACATCCATGACATTAATTCATTAGCCAATTCTAAATCTCCATGATGTCTGGTGCTGTTCATTATTATAACCATGTACTGTATGAAACAAGTGCCGAATCCATCTCTGTGCCATGTCCGAGCAAATGCGTGTGTTTCCATATATTGCTGTGCTCGCTGCGCATATTTGCAAGTATAGCGACTTATATGTGTGCAGTTTATATGGTCTCTCTATGTAATATTTTTGACTTTGACAGTCCACCCTTTGGCAGTCACCAATAACTGCCACTTCCTAAAACATTTCAAAAAGAGAAAAATATATGTCAGGGGTTAATACATTTCCATGGTTGGGTAAGGGAGGAGAGAGGAGAAGATGTGAAGAGGGTATGACCTAGTGAGATAGCAGAAGCATGTGTGTATGAATCCATGTTTGGGGGGTCATGTATCATCGTGCCGTACGTGTTGTACATCAAGCTTCGAGGTATTGCGAAGTATACATTTGAATTCCTTCTTATCCCGTACTAAGGGTCTGTGGATGGGCTGTCAAACTCTACCGAGCTCATTTCGGCTGTGGTTGTAACAAAATGGGGATGCACATTTTAATTGGTGATACATGAATGGGGGAGGTATGTGGTTGCTGATATCTGTGCCTGTATTCCCTATCGTCTATGTGTGTTATTACCTGAGGGTTGTAGAGATGAAGATAAAGAACACTTATGGAAAATGCAATGATATTCTATGTCAGGGAAATGTACATCTGTCGTTGAGGTTGTGTTCGGTATCTGTTGAGAGTCGTCTTCTTTGCGCTGTATTGCTCCTTAGGCATGAGCAAATAGCTTTGTCTGAGCCATCAGATTTACAAAAATGTTGGGCTAGCGTGAGTTTAAAGATACTAGGGAAACTGGGGATCCATGGCAAAGTTCATCAAGTGTCCATATTTAAAGTTGTCAAATCTTCTTCTTTGGTGCTTGTCTGTTGTCTGTATACATCTCGTCTCGTCAGCTTCCTCGTCCAAGGGGGTCTTTGTATCTGGGAGAAAAGCAGAAAAACAGGTGAAAGAAACGGACCGTATAATCGCATTTTCATCACATTCTGGTTTCTATCATTGGGTCATAAATCAAATCCAGGTTAATTACAGTTTCCTCACTCCTCAAGCTCATCACTTTTGTACTTTGTTTGCACCTCATTAAAGCCTGCCCGCATCTAAATATCAATCCAATCGATATAACGACACCTAAGATACATAGTAGAAACTTTCCAACATCCATTATGACTCCTTGAGCCCACTCTCCTAAACCGGAGAACCAATTTCGCGGGTTCAACCATGACACCCAACCAGTCAGCTCATTACCTACAGCAGCAAGGGTGAGATTGTGTTTTCGACGAAATTCCCACTTCAATTGGAGAATATCGTCCATCTTTTGGTCTATGACCTCTACCGGATCCTCGGTGCTATTTGTGATATACGTGCAACACTTTATGCCGTACTGTGTTGCCAATGTAACACAATATCCGCCTGTTACTGCTGTAAGATAATTAAGAACCATCCTATGCTGAACTAGTTCTGTTTTATAAGCTTGAAGTTCTCTTCCAGTGTATCTAAACGTGTCATCATACATTTCAGTGATATTATCTAACAAATTGGCGAGTGTGGAAATGTATCTATAATTCATCACTCCCCGAGCGGTACGAGTGAAATCTAACGCTACCAGAACCTGAATCCCGGTGGATTCATGGATAAGATCAGAGGCCGGATGCTCTAACCTTTCTGACAGTTGTCTTTTAACTCGGTGCTCGTAATGAGTGTGAGTATAAGGAGCTTGGGCACCACGGTGTATGTCCTTCATTTTGTCATGTGTAACAGTCATCACTTCAGGCAATACTTTTCCAATATAACACAATCCTTCAGAGTTTGGGGCAAGCCATTTGTACGCCTTTCTCCCGCATATGAAATATGCATCATCGGGGAGAACATAAGGGACGGAGAAGGACATGACCATGTTACAAACCTTCCAGGTGAAATCTCCTGACCCTAATTCTTCCAACTGCTTAATGCACGTATCGGTTTGTACGATATGTGCACAGTATCCTGGTGATACCTCTCCAACTCTAGTAATCCTATTCCCTAAGGTATATCGATACCGGAAAGATTTTCCTCTACTGGCTATGTGGCGTACGAGCTCTGTATCTGTAGGCATTCTATCTGCTCTGTGTGAAAAGGTCATGGTAAGGTTGCTCCATGACACTTCCCAATTTCCCGGTTTTCTGGGATTGGAGATGTTAAAACATATGAGGGACCTATCCACATGGTATTGGTGGAGCTTCAAACTAGGAGGGCTGGAGATATTAAACCTCCTGTCCACCGGTCTCCCACCACTTAGCTCAAGTACCTCCCCTAATGTTAAAGGAAATGGTACTAGCCCTGATTTACTATGACCCTGAGGTACTTGAGAGCATACCCAACAATCAGTTTTATTTAACACACTACCCACTAAGGAGTGATAGTCACTCAATGGATGCCGGTCCATATGGATATTAAGACTGGATTGGCATTTCTTTATGCATCCATCTTCAACCATTGTCACAGAGCCTACAGATACAGTTTTTCTTTTTGAACTAACAATCCTTCAAAGAAAATGTTTACAGATAACATGGTTGTTAGATCGTGCCCGGTACTCGCCTTTGCTTGGTGATTGGGTTGCTATTGGAAATTTACACCTCCGTCTCAGTCATCAGGACCTTTCTGGATCCTTTCTCGACCTCACTGGTACTCTCACCGAAACAGACTGCTCTGGTCAACATCATGGTTAACGGGAAAATCCATATCACAGTCTCTTGGGGCAAGTCCATCTTACAGGAGGAGAAAAGAAGAAATTTGTAAAGGGGGTATAAGAAAACAGTTTGAGGGGGAGAGAACTTGTTACGATAATAAGTTCTCTCGTCTTGTTGTTCTTCTTGTTCTGCTGTCCTCTCAAAGGTGCTGTCTCTCAGTCTTCCAAACGAACATTCTGGTGATGCAATATTCCTTCCTAACCGGCGATCTTTCTGTAAGGAGAAAAAATCTGGCATTACCATTGGTCCAACTGAGGGATGACATACCATCTTTAAACCATGGAAACATGAGTGGGAAGAGAGAGACAACAAAAAAACAAAAGAGATAGAGAACAATTCATGTGCATATATACATTACATAACTCGACAATAACCACCAATGAGAAAAGAGAAACAAAACATTTTTAAACATTGTCAACATTAAGAAAACATTGTTAGCATTAGAAAAACATTGTCAGACTTATTAGGCTGTCGTATCTACGTGTCTAATGGTTTCCTTGAGCAGTCCCTCCCCACCAGCACTTGCATTATTCCACTGTCTGTATCTGGCCAGAATACATTGTGGTGGATAGGTCATGCTGGGGTTTGGTAGACTTCTGCAAGGACCAAGCGAATATGCAATGTTTGAATTCTTACCAATAATCGTCAGAGATGGGGATAGAGAGAGAAAGAAAAAACATTTTTCACAAATACATTTACAACGTTTAACCTGGTCATTCCTGTGTCTTCAGTGAATGACCTCCCAATTTATTAACCGTTACCTCAGGCTTGCCTCCATTCCTAATAATCACCTTTCCTAACTATATATTATGGGTGTGGCCCAAAATTCTTCCTATATGATCCCTGCTTGTAATTTGGTGTGTCATAACTTTTGCTCATTTTCATGTCTAGGGGGTCTAACTTTATGTGGGTTATTGCAGTTCTCTTTTGCACAGATCACAACTCCTTAAGTTCCTCCATGTGCCAATGGCCTGGGGTTTTGGTTGATTTGATGCCTCCTCAAACGTTTGGATGCTCATCACCCTCAACCGCTTTCCCTGTACCTACCTGGTTCCTTGGATACCATGATTATGTCGTTGTCTAGGGAGTTGATATGCCTTCTGTGAATCTTTGATCATACAGTTAGATCTTTCCTAGGATCTGGGTAATCAGACATGATTGATCTCAATTCTGTCCGGGACCAGGGATGGCGCATTGCACTGTCCTTGACGGGAATGATTCCCTGATCGTCAGTCTTCCCATTGGGGACTGTGATCACCCTGACAGGACTAAACTCAATTACATCACCTTGTTTTGGTCTTACAATATGGGGTACATTTGTTTGTGCGTGATATAAAACATTGTACGTACCTGTGGACACGACCTCACCTGACCCTCCGTTAGGGGGTTTGATTATTGCCTTTACCAATTTGGTCGCGTCCACCTGGATGTCTTGTAGGATGGCTTCTTTAAGAGGTGCCGACATCGTTCTGGGCTCACTTTCTTGTTGGTAATCCTGAGGGAAGTTTAACATGGGGTGCGACTTGCACAGGTTAACATTTGTAATTTTTACACTTTCATTTTCATAAACATTATTACATTTAACACTTTCATTCTTAATACAGTTACTAAGTGCATTTTTATCGTACAACATTGTGCCATTTCTCTGCAACCATAATCCTCTTCAATGCCATGTCTCTCCTCTCAAGATGAAAGTTAGATATGTAAGTTACATTTCTTTGCATTTCACTTTCCTGTTGCCATAACTGCAAACAATCATCATGTTTAACTCGTTGTTTCCAGGATTTTATGAGACTGATCCTTTGCCTTAAATTATGCAACACCTCTAAGTCAAAACTACCTATCCCGGGAAATGGTGCCTTATCCCCCGCAGTCATTCGTGTCCATTCATCACAAAAGGTCTCAGTGTGGGGACCATATTTCCCCCACATTACTAACCGAGCAGACCCTCGGGGTCTGCAAGCCTCTGGAGTCTGAATCCTGACCTCCGACCGTCTCTGTGTTGTGCACTTGGCTGCCATTGTGGACCTTTTTAACACAGAAAAACTTCCTAAAATGCACCAAACACAGAACTTCGTTGGAAATCCTTAAAGCTCTTCCACTGAACTTCTTCTGCTCCGGGTATCTCCGGTCCGCCTTCTAGCAGACACGTGTAGCCGTTGCAGGCCCTATCTCTAGAGATTTTCCTGAGAAAATTCCCTTCCTTTTTCTTTACACAAATCACGCTTGCATGTGCTCCCTACAACACGTATGAGGGCATGATTTACGCATGGATATACGACCTCATATCACGTTGCGTTATTGGTCACACATACAACCGTGCGGTCCAATCGTACCACTTATAGACACTTGTTGCCCATAAATGGTAGGATCATTGGAGTCTCCCTACTGTGCTCCAAAACAGCCAGAGCGTAATACAACGAAAACTTTATCACACTCTGTTGCACGTTTTCACTCAGATCGTGCTCATCACGTTCCACATAGATCACAAAGTTCACAAAGTCCACAAAGCGGAATTCAATACCGTTTTATCACATAGATCACAAAGTCCACAAAGCGGGATTCAATACACTCATACCGTTTTCAACCCACTATCATTCTTATAGTTTTCTGATCAGAAAAATCATTTCCCGTAGTCTGATAGCTCTCCCCAGAGGCGTTACAGTAAAGTAAGGTATTTAAACTAAATTTTGGAAACTGAACAAATGTGTGCTATTGTCTTGTGGCTTCTGTATCGCCTTACTATAAGCGATATTTCACTATATAAACGCTTACCAAACACCACACAGTATCTTCTATGCTGTGTGCTTGTTTTTTCTCAGCACGTTATCAATGCAAATGGCAAACAGGAAGGTGAGATGTGAAACTTACACAGATGAAAATGCAATTCTAAATTTAATCTAATAACATACATTGATGTAAGCACACGCATATGAAATTACATATAAGTACCAATCACTATTACTTATGATTGACTATGATATAGATTAAATAAATGCATTAAAAAAAAACTCATTAAATGATGATTTCTTTTTGACAGTGGATGGCTGATTGTTTCCTGAGTCAACTGAAAACCAGCCGCTCAGAAAAAAAAAATTTTTTTTTTTTGACCTTCCCAAAATGGCCGCTGCTCCTCCCCCTTCCACCTCCATGAGGGTCACACAAAATGGTGGACAGACCATGCGGTCTCTTGTCACAAAGAAAGTCATCATTCAAAACTCCTAAAGTTATTCTAGGCCTGAGTGTGTAGTTGGCACCAAATTGAAATAAAAACCAGATTTTCAAAGACAATAGCGTACTGTTCTTACCTCCGGTTACCGGGTTCCTTCAGCACTCTTTATCTAAGCGAAGCAGACGCTTATCCCGTCAGCACTGTGAGACAACCTCCCACCCTTTGCTGGAGGGATAATGTCTGCTGATCTACCTAGTGCAGATATGAGAAGTATAGGACGAGCCCGCAATTGACAATGCTAAATTCCTTTGTCGTATAAACAACCCTTTATGAAGCTAAGAACACTGTACGCTGTTTACTTAAGAAGTACCGTAATGGTACGCTATCTGCGTAGCGATCGCTCAGCCGTAGGCGAGACGCTCAAGCGTCACGTTCGCTCACGGCCCAGTGATCACAGGACACGTTATTGGTTATGTCTAGGGGAATGATTCGCTGTAGCGTAGCATACGCTCGAGACCACGAGGAGGTCACCAGCGATGCAGACGCTTACAACACTATACCTTTATGTTAAAACCTTATACCAATGAAATACACTGAATACCTTAATGTGAGTACAGGGTGTAAGTGCAACCTTGTGTAACCTGACTATCTACAAAGCTGCATGAGCGTCACCGACGCTCAAATGAACACTTATCACTATAGAAAATACACAGATGCTGGTTTAGGTTCCAAGGCCTATTAACTGTATTATATCTAATATACTTGTAAAAGGGGATAACAGTACAAATGATACACTACAATATAACAGAGACTACCTAACCAGATAACTACACAAGAAATACAATACAATACAATTACTATTTATGGGAAAATGGAAGGGGAAGAGAAGAAGAGAGAGATAGAGAGAAATGGCTCATGATAACATTAAATAAGAGACAACATGGTTGCAGATAAAACTACACATGTGAGAGACAATCGCTGCGCAGTTAGTCAATGCTGAATACAGCATGGGATGGAAGCTAGACTCCATTTTGAGAAACCTCCACTTGATTCCAAAGACCACACCACATGGCTGAAAGGGGGAGGGGAAGACATCCAGCAGCAGCCATTTTAGATTTGCAGGTCCAAACACATGGCACTCTATACTAAACCACAATCACATAGCAGAAAACACAAGACTCCATTTTCTTCCAAAATGTCCAAGCCTCAAAACAATGCATATGTTCTGATTTTACAATTCCAAACCATCTAAAACACCTTTCACAATGTAATCCAACTTCCTAGAACCATCTCATAATTTCACATCCCAAACAACTTCAGTATCTCAATAACCAGAGCATATGAGTTATCACAAGACCAGACCACCAGGTACTCACAAGTATCAGCCTGCCATTGCTACCAGCACATATTCAAAAGTACTGCATGGTGGTATTTATGATTAACAAGATCCCAGCTACCATCACAGATTCCACAGGGCACCAACACTAACACCCAACAATCATCACAGCCAAGTTACAATATCCTATTTAAACCAGAAAGCAATCCGTCTGTTTCCTTATCTAGCCATGTGAAGTTCAATACTTAGCCTTTAGTTTGGAAGATGTCCTGGGGATTCAGCCGCCATGCTGCTTGGTGCCAGGTAGCTGTGTGTGTGTCTGTGAGTGTAGCTACATTACATCTGTTCTCTGAGGCCACACCTGACCACTACCTTCCTGTTTGACCAGTACCTGGGGGAGGGGTCTTTCTTTCTCCTTTGTATTGAGTCACCATTCTCTTTGTATATGCTAATCAGGTTCAGCCCTGAAAACTTAGTAAAAGGTTGTCTTGAGCATCCATTATTCTAACAATATGATCTTAGCTTTTATACATATAATCATATCTATCCGCTGCAATGTCCCACAACAACACAACAGGCCTCAAACTAACCCACACCTGATTCTGCTTGCTTCAATACCAAACATGGTGTGTTTATCTGGTTCGGTTCGAATGATACACATCCATGACATTAATTCATTAGCCAATTCTAAATCTCCATGATGTCTGGTGCTGTTCATTATTATAACCATGTACTGTATGAAACAAGTGCCGAATCCATCTCTGTGCCATGTCCGAGCAAATGCGTGTGTTTCCATATATTGCTGTGCTCGCTGCGCATATTTGCAAGTATAGCGACTTATATGTGTGCAGTTTATATGGTCTCTCTATGTAATATTTTTGACTTTGACATGACTGACCATGCCCCCACTGGAACCTGGCTACACCTTTAAGCATGGACTCCTACAGCAGCATTCCCCGGTGGGCCCTTTATGTCCCAGTCCGACACTGCTTATACGGCAGTACCACTGGACTGGACTTATATGGCAGTACCACTGGATATATACAGCAGTACCACTAGAATTATACAGGAGAACCACTGGACTGGACTTATATGGCAGTACCACTGGACATACGTGGCAGTATCACTGGACTTATATGGCAGTAACACTGGATTTATACAGCAGCACCACTGGATTTATACGGCAGAATACTGGACTGGACTTATATGGCAGTATCACTGAACATATACGGCAGTATCACTGGATTTATACGGCAGTACCACTGGACTTATTCGGCAGTATCACTGGACTTATGCGGCAGTAACACTGGATTTATACAGCAACACCACTGGATTTATACAGCAGAACCACTGGACTGGACTTATATGGCAGTATCACTGAACATATACAGCAGTATCACTGGATTTATACGGCAGTACCACTGGACTTATACGGCAGTATCAGTGGACTTATACGGCAGTACCACTGGACTTATACGGCAGTGCCACAATATTTATATGGCAGTACCACTAGACTTATACGGCTGTACCATTGGACTGGACTTATACGGCTGTACCACTGGACTTATACTGCAGTACCACTGGACTGGATTTACACGGCAGTACCACTGGGGGTATATTTACTAAGGTCCCGGTTTTGTCTGAGTTTTTTTTTTCTAAGTGTCATCTCAGGAATTTACTAAACACAAATCTCGCCAGTGCTGGGGCTATTCGTATTTTTTTTTCTCGGCTGAATTCACAAATACGAATGAATAGACATCGGTCAAAAACGCCTGTTATTTGATACAACTCAGTAATTTACTAACAGTTCATTTTCTCAATCACTGCCGACAATAGCCAAACACTTGCCGGGAAAGTATAAAAATTGGGTGGGAAAAACTTTTAAAATTGACCTACTTTTTGGTGGCGTGTTCAGATAGTCATGCACGGATCAGTAAAATCCGTGTATGCTTATCTGTGGAAAGGGTTCTGAAAGAGTTAAAAATCAGGGGAAAAAATGCGTAAGGTCCCTCCTCCTAAGCATAACCAGCCTCGGGCTCTTTGAGCCGACCCTGGGTGTTTAAGTATTGGGGGAAAAATGACTGGGGTCCCCCTGTATTTCGAAACCCAGCACCTGGCTCTTGGGCCAGCATTGGTTCCAAAAATATGGGGGACAAAAGATGTAGGGGTCCCCCGTATTTTTAAAACCAGAACCGGGCTCCACTAGCCAAGAAGATAATGCCACAGCCGGGGGACACTTTTATACAGGTCCCTGCAGCCATGGCTTTACCCCCCCAACTAGTCACCCCTGGCCGGGGTTCCCTGGAAGAGTGGTGACCCCTTAAATCAAGGGGTCCCCCCTCCAGGCACCGAAGGACCAGGGGCGAAGCCCGAGGCTGTCCCCTCCATCCCCTGTGTGATGGATGGGGGGGCTGATATCCTTTGTGTAAAAAAAATAGTTTTTTTGTCGTAGAATTACAAGTCCCAGCAAGCCTCCCCCACAAGCTGGTACTTGGAGAACCACAAGTACCAGCATGTGGGGAAATAACAGGCCTGCTGGTACCTGTAGTTCTACAACAAAAAAAATACCAAATAAAAACAGAACACACACACCTTGAAAGTAAAACTTTAATTAACATACATGCACACTTACCCACTCACACATACTTACCTAGTGTCCCACTGAGCCCCTCGGTCCCCTTGTCAACGTAGAATCCAATTGGAAAGCTGTAAAAAAAATACCAAAATACTCATCGATTTCCCAGTGGTGATCGGTCCTCTTCGTTCCATGTAGTAATCCAGGGGTTAAAAGAAAAACTGAAAAAAACCTGGACCAAAGCACTAAAGGGGTTCCATGTTTACACATGAAAGCCCTTTTCCCGAATGCCAGGACCACCGGTGACTGCTGTCACTGAAGATCCCGCCAGCCAATCAGGGAGCGCCACATCATGGCGCTCTCCTGATTGGCTGTGTGCTCCTGGCCTGTCAATCAAGCGGTGTGCAGCCGCTTCAATGGAGCTTAGCGCAGCTCCATTCTAGCCTTTGATGGGAACTTTGCGGTCTGCGGTTAACCGCGCAGTTAATTGGGGTCACCCACAAGAGTGACCCCAATTAACTTTGCAGTTAACCGCAGACCACAAAGTTCCCATCATAGGCTAGAATGGAGCTGCGCTAAGCTCATTGGTGTTCGTTTATGCTGTTAGGGGACTCGGATGCACTGTACATACTGTAAAGTCAATGAGCTACATTATTCCTTTCACACATTAGTTGTGTCTGCATACACAAGTGTTTTAACACACAATAATTTGTGTTTGTATAAACTATACACACAGTGATTTGGCATCCAGGAACTTAAGGAGGAGCTTTTATATCTCCCCATTATACTTAATACTACGGGATTTGGACGCTCACATATCCCTTACATCGATCCCTTACATCAATGTGTTACTGTATCTGTAACACATTTGTTTGCATCTGCATATGCTGTACTATTTGCATCTGTACTGTTATATACTGTATGACACACAGTAGCATAATGTATCGTAATGAGACGCACCAGTAAAGTAGTTCTTACGCTGTAGTTCGGTATTGTATTTTAATGGAGACTACACGCATGCACATTGGTGATTTTAAAAAGCGACATCTGGTGGATGAGCTTATGTATTACACTCAAAGATAACGCCAAATGCTTTGTGTGCCTCCCTTCGACTAGGTGCTCCTCCTTGCGCCCAGGCACGCTGCGTATGCCTGATCACGACTAACGTCTCAGTAAGACAAGATAAGGGAGGACCCATCTGTATGATGTATACGCATCATAGATGAGCGTGACTCCATCTTCATAAAAAAAGTAAATATGTGTGTATAATTATTCTTCATTGGCTCCTCTATGGCTTGATGTATATAGATCAAACTTGGTACACATACTGTTCATTATCCAACTTAAATTACTGGTGAAATTTAAATAAAAGAAATCACCTCCTTTTGGGGTCAGGGCCATATATCTTATATATAAAATTCATCATTCTGTTTTTTGTTTGGCCAGTTATACATTTGGACACCCCTGCACTGTTTGGAATGAAACCAATGTGAGGTGGTCCAGTTGGATTCTGGCCAGATTTTAAGGGGGTTTGGGTCCAGGTCAGATCTCATGGCAAAATGCTTGGAGTCTCTTCTGAGCTTTTCACAGTATGGATTTGGAAGAAAACTTCACAGAGTGGTAACATTGGATCCCAGAAGACATACTAAGGGTGTTTGGGTGCTAGTTAGACCTCCTGCTGGTGTACGCTGGGCTGAACTTTGGCCCAGAGAGCCTATTTTTGGCATTCCACTGAATGGAAATTCAGGAAAACTTCACAGAGTGGTAACATTGGTTTCCAGAAGACATACTAGGGGGTCGTGGTCCCGGACAGACCTCCTGTTGCTGTACACTGGTCAAGACTTTGACATGGGGAGCCTGTTCTGGTTCTTCTACTGGAGGGATCTTTATGAAAATGTTAATGAACTGTAATAACTTACAGAAATAACCCTAATTCAATTACCTGAAATAACTGACTGCAATAACCATAAATCAATTAACTAAACTAAATGAAATAAATGGAGGTTGGAACACAAAAAATGTTTTGTAACCAAAAGCTTTATAATAGCAACATCAATAACAGAAGGAAACTTTAAAGTCATCTTGCAGTGGAAAAATGATTATAAAGCTGAACAGAAAGAAAAGCTGGGGATCAGGGCTACTGGCGACATCACAAAAACGTCTGTTGGAAGATATAATGTACTAAGCTACTAATTACTTTTAATATGTTGACAGTAACATCCAAATCATTAATAACTAACTTCAGCTATTAAATAAATAAGAAAAAAAATATTATTATTATTATTATTATTATTATTAATAATAATAATATTAACAGAGTCTTCAGTTTTACATTTGGTATGATATGATCAGAACCACACACAGTATCATTTCTGTAAATGAGTACTCTTTTAAGTGATGATGTGGGAGACATTTGTTAATTTGTATAATTTCGCATATCACAGAAGCAGTGTTCTGAATTGAGGAAGGGTATGCTAGCATGTCAGACTTGGACCATTGCAAGAGTATGGTCTTTCAGAAGCATAAAGCAGATGTATGGTTCTCCTGTAGTAGTATTATTATTATTATTATTATTATTATTATTTTTTTTTTTTTTTATTATTATTATTATTTTTTCAGTCTATGGGGTATCTAATATGTTGCGGTCAATGACCACGGGTAATTGTACCATAGTAACATAGTTTCTGAAGTTGAAAAAAGACAATTTGTCCATTGAGTTCAATCTGTTAGTAATCTCCTCTACTCTGATATTTTAAAACTAATATCAACTGTGATGAATGTTATGCCATTTTGTTCATTGATCTTTTATTTAATGTTTGTTTTTAGTTTTAGTTTTGCTTCTTTTTTGTGGTTTTTTTTTAACTTTAGTGCAAGATTTACCCCCCATAACCTTGTATATCCTTATCCATTAGGAATTTATCTAGCCCATTCTTAAAAGTAACGATCGAGTCCATCATTACTACACTCTCAGGCAGGGAATTCCAAATATGTATTGTCCTTACTGTGAAGAAACCTTTCCGTCTCAGGCTGCAAAATATTCTCTCCTCTAACCTAAGCGGGTGTCCACATGTCCTTTGTGCTTATCTTCCCAAAAACAAGTCCCCCTCTAGCTCTGTGTATTGTCCCCTTATATATTTGTGAATGTTTATCATGTTCCATCTTAATCTTTGTTTTTCCAGTGTAAACAGGCCCAGCCTAACAAGCTTTTTCTTGTATTTGTCTCCATCCCCTTAATCCATTTGGTTGCCCATCTCTGAACCTATTCTAGTTGCAGGATATCCTTTTTATAGTATGGTGACCATAATTGTGCACAGTATTCAAGATGTGTCCTCACTAGTGATTTATATAATGGGAGTA
Source organism: Pseudophryne corroboree (assembly GCF_028390025.1). Taxonomy (NCBI): domain Eukaryota; kingdom Metazoa; phylum Chordata; class Amphibia; order Anura; family Myobatrachidae; genus Pseudophryne; species Pseudophryne corroboree. Next base: position 430,516,854 of record NC_086445.1, read on the forward strand.
TAACACTCATCTCTTGCATTAATTCCCCGTTTTATGCATGCTAATACCTTGTTTGCTTTTTTTTTTTTGCTGCATTCCTACTTTGGGTATTATTGCTAAGTTTGTTATCTATGTGAACACCTAGATCTTTTTCCAATACAGAATCCTCTAGTTTTTCCCCATTTAGTGTGTAAATGGTATGTTTGTTCTTGCTACCAAAGTGAAGAACCTAACATTTGTCTATATTGAACCTAATTCTCCATTTTGCTGCCCATGCTTCCAGTTTAAATAAGTCGCTCTAAAGAGACTCAGCATACCTCCTGTGAGTTTATAATCTTACACAGTTTGGTATCATCTGAAAAAATTGACACCATGCTCTCTAGACCTACCTCTAGATCATTTATGAAGATGTTGAACAGTAGTGGCCCAAGTACAGACCCCTGTGGCACATCACTTAGTACTTCAGTCCATTTTGAAAAAGTTCCATTTACCACCACTCACTGCACCCCTTTTGTCCAACCAATTTCTAACCCGAGTGCATATTGTGCTCCCTAGCTCAAGTTCTCTTAATTTATAGATAAGTCTCATGTGAGGTACTGTATTGAAAGCTTTAGCAAAGTCTAAAAAGATTACATCCACCTCTTTACCCTGATGTAGGTTTGCACTAACTGTTTCATAAAAGCCTATTAAGATAGTTTGACATAATCTATCCTTCACACATCCATGTTGGTTCCTATTAATAACCATATTGGTTTCAAGGTACTACTATCCCTTAAAATACCCTCCAGTACTTTCCCCACTATATATGTTAGACTTACTGGACTATAATTACCCGGTTCAGATTTACTTCCCTTTTTTAATATTGGCACTACTTCCGCTATACACCAGTCTTTGGGAACCATGCCTGAAGTAAGTGAGTCAATGAAAATCAAATATAGGGGTCTTGCTAATTCGGAGTGTACTGTAGCTCTATGAGAACCCTTGGATAAATTCCATTTGGATTAGGTGATTTATTCATCTTAATATTTTTTAATTGGTTACAGATTACTTCCTCACTTAAATAAGCATTTAGCAGTGGGATATTATCATTGCTGGGGTTATGCATCAATACCACCATCTGGTCCTCTGGTATGAATACAGATGAGAAAAACCTGTTTAACTTTTCCACTATTTCAATGTCGTCTTTGATTAGGATGCCCAACTTGTCTTTTAAAGGGACCTATTCTCTCTTTTTTTAATCTTTTTCTGTTGTATTTAAAAAACTTTTTTGGGTAAGATTTAATTTCATTTGCTACTTGCTTTTCCATTTCTATTTTAGATGCTCTGATTTCTTTTTTGCCTATTTTGTTACAGTCCTTATAGTGCTGGAATGACTCCACCTTCCTGTCTGATTTATACTTTTTGAAAGCTTGCCTCCTTTTGGCCATTAGTTCCTTAATCTTTTTGTTAAGCCACATTGGTTTGGAATAATTACTCCTTAGTTTGCTGCCCATGGGAATGAATTTATGATTATAACTAGTGAGCAACAGTTTTAATGCATCCCATTTTTCTGTAGTATTCTTGCAGCAAAACAAAATTTCCAAGGCAATGTCCTTAAGAGCTTCCTTAGTCATTTCAAAGTTGGCTTTGCAAAGTTCATAGTTTTAGTTGAGACTATATAGGGCTGCTTGTGAAAACTGATATTGAATGTGACCATATTGTGGTCACTGTTACCTAGTCTCCCCTACTATAATATTTGATATCATTTCCCCATTTTTTGTTAATACCAGGTCTAAAATTGCATTTTACCTAGTTGGTTCCTCAATTAGTTGAAATAAGTAGTGATCATTTAGTGTGTTGAAAAATGTATTACCCCTAGTAGTATCACATGAATCATTTGTCCAATTAATCTCTGGATAGTTAAAATATCCCATCACTATTACCTCTCCTAATCCTGCTGCTTTTTTGATTTGCTTTAGTAACATTTCCTCATCAGCCATATTAATATTAGGTGGCTTGTAGCATATCCCTTAGTAGTTTTTTAGTTCCCTTACCCCTACATGCAATTTTTACCCATAAAGTCTCCACAATATTTCCCATTCCATCACAAATATCTTCCTTTATATCTGGTTTTAGAAAAAATGCTTTACATAAAGACAAACCCCTCCAACCCTTTTATTTAATCTGTCTCTCCTGAACAGCGTATAACCCTACAGATTAACTGCCCAATCATGAGATTCGACCCACCAAGCTTCAGTAATACCTATAATTTCATGCTGTTCTTTTGCTGCAAGGACCTCTAGTTCCTACTTTTTCCCTGTAAGGCTTCTAGTATTAACATACATACAATTAAGATTAGTAATCCCTCTTATGCTAGGAACATCATTTTCTGTGTGCAATGTTGGTGATCCATATTCATCATTAGTTTTCATTTTGGTAATACCCTTGGTAACACCCTTGCTGACTTTTCTTTCCCTCCCACCTTCTCCAACCCCATTCAGCTCGCTACCAATGTCCTTACAATTCTCACTGCTTGACCCGTAGTTTCTAGCTAAACCCTCCCCCCAGGCACCTAGTTCAAAATCTCCTCTAACCATCCTTCCCCCAAGTACTGCTGGCCCCTCCTCATTCAGGTGCAATCCATTATAACAAAATAGATGGCGCCTGACTGAGAAGTCCACCAAGTGTTCCAAAACCGCAAACCCCTCTTTACTACACCAGTCTCTAAGCCACAAATTTACCTCCCTAATCTCCCTCTGTTTCCCTGGACTAGCGCGTGGCACAGGTAATATTTCAGAGAATATTACCCTAGAAGTCCTTGCCTTTAGTTTCTGGCTTAGGGGGATTATTCCGACCTGATCGCATGCTGCCATTTTTTGCAGCGGTGTGATCAGGTCTGTAGTGCATCTGCGCATGGGTCACAACGGCTGTCGCCAGAGAGCGACAGAACTAACAAAGAAAGCGATCACACCTGCGACCGCAAGAAGATTGACAGAGGCTGGCCGGAGGCGTCAACTGACCATTTTCAGGGAGTGTCCATTCGAACGCAGGCGTGCCCAGCCATTTTTAGGGAGGGATCCTGACATCAGCTCCGTCCTGGATGATCACAGTGGGTGAGTAAGTCCTGAGCTGTGCAAAAACTGCACAAACTTTTGTTTGTGCAGCTCTCTGCACGAGAGAGCGCAGCCCTGCACAGTGATTCCTCCTTTCCCGGTAGACGGAGACTACCTGATCACAGCAGTGCTAAAAGTAGCCTGCTAGCGATCAGGTCGGAATGAGGACCATGGCCCCTATAATCTTTCTTAAGGACATCCCACCCACCACTAACTTTGTCGTTGGTGTCAATGTGCACCAAGACCACTGGATCGTTCCCGGCCCCTCCCAACAATGTTTCTACCAGGTCTGCAATGTGATGTACCCGAGCATCCAGGAGACAACAGACTGTATGGCAATCACAGTCCCAGTAGCAGATTGCCTTATAACAGACTCCCCTACCACCACAATCTGATTAGGTACCTGGCTTTCTCTTATCCCCTTTGTGCTGGAGGGACCGCTCCTCCAGTTGCTAGAGGGAACGGTATCCTCCAGCTCTGTCATTTCCTCACTGCCATCCACATAATCTTTGTCTAATCGGGTGAATTTATTGTGTTTTGGCAGTTCAGCAATATCCTGTCTCCCTCTCCCCCTTTTTTCTTCCTTCTAACAGTGACCCAGCTTGCTACCTATTTGTCCTCATCCTCCTCTACCAGTGTACCCCCTGCAACTCCTCCACCGTTCTATCTAAGCTTTGCTCGAGATTGTAAATATCCCTCAGTTGAATAACGGTTTGCTCTAGATCAGTTACCTGGGCTTCCAGGGTAACCATTCACACACACCTCGTGCAGATGTAATCACACTGGGGCGGTTGCTCCAGGTGCGCATATATCTTGCAGGACATGCACTTAGTGAGATTATCAATCACGGCCCCACCCATTTTGTTTGTAAAGTCTAACTCCCTGTTACCTTCAGGAAACAATACAAACTATGCAATACAATATGGTACTAAAGCCTAGCTGTGGAGAGAAACAATATTCAACAACAGAACAGTCAGTACAGAGGCCAATGCAAGACTCCCTACCATAATCCCCTTAAAGTTCTCCTTATATTTTTACAAGCAGAAACAGTTTATTACAATGTTCAGCAGTATTGATACTTGCATGTCCGGCAGTACTTGACCTTCTAGAGTGCTGGTCTCCTCATTGGTAGCAGCACTGCTCAAAGATCCAGCTGCTTGGCCTTGCAGCACTCTCCTGTGGGACAGAGGCTACCCAGCTGGCAACTATACACTCTTGCCAGGGGCCTGCACTTATCGCGGATTATACTTTGGGTGCCTAAGTCACCCCAAGCATGATTTGCGATAAGCAGCTGCCAGAGCCGCGATAAAACATGGGATCGGGGACTTATCCCTGATCACATGTGTTTTTGCACGATTGCGGGTCCATTTTCGGCCGATGAAAATGGCCTGTGTTAAGATACCGTGATAATGACCATCAGCCATTAATCGAAATATCCAGCCATTTTCACCTGCCGAAAATGGATCAGCTTTAATTGGATTCCCCCCCCCCCCCCCCCCTCCATGGTGTAAAATGCACCTTTATAGGATACAACATTCATGCATTTTAAATGTTATCATTTATGCACCAGGCATCATGGCAATTGAGTTTGATACTCTTGTTGAATTTCTCTCAGGATATTCTTTGTGTTTATATTTATATCCACCTACACCACAACACCTAACATACTTTCATCATAATTATATAAGAGCAAACATGTATACTTTTCAGCATTTCTAATATTGTAGTCTGTAGTACAGAACATGTGGATCAGTGTTGCTTCTAAATACCTCATATTATTTGTTTTGTTTGCTTAAAAGATTTTCTACAAATGTCTGAACTATGTAGAAAAAATAGTTCTTGAAGAAATAACTTCTGCAGTAATAATATTAAACATTATCTTCAACAAAGAGATTATGAACAATAATACCCACTGGCATTTATCGAACAACAAATATAGTAAGAATTTCAAATCTGACCACAAGTATGAGAAAACAATAATACTAACTATTTTTCCCTTCGGGGGTTTTGTGAATTTTTATCATATTCTGAAAAACAAAAAGTGGATTAATATTCTGAATAACAAAAACTGGATTACAAATGAAATGAGTTATATTCTGTACTATTACATGACATTAATATTTTTAACCATTTAGATAAATTATGTAATAATACTGTAGTAACAGGGAATGAAACCTGACCTTGGAGGGCACGTTACTATGCACCAGTTTTAGATTACAAGTAAAAGGATTGCAACAAAATTCCTGCAGAATCTGACTGGTAGAATATGTGAAGACATTTAATTCCAAATGTTTTCAGACTTTACACTGAATGCTAAATTTAGAAATTGTCACATCATAACCACACCTTTTGATTTTTGTAACTTAAGAAGATGGTGAGAATTGTAGTACAAACACAGACAGATGCAACATGTGTAGCAAACTCTGTAAATAAGATATACTATTTATTTATATCATACATACCATATGATTCATATACAGTATGTTCCATACATTTTATTATTAGTCGTGAATAAAATATCTACATGGTATCTTTAGTTGAAGGAAGGCTTATATATTGTGGTCAATGTCAGGGCTGCCAAGAGCAATCCTGGGCCCCGGTACAATAACTTCCTGGGCACCCCTGCCCCCACTAGAATGGGTGTGATCACAGCATGCTAAGGGGATGGCCACTCTTCTTTGGGGGCATGTCTAGCACATCAGAAGCACCCACTCACAGGGACATGGCACACTTCCCAGCCAGGGCAGTAGAGAGCCTGGCTGGGCCCAGGTACTTTTCAGGGGGCATAGCCTAATCAAAGGAGGCATGGTCCTTGGTCTCCACTAGGCCCCTCTATCAGACCTGGGCCCAGATAATTTGTACCCTCTCCCCCCTCTCTCTGTGCCACTGGTTAATGTTTAGTTGCTGCAGCATCTCTTTGCTTATTCCAGGTTGCTGTTTGCTGTGGCTGAATCCTCCCTGAGAAGTCAGAAAATCCTGCTTAACACAGGACATCTGACAGTTTTAATCAATTGCTAGAGGGAACATAGCAGTTAAGTGACAGGCCTAAATGTGCTTATTGGCTCAGTTAACTCTTCTAGGGTTGCATTTTTTAGACATATCTAGGGTTTGATAAACCAACACTCCGACCGCTTAACGTATCCAGTCTACCCTCCTTTATTTACTCTACACAAGTATCAGTCAGGATATATTACCAATGGCAGTGCAGGTCCAGGCAGCCAACACCCCATAACCTGCACTAATACACAATTATACTTAACCTTTCCAGAGTGCTACTTTGGCTGTTTCAGAGCCGCAGGAATCACAAGGAAAATAGTGACAGGGAAGAGGGAGCCTACACATGGACTCTCTTCTCTCCTATGGGGTAAGGGTTTTTAGAAGTGGAGATGTTGTACATAGCAACCACTCAGATTCTACTTATTATTTATCTAGCGCCTTCTTAAAGATAATAGCTAGGATCCAAATGGCTGCTTTGGGCAACTGTTCCACTTCTAAAAACCCACAACTTAGTAAATATAAATTTTAAACTGCCCTTGCATATTACTGTACATCACTGTTGTGGGGGCCAGGTGTGTTTATACCGCCCTGCCCATCTGCACAGCAACAAGAGGCACAACTAATGAGGGCACAGCAACAGGGCACAAAACTACAGGGGCACAACTACTGAGAGCACAGCAACAGTGGGCAAAACTACAGGGGCACAACTAATGAGGGCACAGCAACAGTAGGCAAAACTACAGGGGCACAACTACTGATGGCTCAGTAACAGGGGGCACAACTACTGAGGGCACAGCAACAGAAGGCTAAACTACAGGGGCACAACTACTGAGGGCACAGCAACAGAAGGCTAAACTACAGGGGCACAACTACTGAAAGCATAGAAACAGGGGGCAAAACTACTGAGGGCACAGCAACAGGAGGCTAAACTACTGAGGGCACAACTACTGAGGGCACAGCAACTGGGGTCAAAACTACCGAGGGCACAGCAACACAGGGAAAAACTACTCAGGGCAAAACTACAATGGGCACAGCAACAGGGGGCAAAACTACAGGGGCACAACTACTGATGGCTCAGCAACAGGGGGCACAACTACTGAGGGCACAGCAACAGGAGGCTAAACTACAGGGGCACAACTACTGAGGGCACAGAAACAGGGGGCAAAACTACTGAGGGCACAGCAACAGGGGGCTAAACTACAGAGGCACAACCACTGAGGGCACAGCAACATGGGGAAAAACTACTGAGGGCACAACAACTGGGGGCAAAACTACCGAGGGCACAGCAACATGGGGAAAAACTACTCAGGGCAAAACTACAATGGGCACAGCAACAGGGGGCAAAACTACAGGGGCACAACTACTGAGCACACAGCTACAGGGGGCAAATCTACTGGGGGAACAGCTACAGGGGCCATAACTGTACCGGGGGCACAACTACAGGAGGCAAAACTGTGGTCACGCCCCTTCCCTATGAAGCTATGCCCCTATTTTTTGTAAGTTTGGTGTACAAATTGTAGTTTTACATAATGTACATAGCCGAACAACACAGTGTAAGGATAAAATTTTAGCAAAAGACACACATTGAAACTAAAGGTTGTTAGTAATATTTTTTTTCCATAATAAAGCATTTTTAATATATATTTTCTTGTAAAAATAAATACTAATGGTGCTAAATGAACCATTGAACCACCAAGATTTTTTATGTCTATAATATAAATGTATGTACTTTTAAGTAATGATACTGTAGTGTCCATTGGAAGAAACACTCTGTGAGAAAGTTTGTTGTTTGGTGTTATCCCTGATTTACAGCAATCTTTGACCTATATCCATTTATTTTTACAGATATCTGGACAACAGGTTCTAGATGAAATATCCAATATGTGTTTGCAGCTATTACTGGTACTAAATATATTAGTTTATTACTATATTTTAGAAGTTGAATATTACTTTATTATTTGTTCTGTGGGATAACCCAAAAGCATTTTATATCCATTTGTAATAGTTACTTCTGAAAATAAGACAATGCACTTTGCTGTAATTAAAAATGTTAAAATATAATAAACTTTTTATTGTTCATAAAGAAGTACTGGACACAATGTATACATATATTGCAAAAAGATTTGTCAGTGAAATAATTTTCTAAATGAGATAACACATATAATTTCATACTAATGCTTTGTTATATTAAAAGGGCTGTAATTATTTTAAGACCCTCTTTGTTTCAGTATAAAATGCAAATGTAGGATGGAATGTAAAATTCCCATTTAGCTATGCATTACAGGATCATCACAATCCACCTTCACCTAAACCTAGTGCATTTCCATGCACATTTGTCCAATATATCTTTTTAAAAGCAGTACTGAATGGTAATTAAGGCTTTTTACACTTGACAGCAAATTTTAGAAATGTATTAATTCTTTTCTATAGAATATATTCTTTAAAGATGAGGTAGTCACTTTGTCACTGAACATACAGGAAACCTCTTGGGTATAGCAATTACATTTACTATAAATTATATTTCTGTCATAAATTTTATGCTTTAAATTGACAAAATGTTCCTTTTCCAGAAGGTGCGTGCATTGGGTTGTTGGTTTTTTTCTCAGATTAGAATGCATAGATTAACTTTTTACCTTTAAGCTTTGAAACACATTGTTTTATTAGAGTATTAGTTTAAAAAAAATAATTATGGTAGTTTTAAGTGTTTGAATACATTCAATAATATTTCAGGTATATTTAAATCTGCTTTTTTTTCCAATACATTTTGTTTCATAGAGGTAAAGCCACCTACACAGGTATTAAATAAATAGTAAACAAATATGATGCTTCTTTGACAGATCAGTTTTTACATAGCTGGTGGGGGCATCGGGCAACGAACGTGTGGGGGCCCCCACCACTAAAAATTGCGGCCAATTAATCCCCCCATACGCGGATGGGTCGGCAGGCACACTCACTCACACACAATGACTCACACCCACATACTCACCCACATACGGAGTAGCAGCTTTACAGCAGTGCACGCTGGCGGCTCAGTCAGTGTCTCGCAGGGTAGTGAAATCCAACGAGACACTGACTGTGCCGCCAGCATGCGTTACTGAGTCACACGTTAGGGACCCCCACAAACTGTGTTTTAAATCAGAGCAGTCTCTGTCAGCAGCCGCCGAGGAGCTCCGTGTACACTCTGTACACAGAGCTCCTCGGCAGCTGCTGAGGGAGACTGCTCTGATTTATAAAGCAGTCTGTGGGCGCCCCTAATTTGTGGGGGCCCCGGGACGGACGCCTTTGTCACTCCTAGGATAATCCGGCTCTGCCAATACAGTACCAATCACTTTTTTGTCCGAATCTGTGATCTGCGTACCCCATACATTGCAGATTTTTTTACACATTAATCTGCAAAACACCAAATTGGCCCAATCGATTGCTGATGTATGTGGGCCATAACGTCTTTAAACATATATAAAGAACTAATGTTAAAATGTTAAAATCTAATAAAATATCAGGCACTGTTTATATTTAAAAGTAACTTAGTTTCTGAGGTTGAAAAAAGACAATTTGTCCATCAAGTTCAACCTGTTAGTGATCTACTACACTGTAATATTTTAAAACTAATTTTAACTGTGGTGAATGTTTAACCGTTATCTCTATTTGTTTTTTATTTTTTTATTTTTATTTTTACTTTAGTGCATGATTTAACCCCATAACCCTATATATCCTTTTTTTTAATAACAACAATTTTTATTGTTTTGTGCGGTAGAACAAAAGTATAAGGAGTACATATAACATGAATGTCAAAAGAAATCATAGAGACATAGGTGGTCATTCCGAGTTGATCGCAGCCAGCAACTTTTAGCTGCTGCTGCGATCAATAGTCCACGCTTATGGGGGAGTGTATTTTAGCTTTGCAGGACTGCGATCACTTGTACAGCCCTGCTAAGCTTAAAAAATTTCAAGCAGAAGTAGAGCAGCCCTGGACATACTTACCCTGTGCGATGGATCCAGCGATGTTGGGCTCAGATTTGACGTCACACCTCCACCCTCCGTTGTCCTGGACACGCCTGCATTTTATTCACCACTCCTCGAAAACGCTCTCCAATGGTCCGGATCCGCCCATCCACGCCTCCTTCCTGTCAATTTTCTTAGCGGTTGCCGCTGCGACCACTGCCGTTGGTAGCCGCGACATAACCCGGCAACCTCTGTAGTCAGGCAATGTAACGCACGCGCACTGTGCCCGCCGCGCACACGCATTCTGCACCCGTTCGCACTGCAGCGAAAAACAGCTGCGTGCGAACGGGTCGGAATGACCCCCATAATAACCTGGGGTGGGCCACACTCAGGCGTAAGAGAATGAAATGAAACAACACAAGAGATCTTATATAAGTGAGTATAGACCTCATCACAAAAAGATAAAGAAAATTCATCTGCATCGGATAATGCAAAAGAGGAGGTGTGAAAGAATGGGAATATCACAACTCAGCAGGTCCAATCAAATAATCATATTAATACCGTAGCAGTAAACTGAAACCATTCAAAATAAGCATTACAAACCACAAAAATTATTCGAAGGAGGGAGGGGAGAGGAAGGGGAGAAGGAGGGCCTATACATACTTGGAAATAATATCAACATGTAAAGAATACACTGGATAGTGTACGAAAATATTACAAATAACAAGAAGAAGAGAAGAAAATATTTACAGCCGGATGACCAGTTAAACCATAGGGAAAAGAATAAGGGTCATGAAATGTTACGGCGAAGTTGCCAATCCGTGTTCACGTAAATCTTCATGATAGTGTTTTGTGTGCAAGAATCTAGAGAAGTAATGAAAGGTTTCCACTTAGCGTGGAATTTATCAACATGTTTATCGAGATCCGGAAAAGTATTACGCCTGTCAAAATACATTAAATGGAGAAGCTTTTGCACAACTTCTTGCATTGACGGAGTGGATGGTGAAATCCAGTGAATTAAAATTACTTTCTTGGCTACTGTAAGTATAATTGTTAGTATTGGTACGACAGTAGATTTCTCGTTGCCAAGGGACCAGTTTTTAGATCAGCTAATAGACAGGCTATGGGATCAGGGGAAAGACCTAGCCTAAATATGGTTTTAATGTAGATTAATACTTACACCAGAATCTTTTGATCTTACCACAATTCCACATGCAATGGAAGAAGTTGGCCTTGGAAGCATGACACTTCAAACAGGAACATCACATTCAAGGAACATGTGTTTCCTCTGAATTGTGGAGATGTTTGCACTATGAACTGTTTTCAGATGGACTTCTTGAAGATAGGAGGACTTCAGATGCTTCAGTGATTTATCATAATGTTTAGTTAGATCAGTGATTGGTGGTAAGGAAGGATTATAACCCTGCCAGGCTTCCAGGACAGTAGTCCAGGCCTGTGAAGTGCAATCAGGGGTTAGGAGGGAGTATAGCAGTTTCGTGTGAAATGGGGAAGATTTTAAAGAATTAAGTAAAGCGTTAAGCGGGTCTCTGGATAAAGTGATCCTAGTGGAAGGGTCAAGTGACTGCGCAAAATGTCTAGATTGCAGGTACATGTAAAATGAGCAGTTAGAGATCTGGTAGGTGTGTGTCAGGTCTGAAAAATCCGAATTCCTTCTACCAATGGGGAGTTACAAATCATGACAGATAAAGGCTCGATAGTGACGGCAAATAACAGGGGTGAAAGCAGACAACCCTGACGTGTCCCTTTTTGAATAGTGAAAGGGGCTGATTAATGTCCATTACATAAAAGATGTGATCTAGGGGAGGTATAAAAGCAGGTCCATAACTACGTGTGTGCCAGGTGTGCCTGGCACACAGCGCAGTTGCCCTGAGGGCGCAATGGACAGCAGCATGTAATGAGTCAAATTGACTCATTACATGCCGCCTCTGCTGTGTGCGCCGCACTGTTGAGGAGAGAGCAGCAGCCGCACCAGAGGCAGGGAAGGAGGACGAGGGAGGGGGACTGGAGCCACAGCAGCACAATGTAATTGGTAGTAGCGGGCAGCCAATACAGAAGGAGAGAGGACAGCTGTAGCAACTACCAATTACATTGCACTGCTGCGGCTCCAGTCCCCCTCCCTCCTCTTCCTCCTTCTCCCCTGCCTCCGGAGCATCCAGCACGAGGAGCCTGACTGCCAGCGGGGAGAGATGGTAAGTATATCTCTCTGTCTCTCTCTCTTTCTCTCTCTATTTCTGTCTCTATTTCACTCTGCCGCAATGTGTAAAAAGGGGGACTGGCTGCCGTAATGTGTAAAAAGGGGGACGCTGTTGCCGCAATGTGTAAAAAGGGGAACTGGCTACCGTAATGTGTAAAAAGGGGATGCTGTCTGTCGTAATGTGTAAAAAGGGGGACGCTGTCTTCCGTAATGTGTAAAAAGGGGGATGCTGTCTTCCGTAATGTGTAAAAAGGGGGACACTGTCTGCCGTAATGTGTAAAAAGGGGATGCTGTCTGCCATAATGTGTAAAAAGGGGGACGCTGTCTGCCGTAATGTATATAAAGGGGGACACTGTCTGCTTTAATGAGTAAAAATGGGGCGCTGTCTGCGTAATGTGTAAAAAAGGGGACTCTGTCTGCTGTAATGTGTGCAAAAGGGGACGCTGTCTGCCGTAATGTGTAAAAAGGGGGGCGCTGTCTGCCGTAATGTGTAAAAAAGGGGACGCTGTCTGCCGTAATGTGTAAAAAGGGGACTCTGTCTGCCGTTATGTGTAAAAAGGGGACGCTGTCTGCCATAATGTGTAAAAAGGGTGACTGTCAGCTTAATGTGTAAAAGGAGCTCTACCTGGTGTAGTGGCGCTACTGTGCAGCGTAATTTGAATAATGGAGACTACTGTGCACCGTAGTATGAATTGGTATTATTTTGTGGCCATGCCCCTTCCCCATGAAGCCACACCCCTATATATATTTTCACGCACCTACGGTGCGCACTGCCCCTATCTTGCATGGGGGGCGCCAATGCCGTTTCTTGCACACAGCGCTAAAATGCCTAGTTACGGCACTGTATAAAAGGTTTTTATGAAGGCAATAAATGGAGGAGGATAACCAAATTTTTCCAAGGTTTGGAAGAGATGGGGCCAAGTAATGAGGTCAAAGGCCTTTTCGGCGTCCAAGTAATGAGGTCAAAGGCCTTTTCGGTGTCCCTCCCATGTGAGTGAAAGCTCACTGGATCTGGTTTTCACTCACCGCTGTGATCTTTCTGATTTCTCTATCTCCCTGTTCCCCCTCTCTGACTATCACCTGCTCACTTTTAACCTATCTCTATCTGCTTCTCCATCTTTACCACCTAAGACTACCATCACTAAGCGTAACATTGAGGCTATTAACACCACTTCCCTATCTTCCCTGTTTGACTCGCTGCTCTCTCCTATTCTCTCTCTTTCCTGCCCTGAACAAGCTACTTCCCTTTACAATGCATCCCTCACCTCTGCTCTTGACTCTGTCGCCCCACCAACCACTATTCACCCTCGCAGATCAACACCTCAACCCTTGCACACCAAATGCACCAGATATCTGCAAAAATGTTAACGTACCGCTGAACGTCAGTGGAGTAAAACGCGCAATAAGGCCGACTTCCTCCACTACAAATAAATGCTCTCATCCTATTTTGCTTCACTTACCCTCTCAAAACAGTCTTACTTCAAAAAACTCATCTCCTCCCATTCCTCAGACCCCAGTTGCCTCTTTGCCAGTGTCAGCTCGCTCCTCTGCCCACCCCTGACTCAACTCCCCTCTTCGCTTTCTGCTTTTGACTTTGCCACCTACTTCACATCCAAAATTGACTCCATTTGTCAGGACATAACATCCCACCAGAACTTGAGCAACCTCCCTCCTCCATTTCTTCCTCCCTCCTACCAACTCTGAAATCTTTCTTCCCTGTATCTGGAGAGGAAGTCATGGTCCTCATCCGGTCCTCACCCCCCTCCACCTCTCCACTTGACCATATTCCATCACACCTTCTCCACTTCCTCTCTTCTGCCTGTTCCCATCTTGCCCATCTACTCAATCTCTCACTCTCATCAGGCACTGTCCCTTCTGCCTTCAAGCATGCACTTGTCTCCCATATTCTTAAAAAACCTACCCTTGATCCAACCAATCTCTCCAACTACCGACCCATCTCTCTTCTCCCTTTTGCCTCCAAACTCCTTGAGCATATTGTCTACAACTGCCTCACTGTCTTTCTTTCTTTCTTCCCACTCACTGCTTGATCCTTTCCAGTCTGGTTTCCGTACTCAGCACTCCACTAAAACTGCCCTCACGAACGTCTGCAATGATCTCCTTGCTGCGAAATCCAGGGGCCACTACTCTCTGCTTATTCTAGTTGACCATTCTGCTGCTTTTGAATCTGTAGACCACCCTCTCCTCCTGCAAATCCTTTACTCCCTAGGTTTGCGTGATACTGCTCTCTATTGACTGTCCTCCTACCTTTCTGACCGTTCCTTCTCTGTCTCCTCTCATGACTCTACCTCCCCCCCACTTCCTCTACAAGTAGGTGTTCCCCAAGGTTCTGTTCTTGGGCCTTTCCTTTTCTCTCTTTACACATCCTCATTAGGTGAGCTCATTAGCTCTTTTGACTTAAAATATAATCTCTATGCTGATGATACTCAAAGCTACCTTTCCTCCCCTGACCTCTCCCCTGCTCTACTCACTCGCATCTCCAACTGTCTCTCTGCTATCTCCTCCTGGATGTCCCAGTGCTTTCTTAAACTTAACATGTCTAAGACTGAGCTGATTATCTTCCCTCCCTTCCGCATAACCTCACCTCCCACAATTTCATTATCCATTGATAGCACAACTATCTCCTCTAGCCCCCAAGTGTGATGTCTTGGAGTAATCCTTGACTCCTCCCTCTCCTTCAAACCACGCATTCAGTACCTCTCAAAAGCCTGCCCTTTCCATCTCAAAAACATCTCCAGGATCAGACTCTTTCTCACCCAGGACGCTACTAAGACCCTCATTCACTCACTGGTCATCTCCAGATTAGACTACTGCAATATCCTCCTATCTGGTCTCCCTCAAAAATGCCTCTCTCCACTTCAATCTATCCTCAATGCTGCTGCCCGTCTCATCTTCCTCACCAAACGTACTGCATCCCCTCTCTTGCAGGACCTTCACTGGCTACCCTTCCCATTCAGAATCCAATTCAAGCTTCTCACACTCACCTATAAATCCCCAACCCACTCTTCCCCCTCTTAAATCTATGACCTTATCTCTCTTTACATTTCCACCTGTCCTCTTTGCTCTGCTAATGCATGCCATCTCTCCTGCCAACTAATTACCTCCTCCCACTCCTACCTACAAGATTTTGCACAAGCTGCTCCCTATCTTTGGAATGTTCTACCTCTCTCCATCCAACTCTCCACCTCTCTACAAAACTACAAACGGGCTCTCAAGACTCACTTCTTAACCAAACCCAGTCACCTCTCCTCCTAACCCTCTTGTCTATGCTCACTGTCTACCCTGTCTGTGTCACTCTGGTCTGTTAGCCCCTCACCTTTTAGATTGTAAGCTCGCAATAGCATGGACTTCTTTCCTCATGTTCCTTTCCTTTTCTTACTTACACTATCTTATACTCCATACTCCCTTTGATGGCACCTAACCCCGGGTTTTCTATACCTGTCCTATTTTGTCATGTACTGTAAGTGCGATTTTCTTGTTTTCTCAATTTATTATGTACTGTGTAATGGGCAATGCAGATCCCTTGTGGCGCCATATAAATAAAGGATGATAATGATAATGATAAAGACAGCACCACATTGTGAGAGGATATGGGAATAGAAGTTGAGCCTATATTAGTTTGAGCCTAAATAGGGCTGCTTGTGAAAACTGATATTGAATGTGACAATATGAGCCACACTTTGCTCGTCATTGTACTATTCCACTATTACCCCTTTTTGACCAAAATTCTGGGCTGTCCCGGGACTTTTTACCCGACTTTTACCCCATTCCCACTGCACTAATGTCCCAGGTTTTTCTCGGATCGCCTCCTTTTCCACCCAACCTGGGTTAGTACAGCAAAATCTGCGGATGTCATTAAAAATGGCCTTTATTCAGGCCCACGAATATGAGGTAAAAGAAAAGGGAACAAAAGGGAGGGGTGGAGACCGCTCATGGCATTGCAGCAATGATGGCCAACAGACTACCTTTGTGTATCCTGGAGTTCCTGATTAATCATATGCAGCTTTCTGTTGTTTTACACAGCTACTGAGAGCATGATGCAGCTTGTGACACTGTTTCACCTAGTGCTGTGTCATTTAAAGAGGAGGAAAGCAAAATTTCTGATGGAGAGCGCTAATTCTCTATGTCATTATTTGTGCAGAAGGAGAGCCCTGATTTTATCCACCATGGCAACCATACTGAAAGTCAGCACTGCGAAACAACCAAGAATGTGGGTAAGAGACTACAGGCATGGCGATGCTCTCATGATGATTGTGGAAGCCCTTCAGGATGAGAAGTTGATGGCAAAAAGTGTTACATTGCCATATATACTGGACCTACTCACCTCAACATTGACCAGGCAGATGTCCAATTTCCAAAATCCCACTGAGCCAAGAAGGAGACTAACGATTGCTCCCTGGTGGTATGCTACCCTTGGGAATTTCCGCATAATCTTCTGCTTGTTTGTAGTTGGCATTGGCACTGTGTGCAATATTTTGTACCAGGTCACACAGGTGTGGTTTCTGCTTGTTTGGAGTTAGCATTGGCACTGTGTGCAAGATTTTGTACCAGGTCACACAGGTGTGATTTGGGAAAAATAATCTGATAAACATTATGTTTTTAGCTTCACAGATGATTTTGCGGGATGGCCTGGGCGAACACATGATGCACAAGTTCTGGCAAACTCTGATCTCTATAAGCTCGCAGAAGAGAAGCAGGATGGTTGGCTGTTTCCGAAGTAGGTAAAAATGTCTGGTTCCTTTCTAATTTTCATAGCTGTACTTTATGTTCATTTAAATATTTATTATAAATATGAAATCCCGACAGCCAACAATGCCGACAGCCGTAATCCCAGTGCACCAGGGCTATTCCCACTCATGGGTGTCCATGACACCAATAGAGTGGGAATAGATCCTGTCGTGAGCGCAGTGAGCCACAAAGTCTGCAGTGTAGCAAGTGCTGTGAGCCCACAAGGGGACTCTTATCGCTCATCCCACTTCCGGCATTCTGGCAGGCGGGATGCCGATGTCAGGATATTGACAGCCGGCATCCCATCCACCAGTAAAAATATGCAATCCAAGACATCTCTAAAAATATGTAGCAAGCAGCAACCTGTGGTAGCTTGACACATCACACTTAGCACTCTGACATTTTCAATATGCCATCCCCACTAAACAGGATACTGCCACTATGGCTTCTGTCTGCCACAATTTTTAAAACACACATAAAAATTATGAAAGTATTACCACTCAAGTGTTATAGAGTGGTGCATATAATAGGATTTTAATTACCTACCGGTAAATCTTTTTCTCAAAGTCCGTATAGGATGCTAGGGTCCATATTAGTACCATGGGGTATAGACAGGTCCACCAGGAGCCATTGGCACTTTAAGAGTTTAACAGTGTGGGCTGACTCCTCCCTCTATGCCCCTCCTACCAGACTCAGTCTAGAAACTGTGCCCGAGGAGACAACATACTTTGAGAGTAGGAAATACACAGCTAGTGGCGAGATTCATACCAAATTCGGCCAACATGCCAGAAAACTCAGCAACAGCTGAAACAGTACTGAAAAAGTAAAGAACGCAGAACTTACCTAGGAACCAGGCAGAACTGAACTAAATAACCACTGCAGGAAAACGAAGCACTGGGCGGGCGCCCAGCATCCTCTACGGACTACAAGAAAAGGATTTACCGGTAGGTAATTAAAATCATATTTTCTCTTACGTCCTAGAGGATGTTGGGGTCCATATTAGTACCATGGGGATGTACCAAAGCTCCCAGAATTGGAGGGAGAGCGCGAAGGCTCCTGCAAGATCGCTTGACCAAACATGAGGTCATCAGATGCCAAAGTGTCGAACTTGTAAAACCTGGCAAACGTTTTCGAACCAGACCAAGTCGCAGCACGGCAAAGCTGTAGTGCCGAGACACCCCAGACAGCCGCCCAGGAAGAACCCACTTTACTAGTAGAGTGGACCTTAACCGATTTCGGACACTGCATTCCTGTCGTAGAATAGGCATGCTGGATAGTGAACCTGATCCAGTGTGAAATCGACTGCTTCGAAGCAGGACACCCAATTTTCTTGGGATCATAGAGGACAAACAAAGAGTCAGATTTTCTATGACGAGCCGTTCTCTTCACATAAATCTTCAAAGCCCTCATAACATCCAAGGCCTTTGAAGCAATTGAGGAGTCAGTAGCCACTTACACCACAATAGGTTGGCTGATATGAAAAGCTGACACAACCTTAGGAAGGTACTGCGGACGAGTCCTGAGTTCCGCCCTATCTTCATGGAAAACCAGATAGGGACTTTTACAGGACAAAGCCCTCAATTCCGACTCGCGTCAAGCAGAAGCTAAGGCCAACAAAGTGACCGCCTTCCACGTGAGAATTTTGATTTCAGCCTCCTGTAGATGCTTAAACCAATCCGATTACAGGAACTGTAATACCGCATGAAGATCTCAGGGTGCCGTTGGTGCCACAAAGGGAGGCTGGATGTGCAGAATCCCTTTCAAAAAAGTCTGAACCTCAGGGAGGACAGCCAATTGTTTTTGGAAGAAAATGGATAAAGCTTAGATCTGGACCTTGATGGAGCCCAATCTCAGGCCCATATCTACATCTTCTTGCAGGAAAAGGAGAAAACGTCCAAGTTAAAACTCCACTGCAGGAAATTTCTTGGATTCCCACAAAGACACATATTTTTTCCAAATTCGATGGTAATATTTAGATGTTACCCCCTTCCTAGCCTGTATCAGGGTAGGAATAACCTCGCTTGGAATACCCTTCCGAGCCTTGATCTGGCGCTCAACCACCATGCCGTCAAACATAGCCGTTGTAAGTCTTGATAAGCGAATGGCTTCTGCAGTAGAAGATCCTCTCGAAGAGGTAGGGGCCTTGGATCTTCCAGCAGTAGATCCAGCAGATCCACGTACCAAGCCCTCCTTGGCCAGTCCGGAGCAATGAGGATTGCCAGAACCTTTGTTCTTTTTATAAGTTGTAGAACTTTTGGAATTAGAGAAAGTGAGGGAATACATACACTGACGTGAACACCCACGGTGCTACTATTGCATCCACCGCCACTGCCTGTGGGTCTCTTGACCTTGAACAGTACCTCCGAAGATTCTTGTTGAGGCAGGAGGCCATCATGTCAATGTAAGGAACCCCCCACCAACTGGTTACCTCCTTGAACACTTCCGGGTGGAGGCCCCACTCTCCTGGATGGAGATTGTGTCTGTTTAGGAAGTCCGCTTCCCAGTTGTCTACTTCCGGAATGAAGATTTAGGACATCGCCACCGCGTGCCTTTCCACCCAGAGGATGAATTTTGTCACCTCTGACATTGCAGCCTTGCTCTTCGTTTTGCCTTGTCAGTTTATGTAGGCCACTTTGGTCACGTTGTCCGACTTCACCTGAACAGCCCGATCCTGCAGAAGGTGTGCTGCTTGAAGAAGGCCATTGTATACGGCTCTTAGCTACAGGGTGTTTATCAGGAGAAGGGATTATTGACTGAGGTTTCCCCCTGAGCGACTGCTACCCAACCTCTTAGACTTGTAGTTAAGATCCCGACCACTGGTCAAACAGATCCAGCTGAAAGGATCGAACATAAAACCTTCCATACTGCAGAGCCTCATTGGAGGCAACCATCTTCCCCAGAAGGCGGATGCACTGATGAACCGATACCCGGACAGGCTTCAAGACATCCCGGACCAGTATTTGAATCACCAGCGCTTTCTCCACTGGTAGAAACACCCTCTGCACCTCCGTGTTGAGGATCATCCCCAGGAAAGACAGCCTCCTTGTCGGCTCCAGATGAGACTTTGGAAGGTTTAGGATCCAACCATGCTCCTTGAGCAGACGCATCATGAGAGCAATGGATCTTAACAACTTCTCTCTGGATGATGCCTTGATCAGCAGATCGTCCAGATATGGAATTATGTTCACCCCCTGCTTGCGGAGGAGAACCATCATCTCTGCCATCACTTTGGTGAAGACCCTCGGTGCCGTGGAGAGACCGAACGGCAGTGCCTGAAACTGATAGTGATCATCTAACAGTGCCCACCTGAGATAGGCCTGATGCAGGGACCAAATGGGAATGTGGAGGTATGCATCCTTAATGTCCAGGGACACCAGGAACTCCCCCCTCCGTTAGTCCTGAGATAACTGCTCTCAGAGACTCCATCTTGAATTTGAAGTCCCTGAGATAAGGGTTCAAAGATTTCAAGTTCAGAATTGGCCTTACCGAACCATCCGGCTTTGGTACCACAAAAAGGTTTGAATAGTAACCTTTGTTCAACTGATGAGGCGGAACTGGAGCAATGACCTCGGACACTACCAATTTTCAGATAGCGTCCATAAGAATCGCTCTGTCTGCTGGCAAAGCTGGCAAGCCTGATTTGAAGAAACGGTGAGGTGGGAGAGTCTGAAGCTCCAGCCTGTACCTCCTGGACACTATATCTTGTATCCAAGGGTCCAGGCCAGATGACACCCAGACATGGCTGAACTGCCAGAGTCTTGCTCCCACCTGACCTACCTCCACGCTCTGCGGTCCAACGGCATGCTGAGGACTTTGAGGCCCCAGAAGCAGGCTTCTGGTCCTGGGAAACTGCGGGAGCAGACATTTTGGCTTTGGCACGACCACCTCTAAAGAAGGTGTGAGAAGGCTTGTTCTTTCTAGGCCTTGCGGGCCAAAAGGACTGTGATGTGGTGGGAGTAAAAGGCTTCTTCATAGCCGGTGCAGCTGAGAGGAGAAAAGGAGACTTACTAGTGGTAGCTTTGGCAATCCACACATCCAGTGCCTCCCCAAACAGAGCCTGACCTATTAGCTCTCCACACTTTTCATGGATCCCGTGTCTGCAGACCATTGGCGCAGCCAGAGACCACTGTGAGCCGAGACAGACATGGAGGAGATCCCCGCAGCAATGGAACCCAGATCCTTCATGGATTCTACCAGGAACCCTGCAGAATCCTGTATGTTACGTAAAAACAAATCAACATCACCTTTATCCATCGTAGTCAAGTCCTCCTGCAGAGTGATTGACCACTTCTCTATAAATTTAGAAATCCATGCACAGGCAATAGTAGGCCACAGTATAGCCCCTGAAGCCATGTATATGGATTTGAGCGCAGTATCCACTTTGCGATCTGCTGGGTCCTTCAACGCGGTAGATCCTGGGACTCGAAAGACCACCTGTTTTGACAGCCTGGAGACAGAGGTGTCAACTATAGGCGGAGACTCCCATTTTTTTCTATCATCTAGGGAAAAGCAACCAGGACCCTTTTAGGGATCTGGAATTTTTTCTCCGGGTTTTTCCAGGCTTTTTCAAATATAGCATTTAATTCCTTAGATGCTGGGAAGGTGAGAGGGGCTTTCTTACTGTCTGTGAAAAAGACCTCCTCAACCTGCTCAGGAGGTGTGTCAGAAATATGTAACACATCCCACATGGCCTCAATCATCAACTGCACCCCCTTAGCAAGTGATGCTGTTTCCCTCGACACATTCCCATCATCGTCTGCTGTGTCAGAATCAGTATCCGTGTCATCCTGCATAGTTTGGGCAAGAGCACGTTTGTGAGAATGTACTGCAGGGGGCCCCGAGAGAGCAGTATCAGACCATACTGCCATGGAGGATTGCAATACCTGAGTTGCATGCTCAGTCCTTGCAACCCTTTCATAAATCTGAGAAATAGCCCCCCTAAGAGAGGATAACCACTCCGGTTCTCTAGCTGGGATCTGCGCTACAACAGTGCAATCCTGATTACATGGGATGGGATCTTCCTGAGAAGATACATTCTCTGCAGCATATGAGTCTCTAGACATGTTTGCTTGTACACCCCACACACCCCACATACACACAGAGTACAGGGCAGACAGAGTTTCCCCCCAAGAATGGCAGAGAGACACAGAGATTAAAGCCAACCCACACACAGTGCTATATAGGTATAGGGAAACCCTTAACCAGCGCTGACTGTGGGGGTAATTCCAAGTTGATCGCAGCAGGATTTTTTATAGCAATTGGGCAAAACCATGTGCACTGCAGGGGAGGCAGATATAACATGTGCAGAGAGAGTTAGATTTGGGTGGGTTATTTTATTTATGTGCAGGGTAAATACTGGCTGCTTTATTTTTACACTGCAAATTAGATTGCAGATTGAACACCCCCCCTCAAATCTAACTCTCTCTGCACATGTTATATCTGCCTCCCTTGCAGTGCACATGGTTTTGCCCAATTGCTAACAAAAATCCTGCTGCGATCAACTTGGAATTACCCCCTGTGTCCCTTAATAGGTGACACAGTCTTACACAGCCTCCCCTCCCTTCTACAACCCCCTGGTATCGTACAGATAGCTGGAGGTGCTCTGGAGGGACTGCTCTTCCACTTGCAGCGTGTCTGCAGGCAGGAAAATGGTGCTGAACGCTGCTGGGTCCGCTCTGTGGAGAAGCTCTGCCCCCATGATGGCACTGTCTTCCCGGTCTTCCAAGATTATACTGGCCTGAGGATTTTGTGCTGGCTGAGATATGCAGACCCCGACAGGCTTTCTGGTCAGTGTAGGGTTAAGGCGCTGGCTCAGGGCGCCCCTCACAGCGCCGCACCTATGTACAGCTGCGGCCCCTAACTGCACTCCTACCCTGATGCCACCATCTTCACACTGACACCCCACTTGCTAGGGGGGTCGGTGACTCACTCGCCACAAACTTCAGCTCTGCATGGTGGTGTGGCCGCATGCTGCTGGGGTGAGCGATCCCCTACAGCGGGGAGCGATCTATCCCCTCTGGAGCTCAGTGTCCAGTCAGTGGAGACAGTGGCTCAGACCCCGCAGGGTGGACACTGCTTGTCCCTCGATGCAGGGAGGCTGTTGACAGCAGCCTCCCTGTAAAATAAAAAAACTTTAAAATACACTTTTACTAAGAAAGCTCTGTAGAGCTCCCCTAGCTGTGACCGGCTCCTCTGGGCACATTTTCTAAACTGAGTCTGGTAGGAGGGGCATAGAGGGAGGAGCCAGCCCACACTGTTAAACTCTTAAAGTGCCAATGGCTCCTGGTGGACCCATCTATACCCCTTGGTACTAATATGGAACCCAGCATCCTCTAGGACGTTAGAGAAATGTTATTTTTTAGGGGCACCAAAAATAGCACTTAGAAAAACACATATCTATTAGAACCCTTAAGGTGCATACACGGGGTAAGATATTGACTAAGTGCTGATTTTGACTGTGCAATTTCCCTTACAATTCCCGGAGCCCAGAAGCTCCAATTGTGACAATATTTACTTGTGATTTTGACTATGGGCGATTTTGACCACATACAATTCTGACTATACTAGAAACTAGATTGTACACAATATAGTCAAGATTGCCTTTTCTGCACAGTTCATTTTTTCTTGTGATACCAACCCCACGGGAGTGCGCAATGGTATCGCAAGCTGTATACACATGGTGCGATATGTGCTAATTTTTCTTACGATTTTGACTATATAGTCAAAATTGTACGCAAACATTGCACCTTGTGTATGCATCTTTAGACCAAAATGTTTTGATATTATATTTTAAAACAGTAAACTTTTATATTTTGATGAGGAAAAAATCAAATATACAACTGTTTTGCCTCAGAAATTGTGCTTTTAAACTTATAGTTAAATATCTGTAACTAGTATTTTAATTCCCATAATGGTCAGTCATTCTTACAGTGAGGTTTTCTGTCAACCTTTGTCCTAGCTTATGACTAAGAGCATACGTGTCTAAATAGAGACCCTTTTATTTAGATAACCAGAACTTAATTACATTTTATGAGGGTTTGGTAAATAAATATCTGATGGACCTTTTGCCTTGAAAAGAGCAACATGACATGATGAACAGGAATGACCTCTTTGCTGACGAGGCCTATTGAGAAGCCCTATTGATGTGAATGAGAGATCCAAGACTCATGGAGCCAGGCTGCCATCTTCAGGAGAAGATCAGCCATTACATCTAGCCCAGCTGACCACATGTGAGACTTCCTGTTATTGCCCATCAACCAATCTATAATCCCCTTGTTATCTGAATACATGCCCCATTGATCAATCAGTTATGAATTATTGTATAGTTATATACTATATATGTAAGCCTGAAATGCCCTGAAGGCACAGGTCTCATTGGTGAAGTGTGTCTTGGGTCACGTTTCTCTGCGCAGCAAATATAGACGTGGCCTCTTATTTGATAATAAATTCTATATGCTGAATATCATTGCAACAGAGACTCCCCAATTCTTTTAAGATAATTAGGCATTAACAATTTTTAGCCAAACAAACATGTTTTCAGACAGGGTAATGGTAGTTCCCTAGAGATTGAGTAATCTTTGCTTTGTGTATTTGACGGTGTGGCAGCAGGATCATAAAAATGTTGCCCTCTATTATATTGGGAATAAGGGTGCTCCAGTGGTAGGGCTTGGTACTGTGGTTGTGTGGAGTTCCTATTTACTAAGTGCTCAAAGAATGACATATGTATGTTCTGGGAGTCCCTAGTTAGGCATTCCTGCATACATGTGACGGGTGTGGTCAAGGATTGCTGTATTTCTTTTTCTGCAGCAAGGAAGCGTAATTGGCATGCGTCCTCATGAGCCCATCTCGCAGAGCTGGTCCATCATGAGGGCAGACATTGCTTTCACCATTTCCTACGATTTGTTCATTTTTTTCTTTCACTTTGGGATGGTGAATACTGCAAGGTTGTAAACAAATTTTTTTTTTACAATCTGCATTGAGCAGACATAGCAGAGGTGCAAGCATACATGTATCTATGGCATTCTCCCACCTGCACAAAAGCTAACCACACTGCAATAATTCATTTTCTGTTTAAGATAAATTGTAAGTTCTAATCTATGATAAACATCTTGCGCAGAGCTTTAGCTTTGTTTATTACTTGTTGCTCCGACATTTGCATTTCAATGGATATTTACATTTTCAATGAACAGAAGACTGTAGCATATAAAAAAGCAAAGGTAGCGTACATGTGTTTTTGGCCTATTCCCAAATGCACACTTGCTACACTCTGCATCATATGGCATGTTATTTTGGATAACAATTTTATGTATGTCTTATACTGGTTTAAGTAAATAATTATACAAGTTTCTTTTGTCTGCATTTAAATGTGATTTTTTTTTTTAGATGTATGCAATGTTTTTACTTAAAAAAAGGCTTTACACTTACAATTTTGAGCAATGCAGGGATCTGGGTAGGCTATGATGTCTCTGGTTCAGGACACGTGGGCAATGACAGGGTAGTCTGCAACAGGGTGGTCTGTGGGTCATCCACATCAATGGTAGTATTCATCTCAGTAGAGGAATCATGCTCGCTTGTATCATGTTCAGCAGAAAGCAGCAGTGGTGAGCCAGGGCAGGCTAAACTGCTGGGCATGCTTTGCTGAGTTGACTGACTGCTTTCTTCCTCTGATTTTTGACTGGTGCTGCTGTTGGTGACAGATAAAGAAGATGACAGTCTGACCAGATTTATTATGGCAGAGTTGTAAAAAATGGTGTAACATTCATTATAGTACTTCCTTTCCATCCTTGTTGCACTACTTTTATTGTGATTATGATCATGTACTTTGATACTTGCGCATAGATTTCAACTTGTTTATCACTTGCTGATGGTACCTTTTTAATTCACGACTTGCCTGTACCTTGGTGATGTTATGATACACGGTGGCATCCCTTACTGTACCCATCATTTGATGCATGATTTCCTCCTCACTCCTGATGCTTAGGAGCTCCCAAATGTCCTCATCAGACCACATGCTGGACAGCCTCTTCAAGCCCTCTCCAGACCTGTGCCCAGACCTTCTCTCTCCAGACCTGTGTGACCAGCACTTAGCTTTCCAATTGCTTTCCAGGCCTGTGTGTGCCCAGTGCCCAGCTTCAAAGCCCTCTCTGTCCTGACCAGTGTGCTCTGTACCTAGCGACCAGAGACCAGCTATCCTTACAGGACCAATATGTGCCCAGTGCCCAGCTCTCCTTCCAGGACCACTCTCTGCCCAGGGACCAGCTCCCAGCTCTCCTTCCCTGTCCACTATATGTCCAGTCTGTGTGTGCCCAGCTCTACTTTCAGGCCCGCTCGTCTGTGTGTGTGCACATAAACTGCCTCCCCCAGTGTGCCTCTGCTCTCCTTCCAGGACCACTCTGTGCCCAGCTCTCCTTACAGGACCAATATGTGCCCAGTGCCCAGCTCTCCTTCCAGGACCATTCTTTGCCCAGGGACCAGCTCCCAGCTCTCCTTCCATATCCGCTATATGTCCAGTCTGTGTGTGCCCAGCTCTACTTTCAGGCCCGCTCGTCTGTGTGTGCACATAAACTGCCTCCCCCAGTGTGTCTCTGGTCTCTGAGTGATTACCTCAGCATCCAGAGCAATGGAGGGACCAATCAGCAGCTTTTCCAATGACCCAGGTCAAAAAACTGGGTAAGAACTGTTTCCACTGCAGTGTTCCTGGGTTTTATCCGCTAAAAATCCTGCTCATTAGTAAACCCGGGTTTTTTCCCTGGAGCCATTTCCACTGAGCCATGTCCTGGGTGGGCACGACAATTACCTGGGTTATTTTAGGCAGTGGAAAATGGTGATATACTGTATGTTTCACAGAAGCCTATGTTTAAAAATACAACAAACAGAAAAAAAGTAGAACTATCTCCATATAAAGTAAACATTTTTAATACAGATGTTCACTGACCCCATGTTTTGTTCTTGGTTTTAGATCTGGAATAATTTTCTTGTTTTGATTTTGATTCTTTTGATTCTGGTTTTGCAAAACCATACTCTTCTTTGGGTTATAGTTTTGGACCTGTATTTTCTTTTTAAAATGCTAAACACAGCTAGAATAATGTAATTTGGGCCTGGTTTTGTCCCTACAGTGTTATTAACCTGAATAGCATTAATTTCCTGTCATTTTCACAGTCAATTATGACCATCTCACAAGTCAAAATATTGTTTTCACCAATATTGGCAAAAGGCTTCTGCGAGCTGGCTAGCTACTAAGTGACAAAGCAGCGGCACAGACACACTGTCGTTTAAAAAAAGTGGTGCAAGATGGAATTGTCCCACCAACCCTTATGTTGTATTTTATAAAGGGCATGCACAGATTAACAAACCAAGTACTTCAGCGATAGGGACTGACACTTTTGTGGCTGAAGTGATTGTTTATTTTGATTCCACACTAAACAATTTTTTGGAAGAACTACCCCATATCAGTAATGAGGAGGTTCATAATAAGGGTGTTGGCAGTGGAGATTGTATGTGCTGGTCCAAACTAATGGTAGCTGATGCTGGACTGCTTGTTATTAATGAAAAATTATTATATTTTTGTAAAATACATTTCAGGAACTCACTGCAAATGACATGACATAATTTGAGGTGCCCTTTCCTAAACCCACTATGCACTAATAAATTGTTAATGCTGCCCTGTAATAGGATGAGCTCTGGGCTGCACTCTATGCAGTCTGAGTACCAGTTTGCAGAGTACCAGTGTACAGCAGTAAGGTTAATGCCACCCAGTATTAGGATTAGGAGCTCTGGGCTGTACTGAGGGCTTGGAAAACCAGTCCGGAAAATTTATGGAAGCAGTCCTAATGGGGGAGGGGTCTGTAGAGGGAGTGGGGTCTGGTAATGGACTGTATATAAATTTAGTCGATTAAATTTGATCAGGTAGGAGATACATTAAACTTCCAATTAGAGATGAAGATTTTGATGTCAGAAAGGCTAAAAAATAACTGACAAACCTACTACACTACAGGTGTTCTCAGGTGTCACACAGATACTGTAAAAACCATTCAAAAAGGATGTAAAATAACAATTATTAGATTTATTTACATATTGCATTGAATTAAAAAGACATGTGACCCAAGTTCAGTCAATAGAAGAACATGCACTCTCACTTCCTTTTCTTTCACACAGTGGCACAGTTTCAACTTTACTAATAACAAAAAATAATTACTATTTCATAGATGATCATTCACACACAAAAGCAAGTTTCTGATAATATGTCAAAGGTACACACACTGAAGAGGGGCATGGTCTCTTGGAGTAAGGGTGTGGCCATGCAACAGTACCCCCTTTTCAAATTATGCCACATAGTAGTGCCCCTTGCTCACATTACAATGCATAGTAGTGTCCCTTATTCACACTAAGTCACACAGTATACCCTTTACACCATAGGTCTGGAAACTTGGTCCTCATTACCCCACATAGTGCATGTTTTGCAGGTCTCCTCACAGAATCACAAGTGAAATAATTAACTCCACCAGCGGACCTTTTAAAATGTGTCTGTGAGTAATTAATACACCTGTGCACCTGCTGGGTTACCTGTAAAACATGCACTGTGTGGGGTAATGAGGATGAGTTTGCAGACCTATGCTTTACACCAGGGCTGGCCAAACCGGTCCTCGAGATCTACCAACAGTTCATGTTTTCCAGGCCTCCTGGAGATCTGTAGAATTGTCAGTTAGGAATGAATGCAGCACATCTTAATTAGTAATGACTACACCTGTGCATTAGCTAGGTGGCCTGGAAAATGTGAACTGTTGGTAGATCTCGAGGACCGGTTTGGCCAGCCCTGCTTTTCACACTTTATACCACATATTAGAGCCCTTAATTCGCGTTATGCTACACAGTAGTACCCCATATATACATTTTATCACACGCTACTGGTCCTTATACATTATGCCCGCCCACACATAGTAGTAATGCTACTTATACATAATGCCCAAAGCAGTAGTACCCCTTACACATGATGCCCACAGCAGTAGCACCCCTTACACATGATGCCCACAGCAGTAGTGCCCTATACATGTTATGCCCACACAGTAGTAGTGCCCCATACACATTACTCCTACAGCAGTAGTGCCCCATACACGTGATGCCCACAGCAGTAGTGCCCCATACACATGATGCCCACAGTTGTACTGCCCCATACACATGATGCCCACAATAGTAGTACCCTGTACAGTAGTAGTGCACATACATATTATGCTCACAGCAGTAGTGCCCTGACATGTGATGCCAACAGCAGTAGTGCCCCTTACACCTGATGCCCACACAGTAGTAGTAGCCCTTACATATGATGTCCACAGCAGTAGTGCCCATTACACATTTTGCCAACACCGTAGTAGTGTCCTTTACACATTATGCTTACATAGTCACATTGCTCCTTGCACAATATGCCCATATAGTGCTAGTGATACTTACATGTGATGCCCACAGTAGCAGGTCCCCTTACACATGATGCCCATAATAGCAGTGTCCCTTACATGAGATGCCCCTAATAGCAGTGTCCCTTACATGAGATGCCCACAAAAGTTGTGCCCCTTACACCTATTGCCCGCACAGTAGAAGCAACTGTACATATTACTCTATATACCTGTATCTGTGTCTCTATTCTCACTGTGCCAAGAACAAGATACTGTTAATGTAGCAGTAGGAGACCAATAAACAATAATGACTTATTGTTTACCACCATCTTACTTAAATATAGACACAGGATAAATAATTTAATGTCATATATTATCACACTATAATACAATAATTTATTCATCCTGTGTCTTCATTTAAATAAGATGATGGGTAAAAAAAATACATTGTTTATTGCTCACCTTCTGCTACATTAGTAGTACCCCTTGGTATTGTAAGGACAATTTCACTATTATTATAATGCTCTTTCCCCCACTCATACGGCTGCTGTCCCACACCCCAAGTACTCACCCAAAAGCTGCCCCCCCCAGGCACAGTAAACTTAACCACCGAGCTCTTCACTTGATGCTCTGTACTCAGTAGCAACACAGACAGTGTGAGGAGTAGCACAGTGTGGGTGCTGGGGGAGGTGGAGCTAAGAATCAGGACTGGAGGCCTGAAATGAATGCTTAGTTGGCACAGGAATTTACTGCAGCTCTGACTTTAATTAGCTTCTGCTCATGCGCAGAAGTTCTGATCATGGCAGTCATGCATTGGGGGAGAACGGACACTATGAGAAGCAGGGGTGCTTGGCTGACCAGGATCTGATCCAGGGTCCTGGCATCTCAATCTGCCCCTGAGTTAGAGTAGCAGTATGCACCAGTAAGGTTAATGCTGCCCTGTAATGTATTAGGATTAGGAGATGAGCTCTGCACTGCACTTTGGCCAGTCTTGTCCACTCTCCAGCAGTCCTGTGTGAAAAGACACCATTTAATGTGCGAGAAGGTGTGAGTTTATGCCACACAAAAAACTCTGACCTACATTTGGCCCCATATGTTCAATATAAACACTAATATAGCATCCTCAGTTGGATATATCCACAACACAGGACCTCATTCAGTAAGGATTGCAAAATTTGCGAATTGCAATCCAGCCAATTATCCGAACGACTGCGCATGTGCAGTGTTTGCATTGCGCATATGCTAGCAAAATTGTAACTAAAAATGTGTACAGATTGTGATCGCAATGCAGCCGCTGTTTGACTGA
This sequence comes from Pseudophryne corroboree, assembly GCF_028390025.1. Classification (NCBI taxonomy): domain Eukaryota; kingdom Metazoa; phylum Chordata; class Amphibia; order Anura; family Myobatrachidae; genus Pseudophryne; species Pseudophryne corroboree. The sequence continues at coordinate 430,547,517 of NC_086445.1, forward strand.
CAAGAAGCCAGCATTTCTGGGTGAAAACCAGCCATGTGTGTCTGAAAAAACGCAGGCGTGCCCAGATGTTTTTAAGGAGGACCTCTGACGTCAACAATGAGCACTTCCAGCCTCTTGTGTAGCAAAAATTGTGGATGACCTTGCCAGGCGCAGATAAGAAAAATCTTCGATGTTCGAGTAATTTTGTATGGTTTTGCAATTAGCCCGCATATTGCGATGCATTCACAATTTTTGCAATGGGTGTTTTTTTCTCAATTTCTGGGCGGCAACTATTTGATTGCAGAAACTGCTTTTTAGCAGAAATTGCAATCCTTACTGAATAAGGGGCCTAATTCAGTAAGGATTGCAAATTCTGCTAACTAGCACAATTTGCAATTCTTTTGCAAGCATGCTGGGGGCCGCCCATCACAGGGCAAGGCCGTTCAGCATGCTGACCACCGCCTCCCTCCCCTTCAACAAGCAGAAATTGTGATCACATCGCAATTTCTGCTTGTTAGCAGAAATAGAGGATGCCTCCTGCCGGCGCAGCTTAGCAGGAGGCCCGCGGCCATGTTCCCGATCATGGTGGCTGCATGTGACATCATGCATCCGCCACAATCATGCCCACAACATGCCCCCATTCACGCTGCACCGCCCCCACAATGCTCTGTCTCCGCCCTGGAAATGGAGCGCTGTCACCCCCTCCCCCTTCCCCCTTGTGCGCCACATGACAGCCTCTGCCTGATTGACAGGCAGGGGCAATCACATTTTCTGCGCCCCCATGCAGAAAGTGCAGGCACATGTGCAGGACAGGTGCTGCGCATGCACCTGCGATTTGCGATCCAACCTGAATTAGCCCCAAGGTCCACTTAGTTTTACAACTGATGATGAAAGCTTGTGTCTTCATCTTAGTAATTATCATTCAAAAAAAGAGAATACACGTACTGAAGTATTGAATAAAGATTCACCAAAATTGTGAGGAGTAAGGCAGAAATATGTGCTACTGTATCACCAGTGCAGAAATTAGGAAAGATCTCCCAAGGAAACACACCCTGGGGCAGATGTATTAACCTGGAGAAGGCATAAGGAAGTGATAAACCAGTGATATTTGCAAGGTGATTAAGGCAGCAGCCAATCAGATCCTAGCTGTTAATTTACATATTGGAGCTGATTGGCTGGTGCCTTTATCACCTTGCAAATATCACTGGTTTATCACTTCCTTATGCCTTCTCCAGGTTAATACATCTGCCCCCCTGTTTGGTAACTCTATTTTCAGTGTATTTTATCAAATGCTATAGTGCTATAAATATTAGGAGGATTGTAAAATGTTACCAGATTACAACACTTAAAAGTTATTGCTACTTTTTATTGTTGTTGCAAATCATATAACACAGACTCATTTAGTGCTTGTGTTATTTATAACAGTTGTACTTGTTAAGAAACACTATAGTTGCTGTAAATTTCTTTTATGTAATTGTTGTTTTACAAAATGTTCATAAATTGCAACATAAAACGAAGTTTTTACTCTTTACTGATAGCACAGATCACTGATAATAAGTGGTCTGCTTTAAAATACACATTATTTAATAGTTGTGTTATTTTAAAAAAAATGTGTATTCAATATAATTGCCTACTGTTGCAAGGCAACAACAGAGCAAGCATAACATTTTATAATGTAATATTTTCACATAGTCTGTTCGCTATAAAGTATATAACTCTTGCACCGTGAAACAGATCAGATGGTCAGCAGATTATACTGAAGAGCTGCCCATTATAACAAAAAGGATGGCAGCGTTTCATGTGGACTGATAATGAGGATCTTAATTGTGATTCAATTCATAATAGACAAGATGATGAACAAACATTTGAAATAGCTATTGATAGCTGGCTGGGACCAGTAGCTCTGCAAATAGCAGCAGACTAGAAATAATGTTTATAGCTCTCTGTTGCCCGCGATCCGCTGTTTGTTGATTAAAACAATAGGAGATAGAAACACAGTGCCTGACTGCCAAAGATTAGGAAGCCATGGATGTGTCTGGAAAAACAACATTAATCTGGCAACTAGTGATTGCTCGAGTCAGGAACATTGCATGGTACCTCATACCCCCGAATGAGAAGGACAGTGGGGACATCATACTGAATACAGGGGACCTACACGGGACTCGGAACCTCCTCCAAAACAGAGCAGCACAGTCTTATAATGAGCTCCAGAACACTGCTGATGAAGTCCTGACACTCCCTATTTAATTCTCTACCTGGCCACTACTCATTCATTCCCAGAACAGCTTCTACTGTATCCTCCTGCTTGTATCAGTCATCAGTATCCAGAGTTTGGTTCTTCAGTATCTCACCTGCTGCTGTATCTATCTCCAATGCTAACAAGTCCTGCTGTACCCTGTCAAAGATGCCTCTGCATTATTAATACTTCCAGTTTCAGACAGTTTCTGGTGTATATTATTCTGAACTCCTGTGAGCTGTGTATTTCTACACTACCAGTATGTCCAAAGGCTCACATGCATTGCTATACTTCTGTCTCCAATTAGACATCATTCAGACTCCTGTAAAGCAGTATTTTCATCAATCGCTAAATACAGATGTAGCCAAAGCATTCATGAAAAAGTGTGCACAAGAGTGGGTACTTGATCGCTGGCCCTGTATATGGTGGAATTATGACATACATTACATTGCACATTGTATGATGTTATTGCAGCTTACGGTCATTAGATCGACAGTCATTAGGTCGACCACTATTGGTCGACATACATTAGGTGGACATGGTCACTAGGTTGACATGGTCAATAGGTTGACATGTACTAGGTCGACATGGAAAAAGGTCAACATGAGTTTTTCAATTTGTTTCATTTTTTGACCTTTTTCATACTTTATGATCCACGTGAACTACTATTGGGAATAGTAACCCAGCATGGCGAGTGAAGCAAGCAATGCGAGAGGACACGGTGCACTAATTGGGGTTCCCCGTCACTTTACGAAGAAAATTACACAAAAAAAATGAAAAAACTCATGTCAGCCTTTTTCCATTTCGACCTAGTACATGCCGACCTAATGACCATGACAACCTAGTGACCATGTCGACCTAGTGCATGTCGACCAATAGTGGTCGACCTTAGTCTTGTCCAATACCCTTTATAGCTGTTTCAGTGCTAATTATGCCCTCTTCATGGATCGACCACATGCACTCTAAAATCAAGCAGTTGGAAACCCCCGTCTAGAAATCCTGTGTTTGCCACTTCTACAGTACATTCCAGTCTGTGCAGTTCACATTCATCTGCTATATTCTGTTCATATCATATGTTCTGTTCTGCTGGGTCCATCACGCCACCAGTGACACACTGAGTTCCATAGTATATTCCATATTACCCTGCTATACTCCAGTGATTCCCAATGGTATCTAGATATCTTCCAATCATCAAGCATACTCTAGCTGTGGGTGCTGTTTAGAGACTCCTGCGTTCATCCTAGCATCACTCCAATCTGTTGACTACACTATCTGCTGCTGTAGAAGTCTAGTGATTACTATACATTGATTATTTTTTATCCTGGAGTTTATTTATTTTAGAGATTATTGCTATTACTTCTGCTATGCACTCTCCACACAGCCTCGCTGTAAATCAGGGAATGATTGTGCCATATCTGTGACTTGTATCTTTTATGTTCAATAAACACATTTCATATACCATCTATGTGGAGAGACCTCATTTAAACTCCTAGTTTCCACTACACATCCTCTAGCCATATAAATGCCTCAGGCCCAGGGCTGAATCCAGTCAAATCACAGACAGACTTTCTACTTTTATTGTTACCTGGATAAATTCTATGATTTCATTTACAGAATGAAAAGAATTTCATTCACATAAAGTTGTAGATATTAAAAGAGGAACTATAATTGTGGTAACCAGAATTATATACTGTATATGCAAATTTTAGAACAAACTAATATAGATATCTATACAAACAAATGACAATAAATTTATTAGGTTGTGTCAAAAAGATAATTGAATATCTTATTAACCCTTTTAATATTCTGTTAGTTGAGGGATGTTAAATTATAATGCTATTATCATTGTGAGTGTCAGTATAGTTGTACATGATGTGCAATTATATGATGGTAATTTATGGGGCAAATGAGTTGAAGTGAGATAGATGGGGAAATCAATGATAGAGTGTCAACAAAACCTTCAATTTCAATATATTGTTTCACATAGCTATTTTAATGAGTCTTGAATAATAAAGACAGTGATATGGTGAATTGTGTTAATTGGAATGATGTCAAGTGAAAAAAGTGCAAAAATAAATGTGTGTGTAAGTGCATCATAGATAAAGTGTAGTATAATTATAAAAATAAACAAATTAACATAATAAATAAATATGTATGTGTATGCATTAATATTGTGCATAATGAGCAGACTGAATTTGATAAAATATATATAATTAAAAATATCGGAATGGAAAAAATATTTTAATATATTGTCATTTATATATCTAACTGATCATTATTGATATATGAACTATTAGCTCTATAATGTCTAAATGAATAATGGAAAGTTTATAATGATATTAATACTAGTTATGTTGATGTGTAGAATGGGCCTTGCAATGTGACCCATAGTTCCCCTCTGCTCTGCTCTGATTGACAGGCAGCAGCATTGAAGGAGTGGGAAGGAGACAGGGGGAGGCAAGCATTCCTGTTTCCAGGACTGCTGGCCTCCCACATTTTCTGGGAGGAGATAGCTAATGGTCTGCATGTCACCACACAGCAAACTGATGCTTACTCAGGTGGAATTGTGTTTATTTATTTATTAACAGTTTCTTATTTAGTGCATCAAATCCTGCTGTGCTTTACAGTGGGAAACAATAATGATAAAACATAACTGGGTAATAACAGGTAGTCATAGAGGTAGAAATGTTGTACTCTCAAGCTTACAATCTATAAGGGTTTAGGCATTGTATACAAAGACAGGTGCTATCTAATGCATAATTGTCCACCAGATTGCAAAGGTTCTTGGTGGGCTGCATGAGATGGCCACACAGCAATGATAAACTGAAGTCAGGAGGAAGGGAAAGTGAAGAAAGAGAAAATATGTGAGGATATGTATGGCCTGTACAGTTGGAATATAATTGGATAGGAAAGCTTATGAAGGTTATGTGAGCGGTTTTGGAATTTGATAAGCTTGACTGAAGAGGTGAGTTTTCAGGGACTACTTGAAGCCTTGGAGACTAGGGGAGAGTCTTATGGTGCATGGTAGGACATCCAAAGAGTGGGTGCAGCCCGAAGAAACTCCTGAAACCATGAATAGGAGCAAAAAATTAGTGTGGATGAGAGACATAGATCTTGTGTAGATCGAAGAGGTCAGGTTGGGGGATATTTGTACATTGGTGCAGTTTGGTTAAAGGCTTTGTGTGTCAGTAAAAGTACTTTACATTGAATACGGTAGAATTCAGGTATCCAATGGAGGGACTGACAGAGTTGATCTGCAGACAAATGTATAGCGAGGAAGATGCATTCTGAATGGATTGTAGTAGGAGAGTCTCTTTTTGGTAATAACAGTAAGAAGAGTGGATTAGATTTGTACAGTATCTTGTGTATGGTCGTATTTTGGATATGTTTTTTAGATGCATGTAACATGAATTTGAGACAGATTGAATGTGGGCAACAAAGGACCATTCAGAGTCAAGGAAGGCACTTAGATAGTGAACCTGTAGGGTAGGATTTATTGTCGAGATCTCAACAGGTTGGTTACTACTACTGGCCTGTGGAAATATAATTAACTCTGTGTTGGAAATATTTAAGTTTGAGGTGATGAGATAACATCCAAGATGAAATGGCAGAAAGGCATTTAGTGACACAGACCAATACAGGTGGTAACAAATCTGGGGAGGATAGGTAGATTTGAGTATCATCTGTGTACAGATGATACTGAAATCCAAAAGAGTTGTTTAGTTTACTAAGAGATGTGGTATAGACTGATAAAAGCAGAGGACCTAAGACTGAGCCTTGTGGTACTCCAACTGTAAGAGGTAGTGAAAAGGAGGAGGATTCAGAGAGATGGACACTGAAGGAGCAATTAGATAGGTAGGATAGGAACCAAGGCAGGACTGTGACTTGAAGACATAAGGATTGTAGTGTTTGTATGAAAAGAGTGGTCAACAGTGTCAAAAGAAGCAGAGAAAACTAGAAGAATAAGAAGTGAGTAATGGTCTTTAGAATTTGCAGTGACCAGATCATTAACTACTTTAGTCAGTGCTGTCTCTGTGGTGTTGCTAGTGAAAGCCTGACTGAAGTGTGTCCAAAAAGTTGTTTGAGTTAAGAAAGTGTGTGAAATGAGTGTAGGCAAGTCTCTCAAGTAGCTTGGAGGGGCATGGGAGCTGAGAGATGGAACATAGTTTGCAAGAGAGTTAGGGTCAGAATTTTGTTTTAATTTCAGAATGGAAGTAATCACTGCATGCTTGAACATTGAAGCATAGATACCAGTAGAAAGAGAGAGAGAGAGAGAGAGAGAGAGAGATTACATATGTTAGTTAAGGTTGGGTTGAGCACAGGAGACAGAGATTTACGTATTTGTGGGGGTATAGAATCAAGAGGAGAGGTAGTAGAGTAGCAGGATGAGAAGAGTGTTGATATTTCATTTTATTTTGTGGGATCAAATGAAGAGAAGGTGCCAGAGGGTTCAGGTAGGGAATGGAGCAGTTCTCGCTGAGGAAGAGCTCCCACTTAATCTCAGATTTTATTAATCTTGTCCTTGAAGTAGGAAGCAAAATTGATAGTAACTGATGGGTTGGGTGAGGGAGGGTTCAGAAGTAATTTAAATGTATTAATAATACATTTGGGGTCAGAGGATTGAGCAGAGATGAGAGTTTGGAAATATGCTTGGAAGTATTATAGTGATAAACAGTCTTAAATGTGAGGAAGTCATTTTGTGTATGAGATTTATGCCACTGATGTTCAACTTTACATAAGAGGTTTTGTAGTTGTTTTGTTAATTTAGAGTGCCATGGTTGACATCTAGGCCCACGTGAAGTGAGATGGGTAGCTGGAGCCACTACATCAGGGGCTATTACTAGAGTCTGGCTCAGAAGTCAATAGGTGAGAGCAGTTGTTGCAGAGAACTAGAAAGTTCTTGAAGATTATTTGTGTTAATAATGTATTTCTGTCTCAGTGCTGGGATTGCAGCTACATGCAGAAGGTGTCTCTTCTACTGAGATGTCTCCTGTATGTTTCTCCTTCAAACTGGGTGGAACTTCAGAGCTCCCTGAATCAGGCCCTAAGAGTAAATTAAGTAGTTGTTAATCCCATTTAACCATCAAGGTACCCATTAGGGAAATTCATCTAATTTCCCTCTTCGTAATGTGTCCATCTAAATCACCACCTCTAATGCCTAAGTTAACTTTCTCTAAGGAAAATGCTTTAAGTTAGGAATGGGTATTAAGCGGTCCTAGCTAGTGACAGTGCAAATAACACAAGCACACAATAACTAATGTGAGATATATCATTGTATCATCAATAAAAAGTAACAATTATTTTCAATTTTGCAATCTAGTAACATTTAACAATCCTAATATTTAGTATTGACAGTACCTTTTAACTAATACACGCAAACATATTTACCATATGATAATATATTTTATGGCCAATTCAACACTTGGTGATATTCAGAGAATGTTTTCTCTCCCACTTACTGTATGAGTCTCTAAGGAAAATACCTATAAACTTAAGGAAAAGATATGTCTATATCATTTGCAGTGAGGTACAGTGCAGTAGGTTACAGTGAGGTTAGTGGCCGTGGAGGCAATGGCTAGTATCACAGCAGTTTTAAACAAAGAAAAATAATTAGAATACTAAAACTATGACTATAAAAATGATTACAATGGTCCTTATTCAGTATCAGTTGCAGAATCTGCTGCTGATTAAATCGCATGCTGGGGGCTGCAAATCCAGTGGCCAGCGATGTAGTCGTAAAACAATTGCATTGCTGAGTCAGGAATTAGGGTTGTCCGGACCATGGTGGTCATTCCGAGTTGATTGCAGCCACCAACTTTTTGCTGCTGCTGCGATCAACTAGTCCACGCCTATGGGGGAGTGTATTTTAGCTTAGCATGGCTGCGATTGCTTGTGCAGCCCTGCTAAGCTAAAAAAAATTCAAGCAGAATAAGACCAGCCCTATACCTACATACCCTGTGCGATGGATCCAGCGATGAAGGGACCGGCATTGGCGTCACTCCTCCGCCCTCCATTCTGCTGGACACGCCTGCATTATACTCACCACTCCCCGAAAATGGCTGCAAACGGTCCGGATCCGCCCAGCACGCCTCCTTGCTGTCAATCTTCTTAGCAGTCAGCTCTGCGACCGCTTCCTTTGTAAGTCGCAACATAACCCGGCGACCCCCTTCACTCGGCAACGTCACACGATAAACTGCCGTGTGCGAATGGGTCAGAATGACCCCCTATGCCCCCATAATGATGTGTCAATGCCCTCTGATGGTGGACGCCCTTCAGGGATGTGATCGCAATGTGGTTGTCTGTGCCCAGGTATTGTGCACTTTTTGTGCCCTGATATCCAAAAATCATCTGTTTGCAATTTTGCACATCTGTGATTCAACTTGAGTGAGGGCCTATATTAAAAAGATCATCATATCATACAGAATAAAACAAAGATGATATTATAAGTTATTATTTCATCTTTTTATTATTCTAATTATTTTTATAGTCAAAACTCTGGAGCATACTGGAGTATGGCAGGGGAGGCTCTGTCTACCTTGTTGTACATCACTGATTTGTTCTACATAAGCTGAGCAAAGTTATGGCAATTTGTTTATATCAAAACACTTATTTCTTAAATACAATTATGAGGGTGAGAGTGGAGATGTGGGCCAGTGAATAAGTTTCCCAAAGCAACTATTCTATCTCTAATAGATTGTTCTTGTTTATGCCAGTTTACTATAATCAACTGAGTAGCAATGAGCACAGATAGGTTTATGAGAAAGAGGAGTTTCTATAGGTGAAGACTGGATGCCCCTTTTATAGGTTCTCAGAGAGTATGCATAATGTAATGATAAACACATGGCATCAGCCATACTGAATGAACACATAGGTAAATTAAATACATACCGTAAAATGCCGTTAGATTGTCGATTAGTTCATTATTTTTTATTTTGGGTTAACATTTTTATAATAATGTGAACATTGTGCTTATTATTTGTATTAATCTCCATTTCCTACCTTTGGTTTGATCTTGAAGGTGCAATGATGTAATTTTCAGATGATTGACATATGAACCTTTTATATAGAGAACAACTGTAATGCTTGCTGAAGGTTCAGCTAGTAAAACACAGCAGTTAAAAGCATTAAAAAAATGTACTGTAAGAATAGGAAGATCAATCAATTCAACCTTTATTTGTCCTGGCAAACATTGTTGACTACAATTAATTACAAGATGAATGTACTGTTCTTTAAGGTCACCACAAGATGAATTCCCTGAATATGTACTTAAATTTGATACTTGCTTCATAAGACTAAGGGTTACTACTAACCCTACAAATTATTTAAAGACAAAAATAAATGCTCTAGTGTCAAACTAAAAATGTAACTACAGTAAACGGCCCACCATGGCAATAAACATATTTATTAAATACAAATGTTTATAAATTACATAAAAAAAGATATGCAACAGACAAAGGGGAAAATATATAAAACATTATAGAGAAATAAAGTGGAGATAAGTACCAGCCAATCAGCTCCTAAATGACAGTTTTCAGACAAAGTCTGTAAAATGGAATCTAGATGCTGACTGGCATTGATACATCTCTCCCCCCCCCCAAAAAAAAAAAAAAAGAATTTATAAACAAACCTAAACAAATAAAAACCTCTGAATGTAAAATTCATGAATTTAAAACACCCCAACATATTCACACCCACACTCACAAAGACTACAATGCTTGGGTAAAAGATACATGTATAGAAAGTGTTAATATTACATTTGGATCATCACATTGTCATTATTGTACTGTACAGGTATATTAACCAGCAATGAACAGCAATGGATGTAATCACATTACCACAAATAATGTTGTACAAAATGTGTAAATTTCACTGTTCTATTAAATGTACATTTACAAAAGAAAAAATGCATAGTCTGCAGCTCTGGAATTGTTTCTTAGGCTCTTTGGTCATTTTGATGCTTTACCCAGTCCATCAGACAACAAACACAGAATTAGAGAAACAGAGTTTGATTGCAGATAAGAACCAATTGGCCCATCTAGTCTGGCATTCTTTTTTTAAACTTTAGGTGTCCTCAACCCTATTTGATCCTAAGTGCTTTGTAAGGATATTCATATGCCTATCCCATGAAATTGCTGTATTAGTTTCTACCACCTACCTTTTTCCCAGTCTCAGCGCATGTCGTCATATTCTTACAGTTCTATTCCTTTAAAGATTGTCTCACTCCTGTATATTGTTAAAATGCTTGATACAGTATATTTGAAAGTTTTTACCATGTCCCCCCCTTTCCATTCTCGTCTCAAAACTATACATGTTAAGATCTTTTAGTCTTTACTGGAAAGTTTTATGGTGTACTGTTTATTGTGAGGGGATACCAGGGTGGAAAAAGTACCCCCATTTCTGCTTCTTGTGACCCCTCCATTTCATGCACCTGATAAGTGCTGTCAAACTGATTGAGCAGCTTCCACTGTGTGTGCATTTGTGAAAGGCAGTGTATGGGATCAGCATTTGGAAGGTAGGCTGGTTCCTGTAGTACTACTTGAAGATTTCAGGGGTGGTTCCTAGGTACATGTGCCCTCAATTTGGATATATTTCTGTATGGGTCTTTATCATGAGGCCTTACAATAGACAATTACATGGCCCTAAGTGGGCAGTGGTATCATGCAGTGTAGGGACTGCCAATAATTAGAGACGCTGTTAAGGGGCTTGGCAGCTTAGCATGTATTTGCAAATATATGCAACAAATATCTCTGAATATCTATTACCATATAGTTCTCAACTATTATTGTAAGTACTATTTAGTGTAAAGGGGATACCAAGGGGGAAGCACACCCCTTTCTGTTTTACAAGATGCCTTCAACTCAGAATCAGATGGACATATGCAAAAATGGGTAAACTTATACTGCACATGCATTGTATGCAAAAACGTGTTTACTTGTCCATGAAGAGAGATTCATGCAACTCAAAATCAACCCCTAAGTGTACTTGCCCAACACCCTCTACAAAACACAATATAAAATAGTACATATACACAAACATGGGAAGATTAATCAAATCACTTGGTCTTCTATTTTCTAAGTTCTAGCACTAGCAGCTGGCGCACTAACATTTTTATTTTTTGTTTACTGTGAGCAGTGCAATTAATGTTATACTGTCATGCTGTGCCATACAGCTGAGAGTAAGAGAGGAACTGAAGCACAAAGAGGAGGAGCCAGAAGACATAGAATATGGTAAGTGTCTGTGGGCTGGATCTGAAGAGTCGCTGGCAGGTTGGAGCAGAAGAGACAGAAGGGGACTGTGGCAGAAGAGACACTGTTTGACTGAAGAGATAGAAGGATACTAAAGAGACAGAAGGGGGTGGATATATTCTTGGGGTTCTGGAAAACAGAAGGAAGCTGGACAGACACAAGGAAGTTGGAGCTGGAAAGACACTGGGGAGCTGGAGAGATAAAAGGAGATTGGAGCTGTGAAGACACAAGGAGACTTCATCTGGGGAAACATGGTGGACTTGAGACACGAGGAGGCTTGAGCTAGAGAGCTATTGGAAAGACAGAGGAGAGCTGGAGAGACACAAGTAGTCTGGAGCTGCACAGACAACTGGGGGTTGTCTAAACACTGAGGGGCTGGTAAGACACAAGGAGTCGAGCTGAGGAGACACAAAAAGGCTGAAGCTAGAGAGATGTTATATGATGTAATATGATGATGATGTTGGTTATACTGTATTCCTATGCAAACAGATGTTGTTTGGATCATGTGACCTCCTACGTGAATAGTGAATACCAACTAAATTTACCATCTGCCCATGGAGGATCAATTTCTGCAGAGATTTCCCATGGCAGAAAAACCACCAAGTCTCCCAAGCTGACTAGCTTGTACCTGTGAGGACCCGGGGAATGGGGGGCCAAAAAATATGGATGTAACAGGCCCCATGATTTCTGTTGCTCTCCCTACTGATTTATAGCAGCCGTGATTAAAGCTCAGCTCTGATTGAGAAGCATTCGGAGATGATGTGCATGCAGAGAAGGTCAATGTTTAGCTGCTTTCTGCTGAAGAACTTCTAGTGGTTACCTCAGCCCCGTGGGCCACAGCTTGAAAGTTAGGACAGCACCTCCTGGAGTCCTATCCATAGAGAAAAACTCTGCAGTCCATCAGTGTTCTTCAGCCACGACCAGTAATCGTCCATTATAAAAACTCTTTCAGTGTTCTTTAGCCACGACAAGCAATCATACATTATACAAACTATTTCAGTGCTCTTCAGCCACGTCAGTAATCACCCAGCTAACAAACTCTTTCTGTAACTTATGTACTTGGACATTTCTCATTTAAGTTTTCTGGATTTTGCATTTGTATTCTTCAATTAGTTTTGCTCTCACATGTCTCCCCTTTAATAAAAGTTTATGAAGAAATTACATTTGTCCTCCTCAGTTTCTCCTTGCAGAAGCATCTACTTCTTCCACTAGCACTCACTTAATGGATTCACAAACTCCACAGTTTGTGATTCATAGTCAGTGAAAACTTGTTATCTAGTACATTGTATATATCAATAACATATAGAAATAATGGGTGCAGATAATGTAGCATGTTGAAAGCACAATGGATAGGATAAATCACACGTATGTACATCAGAAATGTTAAGAAATGGAATTTTAGCAGCAAACAAGCCTGTTAGTAGCTTTTTCCTTGGTTGAAAATGGAGCCACAGTGCTTTCTTCTGTCAATTTTATAGTGGCATTAGCATAAGTTGCTGATGAAACTGCAGCAAAAGATATAAGGAAGGCTACAACTGCCTATGTCTTACTATCAGGCTCCATTAGGGTGCATCCCTCCCCCCTCTTAACAGACCTGCACCCATTAGGAATGCTTGCAGAAATTTTCAGGGCTGATTTTCCATCCAAATCTGCATCTGTACACAGGATACTTCATATCACACTCAACCAAGTTAGATAGGATTTTTGTCTTCTCCAGTCTAATAATAATAATAATTATAATAATAATAACATTAATAATAATAATTTTATTTATATAGCACTCTTTCTTCCACAGGAAGAAAGCGCTTACACAAAATCAAAAGTCATTGGAGTTCTCCCACTGCAGATCCTAAACTTGATTGACTATCATGTTATGCAAAACTCTTGATATAAATAAATGTCATACAATGACATAGGACAGAAGGTAAACAGTTTGTAGACGTTTAATCATTTGGCTAGCCAAGAAATCAGTAATTTGCTTTTAAAATGATCACCTCTCTAAGTATCTTTTTTAATACTACCAATTTCCCTGTTAAAATCTTATTTGTTACTCTAGGGAAGCTAACAAAATGTCATTTTGACTTTGAAATGAAGAGACCCTGTTATTCTTAGGTGACTAATAGTCAGGTACATTAATAAGCACTGCATCATGGCATTTAAACTAGCTTTGGATAAACACTCTATTGCTAAATATTTCCCCCAAAAAATATGATCCACATTTTTAATATTTTCCTGTGTCCCTCTTTGGTCATTAACTTTGCATGCTGACTTTAGTTATTTTACTGTTCATCTACAGTGATCATTTTGCATATATGTAAAATTATTGTACTGTATTTATCTTTAGAATTCATATCTCTTTTCAGGAGGGATAGAGTTACCAAAAGGTGATGAGGGGTATGTCTCTATGTTAAACCATCTCTAAAACCATACTTACTTGTTATTTATGAGGGGACTGGAGATAACGTGGAATCACTGTGGGTTGAGGTCACAAGGGGGGACATTGAAGCAAAAAAACTAGTCATAGCCATGTGTTACAAGCAACCGGATATTAGCATACATGAAGAGGAACAACTCTAGCTGCAGGGAATGGGGGACATCCTAGTGATAGGGAATCTTAACTATCCTGGTATAAATTGGAGTAAAAATTAATGTGTAAAAGCTAGGGGCAACAGGTACTTAAACAGGTTAAAGGATCACTACTTGTCTCAATTAGACAAGGACCCAACTAGAGGTAAAACTATTCGGGACCTTGTTATTACCAATAATGTGGACATTATATCAAACATTAAAGTTGGGGAGACCTTGGGAAACAGTGATGACTATATGATCACATTCAACATCAGTTTCAAGAAACATAGCTATAAGGGATCAATCAAAACATTAAACTTTAGAAAAGCTAACTTCAATATGCTGAGACGGTACTAAACAACATTGACTGTGAACTCTTGTTTCAAGGTAAAGACACATCGGAAATGTGGGAAGATTTAAAAGGGTTGCTCGATAGCAATATTCACAAATTAATTCCCATGGGCTGTAAACGCAGGAGTACTAAACTCAAACCAATGTGGCTTTATAAGGAGGTCAAAGAAGAAATGGCTAAAAAGAGGCATGCTTTCAAAGCATTTAAATCTAATGGAGGGGAGGAGTCATTGCTGTACTACAAGGAATGCAACAAAAGTTGCAAAAAAAATTAATAAGAGCAGCTAAAATTGTAAATGAAAAGCAAATGGTTTATAAATACATAAACAGTAAAAGGTTAAAAAAGGAGAATGTAAGCCCATTAAAAGATGTACTGGGAGCATTGATAAACAATGACAAAATAAAAGCGGAAATACAGAAAAATATTTGTAATCAGTATTAACCAGGGAGTATCAGACGTTAATATTAGTGCATAATGACAGTGAAGGTAATGACTCTTGGCTAGATGCTTGTTGCTTGTTTAAGCGAGGAAGTAGTCCTGGAAAGATTAAGCAACATAAAGATTAACAAATCACCTGGCCCAGATGGTTTTCACCCAAGGGTTATTATGGAGCTCAGGTCACAGCTAGCAAGACCCCTATACTTGATTTTCTATAGTTCAATTAGATTAGGCATGGTACCGAAGGATTGGTGTACAGCTGAGCTAGTACCTATATTTAAAAAGGGAACTAAAAATCATCCTGGTAACTATAGACTGGTTAGTTTAACCTCTAAAGCGGTTAAAATGTTGGAAGGAATTTTGAGGGCTAGCATAGAGGAGTATCTGCAGACTACTATGATTATTAGCAAGAGACAGCATGGGTTTGTGAGGGACAGATCATGCCAAATTAACTTAATTAGCTCTATGAGGAAGTGAGTGATAATCTTGACCAGGGAATATCAGTGGATGTGGTTATTTAGATTTTGCAAAAGCCTTCGATACAGTGCCTCACAGGAGACTGATCATCAAATTAAGGGAGCTTGGCCTAGGAAAAACTATTTGTACATGGATAAGTAATTGGCTGGGTACAACAAATAGTGGTCAATGGGATGTTCTCCAGCTGGGCACCAGTAGTTAGTGGAATACCACAAGGGTCCGTACTCGGCCTGCTACTGTTCATTATATTTATTAATGATCTAGGAATAGGCCTGGAAAGCACATTGTCAATCTTTGCAGATCTTATTAAGCTGTGTAAGGTAATTAATTCAGAAATCTATGTGGAGTCTCTACAGAATGACTTATTTAAACTTGAAACCTGGGCGTCTAAATGGAGAATGAGGTTCAATATAGAAAAATGCAAAGTTATGCATTTTGGGATAAAAAACAAACTTGCATCATCCTACACATTAAATGGGGAAAAGATAGGGGTAACAGTAGTGGAAAAACATTTGGGGGTGCTCATAGATAATAGGCTTAATAACAGTACACAATGTCAAAATGCAGCAAAGAAGGCAAGTAAGGTGCTTGCGTGCATAAAACAGGGTATTGAGACAAGTGACGAGGATGTAATCCTGCCGTTGTACAAATCATTGGTACATCTGCACCTGTAATATTGTGTTCAATTTTGGGCACCACATTATAAAAAAAGATATTGGGGAACTCGAAAGAGTTCAAAGGCGAGCTACTGAATTGATGAAAGGGTTAGAGATACTGGAATACAAGGAAGGGCTTACTAGGTTAAATATGTATACACTAGAAAAGAGGAGACATTATTAATATCTTCAGATATGTAAAGGGTCATTGCAAGGAGTTAGCAGGGGATTTGTTTATTTAAAGAACTCTGTATAGGACACGTGGGAACTCGCTGAGGCTAGAGGAGATAAAATTCCGTGCACAATGTAGGAATGGGTTCTTCACCGTAATGGCAATAAAGATTTGGAACTCCCTGCCGGAGAAGGTAATAATGGTGGACTCCTTAAATGCATTTAAAAATGGATTGGACAAATTTCTAACTGAAAAAAGTATCCAAAGCTATAGCATTTAGTATATTGACAATAAATATCTGGGAGTGATATGAATTATAGTTGTCAGTTGGTACTAAGCCATTACTTCAACAGGTACATTATAATGTGCACAGCTTAGTACAGAATACAGGCTGAACCCAATGTGCATTTTGCCTCTTTTCAATCTTATTAACTATGTTAGTATGTATGTACAGTATCTATTCCATTTATATTGATATATTGTTCCCTTCATCTTCATTGTATTTAATTATTTTCTTTAGCTTTAAATCTTTAAAAATATACTTTTCTCCAAAAGTTATTTAAACAGAACCAGGATGATGACAGCAGTGGTGCAAGTATACATTTTTTCTTAGTGGTACTGATAGTAAAAATGGCCGTGGCCAAGTGTCATGAGGGGACGTGACCACACAAAACTAGAGGAGAGGCTACATGACTATAGGGGCTTGGCCACATTATGCCACACATCGTAATGCACCTTACACATTATGCCAAACACCGTAATGCCAATTACACATTATGCCACACACTGTAATGCCTTACATGTATCACACACCGTAATGCCTATTACATATTATGCCACACACAGTTATGCCACTGACACCATTTTATGTCCCACACACAGAAATGCCCCTTATAAATTATGCTCCAGTGGTGGGTTGGTGGTACTGAGTACCACCATCATATTTCTTACTGGTACTCCATACCACCCTGTACCACCCTATTTTCAGCACTGGATGCCAGTTAACTAAAGACAATTTCTACTGGCAAACAGTGGGCAATGGTGTTGCTTTTTTATGTGTTGACTGATAGTTACAGTATGACTTTAATCACAAAACAGTATTCTAATATAAATCATCTGGGTTTAGTATGAAATACCTACAATCAAAATTCAGACAGTCAAAATCCTGACAACAATTGACCGATGGTCAAAATATCAACAAGGTCAAAATACCGAGAAGGTCATAACACCAACATTTAAAATATCAAAAAGGTCAAAATACCGACATTTATAATGTTGACAGGTCAAAAAAATGACACAAGTTTACCATTATTTTGTGCACATGTCGACATAGTTTGACATAGACACCAAATAAGAGTACCACGTCCCTCACATGGCTCGCTGCACTCGCACTCACCACAATGCACATTATAAAAATATGAAAGACCATAATTAACAGACATGTACTGTATGTCAAATGATGTGTTCTCTATGCTTTTTGCCTAATGAATCTAACAATATGCTAGCCTTATTTTCATCCAGAAACATTTTACTAAATGTTGGATGTACTGTACTTTCCAAACATTACTAATTAATAACATTCATTACGTTAATAAATATGATGTTCTGTACAAGAAGAATAATACAATATTTATAGCTATCACATAAAATACATTTGCAATTTAAAAAGGTATTACAATTTTAGTTGCTCAATTTAGAGTGATAAATTGATCACCTAGGTCTAATTGAAAAATGCTCAAAATGCAATATCTTAAGTAAGTATATAGCATATAATTTATACTCATATATCAGTTATACAATATTTATGCACTCCAATTAACTTAATGCAATATCTGACTTACATGAAAATCAATATGTAAAATATGGTGTAACAGGAAATTACTTCCATCAAGATAGGAAGAATGCACTCTGTTTTCTTATATTACTACAGTAGACGTCAAGTTAAAAGACATGATCATTTTGAAATAAAGAAAATTATTTATTATGCAATGTATAAATTAGAGATGTGCACCGGAAAATTTTCTGGTTTTGTGTTTTGGTTTTGGATTCGGTTCCGCGGTCGTGTTTTGGATTCGGACGCGTTTGGCCAAAACCTCCCGGAAATCTTTTTGTCGGATTCAGGTGTGTTTTGGATTCGGGTGTTTCTTAAAAAACTCAAATCAGCTTAAATAATAGAATTTGGGGGTAATTTTGATCCCATAGTATTATTAACCTCAATAACCATAATTTCTACTCATTTCCAGTTTATTCTGAACACCTCACACCTCACAATATTATTTTTAGTCCTAAAATTTGCACCGAGGTCGCTGGATGACTAAGCTAAGCGACCCAAGTGGGCGGCACAAACACCTGGCCCATCTAGGAGTGGCACTGCAGTGTCAGACAGGATAGCACTTCAAAAAAATAGCCCCAAACATCACATGATGCAGAGATAAATAAAAAAAAGGTGCAAAATAGAATTGTCCTTGGGCCCTCCCACCCACCCTTATGTTGTATAAACAGGACATGCACACTTTAACAAACCCATAATTTCAGCCACAGGGTCTGCCACACGACTGTGGCTGAAATGACTGGTTGGTTTGGGCCCCCACCAAAAAAGAAGCAATCAATCTCTCCTTGCACAAACTGGCTCTACAGAGGCAAGATGTCCACCTCCTCCTCATCGTCCGAGTCATCACCCCTTTCACTGTGTACATCCCCCTCCTCACAGAGTATTAATTTGTCCCCACTGGAATCCACCATCTCAGGTTCCTGTGTACTTTCTGGAGGCAATTGCTGGTGAATGTCTCTATGGAGGAATTGATTATAATTCATTTTGATGAACATCATATTCTCCACATTTTCTGGAAGTAACCTCATACGCTGATTGCTGACAAGGTGACCGGCTGCATTAAACACTCTTTCGGAGTACACACTGGAGGGGGGGCAACTTAGGTAAAATAAAGCCAGTTTGTGCAAGGGCCTCCAAATTGCCTCTTTTTCCTGCCAGTATACATACGGACTGTCTGACGTGCCTACTTGGATGCTGTCACTCATATAATCCTCCACCATTCTTTCAATGGTGACAGAATCATATGCAGTGACAGAAGACGACATGTCAGTAATCGTTGGCAGGTCCTTCAATCCGGACCAGATGTCAGCACTCGCTCCAGACTGCCCTGCATCACCGCCAGCGGGTGGGCTTGGAATTCTTAGCCTTTTTACTCGCAGCCCCAGTTGCGGGAGAATGTGAAGGAGGAGCTGTTGACGGGTCACGTTCCGCTTGAGTTGACAAGTGACTCACCAGCAGGTTTTTGAACCTATGTAGACTTGTGTCTGCCGGAAAGAGAGATACAATGTAGGCTTTAAACCTAGGATCGAGCATGGTGGCCAAAATGTAGTGCTCTGATTTCAACAGATTGACCACCCATGAATCCTGGTTAAGCGAATTAAGGGCTCCATCCACAAGTCCCACATGCCTAGTGGAATCGCTCCATTTTAGCTCCTCCTTCAATCTCGCCAGCTGCTTCTGCAAAAGCCTGATAAGGGGAATGACCTGACTCAGGCTGGCAGTGTCTGAACTGACTTCACGTGTTGGAAGTCTAAAGGGTTGCAGAACCTTGCACAATGTTGAAATCATTCTCCACTGCGCTTGAGTCAGGTGCATTCCCCCTCCTTTGCCTATATCGTAGGCAGATGTATAGGCTTGAATGGTCTTTTGCTGCTCCTCCATCCTCTGAAGCATATAGAGGGTTGAATTCCACCTCGTTACCACCTCTTGCTTCAGATGATGGCGCGACAGGTTCAGGAGTGTTTGCTGGTGCTTCAGTCTTTGGCACATGGTGGCTGAATGCCAAATGTGGCCCGCAATTCTTTGGGCCACCGACAGCATCTCTTGAATGCCCCTGTCATTTTTTAAATAATTCTGCACCACCAAATTCAATGTATGTGCAAAACATGGGACGTGCTGGAATTTGCCCACATGTAATGCACGCACAATATTGGTGGCGTTGTCCGATGTCACAAATCCCCAGGAGAGTCCAGTTGGGGTAAGCCATTCTGCGATGATGTTCCTCAGTTTCCGTAAGAGGTTGTCAGCTGTGTGCCTCTTATGGAAAGCGGTGATACAAAGCGTAGCCTGCCTAGGAATGAGTTGGCGTTTGTGAAATGCTGCTACTGGTGCCGCCGCTGCTGTTCTTGCTGCTGGAGGCAATAAATCTACCCAGTGGGATGTCGCAGTCATATAGTCCTTAGTCTGCCCTGCTCCACTTGTCCACATGTCCGTGGTTAAGTGGACATTGGGTACAACTGCATTTTTTAGGACACTGGTGACTATTTTTCTGACGTCTGTGTACATTCTCAGTATTGCCTGCCTAGAGAAGTGGAACCTAGATGGTATTTGGTACCAGGGACACACTACCTCAAGCAATTCTCTAATTCCCTGTGAATTAACGGTGGATACCGGACACACGTTTAACACCAACACAGCTGCCAAGGCCTGATTTATCCACTTTGCAGCAGGATGACTGCTGTAATATTTCATCTTACTCGCAAAGGACTGTTGGACAGTCAATTGCTTACTGAAAGTAGTACAAGTGGTCTTCCGACTTCCCCTCTGGGATGACAATCGACTCCCAGTAGCAACAACAGCAGCGCCAGCAGCAGCAGGTGTTACACTTAAGGATCCATCGGAGGAATCCCAGTTAGGAGAGGACTCGTCAGACTTGCCAGTGATATGGCCTGCAGGACTATTGGCGTTCCTGTCTAAGGAGGAAATTGACACTGAGGGAGTTGGTGGTGTCGTTTGCAGGAGCTTGGGTACAAGAGGAAGGGATTTAGTTGTCAGTGGACTGCTTCCGCTGTCACCCAAAGTTTTTAAACTTGTCAATGATTTCCGATGAATGCGCTCCAGGTGACGTATAAGGGAGGATGTTTCTAGGTGGTTAACATCCTTACCCCTACTTATTACAGCTTGACAAAGGCAACACACGGCTTGACACCTGTTGTCCGCATTTCTGTTAAAATAATTCCACACCAAAAAGGTGATTTTTTTTTGTAATTTGACCAGGCATGTCAATGGCCATATTCATCCCACAGACAACAGGTGTCTCCCCGGGTGCCTGACTTAAACAAACCACCTCACCATCAGAATCCTCCTTGTCAATTTCCTCCTCAGCGCCAGCAACACCCATATCCTCATCCTGGTATACTTCAACAGTGACATCTTCAATTTGACTATCAGGAACTGGACTGTGGGTGCTCCTTCCAGCACTTGCAGGGGGCGTGCAAATGGTGGAAGGCGCCACCTGTTCCCGTCCAGTGTTGGGAAGGTCAGGCATCGCAACCGACACAATTGGACTCTCCTTGGGGATTTGTGATTTAGAAGAACGCACAGTTCTTTGCTGTGCTTTTGCCATCTTAACTCTTTTCAGTTTTCTAGCGGGAGGATGAGTGCTTTCATCCTCATGTGAAGCTGAACCACTAGCCATGAACATAGGCCAGGGCCTCAGCCGTTCCTTGCCACTCTGTGTCGTAAATGGCATATTGGAAAGTTTACGCTTCTCCTCAGACGCTTTTAATTTAGATTTTTGGGTCATTTTACTGAACTTTTAGTTTTTTGGATTTTACATGCTCTCTATTATGACATTGGGCATCGGCTTTGGCAGACGACGTTGATGGCATTTCATCGTCTTGGCCATGACTAGTGGCAGAAGCTTCAGCACGAGGTGGAAGTGGATCTTGATCTTTCCCTATTTTACCCTCCACATTTTTGTTCTCCATTTTTTAATGTGTGGAATTATATACCAGTAATATATCAATAGCATTGGCCAACTGTACTGTACTATATGTATACTGCCGGTCACCAAAATGCTGCACTGTCCTACTATAAACTGCTCACAATAATGCAGCACAGAGATAGTATACTTGACACAGAGCTGCAACATACAGCAATGGCCTACTGTACTGTACTATATGTATACTGCTGGTCACCAAAATGCTGCACTGTCCTACTATATACTGCTCACAATAATGCAGCACAGAGATAGTATACTTGACACAGAGCTGCAAGATACAGCAATGGCCTACTGTACTGTACTACTATAATTATATACTGGTGGTCCCCAGTCCCCACAATGCAGCACACTGAGCACAGATATTTGCAGCACACTTAGCACAAATTTGGAGCGTTTTCAGGCAGAGAACGTAGATATTTGCAGCACACTGAGCACAGATATTTGCAGCACACTGAGCACAGATATTTGCAGCACACTGAGCACAGATACGGAGCTTTTCAGGGAGAGAACGCAGCCACGTCCTCTCCGTTCAATCTCCAATGCACGAGTGAAAATGGCGGCGACGCGCGGCTCTTTATATAGAATACGAATCTCGTGAGAATCCGACAGTGGGATAATGACGTTTGGCTGCGTTCGGGTTAACCGAGCAAGGCGGAAAGATCCGAGGCTGCCTCGGAACCGTGTAAAATAGGTGAAGTTCGGGGGGGTTCGGATCTCGGAGAACCGAACCTGGTCATCTCTAGTATAAATTATTTGAGCAAATTCAGTCAAAGTTCAATCATTTCTGTCTCAGTTTTATTCATAATTCAAAAATATCCAAAGCAAAAGAAAATACACAATTATGCTATAATATTATTTTGATGTTATGGTTGAAACTGTAATACTTTACCTTTGTCAGAACAGCTATATAAAACTATATATGTACAATATTGTAAAGTAGAAATTGAGTGCTGACCTCTTTACTCAAGTAGATCAAGGGAATGTTAGAGTTCAGAATCCATTCAATTAAGGATAACATTATAATTATATATTTCACATAGTTTGTAGACAGATGTTTAAACACATTTGGACATTTATTTATTATATATTTCAGTAGTTTTTCCAGTAGTTTGCAGCTTTAGTGATGCATTCAATTTTCTGGAAGCAAACAATTTCTTACCAGGGATCTTGTGATCAATATGCCTACTCTGGTGCGTACTTGTTGGCATGGGAAATACATTCTTTCAATCTTTACCATTCTTATTTATATTTAGTATGGGTAATGTGGTGTTCAATGAACTTGTATGTTTAATGCAATACAGTAATATAGCATATAATGTAGATAATGATGTATGCAATAACTGGAAATAAACTGGTATGAGATGCATTTGTTAAGTACATCGCTGGATGCGGGACTATGATACCACATGATACTAGAGATGAGCGCCGGAAATTTTTCGGGTTTTGTGTTTTGGTTTTGGGTTCGGTTCCGCGGCCGTGTTTTGGGTTCGACCGCGTTTTGGCAAAACCTCACCGAATTTTTTTTGTCGGATTCGGGTGTGTTTTGGATTCGGGTGTTTTTTTAAAAAAACCCTAAAAAACAGCTTAAATCATAGAATTTGGGGGTAATTTTGATCCCAAAGTATTATTAACCTCAAAAAACATAATTTACACTCATTTTCAGCCTATTCTGAACACATCACACCTCACAATATTATTTTTAGTCCTAAAATTTGCACCGAGGTCGCTGTGTGAGTAAGATAAGCGACCCTAGTGGCCGACACAAACACCGGGCCCATCTAGGAGTGGCACTGCAGTGTCACGCAGGATGGCCCTTCCAAAAAACCCTCCCCAAACAGCACATGACGCAAAGAAAAAAAGAGGCGCAATGAGGTAGCTGACTGTGTGAGTAAGATTAGCGACCCTAGTGGCCGACACAAACACCGGGCACATCTAGGAGTGGCACTGCAGTGTCACGCAGGATGTCCCTTCCAAAAAACCCTCCCCAAACAGCACATGACGCAAAGAAAAAAAGAGGCGCAATGAGGTAGCTGTGTGAGTAAGATTAGCGACCCTAGTGGCCGACACAAACACCGGGCCCATCTAGGAGTGGCACTGCAGTGTCACGCAGGATGTCCCTTCCAAAAAACCCTCCCCAATCAGCACATGATGCAAAGAAAAAGAAAAGAAAAAAGAGGTGCAAGATGGAATTATCCTTGGGCCCTCCCACCCACCCTTATGTTGTATAAACAAAACAGGACATGCACACTTTAACCAACCCATCATTTCAGTGACAGGGTCTGCCACACGACTGTGACTGATATGACGGGTTGGTTTGGACCCCCCCCAAAAAAGAAGCAATTAATCTCTCCTTGCACAAACTGGCTCTACAGAGGCAAGATGTCCACCTCATCTTCACCCTCCGATATATCACCGTGTACATCCCCCTCCTCACAGATTATCAATTCGTCCCCACTGGAATCCACCATCTCAGCTCCCTGTGTACTTTGTGGAGGCAATTGCTGCTGGTCAATGTCTCCGCGGAGGAATTGATTATAATTCATTTTAATGAACATCATCTTCTCCACATTTTCTGGATGTAACCTCGTACGCCGATTGCTGACAAGGTGAGCGGCGGCACTAAACACTCTTTCGGAGTACACACTTGTGGGAGGGCAACTTAGGTAGAATAAAGCCAGTTTGTGCAAGGGCCTCCAAATTGCCTCTTTTTCCTGCCAGTATAAGTACGGACTGTGTGACGTGCCTACTTGGATGCGGTCACTCATATAATCCTCCACCATTCTATCAATGTTGAGAGAATCATATGCAGTGACAGTAGACGACATGTCCGTAATCGTTGTCAGGTCCTTCAGTCCGGACCAGATGTCAGCATCAGCAGTCGCTCCAGACTGCCCTGCATCACCGCCAGCGGGTGGGCTCGGAATTCTGAGCCTTTTCCTCGCACCCCCAGTTGCGGGAGAATGTGAAGGAGGAGATGTTGACAGGTCGCGTTCCGCTTGACTTGACAATTTTGTCACCAGCAGGTCTTTCAACCCCAGCAGACCTGTGTCTGCCGGAAAGAGAGATCCAAGGTAGGCTTTAAATCTAGGATCGAGCACGGTGGCCAAAATGTAGTGCTCTGATTTCAACAGATTGACCACCCGTGAATCCTTGTTAAGCGAATTAAGGGCTGCATCCACAAGTCCCACATGCCTAGCGGAATCGCTCCGTGTTAGCTCCTTCTTCAATGCCTCCAGCTTCTTCTGCAAAAGCCTGATGAGGGGAATGACCTGACTCAGGCTGGCAGTGTCTGAACTGACTTCACGTGTGGCAAGTTCAAAGGGCATCAGAACCTTGCACAACGTTGAAATCATTCTCCACTGCACTTGAGACAGGTGCATTCCATCTCCTATATCGTGCTCAATTGTATAGGCTTGAATGGCCTTTTGCTGCTCCTCCAACCTCTGAAGCATATAGAGGGTTGAATTCCACCTCGTTACCACTTCTTGCTTCAGATGATGGCAGGGCAGGTTCAGTAGTTTTTGGTGGTGCTCCAGTCTTCTGTACGTGGTGCCTGTACGCCGAAAGTGTCCCGCAATTTTTCTGGCCACCGACAGCATCTCTTGCACGCCCCTGTCGTTTTTTAAAAAATTCTGCACCACCAAATTCAAGGTATGTGCAAAACATGGGACGTGCTGGAATTTGCCCATATTTAATGCACACACAATATTGCTGGCGTTGTCCGATGCCACAAATCCACAGGAGAGTCCAATTGGGGTAAGCCATTCCGCGATGATCTTCCTCAGTTGCCGTAAGAGGTTTTCAGCTGTGTGCGTATTCTGGAAAGCGGTGATACAAAGCGTAGCCTGCCTAGGAAAGAGTTGGCGTTTGCGAGATGCTGCTACTGGTGCCGCCGCTGCTGTTCTTGCGGCGGGAGTCCATACATCTACCCAGTGGGCTGTCACAGTCATATAGTCCTGACCCTGCCCTGCTCCACTTGTCCACATGTCCGTGGTTAAGTGGACATTGGGTACAACTGCATTTTTTAGGACACTGGTGAGTCTTTTTCTGACGTCCGTGTACATTCTCGGTATCGCCTGCCTAGAGAAGTGGAACCTAGATGGTATTTGGTAACGGGGGCACACTGCCTCAATAAATTGTCTAGTTCCCTGTGAACTAACGGCGGATACCGGACGCACGTCTAACACCAACATAGTTGTCAAGGACTCAGTTATCCGCTTTGCAGTAGGATGACTGCTGTGATATTTCATCTTCCTCGCAAAGGACTGTTGAACAGTCAATTGCTTACTGGAAGTAGTACAAGTGGGCTTACGACTTCCCCTCTGGGATGACCATCGACTCCCAGCGGCAACAACAGCAGCGCCAGCAGCAGTAGGCGTTACACGCAAGGATGCATCGGAGGAATCCCAGGCAGGAGAGGACTCGTCAGACTTGCCAGTGACATGGCCTGCAGGACTATTGGCATTCCTGGGGAAGGAGGAAATTGACACTGAGGGAGTTGGTGGGGTGGTTTGCGTGAGCTTGGTTACAAGAGGAAGGGATTTACTGGTCAGTGGACTGCTTCCGCTGTCACCCAAAGTTTTTGAACTTGTCACTGACTTATTATGAATGCGCTGCAGGTGACGTATAAGGGAGGATGTTCCGAGGTGGTTAACGTCCTTACCCCTACTTATTACAGCTTGACAAAGGGAACACACGGCTTGACACCTGTTGTCCGCATTTCTGGTGAAATACCTCCACACCGAAGAGCTGATTTTTTTGGTATTTTCACCTGGCATGTCAACGGCCATATTCCTCCCACGGACAACAGGTGTCTCCCCGGGTGCCTGACTTAAACAAACCACCTCACCATCAGAATCCTCCTGGTCAATTTCCTCCCCAGCGCCAGCAACACCCATATCCTCCTCATCCTGGTGTACTTCAACACTGACATCTTCAATCTGACTATCAGGAACTGGACTGCGGGTGCTCCTTCCAGCACTTGCAGGGGGCATGCAAATAGTGGAAGGCGCATGCTCTTCACGTCCAGTGTTGGGAAGGTCAGGCATCGCAAACGACACAATTGGACTCTCCTTGTGGATTTGGGATTTCAAAGAACGCACAGTTCTTTGCGGTGCTTTTGCCAGCTTGAGTCTTTTCAGTTTTCTAGCGAGAGGCTGAGTGCTTCCATCCTCATGTGAAGCTGAACCACTAGCCATGAACATAGGCCAGGGCCTCAGCCGTTCCTTGCCACTCCGTGTGGTAAATGGCATATTGGCAAGTTTACGCTTCTCCTCCGACAATTTTATTTTAGGTTTTGGAGTCCTTTTTTTTCTGATATTTGGTGTTTTGGATTTGACATGCTCTGTACTATGACATTGGGCATCGGCCTTGGCAGACGACGTTGCTGGCATTTCATCGTCTCGGCCATGACTAGTGGCAGCAGCTTCAGCACGAGGTGGAAGTGGATCTTGATCTTTCCCTAATTTTGGAACCTCAACTTTTTTGTTCTCCATATTTTATAGGCAGAACTAAAAGGCACCTCAGGTAAACAATGGAGATGGATGGATTGGATACTAGTATACAATTATGGACGGACTGCCACGGTTAGGTGGTATAAAAAAACCACGGTTAGGTGGTATATATTATAATAATAATACAATTATGGATGGACGGACTGCCTGCCGACTGCCGACACAGACGTAGCCACAGCCGTGAACTACCGCACTGTACACTGGTTGATAAAGAGATAGTAGTATACTCGTAACAACTAGTATGACACTATGACGACGGTATAAAGAATGAAAAAAAAACCACGGTTAGGTGGTATATATTATAATAATAATACAATTATGGATGGACGGACTGCCTGCCGACTGCCGACACAGAGGTAGCCACAGCCGTGAACTACCGCACTGTACACTGGTTGATAAAGAGATAGTAGTATACTCGTAACAACTAGTATGACACTATGACGACGGTATAAAGAATGAAAAAAAAACCACGGTTAGGTGGTATATATTATAATAATAATACAATTATGGATGGACTGCCTGCCGACTGCCGACACAGAGGTAGCCACAGCCGTGAACTACCGCACTGTACACTGGTTGATAAAGAGATAGTAGTATACTCGTAACAACTAGTATGACACTATGACGACGGTATAAAGAATGAAAAAAAAACCACGGTTAGGTGGTATATATTATAATAATAATACAATTATGGATGGACGGACTGCCTGCCGACTGCCGACACAGAGGTAGCCACAGCCGTGAACTACCGCACTGTACACTGGTTGATAAAGAGATAGTAGTATACTCGTAACAATTAGGATGACACTATGACGGTATAAAGAATGAAAAAAAAACCACGGTTAGGTGGTAGGTATATAATAATAAATAATACAATTCTGGTCGGACGGACTGCCTGCCGTGTGCCGACACAGAGGTAGCCACAGCCGTGAACTACCGCACTGTACACTGGTTGATAAAGAGATAGTAGTATACTCGTAACAATTAGGATGACACTATGACGGTATAAAGAATGAAAAAAAAACCACGGTTAGGTGGTAGGTATATAATAATAAATAATACAATTCTGGTCGGACGGACTGCCTGCCGTGTGCCGACACAGAGGTAGCCACAGCCGTGAACTACCGCACTGTACACTGGTTGATAAAGAGATAGTAGTATACTCGTAACAATTAGGATGACACTATGACGGTATAAAGAATGAAAAAAAAACCACGGTTAGGTGGTAGGTATATAATAATAAATAATACAATTCTGGTCGGACGGACTGCCTGCCGTGTGCCGACACAGAGGTAGCCACAGCCGTGAACTACCGCACTGTACACTGGTTGATAAAGAGATAGTAGTATACTCGTAACAATTAGGATGACACTATGACGGTATAAAGAATGAAAAAAAAACCACGGTTAGGTGGTAGGTATATAATAATAAATAATACAATTCTGGTCGGACGGACTGCCTGCCGTGTGCCGACACAGAGGTAGCCACAGCCGTGAACTACCGCACTGTACACTGGTTGATAAAGAGATAGTAGTATACTCGTAACAATTAGGATGACACTATGACGGTATAAAGAATGAAAAAAAAACCACGGTTAGGTGGTAGGTATATAATAATAAATAATACAATTCTGGTCGGACGGACTGCCTGCCGTGTGCCGACACAGAGGTAGCCACAGCCGTGAACTACCGCACTGTACACTGGTTGATAAAGAGATAGTAGTATACTCGTAACAATTAGGATGACACTATGACGGTATAAAGAATGAAAAAAAAACCACGGTTAGGTGGTAGGTATATAATAATAAATAATACAATTCTGGTCGGACGGACTGCCTGCCGTGTGCCGACACAGAGGTAGCCACAGCCGTGAACTACCGCACTGTACTGTGTCTGCTGCTAATATAGACTGGTTGATATTTAAAGAGATATTAGTAGTATACAACAATACTATACTGGTGGTCAGGCACTGGTCACCACTCCTGCAGCAAAAGTGTGCACTGTTAATTAATATAATTGTACTCCTGGCTCCTGCTAACAACCTGCAGTGCTCCCCAGTCTCCCCCACAATTAATTATAAGCTTTTAATTTATACATTGATGACTGTGCAGCACACTGGGCTGAGCTGAGTGCACACAGACTGAGTCACACTGTGTGACTGACTGTGCTGTGTATCGTTTTTTTTTTCAGGCAGAGAACGGATATAGCAGAGAGAAGTGAACGGATATATTATATTAAATAAAAGTTAACTAGCAACTGCACTGGTCACTGACTGTGGTAAACTAACTCTGTCTGCGACTCTGCACAATCTCTCTCTATCTAATCTATCTATCTCTATTCTAATGGAGAGGACGCCAGACACGTCCTCTCCCTATCAATCTCAATGCACGAGTGAAAATGGCGGCGACGCGCGGCTCCTTATATAGAATCCGAGTCTCGCGATAGAATCCGAGCCTCGCGAGAATCCGACAGCGTCATGATGACGTTCGGGCGCGCTCGGGTTAACCGAGCAAGGCGGGAAGATCCGAGTCGCTCGGACCCGTGGAAAAAAAAGTGAAGTTCGTGCGGGTTCGGATTCAAAGAAACCGAACCCGCTCATCTCTACATGATACCACATTTATATTCTTGAAAAGTTCATATTTTATATTTTTATTTGCATAAGCCAACAATCCAGGTGTGTTGGCACAAAACCCAGGCAAAATCTAATACAAACCTTTGTTAATGAGATCCCTTTTAGTCCTATAAATGGACTAACAATAGCAATAACATAATGACTGTGCAAATGATAATATTCAGTTGTGTATGAACAGCTCTGCTTTACTTTTTATTTTACTATAAGAATCAATGTTTCATTCCAACCAGTGCATTTTATAATGTTATTTGTATGTTCTCCCCATATTTAGGTGGGTCTCCTTTGAGTGCTACATTTTCATCTCACAGTCTAAAAACATGACTTTTGTTTGCTTGATTACTATACTGTGCAAATGTTTGGGGGATTTGGTCCTGACAACACTTACATCCATTGGGTTTTTTTTTTTCTTCCTTTATATGTGATAAAGCAAGGTGCTTATTAAAAAAAAACAATAGAAAAGAATTTAGTGTACACTATTTAAGTGGATTGATTATGAGTGTATACTACATCAGATAGGGGGGTTTAGAAAGACATAATACTGTAGGTCAAATAGGGATAGTAGTAAGAAAGTATGTATTAAGTATAATGGGGTGGTAAGGGAGGGTAGAGAATAACAGTCAGTTAGAGTAATTCTAGAGAGGCTCTAGTAAATAATGGTAAGTCACCATTAAAACAAACGGACAAAGGAGCTATTAAGCTAAAATGTATGTTTGCGAACGCAAGAAGCCTATCAGGTATAATGGGGGGATTGGAATTGCTTGTATCAAAAAATCAGTTTGATATTATAGGTATTATGGAAACACTCACGACTGGATTGCAAATTTGGAGGGATATTCACATTTCAGGAGGAATAGGGCTACCAAAACGGGAGGAGGGGTATGTCTCTATGTAAATTCATCTCTAAAACCAAACTTAATAGATGTTATTTACAAGGGGACTGGCATTGAAGCAAAAAAACTAGTAATTGGCACGTGCTACAAACAACCGGATATTAGCATACATGAGGAGGAACAACTTTTGCAGCAAATTGAAAAAGTTGCGGAAATGGGGGACATCTTAGTGATAGGGGATTTCAATTATCCTGATATAAATTGTAGTAATGATTCATGTGTAAAAGCTAGGAGCAGCAGGTTCCTAAACACATTAAAGGATCAATACTTGTCTCAATTAGTCAAGGACCCAACCAGAGGTAATAATATTCTGGACCTAGTTATTACCAATAATGTGGACATTATATCAAATATTACAGTTGGGGATACCTTGGAAAACAGTGCTCACTATATGATCACATTCGACATGAGTTTCAAGAAACATAGCTATAAGGGATCAACCAAAACATTAAACTTTAGAAAAGATAATTTCAATATGCTGAGACAGGCACTAAACAACATTGAATGGTAAGTTTTGTTTCATGGTAAGGACACATCGGAAATGTAGGATGCTTTAAAAGGGTTGCTTGATAGCAATATTCACAAATTCATTCCAATGGGCAGTAAATGCAGGAGTACTAAACACAAACCAATGTGGCTTAATAAGGAGGTCAAAAAAGAAATGGCTAAAAAGAGGCCTGCTTTCAAAACATTTAAATCTATTGGTGGGGAGGAGTCATTCCAGTATTATAAGGAATGCAATAAAAGACGCAAAAAAGCAATAAGAGCAGCTAAAATTGTAAATGAAATACAAATCGCTATAGAGAGTAAAGCCAATCGTAAAAAGTTTTACAAATACATAAACAGTGAAAGGTTAAAAAAGGAGAACGTAGGCCCATTAAAAGATCAACTAGGAGCATTGATAAATGATGACAAAATAAAAGCGGATATACTGAACAACTTTTTTTTATCAGTATTCACCAGGGAGGATCAGACGGTGATAGTAGTGCATAACAACAGTGAAGGTAATGATTCTTGGCTAGATCCTTGTTTAAGCAAAGAAGTTGTCCTGGAAAGACTAAGCAGCAAAAAAATTAATAAATGACCAGGTGCAGATGGTTTTCACCCGAGGGTTATTATGGAACTTAAGGCACAGCTTGCAGGACCATTATACTTGATATCCTATAGTTCAATTAGATCAGATATGGTACCGAGGGACTGGCGTATAGCTGTGGTAGTGCCATTATTTAAAAAGGGATCTAAAAATAATCCTGGGAACTACAGACCAGTTAGTTTAACCTCTATATTGTGTAAAATATTGAAAGGGATTTTGAGGGATAGCATAGAGGATCATCTGCAGAATAATAAAGGGGGGTACAGACGGAGATATCCGTGTTTAAAATCTAAGCAATCTGACTAGATTGCTTAGATTTTAAGCATGGATTTGCCATGTGTACGCCCCCAAGCGATAGTGATGTGCGGCCCCGCGCATTGCTATCGCAGGAGCTAGATTGAGCCTGCATGCAGGCTCAATCTAGCGGGTCGCTCACTTCACCGCTGTGTGAAGTGAGCGGCCCCCGTTGTCGCCCACCCTCACTCAGCATATTGTGCTGTGCTGAGCGGTCTGTGTTACGATCGCTCAGCACACATCTCTCCCATCAGTACCCCCCTTTAGTTTATTAGCAAGAGTCGGCATGGGTATGTGAGTGACAGATCATGTCAAACTACAGTAATTAGCTTCTATGAGGAAGTGAGCGATAATCTTGACCAGGGAAAAGCAGTGGATGTGGTCTATATAGATTTTGCAAAAGCCTTTGATACAGTGCCTCACAGGAGACTGATCATCAAATTAAGGAAACTTGGCCTAGGAAATACTATTTGTACATGGATAGGAAAATGGCTGGATAACAAGGTACAATGAGTATTGGTCAATGGGATGTTCTCCAGCTGGGCGCCAGAAGTCAGCGGAATACCACAAGGGTCCATACTTCGCCTGCTACTGTTCAATATATATATATATTAATGATCTAGTAATAGGCCTGGGAAGCAATCTTTGCAGATAATACTAAACTGTGTAAGGCAGGCATGTCCAAACTGCGGCCCTCCAGCTGTTGAGAAACTACACATCCCAGCATGCCCTGACACAGCTTTAGTATTTTCTGACAGCAAAACTGTGTCAGGGCATGCTGGGATATGTAGTTTAACAACAGCTGGAGGGCCGCAGTTTGGACATGCTTGGTGTAAGGTAATTAAGTCAGAAAGAGATGTGGAATCTCTACTGAATGACTTATTTAAACTTGAAACCTGGGTGTCTAAATGGGGAATGAGGTTCAATATTGAAAAATGCAAATGTATGCATTTTGGAATAAAAAACAACCTTGCATCCTAATTACTTAATGTGAAAATATAGGGGTAACAGTAGTAGAAAAAGATTTGGGGGTGCTCATAGATAATAGGCTTAATAACAGTACACAATGTCAAAATGCAGCAAAGAAGGCAAGTAAAGTGCTTGTGTGCATAAAACATTGTAATGGGGGTCATTCCGAGTTGTTCGCTCTTTGCCGATTTTCGCAACGGAGCGGTTAAGGCGAAAATTTGCATGTGCATGATACGCAGTGCGCATGCACTAAGTATTTTAGCACAAAACTTAGTAGATTTACTCACGTCCAAACGAAGAATTTCCATCATTGAAGTGATCGGAGTGTGATTGACAGGAAGTGGGTGTTTCTGGGCGGAAACTGACTGTTTTCTGGGAGTGTGCGGAAAAACGCAGGCATGCCATGATAAAACGCGGGAGTGTCTGGAGAAACGGAGGAGTGGCTGGCTGAACGCAGGGCGTGTTTGTGACGTCAAACCAGGAACGAAATGGGCTGAGCTGATCGCAGTTTAGGAGTAAGTCTCGAGCTACTCAGAAACTGCTAAGAATTTTCTATTCGCAATTCTGCTTATCTTTCATTTGCAATTCTGCTAAACTAAGATACACTCCCAGAGGGCGGCGGCCTAGCGTGTGCAATGCTGCTAAAATCTGATAGCGAGCGAACAACTCGGAATGACCCCCATTGAGACAAGGGACGAGGATGTAATCCTGCCGCTGCACAAATCATTGGTACGACAGCACCTGGAATATTGTGTTCAATTTTGGGCATCATATTATAAAAAAGATATCGGGAAACTTGAAAGAGTTTAAAGGCGAGCTACTAAACTAATTTAAGGGTTAGAGACACTGGAGTATGAGGAAAGGCTCACTAGGCTAAAAATGTAAACACTAGAAAAGAGGCGTCTAAGAGTAGACAATACTAAAATCTTCAAATATATAAAGGATCATTACAAGGAGTTAGCATGGTAGTTGTTTATTAATAGAACTCTGTATAGCACACATGGACACTCACAGAGGCTAGAGGAGAGAAAATTCCATACAAAACGTAGGAAAATGTTTTTCACCGTAAGGGCAGAAAGGATTTGGAACTCCCTGCCGGAGAAAGTAATAATGGCGGACTCTGTAAATGCATTTAAAAATGGATTGGACAGCTTCCTAGCTGAAAAAAGTATCTAAGGCTATAGAATTTAATATATTGATATTAAGCATTTGGGAGAGGTACGAAATATAGTTGTCTATTGGTACGAAACCATTACTTCAACTGGTGCATTATAATGTGCATAGCTTAATACAGAATACAGGTTGAACCTGATGGGCATTTTGCATCTTTTCAACCTTATTAACTATGCAACTATGTAACTATGTAACCTAACCCTCCTGAACCCGCAGCCTAACACTCCTGCACAGCCTAAACCAACCCCCCCCCCCCATGGCTTACTTGTCAGACAGGCTGGCTGATGTTTGTTTGGAATCCTGGCAAACACCGGGATCCTCGCCCAATCCCTTACAAACACAGTGAGCAATGTGCCTGGCTGATGTAATCTAAGTTATTAGGGATCTCCACTGACCAGAGTGCAGCAATACTAGTATACTGTATGTTTGTCTCTTAACTTGTTACAGGTGCTATACAAATAATAAATATTGTATAATATATTCTATAACTTTTGATTCATTGTTGTGTTGACTTTGACATTTTTCTTCTAATAAAAGAAGATAGTATAGCTAAAAATAAGTGAAAAGAAGTGTATATTCACAAACACTTAGAATAACATTAGAAAAAAGTTATTGCACATACTGTACTGTATAAAAAGTGCTCTCTAGGTACAGTATACACACTTTTATTGTATAAGTAAGCAAACAGCAAAATGATCGGCTTAAACACATGTGTACTTCACACAAATAATGATTAGAGTAATCACCATAGGATTTTCTTGGAGTCCTGGAAGATTGAACAATTCCTATTGTTTGTGATAGATTGCAATTGGTATTCAGTCATTTTCTATTAACCTTTATACAGTATGCAATATAACACACTACTCCTCTTTCTCCCTTAGTATATCTGAAATTATAGAAGCTTTTGATACAGAACCAATGAGGTCAGAAATGCATTAAGTGTGGCTCTATTTCTGGTGTCTATGTGACCTGTTTGCCATGTTGGTGTGCTCCTGTGTTGGGCTGGGTATAAGGAACCAAGGTCCAACCAGTTCTTTATTCCATCTGAGACATCAGGGATTGCTGCTGTTTACCACTGTGGAGATTTGTTAAACACTTTTTATCTGCTATGTATGTAAGTGTAATATGTTATTAAATATTCAGAACTTTACACGATTTCTGCAATATTTGTTTGTGTGTCTTTTCAACTCATGGTGTGGCAAAGTGCATAAGGGAAGGAATACACCTATTAGTAGTGATGGGTATGCCACCGCTTACTTCAGCATTTGCACCATGGTTATCAGTGTAGAAGGCCTGGCTGTTTGTGTGGTGGTATCTGGATGCCATTGAAATAGACCATGCTTTTGTATCTACTAAGGTTTGCAGATGTTAGGCTGTCTTTCCACAAGAAGCTTCCAGAAGCAGTGTAGTGGGTTGATCAATGGCAGAACTACTGGCGGTGCAGCTGGTGCATTGCACCAGGGCCCACCGCAATTTAGGAGCACACAGCCACTGGCATGAGATTGAGTCACACTGACTCATTATATGCAGCCACCAGTGCTGTGCTTCCTGCCTTCAGTTAATGAGGGGGCAGGGGCAACTCTCCCTTCAACTCATGCCCCTAGACTCGGTAAGTAGTACAAGTAGCAAGTGCTAATCGGGATCTCTCTTCCCCTCCCTCATCCTCTCTCTCTCCCTCTTCCTTTCCCCTCCATCTATCTCTCTTCCTCCCTCCACCCCCTCTTACTTTCTTTCTCTCTCTCACTACCTGTTTTCCCCCACCTAGTTTCTCTCTCTTCCTCCCTCTCACTCACCCTCTCTTCCTCACTCTCTCTCCTTCTTCCACCCACCCTCCCTCTCCATCTCCCCCCTCTCTCTATCCATCTCCCCCTCTCTGTCTCCCCCTTCCTCTCGCTCTGTCTTCCCCTCTTTCTCTCTCAAAACCCTCTTCCCATCTCCCCCTCTCAGCTTCCCCCTCTCTATATTTCTCTCTCCATCTACTGCTCCCTTTCTTTCTCTTTTCACACACCCCTCTCTTTCTCTCTCTTCTTCCCTCTGTCTCCCTCTCTATCTCCTTCACTCTCTTTCCTCTTCCCTAACATAATTCCTCTTCTATCCCTTTACTAAATTCTTCCACTAGCAGTGTATTTCCTTGGCTCTTATGTTAAAGCCACTTGTTTTTTTTCTGCCTATGTCCCCCACTGATAATTTCCCTTCATGTCCCAGTGAGTCCTTTCAACCCAATTTTTTCCCTCATAGAGACCTCTCATACCATCTGCCTTTCCCCTTTACCTTCTTCGAGTCACTCTCTCCATCCCCCAATGTCTCTCCCTGTCACCCAATGCTTCTTCCTCTCACTGTTACCCTTTTCCAGTCTCCCATTGCCTCTTCCTTTCACCAACACTCTGTCTCCCTGTCAGTCTCTCTCCATCACCCTCTGCCTCATCCCTGTCACCATGTACCTCTCCCTGTAACCCACTGCCATGTAGCATATTGTGAATATTTAGTGGGGTGGAGGAGGGATGCCCATAGTTTTGCACCTCGACTCACCACTCACACGTGGCATTACTGATTGGATAAGAGCAGTTACCAAACTTTTGGTTGCAGCCCAGAGGTACTGCACACAAGAACATGATAGCAGCACCGCTGGCAGATTAAAGGTACTGCAGGCCAGAACATAACAGATGGTAGAGGTTGTAACACTCCAGAGGGGTAAGTGTTTAAGAAATGGGTTCAGTGTGTGCGGTGTTGGCCCGCTGGACCCAGGAAAACATGTACCACGTACCATTTATAAATATGCACCTGATCTGAATTTATTTCATGGTACAACCTTCTCTCCTAACCATTTATCCTCAGAAATTCTCCATTCCTTCGTCCCCTCTATATACCCACATTTTAAAAACACTCTAATAGGGCCTGCTTCTGATGTGTATGGAATTGCACAGCTGCAGGGAAGCGGCTGCGGCTCTCAAGACCCCTCCTAGTTCTGCAGCTCTCAAGACCCCTCCTGGGGCTGCAGCTCTTGAGACTCCCCTCCTGGGTTCGGTACTTGGGACTCACCTACTGTGGTCTACACCTGGGAGTCCCCTTCTGCGGTCGACACCTGGCACTTCCCTCCTGGGGTCAGCACCTGGATCACCTCTCTTGGGGTCTGAACATCGGACCCCCCTCCTGGGGTCAGAACATCAGACACCGCCCCTCGATTCTGAACATCAGACAACCCTCCTGGGTTCTGAATATCAGACACCCCTCCTGGAGTCAAGACATTAGACATCCATCATGGGGTAAGAACATCAGACATGCCTCCTGGAATCTGAACATCGGACATGACTCCTGGGGATAGGAGTAGTAAGTATTTAAGAAATGGGTGTAAACACCTTGCCCCATTATAAATATGCACCTAATCTGCATTTATTTCATGATAACCATTTATCCTCATAAATTCATAAAATCATACTGATAAGGCCTGATTCTGATGTGTATGGAATTGCACAGCTGCAGGGAAGTGGCTGTGCAATATCACACAACTAAAATGCAAATGCAGCAGGAAGTGTCCATAAGGAATAGCATCTGAAGATGCAACAACGGATTACCATCATTACCATAATACGCCCCCATTTCATAGAATGGTCATAGTCACCACCTCTGCTCCACTCCCCAAATACCAGCTATCACACAGGACCCATTCTGCACATGCACAGATCCCCAACTATCGGATTTGTGTATATAGTCTCTGCTCTGAGCTGCACCTCGTACAGGAGCAGGGCACTATGTTTTCATTTGTGCATTTTTTTGTCTACATTTTTCATGTTCTGTTTACCCCACTGCACTGTACAGCAGAGCATTATAGCTCCTTAACCTGTTAAGACCTACTGTATTGTCCTATCAATATGACATTTGTGCACAACAAAATACTATTCATACAGTACATATCTATACATATAGACCCAATGTCATATAAAAATATTGACATAATCATGTTTAGAATGTTGGTCTGAGTAAGTTTATCAATAAACATTTTGAAAATATGTTTCACATTATGGAGCTCATTCAGAGATTGAAGCAGACCGCTGCATATGCAGCCAGATCTGAGTCCATCTCCTCAAATGCTGAGGGCAACCCAGCACAGGGCAAGGCCACCCAGCATGTGTGAGGCCACCTCCTGATGCGTCCACAATTAGATTGCGAATGCATCGGAACTAAGGTTGACCCATACCAAGAAACTAAGATGACGTCACTCAGCCACCACGAAAAC
This sequence comes from Pseudophryne corroboree, assembly GCF_028390025.1. Classification (NCBI taxonomy): domain Eukaryota; kingdom Metazoa; phylum Chordata; class Amphibia; order Anura; family Myobatrachidae; genus Pseudophryne; species Pseudophryne corroboree. The sequence goes on from NC_086445.1 coordinate 430,586,211, forward strand.
AGTCCCAGACCACCCCTTTTCAGTGCCACTTTGCCGCCCCACAAACGCCTGCCACTGTCAAATACATTGCAATTGCATCCATCGGAAATGCAATTGAAATATGTGTGCCCACCAGCCATGATGCGGCCACTGCGCATGCGTAGTTTGCCTCCATTAGCAAATTGTGCAGCAAGCAGCATAAACGGCCAACTCATTGTCAGCCCCTATGGGTTTTTATAGGTTGAAATGAGGATGATGATGATTATTATTAATAATAATAATAATAATAATAATATAATAGTTAATAATCCTGATGGTGAAGACTTACAAACTAAAGCTGGGTATACACTAGATGATATCGTAGACAATGTGCCTGATTCTGACACATTGTCTACAATATCATCTAGTGTGTATGCCCTATGTCACTGACGATGCACACTCCTGCATGTCATCTACTACATCCTCCTTCTGGCAACATCACCAGTGAGGGGCATGCTGTCGAATGCAGCCTGGACCCCATTTCCCCCACCTGCCAGAATCAAATGTGTACCCAGCGCTATGCTGATGACATCACACTGGATACACATTTGTTTAGTGTGCACCCAGCTTTACACATATATTTCAAGTACTTTAGCAATGAGGAAATACTATGCATCCCACAAGTACTGTAACATAAAACACCCTACTCATGTATCTACTAAATCCTTTGAATACATTTAAGTAATTTCCTCCCACAAAATGAAATGTCATCATTGTGGCCTATTAGTACAAAAATAGGTAAAGTCCTGTGCTTAGAGGTCTGTTTATTAAAATTATTTTTACTAAAATAGTGTAAAAAAGGTGTTTTCACACCCTTTTCACATTATTTTAGTATCACCTAAATGTATTAAAGGGCATTTGGAGCAGTTTTCATGAAAAACTGCTCCAAACCCTTTAATTCACTTTCTTTTTTAGTAATCCACATCGCATTCCCCATACTTATAATTAGAGATGAGCGGGTTCGGTTCCTCGGAAACCGAACCCGCCCGAACTTCAGGTTTTTTTACACGGGTCCGAGCGACTCGGATCTTCCCGCCTTGCTCGGTTAACCCGAGCGCGCCCGAACGTCATCATCCCGCTGTCGGATTCTCGCGAGGCTCGGATTCTATCGCGAGACTCGGATTCTATATAAGGAGCCGCGCGTCGCCGCCATTTTCACACGTGCATTGAGATTGATAGGGAGAGGACGTGGCTGGCGTCCTCTCCGTTTATAGAGAGTGAGACTAGAGTAGAGAGAGACACAGTATTATTTACTTTAGTAATTTTGGGGAGCATTAGGAGGAGTACTACTACTTGCTGAAGTGATAGTGTGACTGTATATCTGACTTGTGGGGGAGACAGTGGGGAGCAGTTAGAGTCTGAGAGCAGGAGTACATATTTTAACGTACAGTGCACACTTTTGCTGGCACTCAGCTGCCAGAGTGCCACACTGCCATTGTGACCACACTGACCACCAGTATATATTGTGATTGTCTGCTTAGGAGTACTACTTGCAAGTTGCTGATAGTGTGACCAGTGACCTGACCACCAGTTTAATTAATCACCACCAGTTTAATATATATATATATATATATATATATATAATTGTATATAATATATATATAATTGTATATGTATACCACCTACCCGTGTTTTTTTTTTTTTCTTTCTTCTTGATACATACTACTATAGTAGCTTACTGTAGCAGTCTGCGGTGCTGCTGAGCTGACAGTGTCCAGCAGGTCCGTCATCAGTCATTACATAATAAATATATATACCTGTCCGGCTGCAGTACTAGTGATATTATATATATATATATATATATATATATATATATATATATATTAATTTCATCTCATTATCATCCAGTCTATATTAGCAGCAGACACAGTACGGTAGTCCACGGCTGTAGCTACCTCTGTGTCGGCAGTCGCTGGTCCATCCATAATTGTATACCACCTACCCGTGTTTTTTTTTTTCTCTTTCTTCTTGATACATACTACTATAGTAGCTTACTGTAGCAGTCTGCGGTGCTGCTGAGCTGACAGTGTCCAGCAGGTCCGTCATCAGTCATTACATAATAAATATATATACCTGTCCGGCTGCAGTACTAGTGATATTATATATATATATATATATATATATATTAATTTCATCTCATTATCATCCAGTCTATATTAGCAGCAGACACAGTACGGTAGTCCACGGCTGTAGCTACCTCTGTGTCGGCAGTCGCTGGTCCATCCATAATTGTATACCACCTACCCGTGGTTTTTTTTTTTCTCTTCTTGATACATACTACTATAGTAGCTTACTGTAGCAGTCTGCGGTGCTGCTGAGCTGACAGTGTCCAGCAGGTCCGTCATCAGTCATTACATAATAAATATATATACCTGTCCGGCTGCAGTACTAGTGATATTATATATATATATATATATATTAATTTCATCTCATTATCATCCAGTCTATATTAGCAGCAGACACAGTACGGTAGTCCACGGCTGTAGCTACCTCTGTGTCGGCAGTCGCTGGTCCATCCATAATTGTATACCACCTACCCGTGGTTTTTTTTTTCTCTTTCTTCTTGATACATACTACTATAGTAGCTTACTGTAGCAGTCTGCGGTGCTGCTGAGCTGACAGTGTCCAGCAGGTCCGTCATCAGTCATTACATAATAAATATATATACCTGTCCGGCTGCAGTACTAGTGATATTATATATATATATATATTAATTTCATCTCATTATCATCCAGTCTATATTAGCAGCAGACACAGTACAGTAGTCCACGGCTGTAGCTACCTCTGTGTCGGCAGTCGCTCATCCATCCATAAGTATACTAGTATCCATCCATCTCCATTGTTTACCTGAGGTGCCTTTTAGTTGTGCCTATTAAAATATGGAGAACAAAAATGTTGAGGTTCCAAAATTAGGGAAAGATCAAGATCCACTTCCACCTCGTGCTGAAGCTGCTGCCACTAGTCATGGCCGAGACGATGAAATGCCAGCAACGTCGTCTGCCAAGGCCGATGCCCAATGTCATAGTACAGAGCATGTCAAATCCAAAACACCAAATATCAGTAAAAAAAGGACTCCAAAATCTAAAATAAAATTGTCGGAGGAGAAGCGTAAACTTGCCAATATGCCATTTACCACACGGAGTGGCAAGGAACGGCTGAGGCCCTGGCCTATGTTCATGGCTAGTGGTTCAGCTTCACATGAGGATGGAAGCACTCAGCCTCTCGCTAGAAAAATGAAAAGACTCAAGCTGGCAAAAGCACCGCAAAGAACTGTGCGTTCTTCGAAATCCCAAATCCACAAGGAGAGTCCAATTGTGTCGGTTGCGATGCCTGACCTTCCCAACACTGGACGTGAAGAGCATGCGCCTTCCACCATTTGCACGCCCCCTGCAAGTGCTGGAAGGAGCACCCGCAGTCCAGTTCCTGATAGTCAGATTGAAGATGTCAGTGTTGAAGTACACCAGGATGAGGAGGATATGGGTGTTGCTGGCGCTGGGGAGGAAATTGACAAGGAGGATTCTGATGGTGAGGTGGTTTGTTTAAGTCAGGCACCCGGGGAGACACCTGTTGTCCATGGGAGGAATAGGGCCGTTGACATGCCTGGTGAAAATACCAAAAAAATCAGCTCTTCGGTGTGGAAGTATTTCAACAGAAATGCGTACAACAGGTGTCAAGCCGTGTGTTGCCTTTGTCAAGCTGTAATAAGTAGGGGTAAGGACGTTAACCACCTCGGAACATCCTCCCTTATACGTCACCTGCAGCGCATTCATAATAAGTCAGTGACAAGTTCAAAAACTTTGGGCGACAGCGGAAGCAGTCCACTGACCAGTAAATCCCTTCCTCTTGTAACCAAGCTCACGCAAACCACCCCACCAACTCCCTCAGTGTCAATTTCCTCCTTCCCCAGGAATGCCAATAGTCCTGCAGGCCATGTCACTGGCAATTCTGACGAGTCCTCTCCTGCCTGGGATTCCTCCGATGCATCCTTGCGTGTAACGCCTACTGCTGCTGGCGCTGCTGTTGTTGCTGCTGGAAGTCGATGGTCATCCCAGAGGGGAAGTCGTAAGCCCACATTTACTACTTCCACCAAGCAATTGACTGTCCAACAGTCCTTTGCGAGGAAGATGAAATATCACAGCAGTCATCCTGTTGCAAAGCGGATAACTGAGGCCTTGACAACTATGTTGGTGTTAGACGTGCGTCCGGTATCCGCCGTTAGTTCACAGGGAACTAGACAATTTCTTGAGGTAGTGTGCCCCCGTTACCAAATACCATCTAGGTTCCACTTCTCTAGGCAGGCAATACCGAGAATGTACACGGACGTCAGAAAAAGACTCACCAGTGTCCTAAAAAATGCAGTTGTACCCAATGTCCACTTAACCACGGACATGTGGACAAGTGGAGCAGGGCAGGGTCAGGACTATATGACTGTGACAGCCCACTGGGTAGATGTATGGACTCCCGCCGCAAGAACAGCAGCGGCGGCACCACTAGCAGCATCTCGCAAATGCCAACTCTTTACTAGGCAGGCTACGCTTTGTATCACCGGTTTCCAGAATACGCACACAGCTGAAAACCTCTTACGGCAACTGAGGTAGATCATCGCGGAATGGCTTACCCCAATTGGACTCTCCTGTGGATTTGTGGCATCGGACAACGCCAGCAATATTGTGTGTGCATTAAATATGGGCAAATTCCAGCACGTCCCATGTTTTGCACATACCTTGAATTTGGTGGTGCAGAATTTTTTAAAAAACGACAGGGGCGTGCAAGAGATGCTGTCGGTGGCCAGAAGAATTGCGGGACACTTTCGGCGTACAGGCACCACGTACAGAAGACTGGAGCACCACCAAAAACGCCTGAACCTGCCCTGCCATCATCTGAAGCAAGAAGTGGTAACGAGGTGGAATTCAACCCTCTATATGCTTCAGAGGTTGGAGGAGCAGCAAAAGGCCATTCAAGCCTATACAATTGAGCACGATATAGGAGGTGGAATGTACCTGTCTCAAGCGCAGTGGAGAATGATTTCAACGTTGTGCAAGGTTCTGCAACCTTTTGAACTTGCCACACGTGAAGTCAGTTCAGACACTGCCAGCCTGAGTCAGGTCATTCCCCTCATCAGGCTTTTGCAGAAGAAGCTGGAGGCATTGAAGGAGGAGCTAAAAGGGAGCGATTCCGCTAGGCATGTGGGACTTGTGGATGGAGCACTTAATTCGCTTAACAAGGATTCACGGGTGGTCAATCTGTTGAAATCAGAGCACTACATTTTGGCCACCGTGCTCGATCCTAGATTTAAAACCTACCTTGGATCTCTCTTTCCGGCAGACACAAGTCTGCTGGGGTTGAAAGACCTGCTGGTGACAAAATTGTCAAGTCAAGCGGAACGCGACCTGTCAACATCTCCTTCACATTCTCCCGCAACTGGGGGTGCGAGGAAAAGGCTCAGAATTCCGAGCCCACCCGCTGGCGGTGATGCAGGGCAGTCTGGAGCGACTGCTGATGCTGACATCTGGTCCGGACTGAAGGACCTGACAACGATTACGGACATGTCGTCTACTGTCACTGCATATGATTCTCTCACCATTGAAAGAATGGTGGAGGATTATATGAGTGACCGCATCCAAGTAGGCATGTCAGACAGTCCGTACTTATACTGGCAGGAAAAAGAGGGAATTTGGAGGCCCTTGCACAAACTGGCTTTATTCTACCTAAGTTGCCCTCCCACAAGTGTGTACTCCGAAAGAGTGTTTAGTGCCGCCGCTCACCTTGTCAGAAATCGGCGTACGAGGTTACTTCCAGAAAATGTGGAGAAGATGATGTTCATTAAAATTAATTATAATCAATTCCTCCGTGGAGACATTGACCAGCAGCAATTGCCTCCACAAAGTACACAGGGAGCTGAGATGGTGGATTCCAGTGGGGACGAATTGATAATCTGTGAGGAGCGGGATGTACACGGTGATATATCGGAGGATGATGATGAGGTGGACATCTTGCCTCTGTAGAGCCAGTTTGTGCAAGGAGAGATTAATTGTTTCTTTTTCGGTGGGGGTCCAAACCAACCCGTCATTTCAGTCACAGTCGTGTGGCAGACCCTGTCACTGAAATGATGGGTTGGTTAAAGTGTGCATGTCCTGTTTATACAACATAAGGGTGGGTGGGAGGGCCCAAGGACAATTCCATCTTGCACCTCTTTTTTCTTTCATTTTTATTTGCGTCATGTGCTGTTTGTGGAGTGTTTTTTGGAAGGGCCATCCTGCGTGACACTGCAGTGCCACTCCTAGATGGGCCTGGTGTTTGTGTCGGCCACTAGGGTCGCTTAGCTTACTCACACAGCTACCTCATTGCGCCTCTTTTTTTCTTCTTTGCGTCATGTGCTGTTTGGGGAGTGTTTTTTGGAAGGGCCATCCTGCGTGACACTGCAGTGCCACTCCTAGATGGGCCAGGTGTTTGTGTCGGCCACTAGGGTCGCTTAGCTTACTCACACAGCTACCTCATTGCGCCTCTTTTTTTCTTCTTTGCGTCATGTGCTGTTTGGGGAGTGTTTTTTGGAAGGGCCATCCTGCGTGACACTGCAGTGCCACTCCTAGATGGGCCAGGTGTTTGTGTCGGCCACTAGGGTCGCTTATCTTACTCACACAGCTACCTCATTGCGCCTCTTTTTTTCTTTGCGTCATGTGCTGTTTGGGGAGTGTTTTTTGGAAGGGCCATCCTGCGTGACACTGCAGTGCCACTCCTAGATGGGCCAGGTGTTTGTGTCGGCCACTAGGGTGGCTTATCTTACTCACACAGCTACCTCATTGCGCCTCTTTTTTTCTTCTTTGCGTCATGTGCTGTTTGGGGAGTGTTTTTTGGAAGGGCCATCCTGCGTGACACTGCAGTGCCACTCCTAGATGGGCCAGGTGTTTGTGTCGGCCACTAGGGTCGCTTATCTTACTCACACAGCTACCTCATTGCGCCTCTTTTTTTCTTTGCGTCATGTGCTGTTTGGGGAGTGTTTTTTGGAAGGGCCATCCTGCGTGACACTGCAGTGCCACTCCTAGATGGGCCAGGTGTTTGTGTCGGCCACTAGGGTCGCTTAGCTTTCTCACACAGCTACCTCATTGCGCCTCTTTTTTTCTTCTTTGCGTCATGTGCTGTTTGGGGAGTGTTTTTTGGAAGGGCCATCCTGCGTGACACTGCAGTGACACTCCTAGATGGGCCAGGTGTTTGTGTCGGCCACTAGGGTCGCTTATCTTACTCACACAGCTACCTCATTGCGCCTCTTTTTTTCTTCTTTGCGTCATGTGCTGTTTGGGGAGTGTTTTTTGGAAGGGCCATCCTGCGTGACACTGCAGTGCCACTCCTAGATGGGCCAGGTGTTTGTGTCGGCCACTAGGGTCGCTTATCTTACTCACACAGCTACCTCATTGCGCCTCTTTTTTTCTTCTTTGCGTCATGTGCTGTTTGGGGAGTGTTTTTTGGAAGGGCCATCCTGCGTGACACTGCAATGCCACTCCTAGATGGGCCAGGTGTTTGTGTCGGCCACTAGGGTCGCTTAGCTTACTCACACAGCTACCTCATTGCGCCTCTTTTTTTCTTCTTTGCGTCATGTGCTGTTTGGGGAGTGTTTTTTGGAAGGGCCATCCTGCGTGACACTGCAGTGCCACTCCTAGATGGGCCAGGTGTTTGTGTCGGCCACTAGGGTCGCTTAGCTTAGTCACCCAGCGACCTCGGTGCAAATTTTAGGACTAAAAATAATATTGTGAGGTGTGAGGTGTTCAGAATAGACTGAAAATGAGTGGAAATTATGGTTTTTGAGGTTAATAATACTTTGGGATCAAAATGACCCCCAAATTCTATGATTTAAGCTGTTTTTTAGTGTTTTTTGAAAAAAAACACCCGAATCCAAAACACACCCGAATCCGACAAAAAAAATTCGGTGAGGTTTTGCCAAAACGCGGTCGAACCCAAAACACGGCCGCGGAACCGAACCCAAAACCAAAACACAAAACCCGAAAAATTTCAAGTGCACATCTCTACTTATAATGGGAAACGCAATCTGGCCAGATTTACTAGATTTACTAAAAAAAAAATACTGCAGTGTGCCCTGTGATAATCTCAGGCTGGCAAGATCACAGGGCAGCACTGCGATAGGGAGGCATTTGCCCAGAGAAAGCTGTGCGGGACTCGGCTCCAGTGATCATCTATGTGTGTCTGATGGACACACAAGCTGATCAAAGTGTAAAAAAAAGAAAAAAGTAAACACAAACAAAAATATACTCATCTGTCCAGGGAGCTGATGTCTGCTGCTCCGCTGAGTGCTGCGGGCGCCGGATCCCCTATATGTTGCAATGTGATCCCGGTGCAGTAAATTGACGCTGCAAAGTGACAGCGCACTTTACAGCACCGGGGCTCCCTGGACAGATGAGTATATTATTCTGCTGGGGAAGGATCCGTGGCATGCGGGGGTAGTCGCGATGGGGGGGGGGGTCGATCGGGCGGCGGTGTAGCTGCGATGTCAGCAAGGGCAGTGCATGTGCAGCAGGACATCGGGGTATTTTTTATGAAAAATACCCCGATGATGCTGTGAAGAGGCATCACAGGGACAGAGCTTGACCACAAACTCTGTCCCTGCATGCGATAATTGATACATCCCTGCAATGTAATCAATTATTGCAGTGCAAGTTTGGGCGATTTTATCACATGACATCCGCATCCAAGATGCGGATGGTGATAAATAGACCCCTTAGTCCTTAATCAGCAAATACAGCTCCTCCTATCAGAAGCCATTTTGTCCTACAATAAAAATTCTTGTACTTTTATTTAAGAATGAATGTAAAAATACGCATGTGACATCACAAATTTTTATTTGTACTGCACACCTATAAATTACAGTATACCTGTTGAAAACATAATGCTATGTGCTTTGTTTGTTCATTTACCAGGAAAGTATTCTCAAAAAAAAATTACTATTAACTTACATTTTAATGAAATAGTAGAGTTTATTTAACTTTTATTTGTTTTACATATTTTTAAGGGAAATGGTCTAATGATGCTATTTTGACATGTAGATTTATCTATTTTATAACACAAACATCTTAGCTATAAGTTAAAAAGGTTGTACAGAGCTCCTGTAGTTATTTATGATATAAGATATAACCTGTTAATCAAGTGTTTCTGCAGATCTTCAAAAGTGATTATTTCATGAAAAAAAGTATTTTTGTATGATAAATATGTATAACAAGGTATCACTTCATAATGCTGAAAATCATTTTCACTAGTTGACAAAAGTTGATATGAACACGTCTTCACACTTTTTGGTCGCTTGTGCTTGAATTGTTCTGGAAATAGATTTCTAGGGAATACAAAGCTTGGCAAGATTTTCATAAAATGATTTGCATGGGTCGTTTTATGAAGATTTCCTGCTTTCAATTTGCAACGAATAGCATCTTTCATATATGTCACGCTTCTGCATGAAATGTATTCAGAGTAGCTTGGAAAGCTTTTGTGTTGCTGGATGTGCTCTAAGAGCCAGCATTTATGAAACATAGCCAAATAAATCAAGAATCCAGAGGGCTGAATCCACAGGGGAGGTGTTCAGAATAAATATATGTATTTCTAAAAAAAAAAGATAACTCAACAACCAACATATGGAAACTGTTTGTTGGATAGTTATGTAGTGATCAAAAAATGCTATAAAACATCTCACATATCAAATTAATTATCAGGTAATCTGATAATTAGGTATGTACTTTGGGGTAACTAAAAAAGCATCTGCTCTGAAACTCCATAAATTAAAAAAACTTAATAGATGATAACATGTATCAGTGAAAAAATATGTAATACTTATTAGAAGGTCAGTTTCCTTATCTCTAACACTGAGGATTGTATTTAGCACAAAGTAGTCTCTTATTTCTTAGTGCTTCAGTATAGCTCAAACTTACTAAATATTTTGACAAGCAAGGGGTAATTTACTAAGATCAGAATTAGACAATTTATTAACCCCCCTCCCCCCTCCACAAAAAAACCCTGCAGGTGGAACCTGTATAAGTGTGTGCGTATACATATGCTTAAAGCAGACTAGATGTGCCAAGTGATTCTTATCTGCCATCAAATTCTTTGTTTCTATTAGAGGATGAGACACTAGCAGACATAATCCCAATAAACCTTAAAATTACATATCAGATTATTTCAAAAACATCTGGTGAAACTCCGCTTAGCACCATCTCACAGAATACAAATCACCTTACCCAAAAAATGTCACTTAACAAAGTTTTCTGCTACTGTGGAACCTGCAGTAACTGAAATTCATATCAAACAACATAAAAAAGTTAAAAAAAACCCTGTCCTATCACAAAAAACAAGTTTTCAAAAAAAGAGAACACATCACATGCCATAGCACAGGGGTCATATTCTTAAAAGAATGCACCTGTGGTTTACAGTATGTGGTGAGAATGACCAGACAACTCAAAACAAGAATTACAGATCATATCATATGAGATACATTTGAAAAGGGGTAGAGACACACAGCAAATCAACTTTAAAACCCATCATGACCAGACGTCTATAGGCCTGACATTTACAGGCATAGTCTCTGCTGGGGGTCTCACATGCACACACATATTCACTTTTACCCTCTAGTTCAGTGGTTTCCAAACTTTTTTGAATCAAGGCACCCTAGAATATCAGAATTTTTTTCACGGCACCCCTAGGCCTAAAATTTCTTATTGAGAAATTTAGAAATAAATATTACATTATGTAGATCGCGTTTATATTAGAGATGAGCGGGTTCGGTTCCTCGGAATCCGAACCCGCCCGAACTTCAGGGTTTTTTACACGGGGCCGAGCAGGCTCGGATCCTCCCGCCTTGCTCGGTTAACCCGAGCGCACCCGAACGTCATCATCACGCTGTCGGATTCTCGCGAGGCTCTGATTCTATATAAGGAGCCGCGCGTCGCCGCCATGTTTCACACGTGCATTGAGATTCATAGGGAGAGGACGTGGCTGGCGTCCTCTCCGTTTATAGAGATTCGAGAAGAGAGTGAGACAGTCTCACTAGAGAGAGACACAGTAGTAATTTTGGGGAGCATTAGGAGGAGTACTACTACTACTAGTACTTGCTGAAGTGAAGTGATAGATAGTGTGACTGTACTGTATTATCTGACTTGTGGGGGAGACACTGACAGTGGGGAGCAGTTAGAGTCTGAGAGCAGGACTCAGGACTCAGGAGTACATACTACATATAACGTACAGTGCACACTTTTGCTGCCAGAGTGCCACACCAGTATAATATATATTGTGATTGTATGCTTAGGAGTACTACTTGCAAGTTGCTGATAGTGTGACCAGTGACCTGACCACCAGTTTAATAATCACCACCAGTTTAATTAATATATATATATATATAATTGTATATAATTAATATATATATAATATTATAATTGTATACCACCTACCCGTGTTTTTTTTTTTTCTTTCTTCTTTATACATACTACTATAGTAGCTTACTGTAGCAGTCTGCGGTGCTGCTGAGCTGACAGTGTCCAGCAGGTCCGTCATCAGTCATTACATAATAAATATATATACCTGTCCGGCTGCAGTACTAGTGATATTATATATACATATATATATTGATTTCATATCATTATCATCCAGTCTATATTAGCAGCAGACACAGTACGTTAGTCCACGGCTGTAGCTACCTCTGTGTCGGCACTCGGCAGTCCATCCATAATTGTATACCACCTACCCGTGGTTTTTTTTTTCTTTCTTCTTGATACATACTACTATAGTAGCTTACTGTAGCAGTCTGCGGTGCTGCTGAGCTGACAGTGTCCAGCAAGTCCGTCATCAGTCATCATTACCTAATAAATATATATCTACCTGTCCGGCTGCAGTACTAGTGATATTATATTTACATATATATATTGATTTCATATCATTATCATCCAGTCTATATTAGCAGCAGACACAGTACGGTAGTCCACGGCTGTAGCTACCTCTGTGTCGGCACTCGGCAGTCCATCCATAATTGTATACCACCCACCCGTGGTTTTTTTTTTTTTTTTTTCTTGATACATACTACTATAGTAGCTTACTGTAGCAGTCTGCGGTGCTGCTGAGCTGACAGTGTCCAGCAGGTCCGTCATCAGTCATCATTACCTAATAAATATATATCTACCTGTCCGGCTGCAGTACTAGTGATATTATATATACATATATATATTGATTTCATATCATTATCATCCAGTCTATATTAGCAGCAGACACAGTACGTTAGTCCACGGCTGTAGCTACCTCTGTGTCGGCACTCGGCAGTCCATCCATAATTGTATACCACCTACCCGTGGTTTTTTTTTTTCTTTCTTCTTTATACATACTACTATAGTAGCTTACTGTAGCAGTCTGCGGTGCTGCTGAGCTGACAGTGTCCAGCAAATCCGTCATCAGTCATCATTACCTAATAAATATATATCTACCTGTCCGGCTGCAGTACTAGTGATATTATATTTACATATATATATATATTGATTTCATATCATTATCATCCAGTCTATATTAGCAGCAGACACAGTACGGTAGTCCACGGCTGTAGCTACCTCTGTGTCGGCACTCGGCAGTCCATCCATAATTGTATACCACCTACCCGTGGTTTTTTTTTTCTTCTTGATACATACTACTATAGTAGCTTACTGTAGCAGTCTGCGGTGCTGCTGAGCTGACAGTGTCCAGCAGGTCCGTCATCAGTCATCATTACCTAATAAATATATATCTACCTGTCCGGCTGCAGTTCTAGTGATATTATATATACATATATATATATATATATTGATTTCATATCATTATCATCCAGTCTATATTAGCAGCAGACACAGTACGGTAGTCCACGGCTGTAGCTACCTCTGTGTCGGCACTCGGCAGTCCATCCATAAGTATACTAGTATCCATCCATCTCCATTGTTTACCTGAGGTGCCTTTTAGTTGTGCCTATTAAAATATGGAGAACAAAAATGTTGAGGTTCCAAAATTAGGGAAAGATCAAGATCCACTTCCACCTCGTGCTGAAGCTGCTGCCACTAGTCATGGCCGAGACGATGAAATGCCAGCAACGTCGTCTGCCAAGGCCGATGCCCAATGTCATAGTACAGAGCATGTCAAATCCAAAACACCAAATATCAGTAAAAAAAGGACTCCAAAACCTAAAATAAAATTGTCGGAGGAGAAGCGTAAACTTGCCAATATGCCATTTACCACACGGAGTGGCAAGGAACGGCTGAGGCCCTGGCCTATGTTCATGGCTAGTGGTTCAGCTTCACATGAGGATGGAAGCACTCAGCCTTTCGCTAGAAAAATGAAAAGACTCAAGCTGGCAAAAGCAGTAGCACCGCAAAGAACTGTGCGTTCTTCGAAATCCCAAATCCACAAGGAGAGTCCGACTCCAATTGTGTCGGTTGCGATGCCTGACCTTCCCAACACTGGACGTGAAGAGCATGCGCCTTCCACCATTTGCACGCCCCCTGCAAGTGCTGGAAGGAGCACCCGCAGTCCAGTTCCTGATAGTCAGATTGAAGATGTCAGTGTTGAAGTACACCAGGATGAGGAGGATATGGGTGTTGCTGGCGCTGGGGAGAAAATTGACCAGGAGGATTCTGATGGTGAGGTGGTTTGTTTAAGTCAGGCACCCGGGGAGACACCTGTTGTCCGTGGGAGGAATATGGCCACTGACATGCCTGGTGAAAATACCAAAAAAATCAGCTCTTCGGTGTGGAAGTATTTCAACAGAAATGCAGACAACAGGTGTCAAGCCGTGTGTTGCCTTTGTCAAGCTGTAATAAATAGGGGTAAGGACGTTAACCACCTCGGAACATCCTCCCTTATACGTCACCTGCAGCGCATTCATAATAAGTCAGTGACAAGTTCAAAAACTTTGGGTGACAGCGGAAGCAGTCCACTGACCAGTAAATACCTTCCTCTTGTAACCAAGCTCACGCAAACCACCCCACCAACTCCCTCAGTGTCAATTTCCTCCTTCCCCAGGAATGCCAATAGTCCTGCAGGCCATGTCACTGGCAATTCTGACGATTCCTCTCCTGCCTGGGATTCCTCCGATGCATCCTTGCGTGTAACGCCTACTGCTGCTGGCGCTGCTGTTGTTGCTGCTGGGAGTCGATGGTCATCCCAGAGGGGAAGTCGTAAGACCACTTTTACTACTTCCACCAAGCAATTGACTGTCCAACAGTCCTTTGCGAGGAATATGAAATATCACAGCAGTCATCCTACTGCAAAGCGGATAACTGAGGCCTTGGCATCCTGGGTGGTGAGAAACGTGGTTCCGGTATCCATCATTACTGCAGAGCCAACTAGAGACTTGTTGGAGTTACTGTGTCCCCGGTACCAAATACCATCTAGGTTCCATTTCTCTAGGCAGGCGATACCGAAAATGTACACAGACCTCAGAAAAAGAGTCACCAGTGTCCTAAAAAAAGCAGCTGTACCCAATGTCCACTTAACCACGGACATGTGGACAAGTGGAGCAGGGCAGGGTCAGGACTATATGACTGTGACAGCCCACTGGGTAGATGTATGGACTCCCGCCGCAAGAACAGCAGCGGCGGCACCAGTAGCAGCATCTCGCAAACGCCAACTCTTTCCTAGGCAGGCTACGCTTTGTATCACCGGTTTCCAGAATACGCACACAGCTGAAAACCTCTTACGGCAACTGAGGAAGATCATCGCGGAATGGCTTACCCCAATTGGACTCTCCTGTGGATTTGTGGCATCGGACAACGCCAGCAATATTGTGTGTGCATTAAATATGGGCAAATTCCAGCACGTCCCATGTTTTTTTTAAAAACGACAGGGGCGTGCAAGAGATGCTGTCGGTGGCCAGAAGTATTGCGGGACACTTTCGGCGTACAGGCACCACGTACAGAAGACTGGAGCACCACCAAAAACAACTGAACTTGCCCTGCCATCATCTGAAGCAAGAAGTGGTAACGAGGTGGAATTCAACCCTCTATATGCTTCAGAGGTTGGAGGAGCAGCAAAAGGCCATTCAAGCCTATACAATTCAGCACGATATAGGAGGTGGAATGCACCTGTCTCAAGCGCAGTGGAGAATGATTTCAACGTTGTGCAAGGTTCTGCTGCCCTTTGAACTTGCCACACGTGAAGTCAGTTCAGACACTGCCAGCCTGAGTCAGGTCATTCCCCTCATCAGGCTTTTGCAGAAGAAGCTGGAGACATTGAAGGAGGAGCTAACACGGAGCGATTCCGCTAGGCATGTGGGACTTGTGGATGGAGCCCTTAATTCGCTTAACAAGGATTCACGGGTGGTCAATCTGTTGAAAATCAGAGCACTACATTTTGGCCACCGTGCTCGATCCTAGATTTAAAGCCTACCTTGGATCTCTCTTTCCGGCAGACACAAGTCTGCTGGGGTTGAAAGACCTGCTGGTGAGAAAATTGTCAAGTCAAGTGGAACGCGACCTGTCAACATCTCCTCCTTCACATTCTCCCGCAACTGGGGGTGCGAGGAAAAGGCTCAGAATTCCGAGCCCACCCGCTGGCGGTGATGCAGGGCAGTCTGGAGCGACTGCTGATGCTGACATCTGGTCCGGACTGAAGGACCTGACAACGATTACGGACATGTCGTCTACTGTCACTGCATATGATTCTCTCCCCATTGAAAGAATGGTGGAGGATTATATGAGTGACCGCATCCAAGTAGGCACGTCACACAGTCCGTACTTATACTGGCAGGAAAAAGAGGCAATTTGGAGGCCCTTGCACAAACTGGCTTTATTCTACCTAAGTTGCCCTCCCACAAGTGTGTACTCCGAAAGAGTGTTTAGTGCCGCCGCTCACCTTGTCAGCAATCGGCGTACGAGGTTACATCCAGAAAATGTGGAGAAGATGATGTTCATTAAAATGAATTATAATCAATTCCTCCGTGGAGACATTGACCAGCAGCAATTGCCTCCACAAAGTACACAGGGAGCTGAGATGGTGGATTCCAGTGGGGACGAATTGATAATCTGTGAGGAGGGGGATGTACACGGTGATATATCGGAGGATGATGATGAGGTGGACATCTTGCCTCTGTAGAGCCAGTTTGTGCAAGGAGAGATTAATTGCTTCTTTTTTGGTGGGGGTCCAAACCATCCCGTCATTTCAGTCACAGTCGTGTGGCAGACCCTGTCACTGAAATGATGGGTTGGTTAAAGTGTGCATGTCCTGTTTATACAACACAAGGGTGGGTGGGAGGGCCCAAGGACAATTCCATCTTGCACCTCTTTTTTCTTTAATTTTTCTTTGCATCATGTGCTGTTTGTGGAGTGTTTTTTGGAAGGGCCATCCTGCGTGACACTGCAGTGCCACTCCTAGATGGGCCCGGTGTTTGTGTCGGCCACTAGGGTCGCTTATCTTACTCACACAGCTACCTCATTGCGCCTCTTTTTTTCTTTGCGTCATGTGCTGTTTGGGGAGTGTTTTTTGGAAGGGCCATCCTGCGTGACACTGCAGTGCCACTCCAAGATGGGCCCGGTGTTTGTGTCGGCCATTAGGGTCGCTTATCTTACTCACACAGCTACCTCATTGCGCCTCTTTTTTCTTTGCGTCATGTGCTGTTTGGGGAGTGTTTTTTGGAAGGGCCATCCTGCGTGACACTGCAGTGCCACTCCTAGATGGGCCAGGTGTTTGTGTCGGCCACTAGGGTCGCTTAGCTTAGTCATCCAGCGACCTCGGTGCAAATTTTAGGACTAAAAATAATATTGTGAGGTGTGAGGTATTCAGAATAGACTGAAAATGAGTGGAAATTATGGTTTTTGAGGTTAATAATACTTTGGGATCAAAATGACCCCCAAATTCTATGATTTAAGCTGTTTTTTAGTTTTTTTTGGAAAAAAACACCCGAATCCAAAACACACCCGAATCCGACAAAAAAAATTCGGTGAGGTTTTGCCAAAACGCGGTCGAACCCAAAACACGGCCGCGGAACCGAACCCAAAACCAAAACACAAAACCCGAAAAATTTCCGGCGCTCATCTCTAGTTTATATGTCATCCTAAGGGTCAGTTGTGTGGTGAGGAAAAAGATTTGCTTCTGTTTGGCCACATATTTTATGACTGGCAGCCACCAGCACTGGTTTTGCCTATTATATTTACCATGAATAGTTTGAATTGGTCCTGGACCACCAACCCAGGGCACCCCGCAAGTGTCCCGAGGCACCCCAGGGAGCCATGGTACACAGTTTGGGAACCTCTGCTCTAGTTACTCGTTCCAACTCATACCCCCAGAACAGTCCCTTACATTCTCTACATTTGAGGTCCATGCTATACACCTCTTCCAACCTGTTCATCTTTGAGTAGCTGTCATTTACCACCCCCCTGGTATTGCCGCCAAATTCCTCAACAACTTTGCTTCCTGGCTCACTCACTTCCTCTCTTCTAACATTGCCTCCATTATCCTAGGTGATTAAACATCACTATCGATATCCCCACAAGATTGCCTGCCTCTAAATTCCTTAACCTCACATGTTCACTTGGTCTCTCCCAGTGGACCTCCTCACCCTCCCATGTGAATGGGAGCTCACTGGATGTAGTCTTCCCCGTTGTGATATTTCTGATTTCTCCAACTCCCCAGTTCCCCTCTCTGACCAGCACCTGCTCTCCTTTAACTTATCTCTCTCTGCTTCTGTACCTCCTAAGGCTACCATCACTAAGCAAACCATTGAGGCTATTGACACCACATCCATATCCTCCCTGTTCGACTCACTTCTCTCTCCTATTCTCTCTCTCATATGCCCTGCACAAGCCATTTCCATATACATTGCATCCATTACTTCTGCTCTTGATTCTCTTGCTCCACCAACCACTAGTCATCATCGCAAATTAAGTCCTCAACCCTGGCACACCAAATGCACCAAATATCTGCAAAAATGCTCACATA
This sequence comes from Pseudophryne corroboree, assembly GCF_028390025.1. Classification (NCBI taxonomy): domain Eukaryota; kingdom Metazoa; phylum Chordata; class Amphibia; order Anura; family Myobatrachidae; genus Pseudophryne; species Pseudophryne corroboree. The sequence continues at coordinate 430,604,160 of NC_086445.1, forward strand.
CTGCCGAGCAACACTGGAGGAAATCACGCTCTAAGGCAGACTTCCTCCATTTCAAACTTTTGATCTTGTCCTTCAGTGCTGCCCTTTCTGTCACTAAACAGTCAAACTTCAAGAATCTCATCTCCTCTTAGTCTTCCAACCCCTAGTGGCTTTTTGCCACTCTCAACTCCCTCCTCTGCCCCCCCCCCCCACCTTGTCTCCAATTCTCACTCTCTGCTCTTGACTTTTCCACTTAATTTACATGCAAAATTGACTTCATATGTCAGGACATCACATCCCACCAAACCACCAGCTACCAGCCAACACCTATCCCTTACCACCCCTCCCCATTCTTTGCACCAACTCCCATGTATCTGGTAATTGCCCTCATCTGTTCCCCAACCTACACCTCCCTACTTGACCATATCCTATCCCTCCTCCTCTGCACCTCTCTCCTGCCTATTCCCATCTTGCCCACTTTCTCAATCTCTCCCTCTCATCAGGCACTGTCCCCCCTGCTTCAAGCATGCAATCATGTCCCCTATTTTAAAAAAATCTACCCTTGATCCAAACACCCTCTCCAACTACTGACCCATCTCTCTCCTCCCTTTTTCCTCCAAACTCCTTGAGTGTATTGTCTACAACTGCCTTACAGCTTTTCTTTCCTCACACTCACTGCTTGACCCATTCCAGTCTGGTTCTGTACCCTCCTCTCCACTGAAACTGCCCTTGCAAAAGTCTGCAATTAACTCCACGCTGCCAAACCTAAGGGTCACTACTCTCTGCTTATTCTTCTTGACATTTCTGCTGCTTTTGACACTGTGGACCACCTTTTCCTTCTATAAGTCCTTTACTCCATTGGTCTGCATGATATTGTCCTCTCTTGACTTTCCTCCTACTTCTATGACCAGTCCTTCTTTATCTCCACTCATGACTCCACCTATCCCCCCACTTCCACTAACTATCAGTGTCTCCCAAGGTTCTGTTTCTGCTCCTCTCCTTTTCTCTCTCTTAGGTGAATGCATTAGTTCTTTTGACTTCCAGTATCAGCTCTATGCTGATGATACTCAAATCAACCTTTCCTCCCTGGACCTCTCCACCACTCTCATCACTTGTATCTCCATCCATCTCTTTCCTATCTTTTTTGGATGTCCCAGTGATTTCTTAAATGTAACATGTCCTTGTCCCATACAACCTCACCTCCCACAATTTCCTTATCTATTGATGGCACAATTACCTCTCAAACCCCAAGTGTGCTGTCTTGGAGTAATCCTTGACTCCTCCCTCTCCTTCAAACCACACATTCAGCCCCTCTCACAAACCTGCCATATTCATCTTAAAAATATTTCCAGAATCAGACCCTCTCTCACTCAGGATGCAACTAAGACCCTTATCCACTCACTAGTCATCTACAGACTAGACTACTGAAATCTCCTCCTGACTGGTGTCCCTTTGTCCAGATTTACACCACCTCTAATTTCTAAAAAAATAAAAAACAAATAAGAGCGCCTCCTAGTGCAATAATGTATGTACCAACATCCAATGTACAAATAATTTATAAGTGACCCTGTACCAAAAAATACATAAGATCAGCGTATCTGTATACTTCTCTTCCACATAAAGTACCAGCAAGATAGGTTCATATATTTTTAATGAGAGTCCAAATCACATAAAAAACTAACAAAAAAAAGCACACGTTGAAATCAATATTTACAGAAAGTACATTAAAAGTGTATACTTTATATTATTAATATTAAGAGAAAAAAAGCTTAAAACTGAATAAAGTGCTACAATAGCATTAATATAACCAACGTGATTCTTCAAGGATAGAGTTATGTCTCACGTCTTTGACTTCCTCAGTGGTAATGAGTAACAGATCTGGTATATATGAGCCCAATAATTATCAAAACTAAATGAACAAAGATGCCAGAAAACAGATTTGCTCTAATATGAATAAAGTCTCTCTATTTAGTATAACAGTGGAATCCACCTTTATAATGTACTAGCTGTTCTACCCGTTCTTTGCACTGAGTTTCTGATTTTCATTATTGTAAATATAAATATGTTTAAAAAATTGGGTAAATCTATAGAGATGTAAATTTTAGATGACTTAATGTAAGTAAATATTAATCCATGGTTCCTGGCGTTACCCAAGGAGCACCTGTAGCAGATATGGTAAAAATTTATAGGACCATTTTTGTAGTTTATTAAATTCTACACACTGAGGTGCAATCCAAATTTTGATCCAATTGTCTGTTTGGGTGTTTTCGTCCATGCAACGCATCAGTAATGATGTCATTATTTCAACCCTCTTTTCATCCCTTTAGGGGAGGTTTAAAAAAATTATAATTACGTCATTTTCTTATTTCCCACCTGAAAAATACTATTTATTTATTTATTTATTTATTAGCAGTTTCTTATATAGCGCAGCATATTCCGTTGCGCTTTACAATTAGAACAACAGTTATAGAACAAAACTGGGCAAAGACAGACAGACAGACAGAGGTAGGAAGGCCCTGCTCGCAAGCTTACAATCTATAGGGAAATAGACATTGATACACAAGGATAGATGCTACCTGTTACATAATGGTTCCCCAGATTGCTAGGTTCTTAATGGGTTGTATATGATATGATCTTCCAGCAATGTTGGAAGACAAAATGTGAGTTTATGTGGACTGTACAGAGGGGATGTAACTTGATAGGGAAGCATTGAAGGTTATGTGTGTGGGTCTGAAATTTGGTAGGCTTGTCTGAAGAAATGAGTTTTCAGGGAACGTTTAAAGGTTTGGAGACTACTGTTTGGAGACTACTGTTTGTTAAATTTCATCTTCCTAACATACTGCTTTGGGAAGTAAGATAGTTAGTGATAAGTCAGTCAGGCAGTGAGTAAGGGCTTTCGCACACATATATATATATATATATATAGACAGGGGTGACGTCCAGCACTCTCATATAAATACAGCAACCAATCTGGGTGCCCTTCCAGAGGCAATATAGGAATACGGTGTAGCGGATGGCACTCCAGCATGTAGATTAAATCAAACAAGGAATCAAAGTTGTAGTCAAAGTTTCGGAGCTTGCGCTCCTTTATCAAGTCTTGATAAAGGAGCGCAAGCTCCGAAACGTTGACTACAACTTTGACTCCTTGTTTGATTTAATCTACATGCTGGAGTGCCATCCGCTACACCGTATTCCTATATATATATATATATATATTTATTTATTTTAGAGATGTGCACCGGAAATTTTTTGGCTTTTGTGTTTTGGTTTTGGATTCGGTTCCACGGCCATATTTTGGATTCAGATGCATTTTGGCAAAATCTCCCTGAAATTTTTTTGTCGGATTCGGGTGTGTTTTGGATTCGGGTGTTTTTTTTTCCAAAAACCCCTCACAAACAGCTTAAATCATAAAATGTGGGGGTAATTTTGATCCCATTGTATTATTAACCTCAATGACCATAATTTCCACTCATTTCCAGTCTATTCTGAACACCTCACACCTCACAATATTATTTTTAGTTCTAAAATTTGCACCGAGGTCGCTGGATGACTAAGCTAAGCGACCCAAGTGGCCGGCACAAACACCTGGCCCATCTAGGAGTGGCACTGCAGTGTCAGACAGGATGGCACTTAAAAAAATTGGCCTCAAACAGCACATGATGCAAATAAAAGAGAAAAAGAGGTGCACTGTGGTCGCTGGATGGCTAAGCTAAGCGACACAATCACCTCAATATCACAGGAATTATTTGTTCTAATCAATGGTATTATTGGTCCAAATCACTGGAAGAAAATGACAAAATCACAGGAATTATTCGTTCTAATCAATGGTATTATTGTTCCAAATCACTGTAAGAAAATGACAAAATCACAGGAATTATTTGTTCTAATCAATGGTATTATTGGTCCAAATCACTGGAAGAAAATGACAACATCACTGGAATTATTCGTTCTAATCAATGGTATTATTGGTCCAAATCACTGGAAGAAAATGACAAAATCACTGGAAATATTTGGCAAGATCACTGTAATTAATAATTATAAATCACTGATATTAATTGGTAAAATCTCGCTATCGCCTGCCTAGTGAAGTGGAATCTAGATGGGATTTTGTACCGGGGACACAATAACTTCATCAATTGTCTAAATCCCAATGCACTAATGGCGGAAAATAAGCGCACGTCTAACAGCGCACTGATTATACTGAGAACTGATTATACTGATCACTGATAAAACTACGGAGAACTGACACTAAGCAGTGAGAACAGCACTGGACTATTGAACTGTAGTATACTGGTACCCACAATGCAGCAAAGATATTGAGCACTGATCCGGAGAATAGAACTGAGTCTGACACGGAGCTGGAAGATACAGCAATGGACAACTGTACTGTACTACTATATACTGGTGGTCACCACAATGCAGCACTGTACTACTATATACTGGTCCCCACAATGCAGCACAGATATTGAGCACTGATCCGGAGAATAGAGCTGAGTCTGACACGGAGCTGCAAGATAACGCTATGGCCTACTGTACTGTACTACTATATACTGGTGGTCACCACAATGCAGCACTGTACTACTATATACTGGTCCACACAATGCAGCACACTGAGCACAGATATTGAGCTTTTCAGGCAGAGAATGTAGCCACGACCTCTCAGCTCAATCGACAATGCACGAGTGAAAATGGCGGCGACGCGCGGCTCTTTATATGGAATTTGAATCTCGCGAGAACCCGACAGCGGGATGATGACGTTTTCCCCCGTTCGGGTTTTGCGTGTTAGGCGGGAAGAACCGAGGCTGCCTCGGACCCATATAAACCACGTGAAGTTCGGGGGGGTTTGGATCTCGACAAACCGAACCCGCTCATCTCTACTATACATATATATATATATATATATATATATACTGTATATAGATAGATAGATTATTAATGCACAGTATTTGCCTTATTGTGACAATTCTAACACTCTTTGGGAGACTTTTGGTAACCTATATTCATTTATGAATTAAAATAGTTCACAATTACTCTGTTAGGGGTATCTAAATCAAAAAGTCGACAGTCGATAGGTTGACACCAAATGATCAACATGCATATGGTTGACATGGTCAAAAGGGTAACATGTTCAATTGGTTGGCATGTAGTAAAACGTTTTGCACACAGTCAATTGCCATATGTAATAACTATAGTTTCAGCAATCCCATACTCTAATAATTAATTTAAATTATGCATGCATTTTGGTTTGACTAAAAAGAGTACAGTTAAAGTGGTAGGAGGTTGGATGTTGATATCAAAATAGGGGAGATTGAAGTAAGATGTGTCAATTAATTCTTATGTTGCGCCCTAGGCAATGAAAAATGAACCAAAGTAATACAAAAAACAAACAAAAACATCTGCCTTTATTTCAGGATGTTTAATTTCAATCAAAATTATAAGAAGGCATCTACAGTATGTCAAAAGACTGTCAAAAAAAGTGGTCTTGTAGATCATCTTGCCCCAGATAATTTGTGAATTAAGCCATCTGGGGGTGTATTGACAATTTTACTTTTTCAAGTTTAAAAATGAGCATAATTAAAATAATATATAATTTACTAATTGCTTTGCTTTTAAGAAAAGTCTTATTTTTTATCTTAAATGTAACTTTACAAAAATATAAAAGTAACCAAGTAAAATGTATCATTCAATACTGAAATAATTGTCATATACAGATGTAGCCACATTCATCGTGGCTACATCTCAGAGAAGTTAGATGCAACCGCGTTTATTTTGGACGCACAAGCTCCCCTATTTTCAATTAATGGGGTGGCTAAATATGCAGCTTGTCACAGCTTAGCATGAGCACGCCTAGCTGCAACAATACTGCCTGTTTGCTGCAGATTTAGCCACTACATCCACTACATCTACTACATCTGTACCATCTGTTTGGCATCTGTACCATGTATTCAACACTCTGTCCATCAACTTTTCATGCAAAATATGAAGTGCTGCTCACTCCTTGCCATTCCTCCAGCTTTTTGATGTTGAGGTAGCTTCTTCAGCAAAAAACTTTGGGGAAGATTTATCAAAATGAAAAAGGGGGTGTGCTCTCTCTACAATGGTGCTGGTCTCTCTTACGGTCACCTATGTATGTGGATAATACCAAGGTGTGAAAGTGTATGTTGAAACACACTGGTATGGTAAATCTTGCCTTTTAGAAGGGACCAGGCTGTCCCGAAATGCGTTGGAGATACCTTGTGGCGCTGCCCACCCCCTGGACATTTGGCGGACTGTTTTCCTGATTGCCTGGAAGGGAATTCGATCAGAGGAGCCACCAGCAGGGTATTTCCCAGGGTACCCTGCCTTTATTTGACACCTGCGGCTCCTCCACCTGCATCGGTAGGATCACATTCCCCCCATGGCCTGTTCCTAGTCCACTTGATTTTTTATGTATTTCTTGTTTTTAGACATTGTATGCTAGTATTGTATTAAATTCCATTTTATTTACCATACCAGTGTGTTTCAACATACACTTTCACACCTTGGTATTATCCAAATACATAGGTGACCGTAAGAGAGACCAGCGCCATTGTAGAGAGAGCACACCCCCTTTTTCATTTTGCACTTTGTACTGAGCCCTTAGGGAGCTCTGGCACTATCCACACGGCCAGCTGTCTCAGTCCTATACAGTGCAGACTTGCAACTCCCGCCCTCCAGTTTGCAAAGATTTATCAAAAGTTTGTAGAGAGATAAAGGAGTGAGAGATAAAGTACCAACTAAGCAGCTTTTGTCATTTTACAGCTTGTTTCAAGAAAGAAAAGAAGTTGGCTAGTGCAATGGTTTTGTAGCACTAGATGTTGTGCTGATTAATATTCTAACTGTACATTATGGTATATATAGAACAGGGTCGCTGGGCCCCATATAAGTGCAAAAATATAGGGGTGTGGCTTCATGGGGAAGGGGCATGGCCACAGAATAGTATTAATTTAATTTACAATGCACAGTAGTGTCAATTATTTAAATCACACCACACAGTAGTGCCACTTATACACATTGTACCACAGAAGAGACCCTTACACACATTACTTATGTTAGAGACCCTTACACACATTATGCCATGGTAGAGCCCCTTCTAAATGTTATGCCAGGTAGATCTCCTTATACACGGTCTACCAGGTAGATCCCCTTATACATGTTATGCTAGGTGGAACCCCTTACACATGTTTTGCCAGGTAGAGTCCCTTAAACGGATTATGATAGGTAGAGCCTCTTACACACATTACACCAGGTAGAGCACCTTTACTTTAGCCCAGGTAGAGTACCTTTTACACATTATGCCCGACAGGGCCCCCTATACACATTACACCAGGTAGAGACCCTTACACCCCCCTACCCTTAGGGTGTAATGTAGTGTAGTGAAGTGTGAGTGTAGACACTTACATTATTTCTCTCTTATGTGCTGCTGCCGACTGCTGACCAGGAACTCCCTCTGTACACTGCAGGAAAGAGGAGGGGTCAGGAGTGCAGCACATGGGGTTGAGACTTAGCCATAAACACTTCCCAGTGCTGATTGCTCTATTCTATACAGCGACCAGTGCTACCACTGTAGTTTTAGAACATCGTGGGACATCATGGGACATCAAGGTGTATCTGGATATTGCGCCCACAGGGCAATAGCGCTTTGGTCACAGCACACTCTGCACAGTGCTAGTTGATGAATCATAGCATTGGTATCATACTTTAGAAATGCAAAAAAAGTCCCAATGTAACAATAATACAGACTGTGAAAGACCTTTCATATGTCAAAATATCGACATATGAAAGGTCAACACTGGAAAAGGTCAACAGGTACAAAAGGTAGACAGGTTGAAAAGGACAACATAGAAATAAAAAAAGGTTGGCACAGGGTTTTTCTTTTGCATTTTTGGGGTTAGTGTTTTAATCTGGGACCACACTGCTTCACTCACCACACTTTGGCCACAGTTTCTCACTCAAAACATGTGTCGACCATATGTGTGTTGACCATTGCCATGTCTACTATTTGAATCTTTCATTCTTTTGTTCCAGATGATCTTTTGTCAATGCTGGCCTAATGTATGTTGAACACATGGTGTCGACCTAGGATTTGTGAGTTGTTGTTTTTTTCCCAGATTTAATATATACACACACACACACACACACACACACACACACACACACACACACACACACACACACACAGAGGAGGGCATGGGGAAAAGAGAGGTGCATGGGGAGAGAGAGAGCAAGAGAGGCATGGAGAGAGAGGGGGTACAGAATAGAGAAAAGGGCATGGGGAAAGACAGAGGTGCATGGGGAGTGAGATACTTGGCAGAGAAGCTTTTACTCAGGTGCCCAGTAGAGCAGTTACCTTGAGGTCTCTGGGAGAAGGCTGTATTGCCTTTCTGTCCAAGTGCCCAGGAATGTGCTGTGGATTTGGCATGCTCCCCGCATCCCAGCAGGGCTTTAGGGTGCCTCCTGTGAGGATGTAGGTGGGAGAGACATCAGGGTGGAAGACATGCAGCCAGTGCCTTGTCTGCACCACCCACAATGCACACACACAATCATTATAGGTACTACCTGTCTGAGTGGGAGCTGGGAAATGCGAGCTGCAGTCCGCCCTACAACACTACCAGTCAGGCACACACAGCTGCAGCGCCTGCTTCTCCATCAGAAACTGATCAGGTGCACCGATATATATCGGTGGGCAGGGAGGATTCTAGGTACTCTTTACTCCCCTGCATGCACTTATGTTATTGACTGTTGACCTAGACATTGTAGATCTACAGTAAGGATCCCTGCATACAGACTGTCAAAGCAAAATTCATATGATGCATCAGATTTCTTTTAGTTTATTAAATAAAATAAATTAACCATTTTGTTTCATAATGATGTGTGTGTATTGTGTTCATTGTATTCATGCTGTCATTTGGAAAAAGATAGGTAGTTGGAACCCACACACAAGGTTGAATGGTGTCCATAATCTGCTGTTAACCATGTGACCAAGGACAGTGAATGGTTAATGAGAGATCTATTTACCATTATGCGTGGTTAAAGTTATTCTGTTTCTGCTTGTGGCCAGGTATTGCCGATGAGAGTACAGAAGATAAAGAGAAAGTCAAAAGTATAGAAACTGTAGGTATGGCTACAAATAAGTTCACTTATATGATCACCAACTGCTAGGTGAAATATTTATTGAAAACATATTTATAGAAGGAATTAATCAAAGTCATTTGAGAAAGCATAGTATATAAGCAGGTATACTTCAGAGTAGTAGCATTCAAAGCACAGCAATACAGTATATGTTAGTATAACAGGCACTTAACCAGAGTATCTAGAAGTAGAATATACATAGAAGAGCTGTATTAGAAGAACTCATGTGGCTGGGATGCTGTCATTAAGCATAAGCCAAGCAGTTAATGCTATATGTAGCATTCCCCAGATTGTCATAGCAAATTCACAAGAGCTCAAATCTGCAGCTGCTGACAGCTATGGGAAATCGCTGTGCAAAATTAGTTCATTAGCTGCTGTGCGTGCAGTATAAAACCTATCTTGTATACACGAGAATATACACACTCCACACAGTTAGGGCCTATGCTGGAAACTGAACCCAAGTTCTCAGTGCTTAGAGGCATTAATACTTACCATTACTTAAACTGTGCTGCCCTTAGATCAACTGCACTAGTGTATTTATAATGGGTGCAGTGTGCGCAGTGTATAAGGTCCCTGAGTCCAGTGTGGCCAACACCGCACACGCTGCACCGATTTCTTTAATACTCACCTCTCTGGAGTCCCCCATTGGTAGTAGCAGCAAGAGTACAAATCATCACTGGGAAAATGGCGTGGCAACTATTTTCCCCTCATTTTGTGCATGCACAACAGAAAATTGTGGAGAAAATGGCCACTGCACAGTTTTTCCTGATATCTGCGCATGAGTATTACAGTCTGAACTCCTAGTGCTCAAACTGTACAATGCTGTCAGCTAGAGAGGAGGAGGCATGGATGGAGGATGCTGCACACTGGCCTCCTTCTCCCTTAAAATTGTTAGACAGTGGATCACTCTGTGGTCTGTTTCCGTTCCCAGCACTAGAGGCAGCTTCACTGCTCTAGTGTTTTCCCTCCTAGTGTCAGCTCACTTCGGGTGGAGGTGCTTAGCTTCCTCACAGTCTGAGTGAGTTCTTCCTGGGATAGACAAGTGCACTGATGTGCAGCTTCTGTCCTCCTCAGTGTGTGACCTTGTCTACCTCGCAGTCGCACCCTGTGTGTATACAGCCACATCCTGTGTGTACTGAATTGCTGTTTCATCGCTTACTACTTCACTCATATACTGTGACTTCCTGCTGCTGCAGAACATCTTCTATATTCTACAAGCTGTTATTTCTGTTACACAAATAAACTAATCATCCTGCTTAAGTGCCGTTGTGTGGACTAACATCCCTATCTGACACCGCAACACTCTGCCAACAGATTATGGGCCCAGGACCCCAAGTCGTAAAAGCATTTTAAAACAGAGGTACATAAGAAATAAAAGTGCAGCTGATTAAAGAAAGAGTACTTTTTATTAAATATAGAGAAGAATGTACAGTACAGGGAACAGCATGAACTTTACAAAGCTAAAAGGATCAGAGAATAACACAACATGTAAATTTGCCATGGAGATTCAGCGTAAGCGGGAAAAGTTGTGGAAAGTCACAATTAAACCAGGAGCAGACCCAAACCCAGTTGAAGTTGATAGAGCCATCGGGACAATAGGCTTGGCCATGGAACAACATGTCTACTCCATTTTCAGCAGGAAAGTTTCAGCCAAAGACATGCGGGCAGCAGTGCAATTGGCATATGAAGACAAAGGTCTGATAAGAAGAAAGAATTTGATGTGTATGCTGTTAGGGTTAGAGTTAAGTGCCTGTAAGGACATGAATGATTATATTGATAAAATACTGTCAATAGCTCAGCAGTTGGCATTTGTGGGGGTCACAGGTGGATGAAGAGGAAGTAGCAGTGGCGATGTTACAAAATCTGATGCAGGAATTTGATTTCCTGGTAGTAGCTTTGGAGTCTAACGATACCAACCTGATGACAGAAATTGTAAGAGCCAAGCTGTTGCAGTTACAAGAACGTATTCCTGTTGAGACACATGCTGAGGGTTCTGCCTTATTCCCAAAAGGTAGTAAGTCCATAAAGCTCAAGTTCAAGTGCTTTATATGTCACAAGGTGGGGCACAAGACCTCAGATTGCAGACTGAGAAATTGCAGTGGTACACAGAAGAAGCAAGACAAACCAAATGAGTCAGCATTGAATGTAGCAGATAGTCACAAGTAGGATTGCCGGTACTGTACATGGACTCGGGGACCACTAGGCATTTCAGTTGTAATCAGGAATGGTTCAATTCACTGACAGCATGTAAACCTGTTACAGTAAAAGGGATTGGAGACAAAGTCCTTACTACTTCAAAATTTGGGACAATTACAGTGCATCTAAGAATTTAAGGTGAAACAGTTTTTATGACATCCAAGACATCTTGTTCATGCCAGAGTTGGGAAGCAATCTCTTTGCTATAAGCGTGCTAAAGAAAAAGGGTTAGACAGTCCAGTTTGCAAAAGGAAAATGTATGGTGCAAAATAAGAAAGGGACTGTAATTGCTTAAACAACCCAGTGAAACCACCTGTATGTCCTGGACACCGAGCAGTGTTCTGCAATGGCGGCCTCTGATTCAAACCAGTCGATGGAGCTGTAGCACAGGCGCCTAGGTCATCTGGTAGCTGACAAAGTCCAGAAACTACTTGATGGAATGGCAACTAGAATCACTGTAATACTGAGAGACCTGTGTGTGAGAGTTGTATAAAAGGAAGGCAGACTCGCACCCTATTTCCTAAGTCTATTAGTAAAGCGAAAGTAAAATTAGCCATAGTGCATACTGACATATGTGGTCCAATGGAGACAGAATCAATGAGTGGCTACAGGTATTTTATAACATTTATTGATGATGCCACAAGGATGACACTTGTATTTCATGAAAGCTAAAAGTGAAGTTGTCAATACAATTGTGGAATACAAGACACTGGTAGAGACTCAGACGGGTCTAAATGAAAAGTCTTGAGATACGACAATGGCGGAGAGTATGACAACAGAATTTTAGAACAGTTCCTAAAAAAATATTGCATACAGCATCAATTTACAATTGCTTACATGCCAGAACAAAACGGTGTTAGTGAGCTTGCAAATCGTACAATTGTTGAGAGAGCACGGACTATGTTGGGTTACGCAGGCCTGGAGAAAAGCTTTTGAGCGGAAGCAGTGTCTACTGCAGTATAGCTTAAAAACCGTGTGCCTACAGTAGCCATAAAAGGTAAAATGTCACTGGAGGCCGGGTCCAAGAAAAAGCCAGCTATCAATCTTGTCCGTGTCTTTGGCTGTAAAGCTTATGCACATATACCTTAGGAGAAAAGATGGAAATTAGATCCAAAGTCAGTGGTATGTATTATGTTAGGATACTGTGAAAGGATACTTGCTTTGGGACATTACAAACAAATGTTTTCTAACATCTAGAGAGTGGTGTTCAATGAGACAGCACCAATCACTGGAACAGTGGAACAAGAATCACAGCAACAATATGTATCACTGGATGTACTGGTAGCAGGAAGCAGTGTAACAGTGCTGTTACATATGTTGCAAAGATAAATGTCTCGAGTTAAACAAGCTACAATAAGTGATTGTTTCATTGTAACCACCTGCAACCCAATCTAATAAACGCTGGGCTTATATAGCAACGGTTTGCTTAGAGGATATTAGCCTATATAACTGCTACTATCGGGAGATTCATATCTCCCAAACCAGCTGGATTTACTCTGCCTTTTTTCCATAGCAGAATCGCAGTATAGGAGTTTTTTCACACAGCAGTCGTGATGAGCAAATGTATAGCTATACTATAAATGTATTACTGATTGCTATGTCTAAGGGAGCTATAATTTGGACTTTTACTGAACTTATTGCTCTTTTTTAGATGTGTGCTTTCTTCTACAGGGGATTCCCCACACAAATGCAGATTTCAATTATACAGGAATCACCACCACACGTCTAATGTGATTATTATTTATTGCTGTGAGAAACTTATGAATTACGTGCTGGATTTTGGACTTATATACTTTTCATTCATGACAATGTCCTGTCTTTCTGATTTATGATACCGGGTAATGGTCAGTAAAAACTATGCTTTAGGACCACCATAGACCATTTGTGTTACTATTTCACCCTGGGGAGCAGTACATTAGAAGGTTTAAAGCATATATTCTGCTTTCCTAATGATATTTTTTATTTGCACCCACTATATGCCCACAAGACAATTTCCATAAGGGAAATTACAATCATTTTTTTGAGAATACATATATTTTTACATAATGAATTAATAAAAGTTATATTTTAACTAATAGATATACATATTTAGGTAAAGGAGTGCCCCCACAAAGAGTTAAACTCTTTCATCCCATGTCTCTTTCCCTGGGACAACTCTCTGTGATTAAATTGTCCTCTGGGGAGCACCACCAACACTGTGACCTTGATAGGGATTTTCCCATTAAATTTCTTATAATAGTTGGTTCATATATATTTTCATACTCAACTATATATTTTTCTGCGGCAGTGCAGGACAACTATAACCTTCTTTAGGCTGAATAACTGTAAGACAATCAAGAACAAGTGGGTATTTTGCAGAAAGCTAAATGCAGATGGGACTATTGCTTGTTATAAAGTTTGCCTTGTTGCTAAAGGATACACACAAAAATCCAGAATCAACTACATATAGATCTTTTTGCCTATTGCAAGGTACAGCACATTGAGATTAGTCATTGCCATTGCTACACTTCATGATTTCTTGTTATACCAGTTCAACTTTGATTCTGCATTCCTAAATGTAGAGTTAATTGAGGTGATTTATATGGAACCACCTGAGCATTATGACGAGAATATGTTCTAAGAAGGAAAAGTTTGCCTCCCAAAGAAATCTTTGTACTGCCTAAAGCAAAGTGGTCATTGTTGGTATGTAAAGCTGGATGCTTTGCTGCTAGAGATGTACTTTGCTAGGTCAGAGACTGATCACTGCTTATATCAGAAAAATATACAAGAAAAGCGATTCATCATAGTTGTGTATGTGGATGATCTATTGCTAGCAGGTCAAGAAGATGCTGATGTAAAACAGCAGCTGAAACAAAGATTCAAGCTAAAGGATTTAGGCCCTGCAAAAAATGTGTTAGGCATGAGGATTGTACAAAACCTGAAAGACGTGACTGTTACAATTGATCAACAGACATATATTGAAGCAATACTTCGCAAGTATGGAATGTCTGATACAAAACCAGTGAGCACTTCTATTGACAAAAGCATAAAGATGGTAAAGGCCATGTCACCAACCAGCCATGAGGAAATAGAGGTTTTGGTAGCTTAATGTATGCAAGTATTGGGACTCGCCCCAACATCACACATGCAGTGAGACGGGTAAGCCAGTTTTAAATTAACCCTGGGAGGCAACACTGGATTGCAGTCAAAAGAATCTTAAGGTACTTAAAAGGTACAAGTCCATTAAAATTGATGTTTACAAAGTCAAAAAGTATGACTGTGGAAGTTTTCTGTGATGCCGATTGGGGATCAGATGAGAATGACTGTCATTTCTACATGGGATACTTGTTTGTTTTGGCAGGCACAACAGCGGTCAGCTGGGTGGGCAGAAAGCAACCTACTGTTGCCCTATCCACCACTGAGGCAGAGTACATGGCACTTACAGAAACTGCAAAAGAAACTCTATGGATAAAGGAAACTTAATGTGAGCTAACCCTTCTTTACCACAATGAGACTATCAACATTGCGTGTGATAACAAGGGAGCAATTGATTTGTCTTCCAGCGCCAAGCATTGTGGACGGTCCAAACACATTGCCATTAGACATCATTTTGTACAGGAGTTAGGGGAAAACAAGTCTGTCAATACGGATTACATAGCAAGCTGAGCAAAGGAACTGTCATCACACTTGCCGAATATGTTTATGACAAAATGTGTACTAGAATACTTTTAAGAAATATTGATTTGTTTTACTATTTGCTTACCATGCTTTAGTAATATGTTTTTGGTGACAGGAGAACTTTATTGAGAAAAGTTTTGATAAAGTGTTATGCAAATGTATGTAACCGGAGACAGCCTTGAGCGAGGAAGGGGGGTGTTAGGCAGTGGATCACTCTGTTGTCTGTCTCCGTTCCCAGCACTAGAGGCAGCTTCACTGCTCTAGTGTTTTCCCTCCTAGTGTCAGCTCACTGCAGGAGGAGGTGCTTAGCTTCCTCACAGTCTGAGAGAGTTCTTCCTGGGAGAGACAAGCGCACTGATGTGTAGCTGCTGCTCTCCTCAATGTGTGACCTTGTCTACCTTGCAGCCGCACCCTTTGTGTACACAGCTGCATCCTGTGTGTACTGAATTGCTGTGTCACCGCTGTACTGCTTCACATGTATACTGTGAGTTCCTGCTGCAGAACATCTTCTATATACTAAAAGCTGTTATCTCTGTTATATGAATAAACTAATCATCCTGTTAAGTGACGTTGTGTGGACTAACATCCCTATCCGACACCGCAACACTCTGCCAACAAAATTACTCCTAACCAATCATGCACATTTTTGCCTATATACTCATAACTAATTGAATTACATGAACACACACTTACTGTACACAGCCTGTGCATGCCTATCACTGCTACTTTATTCTGTCTGTCAAGGTACAAGGAGCTGCAAGTCTATGATATTAAAAAAAATATTTTGTGATACCTTTGTACTCATTAGCTATGATATCATTGCAAACAATTTTGTTCTCATTGCAAACAAATTATTGTATGTTGAAAGTATCATTATACATTTAAATGAAACATACAGTATGTACTATCCAATCTTATAGAGTATAAACAATATTGATACCCACACTTCCATAAATAAATGTTTGTTTCCACTATTTATGATATTACATATTACATATTACATGATAAATAT
The DNA here is from genome assembly GCF_028390025.1 of Pseudophryne corroboree. Lineage (NCBI taxonomy): Eukaryota > Metazoa > Chordata > Amphibia > Anura > Myobatrachidae > Pseudophryne > Pseudophryne corroboree. Next base: position 430,620,154 of record NC_086445.1, read on the forward strand.
TTCTACTTTATACATATATCCATAACTACAGTATAAAGATTTCTCCTTCTTTTATGATATACTTCGTAAAAACAAACAAACAAAAAACAAGGGGAGCAACAATATTCATAATTTGATCCATTTAGATAAATGTGTCTTCTTGTTTTTTTCACTTTTAGACTACAATCTATACTAATAGCCTCTTTTATTGAGTGGTAACTCTAAATCTCACTTTGATGGCTAGTACTTCACATGCTAGAAGGATTTTAGTTTTGTGGATTACAGGTAGATTAATAGAGTGTCATCCTTCTTAGTGGCTATAATCAGTAATATTCTACCATGCCCTCATATTTCCATTATAATTTACTTAAAAGAATTCATATTCTTTCATCTCTCTTGTTATACTTAGCTTTGAGTGCTAATTGATAAGCTTCTCTTTTCATATAATTCCTAAACGCATTAATGTGTAGTGTTTTGCTAATAAAGACCACTGGGAATCCATTTGAATAATCCATGCCAAATCAACAAATTATTTTTGCTGTTCTGTATAACATGAGGAATATATTGAAATATTAAACTGGGAAATAGATTCATAATTTATAAATTAATAAAATGATATGTATACAGTGATCTCAACACGGTTTTCAGTTATTTTATATTGGGCAGCTTAACATACTGTATGATCAACCTTTTATTTGAAAATATTGTGCATCTGATAATAAGGCGTGGTGTACAATTAATTTTTCTTAAGTGGAAATGATTAAATAACGAGTATTCAAATCAAGGATCTTCAAATTAGTTCTAAATTGATGGAGGTAGTAAATAGTATTTATCCTGTTTACTGTTTACCAGAAGAACCACTTATAAATGTACAAAAACTAAAAACCCACAGTTTTTTTCTTTGTACACAAAGCTCTTAAGTGAAATTAAGTTGTCGCTATTTATTTTGAGGAATTGGAAAAAATATGACTTGAGTTAAAGAGAAGGATGGAGACAAAAAGCATATTCTTTAGCTGCACATTCATGTGAGACCGGACACATGGCTTAGCCAAAGTTACCATCAGTACCACCACCATTTACTAGGCTCTTTCTCTAGAGTTGTGACACTAGCCTACTACAGTTAGGGGGTCATTCCGAGTTGTTCGCTCGTTATTTTTTTCTCGCAACGGAGCGATTAGTCGCTAATGCACATGTGCAATGTCCGCAGTGCGACTGCGCCAAGTAAATTTGCTATGCAGTTAGGAATTTTACTCACGGCATTACGAGGTTTTTTTCTTCGTTTTTTCTTCGTTCTGGTGATCGTAATGTGATTGACAGGAAGTGGGTGTTTCTGGGCGGAAACTGGCCGTTTTATGGGTGTGTGTGAAAAAACGCTACCGTTTCTGGGAAAAACGTGGGAGTGGCTGGAGAAACGGAGGAGTGTCTGGGCGAACGCTGGGTGTGTTTGTGACGTCAAACCAGGAACGAAACTGACTGAACTGATCGCAGATGCCGAGTAAGTCTGGGGCTACTCAGAAACTGCTAAGAAGTGTCTATTCGCAATTCTGCTAATCTTTCGTTCGCAATTTTGATAAGCTAAGATTCACTCCCAGTAGGCGGTGGCTTAGCATGTGCAAAGCTGCTAAAAGCAGCTTGCGAGCGAACAACTCGGAATGACCCCCTTAGTGGACTGCAATCACATTCTGTGCTATGTGCATTTTCTGACAATGATGCTTTTCAACCAATGTAAGGTAACCCACTGTTACTGCAGCCCAACACCAAACACAAAACTCACAAGAAACAAAACAGTTCTGCTAAGAACAGCAGCAAACCCCTCCTCACTAATATATACTCACTCCAGATGATAAAGTTGCAAATAATCAAATTGCAAAATTAATATGCCAGATCACATGAACACCAAGCAGCAAGACAAACTTAGAAACACCAGTATTTACCTTCATGCTTACAACCTCAAATGATCATTCTTGTTCACTGCATCTGCCACACACAATGGGGCACAATCTCTGACCACATATTCACCAAACCAAGCCAATGGCCTCTCAACTCCCTAAAAAAGGCAACTTAATCTGCAGGATCAAACTAACCATGGGCCTGGAATATACATTATTTTTAACCCAAGTGTTTGACCAGCCATTCCAGAGTTCCCAGCAGCAGAATACAGAGCAGCAGATCTAACCAACACATCCCACATTTCACTGACCGTGTCACATAATGCAGAGCATGGATCACCTGTAATAAGGAGTGATGAAAATGTACTGTAAACTAAGGTAATTCAGAAAAAAATGACAAAACCACACAGGCCACACCACAAACAAGACAGTAAATGACAAAAGTGAGCAAGTCACGCACGGGGAAATGGACAGGAGGAGGGAAGTTTGTAAACAGGCAACCTATCTAATGGTGATAAATATCACTTATAACAAATCCTGGAACCCTAATATGATCAAATTGGTGGGAAGCATGAAGGAAAAAATATGCCAGTCAAAAATATCTTTAAACTCTCACCATAGTTGTGAATGGCAGTGCCATCCAACATCAAACAAAACACTTGCCCAAATTGACAAAAGGTACTTACATAGCTCTTAAAAGTGAAAAAAATACATTTGCTCAGCTCCCTAAGTGCCTCATTCAATGACCTAGCATCTTCTGTGCAAGAAGCTATGACAATGCATCCTACAATCCACACCATGCAAGCCTAGCCCAGCCAGATAAAGCTAAAACAGAGCTGCAACCTGAAACTTGGAAAATGCAGTCCTGTCAGCATGCACCAACTAAACTAAAACCTCAAAGGAGCACAGTGCAAAAACTTGCATTGCCAAAGATATTAGACAAATAAGCGTGTTAAGATGTGCATTTAAGGTAACAACACTCCGCCTACCCATTTGATCCATCTTAGAATGGGAAAGTGTTTATAGCACTGGCCTTTCATGGACTAAAACATTATGGAAAAGGAAACCTGTGGAAGATGAGGTTCAAGCAGCTGCAACTACATACCTCCCAACATGACCCCCTCCAGGAGGGACAGAATGCTCTGCTTCTGGACTTTTCTCTTAATTCATGATTGCAGGCACCTGTTTTGACCAGGTTAATGGATAAGAAAGGTGTTTCGCACAGGTGCCGGCAATCATAAATTAAGAGGGAAGTCCAGGAGCAGAGCATTCTGTCCCTCCTGGAGAGGGTCATGTTGGGAGGTATGCAACTACCGTAATTCCCCTATGTCGAAAGCATCAAAAAAAGCCCAGGAGAAATCTACCTAAAATAAAGCAATGTGGGGGTTAATATTTGCTGGTGACATTATAATGATTTATGTAGGAAATTTTCAGTGATCAAATTAAATTCCCTCAAAGCTGCCCTAAAAGCTGCAATCAGTGTTTTCTTATGTTGGATTAAAAGGGGCAATTATATTAAACACAAAACATGCCTGTTTTTCTCTCCTTTAAATCCAGCATCCTAAACTGCTGAGGACAGGGCAACACAAAGCAAATGAAGGGGGTCATTCTGACCTGGATGTTGGCTGCAGTTCTTTGCAGCACAGCGATCAGGTCAGAAGTGCGCATGCGCCGGCACCACAGTGCACCAGTGCATGGCTGACAGCTGATGGCTGTCATTGCCTAGCGATCGCCTCTGCCTGATTGCGGGTGGGGGCAGCACAGCGTCATTTGGCCACCATTTTGTGGGTGCTGCCTGGCTAAAGCAGGCATGGCCGGACCATGCAGGGGGCGGGCTGCAGAGGCTGCTTGACGTCACGCGCAGCTGCTGCGAGCTGGGCAGTAATGAGTAGCTCCTGGCCAACACGCAAAAGCTGTGCTGGCCGGAAGCTACTCCTGAAGTACAAAAGCATCGCCGCTGCGCGATGCTTTTGTACTTCAGCGATGGGGCAGAGATTGACATGTGGGGCGGGCTAGCCCTGTGCTGGGCTTCCCCCCGCATGTCTGTGTTCCTGATCATAGAGTCGGAATCACTCCCTTAGTCCTTACAACACGCATACCCCATGAACACTCATAAATTAGCAACACATGGTACAGTGTACCTATTAGATGCAATCAAATAGAAAACGTATCTAGATAACAGAGTAGTAAGTTTTATTTGCAAAATTTGAAAAAGGTTGTATTTATTCACAAAAAAATAAGAAATGCAGCAAAAGCTAATTATTTCTGTAATTTTTTTTAACATAAATGCACATGATGATACAAATGTAGTAAGACCCGATTTGGCAAAAGTGCATAATTTTTTGGTTGGATGGAAGGAAACCTTGCAACAACACAACATAGGGCCTAATTCAGAGTTGATCGCAGCAGCAAATTTGTTAGCAGTTGGGAAAAACCATGGCCCTCATTCCGAGTTGTTCGCTCGTTCTTTTTCATCGCATCGCAGCGATTTTCCGCAAACTGTGCATGCACAATGTTCGCACTGCGGCTGCGCCAAGTAAATTTGCTAAGAAGTTTGGTATTTTACTCACGGCATCTTCGTTTTTTCTTCGTTCTGGTGATCGGAGTGTGATTGACAGGAAGTGGGTGTTTCTGGGCGGAAACTGACCGTTTTATGGGTGTGTGCGAAAAAACGCTGTCGTTTCTGGGAAAAACGTGGGAGTGGCTGGAGAAACGGGGGAGTGTCTGGGCGAACGCTGGGTGTGTTTGTGACGTCAAACCAGGAACGAAACTGACTAAACTGATCGCAGTGGCAGAGTAAGTGTCGAGCTACTCAGAAACTGCTTCGAAATTTCTATTCGCAATTTTGAGAATCTTTCGTTCGCAATTTTGCTAAGCTAAGATTCACTCCCAGTAGGCGGCGGCTTAGCGTGTGCAATGCTGCTAAAAGCAGCTTGCGAGCGAACAACTCGGAATGAGGGCCCATGTGCACTGCAGGGGGGGCAGATATAATGTGCAGAGAGAGTTAGATTTGGGTGGGGTGTGTTCAAACTGAAATCTAAATTGCAGTGTAAAAATAAAGCAGACATTATTTACCCTGCACAGAAACAAAATAACCCACCCAAATCTAACTCTCTCTGCAAATGTTATATCTGCTCCACCCCTGCAGTGCACATGGTTTTGTCCAACTGCTAACAAATTTGCTGTTGCGAACAACTCTGAATAGTGGCCCTCATTCCGAGTTGTTCGCTCGCAAGGCGATTTTAGCAGAGTTACACACGCTAAGCCGCCGCCTACTGGGAGTGAATCTTAGCTTCTTAAAATTGCGAACGATGTATTCGCAATATTGCGATTACAAACTACTTAGCAGTTTCAGAGTAGCTTCAGACTTACTCGGCATCTGCGATCAGTTCAGTGCTTGTCGTTCCTGGTTTGACGTCACAAACACACCCAGCGTTCGCCCAGACACTCCTCCGTTTCTCCGGCCACTCCTGCGTTTTTTCCGGAAACGGTAGCGTTTTTTCCCACACGCCCATAAAACGCCCTGTTTCCGCCCAGTAACACCCATTTCCTGTCAATCACACTACGATCGCCTGAGCGAAGAAAAAGCCGTGAGTAAAAATCCTAACTTCATAGCAAATTTACTTGGCGCAGTCGCAGTGCGAACATTGCGCATGCGCATTAAGCGGAAAATCGCTGCAATGCGAAGATTTTTACCGAGCGAACAACTCGGAATGAGGGCCAGTGTCAACATGACAAAGCAACAAACCTTTGCGACAAAGCAACAAATTTCATGACATTTGCCTTTCTTAAGCGAAAGTGTAACTTTTAAATAAAATCTATAAGTATGCCGTACAGAAGAATAATTGGTTGTAGCAAAGGAGAAGACACTTTTATTTCTAAAATACCACTAATAACATCTGATATACCGTTTCAATTTAAATGCTTGCAATTTCCAGTAAAGATTAAGTTTTGCCAAGTCGATCAATAAATCCCAGGGACAAATACTTAACGTTTTTGGGCTTCAACTACAAGAGCACTGCTACTCCCATAGTCAACTATACTGTATGTCATAGTACTGTATGTAGGATGCTCTAAAGAATGAACAGATACAAATCTTTATGTATACTTTCTTTAAAAAAACTTGCAATATTGTGTTTTAAAAAGTTCTGTAAATTCTAATTTTACTTTAGACTTTGTTTATTACTTAGTATAAGTATACGGGATAACATAAGTATACGGGATAACATAAGTATTAGTACAAATATTAGCACTAAGCTTTGTCAAAATGAAAGAAATTAATATAACATTTTTGTTTTTGCTGTTACTTTGTTATAAAATAATTATTGTAAAAAAAAAAGTATAACATAATGAATTTAGTTAATTATTAAATCATAGTCACTATAAAATGAATTTAATTTTGCTGAAATAAAATTTTGCTTAGTTAAACTTTTGTTTTTATTTCTCTAATTAGAGCTTTTATATATTTTCTAAATAGGACTTTTGGTATATTTACCAAATAATTTGCTAATATATAAAAATTGCTACACATTACAAATCGGACCCATGCAATGTTTGATGACCCTGCTTGTACAATATGTTCCTGGACTAAATTAAGGCATACCTGCTAATTGTTATATGTGACCCAAACCACGTGTTGCCTATGCTTATTTACACAGTAAATAAACATACATTTTTCTTGTCATGATACCAAATGCTTCCATGTACTGTAATGTGTTTTGACTAGATAGGTAGACAGATAGATAGATAGATAGATAGATAGATAGATAGATAGATAGATAGATAGATAGATAGATAGATACTAAATATAGTTTGTAAATATTGTATTTTCAATTTATGTTTGTCAAAACAACATATTTACATTCATAATTTGTCACACATCCTGTTTTTAAATGAGCTGCCAAAATGACATGAACTGTGATGTTATTTTAAGATTGTATGCATTATAAAGTGTTATCTGCTGACATGAAGGATTTCAGTGAAATTGAGCTTTCATTTGAGCTTGAAAATGAAATCACTGCTGGATTTCCTTCAATCTTTTTTCCTGAATGTTTGCCTTTTTTATAATTCAGTGCCAATCTTACGATATGCTGGAGATGCAGAGTAAAAAGTCAGAAATAATATGCTGGTTTGTTAAAGAGATCCAAACGCTATAAGTGGGAAAGACTTGCATTACATTAAATTGTTCTTTCAAACAAAAGAGGCAACATATCCATGAACTTACATTGTATAAATTCAATATCATTGTTCTTTATGTTTCAATTTCTTTGTGTTAAATGGAAACAACCATGTTTTACTTTGCAACACATACACACACACACTTGAATCATTGACAACTCAATCAGCCTTTATTATTCTAGAATCACAGTAGGATGCATTTTCTGTAGACTGTACTGACTACAGATGAATTGATTTCCATTTGCAGCAGAGTCAGAATAGAAAGCACAAATGTAAATTTCTGAAAAAAGCGAAAGGAACATGTGGACACATTGTAGAGAAACTTAACAGAAATGTAATGTAAAATAAGTGAATTCATGCCCTAACTTGCCTGATTGTCTTTAGTATTTACCATTCAAATATATACTGATAACATAATGGAAGAATAGAGAGTCCAGAAACTCACCATAGAAATACATGTTACAGCCAATGAATAGTAATTGCTCTTTTCAATTGAATATTTAATGTTAGATGTTAATTTAATGTAGACTTCTTATTAGTTACTTACATTAAACATATAGGGGGACATATACTAAGCCTTGGAGAGTGATAAAGTGGAGGTGGAGAGAGATATATGACCAACCAAACAGCTCCTGTCAATTTCTAAACACAGCCTGTACCATAGCAGGAGCTGATTGGCTGTCACTTTAATCCTCTCCACTTAAAACTGTACAATGCTTAGTACATATCCCCCAAACAGTAGTCTTGTTATATATGCAAACAATTCACACTGTTCATTTAAGACAGAATTTCTGATAACAGACACTATGATATTGAGAGGTGTGGTATTCAAAATGTTGACCCCAGAATGTTAACTTGTTCTGAATGTTGACATGACCATACTGTTGACATGACAAATGTTGACATTCAAAATGTTGACACTAATAAATTGTCAACATTGGAATAATGTTGTGATTGTGAATGTGGACAGTCAGCATTTTGGAAACACAACTTTGCATTGACTTGTCACCTACCCATAACCCTATCCTTAACCCTAACCATAATTCAAACCACAACTGTAGCCTTACCCTAACCCTAACCACAATCTAAATCTAACCCTATCCTTAACATCATCTGTCAACATTCTGGCTGTTGACATTCACAATGCTGACAGTCTGACAATGCCAACATTATGTTAGTGTCAACATTGTGCATGATGACATTGGGTGGTATTTTATTCTTTCCATCCCCTTCCACACCCATTCTGTTTCTGCTGACAGGTGTGATTTCATCATTTCAACTCGCTACCTCCAGGGTAGAAAGGCACCCAACCCTTTACACAGCTAAACCTGATTACTATGGGCGAGATATGCACGATAATTGGAATTATTTTACAAAGGAGATTGGGCATGATCTATCATTTGAATACAGATGGAGCCACCTTTATCTTGGCCTTTAATAGGATTAATTGAGCCAGGACAGTTGGACTTAATCCCCTGCTGTAATGACTTAATCCCCTGCTGTATTGTTCTGTGTATTGTATTGCATCTGAGAACAATAGATGAAGGGTTTATGCTAATAAACCATGGTGTGCCTAGGTGTAGCACAGAAGACAAGATCCATCCGTAGCTCCATCTGTACCTCCTGTTGAATGTTAACATTCTGTCCATGTCAACATTCTGCTGTCTGTATTTTGAATATCAACTTTATTGCTACATCCCATTGTGATCTGTGTATTTCACCATACTTGTATTAGTATGTTGCATACAGTACATCCTAAATTTCTGGTAGTCAATTACTATTTGAGGATATACTGTAGATCAGTGTTTCCCAACCCAGGTCCTCAAGGAACACCAGCAGTTCAGGTTTTTAAGGATATCTCTACTTGAGCACAAGTGACTAAAATAGTATCTCTTATTTTGATTTAAGCATATGGGCTCAAGTATGAATATCCTTAAAACCTGGACTGTTAATAACTAACCCTCATGTTGAGATTTCCTAAATGAGTGTTATGTCACGAACTGTAGGAATAACTGTTGGATACTTTTTTTTTTAGGGTGACTTGTTTTAGCAAGGTGATTGTCAATGTCAAGTATGGTGTGTTTCTGGAAATAGGCAATACAATAAAAATTAAAAAAAAATGTATGTGAAGTCATTATTAATGTAATATTTTTATGAATGCTCCAGTATTGTCAGAAAATGTGTGGGGTGGGGTTAAGTATGCAAATTTCTGATGATTTAATTATTTAATTAGGTTTTTCATTTATGAAATGCTAGTTTCTCAAAATAAAAGTATAGAAAACTTAAATAAAGAATTACTTTGATTTATATGTAAAGTAACATTAATTCCTAAACTGGAAAAATAAACCAATCATAGCATAGTAACTTGGAAGAAAGTAAATGGTCATGTTAAAGACAACTAAAAGTGCAGGTCATACTGAGTGTGTAACTGGCAGCATACACCATGCCTACAGTTAGAGGCTGCTACAGTTAGGGGGGCACAGGGTGAGGTTTGTGACTACTGGAGGGAGTGGGACATAGGGGTAGGTGTGAGGCTGCTGGAGGGAGTGGGAGACATGGAGGTGAGAATCTGCTGGAGGGACACAGGGTAATGTGAGAGGCTGATTGTTATGACAAGATGGTTTGTATAAAAACACAGTACTTTAATACATATAAAATGGATACATACAGACCATAAATTCATAAAAAACAATGTGCCAATCCCAAATAAGATCTCACCCTCTATAGGATTTGCGGTGGGCAGAGAGCCTCTTAATACAAAAGGCAATCCGGTCCCGGTGGAATAATCGTCGCACCACCGCAAAAAGGCTTATTCCATTTGGAGGTTGAGTAGGGAATCAGGCAGTGCAGATGGAAAAGATGTCCGTGTCGTCCAAACGACGCGTTTCGGAGAATATTCTGCTTTTTCAAGCTTGGATGACATGGACCATCACATTACAGATATTTATACCCCCTTCAATTGAATTAATTAGCCAATTAGGCTACCCTGACTTCTGGACTGTATCTACCGGAAGTGACACATGCGGTTCTTGATGCACTTCCGTTTGCGTTCCATACATAAAAACCCTCTATGCTAACATCCAATAAAGAGCATACAGTTAACAATATATCACATTATATCCAACGATAATCAAGAGCACAGGCGGGAAACCTCAAAACAAAAAATGACATAGACGGAGAAAACAGTTTTTTACTTCCGCTTTCCGTAGCCGGAAGTGACGAGTGCGTGTCACCACTGCATTCCATGCAGCGGCCATCTTTGAGAATGAACTCCGTCCACGTGTTCCAACAGTAAAGCATCACAAATACAAAGGAACCGGCCTTTTACTTCCGCTTTTTGTAGCCGGAAGTGACGGGTGCGTTTCACAGCTGTGTTCCATACAGCGCCCATTTTAAAGAAAGAACTTCCATTCAGAATATAGGGCAAACGTCCATAATATTCTTAATATAGAGAATGATATTCTTGACCATTCAATTTTACTTGAAGATGACGTCATTTTGAAAACGTGTATAGATGATGCCATATCTCCTCAACCCATCTTAGCTGTACTTTATATTCCAGGCCAGTCCATCCCTATTACCGGGAGATAGGCATTTTAATGGGAATATATGTCCTTATTCCAGTATTTCAACTCGAAAAAGAAGAAGGGGGGAAGATGAAAATGCAGTCATTAGTAACAATATATTAAGAATATTAAAACTTTAAGAAACCCCTAAAAGCTATAAAAAATATATATAATATATAATACAATAAGAATTCATTCTAAAAACCATTTCAGTTCAAAGTCTGAATTGTGCCCTTCTGGTATGAGAGTGTTAAGATTAAAAATCCACCTCATTTCACTCTGTGCCAATTTGGTTTCTATGTTCCTGCATTTCCAATTGCCTCTAATTTGTTGGATACCTTAAAATCTTTTTATTCCTTTTTCACATTTATCATGGACCAATGAAAATGTTCAGATAATGGATGAGTATTGAGGCCCTTTTTTATATTATAAATATGCTCTGCCATTCTTGTTTTTAGGCATCTGCTGGTTTTGCCTATATACAATTTTCCACAATGGCACTCTATGAGGTAGATTATGTTGCGTGAATGGCAAGTAATAAATTCTTTTATTCTATATTTCTTGCCATGTGCTTCAAACTCTGTGGTTTTCCTTTCTATCCCATTCTTTGTAGTGGATCTGCTCATGAGGCACGTTCCACAGCGATGAAACCCAATGCTCCGTTCACTGGCCCCTTTTTCATTTTGCAGAGTGCTTTTAACCAAGATGTTTTTAAGAGAGGAGGCTTTCTTATAGATGAACCTAGGTTGATCTGGTATAATGTCACACAGAATAGGGTCGTCTTTTAAGATTCTCCAATTCTTTCTTATGATACCCTCAACCTTCTTATGATGGGCCCCATATTTAGTAATATATGCCCATTCATAACCATTATCTTTTTTAGTAGGTTTAGATTTCTCTTTCAGAAGTTCCATTCTATCTAAGGTGCGTACTTTTTGTCTTGCTGTTTCCAAAAGGTGTTTCGGATAACCTTTCTGTTGGAAACGTATGGTCATTTCCTCCGTTTGTTCTTCTAAAGTGCTCTCATTAGTGCACTTCCTTTTTAGCCTCATAAATTGACCCAACTGAATATTTTCCAACCATCTTTTATTATGTTGACTAGATATTTCGATATATGAGTTGGAATCCGTGGGTTTTCTATGTGTTTTTGTGCAAATTTTATTATTTTCTATATAGATAACCAAATCTAAAAAGGCTAAAAGTTCTTTGTTAATATCAAAGGTAAATTAAATATTGAAAGAATTCGGATTAAGATCCTCACAAAATGTATTTAAGGACACTTCTCCCCCTTGGCAGATAAAGAAAATATCGTCGATGAACCGCCACCAGCAAACCAGGCTTGCCCCCATAGTATGGATAGCACTCAGCTCCCAATAGGACATAAATAAATTTTCATAATTGGGGGCAAACCTGGTGCCCATGGCGGTTCCCCTTATCTGAAGGTAGTAAGATCCATTGAAATAAAAATAATTGTTTTTAAGAATGAAATCTATAGATTCCAAAATAAATTCTTTCAAATCTTCTGAGTAGTCACTAGTATTTAAAAAGTGGGTAATTGCATCTTTCCCTTTTTCCCATTCGATGATCGTCTATAAACTAGTGACATCCGCACTAACTAAAGTGCAGTTTTCATTCCATGTTATGTCTTCCAACTTTCTTAGCACATCCCCCGTATCTTTCAAGAAGTAGGTTGTTTTAGAAACCAAAGGTTGTAGGATGAAATCTATCATCGCCGAGAGATTGGAGGTGATACTATTCACCCCAGTGATGATAGGTCTTCCTGGTGGCTTTGTGGGGTGTTTGTGTACCTTTGGAAGTACATAAATAGTTGGAATGGTTGGATTCTAAATACATATGAAATCTACTTCATTCTAAGATAATAAACTTTTACCAATGGCCTTATTTGTAAGCTCATGAAGTTGTTTAGTAATAACGGGGGTGGGGTCACTTCGTAATTTTTTATACGTATGTTGGTCTCCCAACTGTCTATTTACTTCTTGTAGATAATCTACTTTGTTGATAATAACAACCCCTCCCCCCTTATCTGCCGGCTTAATTATTACATCATCATTCTTTCTTAATGACTCTATGGCAGCAAATTCCTTTTTAGAAAGATTTTTCTTTCTAACATTCGTGAGCTTTTTAAGCTCTTTGGTAACAATAGAATTAAAACAGTCAATGTTCCCACTCTTAACATGTTTAGGATAAAACTTCGATCTTGGCTTTAAAGGGGTCAGAGTATCAGTCATTGGAGTTTCTTTATTTTCAGAGCCTTTTTGTTTAAAAAACTTTTTTATACTGACTTTCCTTATAAATTTTTGAAGATCTAAAAACATCTCGAAGGGATAAACTTGAGATGTAGGGGCAAATTTCAGCCCCTTCTCCAAGATGGATTGTTCTGACTCCGTTAGGGGGTAATCACTAAGATTGAATACCTTTCCCATCCCTTCTCTCTTTTCTTTCTCAAAGGAGATACCTTTCTTTTTGTGTATTTTCTTACCTCCTCTCTTTCCCCTTTGGGTTTTAACAGTTGTTTTGAGAGTATTTATTCTCTTCTTGGGGTTCAAGGATCCCAGTTTAAAAAAGATGCCTGTCTCTGGCTCATACGAGGGGAGTCCATTCTTAGGGGATTAAACCAATTTCTGATAGATACCTGAAAGTTTATCTCCCTATCTTCAAATCTTGGATTCTTTCTCCATGTAGACTGGTTCTCTCCTCTCTGTCTTAGATGATTACCCCTATACTCATTTGGATTTCTTTTATGATGAGTTTCTTCTGAATAAGTTTCTGGAAATGCATAAGGGATTCTCAATGGCTGTCGTTCATTTCTCCTTATATCCCTTCTAAATTTATATGGAGTGCCAGGGTGATAAGGGCGTAGATTTTTTTGTTGTATAAATTTCTTTTTTTGTAAGTGCTTCTGAAGGGGTCATAGGGAGCTTCTCCTCTACTTCTATCTGTTCCCTATTTAGTCCTTTCAAGATTTCTAAATCCCTTTGGAATTTCTTCCGTTTCTTAATTTTTAGGTCTCTAGAGCTCCTTTCTAACTTCATTATAATTTCTTTATCTTTTAATTTAACCTCTTCTAGGTCTATAAAAGGTTCTATATAGGATTTAAATTTTTCTATTGCATGATTTACATCTTTTAGATCTTTATGTCTTTCATTTAGGATCAGGTCTATAAGGGATAAAGAACAATTGTGTAGAATGCTGCCCCATTCGTCTTTAAAATCCCTTGTAGCTGTATCAAAAGTGGCAGTCTTCTGTATTTGAAGACCTTTTGGAACCATTTTATTTTTATAATAATGTTCCAAACTTACTACCTCCCACCACAGCTGGTTTTCTCTCAGCATAAGTTTTTCAAGTTTATTAAGAATGGTGCTGAGATCCTCATCATCTATATCTATATCATTTGATTCCTCAGAGGATAAGAAATTTAAAACCATACTCTTCCTCTGATCCCTATAAGCAAACATCTTTGCAGCACTCAGTAATTAATGGTGTAAAAAACTGTAGACAAGCAAAAAATAATTCTAAAGTGCGCAATAAATGTTACCCTAGGCAGCTGTCACACATCACTAAGGGAACACCACGTCCCTAATTACAAGATACAAGTCACAGAAAAATGGATGTGTGCATGGGCACCCTTGTAACAAAGATGATTGCTATGACAAGGTGGTTTGTATAAAAACACAGTACTTTAATACATATAAAATGGATACATACAGACCATAAATTCATAAAAAACAATGTGCCAATCCCAAGTAAGATCTCACCCTCTATAGGATTTGCGGTGGGCAGAGAGCCTCTTAATACAAAGGGCAATCCGGTACCGGTGGAATAATCGTCGCACCACCGCAAAAAGGCTTATTCCATTTGGAGGTTGAGTAGGGAATCAGGCAGTGCAGATGGAAAAGATGTCTGTGTCGTCCAAACGACGCGTTTCAGAGAATATTCTCCTTTTTCAAGCTTGGATGACATGGACCATCACATTACAGATATTTATACCCCCTTCAATTGAATTAATTAGCCAATTAGGCTACCCTGACTTCCGGACTGTATCTACCGGAAGTGACACATGCGGTTCATGATGCACTTCAGTTTGCGTTCCATACATAAAAAGCCCTCTATGCTAACATCCAATAAAGAGCATACAGTTAACAATATATCACATTAAATCCAAAGATAATCAAGAGCACAGGCAGGAAACCTTAAAACAAAAAATGACATAGACGGAGAAAACAGTTTATTACTTCCGCTTTCCGTAGCCGGAAGTGACGAGTGCATGTCACCACTGCGTTCCATGCAGCAGCCATCTTTGAAAATGAACTCCGTCCACGTGTTCCAACAGTAAAGCATCACAAATACAAAGGAACCGGCCTTTTACTTTCGCTTTTTGTAGCCGGAAGTGACGGGTGCGTTTCACAGCTGTGTTCCATACAGCGGCCATTTTAAAGAAAGAACTTCCATTCAGAATATAGGGCAAACGTCCATAATATTCTAAATATAGAGAATTATATTCTTGACCTTTCAATTTTACTTGAAGATGATGTCATTTTGAAAACGTGTAAAGATGATGCCATATCTCCTCAACCCATCTTAGCTGTACTTTATATTCCAGGCCAGTCCATCCCTATTACCGGGAGATAGGCATTTTAATGGGAATATATGTCCTTATTCCAGTATTTCAACTCGAAAAAGAAGAAGGGGGGAAGATGAAAATGCAGTCATTAGTAACAATATATTAAGAATATTAAAACTTTAAGAAAACCCTAAAAGAGCTATAAAAAATATATATAATATATAATACAATAAGAATTCATTCTAAAAACCATTTCAGTTCAAAGTCTGAATTGTGCACTTCTGGTATGAGTGTTAAGATTAAAAATCCACCTCATTTCACTCTGTGCCAATTTGGTTTCTATGTTCCTGCATTTCCAATTGCCTCTAATTTGTTGGATACCTAAAATTCTTTTTTTTTTCTTTTTCACATTTATCATGGACCAATGAAAAATGTTCAGATAATGGATGAGTATTGAGGCCCTTTTTTATATTATAAATATGCTCTGCGATTCTTGTTTTTAGGCATCTGGTGGTTTTGCCTATATACAATTTTCCACAATGGCACTCTATGAGGTAGATTATGTTGCGTGAATGGCAAGTAATACATTCTTTTATTCTATATTTCTTGCCATGTGCTTCAAACTCTGTGGTTTTCCTTTCTATCCCAGTCTTTGTAGTGGATCTGCACATGAGGCACGTTCCACAGCAAGGAAACCCAAAGCTCCGTTCGCTGGCCCCTTTTTCATTTTGCAAAGTGCTTTTAACCAAGATGTTTTTAAGAGAGGAGGCTTTCTTATAGATGAACCTAGGTTGATCTGGTATAATGTCACACAGAATAGGGTCGACTTTTAAGATTCTCCAATTCTTTCTTATGATACCCTCAACCTTCTCATGATGGGCCCCATATTTAGTAATATATGCCCATTCATAATGATTATCTTTTTCAGTAGGTTTAGATTTCTCTTTCAGAAGTTCCATTCTATCTAAGGTGCGTACTTTTTGTCTTGCTGTTTCCAAAAGGTGTTTCGGATAACCCTTCTGTTGGAAACGTGTGGTCATTTCCTCTGTTTGTTCTTCTAAAGTGCTCTTATTAGTGCAGTTCCTTTTTAGCCTCATAAATTGACCCAACGGAATATTTTCCAACCATCTTTTATGATGTTGACTAGATATTTCGATATATGAGTTGGAATCCGTGGGTTTTCTATGTGTTTTTGTGCAAATTTTATTATTTTCTATATAGATAACCAAATCTAAAAAGGCTAAAAGTTCTTTATTAATATCAAAGGTCAATGAAATATTGAAAGAATTCCGATTAAGATCCTCACAAAATGTATTTAAGGACACTTCTCCCCCTTTTAAGCCAAGATCGAAGTTTTATCCTAAACATGTAGAAAGTGGGAACATTGACTGTTTTAATTCTATTGCTACCAAGCCAATTGCTACCAAGCTACTATTGCTACTATTGCTACTAAGCTACTATTGCTACCGAGCTCACGAATGTTAGAAAGAAAAATCTTTCTAAAAAGGAATTTGCTGCCATAGAGTCATTAAGAAAGAATGATGATGTAATAATTAAGCCGGCAGATAAGGGGGGAGGGGTTGTTATTATGAACAAAGTAGATTACCTACAAGAAGTAAATAGACAGTTGGGAGACCAACATACGTATAAAAAATTACGAAGTTACCCCACCCCCGTTATTACTAAACAACTTCATGAGCTTACAAATAAGGCTTTTGGTAAAAGTTTATTATCTTAGAATGAAGTAGATTTCATATGTATTCAGTATCCAACCATTCCAACTATTTATGTACTTCCAAAGGTACACAAACACCCCACAAAGCCACCAGGGAGACCTATCATCGCTGGGGTGAATAGTATCACCTCCAATCTCTCGGCGATGAAAGATTTCTTCCTACAACCTTTGGTTTCTAAAACAACCTCCTTCTTGAAAGATACGGGGGATGTGCTAAGAAAGTTGGAAGACATAACATGGAATGAAAACTGCACTTTAGTTAGTGTGGATGTCACTAGTTTATATACGATCATCGAATAGGAAAAAGGGAAAGAAGAAATTACCCACTTTTTAAATACTAGTGACTACTCAGAACATTTGAAAGAATTTATTTTGGAATCTATAGATTTCATTCTTTAAAACAATTATTTTTATTTCAATGGATCTTACTACCTTCAGATAAGAGGAACCGCCATGGGCACCAGGTTTGCCCCCAGTTATACAAATTTATTTATGTCCTATTGGGAGCTGAGTGCTAACCATACCATGGGGGCAAGCCTGGTTTGCTGGTGGCGGTTCATCAACGATATTTTCTTTATCTGGCAAGGGGGAGAAGTGTCCTTAAATACGTTTTGTGAGGATCTTAATCAGAATTCTTTCAATATTTAATTGACCTTTGATATTAATAAAGAACTTTTAGCCTTTTTAGATTTGGTTATCTGTATAGAAAATAAAATAAAATGGTCCATGTCATCCAAGCTTGAAAAAGGAGAATATTCTCTGAAACGCGTCGTTTGGACGACACGGACATCTTTTCCATCTGCACTGCCTGATTCCCTACTCAACCTCCAAATGGAATAAGCCTTTTTGCGGTGGTGCGACGATTATTCCACCGGGACCGGATTGCCTTTTGTATTAAGAGGCTCTCTGCCCACCGCAAATCCTATAGAGGGTGAGATCTTATTTGGGATTGGCACATTGTTTTTTATGAATTTATGGTCTGTATGTATCCATTTTATATGTATTAAAGTACTGTGTTTTTATACAAACCACCTTGTCATAGCAATCATCTTTGTTACAATGGCGCCCATGCACACATCCATTTTTCTGTGACTTGTATCTTGTAATTAGGGACGTGGTGTTCCCTTAGTGATGTGTGACGGCTGCCTAGGATAACATTTATTGCGCACTTTAGAAATATTTTTTGCTTGTCTAATGTGAGAGGCTGCTATAGGGACACTGTTGGAGTTGAGAGGCTGCTGGAGGGACACAGAGGGAGGTTTGAGGCATTTGGAGGGAAACAGAGGGAGGTGATAGGTTGCTCTGATGGGGGATCTGCCTATATTGTCAGTCCTGGTCCCCATAATTTGTAATGGCAGCCCTGGATTTCAGTACTGTCCAGGGCTCAGTCCAGTGTTCCATCTTCAAGCTTCAGCACATAGTGTAATAAGGGTCTCTACTGTGTAGCATAATGTGTATAAAGCATACTACCATGTGGCATAATATGTATAAGGGCCTCTACTGTGTGGAATAACATGTATAAGGGGTATACTGTGTGGCGTAATGTGAAAAAGGGACACTACTGTGTGGTGTAGCACGAATAAGGTTGCCTTACTGTGCCATAATTTTAATTTTAATTGGAGGTACTATTGTGCGGCCATGCCTCTTCCCCTTGAGACCACGTGCATTGTCCCAGTTCAAATTATTGAGGGGGGGGGCACAAGTGCTCTTTCTGGCACAGGGCACCTAAATGTTTAGTTACAGCTCTGAGTAGAATACCTGTAGAGGTCAAAGTCCTCTCTCAAAATAGTTCTAGAAAGAAAAACACTGTGTATGCTTTTTCCAAGATCATAGGATAAAAAAGAAAAAAAAGAAAAATAGAAAAATAGTAAGAAACAAATACAAAGGAACACAAATACAAAAAAACATATATAAGAAAAGTTATACATACCACATATGAAAACAAATAAAGCATTTTAGTAAATATTAAAATGAAAGCTCACTGCAAGGGAGTAACTTGAATAATACATTTTAAGACAATTTATATTTGTTTTTATAAAGACAAATTAATGACAGTATTGGTATTCTGCTTATTGCCTTACAGTGAACACTATAAAAAAAATCTGATTTTTTTTATGTCCTAGCATTTGAGTTTGTTAATTACTTATTTAAACTAAAATACTCTGATATATTTCTGCTTGAAATTACCAGGAGTACAAACAAAACTGTATTATAGGTTTTAATTCTCTTTGGGTAGATCACATATATTCTCTTTCTGTTTACTTATTAAGAACAGATTCTTCAGGCAAACTGGTAAGGTAATAGAACATTTTTATTTACACTATCTTATACCAACAGATAGATACTGTATTTTCTGTGAGCATAAATCAAGATTTATGTCTCAGATTCTAGAAACTTTGCCAAAAAATCATTGGCTTTTATGTTGAAGCCAAACTTTTGAACTTTGCCAAAAACAATATTAAATTAATTTTTAAAGCTGACCTTTTATGTTCATTTTGAGTTATTGTTCCTCAGGTATAATGCTTTAAAACTTTATCCTATTAAAAAATATTAAAGAAACTTATATTGACATTAAAATAATATTATACATAGTCAATCACATGTTAATGTATAGACAAGAAGGAAGTTTCATGGTTGCAATAATGAAATTTTAATGTTATAAGGGGGTTATTGAATATATCTATACAGTAAATTTGATATTAAAATAATTCTTATAATGATGTGCAAAACTGAACACAAAATAAGTTTTTGTATGGATGAAAGACTGTACTACATCCTGCCAGGGCTGTTTCTAGCCAATTTGTCTCAAAGTGCGAGATATAAAAATGTGCCCTCATCCATCATCATTCAAAAATATGCACACCCGCCCCCACATAGATAGAAAAAACATAAATTGAAATGTGAAGACTCAGAAAAGAAAGAAAGGAATCAACTTTGTAACAGCAGCACGCTTTCCCTTCCACAAAAAAATGTAATTAAAATATTAATGCTTTATTGATAAATCATATAAAATCTAGAAGAAAGCTCAATACCCATATGTGAGATGTGCTTCTTTAATATTATCACATATGATGTATTATATGTCATCCTTGTATATGGGGGTCATGCAGAGCGAAATATAAAAATTGATAGAAATAGAATAACGTGTAGAAACACATAAAGAAAAATTAATTAGTGTAAATAAAATGTGATTTAAAAGAAAATGCTTGTGCTCTGTTTTTATTCTGTGCAATGATTTGTACCTGTGATATTTCAGATTTATTGTTCTGCTCTTAAATGATCACTGGGATATTTCGAGCAGTAATATCTAGTGAAGGTTACAAATGTAACAAAATTATGCCTAATGTTTAGGAATTCCTCATTCAATGGTTAGAAATGTTACATTTGTTGCTTTCCTGTAGAATTATAGAGATGTTTTTAGCAACACTGTAATATTAGGCGTATTCCTGGTAGAGATGAGCGGGTTCGGTTTCTCTGAATCCGAACCCGCCCGAACTTCATGGTTTTTTTCACGGGTCCGAGCAGACTCGGATCCTCCCGCCTTGCTCGGTTAACCCGAGCGCGCCCGAACGTCATCATGACGCTGTCGGATTTTCGCGAGACTCGGATTCTATATAAGGAGCCGCGCGTCGCCGCCATTTTCACACGTGCATTGAGATTGATAGGGAGAGGACGTGGCTGGCGTCCTCTCCATTTAGATTAGAAGAGAGAGAGAGAGAGAGAGATTGACCTGATTTACTGGAGCTTAGGAGTACTGTAGAAGTGTAGAGAGTGCAGAGTTTACTAGTGACTGACCACAGTGACCACCAGACAGTGCAGTTTTATTTAATATATCCGTTCTCTGCCTGAAAAAAACGATACACACAGTGACTCAGTCACATACCATATCTGTGTGCACTGCTCAGCCCAGTGTGCTGCATCATCTATGTATATATATCTGACTGTGCTCAGCTCACACAGCTTATAATTGTGGGGGAGACTGGGGAGCACTGCAGTGCCAGTTATAGGTTATAGTAGGAGCCAGGAGTACATATTATATTAAAATTAAACAGTGCACACTTTTGCTGCAGGAGTGCCACTGCCAGTGTGACTGACCAGTGACCTGACCACACTGACCACCAGTATAGTTAGTAGTATACTATATTGTGATTGCCTGAAAAAGTTAAACACTCGTCGTGTGACTTCACTTGTGTGGTGTTTTTTTTTATTCTATAAAAAACTCATTCTGCTGACAGACAGTGTCCAGCAGGTCCGTCATTATATAATATATACCTGTCCGGCTGCAGTAGTGATATATATATATTTTTTATATCATTATTTATCATCCTGTCGCAGCAGACACAGTACGGTAGTTCACGGCTGTAGCTACCTCTGTGTCGGCACTCGGCAGTCCGTCCATAATTGTATACCACCTACCCGAGGTTTTTTTTTCTTTCTTCTTTATACATACATACTACTACATCTCTTTATCAACCAGTCTATATTAGCAGCAGACACAGTACAGTACGGTAGTTCACGGCTGTAGCTACCTCTGTGTCGGCACTCGGCAGTCCGTCCATAATTGTATACCACCTACCCGTGGTTTTTTTTTCTTTCTTCTTTATACTTATACATACTACTACATCTCTTTATCAACCAGTCTATATTAGCAGCAGACACAGTACAGTACGGTAGTCCATGGCTGTAGCTACCTCTGTGTCGGCACTCGGCAGTCCGTCCATAATTGTATACCACCTACCCGTGTTTTTTTTTTTTTCTTCTTTATACTTATACATACTACTACATCTCTTTATCAACCAGTCTATATTAGCAGCAGACACAGTACAGTACGGTAGTCCACGGCTGTAGCTACCTCTGTGTCGGCACTCGGCAGTCCGTCCATAATTGTATACCACCTACCCGTGGTTTTTTTTTCTTTCTTCTTTATACTTATACATACTACTACATCTCTTTATCAACCAGTCTATATTAGCAGCAGACACAGTACAGTACGGTAGTCCACGGCTGTAACTACCTCTGTGTCGGCACTCGGCAGTCCGTCCATAATTGTATACCACCTACCCGTGGTTTTTTTTTTTTCTTCTTTATACTTATACATACTACTACATCTCTTTATCAACCAGTCTATATTAGCAGCAGACACAGTACAGTACGGTAGTTCACGGCTGTAGCTACCTCTGTGTCGGCACTCGGCAGTCCGTCCATAATTGTATACTAGTATCCATCCATCTCCATTGTTTACCTGAGGTGCCTTTTAGTTGTGCCTATTAAAATATGGAGAACAAAAATGTTGAGGTTCCAAAATTAGGGAAAGATCAAGATCCACTTCCACCTCGTGCTGAAGCTGCTGCCACTAGTCATGGCCGAGACGATGAAATGCCAGCAACGTCGTCTGCCAAGGCCGATGCCCAATGTCATAGTATAGAGCATGTCAAATCCAAAACACCAAATATCAGTAAAAAAAAGGACTCCAAAACCTAAAATAAAATTGTCGGAGGAGAAGCGTAAACTTGCCAATATGCCATTTACCACACGGAGTGGCAAGGAACGGCTGAGGCCCTGGCCTATGTTCATGGCTAGTGGTTCAGCTTCACATGAGGATGGAGGCACTCAGCCTCTCGCTAGAAAAATGAAAAGACTCAAGCTGGCAAAAGCAGTAGCACCACAAAGAACTGTGCGTTCTTCGAAATCCCAAATCCACAAGGAGAGTCCAATTGTGTCGGTTGCGATGCCTGACCTTCCCAACACTGGACGTGAAGAGCATGCGCCTTCCACCATTTGCACGCCCCCTGCAAGTGCTGGAAGGAGCACCCGCAGTCCAGTTCCTGATAGTCAGATTGAAGATGTCAGTGTTGAAGTACACCAGGATGAGGAGGATATGGGTGTTGCTGGCGCTGGGGAGGAAATTGACCAGGAGGATTCTGATGGTGAGGTGGTTTGTTTAAGTCAGGCACCCGGGGAGACACCTGTTGTCCGTGGGAGGAATATGGCCGTTGACATGCCTGGTGAAAATACCAAAAAAATCAGCTCTTCGGTGTGGAGGTATTTCAACAGAAATGCGGACAACAGGTGTCAAGCCGTGTGTTCCCTTTGTCAAGCTGTAATAAGTAGGGGTAAGGACGTTAACCACCTCGGAACATCCTCCCTTATACGTCACCTGCAGCGCATTCATAATAAGTCAGTGACAAGTTCAAAAACTTTGGGTGACAGCGGAAGCAGTCCACTGACCAGTAAATCCCTTCCTCTTGTAACCAAGCTCACGCAAACCACCCCACCAACTCCCTCAGTGTCAATTTCCTCCTTCCCCAGGAATGCCAATAGTCCTGCAGGCCATGTCACTGGCAATTCTGAAGAGTCCTCTCCTGCCTGGGATTCCTCCGATGCATCCTTGCGTGTAACGCCTACTGCTGCTGGCGCTGCTGTTGTTGCTGCTGGGAGTCGATGGTCATCCCAGAGGGGAAGTCGTAAGACCACTTTTACTACTTCCACCAAGCAATTGACTGTCCAACAGTCCTTTGCGAGGAAGATGAAATATCACAGCAGTCATCCTACTGCAAAGCGGATAACTGAGGCCTTGGCATCCTGGGTTGTGAGAAACGTGGTTCCGGTATCCATCATTACTGCAGAGCCAACTAGAGACTTGTTGGAGGTACTGTGTCCCCGGTACCAAATACCATCTAGGTTCCATTTCTCTAGGCAGGCGATACCGAAAATTTACACAGACCTCAGAAAAAGAGTCACCAGTGTCCTAAAAAATGCAGCTGTACCCAATGTCCACTTAACCACGGACATGTGGACAAGTGGAGCAGGGCAGGGTCAGGACTATATGACTGTGACAGCCCACTGGGTAGATGTATGGACTCCCGCCGCAAGAACAGCAGCGGCGGCACCAGTAGCAGCATCTCGCAAACGCCAACTCTTTCCTAGGCAGGCTACGCTTTGTATCACCGCCTTCCAGAATACGCACACAGCTGAAAACCTCTTACGGCAACTGAGGAAGATCATCGCGGAATGGCTTACCCCAATTGGACTCTCCTGTGGATTTGTGGCATCGGACAACGCCAGCAATATTGTGTGTGCATTAAATATGGGCAAATTCCAGCACGTCCCATGTTTTGCACATACCTTGAATTTGGTGGTGCAGAATTATTTAAAAAACGACAGGGGCGTGCAAGAGATGCTGTCGGTGGCCAGAAGAATTGCGGGACACTTTCGGCGTACAGGCACCACGTACAGAAGACTGGAGCACCACCAAAAACTACTGAACCTGCCCTGCCATCATCTGAAGCAAGAAGTGGTAACGAGGTGGAATTCAACCCTCTATATGCTTCAGAGGTTGGAGGAGCAGCAAAAGGCCATTCAAGCCTATACAATTGAGCACGATATAGGAGGTGGAATGCACCTGTCTCAAGCGCAGTGGAGAATGATTTCAACGTTGTGCAAGGTTCTGATGCCCTTTGAACTTGCCACACGTGAAGTCAGTTCAGACACTGCCAGCCTGAGTCAGGTCATTCCCCTCATCAGGCTTTTGCAGAAGAAGCTGGAGACATTGAAGGAGGAGCTAACACGGAGCGATTCCGCTAGGCATGTGGGACTTGTGGATGGAGCCCTTAATTCGCTTAACAAGGATTCACGGGTGGTCAATCTGTTGAAATCAGAGCACTACATTTTGGCCACCATGCTCGATCCTAGATTTAAAGCCTACCTTGGATCTCTCTTTCCGGCAGACACAAGTCTGCTGGGGTTGAAAGACCTGCTGGTGAGAAAATTGTCAAGTCAAGCGGAACGCGACCTGTCAACATCTCCTCCTTCACATTCTCCCGCAACTGGGGGTGCGAGGAAAAGGCTCAGAATTCCGAGCCCACCCGCTGGCGGTGATGCAGGGCAGTCTGGAGCGACTGCTGATGCTGACATCTGGTCCGGACTGAAGGACCTGACAACGATTACGGACATGTCGTCTACTGTCACTGCATATGATTCTCTCACCATTGAAAGAATGGTGGAGGATTATATGAGTGACCGCATCCAAGTAGGCACGTCACACAGTCCATACTTATACTGGCAGGAAAAAGAGGCAATTTGGAGGCCATTGCACAAACTGGCTTTATTCTACCTAAGTTGCCCTCCCACAAGTGTGTACTCCGAAAGAGTGTTTAGTGCCGCCGCTCACCTTGTCAGCAATCGGCGTACGAGGTTACATCCAGAAAATGTGGAGAAGATGATGTTCATTAAAATGAATTATAATCAATTCCTCCGCGGAGACATTGACCAGCAGCAATTGCCTCCACAAAGTACACAGGGAGCTGAGATGGTGGATTCCAGTGGGGACGAATTGATAATCTGTGAGGAGGGGGATGTACACAGTGATATATCGGAGGATGATGATGAGGTGGACATCTTGCCTCTGTAGAGCCAGTTTGTGCAAGGAGAGATTAATTGCTTCTTTTTTGGGGGGGGTCCAAACCAATCCGTCATATCAGTCACAGTCGTGTGGCAGACCCTGTCACTGAAATGATGGGATGGTTAAAGTGTGCATGTCCTGTTTTGTTTATACAACATAAGGGTGGGTGGGAGGGCCCAAGGACAATTCCATCTTGCACCTCTTTTTTCTTTTATTTTTCTTTGCGTCATGTGCTGTTTGGGGAGGGTTTTTTGGAAGGGACATCCTGCGTGACACTGCAGTGCCACTCCTAAATGGGCCCGGTGTTTGTGTCGGCCACTAGGGTCGCTTATCTTACTCACACAGTCAGCTACCTCATTGCGCCTCTTTTTTTCTTTGCGTCATGTGCTGTTTGGGGAGGGTTTTTTGGAAGGGACATCCTGCGTGACACTGCAGTGCCACTCCTAAATGGGCCCGGTGTTTGTGTCGGCCACTAGGGTCGCTTATCTTACTCACACAGTCAGCTACCTCATTGCGCCTCTTTTTTTCTTTGCGTCATGTGCTGTTTGGGGAGGGTTTTTTGGAAGGGCCATCCTGCGTGACACTGCAGTGCCACTCCTAGATGGGCCCGGTGTTTGTGTCGGCCACTAGGGTCGCTAATCTTACTCACACAGCTACCTCATTGCGCCTCTTTTTTTCTTTGCGTCATGTGCTGTTTGGGGAGGGTTTTTTGGAAGGGACATCCTGCGTGACACTGCAGTGCCACTCCTAAATGGGCCCGGTGTTTGTGTCGGCCACTACGGTCGCTAATCTTACTCACACAGCTACCTCATTGCTCCTCTTTTTTTCTTTGCGTCATGTGCTGTTTGGGGAGGGTTTTTTGGAAGGGACATCCTGCGTGACACTGCAGTGCCACTCCTAAATGGGCCCGGTGTTTGTGTCGGCCACTAGGGTCGCTTATCTTACTCACACAGTCAGCTACCTCATTGCGCCTCTTTTTTTCTTTGCGTCATGTGCTGTTTGGGGAGTGTTTTTTGGAAGGGCCATCCTGCGTGACACTGCAGTGCCACTCCTAGATGGGCCCAGTGTTTGTGTCGGCCACTAGGGTCGCTAATCTTACTCACACAGCTACCTCATTGCGCCTCTTTTTTTCTTTGCGTCATGTGCTGTTTGGGGAGGGTTTTTTGGAAGGGACATCCTGCGTGACACTGCAGTGCCACTCCTAAATGGGCCCGGTGTTTGTGTCGGCCACTACGGTCGCTAATCTTACTCACACAGCTACCTCATTGCGCCTCTTTTTTTCTTTGCGTCATGTGCTGTTTGGGGAGGGTTTTTTGGAAGGGACATCCTGCGTGACACTGCAGTGCCACTCCTAAATGGGCCCGGTGTTTGTGTCGGCCACTAGGGTCGCTTATCTTACTCACACAGTCAGCTACCTCATTGCGCCTCTTTTTTTCTTTGCGTCATGTGCTGTTTGGGGAGTGTTTTTTGGAAGGGCCATCCTGCGTGACACTGCAGTGCCACTCCTAGATGGGCCCGGTGTTTGTGTCGGCCACTAGGGTCGCTAATCTTACTCACACAGCTACCTCATTGCGCCTCTTTTTTTCTTTGCGTCATGTGCTGTTTGGGGAGGGTTTTTTGGAAGGGACATCCTGCGTGACACTGCAGTGCCACTCCTAAATGGGCCCGGTGTTTGTGTCGGCCACTAGGGTCGCTAATCTTACTCACACAGCTACCTCATTTCGCCTCTTTTTTTCTTTGCGTCATGTGCTGTTTGGGGAGGGTTTTTTGGAAGGGACATCCTGCGTGACACTGCAGTGCCACTCCTAGATGGGCCAGGTGTTTGTGTCGGCCACTAGGGTCGCTTAGCTTAGTCATCCAGCGACCTCGGTGCAAATTTTAGGACTAAAAATAATATTGTGAGGTGTGAGGTATTCAGAATAGACTGAAAATGAGTGGAAATTATGGTTTTTGAGGTTAATAATAATATGGGATCAAAATGACCCCCAAATTCTATGATTTAAGCTGTTTTTTAGGGTTTTTTGAAAAAAACACCCGAATCCAAAACACACCCGAATCCGCCAAAAAAAATTCGGTGAGGTTTTGCCAAAACGCGGTCGAACCCAAAACACGGCCGCGGAACCGAACCCAAAACCAAAACACAAAACCCGAAAAATTTCAGGCGCTCATCACTAATTCCTGGTTGCTATATGCTGGATAATAGGGTATCTTCTTAAGTGCCCTACACACTTAAAGATTTCACTGAAAGATATGAATGATCTTGTTCATTTAGAACGAGATACCGTTCATATCTTTCAGTGTGTAGGCACCAACGATGAACGATGTGCAGCCCTGCGCTCATTCATCTTTGGTGCCGACTCATTCATACCTGCAGGGCAATATGGACAAAGGGCTATGGAGCCGAGTGACAGGGAGAGTGAAGAAATTTCACTCCCCTGTCACATACCCCGCCGCTGGGTCGTCCGACGGCTGTATCGGTCGTCAGGCAGCTCGGCTGCCAGTCTCCGGGTGTGTAGGGTCCATTAGTTTCTATATGCTGGATCATTCCAGATATTGATCTAGCTATTGGTTTCTATATGCTGAATAATTCCAGCTATTGATAAACGTTATCCCCAGCGATTGTGCAAAAAATAAATGCTTTATTTCCTTACATACTTTAGATAGATATAAAGCACACTTAATTGCTGCTATGTTATTTCATCCTCATATATCCAGATGCCAGTACTTTCTACTGCATGTTCATGTGTAATTCACAAGCTCATATTATGTTGAATAACATGGGTATATACATCTTAATACCACTTTATGACTTATTCTTTCACATTGAGATTTTATTACGAGTTCACCAATGTTTTAGTATGTAAGTGGTTATATTGCTAATGGATTAATCTTAAATACGTATGGTGCCCCAATTTCCTCTCATTTAGTCAGGAGACTATACACCACAAATGTCAATATTTCACATATAAAAAATGGATACACAGTAGCTTTATAAATCACTGTTCTGTGGGAGGACTCTAATTATCACTAGATAATTATGTAGGAATCATGGCATTGCACATGGGGGTTTAAGCTCCCCTAATCACATCTCTATTGCCAGTGTTGATCTCACGTGGTACATCCATGACAGCACACTAGCAGGCATTGTTACTGAAAACACAGGATTGAACATTTCTTATTTTGACAGTACAGACAGCACACAGCGATGCCTATGCTCACTTCACTTCAACTAAGTTTCGTCAGGGCTATAGTAGTACTATAATAGTAGTACTATTATTTATTATTAGTACTTTGTATTA
This sequence comes from Pseudophryne corroboree, assembly GCF_028390025.1. Classification (NCBI taxonomy): domain Eukaryota; kingdom Metazoa; phylum Chordata; class Amphibia; order Anura; family Myobatrachidae; genus Pseudophryne; species Pseudophryne corroboree. The sequence goes on from NC_086445.1 coordinate 430,648,783, forward strand.
GTACAGATGGAGCCACGCTAGTCGTGGCTCCGTCTGTGACTAGGCACGCCTGCCTGGGTGCACCTAGACGCTGTGAGCATCTCTGTCTGGATGGGTGTGCATACCCAGACGGAGACGTGCCCCATTCACTTTAATGTAGAGCATCTCTGTCCAGGCGTGCGTGCCCAGTCAGAGACGATTACAATGGGAAGCGGCTCTGTGCACTCCTGGCGTGACTAGGCGGACAGATTGCCTAGTCACGCCGGGAGTGTACGCCTGTGACTAGGGGGGTAAGATAAGGGAGGCAACATCTGTAGTACACGGTGCAAACTGGCATAATAATGCCAGTCTGCACCGAGAATTGTGATTAAAATTGCATAGCACTGCTCTTCCAAAAAGATCTGTACTTTGTGATGATAAGATTTCCAGGTTTATGACCCAGGAGTCCTTCTGCACATGCACCAAGTGACAAACGCACCACGGGGTACACTGGGAGGGAACCAATTGGATCCTTATGAGAGAACACAGCAAAAAGAAACTCTTAGGCTTAGGTGCTGCCAAATGGGTCCAAGCTCTAGGAAGTATTGCATTCCAGATCTTGGTACATATGGGAAATGTAGGCAAAAATCAGAGAATGGCAGCTTTCTGTGTTTTGGCCACATTTTGCTTTTAGTACATCACTCCCTTAGTATCCATGCAAATATATTAAATCGAATATATCAAAAATGTTAATCATGAATCATTCTTTTTGAAAAGAGTCCATGCAAATATAAGTAATATGCTGTATATCAGTGCATACCAAACAAGAACATAACAAACATATATGTTATATTGAATAGAAAATCATGGCATCATCTTGGATCAATTAACCAGAAAGTAAACCAATTTAAAATTAACCTGAAAGTAAAACTTTACTAGCTGCACACACATCGTCACTTTGTTTAAAATAAATACATGTATGGTGTATTTAAATATATACACCATATGAAAGATGCGTCACTCTGGATACAGTCATGGAGACACAGCATGTAGTCAAACTTTATTGCATTTCATCAGGATACAAAGTTTAAAATAAACATTCTCTTACCTTATACCGGCCACCACACCACATGTCTCCGCTCCCCGGTGCTGCAATCAGCATCCGGGTGGCCGGCATCCACCAATGACATCATCGCGCCTCAGCGCGACCTAAACCACAGCGTCACCATCACCACAGTTACCACCTCAACGTGTGCTGCAAGGGGATACATCAACATCATTCAGAGTAGTGTCAAAGTTATGCATATATACAAAACTAGACACAATCCAGCTAATTAACAATTCATAGAAATAAACATGATATTATTAAAGAATCAATTGTTATCATCAAGAAAATTGAATATAGTTCAAAGTTGAAAATGAACCATTACTCTTACATATCATTCTTAGTAGAAACAGGATAGCGGCAACATTTAATTTAACCCTTTCGGTGCTATCACATCCAGTTTATTTATCCAAAAAGCTTCTCTCCTAAGTAACTCTTTTGCCCGATCACCACCTCTATATCTCAGGCTAGCTAAACTATGTAGTGCCTGAAAAAGATGTCTAGCTACCAGCTGATCATTACCGCACCCATTAAGGCAGCTCTGATAGCAGAGTGATGTAGTGTCATTTGCGCTTTAAACTTACTGTTTTACCCATGTAAGAAAGCACACATGGGCATATAATTTGGTAAAATACGTGCGTACTTTCACAGGTAAGATGGTATTTAATATCACATTTTTTCCAGTCTGGGGATGGTAGAAGTATTTGCCTGCCAGAAGAAAGCGGCAGGTGGTGCATGGGCATTTAAAGCATCCATTTTTCTTGGTACTCCAAAATTTGGGGGGCGAAGCAAGTTAACTTAGGACAATCAGTTTTAACAAGAATATCTCGTAGTTATTACCACATGAGTAGCAGGGCATCAAATCTTGTTTTAAATATTAATTTCTTTATCATCTATCACAATGGGCTACAATTTTTTCGTACATCTGCTTATTGCAGGTGACAATGTAGTATATTTATTCGCCCAAATGAATTTATTATCTTTTTTATTTCTCTTTTTCTTACTCAAAAGATCCTGCCTATCAAGCGCTAAGACCTTATTATTCACAGCATGTAAGTATCCATGGATATAGCCCCTAGTGAGCAGTTTATCAATCAAACCATCAATTTGAGTCAGGGCCACCAAAGGATCACTCTTGCTATGAAACATACGTATCAACTGAGAGTTAGGCAATCCCAGTTTGAGACCCTTAGGGTAACAGCTAGCATATTGAAGAAGGGCGTTATGATCTGTGTCTCTTGCATGTACAGTGGTTTGATTTTGCCATTGTTAAACCTTATCATCACATCAAGAAAGCTGATAGATTCTTGGCTCATGCTGAAAGTGAACTTGACCAGTGAATCAGAGTTATTATGACTATGCATCAGGTTAGTAAATTCAACCTGGGTTCCTGACCAAAAAATCAAAAGGTTGTCAAAAAAAGTGTGTAGAAAAATATTTTAGATGATATTTCATCATTACTGAAGAAAATTTCATTTTCTACCGCAAACATGTATGTATTTGCATACACCGGTGCCATGACAGAACCCATTGCATACCTGGTTGTCTGCAAATAGTATATTTTTTTCAAAAAGAAAAGAAAAATTGTTAGTAACATCTCAAGCATACAGATGAAAATATTTATATGGGAAGAATCCATAATCATACTTTTCAACAGTAAAGATTTAATTGCCGCTAACTCATCACTGTGAGGGATGATCGTATAGAGACTTGTTACATCGGCAGTAATGAGCCACAAATCATTTGGAATTTCTGTTAATGCTAATAAATTATTCAGATGTGAAGTAGTATCAAGGAGAAAATTCTTCTGGGATTGTACAATAGGCTGTAATACCGAATCAACATAAATAGCCAGAGGCTGCATCAAGGACCCCTAGCTGAACTAATTGGTTGACTGGGCAGCAGGTTAAGGCCCTTGTGGATTTTAGGAAGTGTGTATAAAATAGGGGTTAATGAAAAATCAGGTATTAATACTTGCAACACTGCCTCGTTAAATAAATTGGAATCACATGCCAGTGTAACTAATTCTCCTAGCTCTTTCTTAAATGTAGCAGTAGGATCCCCTATCAACTTAACATACACATTAGAGACACTTAATTGCCAAAAAATGTCATTTCTATAATCATCAATATCCTGCAGGACCACCCCCTTTGTCTGCTGGTAGAATTACTAACTGTGTGTTGCTGGCTAAAGATCTCAAAGCGACCTGTGATCTTTAGTTAAACTATGACCAGGTTTAAACTCCTTTCTTCTTACATCAGTAGTATCGGATTCCAACAGTCACATAAATGTTTTTATAGAAGCATTTGATGATAATGGCTAAAATTTTGATTTTTTTTCCCGAAAAGGTTTCAATTTATCAGGAATCACCAGTCCTACCACAGTCATTGTTACATTCTTTCCAAAGTACTCTTTCAATTTCAAGCTCCTTTGTAGTCAATGTTTATCAAATTTCCATTGTAGATCATTAATAGTGACCGTCGGTATAAAAGAAAACCTTTTTGACAATACCTCCTTTTCTGTTTGACTGAGCTTATGGTATGATAAATTTAAAGATTACTTCTTTTTGTTTTTGTTGGTTGGCGGCTTGTTTCCAGAACCTTTGTCGCTGTCCTTGGCCACCCCAGCGATTGTATGTCCTATTCCTGCTTTGATGCAGGTTGTGACACCTAAAGGGACATTTTTGCCAGCTTTGGCTAAAGATTTGCCTGAGGTATCCGTATCACTTTTTGTTAAACTTCCCTCTTGCGAGGAGTCCGTGTCAAACTTATCCCTTGGGTATCTTTGCCTGCAGAAAAAAAGGTTTTTTTTTTCTTCTATTGTTTATTAGTGGTCTTTTCATTTTTGCCAGTCAGCCATTTATAGACCTGATGGCTTTAATTCTCAGTATATGTGGAACAAAAAACACTTTAAATTATTTCTTAATACAAATATGCTATGCACTTTACTTTCCATTGAAGATACTATACCACATAACAAGCAAGGAAGAAGTGAAAAAAAATCAAACAGATAAGCTATATTTTATATATTTTTGGTGTTCAAGAAAATTTGATTGGGTTTTTTTTTTATTTCATGGTGAAATACTTCACTAGAAGGCCATTTTTTCTTATTGAATTTTCCTAGATTATCAGATAGATTGATTACCTGATTAACAACAAGACCAGAAAATATAGCAGTCACTTAGGTCTAAGGAGAGTGTTTGAGGACTTGATAAACTGACATTCTTAATTGCTGGATAAATACTGTATCACAACATTTAGATTAACATTGAGAAAACAACTGTTGCTGCTTGCTACAGTACATAATCATCAATCATATTTAAAATACTAAAGTAATTAGTATATATTCTTCACTATTGAACAAAATTATTGTTTAGTTAGATAAATTAGTACATTAGTATGTTATTTTCAGTAACAACTCAACAGTGAGATGTCAGTCCTGAAAAACGTGGACTCATTCATCTACTGGAGTAAAAAAAATAAGGCTATTACCACATGTGATGTTACTCCACTGATGAGCCTTAACAAATTGTGAAGATGAAGCACCCAATGTAATATACAGCAGTATTTTTAAAATTTAACAACTTTTTTATTTATTGTTTGATTACTAATAATAGTAATCTTCTGGAATATACGAAGACATCTACAAGTGAGCCACATGAAAATATTCGAAAATTCTGTTTAATTTACATACCTTTAAACACTTTAAAAATCGAGGAAACAGAAAGCTGATAGTTTTATGTATAGTATATATTGATGACTCTTTGCCTAACCTGTTTCCAATCTTCTGCTCACTGCATAATGCTAGATGGTATATGGTGCATGTTGTAGTAATGCAAGATTTTGCAGTAGACATCAAGCCAATATCCGAAAGACAGCTAGGGCAGCATGGGTGTACAATATCAGATTTATAATTAGACCTGGGGACATATGTAATATCCTGTAAGCTGAAGACTGTGAGGAATTCTGATGAGTCTGCCCATACTTTTAAAGCACCAATCATTTAATAAGCAAAACCAGGCTTAAATGATTGCTACTTTAAAAATACAGGTAGACTTACCAGAATTTGAGCACAGCCTGCAGCTTGCAGGCTATTACATAAGTCACCTGAACTTTGATGTATTTGGTGCCAATGTGAGCCTAATTATATTTGTGTTGTGCAGGAGTTTGCAGATACAAAAGCGACATCAGAAGTTAGGAATCACCCCCATATGCAGAACTGCCTGTAAAGAAACACTGCACAAACATGTTTGTTGATACTAATTATTTATGGTGCTGCGCTCGGCCCTAAATGCTGTTTGAATATGTAGATGTTTGATATGAAATACTGACTAATGAAAAGGTATGTATAATGTATATATTGATGTACAACTTCGTGAGCTTCAATCCTTTACTTGTAAAAACAATAATACAAAAGATAACAGTATAAAGTATTCCACACTGAATCTGCAATCAATTCAATGATATCAAATAGTCAAATAAAAGTTCAAACTATCATAACGCAAATAATTGATAGTGTCCTTCAATATGTGGTAATCAGCTCTTGGTCGGTGCAGTTGCTGTGCACAGGACCTGACCCTAAGGTTACATAGTCCGGGTAGCAAGATGACAAGTGGGAATAAAGGGGAGCAGATGACAATGTCTGTCAGACAGCGGCATCCCGCTGGTCTGCGTGGCTAAGTGCACTTAGGAGTAACTTGTGGATGGAAATCTTCACGGTGTCTTGGGGGCAATGTCCGGGTAAGTACTGGGAGCAGTTCACTCCGGACTGGTCAACCTTCTCTTAGCCCCGATCCCAGTGGGGCGCCAGTGTACAGACGCTCACCTGGACACCAGCCAGCCGCGAGCGTGGGACCTGTCTCGGCAGGGGATGTTAAACAGCAATAGCTCTCAGAACTGCTCACTGCACGCTCCCGCCATACACAGAGGTCAGCTCTACTCACCTCATACCGCCGTCCGTGTTCTCCCTTCACCGGCTTCCTTCCCCCGGTGCTGCCTTGCAAGTCTTTGCTTCCGGATTCCTCAGTCACGTGTTCCCTGGTGCCCAGTAATGTATCTCCTCCGTATTGGACTTAACCAAGTCCTCGTATGTGTTTTGGAGTGGTGATTCTGTGCTCCACCAACGCGTTTCAGCCCATTTGGGGCCTTCCTCTGGGAGTGGTTGTGGGTATGTTTGTTGATACAGATATTGATAACAAAACACAATATTTTAGTGACATTACAAGAACCCATCACTCTAGCATTTCCACACCACTATAGGGATAACTGTTTGAGAATATTGGTATAATTAAATGACACATGATAGCCTATCACTCATAATATGCATTTTATCATCACTGACCGCAAGGGATTGGTAGTGGTGGTGCTTTATATACACCTCTGCCCTGTGCAGAGGTGGTTTTAACATAATATGTGTGCAGTCTGTATTTGCCAAAACATTTGGAAGTGCTGCAAGCTTATAGAATTATATCTTAAGCTCATGCCACTGTAATTGCTGGCTTGGGAAGTAGATATTTGTAGGCACTAGTGTTTTTAAGACACTTAAGAACTGGGTAAAGTGCCACAAGTAGCCTGTGTGATGCTTACCACATAGGATGTATTTGACCCAATGGCCATAAAGTGGACTACACATAGCAATTTTATAGTTCAGAAACTGCATGTAAGATACTGTAGTAGTAGTAGTGGCTCTAAATGATTGTGGAAATGCTGGCAAGGTTGGCCTACTTGAGGTGGAACATCTAAACAACCTAATGGTCTCAATTAAAGTCCAGATTTATGCATGTCCATAACACATTGTTATGACTCTGTTCTGGCAGGTTTCCTTGCAGTCTGATTCCCTGCCACTGGGGGATCATCAATTGATTAGAATTGTTTTTACTTCTATGCACATGAACCTGCGAGTCACTGGGTGTATGAGAAGGAGATAAGTGCCCAGGATAAATTGAATTTAGTACCAAAAAATCTTTATGGGCAGGATATTACCATTGTTACTGTGAGTATTCTCATCATTGGGTGAATATGTTTTATGTTTGCACATACAAGAGGGGTATTTAAAGATACCTTTATATGTCCATAACAGTCTATAACATTGTGCGTGGGGTACACCTTCCTACAGTATGTTAACCTGTTAGTATACAGTATATGCAATATGGAAGTTCACAACAGACTACACTATTGTATTTATCCCTCCTCTTTCCCCATGTTTTTATCCCTTGGAGCTAATTGAGAGGATAGAGAAAATTGAGACCTAGAGAGGGTTGTACAATAAAGAAAACTTGATGAGTGGGATATTGCAGTCCATTTTGTGAGTGGGGCATGCCTATTTATCAGTGTTGTCCAGATATATATTTTGCTTATCTTTCTAGAGAAGTGCAAATATACATTTATGCGCTTCAATACAGTTCACAATATTGCAAGTTGGGTACACTATTGGTCTCTTATTGTGGTGGAAACCTTTACTTTTCCATTTGTCAACATTCATATCTAAATGAGAAACAGAAGACAGGTATCCCCCAGCACACAATTTAGATATATCTTTATGTTTTTTTAATGTGTTATTATCATATGGCCTTACAACAGGCAATTACATAGCCCAGAGTGGATGCTGTTATTAGGCAGCATTCCAGACCATGAGTATGAGAGGAGCCTTGCTAGGGCCATGTTGCTTAACCATATCTTTGCAAATATATTCAACTAAGATCTCTGAATTTTCTATTACCATATAGTTTTCAAGTGTTATTGCTGATATTATTTAGTGTGCTGGGGTATACTTGTCTTCTGTTTCTTGTTTAGAATAACTCATATCTTTCATGCACCTGAAGGATATTACTAAATTGATTAAGCATTAACAATTATATTGCTGTTAACACCCTATCACAAATCAGAGGTTTTCAGCGCTACCCAGCTGCGCTCTGTCTTACTGCTGCCGCATGCCCTGGCATACTCCATCATCTGTGTGGTCTCCTGGCATCATGCAAAGTCAGCCGCTATGCTGTGGCTTCCCTGTCAGTGCCGATGGATCTGGCAGCCTTAGCAAACTCCCTAGGCCTCACCACGCCAGAGTTTCCTCTAAAAACAGCTATGAACATAGCCATGACAGTTCCTTGTCAGCTGACCTTCCTGGACCCAATCTGGAATCACTTCCTCATCAGGTGAATCCCTTAACCAGTCAGCAGTAAGCAGGATGAATAAATTCCAAGTCCCAGCACTGGCAAGCTGTCAGTGCTTTGTTGTCTCTCAGTCTGTGTAGAGCTCCTGAATCTCCAGCTGTAATTGACTAAGTTCTAATCCCATCTCAGTACTAGCTGACTCCCTGGCTGTTCTTAAAGGGCCATACCACTATTTACATCTCAGTGTGTCCAGCAGCATAGGTGTGCCATCCCAGTGCATCTAAAGACTGTTCTGAATACCACCACGTCATCTGTGCCTTGCTGGTTAGAACCAGCATTCAGAAAACCTGCATTGCTGACATCACACAGCATTCTCAGAAAACCTGCATTGTTTGTTCCGTCCAGCACTTTGGAAAACCTGCCTTGCTGACTTCATGCAGCATTCTAGCAAACATACTCTGCTGGTTCCGTCCAGCATCTGGAAAACCTGCTGTGCTGGTTCCACCCAGCCTTCTGCCAGTTTATCTGCTGGTGACTCCCAGCATTCCTACTGCTAGCCTTTATAGACTTTACATTCTCAGTGACCAAGCAGCCACCCATTGCACTGTTGGTTCATGCCACAAGTGCTTCAGTACCCAAATAGTTGATCACTTCCTGTCCTACATTCCTCAGCCAACTGCTACGCCTGCATGAGGAGATTGTATCTTAAGCCTGTACAATTCTGTCCACAACTCTCAAGTCCAGACTAAGAGACCAGACCTATACTGGGTTCACAAATAACTGCAGCTGTGACACACCCATAACTATCAGGAATTCTACACCAGGGGTGGATTTTATGTGAAGCTGGTTATTTGAAGATGTATTACACTATATATCTTTTTTTTGGGTTTCTCATGCATATGGACTGAGAGCACGAAGGAAAGGAAGAATCAGCAGCCAAGAGGATTATGGGCCATATTATTGGCATGGAGCAATTGGATTAAGTATGTCAATAATATTGTGTTATTATTTGTTGTTGGCTGTGAAGCCCCTTTGTCCTTTTTATAATTTTTCTATATAGTGGTCACAAGCCTGTTCTGCCTGGTATATTCTGTGGTCAGGTATCAGGTGGTTACTAATCACAATTATGGTTTGCTCCTGAGACTTGCCTGTTTGACTTTGGCATGTTCTGGTATTCATTGCTGGTATTTGATGTTTTTTGATGTACAGTACTATGATGTTCAGTATTGTTTCATGCCTTCCTTGTCCATGGACTAGTCACCTAGCCACTGGCTTCTATTTGGACTCCCAGTATATGGACTTAAGGTCCATACACACGGAGCGATATAGCTGAGAGATTCTGACTAGTCAAAATCGCTCAGAAAGTTAGTGCATATCGCTCTGTGTGTACACAGTCAGCGATAGCGATGCGCGTCCCCACCAGGTCGCTATCGCTGCTAAAAATAGACTGTGCAGGCAAGTCAATTTTGGCTAGGTTGCTGGAAAAGAAAAAGCATCCCCTTGCTTAAATGAGTTAGCCAAAATTGCCCATAGCCAAAATCACTGGTAAAGTTAGTGAAAATTGCTGTAAAAGTTAGTCAAAATCTCCTACAGCCAGTTCAAGGGAAAATGCTCCGTCAAAATCTCTCATAGTTAAAATCTCTCCGTGTGTATGCACCTTAAATGTCATGAACTCTGTCTCAGCCTTGCTCCAGAAACCTTGCACCATAACATTCATCATTTCTGCATATTTATACGTATTTGCCAAATTATTTTCTGCAACAGAATGTCAGTCTCCTGTAAGATCTGCTTTTTCGTATTTACTGCAGTCACACCTGTGAAATCAATGGGATGCTCATGGATTACACAGGTTCTCTGGCTAATTAAACCAGATGAAATGCAGGCTTGAAGTTAGCCAGCAACAGAACCTGTGTATTTAATTTGTGTCCCGGTTTAAAGAGATAGTATGGTACTGTAAGCCTATTTTAAGGCATCACTATCAAGCCTACACCAAAAGGAAGAAATTACATCAAACTCTACTCTCAAAATAGACACTTGATATATCTTGCGAACTGTATTCTTTACGTGTAAAAATCTGAATAGTTATTTGTATTGTGGTGGTTTTGAAACTTTCAGATTTCTGTGCTTTTTCAGTGGGTATGCATTAAGTCAATCCATCAGTTATAAACTGACAGAAAAACTACCCTTTAGTAAATTTTTCGCAATGACTGATATAAAGTGGATATTGAACACTATTTATCAAATAAGTAAGTTAGTTGCTGATTGTGAGATAACATAAATTCCCAGTACAATGCACAATTGAATAAATACACTTGAATTTTATTGCTCAAATGACATTTAAGCCCTGAATACTCTAGCCTAATGGTAAACTCAAATATTTTAAAATAACTTGTCATTATAATTTACTACACAAAATATATACTCAGTACTGAGAAACATTTGTATAACAGGAGAGCTGCATTTAACCACTAATTGCTTTGCAACAACTGCTATTAAGCTATTTCTCTAGTAAACCCATTCATTATTCAACTTGAGACTGTTATGTGCTTTATAGATGCACTGGAAACAAACCTGCTAAAACTCAGCATGGTTTTGAAAACAGATTGTTAGCTTGGCTGATTTGTTTAATGACATATATATGCAAAATCAAAACTGTGTAAGAATAAAAGTCAATCATATTTAACTATCAACTATAGAATGCTTTTGTTTCATTTGCTTGTACTAGTAAATTTACATTTCATACTTAACAGATTAATAGAGGTAGTGATACTGTAAATAAAAAAAGGATGTGAAGTCAGCAAAATGTACATATTTAAAAAATATATACTTATACTTTGAGCAATGTTTTGAATAAGTCCAAGACTGGAAACTAATCTTAATTGAATAATACATAGCAAGGACATAGCTATCGTAGGTACAGGCAGTGCAGCTGCTATGGGGCCCAGAGCTAAAGGGGCCCCCCTTCCCTGTCAAAATTAAATGTGTCATATTCATTTTTCAACATTGGTAGACACATATGGGTTCTTTCAAATGTTTGCATTGGTGCCTACAATACAGCAAGTTTTGACCCTGGACCTGTTTATTGTAATATGGTATAAAATGAATTAGAGGACATTATAATGTAACATACAGTATGAACTGGGGCTTTCTAATGTGTCAGAATATGAAGTGTAGGCACTATAGTGTGGCAAAATATGAACTGTGGGCACTGTATGCCATAATGTGAATTGGTGGTACTGTGTTGCATAATGATAATGTGTACTGGCAGTCCTACAATGTGACATAATGTGAACTGGGGCACTACTATGGTTCATAATATAAGCTACGACACTATTATGGGGTATAACATTAACTACTATGGCTCAGAAAATGAACCAGGGCACTATTATAGGGCATAAAATGAAATACTGCTGCAGGGAGGTATATCTCTAGAAACATTTGGACAGGGGCTCAACCAAGATGTTGCTATGGGACCCACAAATATCTAGCTAATCCCCTCATAAGTAGATAGATTTAAAAATAAGCAAAACCACTAATTGTATCTGTATTTTATATCTGTAAAAATCAGCTTCTTAAGCAGTGCACACACTATACAATTATCTGGCAGACCATCTGTTCAATCTGGCTGGTTGTAATGAAAATCTGTAATGTGTGGGAGCAAATGACAATCGATCATTTGCTCCCAAACACTGGAAAATGCACAAAAAAGGTTATTCAGACAAATTGGTTAAATCATATATTTAATAAATTTGTATGAACAACACAAAATAACAACCACTTTTTTGTCGACCTTTTGACCCTGTCGACCCTATGGTGTAGACCTAATGTCTATCTTCTATATCACACCAGTTAACACATTTTTTTATATTAAAAGGCTATTTTATAATGCTCACTATTGAAAACAGAGGTGAAAGTTATCGGCTAGCTTTAAAAACAGCTGAAGATCAAACTACATCCAAGTTTGCAGAGTCCAGATTTTATCCGGGAGCATAATCATCTTTCACAAAGATACAGATCTATAGGTGAGATGTACAGTATCATGCCTTGTGAAAAGGACAAGTGGATAAGTAGCAAATAACAACCTATCAGATTTCATAGCATGTGCTAGATAAATGATAGTTAATATCATTACAAAGTTCAACTTCTCTACTTGTCCTATTTAGAATATTTGATACATCTCCTACTATAACATGACATCGACACAACATGTGAGGTCACTCTACATGTTTCATCACTAAGACTTCATCAGGGGCATGGTTAAGCAGCCCAGATTCCAAGACACATCCTGGAGCTCAGCTGACCCTGTCTGGAGCCTAGCTTCTACTGAAGCTGTTACTGTCAGGGCATGTTCTTTCCAGTGAGACTAGTATCTGTGTCCAGTAATTCATTCTAGAGCCCAGTCCAGGTGGTCTGGAGGCCATTTCTGCCCATGGCCTGTTCCTGCCTTTGCAGTCTGAACCCACTGAACCTGCTAGAGCATAGTCAATGACATGCAGTGCTATAAATCCCCCTCTGAAGTTGCTAAGAACTTTGCAAGCCTGTGTGGTATCTATTCCTCCCCCAGCATTAGACATTTCCTTGTCCGCTATTCTGGGGACAGCGCCTATGTGTGTTACATATCAAACTGATCATCGCAAGTTAGCAATGTAGTTTTGTTGCTCCCATTTGTTTCATTATTGCAAAAAAAAAGCACATTTTGAACAAGAAAGATGCTCTGCACAGTCACGTTGCCTAGGAACTGGCACTGGCTATTTGTCATGATTTATTATGGATCGGTTTTGACTGTCATTTAATAGCTATCGTCGATACTTGTCAAATTTTAACCTCTTATTCTGTAGAAGATCCGATGGCAAACACACTGTCAATCTGTTGTGGAGTGGAAGCACTACACAGATCATAAAAATGTCCCCTCAAATTCATAACCAGTTCCCGACATCTTAGTGTATGCAGGCATTGGAAAATAGCGGGTGTGTGGGGGGTGTAGAATCTTCCCTATTTTCCAATAACCAGCAAAAGGATGACTAGTCAGGGGTTGAAGCTATAACAGGATGACACACAGATCTGTTGTCCTTGGGGTGGAGGGATCCCATTATTTGAGGGTGGTTTCCATTTCCCTAGTAATTTCAGTTTGGGGATGGTTACACCGATGACAAGGGGATCCCACACAGTAGGCTGGATTCATGTTTGTAAGTAAAGAAAAGTATCAAGCAACTGGGCAAAACCATGTTGCACTGCAGATGGAGCAGATGTAACATGTGCAGAGAGATGTAGATTTGGTTGGGGTGTGTTCAAAGTGAAATCTAAATTGCAGTGTAAAAATAAAGCAGCCAATATTTACTATGCACAGAAACAATATAACTCACCCAAATCTAAATCTCTCTGCACATGATACTGTAAAAAAAACTGCAGGGAGGAACCTGGCAGCGTAATCTCTGTTGTCACTTTTTAGCATTGACAGTAGTAGTGGTAAAGCTCCCAGGGACAGCTGCTTTACAGCGCAGATGTTCCAGCACAAGAGAAGCAACAAGTCAAATACTTACATTTTGTTTTCTAATCTAAAATACAGTATAACAAAATAATGTAGGTGCCTATGTGTTTTCTCTCTGCCACACCTACTTCAGTGGGTGTAATTACAGCCCCTAAAGCCACTGCGGAGGCTTGAAGGCACATGGCTAGACGCGCCATTACTGTTTAAGTGCAGATTACCATGCGGACTGTCCGTCTGCATGTCAATCTGGTAAATGTCCCTCTAGCATCTGACAGAACCAGTAAGTGCCAAGAGAGCATATCGCTGGTGGCAGCCTTACACCCCTGGCAATGGACATGACACCAACAGCATGAAAACCCCTGGCAATGACCATTACACATCTCTGGAAATGAGTATGACACCGACAGCATGAAAACCCCTGGCAAGGAGCATTGCACAACCCTGGAAATGAGCATAACACCCAGAGTATGAAACCCCTGGCAATGAGCATTATAAACCCCCGGCAAAGAGCATGACACCTATAGCATGAAAACCCCAGGCAACAAGTATTACACACCCCTGGTAACAAGTATGACACCAACAGCATGACAATTCCTGGCAACTAGCATTACACACCCCTGGTAACAAGCAGGACACTGACAGCATGAAAACCTTGGCAATTAGCATTACACACTCCTGGTAATGAGCATGACACCGACAGCATGAAAACCCCAGGCAACTAGCATTACACACCCCTGGCAATGAGCATGACACTGATAGCATGAATACCCCAGGCAACAAGCATTTCATACCCCTGGCAACGAGCAGGACACCGACAGCATGAAAGTTCCTGGCAACTAGCATTACACACCCTGGTAACAAGCAGGAAACTGACAGTATGAAAACCCTGGCAATTAGCATTACACACCCCTGGTAATAAGCATGACACCGACAGCATGAAAACCCCAGGCAACAAGCATTACACACCCCTGGCAATGAGCAGGACACTGACAGCATGAAAATTCCTGGCAACTAGCATTACACACCACTGGTAACAAGCAGGACACTGACAGCAGGAAAACCCTGGCAACGAGCATTACACACCCCTGGTAATGAGCATGACACCGATAGCATGAAAACCCCAGGCAACAAGCATTACACATGCCTGGTAATGGGCATGACACCAAGAGCATGAAACCCTGGCAAAAAGCATTACACATCCCTGTCAAGGAGTATAAAACCCAGAGCATGAAAACCCCTGGCAATGAGCATTACACATACCAGGCAACGAGCATGACACCCAGAGCATGAAAACCCCTGGGAATGAGCATTACACATCCCTGGCAATGAGCACGACACCCAGAGCATGAAAACCCCTGGCAATGAGTATTACACATCCCTGGCAATGAGCATTATACCCAGAGCATAAAACTCCTGGAAGCAAACATGGAACCCAGAGCATGGAACGCCTGGTAATGAGCATGGAATCCAGAGCATGAAAACCCCTGTCAATGAGCAGGTAATTTATAAGTAATTAAAAGCCTTACTGTGGGGCATAATGTGTAATGGGCATTGTGGTGTGTGACATAATGTATCATAGACATTGCAGTGTGTGAAATAATTACAACGGGCATTGCGGTGTGTGACATACTGTGTCACCGGCATTATGGTGTGTGGCATACTGTATCACAGGTATTACAGTGTGTTGAATAATGTGTCATGGTATTATGGTGTGTGACATAATGTGTCAGCGGTATTACAGTGTGTGGCATATATTGGAATGGGCACTATGGTGTGTGGCATAATGTATCATGGGCATTGCAGCGTGTGTGTGTGGGTTTTTCCCTGTGGTGGCTAATGTCTGGGCATGCAGGTTGCAAAACTGGAGTATTTTCCTGCAATGTCACACCCCTTGAAGTGAGGCACACCCCTTTTTGGAGCATGCACATCTATGGCGAATGCAAGTTCTTTATTTTTCAAATAGCAATGGGGGCGGGGGCACCAGAGACCTTTTTGGCTGTAGGGGGCAAATTTTCTAGTTACACAACTGACCTACTTCCCAACTCTTTACTAGAACATGCCTTATTTTTAAGATCCATATTGCTGTTCATTGCTCCTGAATTTTTCTTCCTGCCCTGTGACTCTGTGCCTTGTTTGCCCTTTTTTGTATAGCTACTTGTGCAGTGCCACCTCTACAGCTACTGCACTGCTTCTTTATAAACCTCTTGACCAGGGGCATATTAACTCCTAAGGGGAACCATGTGCAGCTGACCCCCTCCTCTGAGCAGTCACCCCCCCCCAAGTCATATATCCTACCTTGTGCCAGCAAGTAGGTCCCTCCTCCACAGTAATATTCAGGAAGATGATGCTTGCACACTCAAGAGCAAAGTGTCCTTGCTTTAACTGCATGGCACCATCTTCCCAGAGTATACCAAAAGTAAGGAAGCAGGGTGTGTAGTATGGGCACCTCTGGACCCAGAGGCCGATGTGCACTGCACACCATGCACTCATTCTAAATATGTCTATGCTACTTACCCATCATCTTTTTTTTCCTTTGGTATTGTCAGTGGCAAACACAGGATTTCTAGAGAGGGCTTCCAAATGTAATCACAATCTCCCACTCTGTGTAGCATGGAATACAGTATTAGGCCCAGATTTATCAAGACTTGGAGAGTGATAAATTGCATGGTGATAAAGTATCAACCAATCATCTCCTAACTGTCATTTTTTTAAAAACAAGCTTGTAACATGGCAGTTAGGAGGTGATTGGCTAGTATGTTATCACCAGGCAATTTATCACTCTCCAAGGCTTGATAAATCTGGGCCCTAATATTTAACACTATAGATGGTCTATAGCATAGGTTCTCAAACTCGGTCCTCAGGACCCCACACAGTGCATGTTTTGCAGGTCTCCTCACAGAATCACAAGTGAAATAATTAGCTCTACCTGTGGACCTCTTGAAATTTGTCAGTGAGTAATTTATATACCTGTGCACCTGTTGGGTTACCTGCAAAACATGCACTGTGTGGGGTAATGAGGACCGAGTTTGAGAACGTGTGGTCTATAGAATAGGCTGTATCAAAAATATTTAAATAATATAAATAAGATAAGTGGTCAGGAAAAAGTTAAACATAAATAAATAAATACATACATACACATATACAGTATAATACAACCAGTACTGCACTTTCTAGGCAAATATTCTCAAACCACCTCATGGTAAGTCTTCTGTCTCTTATTCTTGGTAGCTACTCTCTGGTCCAGTGGACTGATTAAGAACTCTGGGGGTCATTCTGACCTTATTGCATGCTGCAGTTCTTCACAGCGCAGCGATCAGGTCAGAATTGCGCATGCGCCGACACCACAGTGCGCCGGCGCATGGCTGACAGCTGACGGCTGTTGTTGCCTAGCGATCACCTCTGCCTGAGTGACAGGCAGAGGCAGTTGCTGGGCGGGAAGAGGTGGCACGGTGGCATTTGGCCTGCGTTTTGTGAGGGCGAGCCGCAGCGGTTGGTTGACGTCACATGCAGCCGCTGCGACCCGAGCAGCGACGAGTAGCTCCCGTCCAGCATGCAAAAGCTGCGCTGGCCGGGAGCTACTCCTGAAGTGTAAAAGCATTGCTGCTGTGCGATGCTTTTGCACTTCTGCGACGGTACAGGGACTGACATGCAGGGCGGGCTAGCCCTGTGCTGGGCATCCCCCCGCATGTCTGTGTTCCTGATCGTAGCTGTGCTAAATTTAGCACAGCTACGATCAAGTCAGAATCACCCCCTCAGAACCATGCACATAGCACACTTGGTTGAGCAACCGGAAATTCCTCCCCTCCCCTACACCGCCTTTCTCCCCCCTCCATTTGCCTGTGATTGTTATTCATACAGGACTCACCACCCACAAATAATACATGGGCACAAAAATACCCCTGTTAGCTTATTTGAAAACATGGCCACAATATAATTCTTGCAGTTTTATGAAAAGAGAAGTTACAAAAAAGTACATTCAATACTGTATAATTATCATTGCTCTTTTTGACAGTTCTCAGTGCACTTTTTGACATAGTAACGAAAGTTTGTTCTTACTTTGTTTTGTTTTCACCCAAATACTGTAAATTATAAATGTTATTACTTGAATGGAAAATGGAATGTCACATCTCACTGCCTACTTGCTGGGCAATAAGCCATGGAGACAGTCTGTCTCTATTCTAAAGGAGATGACACATTTCTAGAAACATGCGATATACAATGCAGTTCTTTAAATAAGAACAAATAACTAAATTGTTTTGAGACAAAACAATAGAACATCTTCATGAACAGATTTGCCATGTGAATATTTACACAACACACATTAAAGGCTAAATAGGTTGAGCATAATTTAAAATGGGGCCTGGAATTATACAGCAAATAATCTTCATTTTTATTTAATAAAAGGTTGCTTCAGTATGTTGCTAATAATTATGTACCTTATAATATATTCAAAAATGGGGTACTAGGACTGTAGAAGAGGTGCTACAGATGTAGCTATGCTCATCTTGCTGAGATGCGGCACCCTGCATAGCGGCATGCAACATGGCACACTGGACTGTGTCTATTAGCAGCCGCCAATCTCTCTATTGATTCCATTTGAAATTAACAGTGCATTCACCGGCTGCGAATAGTCACAGCCTGGCATGCCAAGCAGCATGCTGCATCACAGCAAAGATGAGTGTGTCTACATCTGTACCATGCTGAGGCTTCTAGTACCACACAGGAAAAATCCTGGTACACACTCTAAGCATTAAGAATACTGATAGTTAAAATAATTTTGATAAACTCTTACAATTAACATGGAGTATAAGTTTTTAGTGCAAATTGCAGAAGAATCTGGTGGATGTGATATGCTTTTTTAATTGGAAACACTGGTGGATAATTTGCTCTGGTTATCCCTCTAAGGGCTGAAATTCTGCTGTTATTTTTTTTAAATGGTTTTAAATATCATAGCTAGTTCAGTTTTGTTGGGAACATTTCTACGTTTATCCCTTGAATTCTTCAATTGCCAGTATCAAAGAACTTGGATTCTAAAGCTTGTGAATATTGGTTTTCACTAGTTTACTAAATATTGATTACCCCTGAAGAAGCCCCGTATAGAATGATATGCATAGTGTGCAGATGCCTTGTTTAAATTGTCAAATTTGAAGCTTTTTCATCTTTGAGCTCATACCTAGTAGGGGTTTAGATGGAGTGCAATCCATCTCTTCTATAGTGGTGGTTTCATAGACACCATATTTTAAGTGTAAGCTTGAAAGTTTTATGTATTGATCATTTATATGAATTTGTTTATAATCACATAAAATTAAAATTAATACTGTGTGGCCAATTGGCCATTTTTTGGGTGACTTTTGGTGAATAGGTATACTTTCAGATACATTGGATTTTTATATCAACACATACCTAAGAGTGCTCAATAGTCATTCTGCTGCAGTGACTTGCAGTCACACATGCCATGCTCCCCTGGCACAGCCAACGTCCACAGTCCCTGGCGCTATAAACTGTTCCCTGCTTACTGGCCTCTAGCAGGCATTAGCACAATGCACTGTGGGTGTTTGGGGGTTTTAAACCCCTCTCCTGCACCTGAGTTTCCTGTTGTCTCTGGTTGAGCTGGAAACCCGGATCTCTGTTTCTCCAGTTGCAGCTGTGCAATTCAGAAAGCATGTAATAATAAATCTCCACTGCAGGTGCAGAATTTGCAGGTCTTGCTTTCCTCTCTGTTAAAGGGATCTCATCCCACAGAAATGCGGGCAATGTGGTGATACACAAGCCCTCTCACCACAATAAATATATATATATATATATATATACATACAGTCTATACAGTGTATATATATATACATATATATATATATATATATATATATGCACACACACACACACCCATATATATATATATATATATATATATATACATTCACATATAAAGCGGTCAAGTCACATTATTATGACCATCAGCTAATTGTCAAAAAAAACACCATGTGCAGTACACACATCTGGTAGCCCCCAGGTTCATTTTGATGGTGAGCTGCTCCACTGTAGCATGTCAGTCTGCCCTCTTGCTCCTTGTTTACCTCTCACATGAATGGCCCGCGGTGCTCCGCAGTTTCCGTATCGGTTATTTGCAATGGTGCCATTTGTCCAGTTACAATACACCTTCACCACAGCAGCACGCAAACAGTTCACAAACTGCGCTGTTTCCGAAATACTGCCATCCTTGGCCCGAAAGCCGATAAACACCCCTTTTTGCAACAAGTGTTCCCTTTTTACACATTATGGCAGGCAAGTGTCTCCTTTTTACACATTATGGCAGGCAAGTGTCTCCTTTTTACACATTATGGCAGGCAAGTGTCCCCCTATTTACACATTATGGCAGGCTAGTGTCCCCATTTTAAAGAGAGAGAGAGAAAGAAAGAAAGAAAGAAAGAAAGAAAGAAAGAAAGAAAGAAAGAAAGAAAGAAAGAAAGAGAATACTTACAGAGGTGATTCCCGCTCTTCGGCCAACCTCACCAGTCGCTCCTTGCACCGGCCGCCTCTCCCTCTTCTTAGCTTGGCTCCCCCTCCTCCTCAGTACTCCGCTCGAGGAGGGCAGAGTTTCGTGGGATGATGCGGTACCGTTGTGACGTCATGATGCACCTGCGTCATTCCATGAAACCCCCCCCCCTCCCCCACCCCGAGCTGGGTACTCAGGGAGAGAGAGGAGTGGGAAGCCAGAGAGCCACAGTCAGTGCTGCGGCAAGCACCCCGCCCCAAGAAACGGCCCTGGGTACATCCCATAGAAATGGGCCCTATTTTCAGTATTCTACGGTACATCTTCAGATACTCCTGCTTGCCGGAGTACATTATGCGGTAACTTGAGCAGAGGTTGCAAAGATAAAAGCTGACATTGATGATGATGATGATGATAATAATAATTAACAGGGATATTGCAAAAATATGATATACACATTTGTTAATGCAATTAAAAAAATATAACCTCCAAAATAATAGTAGAAGTGCTCGGTGGTCAGGATGCCTGCAGTCATGTGACATGACACCAGAATCCCAACACCACTTGAAATCCTGGTGTCAGAAAACCAACTGCCAACATCCTGAAGTATCACTGTGACAGTTAGGGCCTGGGGCGGGGTTAGGTTTAGGCATTAGAGGGGGGTTAGCTGTAGCCACCACCCCTCTGAGTCATAGCCCTAGCCACCACCCCTACTATCTTAGCCCTAACACCACCCAAGGCAGATTAGGGTTAGGGTAGGTAAATTTATTACTCTACCCCATGTTGGAACTCTATTTGTCGGGATGCTGGTGTTGATCATGTGACCACTGGCATCCCAAACACTGGGCTCTCGTATCACAATCATTCAAAGCTTGTCCTCACCTATACAGTAATTGGTTGTAGATATAACCATTTTATGTTTGTGAAGCTATAGGACCTTATTCAGCAATGATCAAAATGTCCAAAAATCGTAAATTTTTCAGACATCTGCGTATGCGCTTTGGCCACACAGCGTGTGTGTGGACCTTCAAATTGCAATTGCATTCCAGAAGGATATGATCAAGCTGTGATTGACAGTGGAAACGGTGGAGGGGCAGCAATGTGGCTTTAGGGGGTGTCCGGAGATAGGGCTTAGGGCCTGCGAACAGAAAAATGGCATCGGTCCAACTGCATATGCAGCCTAGCATGCAATTCTAGTCAGTTGCCATAAGGTCCACTGTTTGTTACTGTGTGCTAACCTGTTATCAACTACTGTACAGTATTATTCTGCAGTCCTTGTTTGGACTTATTTATTTTTTATAAATAATTAGGTCTTTTGTCCAAAGTAAAAGTCATTCTTTCTTAACATTGTTTTACAATTTAACACGTCTGTCCCTTTTATTTATGAGTTTTCTAATTGCATTCCATTTAATGTGTAAGAGGCATAGTAGTTATTATTTCTCACTGTTATATTGAATTTGCAAGTTTGCAGTTTTGTCTACATTTTTCTCAAGCATACAGTATTACTATTTAGTTAATTTTTCATATACTTGGTAGTGTCCCCAGAAAAAACTGAAATATTTACTTATTAGGTCATTGGCATAGCAATCCTTTAAAAGGATAGTCCTCAGTGCTAGTCTCTGTAGTAAAAATAGCACAGTTTTAATAGAGTTTTCTTTTAAAACTATCTTTATCTTTATACTTCAACCAGTTTTCTAACAGTGTTTTTTTCTCGATGACCTACGTGTGTCCTTCCATACACAGTAAAACTCTCCTCTAGTCTTCAAACCTTTAAGCGTTCCCTGAAAGGTCACCTCTTCAGGCAAGCGTATCAAATTCCAAAACTGCCCACATAACCCTAATACATTTTCATACCTAATTGTATCCCTCCATACAGTCCACACATCCTAACATACAGTATTTTCTTTTTCTTCAATTGGACATCCTCCTTGCTGTGTGACTACTGTATTGCTATATCAAACAGCTCACCAAGAAACTCTGCAATTTGGCTGGATCATTATGCAATAGGTACTGTAGCACCTACCCTTTTGTATCGATGCCTATTTCCCTATAGATTGTTAACTTGCGAGCAGGGCCCTCTGACCTCTTTATCTGCCTGTTATTACCCAGTGTTGTGTTATGCTGCACTATATAAGAAACTGTTAGTTAATTACTAAATAAATAAATAAATTAATCAATTAATACATATATGTCTAGATTAGGAAAATGAGACAACCAATGTCACAAACCAAAGGAGAGCAACATGTGGTCTAATGTTAATCTATAAAATGTGTAGTGTATGGCTATAACTCATTTAGCAGGAAGGGATTGAATCAATAACTGATAAAGCGTGTTATCCCAGTCTAGATGAGAAAAAAAATAAAAAAATAGAATTGGCAATCTTTTGGGCCTGAAAAATAGCTAAAATTGAGTATGCAATACAAGAAAACTGGGTAGCAGCCAAAGCATAACCAAAATGACTGATATTGACATTGGAATGTAACAAACCAAAAATTACCATAAAAGGCTCAGAAAAGGTGTCAGAAAGACAAAAGGCTTAAGTCAGTCCTTCCAAAATGACTCCCGACATCATCCTAGCAGTACACATTCTAAGGCTGTTCATGCTTGTTAAATCAAAATGACTGAGGTACAGTATTAAGTCCTGAACTTACTTGTAAAGTTAATGGTACAGGGTGGGTGGCTGGTTAATATGGGGTTGCTGCAGGAAGAGTGGAGACGCTACAGATTTCTACCGGATAAAACTTCCTGGTGGAATAGGGGTGTTCCTGCACCAACTAGGAATGAGAGGGTTTGGTTCTCAAAAATCCAAACCCCCCAAACATCCCATTCTGATGAGATGAGCGGGTTCGGTTCCTCGGAAACCGAACCCCCCCGAACTTCACCCATTTTACACGGGTACGAGGCATACTCGGATTCTCCCGTATGGCTCGGTTAACCCGAGCGCGCCCGAACGTCATCATCCCGCTGTTGGATTCTCGAGAGATTCGGATTCTATATAAGCAGCCGCGCGTCGCCGCCATTTTCACTCGTGCATTGGAAATGTTAGGGAGAGGACGTGGCTGGCGTCCTCTCCGTTTATTGTTGAACTTGATTGTGCTTTATTGCTTAATTGTGGGGAGGACTGAGGAGCAGCTGTATAATATAGGAGGAGTACAGTGCAGAGTTTTGCTGATCAGTGACCACCAGTTTTATCCGTTCTCTGCCTGAAAACAACGCTCCTTATCTGTGCTCAGTGTGCTGCATATATCTGTGCTCACACTGCTTAATTGTGGGGACTGGGGAGCAGCTGTATTATATAGCAGGAGTACAGTGCAGAGTTTTGCTGACAGTGACCACCAGTATACGTTGTCTGCCTGAAAAACACTCCATATCTGTGCTGCATTGTAGACAGTATATAGTAGGAGTACAGTGCATAATTTTGCTGACCACCAGTATATAATATATAGGAGTACGGTACAGAAGGCCACTGCTGTACCTACCTCTGTGTCGTCAAGTATACTATCCATCCATACCTGTGGTGCATTTCAGTTTTGCACAGTTTGCTGACCACCAGTATATAATATATAGCATTACGGTACAGTAGAACACTGCTGTACCTACCTCTGTGTCGTCAAGTATACTATCCATCCATACCTGTGGTGCATTTCAGTTTTGCACAGTTTGCTGACCACCAGTATATAATATATATAGCAGTACGGTACGGTAGGCCACTGCTCTACCTACCTCTGTGTCGTCAAGTATACTATCCATCCATACCTGTGGTGCATTTCAGATTTGCATAGTTTTCTGACCACCAGTATATAATATATAGCATTACGGTACAGTAGGCCACTGCTGTACCTACCTCTGTGTCGTCAAGTATACTATCCATCCATACCTGTGGTGCATTTCAGTTTTGCACAGTTTGCTGACCACCAGTATATAATATATATAGCAGTACGGTACAGTAGGCCACTGCTGTACCTACGTCTGTGTCGTCAAGTATACTATCCATCCATACCAGTGGTGCATTTCAGTTTTGCACAGTTTGCTGACCACCAGTATATAATATATAGCAGTACGGTACAGTAGGCCACTGCTGTACCTACCTATGTGTCGTCAATTATACTATCCATCCATACCTGTGGTGCATTTCAGTTTTGCACAGTTTGCTGACCACCAGTATATAATATATAGCATTACGGTACAGTAGAACACTGCTGTACCTACCTCTGTGTCGTCAAGTATACTATCCATCCATACCTGTGGTGCATTTCAGTTTTGCACAGTTTGCTGACCACCAGTATATAATATATATAGCAGTACGGTACGGTAGGCCACTGCTCTACCTACCTCTGTGTCGTCAAGTATACTATCCATCCATACCTGTGGTGCATTTCAGATTTGCATAGTTTTCTGACCACCAGTATATAATATATAGCATTACGGTACAGTAGGCCACTGCTGTACCTACCTCTGTGTCGTCAAGTATACTAGCCATCCATACCTGTGGTGCATTTCAGTTTTGCACAGTTTGCTGACCACCAGTATATAATATATATAGCAGTACGGTACGGTAGGCCACTGCTGTACCTACCTCTGTGTCGTCAAGTATACTATCCATCCATACCTGTGGTGCATTTCAGTTGTGCGCAGTATATATAGTAGTAGGCCATTGCTATTGATACTGGCATATAATTCCACACATTAAAAAATGGAGAACAAAAATGTGGAGGTTAAAATAGGAAAGATCAAGATCCACTTCCACCTCGTGCTGAAGCTGCTGCCACTAGTCATGGCCAAGACGATGAAATGCCATCAACGTCGTCTGCCAAGGCCGATGCCCAATGTCATAGTAGAGAGCATGTAAAATCCAAAAAACAAAAGTTCAGTAAAATGACCCAAAAATCAAAATTGAAAGCGTCTGATGAGAAGCGTAAACTTGCCAATATGCCATTTACGACACGGAGTGGCAAGGAACGGCTGAGGCCCTGGCCTATGTTCATGGCTAGTGGTTCAGATTCACATGAGGATGGAAGCACTCATCCTCTCGCTAGAAAAATGAAAAGACTTAAGCTGGCAAAAGCACAGCAAAGAACTGTGCGTTCTTCTAAATCACAAATCCCCAAGGAGAGTCCAATTGTGTCGGTTGCGATGCCTGACCTTCCCAACACTGGACGGGAAGAGCTTGCGCCTTCCACCATTTGCACGCCCCCTGCAAGTGCTGGAAGGAGCACCCGCAGTCCAGTTCCTGATAGTCAAATTGAAGATGTCACTTTTGAAGTACACCAGGATGAGGATATGGGTGTTGCTGGCGCTGGGGAGGAAATTGACAAGGAGGATTCTGATGGTGAGGTGGTTTGCTTTAGTCAGGCACCCGGGGAGACACCTGTTGTCCGTGGGACAAATATGGCCATTGACATGCCTGGTCAAAATACAAAAAAAATCAGCTCTTCGGTGTGGAATTATTTCAACACAAATGCGGACAACAGGTGTCAAGCCGTGTGATGCCTTTCTCAAGCTGTAATAAGTAGGGGTAAGGACGTTAACCACCTAGGAACATCCTCCCTTATACGTCACCTTGACCGCATTCATCATAAGTCAGTGACAAGTTCAAAAACTTTGGATGACAGCGGAAGCAGTCCACTGACCACTAAATCCCTTCCTCTTGTAACCAAGCTCCTGCAAACCACACCACCAACTCCCTCAGTGTCAATTTCCACCTTACACAGGAAAGCCAAAAGTTCTGCAGGCCATGTCACTGGCAAGTATGACGAGTCCTCTCCTGCCTGGGATTCCTCCAATGCATCCTTGAGTGTAACACCTACTGCTTCTGACACTGCTGTTGTTGCTGCTGGGAGTCGATCGTCATCCCAGAGGGGAAGTCGGAAGACCACTTGCACTAGTTAAAGTAAGCAATTGACTGTCCAACAGTCCTTTGCGAGGAAGATGAAATATCACAGCAGTCATCCTGCTGCAAAGTGGATAACTCTGGCCTTGGCAGCCTGGGAGGTGAGAAACGTGGTTCCGGTATCCACCGTTAATTCAGAGGCAACTAGAGACTTGATTGAGGTACTGTGTCCCCGGTACCAAATACCATCTAGGTTCCATATCTCTAGGCAGGCGATACCGAAAATGTACACAGACGTCAGAAAAAGAGTCACCAGTGTCCTAAAAAATACAGTTGTACCCAATGTCCACTTAACCACGGACATGTGGACAAGTGGAGCAGGGCAGACTCAGGACTATATGACTGTGACAGCCCACTGGGTAGATGTATTGCCTCCCGCAGCAAGAACAGCAGCGGCGGCACCAGTAGCAGCATCTAGCAAACGCCAACTCGTTCCTAGGCAGGCTACGCTTTGTATCACCGCTTTCCAGAAGAGGCACACAGCTGACAACCTCTTACGGATACTGAGGAACATCATCACAGAATGGCTTACCCCAATTGGACTCTCCTGGGGATTTGTGACATCGGACAACGCCAGCAATGTGTGTGCATTACATCTGGGCAAATTCCAGCACGTCCCATGTTTTGCACATACATTGAATTTGGTGGTGCAGAATTATTTAAAAAACGTCAGGGGCGTGCAAGAGATGCTGTCGGTGGCCCGAAGAATTGCGGGCCACTTTCGGCATTCAGCCACCGCGTACCGAAGACTGGAGCACCACCAAACATTCCTGAACCTGCCCTGCCATCATCTGAAGCAAGAGGTGGTAACGAGGTGGAATTCAACCCTCTATATGCTTCAGAGGATGGAGGAGCAGCAAAAGGCCATTCAAGCCTATACATCTGCCCACGATATAGGAAAAGGAGGGGGAATGCACCTGACTCAAGCGCAGTGGAGAATGATTTCAACGTTGTGCAAGGTTCTGCAACCCTTTGAACTTGCCACACGTGAAGTCAGTTCAGACACTACCAGCCTGAGTCAGGTCATTCCCCTCATCAGGCTTTTGCAGAAGAAGCTGGAGACATTGAAGGAGGAGCTAAAACAGAGCAATTCCGCTAGGCATGTGGGACTTGTGGATGGAGCCCTTAATTCGCTTAACCAGGATTCACAGGTGGTCAATTTGTTGAAATCAGAGCACTACATTTTGGCCACCGTGCTCGATCCTAGATTTAAAACCTACCTTGGATCTCTCTTTCCGGTTCAAAGACCTACTGGTGAGAAAATTGTCAAGTCAAGCGGAACGTGACCCGTCAACATCTCCTCCTTCACATTCTCCCGCAACTGGGGGTGTGAGGAAAAGGCTAAGAATTCCGAGCCCACCCGCTGGTGGTGATGCAGGGCAGTCTGGAGCGAGTGCTGACATCTGGTCCGGACTGAAGGACCTGCCAACGATTACTGACATGTCGTCTACTGTCACTGCATATGATTCTCTCACCATTGAAAGAATGGTGGAGGATTATATGAGTGACTGCATCCAAGTAGGCATGTCAGACAGTCCGTACGTATACTGGCAGGAAAAAGAGGCAATTTGGAGGCCCTTGCACAAACTGACTTTATTCTACCTAAGTTGCCCTCCCTCCAGTGTGTACTCCGAAAGAGTGTTTAGTGCAGCCGCTCACCTTGTCAGCAATCGGCGTATGAGGTTACTTCCAGAAAATGTGGAGAAGATGATGTTCATCAAAATGAATTATAATCAATTCCTCTGTGGAGACATTCACCAGCAGCAATTGCCTCCAGAAAGTACACAGGGACCTGAGATGGTGGATTCCAGTGGGGACGAATTAATAATCTGTGAGGAGGGGGATGTACACAGTGAAAGGGGTGAGAAATCAGAGGATGATGATGAGGTGGACATCTTGCCTCTGTAGAGCCAGTTTGTGCAAGCAGATATTGATTGCTTCTTTTTTTGTTGGGGGCCCAAACCAACCAGTCATTTCAGTCACAGTCATGTGGCAGACCCTGTCGCTGAAATGATGGGTTCGCTAAAGTGTGCATGTCCTGTTTATACAACATAAGGGTGGGTGGGAGGGCCCAAGGACAATTCCATCTTGCACCTCTTTTTTCTTTCATTTTTCTTTGCATCATGTGCTGTTTGGGGACAATTTTTTTAATCTGCCATCTTGTCTGACACTGCAGTGCCACTCCTAGATGGGCCAGGTGTTTGTGTTGGCCACTTGGGTCGCTTAGCTTAGTCACACAGCTACCTAATTGCACCTATTTTTTTCTTTGCATCATGTGCTGTTTGGGGACTATTTTTTTAATCTGCCATCCTGTCTGACACTGCAGTGCCACTCCTAGATGGGCCAGGTGTTTGTGTCGGCCACTTGGGTTGCTTAGCTTAGTCACACAGCTACCTCATTGCGCCTCTTTTTTTCTTTGCATCATGTGCTCTTTGGGGACTATTTTTTTGAAGTGCCATCCTGTCTGACACTGCAGTGCCACTCCTAGATGGGCCAGGTGTTTGTGTCGGCCACTTGGGTCGCTTAGCTTAGTCAGACAGCTACCTCATTGTGCCTCTTTTTTTCTTTGCATCATGTGCTGTTTGGGGACAATTTTTTTGAAGTGCCATCCTGCCTGACACTGCAGTGCCACACCTAGATGGGCCAGGTGTTTGTGTCGGCCACCTGTGTCGCTTAGCTTAGCCATCCAGCGACCTCGGTGCAAATTTTAGGACAAAAAATAATATTGTGAGGTGTGAGGTGTTCAGAATAGACTGAAAATTAGTGTAAATTATGGTTATTGAGGTTAGTAATACTATGGGATCAAAATGACCCCCACATTCTATGATTTAAGCTGTTTTTGAGGGTTTTTTGTAAAAAAAAAACGAATCCAAAACACACCCGAATCCGACAAAAAATTTTCAGGGAGGTTTTGCCAAAACGCGTCCGAATCCAAAACACGACCGCGGAACCGAATCCAATACCAAAACACAAAACACAAAAAATTTCCGGTGCACATCACTAATTCTGATCAAGTTTCCAAGTCCGACTTGGAACCACCCACCAGACTTGGAAACCAGAATGTGGCAAAACATCATCATCCTGCTGTTGGATTCTCGCGGGTTTTGTATTCCATATAAACAGTCGCGCATCACCACCATTTTCACTCTGGACATCTGTCTCTCTGTGGGTGGTGGCATTGGGTGGGGTCATTTTGTGCTCTGTAAGGGTGCTGTCCCTGTCACTGTGGTGTATTTGTGCTGTTATGGGTGCTGTCATGGCTGTCACTGGTGTTTCATGTGCTGCTAGGGGTGCTGCAGCTGAACATAGGTGTTGCTGTCCTGGCTGTCACTGTGTTGTAAAGGGGCAGGGGCACTGTCCTCCTGTATGCAGTGAAAATATAGGGGTGCTGGCTGTAAAAATCTGGGTTGCCGTGAAAATAAATGCTGTAACAATTCAGGGGTGCTGCTGTTAAAATAAATGTACACTGGCCCTGTCTTGTATGCTGTATAAAATATGGGGTGCAGTGAAGAGAAATGTACACTGGCCATGTCTTTTATGATGTAAAAAATCTGGGGTGCATTGAAAATAAATGTACACTGGACCTGTCTTGTATACTGTAAAAATGCTGGGGTGTAGTAAAATAAATGTACTCTGGCCCTGTCTTGTATGCTGTAAAAAATATGGGGTGTAGTGAAGATAAATGTACACTGGCCCTGTCTTGTATGATGTAAAAAATCTGAGGTGCATTGAAAATAAATGTACACTGGCCCTGTCTTTTCTGCTGTAAAAATTCAGGGGTGCTGCTGCTAAAATAAATGTACACTGGCCATGTCTTGTATGCTCTAAAAAATCTAGGGTGCAGTGAAAATAAATGTATACTGGCCCTGTCTTTTATGTTTTAAAAATTCAGGGGTGCTGTTGTTAAAATAAATGTACACTGGCCCTGTCTTTTCTGCTGTAAAAATTCAGGGGTGCTGCTGCTTAAATAAATGTACACTGGCCCTGTCTTGCATGCTGTAAAACATCTGGAGTGCAGTGAAAATAAATGTACACTGGCCCTGTCTTGCAAGCTGTAAAATCTCTGGGGTACTGTTGTTAAAATAAATGTACACTGGCCATGTCTTTTCTGCTGTAAAAATTCATGGCTACTGCTGCTGTTAAAATAAATGTACACTGGCCCTGTATTGTATGCTTTAAAAAATCTTGGGTGCAGTGAAAATAAATGTACACTGGCCCTGTATTTTATGCTTTAAAAATTCAGGGGTGCTGCTGTTAAAATAAATGTACACTGGCCCTGTATTGTATGCTTTAAAAAATCTGGGGTGCAGTGAAAATAAATGTACACTGATCCTGTCTTGCATGCTGTAAAAAAATCTGGGGTGCTGTTGTTAAAATAAATGTACACTGGTCTTGTATGCTGTAAAAATAATGTGGTGCTGCAGTTAAAATAAAAGTACACTGGCCTTGTATGCTGTAAAATAGAGGGGTGCTACTGTTAAAATAAAAGTACACTAGCCATTTATGCTATAAAATATAGGGGTACATTGAAAATAAATGTACACTGGCCCTGTCTTGTAT
The DNA here is from genome assembly GCF_028390025.1 of Pseudophryne corroboree. Classification (NCBI taxonomy): domain Eukaryota; kingdom Metazoa; phylum Chordata; class Amphibia; order Anura; family Myobatrachidae; genus Pseudophryne; species Pseudophryne corroboree. The sequence goes on from NC_086445.1 coordinate 430,679,382, forward strand.
GCTGTAAAATTACAAGTGTGTTGTGAAAATACAGGGGTGCTGGCACTGTCCATGGTTGCAATATCAAGGCCTGACCTTCACAACACTGTATGGAAAAAGGAGGCTCCCACCACCATTTGCATGCCCTCTGCAAGTGCTGGGAGGAGCACTGCCAGTCCAGTTGCTGATATTGAGATTGAGGATGTCACCATATGTTGCCTTTGTCAATCCATAATATATAGGAGTAAGGACATTAACCACCTAGGAACATCCTCCCTTAAACGTTACCTGCAGCGCATTCATCATAAGTCATTGTTAAGTTCATAAACCTTGGGTAATAGCGTAAGCGGTCCGCTGACACCTAAATGATGGGGTTTGTTTTAATATTATTTTTCTGTGAGGATGATGATGTAAACACTGAAGGGGGGCATCTGAGGATGAGGATGACATCTTGCCTCTGTAGAGACAGTTTATGCAAGGAGATATTAATTGCTTTTTTTATGGGGGCCCAAGCAAAGCAATCATTTCAGCCACAGTTGTGTGGCAGACCCTGTCGCTGAAATTATTGGTTTATTAAAGTGTGCATGTCCTGTTTATATAACACAAGGGTGGCTGGGAGGACCCAAGGACAATTTCATCTTGCATGTCTTTTCTTTGCCACATAATTCCAGGGCTGCTGCCCCTCTGCCATATCAGTCCAGCGGTGCTGCACCACTGCCGTTTAAGTCCAGGGGTTCTGTTGCCTGTCTGCTGTTCTGTGAAATTCTCCAGGGGTGCTGCCTATGCTGTAAAAGTCAAGGGGTGCTGCCATATAATTCCAGGGCTGCTGCTGTTTTTGACCCTAGGTTTAAATGAAAGCCTAGAGCAGATATGAAACAAGCTTCAACATCACAAACAGGTTTGTGAAAACATAGCAGCAAAGGTGGAAATGGAAATTGCTATTTTGACTAAGTGTTTTTAAATAAAGTGGGGAGAGACCACATTTGTGGCCAATGTCAGTGTAACTCAGAAGAGACTGAATTATAATCCAGCACAACTGCCAGAGAGGTAAAAGTGAGATTTTTTGCTGGAGCATTATAGAGAGGTTCTTCTCAATTACTGTCATGCCTAGCAAAGCTTGAGGATCCGGCAGCTGAGACTTGCCCAAGGAAGTGGTTGTCTGCGGATGAATAAGACGAGGGGGTTGGATATAGTTCCTTCTCATGGGACAAGGGGCAATGAAGAAGGCAGGTGGAGCTAAGAGTCAGTGAGTTGTAGTTCTTGAGAATGAGGCTGAGGTAGAGAACTGTGGCTTGTGAAAGATGACTTAAAGACGTAGTTGTAGACAAAGAACTGTGGGTTGTGACTTGAAAGACCAGGCTGTAGATAATGAACTGCGGAACTGTGAATGGTGGTTAAAGACGTGGCTGGAGACAAAGAACTGTGGACTGTGACTTGAAAGACGAGGCTGTAGATAATGAACTGCGGAACTGTGGATGGTGGTTCAGAGACGTGGCCGGAGACAAAGATCTGCGGACTGTGGCTTGAAAGATGAGGCAGACAGCCCGGGGCCGTCCGTGCCCAAAGTGTCTTACTGGACCGGGGTTTCCAGGAGCGCTTCCACAGGCAGCAGTAGGTTAGGAACGGCAGGGCTGCAGCAGCAACTGAGAACCAGCTAAGCAGGGTTAGGAATATGGCAAGAATCCTGGGAGCACAGGGCTTAAGCACCTACAACAGGGTTGTAACTTGAAGCACTGGCCTCCCTGTCATAAACCAGCCCCCTTTTATAAGGAGAATTTTCCCTGGAATTGCTGGAAGGGAAAGGAAGCCAGAACTATGCCTCAAACTTTGGTCTCCAATATGGCGGCGCCCAGTAATGCAGCCCTCCCTGTAAGGCCACACAGTGCACTGCCCCATGTCTCCTAGCAACCACCCTGGCAAGGAGAAACCCACTGCAGCGGCATCCTGCCACCACGAGCGGACCCCCTCGCCGCCGCTACCACTGCCCGAAGACCTGGCACGGCAACCCTCCTCCGCCGCTGCCCACAAGCCCGCCTGCAAAGCCAGCCCCGCGGCTCCAGCATACTGGTAAGACCCCGGACGCTGACAATTACTGCATGTTAGGGACTCACTCAAATGAATGGCTCCAATTAGACAACATTAATTTTTATGTTCCACATTTTGGGATTATTTATTTAGAAGATGTGCATTTGTTGTACAGGGATCTTATTTTCTTAAGGGCTACGTAGGGTTATCGCCAGACCTCACGTTGTTAGAAGAACAGCATTTCAGTGATCTTGCATCAGCTTTCTATTGCACTGCAGCACTAGATGGGCTAGAAGCACCTGTGAGGCACAAACAGTTACTGAATAAGGCCCAGTATGGAGTCTCATGGTGGCTTACATCCAGGAATTTGTCTCGCTTGCCAGGCTGAGGCATGCTGTGGGCACAGAGGTTAGCATTGCTTCCTCCCACAGTCCTACTTATAGTATGAAATTATTTTCGACTGTAGGGTGGTAAGCTCCACTAGGGCAGGGGCTCAATAACAAAAAAATCACTGTTCAGTCCTGCTTAGTACTGTACCGAACCCACCCGAACTCAACTTGCCCCATCCGGGGCTACTGTGGGGGCTCAGGAGGAGCTGCTAAAACATCTATAGTGCTGCTTTATTTAAAAATTAAATATGAAAAAAAGTAAACAAGACACACAGGTATGCTCACATGCGTGTAACTGGGACACAAAGGTATGCTCACATGCGTGTAACTGGGAGCTGTGAATAACAAAAATAAGGCATCTGCCACAAAATATGTAAATAAAAATGCAATAAAAAAATAAAGAAAAAAAAAACACCATGATATTTTCACAAAATAAGTCTCCAGACTCCGTGGAGGTAAAAATATCCAATCTTGATCCTGTGGATCCCAGCATTAAATTTGCAATTATCTTAATACCTGAACATGTAGAATGGGGTACAAATTTGGAGGCTTTGGCCCCTAGTTTTTCAGTTTGTCCAGTAATGTGGTAATTATATATTTGCTTGGTTGATGTCCTTTTTGTTCCACACCAATATAGGAGTGGAGGTGAAAGCCTGTGTGTTGTTCCTGATTGCATGTGCCTCTCTAATTTTTAATCACCTTCTTGACACTTTTCTCTTGCCTCTTCTCATAATGTGAAAAGTTATCAAATATGGAGGTGGTATGTTTGTAGCTAGCTATGATTCAGAGAACTTAGCAAGCTTTTTCCAGGGTGACCACCTGTCGCTGAAATTATGGGTTTCTTAAACTGCCTGTCCAGTTTAAACAACATAAGGGTGGGTGGGAGTGCCAGAGACAATTCCATCTTGCACATCTTTTTTTTTCCTTTGCATTATGTGCTGTATTGGGGCCTAGTATTTAAACTGCCATCCTGTCTGCCACTGCAGTGCCACTACTAGATGGTCCAGGTGTTTGTGCCGCCCACCTGAGTCACTTAGCTTAGTCATCCAGCGACTTAGTGCAACCTTTTTGCCTAAAAACATTATTGTGAGGGGTGTGGTGTTCATAATAGACTGGAAGTGAATGGAAATGAATGTTAATGAGGTTAATAATACCGTAAGAACAAAATGATCCTCAAATTCTATGATTTTAGCTGTTTTTATGTTTTTTTTTTAAAAATCATCCAGATCCAAAACCAAAGCCCAAAAGAGTGGTTTTGGCAAAACCAATCCAGATCCAAAGCACGAGTGGAGATCCAGATCCAAAACACAAAACCAGAAAAGTTTCTGCAGCACAACTTTAGCGCTAACCCAATAGAAACAATGTTGCAAAGACGTAGTTAGTTTATCGTAAAAAAACACTGGGGAAATGTAGACATGGTCGGGCGGGTCTAAATATTGAAAATAAAACCCAAGAGAACATTCAGACCTACAGCACCATGTCTATATTTTACCTACAATTGAGTTTATTCATTATCATCTTAATGGTTCTTTTAAGATAAACTAACTATTGTACGTCTCTGCAACATTGTTTCTATTGTGTTAGTGCAGGGACACCTCTATTCCTCTATTAATTCCTGAACTGTCAGGGTACTTTGAACATACCTCCCAACATCCAGAGGTTTGAAGTCAGGACCTCTTGCGCAGCTTCGCCACATGCTGACAAAAAGTGGACATGGTCTGTTGAAAAGGAGGCATGGCTTCATGTGAATACCGCGATCGTGAGCCACGCCTCCCATTTTCGTCACAGTGGGGGCACGGCCAGGGCACTGTGAGCTTCTGGCATGCCCCAGTCCCTCTGGCTCACTGGAATAGATGCTGTGCGCATGAGCACAGAGTCTATTCACCACTGCTCTGCTCTGATCTACTGTAAGCAGAGCAATGAGTGATAGGGAGCCTCCCAACTGCCCCTCCCACCACAGGACACTGCAGAATGTGGGAGGGACAGCAGGACAGACCCCCCAAAAATGGGACTGTCTTAGCAAAAATCAAAACAGTTGGAAGGTATGCTTTGAAGACTGAGTTTGGGAAACATTGACTTAAGTAATGCATACAGTAAATCACAAGAAAATAAATTTTAAAATTTTAATAGGAAATTAACCTTTTATTTTATGTTAAACATACTGGAGATTCATTTTCAGAACACTGGAAATGATCAAATTATGATACACCATAGGAACTAGAGCACATAATTGCAAACGTCTATGCAAAACACAATACCAGGAAAAGATTTTACTGCACCTACTGTGTAAACTGTGTATAATACACTGCTACTTCTGATCTTTTCCCTATTATCAAGGGTGATACTAGGAGTGCATATGCTAAACCTTAACATTATAAGACATCTAATAAAGATATTTTATTTTACCATTATTTGCTGTTGTGCAACAATAACACACATTCAGTTCTTAATGTTCTCTTGAAAGCTCAAATAAACTTCATTTGGAGATGTCAAATTGAGGATATTTGGAAGTTATTAAGTGATTATTTGTAATGTGTTCATTTTCCGAAAATTAAAAACATAAATTAAATAAGTCTGCAAGGTAAAGTTCTAGAGGTATATTGAATCTTACTAGAACATAATTTTATGATGTATTTGTAAAATTTCCGAGTATATCAACTACTCCCACAGTTCTTGCATCAAAAAGATTATTGCTAAGAGCTAATGATCTATATGGTTGAGTTTAATTAATTCAGGTGTCTTTAATCTACATTGCTTTGCTTTCATAATTTTGTGATAATACATCTTATCTATCTGCAAATACTGTATCCTTAAAATGACAGCATAATCATTATATTTCTGTATGTTTCACAATAGTATAGCTGGAAACAGTATATGTTGTAGAGTAATAACTATGCTTCAGTGAATACAACTGTCAAAGTAGGCTGTATACTATAATTCTAAAGATGGATACACACTACAGTATAAAATTCTCTATCTGTCCAATGTTTCTGGTTGGAGGAAACATTTGGAAATGTATGGGAGTAAATAACAATTGACCATTTGCTCACAAACACTGGACAAAAATGGACGTTCAGACAAATTGGTTAACCAATGTATCTGAACGTCAATGTTTGCTAATTTTACAGCTTTTGAGAGCAGATGGTTGATTGTACCAGATTTTTGCTCCAACCAGAAAGATTGTGTAGATAATTTTATAGTATGTATCCAGCTATTTATCATGCAGTGATACTGATAACCCCTTTTTTCCAGCATTTTTGACAGAAAAACCTTTATCCCTCTCAATTTAAAGAGAGGGAAACTGTAGCGTAATCACATATTTCTCCTATGATCCATATATTTTCACATTTCTTTTCATCCCTATAGTCAAATCTGACTGAGGAAGGATGGAACATTGGTGCAGGGCCAGTCTTTTTTATTGTTTAACAAACATCCTCTAATGACTCTTCTGTGACTATTCAATCATCTTATGGTCAGAAGATGGGATTTAGGCCAGAGGAGGCTATATCTGGCTGGTGAATACTGATCAGGCCTAGGTATAACCATCAGATTGCACTCCATTGATGGCTACCATTGATAGCAACACAATTCATTGATGGTAACAAACTATGCAGTCATGTATCATCAATGGTTTTATCATTGGTGCTTTATGCCCGGGCAGCTCAGGACTGCTGTTAAACTTGGGGGTGGGGACCGGGGGAGAAGTCTTGGATAACAACCCAGCACATTTTATGTGTTTAAGAGCTGAGCCGAGGGCAGCACAGGGAGGCTGCTTACTGACAGCTGACTGACAACTGAGCCTGTCACGTCAGCTATAGAGCAAGGCAGGCCATCGGCATCACGGCACACTGTATGTGTGTCACTCCACTTAATAAGAAAATGACCTCCATCAAACAAGCCAACAAATATTTATGGGGGTAATTTAGATCTGATCGCAGCAGCAAATTTGTTAGCTAATGGGCAAAACCATGTGCACTGCAGGGGGGGGGGGGCAGTTATAACATGTGCAGAGAGAGTTATATTTGGGAGGGGTGTGTTCAAACTGAATTCTATATTGCAGTGTAAAAATAAAGCAGCCAGTATTTACCCTACACAGAAACAATATAACCCACCCAAATCTAACTCTGATGTAAAATTCATTTCAGAAAATGAAATGTGTTTATCACCATTTTCTTAAATCTCTAGTAAAATCTGTTTTATATTTGTCCTATAAACCCATAAAAAAATCACCAAAGCTGCATAATTATACTATCCTACAGTATGTCAAACTTTTACTTTGTTGTGACAATTAAAATGCATACAATTCTTGTTCTTTTAATTAAGCATAATACAGTTTTACCCAATCGGTGTGGCATGATCTTTTATTGTGAGAATACAACATATTTACATTTATAGATCTTAATAATACTACTGTATAAATATATACAAAGAGCTCATCCTATTTACAATAATGAATTCTGAAATAATTAATTAAAAATCATATACACATGTATATTTGTCTGAGGTGAACTCAGAAAGGCCCATTTACACCTCTAGAGAGAGATGACTGATTCCTAGCTACATGCCAATGTTGGTCAATTTGAAAAACCTTAATGGAATTAATCTGAGGTAGACATCTGTTCTTATACTGTTAATGAATTTAAAACAACACCTTATTTAGCATAATTCTATGACCTAGTTTGGGTTTTACTTTTTTGGCAAAGTATAACGATCAGGTTTTAAAGAAGGAACATTACTGTACATTGAATAATTGAAACAATACATTTTAATGATGAAAACATTTTTGTAAAACCTAATTGTTTATTAATAAATCCATCAATTGGCCTCATTAGGTTTGGTTTACAGCAGAAAGCATTAGATATGATTTTATGTACTGTATGTCAAGTTTTTTTAATCAATATCCAGAGGAATTTGAACTAAAACTGGAGGGTTAATGACTTGGGTTAATGATGGGTGGAATAGTTTTCCAATGCAAAATAGTGACATTTTAAATACATTTTGTCAACATAAATCCATCTTAAATCTGGAATAAAATATGGATTAAAAAGCAGTTGATATTAATGGGATACATATGGGCAGATTACATTAACATTGTAGATGCATGCTATATGTGGATGGAGGAAGTTACATCATTGTCATCCACTTTGTAATTCAAGAAGTGCTAACAATATAGGAAGTGTCTCTGCAGGAACTGTTCAGCATGATTGCAGAGAGTAAAGACACACTTCTGAAAATCTCTCGCGTCCTGTAATGATTTGTACACAGACCACTTTACAAACATAAGGGATTATTCAGTGCGGATTGCGGATTCTGCTAGAAAGCAGAATCAGCAATCCTTTCTTTGCATGCTGGGGGCCGCCCATCGCAGGGGAAGGCAGCCCAGCATGCAAAATTACCTGCCCAGCGGCTGTGACCACAATGAAATTGCAGTCACAGCAACTGTGGATGACCCCCTGCAGTTGCAGTTAGGCTGCGCATGCAGGCTGTAAGCTGCCATTTTTCAAATTGGAATGGATGCGTGTGACATCATGCAGCTGCCCTGAGAACACTGCCCACCCGCCCCTGTTTTCCCCATACCGCCCCCGCAATGCTCCATCGGCACCTATCAGGTAGAGGCTTTTGCAGCCAATGCAATCAGATTGCATATGGTGGCCGTGCACAGAACAGTAAATGCGCATGCGCACTACTGCCACTGATGGGTTATTGCAGTCGCATCGCTTAGTGATGTGACCGGAATAACCCCCTAAGTGCTCTAAATTTTGAAAAGATAGGGGTTTGTTTTACTTTGTGCAAAATGGGGGTTTAATCAATTGGCATACAAAAGCTTATTTGTTTGGAGCATGGGATGGTGTTATTTGGAGCCCTTGTCCTAGCATGTTACATTCAAGATCCTGGCTGTCGTGATCCCGGCAGCCAATATACTGATCAGAATCAATTTTATTGGCCAGGTATACAAGCTTATACTAGGAATTTGTTTTAGGTTTCCAGAGCATCAGCCAGGTATTCACATAGAAGGGGTAAACACATATAACATAAAATACATAAAATACACAATGCAGTAAAATACAGTAATACCGTAAACTACAATTCCTATCATGGAAGACTACAATACTATAAAATGGAAGAGTCTACCATCCAGCAGCAATTCAGTGCAATATTACATTAAAAGGAGATTTAATTAGAGCCTCCTAAAAGTTGCTCAACAGGTGGATTGCTTGCAGGAAGACACTTTTTAAACTTCTAGCTAACTTTGTAGGTAATGCCCTATGTCACCTGCCTGATGGTAACAATTTGAGCAAGTCGTGGCCAGGATGTAACTGATTCCCTGCAATTTTCCCTGCATGCTTCGTAGTTCTGGACAGTTGCAATTCTTGAACAGAGAGTAGGTCAATCCCAACTATCTTTTCTGCCATCCTCACCATCTTTTTGTAGCCTGAATCTGCCACTCTAATTGGCAGAACTGTACCAGACTATAATTGAAGAACATAGTACAGACGCAACAATGGCTGAATAAAAGAGCAGCAGCATTTTTTTTGGAACATTGAACGTCCTAAGTTGCCTCCGGAAGAACCTCTGCTACACCTTTTTTACAGTAGAGTCGATGTTGTAACTCCATTAAAGGTCCCAAGATATTTTGGTCCCCTGGAACTTAAAGTAATCCACCAACGACACCACACTATCGGCAATCACAAGCGGGGGTACAGTGGCTGGCTTCCTCCTGAAGTCTACCACCATATCCACTGTTTTGAGTGGATTTAACTCAAGGTTGTTGATGCTGCTGCACCACACTGCCAGCTGGTCTACTTCCTGTCTATATGCAGACTCATCCCCGTCCTTGATTAGACCAATGACTGTGGTATCGTCTGCGAATTTGATCATTTTTACCAATTGCACCTCCGAGGTGCAGTCATTTGTGTACAGAGAGAAAAGCAGGAGGGAAAGGACACATCCCTGGGGGGCCCAGTGCTGATTGATCGTGTACATGAGGTAAATTTCCCCGCTTTCACGACCTGCTTTCTGTCTGACAAGAAATCGACAATCCAGGAGCAAGGAGATTCCGGAACCCGTAAATTGAATAACTTGGGGAGCAGAACGCTAGGTACAATTGTGTTGAATGCAGAGCTGCAGTCGGCAAACAGGACCCTCACATAAGTACCTGGCAGGTCCAAATGCTGCAGAATATAATGCAGCCCCATATTTACAGCATCCTCAACACACCTGTTCGGCTGATAGGCAAACTGCAAGGGGTGTAGGTGAGGGTCTGTCATCTTTTTTCAGATGTTTCAACACTAATTGCTCAAACACCTTCATGACCACAGATGTCAAGGCAATCGGTCTGTAATCATTCATGTCTGTGATGACTGATTTCTTTGGGACTGGGATGATAGGGGAGCTTTTGAAACAGTTGGGCAGCCTATACATCTCTAATGATTTGTTGAAAATCCTAGTGAAAATGGGGACGAGCTGTCCAGAGCAGGTCCTCATAGCAGATGGCATAACGCCATTTGGACCAGAAGCCTTCCTAGGTTTTACCTTCCTGAACAGCTCCTCCACCTCCACTTGACCCATCTGTAAAGGTTTAGGAGACAGGGATTCAGGTCTATCTGGGTTGGCGCTAACACTGAAGCAGGATGCTTCCTTTTCAAACCTGCAATAGAAATTATTCAGCTCATCTGCCAATTTCTGATGCATCGCAATGGGATTTTAAGGTTTCTTATAATTAGTTATGGACTACATGCCTCTCTGGACTGACACAGAATCATTTGCTGACAGATCATCTATCATCTTATCAGAGAACTGCTCTTTTGCCAACCTAATTTCTCCTGTGAGAGAATTCCTGGCCTTGTTATATAGAACCCTATTTCCACTGCTATAGGCCTCTTCCTTGGCCCTGCAAAGCTGCCTGAGCTGGGCATTGAACCATGGCTTATTGTTGTTAAAGATAAAGAAAGTTTTGGATGACACACACATGTCCTAACAGAAACTGATATATGATGTCACAATGTCCGATAGATCATCCAAGTCTGTAGCCGAGGCTTCAAAGACCTCGTAGTCCGTACAACTAAAGCAAGCCTGGAGTCTCAACTATGCTTCACTGGACCATCTCTTCACAGTCCTAACCATAGGCTTGGCCAACCTCAGCTTCTGTTTGTAAGTTGGAAGAAGATGGACTATGCAATGATTGGAAAGACCCAGGGCTGCTCTGGGAAAAGAATGGTAAGCAGCCTTGAGGGAGGTGTAGCAGTGGTCCAGAGTGCACACCTCCCTGGTAGGGCACTTAACATGCTGCTTATATTTTGGTAGCTCCTGACTTAGATTAGCACTGTTGAAGTCACCCAACATTATAAACAGGGAGTCCGGATATTTAAACTCCATGTCTGTTATAAAGGCGGCCAGGTGATGTTGGACTTCATTCACACAAGCCCGGGGGGATATACACTCCCACCAGGACAACTGAGGCAAATTCCTGAGGGTAGTAAAAAGGCTTATAGTTGACAATAAGTATCTCAAAATGCGTACTGCATGATATACCAAAGATCGTAACATTGGTGCACATCCATCATTGAATTAGAAGCAAATGCCACCACCTTTTGTTTTACCTGAGCGCTCTTTAGAATAATCAGCATTGTAGAGAGTAAAGCCAGCAAGGAATGAGGACTAAGGAATCGGTAATGCGATCATCTAGCCACGATTCTGTGAAGCATAGGAAGGACGACCCAGTAACGCCTGAGCAGGGCTGTTTCTACCCAATTTGGCTCCCAGTGTGCGAGATTTCAAAATGTGCCCCCCCATTGCTATAAAAAATGTGCCCCCCATAGCTCTAAAAAGAAAAAGCATGCGCGCGCCGAAGGTGCACGTGCTACCGACAAAGGTGTGTGGCCTGATTAAAATGGGCGTGGTCTAATTAAAGTGGGCGTGGCCTCATCTGATATCATCACGGCCACCACAGGAAAAAAAAAGTCAAAAGTCCCCATTTTACACATTACTGCAGTCAAGTGTCCCCATTTTACACAGTACGGCAGGCACGTGTCCCCATTTTACACAGTACGGCAGGCACGTGTCCCCATTTTACACAGTAAGGCAGGCACATGTCCCCATTTTACACAGTACGGCAGGCAAGTGTCCACATTTTACGCAGTATGGCAGGCACGTGTCCCCATTTTACACAGTATGGCAGGCACGTGTCCCCATTTTACACAGTACGGCAGGCAGGTGTCCCAATTTTAAACAGTAAGCAGGAAGGTGTCCCCATTTTAATCAGCGCGGCAGGCAGGTGTCCCCATTTTACACAGCACGGCAGGCAGGTGTCCCCATTTTACACAGTACATCAGGCAGGTGTCCCCATTTTAAACAGTACGGCAGGCAGGTGTCCCCATTTTAAACAGCACGGCAGGCAGGTGTCCCCATTTTAAACAGCGCTGCAGGCAGGTGTCCCCATTTTAAACAGCACGGCAGGCAGGTGTCCCCATTTTACACAGCACAGCAGGCAGGTGTCCCCATTTTACACAGCGCGGCAGGCAGGTGTCCCCATTTTACACAGCGCAGCAGGCAGGTGTCCCAATTTTACAGAGCATGGCAGGCAGGTGTCCCTATTTTACACAGTACGGCAGGCAGTTGTCCACATTTTAAACAGTGCGGTAGGCAGGTGTCAAGTGAGGGGGAGGAAGGGAGAGAGAGAGAGAGAGAGACTACTTACATAGAAGATCTTCCCACTCTTTGGGTCAGGCCGCCTCACCTCCCTCACGCCGGCTACCTCCTCCTTCCAGGCTTGTCTGATTCTCCTCCCTCTTGAGTACTCCTGCTCGGGGGTGGGGTTTTGAGGAATGATGCAATTGCATCGTGACGTCACGATGCAAACGCGTAATTCCGCAAAACTCGGCTCCCCAAGCAGAAGTGTTCGGGAAGAGGGAGGAGGGGGAGATAAGGACACGCAAAGTGCCGCGGTGGGCGCCCCGTACGGTTGCATGGCTCGCCCGCCGCTAGAAATGGCAAAGCGCCTGACCTTGCACTACCCAGCAGCAAGGACAGCTCATTCATCTTGTTTACCTGCGAGCACACATTAGATAGTTGGATGGCTGGGGGTGCCAAGCGGTGCCCCCTCCACCTCTACCTCACTAGAGCTCCAACGCATCTGCCCCTTTTGTGCTTCCAATGTCCCTTAAACAACATTATTTTCTGAGTTTGCCGAGTCCCCAGGCTTGTCTCCCTCTCTTTCTTCTGGTAATTTTCCTACAGGCCACCAGAGCAGCAGAAAAGGTAGGTACATTGGAGAAATGACATTCCCTCCCTGGAACAGGCTTCCCACTGCAGCTTCACACCAAGGGCCACAGCAATATCTTCATGGGGGAGTCACTGCTTCGCCACATCCTCCATCCCCACCAACACAGCACCGGCCACCAAGGCCAGCAGTAGCTGTTGATCTGCCCGCTATCCACTCCAGCATCCTCATCTGGGAGGTAAGTGAAAAAATACTACATAGCTCCTCTTTGCTGTATCTTATAATTGTTGCAGACACGTGGAATATGTACACAAACGGACATAATACCAGGCAGAGCAACACCGAGGCAGCCATCCGTGGCACCATTTTCTCCTCAGGACATACGGCATTGGGACACCTTAGGGAGACGTGATAAGTACATTAACGACTGCAGACACACCCTTTAAACACAAATCCATTTTTAATCCATCCAATGTGTGGGGAAATTTTATAGAAACTTTTTTAAAACTGGTGTCTGATGACATCCAAGGGATGGAAATGAAGGTTTCCAAAGCTAATCTGATGTTCAATGAATGGGGAGCATTAAAGAATTTAAAGGCAACTGAGGATTTGGCTATTAAACCAGTAAATAAGGGGGGGGGGGTTAGTTATCATGACGAGGGAGGACTATGAAAAAGAGGTGTTGAGACAACTGGTTGAGGGTAAAACATATAGAAAACTAAGGGCAGACCCTACTAATAATATCCAAAAAGCATTAGTTAAATTAGTAGAGGATTACTATTCCAAGGGAACTCTTAAGGAAAAGGAGAAGGAATTTCTCTGTATTGAGGAACCAGTTATCCCAGTCATCTATATATTACCAAAGGTCCATAAGGATCCAGTGAGACCTCTTGGATGCCCGATCGTGTCAGGGATTGGTTCGGTGACTTCAAACCTATCTGAATTTATCGATTTCTATTTACAACCCCTGGTTTCCGAGATTAAGGCACATTTGAAGGATACCAGGGATTTTTTTAAATTTGATTGAGGAGAAACAATGGGAGGAGGGGGTAATACTGGTTACAGCAGACGTTCGGTCCCACTATACCATTATTAAGCACTTACAAGATTTTATATACAAAGGAGTCTCATTTCTTTTAGAAAACAATAATTTTTCATTTAATAACACATTTTATCTCCAAAGTATTGGCACGGAGATGGGCACCAGGTTCACTCTGAGTTATGCCAACATCTTTGTGGGACAGTCGGAGGAAGAGAATATTTAGAACCTCTGTTCCTTTGGAGCAAACCTGGTGTCATGGAAGAGGTATATCGACAATGTCTTTTTCATATGGAGAGGTGGAGAGGATCTTTTAGATGATTTTTTACATATTTAAATACTAATGTTTTAAATATTTTTTTCATATTTTAAAAAAGTAGTATTAGTATTAACTTTCTCGATGGTAGTAGATAAACACCATGAATTACAAAAAAACAACTGATTCGGGTGCATACATTGAGGCTACCAGCTGCCATCACCCAGATTGGTTGGGTTTGATCCCTGAAGGACAATTCAGATGCTTAAAGTGGAACTGTACGCAACCTAAAGTATATGAAGTGCAGGCAGAAGATATGCAACTTAAGTTTGAAGCATCTGGTTATCAAAAAGAGAAAATAGAAAGTGCAAAATGTAAGGTAGCATTGATTGACCAGAAACAATTGCTATGACCCCATGATAAATATTGAGGCAAGAAAGAAACTAATTTTGAATGGGCGTTCGTTACTTCTTTTAATAGTCAATATAAGAATTTAGAAAAATCCGTGACTAAGCATTGGGATAATTTGAAGAAGGATCCCAATATCGGAGAACACATCCCACACAAACCAAAGTGGATCTTCAGAAGAGCCCCCAGCTTAAGAACCAGTCTTGTAAAAAGTGCACAACCTTTGAAAAAACCTATGTGCACGATAAAATCAAAAGGTTTCTTTCGTTGTGGGCTCTGTCTGGGATGCCGTGAAATTCAAACCAAATATAGTAAAATCAAGGAAGTATCCATCAATAGTAAAGATTGGAAAATAGTTGCTTTCATAACTTGTAACACATCGAACGTGGTATATGCAATAGGGATGAGCGGGTTCGGTTCCTCGGAATCCGAACCCGCCCGAACTTCAGTTTTTTTCACACGGGGCCGAGCGACTCGGATCTTCCCGCCTTGCTCGGTTAACCCGAGCGCGCCCGAATGTCATCATCCCGCTGTCGGATTCTCGCGAGGCTCGGATTCTATCGCGAGACTCGGATTCTATATAAGGAGCCGCGCGTCGCCGCCATTTTCACACGTGCATTGAGATTCATAGGGAGAGGACGTGGCTGGCGTCCTCTCCGTTTATAGAGAAGAGAGTGAGACAGTAGAGAGAGACACAGTAGTAATTTTGGGGAGCATTAGGAGGAGTACTAGTAGTTACTTGCTGAAGTGATAGATAGTGTGACTGTATTATCTGACTTGTGGGGGAGACACTGACAGTGGGGAGCAGTTAGAGTCTGAGAGCAGGACTCAGGAGTACATATAACATACAGTGCACACTTTTGCTGCCAGAGTGCCACACTGCCATTGTGACCACACTGACCACCAGTATAATATATATTGTGATTGTCTGCTTAGGAGTACTACTTGCAAGTTGCTGATAGTGTGACCACTGACCAGTGACCTGACCACCAGTTTAATAATCACAACCAGTGAGTTTAATATATATATATATATATATATATATAATTGTATATAATATATATATAATATTGTATACCACCTACCCGTGGTTTTTTTTTCTTCTTTCTTCTTTATACATACTACTATAGTAGCTTACTGTAGCAGTCTGCGGTGCTGCTGAGCTGACAGTGTCCAGCAGGTCCGTCATCAGTCATTACATAATAAATATATACACCTGTCCGGCTGCAGTACTAGTGATATTATATATATATATTGATTTCATCTCATTATCATCCAGTCTATATTAGCAGCAGACACAGTACGGTAGTCCACGGCTGTAGCTACCTCTGTGTCGGCAGTCGCTCGTCCATCCATAATTGTATACCACCTAACCGTGGTTTTTTTTTTCTTTCTTCTTTATACATACTACTATAGTAGCTTACTGTAGCAGTCTGCGGTGCTGCTGAGCTGACAGTGTCCAGCAGGTCCGTCATCAGTCATTACATAATAAATATATGTCCGGCTGCAGTACTAGTGTGATATTATATATATATATATTGATTTCATCTCATTATCATCCAGTCTATATTAGCAGCAGACACAGTACGGTAGTCCACGGCTGTAGCTACCTCTGTGTCTGCAGTCGCTCGTCCATCCATAATTGTATACCACCTACCCGTGTTTTTTTTTTTTTCTTTCTTCTTTATACATACTACTATAGTAGCTTACTGTAGCAGTCTGCGGTGCTGCTGAGCTGACAGTGTCCAGCAGGTCCGTCATCAATCATTACATAATAAATATATATACCTGTCCGGCTGCAGTACTAGTGATATTATATATATATATATTGATTTCATCTCATTATCATCCAGTCTATATTAGCAGCAGACAGTACGGTAGTCCACGGCTGTAGCTACCTCTGTGTCGGCAGTCGCTCGTCCATCCATAATTGTATACCACCTAACCGTGTTTTTTTTTTCTTTCTTCTTTATACATACTACTATAGTAGCTTACTGTAGCAGTCTGCGGTGCTGCTGAGCTGACAGTGTCCAGCAGGTCCGTCATCAGTCATTACATAATAAATATATCTACCTGTCCGGCTGCAGTACTAGTGTGATATTATATATATATATATATTGATTTCATCTCATTATCATCCAGTCTATATTAGCAGCAGACACAGTACGGTAGTCCACGGCTGTAGCTACCTCTGTGTCGGCAGTCGCTCGTCCATCCATAATTGTATACCACCTACCCGTGTTTTTTTTTTTTCTTTCTTCTTTATACATACTACTATAGTAGCTTACTGTAGCAGTCTGCGGTGCTGCTGAGCTGACAGTGTCCAGCAGGTCCGTCATCAGTCATTACATAATAAATATATATACCTGTCCGGCTGCAGTACTAGTGATATTATATACAGGTTGAGTATCCCATATCCAAATATTCCGAAATACGGAATATTCCGAAATACGGACTTTTTTGAGTGAGAGTGAGATAGTGAAACCTTTGTTTTTTGATGGCTCAATGTACACAAACTTTGTTTAATACACAAAGTTATTAATAATATTGTATTAAATGACCTTCAGGCTGTGTATATAAGGTGTATATGAAACATAAATGAATTGTGTGAATGTAGACACACTTTGTTTAATGCACAAAGTTATAAAAAATATTGGCTAAAATTACCTTCAGGCTGTGTGTATAAGGTGTATATGTAACATAAATGCATTCTGTGCTTAGACTTGGGTCCCATCACCATAATATCTCATTATGTTATGCAATTATTCCAAAATACGGAAAAATCCGATATCCAAAATACCTCTGGTCCCAAGCATTTTGGATAAGGGATACTCAACCTGTATATATATATATTGATTTCATCTCATTATCATCCAGTCTATATTAGCAGCAGACACAGTACGGTAGTCCACGGCTGTAGCTACCTCTGTGTCGGCAGTCGCTCGTCCATCCATAATTGTATACCACCTAACCGTGGTTTTTTTTCTTTTCTTTATTCTTTATACATACTACTATAGTAGCTTACTGTAGCAGTCTGCGGTGCTGCTGAGCTGACAGTGTCCAGCAGGTCCGTCATCAGTCATTACATAATAAATATATCTACCTGTCTGGCTGCAGTACTAGTGTGATATTATATATATATATATTGATTTCATCTCATTATCATCCAGTCTATATTAGCAGCAGACACAGTACGGTAGTCCACGGCTGTAGCTACCTCTGTGTCGGCAGTCGCTCGTCCATCCATAATTGTATACCACCTACCCGTGGTTTTTTTTTTCTTTCTTCTTTATACATACTACTATAGTAGCTTACTGTAGCAGTCTGCGGTGCTGCTGAGCTGACAGTGTCCAGCAGGTCCGTCATCAGTCATTACATAATAAATATATCTACCTGTCCGGCTGCAGTACTAGTGTGATATAATATATATTGATTTCATCTCATTATCATCCAGTCTATATTAGCAGCAGACACAGTACGGTAGTCCACGGCTGTAGCTACCTCTGTGTCGGCAGTCGCTCGTCCATCCATAATTGTATACAACCTACCCGTGGTTTTTTTTTTTCTTTCTTCTTTATACATACTACTATAGTAGCTTACTGTAGCAGTCTGCGGTGCTGCTGAGCTGACAGTGTCCAGCAGGTCCGTCATCAGTCATTACATAATAAATATATATACCTGTCCGGCTGCAGTACTAGTGATATTATATATATATATATATAGATTTCATCTCATTCTCATCCAGTCTATATTAGCAGCAGACACAGTACGGTAGTCCACGGCTGTAGCTACCTCTGTGTCTTTTAGTTGTGCCTATTAAAATATGGAGAACAAAAATGTTGAGGTTCCAAAATTAGGGAAAGATCAAGATCCACTTCCACCTCGTGCTGAAGCTGCTGCCACTAGTCATGGCCGAGACGATGAAATGCCAGCAACGTCGTCTGCCAAGGCCGATGCCCAATGTCATAGTACAGAGCATGTAAAATCCAAAACACAAAATATCAGTAAAAAAAGGACTCCAAAATCTAAAATAAAATTGTCGGAGGAGAAGCGTAAACTTGCCAATATGCCATTTACCACACGGAGTGGCAAGGAACGGCTGAGGCCCTGGCCTATGTTCATGGCTAGTGGTTCAGCTTCACATGAGGATGGAAGCACTCAGCCTCTCGCTAGAAAACTGAAAAGACTCAAGCTGGCAAAAGCACCGCAAAGAACTGTGCGTTCTTCGAAATCCGAAATCCACAAGGAGAGTCCAATTGTGTCGGTTGCGATGCCTGACCTTCCCAACACTGGACGTGAAGAGCATGCGCCTTCCACCATTTGCACGCCCCCTGCAAGTGCTGGAAGGAGCACCTGCAGTCCAGTTCCTGATAGTCAGATTGAAGATGTCAGTGTTGAAGTACACCAGGATGAGGAGGATATGGGTGTTGCTGGCGCTGGGGAGGAAATTGACAAGGAGGATTCTGATGGTGAGGTGGTTTGTTTAAGTCAGGCACCCGGGGAGACACCTGTTGTCCGTGGGAGGAATAGGGCCGTTGACATGCCTGGTGAAAATACCAAAAAAATCAGCTCTTCGGTGTGGAAGTATTTCACCAGAAATGCGGACAACATTTGTCAAGCCGTGTGTTGCCTTTGTCAAGCTGTAATAAGTAGGGGTAAGGACGTTAACCACCTCGGAACATCCTCCCTTATACGTCACCTGCAGCGCATTCATAATAAGTCAGTGACAAGTTCAAAAACTTTGGGCGACAGCGGAAGCAGTCCACTGACCAGTAAATCCCTTCCTCTTGTAACCAAGCTCACGCAAACCACCCCACCAACTCCCTCAGTGTCAATTTCCTCCTTCCCCAGGAATGCCAATAGTCCTGCAGGCCATGTCACTGGCAATTCTGACGAGTCCTCTCCTGCCTGGGATTCCTCCGATGCATCCTTGCGTGTAACGCCTACTGCTGCTGGCGCTGCTGTTGTTGCTGCTGGGAGTCGATGGTCATCCCAGAGGGGAATTCGTAAGCCCACTTTTACTACTTCCACCAAGCAATTGACTGTCCAACAGTCCTTTGCGAGGAAGATGAAATATCACAGCAGTCATCCTGTTGCAAAGCAGATAACTGAGGCCTTGACAACTATGTTGGTGTTAGACGTGCGTCCGGTATCCGCCGTTAGTTCACAGGGAACTAGACAATTTCTTGAGGTAGTGTGCCCCCGTTACCAAATACCATCTAGGTTCCACTTCTCTAGGTAGGCGATACCGAGAATGTACACGGAACTCAGAAAAAGACTCACCAGTGTCCAAAAAAATGCAGTTGTACCCAATGTCCACTTAACCATGGACATGTGGACAAGTGGAGCAGGGCAGGGTCAGGACTATATGACTGTGACAGCCCACTGGGTAGATGTATGGACTCCCGCCGCAAGAACAGCAGCAGCGGCACCAGTAGCAGCATCTCGCAAACGCCAACTCTTTCCTAGGCAGGCTACGCTTTGTATCACCGGTTTCCAGAATACGCACACAGCTGAAAACCTCTTACGGCAACTGAGGAAGATCATCGCGGAATGGTTTACCCCAATTGGACTCTCCTGTGGATTTGTGGCATCGGACAACGCCAGCAATATTGTGTGTGCATTAAATATGGGCAAATTCCAGCACGTCCCATGTTTTGCACATACCTTGAATTTGGTGGTGCAGAATTTTTTAAAAAACGACTGGGGCGTGCAAGAGATGCTGTCGGTGGCCAGAAGAATTGCGGGACACTTTCGGCGTACAGGCACCACGTACAGAAGACTGGAGCACCACCAAAAACGCCTGAACCTGCCCTGCCATCATCTGAAGCAAGAAGTGGTAACGAGGTGGAATTCAACCCTCTATATGCTTCAGAGGTTGGAGGAGCAGCAAAAGGACATTCAAGCCTATACAATTGAGCACGATATAGGAGGTGGAATGTACCTGTCTCAAGCGCAGTGGAGAATGATTTCAACGTTGTGCAAGGTTCTGCAACCTTTTGAACTTGCCAAACGTGAAGTCAGTTCAGACACTGCCAGCCTGAGTCAGGTCATTCCCCTCATCAGGCTTTTGCAGAAGAAGCTGGAGTCATTGAAGAGGAGCTAAAAGGGAGCGATTCCGCTAGGCATGTGGGACTTGTGGATGGAGCCCTTAATTCGCTTAACAAGGATTCACGGGTGGTCAATCTGTTGAAATCAGAGCACTACATTTTGGCCACCGTGCTCGATCCTAGATTTAAAACCTACCTTGGATCTCTCTTTCCGGCAGACACAAGTCTGCTGGGGTTCAAAGACCTGCTGGTGACAAAATTGTCAAGTCAAGCGGAACGCGACCTGTTAACATCTCCTCCTTCACATTCTCCCGCAACTGGGGGTGCGAGGAAAAGGCTCAGAATTCCGAGCCCACCCGCTGGCGGTGATGCAGGGCAGTCTGGAGCGACTGCTGATGCTGACATCTGGTCCGGACTGAAGGACCTGACAACGATTACGGACATGTCGTCTACTGTCACTGCATATGATTCTCTCACCATTGAAAGAATGGTGGAGGATTATATGAGTGACCGCATCCAAGTAGGCACGTCAGACAGTCCGTACTTATACTGGCAGGAAAAAGAGGCAATTTGGAGGCCCTTGCACAAACTGGCTTTATTCTACCTAAGTTGCCCTCCCACAAGTGTGTACTCCGAAAGAGTGTTTAGTGCCGCCGCTCACCTTGTCAGCAATCTGCGTACGAGGTTACTTCCAGAAAATGTGGAGAAGATGATGTTCATTCAAATTAATTATAATCAATTCCTCCGTGGAGACATTGACCAGCAGCAATTGCCTCCACAAAGTACACAGGGAGCTGAGATGGTGGATTCCAGTGGGGACGAATTGATAATCTGTGAGGAGCGGGATGTACACGGTGATATATCGGAGGATGATAATGAGGTGGACATCTTGCCTCTGTAGAGCCAGTTTGTGCAAGGAGAGATTAATTGTTTCTTTTTCGGTGGGGGTCCAAACCAACCCGTCATTTCAGTCACAGTCGTGTGGCAGACCCTGTCACTGAAATGATGGGTTGGTTAAAGTGTGCATGTCCTGTTTATACAACATAAGGGTGGGTGGGAGGGCCCAGGGCCCAAGGACAATTCCATCTTGCACCTCTTTTTTCTTTCATTTTTATTTGCGTCATGTGCTGTTTGGGAAGTGTTTTTTGGAAGGGCCATCCTGCGTGACACTGCAGTGCCACTCCTAGATGGGCCAGGTGTTTGTGTCGGCCACTAGGGTCGCTTATCTTACTCACACAGCTACCTCATTGCGCCTCTTTTTTTCTTCTTTGCGTCATGTGCTGTTTGGGGAGTATTTTTTGGAAGGGCCATCCTGCGTGACACTGCAGTGCCACTCCTAGATGGGCCAGGTGTTTGTGTCGGCCACTAGGGTCGCTTAGCTTACTCACACAGCTACCTCATTGCGCCTCTTTTTTTCTTCTTTGCGTCATGTGCTGTTTGGGGAGTGTTTTTTGGAAGGGCCATCCTGCGTGACACTGCAGTGCCACTCCTAGATGGGCCAGGTGTTTGTGTCGGCCACTAGGGTCGCTTAGCTTACTCACACAGCTACCTCATTGCGCCTCTTTTTTTCTTTGCGTCATGTGCTGTTTGGGGAGTGTTTTTTGGAAGGGCCATCCTGCGTGACACTGCAGTGCCACTCCTAGATGGGCCAGGTGTTTGTGTCGGCCACTAGGGTCGCTTATCTTACTCACACAGCTACCTCATTGCGCCTCTTTTTTTCTTCTTTGCGTCATGTGCTGTTTGGGGAGTGTTTTTTGGAAGGGCCATCCTGCGTGACACTGCAGTGCCACTCCTAGATGGGCCAGGTGTTTGTGTCGGCCACTAGGGTCGCTTAGCTTACTCACACAGCTACCTCATTGCGCCTCTTTTTTTCTTTGCGTCATGTGCTGTTTGGGGAGTGTTTTTTGGAAGGGCCATCCTGCGTGACACTGCAGTGCCACTCCTAGATGGGCCAGGTGTTTGTGTCGGCCTCTAGGGTCGCTTATCTTACTCACACAGCTACCTCATTGCGCCTCTTTTTTTCTTCTTTGCGTCATGTGCTGTTTGGGGAGTGTTTTTTGGAAGGGCCATCCTGCGTGACACTGCAGTGCCACTCCTAGATGGGCCAGGTGTTTGTGTCGGCCACTAGGGTCGCTTAGCTTACTCACACAGCTACCTCATTGCGCCTCTTTTTTTCTTTGCGTCATGTGCTGTTTGGGGAGCGTTTTTTGGAAGGGCCATCCTGCGTGACACTGCTGTGCCACTCCTAGATGGGCCAGGTGTTTGTGTCGGCCACTAGGGTCGCTTAGCTTAGTCATTCAGCGACCTCGGTGCAAATTTTAGGACTAAAAATAATATTGTGAGGTGTGAGGTATTCAGAATAGACTGAAAATGAGTGGAAATTATAGTTTTTGAGGTTAATAATACTTTGGGATCAAAATGACCCCCACATTCTATGATTTAAGCTGGTTTTTAGGGTTTTTTGAAAAAAACACCCGAATCCAAAACACACCCGAATCCGACAAAAAAAATTCGGTGAGGTTTTGCCAAAACGCGGTCGAACCCAAAACACGGCCGCGGAACCGAACCCAAAACCAAAACACAAAACCCGAAAAATTTCAAGTGCACATCCCTAATATGCAATAGAGTGTACTTGTGGGCTATGGTATATAGGCCGTACTTCAGCATAAAAAGTTTGCATTAGTGAACATTTAAGAAATATTAAAAATTGTTTAACAACTCATGCACTATCAGAGCACTTTAGGATAAAACATCAAAGTAACATTTCCGGGATTAGACAATTTTGTGACCTCAAACATATAAAGGGACACTGAAGACGAAAAGACATACCCTGCCAGTTAGCAAAAGCTGAAATGTGAGCAATTTATGAACTAGGTACCTTAAAACCAGGAGGAATAAACTCAGATGTTGAGGTGAAATGGTTTTTATAAGAGGATGTCTATTAGATAATTTAAACTATTCTTCTCTTATTGTATAATGAATACTTTTAGTGAAATATATTTTTAAATGCCCATTTGTTGACATATTACGTCACCGGAAATTACATTATGGTGGAATTTGAGGCAGACTTTGGGAGCTCCGTATAAGGACACTTGGAGTGGAAAAAGAACAGAGTGTATAATGACCAGACAATGAAGGAATATATCAGAGGATGTGCTTGAGGAGACACCTTTTGTATAATATGGAAGCCGGAAGTGACGATGTGCTATTCGGTGCAGGAAGTTATCAGAGGGCAGATTACTACAAGAGAGGAGATGTGAGTTTCCATGACAGTGAGGATACCGCACTGGATAGCGCTGGGCAGCCATTGGAGGCCAGGTTACTATGATAGTGGGGATATACAATGGACAATCACAGCAGATGACCACGGGACTTTTAGTTTGATTCTGTATAGGGTCCAGCTCTGCATGACGGACTGCCATTGGTGCCCTGTGTATTTAAATATCTGTCTTTGTGGAGTGATCAGTATTTCTATTTTTGCACCTTGAAAAATACCCCAGCATGGGGTAGAAATGTGTCGGTGTTGTCCTTGCAGCTTGAAACAGAGTAAGAACCAGCATCCAGTGAGATCAAGCAGGTATACTGTGGGACTATCAGGAATCCCTATGATAAACCCTCATGCTTATTGAGAACTGTTTGGCCACAGTTCTTAATTGTATGGTAATTACCTGTTGTACTTGCTGATTAAGGATTTGTGCGATACCTGATCATTTTAAATTTGTTTTGTGTACGTGTATATATGTGTATAATTAAAATGGTATTTCACTATATATACTTTTATGTTCTTTCCATATGGTGTATACCTGCGAATGGTGAATGTCCACGAAACCTATAAGACCTGGAAAGTGATTTAAGTGCTAATTAAGTCTCGTTCTCCAATTTCTGTTTTTGTGGAATCAGGACACCTGTCAGAACACCGACGCTGGAATCCAGAAAATGACAGGATCCCAAAGCTGGAATCCTGACTTAAGTATCACCGGGAGGGTTAGGCTGCGCCACCCGGGGTAGTTAGAGATAGGCAGTTAGGGTAGGGAGATTAGGGTTAGGATGCGAGGAGGTTAGGTCTTGGAAATAACCGGGGAGGTTAGGGTTAAATCCCTGTTGGGATATTCATCATTGCAATATCAGCATTATTCTGTTATCAGCATCCTATCTGCCAGGATCTCATACCGAACCCATATTAGCACGTGATTTAAGCTATGGAATGGGGTGTAGTGCAATTAATCAGCAGCATGGGCCTCACTCCTATACTAGCCAGCAGCATGAGTACAGTGTCCAAACTAAACCAACAGTCGCACAGGCCTAATACTTACACAAACATGGTGGACACGGCAGTTTATAAATAAGAGATAAGGGCCCAATAGTTCATAACTGTATTGGGAGATGTGGCAGTAGGGAGCTTTATATTGCTCTTTTGCTTTCCACTGCTGCTGTTCCTCTTCAGTGACCAAACCAGATCCTAAACTGGACTCTAACCACCTTCTTGCTGGATCATGTTGGCAGCCACTTACCTTGAAGCTCCCCTGTCATTCTGCCCCCTTCTATGTTGATCCCTGTCTCACTACCTCTTGCTGATGTACCCCCACTGCTGTGTTTCAGTGGCTAGCTGTAGTACTAACCTTTCAAAGATCCATTGTGATTGACGA
The DNA here is from genome assembly GCF_028390025.1 of Pseudophryne corroboree. Classification (NCBI taxonomy): domain Eukaryota; kingdom Metazoa; phylum Chordata; class Amphibia; order Anura; family Myobatrachidae; genus Pseudophryne; species Pseudophryne corroboree. Next base: position 430,704,393 of record NC_086445.1, read on the forward strand.
AATCTAAATACTTTTGGATTCAAGCCCTATGGAGCTTGGATCATATACTAGAGGACTATCCTCAGAAGCACTACATGTAATTTGCCTTTCTGTACTGCAGTACTTAATTTAGGTTTTTGAAAACACCTTTCTTAAATATATATTTTTTTCTCCCAGCCGCAAACCATGGCACTGAATACTTTATCTTCACTAAGAACATTTTGTTCTCATTACAAAATATGTATAGAAATTAAACAGAATGTTGAATTTGGATTCTGCTTCAATCGCCCATAAATTTCTGACTCTCAGCTGATCAGACAGTCTACAAGAACACAGCAATGACAAATACTGTAGTATTTGGATGTGTTAACTGACTCACTAGCAACTGTGCATGTTAACTTACTGATTGGTAGAATATATTCCTAGTAAACACATCATTTTGGGCTCCTTTAAAATAATAAAAGAAAAGATAAAATTTTTGTGCATTATAGGAAATGAACAGTGACTACATATTTAAAAAGCAATTAATTAGGTCCTGGGTTTGAGTAGTGAATAAGCCATAGATCAAGGGGATGTAATTATGTTACCAGCAGTCGGGATCCTGGTGGTCAGCATACCGATGCCAGTATGCCGACCGCCAGAATACAGGCAGGGAGCCCAGGGCTATTCCCACTAGTGGGTGTCCACGACACCCTTACAGTCAGAATAGAACTTGTGGTGAGTGCAGCTAGCCACCGAGTCCACAAGGGTCTACGTTGTGCTCGCCCCCTGCTGGCATTCTTGCTGCGGGGATCCTATGGGGTCTGCTGACTGCCGGGATCCTGACCACCGGTCACCCAACCCCAACCCAAATGAAGCATACTTTTAAATATATCATATAGATTGTAGCTCTCTTAACATAGGTTGATGTTTACCTTAGATGCAAAACAAGTTAAGAATTTGTGCTTTTATAAAAAATATCCTTCATGGTAACACAAAATGATCACACATGAGTATTTAGCTGTGTAGTGGAGTCTGTGAAACCAAGATAGCATAGATCTGGTGTTTAAATCCCTACCAAAATATATAAAATTAAATGTATGTCTGTTGCTTAATCAAAGTCGAACCTTTCAATTGACTGATCTTGCAATTGGCATTTGAATAATTTAGGCTATGGGGTATGTGCAATTCCGGGCGAATTGCGGCAAATTTTCGCCCATTTTTAAATTCGACACAATTCGACCGTCGAATTCTGGCCGGCGGGTGCCGGAATTCGACATATTCAATAAAAAATGGATTCGACAGTCCCGCTGTCGAAGAAAGGACCAATTGACGGATTTTGAATCGACTTTTCAGATGGTACAAAAAACGGTAAAAAACACTAAATAAAATTGCGTGGGGTCCCCCCCTCCTAAGCATAACCAGCCTCGGGCTCTGTGTTTTCCCGTAGCTCCCACTGGCATACCAACTCCAATGTGCACGTGTGGCTAGGAACTTGCCACACATACCATATTATAGGGAGATTAAGTAGTATAATTAGTTTTTATCAGAGAAATAATAAGGTCAATGAAAAGCATCAGAGAGATACTAAGATCAAGTTAAAAAAAAATACAAAACAAATACTGTAGTATATACAGGTTTCAGGCAATGTACTGCACAGCAACGTAAGTTGCATACTACAGAACTTCGGAATGGAGCATCTGCACATGCTATAGTAAAATCTACAATGCTTGTAGTTTATAATATAGCATATCAGCATCTTTGGTCAGAAGGTGCAGTGGTCTATTGTACAGTACAATAAACATGTCGTGTGTACTGTTTGCTGTTAATTATACATAGTCTGCAGGCATAAATTAACATTGAGCTACTGTCCGAGTCTGCTATGCATAACAGCTGCCAGACCTCATACTGCAGATCACACCACATTTCAAGGAAATCCTTAAGGGATGTTGGGATCTGTGTAACAAAAACTGTTGACACAGTCCTTGTACTTTGAGCTCCTTAGTGCTGCCATCTGGCAGATTACTTACAGCTACAGGCAAACACTATTTTGCTATCCAGGTTCGCTGTTTACATTCACTTTTTAGCATACCAACTCCAATGCATATTAGTGATGTGCACCCGAAATTTTTCTGGTTTTGTGTTTTGGTTTTGGGTTCGGTTCCGTAGCCGTGTTTTGGGTCTGACGCGTTTTGGCAAAACCTCACCGAATTTTTTTTGTCGGATTCGGGTGTATTTTGGATTCGGGTGTTTTTTTCAAAAAACCCTAAAAAACAGCTTAAATCATAGAATTTGGGGGTCATTTTGATTCCATAGTATTATTAACCTCAATAACCATAATTTCCACTAATTTTCAGTCTATTCTGAACACCTCACACCTCACAATATTATTTTTAGTCCTAAAATTTGCACCGAGGTCGCTGGATGGCTAAGCTAAGTGACCCTAGTGGCCGACACAAACACCTGGCCCATCTAGGAGTGGCACTGCAGTGTCACGCAGGATGGCCCTTCAAAAAAATACTCCCCAAACAGCACATGACGCAAAGAAAAAAGAGGCGCAATGAGGTAGCTGTGTGACTAAGCTAAGCGACCCTAGTGGCCGACACAAACACCTGGCCCATCTAGGAGTGGCACTGCAGTGTCACGCAGGATGGCCCTTCAAAAAAATACTCCACAAACAGCACATGACGCAAAGAAAAATGAAAGAAAAAAGAGGTGCAAGATGGAATTGTCCTTGGGCCCTCCCACCCACCCTTATGTTGTAAAAACAGGACATGCACACTTTAACGAACCCATCATTTCAGCGACAGGGTCTGCCACACGACTGTGACTGAAATGACTGGTTGGTTTGGGTCCCCACCAAAAAAGAAGCAATCAATCTCTCCTTGCACAAACTGGCTCTACGGAGGCAAGATGTCCACCTCATCATCATCGTCAGATTCATCACCCCTTTCACTGTGTACATCCCCCTCCTCACAGATTATTAATTGGTCCCCACTGGAATCCACCATCTCAGGTCCTCGTGTACTTTCTGGAGGCAATTGCTGCTGGTGAATGTCTCCATGGAGGAATTGATTATAATTCATTTTAATGAACATCATCTTCTCCACATTTTCTGGAAGTAAACTCGTACGCCGATTGCTGACAAGGTGAGCGGCGGCACTAAACACTCTTTCGGAGTACACACTGGAGGGAGGGCAACTTAGGTAGAATAAAGCCAGTTTGTGCAAGGGCCTCCAAATTGCCTCTTTTTCCTGCCAGTATACGTACGGACTGTCTGACGTGCTTACTTGGATGCGGTCACTCATATAATCCTCCACCATTCTTTCAATGGTGAGAGAATCATATGCAGTGACAGTAGACGACTTGTCAGTAATCGTTGGCAGGTCCTTCAGTCCGGACCAGATGTCAGCATCAGCAGTCACTCCAGACTGCCCTGCATCACCGCCAGCGGGTGGGCTCGGAATTCGTAGCCTTTTCCTCGCACCCCCAGTTGCGGGAGAATGTGAAGGAGGAGATGTTGACGGGTCGCGTTCCGCTTGACTTGACAATTTTGTCACCAGCAGGTCTTTGTACCTCTGCAGACTTGTGTCTGCCGTAAAGAGAGATCCAAGGTAGGTTTTAAATCTAGGATCGAGCACGGTGGCCAAAATGTAGTGCTCTGATTTCAACAGATTGACCACACGTGAATCCTGGTTAAGCGAATGAAGTGCTCCATCCACAAGTCCCACATGCCTAGCGGAATCGCTCTGTTTTAGCTCCTCCTTCAATGCCTCCAGCTTCTTCTGCAAAAGCCTGATGAGGGGAATGACCTGACTCAGGCTGGCAGTGTCTGAACTGACTTCACGTGTGGCAAGTTCAAAAGGTTGCAGAACCTTGCACAACGTTGAAATCATTCTCCACTGCGCTTGAGACAGGTGCATTCCACCTCCTTTGCCTATATCATAGCCAGATGTATTGGCTTGAATGGCCTTTTGCTGCTCCTCCATCCTCTGAAGCATATAGAGGGTTGAATTCCACCTCGTTACCACCTCTTGCTTCAGATGATGGTAGGGCAGGTTCAGGTGTTTTTGGTGGTGCTCCAGTCTTCTGTACGCGGTGCCTGTACGCCGAAAGTGGCCCGCAATTCTTCTGGCCACCGACAGCATCTCTTGCACGCCCCTGTCGTTTTTTAAATAATTCTGCACAACCAAATTCAAGGTATGTGCAAAACATGGGACGTGCTGGAATTTGCCCAGATGTAATGCACTCACAATATTGCTGGCATTGTCCGATGTCACAAATCCCCAGGAGAGTCCAATTGGGGTAAGCCATTCTGCGATGATCTTCCTCAGTTGCCGTAAGAGGTTTTCAGCTGTGTGCCTATTCTGGAAAGCAGTGATACAAAGCGTAGCCTGCCTAGGAACGAGTTGGCGTTTGCGAGATGCTGCTACTGGTACCGCCGCTGCTGTTCTTGTAGCGGGAGGCAATACATCTACCAGTGGGCTGTCACAGTCATGTAGTCCTGAGTCTGCCCTGCTCCACTTGTCCACATGACCGTGGTTAAGTGGACATTGGGTACAACTGCATTTTTTAGGACACTGGTGAGTCTTTTTCTGACGTCCGTGTACATTCTCGGTATCGCCTGCCTAGAGAAGTGGAACCTAGATGGTATTTGGTAACGGGGGCACACTACCTCAAGAAATTGTCTAGTTCCCTATGAACTAACGGCGGATACCGGACGCACGTCTAACACCAACATAGTTGTCAAGGCCTCAGTTATCCGCTTTGCAACAGGATGACTGCTGTGATATTTCATCTTCCTCGCAAAGGACTGTTGGACAGTCAATTGCTTACTGGAAGTAGTACAAGTGGTCTTCCGACTTCCCCTCTGGGATGACGGTCGACTCCCAGCAGCAACAACAGCAGCGCCAGTAGCAGTAGGCGTTACACTCAAGGATGCATCGGAGGAATCCCAGGCAGGAGAGGACTCGTCAGACTTGCCAGTGACATGGCCTGCAGGACTATTGGCTTTCCTGGGTAAGGAGGAAATTGACACTGAGGAAGTTGGTGGTGTGGTTTGCAGGAGCTTGGTTACAAGAGGAAGGGATTTACTGGTCAGTGGACTGCTTCTGCTGTCGCCCAAAGTTTTTGAACTTGTCACTGACTTATTATGAATGCGCTGCAGGTGACGTATAAGGGAGGATGTTCCGAGGTGGTTAACGTCCTTACCCCTACTTATTACAGCTTGACAAAGGCAACACACGGCTTGACACCTGTTGTCCGCATTTCTGTTGAAATACTTCCACACTAAATAGCTGATTTTTTTGGTATTTTCACCAGGCATGTCAATGGCCATATTCCTCCCACGGACAACAGGTGTCTCCCCGGGTGCCTGACTTAAACAAACCACCTCACCATCAGAATCCTCCTTGTCAATTTCCTCCCCAGCGCCAGCAACACCCATATCCTCATCCTGGTGTACTTCAACACTGACATCTTCAATTTCACTATCAGGAACTGGACTGTGGGTGCTCCTTTCAACACTTGCAGGGGGCGTGCAAATGGTGGAAGGCGCAAGCTCTTCCCGTCCAGTGTTGGGAAGGTCAGGCATCACAACCGACACAATTGGACTCTCCTTGGGGATTTGTGATTTCGAAGAACGCACAGTTCTTTGCTGTGCTTTTGCTGCAAGTCTTTTCTTTTTTCTAGCGAGAGGATGAGTGCTTCCATCCTCATGTGAAGCTGAACCACTAGCCATGAACATAGGCCAGGGCCTCAGCCGTTCCTTGTCACTCCGTGTCGTAAATGGCATATTGGCAAGTTTACGCTTCTCCTCAGACGCTTTTAATTTAGATTTTTGGGTCATTTTTTTACTGATCTTTTGTGTTTTGGATTTTACATGCTCTGTACTATGACATTGGGCATCGGCCTTGGCAGATGACGTTGATGGCATTTCATCGTCTCGGCCATGACTAGTGGCAGCAGCTTCAGCACGAGGTGGAAGTGGATCTTGATCTTTCCCTATTTTTTTAACCTCCACATTTTTGTTCTCCATATTTTGCGCACAACTAAAAGCCACCACAGGTATACAATGTAGATGGATGGATAGTATAGTATTACTTATACTTATGGACGACGAGTGACGACACAGAGGTAGGTACAGCCGTGGCCTACCGTACTGCTGCTTAGTGCTTATATATAAATATAATATACTGTATAACGGACCTGGTGGACAGTGTCAGCAGCAGACTGCTAAACTAGTATGAAGAAAGAAAAAAAAAACACCACAGGTATACAATGTAGATGGATGGATAGTATAGTATTACTTATACTTATGGACGACGAGTGACGACACAGAGGTAGGTACAGCCGTGGCCTACCGTACTGCTGCTTAGTGCTTATATATAAATATAATATACTGTATACTGGACCTGGTGGACAGTGTCAGCAGCAGACTGCTAAACTAGTATGAAGAAAGAAAAAAAAAACACCACAGGTATACAATGTAGATGGATGGATAGTATAGTATTACTTATACTTATGGACGACGAGTGACGACACAGAGGTAGGTACAGCCGTGGCCTACCGTAATGCTGCTTAGTGCTTATATATAAATATAATATACTGTATAACGGACCTGGTGGACAGTGTCAGCAGCAGACTGCTAAACTAGTATGAAGAAAGAAAAAAAATAAACACCCCAGGTATACAATGTAGATGGATGGATAGTATAGTATTACTTATACTTATGGACGACGAGTGACGACACAGAGGTAGGTACAGCCGTGGCCTACCGTACTGCTGCTTAGTGCTTATATATAAATATAATACACTGTATAACGGACCTGGTGGACAGTGTCAGCAGCAGACTGCTAAACTAGTATGAAGAAAGAAAAAAAAAACACCACAGGTATACAATGTAGATGGATGGATAGTATAGTATTACTTATACTTATGGACGACGAGTGACGACACAGAGGTAGGTACAGCCGTGGCCTACCGTACTGCTGCTTAGTGCTTATATATAAATATAATATACTGTATAACGGACCTGGTGGACAGTGTCAGCAGCCGACTGCTAAACTAGTATGAAGAAAGAAAAAAAAAAACACAATGTAGATGGATGGATAGTATAGTATTACTTATACTTATGGACGACGAGTGACGACACAGAGGTAGGTACAGCCGTGGCCTACCGTACTGCTGCTTAGTGCTTATATATAAATATAATATACTGTATAACGGACCTGGTGGACAGTGTCAGCAGCAGACTGCTAAACTAGTATGAAGAAAGAAAAAAAAAAACACCACAGGTATACAATGTAGATGGATGGATAGTATAGTATTACTTATACTTATGGACGACGAGTGACGACACAGAGGTAGGTACAGCCGTGGCCTACCGTACTGCTGCTTAGTGCTTATATATAAATATAATATACTGTATAACGGACCTGGTGGACAGTGTCAGCAGCAGACTGCTAAACTAGTATGAAGAAAGAAAAAAAAAACACCACAGGTATACAATGTAGATGGATGGATAGTATTACTTATACTTATGGACGACGAGTGACGAGTCGACACAGAGGTAGGTACAGCCGTGGCCTACCGTACTGCTGCTTAGTGCTTAATTATATATAATATACTGTATAACGGACCTGGTGGACACTGCAGTGTCAGCAGACTGCTAAACAAACTAGCATGAAGAAAGAAAAAAAAAAACACCACAGTGTTTTGCAGGCAGACAAACGCATACTGGACTGGTGGTCACTGTCAGCAAAACTGTGCACTGTACTCCTGCTATAACTGCTCCCCAGTCCCCACAATTAGGCAGTGTGAGCAGTGCACTCAGCACAGATATATATCATGCAGCAGTGCAGCACACTGAGTGAGCACAGATATGGTGGAGCGTTTTTTTTCAGGCAGAGAAACAATGGATTAAACTCAAAACCCTGCACTGTACTCCCTAACAGCTGCTCCCCGTCCCCAATCCTCCCCACAATTATAACTAACTAAGTTCTAATATAATACAACGGACTCGGAGAGGACGCCAGCCACGTCCTCTCCCTATCAATCTCAATGCACGTGTGAAAATGGCGGCAACGCGCGGCTCCTTATATAGAATCTGAGTATCGCGAGAATCCGACAGCGGGATGATGACGTTCGGGCGCGCTCGGGTTAACTGAGCAAGGCGGGAGGATCCGAGTCGCTCGGACCCGTGTAAAAAAAAGGTGAAGTTCGGGCGGGTCGGATTCCGAGGATCCGAACCCGCTCATCACTAATGCATATAACTGGCTCTGACACAACTGCTCAGAGCACGTAATCAGAATATCTATAGTGCTGACAGTCTCTCACCCATCTACACACGAGCATGCAGTGATGGCGCATGCCATTTAGGCATAGCTCTTTTACCTTCATTCAAATGTTGACAGTAAAAAGGTAAACTTCACTACTTTTGTTTTTAGAGATTTGAGGCGCTCATTTTTCCTGGTTTTAGTTCTAATTCATTGGTGAGTTTTGGTTTTGGTTATGCATAAACCGCCTCACTGGTTTTGGTTTTGGATCCGTATATAAAAATAAAATGATAAAAACAGCTAAAATCATGTTATTTTTGCAATCCAAAAAGAATCCAAAACCAGAAATTTGAATTTAAAATTCTAATTCCAAACCACGGAAGAATGGAACTGGGACTTGGTTTGGATCTTCTCTGGAATTCTGGGCAGGGTTTTGGTTCAGTTCAGATCCACAAAATTCGGGTGTGTTCGGATTTATGCCGAACCACACACCTCTAATTGTTTTTGTTTTTCATAATATTACTTTTGACCATTACGCAGATGTCCACATACAAAACCCTTTCAATTTCATTCTAATGACATTTGGTCACAAATTTGCCCGGGCAACACTGTATACTAAAGTTAATGATAAAATATAGCCAAGCAAATGTCAAATGGGGAAATAGCTGTCAGATTAGAAGACCATGACAGGAGGAAAAATATATACCCTATTGATGATTCAATAAAGACATTGAAATGTTGCATTTTCCCTGCACCTGAGTACTGATTTATACCTGAGTGCCACTGGCTGCATTTATTTGAGGGCACCAGGGTTGTTGTGTATGTATATAAAATTCCAACAGCCCAGCATTTCACATCATTTGGTATGTGCTCCAGTACCCTCTAGTTATGAGTAGATATCTCAAATACAATTGTGCTTTAAAAGAGACTCAGACTGCCACTGCTTGCTTCTTCTATTTGAAGAAGCCTATTAGAAGCCTGCAAACTGATCGCCAAGGTACCCCACCTTCATGCAGGTCCTACACTATCTATGGTTAACTCTTATTAACTGTGACCACTAGCTTTCTCATGCACCTCTATGTAGACTCTATTATCCTTAACCTGTGTCAGCTGTTCCTTATTAATTTATCAGCTAGTGTCAGGTGACTAGTGTACCTTTAAAAGCCATAAGGTATTTGGCAGGTGCACATTAAGCCAAGAAGGCATATTTGCAGTTATATTTTGTGTAAAACAGTTGCCAGGTTTTAAGACTCTGCGATAGTGTAGGAACTGCATGAAGGTGGGGTACCTTGGCGATCGGTTTGCAGGCCTTTGTGCATTGGCCAATCCACTAACTAAACCCCCATCATTTATTAATTGATGTGTTGAGGATAAGTGAGCTTGCTGTGGTGAGTGCTTTGTGTATATATATTAGTGATGTGCACCGGACATTTTTCGGGTTTTGGTTTTGGATTCGGATCCGCGGCCGTGTTTTGGATTCGGACGCGTTTTGGCAAAACCTCCCTGAAAATTTTTTGTCGGATTCGGGTGTGTTTTGGATTCGGGTGTTTTTTTCAAAAAACCCTAAAAAACAGCTTAAATCATAGAATTTGGGTGTCATTTTGATCCCATAGTATTATTAACCACAATAACCATAATTTCCACTCATTTTCAGTCTATTCTGAACACCTCACACCTCACAATATTATTTTTATTCCTAAAATTTGCACCGAGGTCGCTGGATGGCTAAGCTAAGCGACACAAGTGGCCGACACAAACACCTGGCCCATCTAGGAGTGGCACTGCAGTGTCAGACAGGATGGCACTTCAAAAAAATAGTCCCCAAACAGCACATGATGCAAAGAAAAAAAGAGGCGCACCAAGGTCGCTGTGTGACTAAGCTAAGCGACACAAGTGGCCGACACAAACACCTGGCCCATCTAGGAGTGGCACTGCAGTGTCAGGCAGGATGGCACTTCAAAAAAATTGTCCCCAAACAGCACATGATGCAAAGAAAAATGAAAGAAAAAAGAGGTGCAAGATGGAATTGTCCTTGGGCCCTCCCACCCACCCTTATGTTGTATATACAGGACATGCACACTTTAACAAACCCATCATTTCAGCAACAGGGTCTGCCACACGACTGTGACTGAAATGACTGGTTGGTTTGGGCCCCCACCAAAAAAGAAGCAATCAATCTCTCCTTGCGCAAACTGGCTCTACAGAGGCAAGATGTCCACCTCATCATCATCCAAAGATTCCTCACCCCTTTCACTGTGTACATCCCCCTCCTCACAGTTTATTAATTCGTCCCCACTGGAATCCACCATCTCAGATCCCTGTGTACTTTCTGGAGGCAATTGCTGCTGGTGAATGTCTCCACGGAGGAATTGATTATAATTCATTTTGATGAACATCATCTTCTCCACATTTTCTGGAAGTAACCTCGTACGCCGATTGCTGACAAGGTGAGCGGCTGCACTAAACACTCTTTTGGAGTACACACTGGAGGGAGGGCAACTTAGGTAGAATAAAGCCAGTTTGTGCAAGGGCCTCCAAATTGCCTCTTTTTCCTGCCAGTATACGTACGGACTGTCTGACATGCCTACTTGGATGCGGTCACTCATATAATCCTCCACCATTCTTTCAATGGTGAGAGAATCATATGCAGTGACAGTAGACGACATGTCAGTAATCGTTGGCAGGTCCTTCAGTCCGGACCAGATGTCAGCACTCGCTCCAGACTGCCCTGCATCACCGCCAGCAGGTGGGCTCGGAATTCGTAGCCTTTTCCTCGCACCCCCAGTTGCGGGAGAATGTGAAGGATTAGATGTTGACAGGTCACGTTCCACTTGACTTGACAATTTTCTCACCAGCAGGTCTTTGAACCTCTGCAGACTTGTGTCTGCTGGAAAGAGAGATACAACGTAGGTTTTAAATCTAGGATCGAGCACGGTGGCCAAAATGTCGTGCTCTGATTTCAACAGATTGACCACCCGTGAATCCTGGTTAAGCGAATTAAGGGCTCCATCCACAAGTCCCACATGCCTAGCAGAATCGCTCTGTTTTAGCTCCTCCTTCAATGTCTCCAGCTTCTTCTGCAAAAGCCTGATGAGGGGAATGACCTGACTCAGGCTGGCAGTGTCTGAACTGACTTCACGTGTGGCAAGTTCAAAGGGTTGCAGAACCTTGCACAACGTTGAAATCATTCTTCACTGCGCTTGAGTCAGGTGCATTCCCCCTCCTTTGCCTATATCGTGGGCAGATGTATAGGCTTGAATGGCCTTTTGCTGCTCCTCCATCCTCTGAAGCATATAGGGGGTTGAATTCCACCTTGTTACCACCTCTTGCTTCAGATGATGGCAGGGCAGGTTCAGGAATGTTTGGTGGTGCTCCAGTCTTCGGCACGCGGTGGCTGAATGCCGAAAGTGGCCCGCAATTCTTCGGGCCACCGACAGCATCTCTTGCACGCCCCTGTTGTTTTTTTAAATAATTCTGCACCACCAAATTCAATGTATGTGCAAAACATGGGACGTGCTGGAATTTGCCCAGATGTAATGCACGCACAATATTGGTGGCGTTGTCCGATGTCACAAATACCAGGATAGTCCAATTGGGGTAAGCCATTCTGCGATGATGTTCCTCAGTTTCCGTAAGAGGTTGTCAGCTGTGTGCCTCTTCTGGAAAGCGGTGATACAAAGCGTAGCCTGCCTAGGAACGAGTTGGCGTTTGCGAGATGCTGCTACTGGTGCCGCCACTGCTGTTCTTGCTGCGGGAGGCAATACATCTACCCAGTGGGCTGTCACAGTCATATAGTCCTGAGTCTGCCCTGATCCACTTGTCCACATGTCCGTGGTTAAGTAGACATTGGTTACAACTGCATTTTTTAGGACACTGGTGACTCTTTTTCTTGGGTCTGTGTACATTTTCGGTATCGCCTGCCTAGAGAAATGGAACCTAGATGGTATTTGGTACCGGGGACACAGTACCTCAATCAAGCCTCTAGTTGCCTCTGAATTAACGGTGGATACCGGAACCACGTTTCTCACCGCCCAGGCTGCCAAGGCCTGAGTTATCCGCTTTGCAGCAGGATGACTCCTGTGATATTTCATCTACATCGCAAAGGACTGTTGGACAGTCAATTGCTTACTGGAAGTAGTACAAGTGGTCTTCCGACTTCCCCTCTGGGATGACGATCGACTCCCAGCAGCAACAACAGCAGCGCCAGCAGCAGTAGGCGTTACACTCAAGGATGCATCGGAGGAATCCCAGGCAGGAGAGGACTCGTCAGACTTGCCAGTGACATGGCCTGCAGGACTATTGGATTTCCTGTGTAAGGTGGAAATTGACACTGAGGGAGTTGGTGGTGTGGTTTGCAGGAGCTTGGTTACAACAAGAGGAAGGGATTTAGTGGTCAGTGGACTGCTTCCGCTGTCATCCAAAGTTTTTGAACTTGTCACTGACTTATGATGAATGCGCTGCAGGTGACGTATAAGGGAGGATGTTCCGAGATGGTTAACGTCCTTACCCCTACTTATTACAGCTTGACAAAGGCAACACATGGCTTGACACCTGTTGTCCGCATTTGTGTTGAAATAATTCCACACCGAAAAGGTGATTTTGTTTGTATTTTGACCAGGTATGTCAATGGCCATATTCGCCCCATGGACAACAGGTGTCCCCCCGGGTGCCTGACTTAAACAAACCACCTCACCATCAGAATCCTGCTTGTCAATTTCCTCCCCAGCGCTAGCAACACCCATATCCTCATCCTGGTGTACTTCAACAGTGACATCTTCAATTTGACAATCAGGTACTGGACTGTGGGTGCTCCTTCCAGCACTTGCAGGGGGCGTGCAAATGGTGGAAGGCGCAAGCTCTTCCCGTCCAGTGTTGGGAAGGTCAGGCATCGCAACCGACACAATTGGACTCTCCTTGGGGATTTGTGATTAGAAGAACGCACAGTTCTTTGCTGTGCTTTTGCCAGCTTTAGTCTTTTCATTTTTTTAGCGAGAGGATGAGTGCTTCCATCCTCATGTGAATCTGAACCACTAGCCATGAACATAGGCCAGGGCCTCAGCCGTTCCTTGCCACTCCGTGTCGTAAATGGCATATTGGCAAGTTTACGCTTCTCATCAGACGCTTTCAATTTTGATTTTTGGGTCATTTTACTTAACTTTTGTTTTTTGGATTTTACATGCTCTCTACTATGACATTGGGCATCGGCCTTGGCAGACGACGTTGATGGCATTTCATCATCTCGGCCATCACTAGTGGCAGCAGCTTCAGCACGAGGTTGAAGTGGATCTTGATCTTTCCCTATTTTAACCTCCACATTTTTGTTCTCCATTTTTTAATGTGTGGAATTATATGCCATTATCAATAGCAATGGCCTACTACTATATATACTGCGCACAACTGAAATGCACCACAGGTATGGATGGATAGTATACTTGACGACACAGAGGTAGGTACAGCAGTGGCCTACTGTACCGTAATGCTATATATTATATACTGGTGGTCAGCAAACTGTGCAAAACTGAAATGCACCACAGGTATGGATGGATAGTATACTTGACGACACAGAGGTAGGTACAGCAGTGGCCTTCTGTACCGTACTCCTATATATTATATACTGGTGGTCAACAAAATTATGCACTTTACTCCTACTATATACTACAATGCAGCACAGATATGGAGTGTTTTTCAGGCAGACAACGTATACTGGTGGTCACTGGTCAGCAAAACTCTGCACTGTACTCCTCCTATATAATACTGCTGGTCCCCAGTCCCCACAATAAAGCAGTGTGAGCACATATATATGCAGCACACTGAGCACAGATATGGAGTGTTTTTCAGGCAGACAATGTATACTGGTGGTCACTGGTCAGCAAAACTCTGCACTGTACTCCTCCTATATAATATACTGGTGGTCCCCAGTCCCCACAATAAAGCAGTGTGAGCACAGATATATGCAGCACACTGAGCACAGATATGGAGTGTTTTTCAGGCAGACAACGTATACTGGTGGTCACTGTCAGCAAAACTCTGCACTGTACTCCTCCTATATAATACAGCTGCTCCCCAGTCCCCACAATTAAGCAGTGTGAGCACAGATATATGCAGCACACTGAGCACAGATATGGAGTGTTTTTCAGGCAGACAACGTATACTGGTGGTTACTGTCAGCAAAACTATGCACTGTACTCCTCCTATATAATACAGCTGCTCCCCAGTCCCCACAATTAAGCAGTGTGAGCACAGATATATGCAGCACACTGAGCACAGATAATAAGGAGCATTTTTTTCAGGCAGAGAATGGATAAAACTGGTGGTCACTGATCAGCAATACTCTGCACTGTACTCCTCCTATATTAATAATACAGCTGCTCCCCAGTCCCCACAATTAAGATATAAGCAAGCACAAATATTTGCATCAACAATGAATAAACGGAGAGGACGCCAGCCACGTCCTCTCCCTAACATTTCCAATGCACGAGTGAAAATGGCGGCGACGCGCGGCTCCTTATATAGAATCCGAATCTCGCGAGAATCCGACAGCGGGATGATGACGTTCTGGCGCGCTCGGGTTAACCAAGACATACGGGAGAATCCGAGTATGCCTCGGACCCGTGTAAAATGGGTGAAGTTCGGGGGGGTTCGGTTTCCGAGGAACCGAACCCGCTCATCACTAATATATATATATATATATATATATATATATATATATACCATAGTGTTGCATAGATGCACTCTCCTCTCAATCTCTACACCGTGCAGGGTGCTCTTTAATTATTCCTCACCGGAAATATCCATATCCAAAAAAGTAAAGGCACTCATTACCATTTCCATGTTTCAACAATACACAGTTCTTTTTATTAATGTTCAATCTTCAGGCACAGCTGTATCAATTCGCTGTTTCAATAAGCATGTTCATTAGCACGGGGTCACAGGGTTCAACTTATCATATATCACTTCTTAATACATTTCAGTGAACATCAGCCAATCCAACCCTTATTACATAATATTCCATTCTATGACTCCACATATTGTGCCAACATGCTCCTTCTTTTTAAATATATCTCGAGATGTATTTAAAAAGGAGGAGCATGTTGGCTGCATTCTATTGGATCTGTACACCAACTGAAAGTGATCTACCATTTGTTCCAAAACCATGCTTCCATGATGGGAGACCTTTGTCTCCAAACTATCCAATGAAGCTGATGGCGAATCCAACCATACGAGTGACCATTTGCAGTGATTTTAAGACAAACATTATGACACAGTAATATTTCAATATGGTGCTCTTCCTAAGAAGTGTTGTGGTTGGTTAGATGAGGATGAACATTATCCATAACCAGAGGCGTCACTAGGGTTGGTGTCACCCGGTGGGGTAACTCATGGTGTCACCCCCCATGGACCTCCTCCCGTATCACACCACACAGGATCCTTGGGTTATAAAAAAATAAATGGCCTCAAATTACACCAAAATCATATTTTTCATTAGATTATGCACCCCAAATTTAATGAAATTATTTCATCAAAAAATAATTGATTCTGTTTATTTAAAAAATAAATGAATGCTGCCTCAAATTACCCCAAAAGCAAATTTTATCTAGCATTTTTTGTTTAATTGCTTTGCAAGTAAATTAAATTTATAAGCATTTTTCAGTTAATTATTTTAAAAAATGCACATATCAGCAATGTGACACCTTTTAAAAGGGTCAAGAACTCTGCTTATGCTCACAACTTTCTAGATGATTTTGCTAACCTAGGAGTAACTTTTTTGGGGGGACATAAAGTTCTCCCGACTTTTTAATTCTCTTCTCCCAGGTCATAGTTTGTAGAAAATGTGCAAGCCCTCACTGCGAGTACTGCAATTTGTTTTTTTTTTCTTTTTATTGGATCTCACATTTCTTAGGTATTTACATTCATGCGGAAGTCTGTTTCATGACAAAACAATGCATTTGCAGACTCGCATTTACAGATGTGTCCTCTTACACTCCTGCAGCTAACAAAGGGGCTGATTCAGCATGGCTCGCTGAAGTGCTAAAATCACAATTTGCCAGTGCACTCATGTGCAAGGTCTTAAACTGCGTTCTCTTCAGAACGCAGTGTAAGTGCTGGCAGGGGGTGATGATGAGGCGTTGATGCACTGTTTGGGGAAAGTGGTCCAGACAACGCAGGCGTGTCCGGACGTTGTACGCTCTCCCACTTTTGGCTGTACCTTTCAGCTCGCCTGTAACTTCCTTGGATAGCCCTCTCCCAATGGTGCCTGTGCCAGCGTGAACGGGCATGTACATTTGTTATTTGTGGATGCTGGGGACCAGTGGACACGTGGAGAGGACATACCTCTCCCTGTGGACAGGTAGGGTTAGGGGGCCATTGGAGGAAGGTAAGTATACTTACCTAGCTCCTGTCAGGATTCTCACTATTGGGATGCTGCGGATGGTCTTCTTACTGCCGGCATCCCAAACGCCAGCATATCGTACCCAACGCAATTTGCTCTTCCCTTCTGCACTACTGTCACACCTTGATAAAGGGGCAATTATGTACCGAAACATTGGATATTTCTTTATGTTTCCTTTTTTAAGACTTTGAGTGTCACTGATCGTTCCACATGCTACCTACTGCGCAGGCAGGGATTGGTCACAGATCGATGCATTCACAATTAAATTGCGGACGCATTGTGGGGTGGCACAACACACATGCTGGGCGGCCCCCAGCATGTGAGTAGATGGATGCAGATCTTGCTGCGGAATCAAGATCTGTGTCCATCGCTGAATAATCCCCATTGTGTACTGCGGGTCACGGGTGTCACAGTAAATGTTCATAAGTGAGTGTGCTCTGAGCACTGTATGACTGCATGATTCCTGCCCCAAGAGTTACATTTTAATAGGCTCCTATGTTGCTCATCAGTTTTAAATGAGCATACAGTAACTAAAACTCCACAATAATTAATGCAAAATACTGCTTAAAACCAGTTAATTACAGCATGCAGCATACATTCCGGCTACCCCCACAAATTATCCGTGTCATGTCTGTGATTTGTCATTTAGCAACAAAAAAAAACAAAAAAAACAGAAAAATGTGCACAGGTGGAAAAAGTACCCACATGGTTTCAGTGATGGCCGTGGAAGCTGCAGTCTCTGGAAGTAGCAGTGAGCGGCCGGAGGGACCAAGGCGGTGTCGGAAAGTGGAATCCGCTCTCCATGCACAACCCCGCGATTCGCGGGTCTTCAAAGGGGTGGGGCTAAATGGTGGGGCGGGGCTTAAATCACGGGCCGCGGTTGTCAGCTTTATTACATGCACGGGAAACAAATTGGTTGGTCAAGGGGGAATTGCTGGGTATATAGAAACCCCCCTGCGTGCCTTACTGGATGGGGGGTGCGTGTGCGGCTCGTTTTGGTGTCACCCCATTGAAGGGTGACATCCGGGTGCGGGCCGCACCCCCCGCACCCCCCTCATGACGCCACTGTCCATAACGTCTTAGTCTAGCATGGGCAAAAAATTGACAAATTTCCGTAGAGAAAGCTTTTCTAATGAAATTTCTTAGAAGCATAGTTTCCTCCATGCTACTGTCAGTGTTAGTGGACAAGCAAAAGTAGTGCTGATGCATCCTCATACAACATAACTATGTTTACAAATGTATTACTTGGCAAACATTTGTCAGCTAAGTTCAACATAAAGTAATCCCCTTTTGAATAGTCTAGAGATGCTACCTCACACTGCTTGCAAAGTTATTTTAAACAATGATAATGAAGAGGAGACAGTCACAAAGCTACGTGCATCTGTTATGCATCAGACATGTGATAAGCATAAGCTCCACCAGTCAAGACTGAGAAGCACATCCAGCTTTCCGGCTGCTCAACACATGTGAAGAAAACTTTAATACACTGTGTAATAGGATAAGTGAAATCAATAACCCAATGTCAGACAATGCCATTGTGGCTAGTTTCAATAATCTACAACCCTGTAAACAAGAGCCAAAAGAGGTCTCATTTCAGTAAATAAATTAGTAAAAGAAAATTGTTGGATTACATTTTTTTCAAGGTAATCTGCATAATGTGGCAATTATCAAAATTGTATTACTGTATGTGTACAATGGGTCATTGAAAATTCCTTAGCATACCAGAGCTCACATTGTCTGCAGTGATCCAATATACCAAGCCATGGTATTTCAAATACTCTAGTTCACAAATAAAAATCAACATATATCTTATGGTACTTTTTATTTTTTGTTAATAATATAGTTAGGAGTATTTGTTAATAGTGAGGAGGGTAAAAATGGTACTCATAGTCCTTAGCTTTCAAAAATCCAATTGTACAAATTCTAAATCAGCCATGGCTATGACTGCTAACCATTATGGTTGTAAACATTAAGCATAGGTAAAAAAAAATACAGCAGAATACATTTTAGAACACACGTTGAATTTTGAAGCTAGCCTTTGGAATTTGTTGAAGATATGTAATTTCTAGAATTGATGGGTTGTGATAATTTGAAAGGGACTAGTATTTAATCGCGATTATTTTTCAAACAATGCTGTAACAATTTTATGCTCCAATATATAAAATATCTGTATATTTAAATTTGTATTCATTCTCTGACACTTGTATAAAATGTGTTTTGTTGTCTGGTGCTCCCACAGAGATTGTAGATGGCTGATAACAAGTGCTTGGTTTCAATAGTGATTCAATATGGCACATTAAAACAATCTTGATTTGAAAGCACAATTTAAAAAAAAACATATATTTTGCAACAGATCTCCAATTCTGAGCCAGACTTTTACCAAATTAAATGTATGAGGTTTCAGACAATACCTATTATAAAGTACTACAGGGATCCTGACATTTTGTTATGTTCACTTTACTGATTATTGTCAGGACATTGAGTCTAAAAGTGTTATGATGATGCAATACAGTCACACTTTGGGGTCTATGCACTAAGCCTTGGAGAGAGAGTGTTGATGGAGATTAACGGTGGTATCTAATTAGCCATGATAATTTACCGTTACTAATTGACTCACCTAGAGCTATCCCATTAGATCCGATGCCCGCACTTATCAGATGCCCGCACTTAAATGCCCAACAAGTAACCATTTTTTCAGTGATTACAGCTTTAAAAATTGTTTCAGTATGTGATCCCGGCAACTGGGATCCCGGCAGTCATTATATTGATGTTGGGATCCCAGTCATTAGAATGCCAGCAGGGGGGGCAAGAGCATCAAAGCCCCTTGCTGGCTTGTGGTGAGCTTCGCTCACCACAGGTTTTATTCTCCCTCTATGAGTGTCATGGGTACCCACAGAGGGGAAATCACCTACCTTACCGGTATTCTGGTGGCGGTATTGTGCCCTGGAGGGATCCAGCATCGGTATTGTGACAGCCGGAATCCCGTCCATTGGTATGCAGACCACATACCATGAAAACATATAGGTCCTTTGCTTTTCACAAATCCTATGTGTTTTCCTACAAGGAGGGTAATTTTTCATTATCGGGCTATAATTGGATTGCTTAATACTTAGTGATTAATTAGACACCACTCTAAGTACCAGCAAATCAACTCCTAACTGCTGTATTTCAGAAATGACAGGAGCTAGTTGTCAGGTACTTGCCTCCATCCTCTTTATCTCTTTCCAAGGCTTTTCTAACCATTGTCTGTTGAATCACCAACTGGATGGCAATGCAGATAGACATATGTGTTGGAAAACTTCCCTTTGAGTTAAACTGGTTCCGATTCCAAATAAGACTCCTTTATCCTCTTCTGTGCTACATAGACCTAGTTTACATTATGTATTCCCTTTAAAGTCCAAATAAGAAAAACAAGAAAAAGGCTTGTTTAACCATACAAGAACTGCCATCACAAAAAGTTTTTAACCATGTGTCCTTTATTCATGGCAGGTAACTTTATCATTCTGTACAAAGTGCCTGAGCTGATGGTTATTTTATCAGAGATTCAGTACACAAAAGTAAATTTTAATAGCAATCATAGAGATACAATAAAATGATGTACTAAAAATAAAATAGATTGGCAGGATGTAATAGAGTCCGAGATCACTGGAGGTATAGAATGCCAGCCGATCTCGGATGTTTATTTAAAGGGGCAAACACTTACATGGCAAAACCATGTCTTGTAAGTGACTGTCCCTTAAAAAATATATCCGAGATCAGCTGGCATCCCGTACCTCTGGCGATCGCGCAATCCATTACATCCATCCAAATGTTTTAAAAGTTAGTATGTTTTAGAGATGGTCAGTTCAAGAACATCGTTAATTAAATGTAATTAAGCATTTCCTGGGACAGAACATTGGCGTTCATTCCGAGTTGTTCGCTCGCTGCTAATTTTAGCAGAATTGATAATAGGCTAAAATCCGGCAGTTCTGCGCATGCGTGTGCGCAGCAGGGCGCACGCGCTAAGCAATTTTACACAAAACTATACTAATTTACTCACAGGCGAACAAAGCTTTTCAATCGCTCTGCTGATCGTAGTGTGATTGACAGGAAGTGGGTGTTTCTGGGCAGAATCTGTCCGTTTTCAGGGAGTGTGCTAAAAAACGCAGGCGTGCCAGGTAAAAACGCAGGAGTGGCTGGAGAAACGGAGGACTGGCTGGCCGAATGCAGGGCATGTTTGTGACGTCAAACCAGGAACTAAACAGACTGAGGTGATCGCAATCTAGGAGTAGGTCTGGAGCTACTCAGAAACTGAAAGGAAATTGCTTTTGTTAGCAATTCTGCAAATAATAGCAGAATTGCTAATCTTTCTTTAGCAATTGCTAATCTTTCGTTAGCAATTCTGCTATGCTAAGATACACTCCCAGAGGGTGGCGGCTTTGTGTTTGCATTTCTGCTAAAAGTAGCTAGCGAGCGAACAACTCGGAATGAGGGCCATTGGCCTTTATAAGTTTGTGTTTGTTAATTATTGGGTTATCAATAAATAAAGATTCATGAGCACAACATGTTGGCTGTTCTTACACTCATATTCTTTTGTTTTAAATATGACTCCATTAAGCTTGCAACTTATTGTTTTTAAATGCAATATAAGGTATGCTGACATTTTCTGTACATGGATAAAGTAGCTGGAGATGCTACAACTAAACATCAATAGTCTCACCACTTATGGTTAAACAATCATATCAGAAAGCAAAATAAAAGACAGAAAAAAAAAACTATTAAATACATACCCTGTCAGGCACCTAAAGGAACCATGAATCTCAAGCCCACAAGGCAAACAATGGCAGCCATGATCGCTGCTTGCAGGACATCTCTTTAGTATGTACCACCTAAACATCCATCTTGTAGATAGCTACACTCTACCAGTCTTTAGTTCCAAGACTGGAAATGGAGTGTTGGGTGCATTAGAGGCTGCTGACTAGGACAGAAGGCCCCTAAATATACCATTGTATATGTAACAAACAACTAATGTTTATAAATAAATCATGTTTCTTAAGTATACAGTCACAAAGACTGTTGTACAATTATACTATACAAACAGTGTATAGATAAAACAGAAATTGTACAATTATACTACACAAATAGTGTATAGACAAACCAGACCTGGAGCACAGAGACATCACAAATGCCAGATCTTAAAGCCAATTACAGTGCAATGCATGCACAGTGGGGTGTCTGGTCAATAGATCTACACTAAAAAGGTCTACAATAGATAGACCACTAATGGTTGACATGCATTAGGTTGACATGGTCAAAAGGTCAACAGGGTCAAATGGTCGACACACATATGGCCAACACACTTTTTAAAATTATAAATATATATATATATATTCAGCTTTTCCATACTTTACCATCCACGTGGACTACGATTGGCTATAATAACCTTGCCCAAAGCATGGCATATGAAGCGAGCCATGTGAGGGGATGTGTTACACTAATGAGGCTTGCTTGTGGCAGAATAGTGGCAAAATACCCAACCCCCCATAAAAAATAATCTACTTTTTTATGTCGACCATTTTCATGTTAACCTTTTAACCCTGTCGACCTTTTCTACTGCCTATCTATTCCACTTTGACCTTTTTACCCTGTTGACCTTTTGACCCTGTTGACCTAATTCATGTCGACAATCAGTGGTCTACCTACTGAATTTGACTGTAGACCTTTTTAGTGTAGATCTAATAACCCAAGCACACAGTGGTTAACATTACAGTTGTTAAACTTTTGACAGAATCAAGAATATATAAAACATTATCTTTCCTTTATAACAAACCCCCGCGTGCACTGGACACTGCATCCGACAGCAAGTTGGGGTCTGATGACTTCACTGATTCAGCAATGCTAGCTTTCCCTGACAAACTATTTGGTAGCATAGCAACACAACAACAAGTGATCATACTATCACAATTATATGGCTACAGCTTGTAGGTGTGAGACTCTGTCTCTTGTTGATTACCACTGTGAGTCCCATGAGCGCCGCCTACCACTGTTACTGATTGCATTACCATCTCCACAGATCTGTTTCTCTCATTCTCTGTCTCTCTATATATATTTATAAAGAGTATACATATATAAATATATATATACCTATACATACAGTATATACAGTGTATGTGTGTTTATATATATATATATATATATATATATATATATTAGAAATGAGTGGGTTTGGTTCCCAGAGAACCGAACCCCCCGAACATCCCGTTCCAAGACAGTTCCCGAGTCCCACTCGGGACTTCCCTCCAGACTCAGAAACAAAAACAAAGCAAAATATCATCATCCAGCAGTCGGATTCTTGCAGGTTTTGGATTCCATATAAACAGACATGCATTGCCGCCATTTTCACTCCAGACTGGGAGAGTGAGGAAGACAGACCCCTGTCTCTCTGGGTGGTGATGTCAGGTGAGGTCAGTGTGTGCTCTGTAGGGGTGCTGTTCCTGTCACTGTGGTGTACCTGTGCTGTTAGGGGTGCTGTCCTGGCTGTCACTGGTGTTTCATGTGCTGTTAGGAGTGCTGCAGCTGTACATGGGTGTTGCTGTCACTGTGTTGTACAGGGGACAGGGACACTGTCCTCCTGTATGCTGTGAAAATACAGGGGTTCTGGTTGTAAAAAAAAATCTGGGGTGCAGTGAAAATGAATGTTTACTGGCCCTGCCTTGTACGCTGTAAAAAATTATTGGGTGCAGTGAAAATAAATTAACACTGGCCCTGTTTGGTATACTGTAAAAAATCTGGGGAGTAGTGAAAACAAATGTACACTGACCCTGTGTCATATGCTGTAAAATTTCTGGGGTGCAGTAAAATAAATATACACTGGCCCTGTCTTGTATGATGTAAAAATTCTGGGGTGCAGTAAAATAAATGTACACTGGCCCTGTCTTGTATGCTGTAAAAATTCTGGGGTGCAGTAAAATAAATGTACACTGGCCCTGTCTTGTATGCTGTAAAAATTAATGTGTGCAATAAAATATATGTACACTTGCCCTGTCTTGTATGCTGTAAACATTCTGAGGTGCAATGGAAATAGATGTACACTAGTCATGTATGCTGTAAAAATACAGAGGTGCTGTTGTTAAAATAAAAGTAACCTTGCCCTCTCTTGTATGATGTAAAAATGTTGGGGTGCTGTTGTTAAAATAAAATACACTGACCCTGTCTTGTATGCTGTAAAAATGCTGGGGTGCAGTGAAAATCAATGTACATTGGCCCTGTATACTGTAAAAATACAGGGGTGCTGCTGTTCAAATAAAAGTACACTAGTCCTGTATGCTGTAAAAAATATAGGAATGCTGTTGTTAAAATAAAAGTACACTGGACCTGTCTTGTATGCTGTCAAAATTATTGGGTGCTATTGTTAAATTAAAAGTACAGTTGTCCTGTCTTGTATGTTGCAAAAATTCTGGGGTGCAGTGAAAATAAAAGTACACTGGTCCTGTATGCTGTAAAAATACAGGGGTGCTGTTGTTAAAATAAAAGTACACTGCCCCTGTCTTGTATGCTGCAAAAATTATGGGGCGCAGTGAAAATCAATGTGCACTGGTACTGTATGCTGTAAAACTACAGGGGTGCTGCTGTTAAAATAAAAGTACACTGGTCCTGTATGCTGAAAAAATACAAGGGTGCTGTTGTTAAAATAAAAGTACATTGACCCTGTCTTGTATGCTATAAAAATACAGGAGTGCTGTTGTTAAAATAATAGTACAATTGCCCCGTCTTGTATGTTGCAAAAATTCTAGGGTGCAGTGAAAATCAATGTACACTGGTACTGTATGCTGTAAAAATACAGGTGTGCTGCTGTTAAAATAAAAGTACACTGGTCCTGTATGCCGTAAAAATACAGGGGTGCTGTTGTTGAAATAATATTACACTGGCCCTGTCTCATATGCTGTAAACATTCTGGGGTGCTGTTGTTAAAATAAAAGTACACTGGCCCTGTCTTGTATGCTGTAAAAAAAATCTGGGGTGTTGTTGTTAAAATGAATGTAAACTGTCTCTGTTTTCTCTGCTTTAAACATTCTGAGGTGCAGTTAAAATCAATGTTCACTGGCCCTGTATGCTGTAAAAATACAGGGGTGCTGTTGTTAAAATAAAAGTACACTGGTCCTGTATGCTGTAGAAATACAGGGGTGCTGCTGTTAAAATAAAAGTACACTGGTCCTGTATGCTGTAAAAATACAGGGGTGCTGTTGGTAAAATAAAAGTACACTGGTCCTGTTTTGTATGCTGTAAAAATAAAGGGGTGTTGTGAAAATGCAGGGCTGCTGGCACTGTCCGCGGTTGCGATGTCTAAGCCTGACCTTCACAACACTGTATAGGAATAGGAGGCTCCTACCATCATTTACACACCTCCTGCAAGTTCTGGGAGAAGCACCGCAGGTCCAGTTGCTGATATTGAGATTGAGGATGTCACTTGTAGAAGTACACCAGGAGGATATGGGAGTAGCTGGCACTGCGGAGAAAGTTGATGATGAGGATTCTGATGGTGACGTGGTTTGTTTGAATAAGGCACCAGTGGAGACAGTTGTTGGTCATGTGATGAAAAAGCCCATTGTCATGCCTGGGCAAAATACCAATAAAGACCCCCTCTTCGGTATGGAATTATTTCTCCACAAATCAGGACAACAGGTGTCAAGCCATCTGTTGCCTTTATCAATCCATAATAAGTAAGTGTAAGGACGTTAACCACCTAGGAACATCATCCCTTATAAGTCATCTGTAGCGCATTCATCATAAGTCATTATCAATTTCAGAAACTTTGGGTATTAGCATAAGCAGTCCACTGAAACCTAAATGATGTTGTTTGTTTGAATATTATTTCTCTGTGATGAAGAGGATGTAAACACTGAGGGGGGGGGGATCTGAGGATGAGGATGACATCTTGGCACTGTAGAGCCAGTTTGTGCAAGGAGAGATTAATTGCTTCTTTTTTGATGGGGGCCCAAACAAACCAATCATTTAAGCCACAGTTGTGTGGCAGACCCTGCCACTGAAATGATTGATTTGTTGAAGTGTGTATGTCCTGTTTATACAACATAAGAGTGGGCGGGAGGGCCCAAATACAATTTCATCTTGCACCTCTTTTTCTTCTTTGCATTATGTATTTTTTCTTCTTTGCATTATATATATATATATATATATATATATATATACAGTATACGTACATACAATATACTATATATGTTTTTCTTGTCCTAGTGGAGTTTATTTATGATGTCAGTTAGACCTCTCTGAACTCTCAACTGTTGGATGTACAGTAGCTACAGGATTTTAGGTGCGGTTGTCAGTATTATTATTACTGTTTACTCTGAGTGCTATGGCAGCATGGTAACCATTACAGCATGTTAAGTTTGCTTTGACATGTACATGTACTGTAACTATAGCTACCACCGGACAGGCAGTGTTGTGACCGCATTGTATGATCTCCAGCTCGATTGATCCTGCAGTGGTAGTGTGCTCGTACACATGTACTGTACCTATGGTTACTGCTGAACTGGAAGTGACTTTGCATTGCTCGGCACTCTGGGAACCAGCTTTGTTCTCCACTATGGGGACTTCCGGTTTCCTGTGGCCCATGGTGCTGGCATAAAGGCTGTTGGCTTTTGCAGGTACAGGTGAGTTCTGTTCATGTAGTTCAGTGTTCCCTTTATAAAATGGCTATTGTCTGATTTACTTTTTACCATCATGACAGGTTCTGAGTAAAGTGCAACAATATATGACAGCATAGAGTACCTGGGCACTTTATTCAATTTCTAATGCATTAGTGGTGGAATACAAGTAATAATTAATCCTAGTAACCCCAGCACATTAAGTCTTGATTGCTAATTGCATTTTTGTGACACCATCATGTTTTAATTCACTAGTGTTTGATGACAGAGTTAAAGGTTGCTATGTGTGGGAGTATATGACTGCCTTTTCTACTGTGAATTGTGTTTGCAAAATAAATATGAATGGTTGTGTTAATCATTTTTATTTACATTAAGAAATGAAAGCTAGTAGAATGGAGCCAGTCATTTTGGTATATAGAGCTAGGTACAGTATACCAAAGCTTGGAAAAAGATAAAGTGGAGAGAGATAAAGCTCCTAACTGCCGTTTTACAGGCTGTGGCTGAAAAGTGACCATTAGGAGCTGATTGGTTGGTCATTTATTTCTCTCAACTTTATATCTCTCCAAACTTTGATAAATCTAGCCAAAATTAGTTAACGACTTTCAATAATCCTAGCTATCAAGAGTAGCTGCAATTGAAAGTGTTGTGGAAGTAAAATCACTATCTATAGTAAACCACATAGATCTCCATTTGAAGCAGATGATTTCTACTATTTGTCTTGTCACATTATTTACAGTGTCTCCATATGGCAAAGAGAGCCTCTGAGTTTTGGAAGATCCAGACACTCTACCCTGTGACCCTGTGTACAGATATGCACCAAAGAGAGCTTACCCTGCGGTAGTGCCTCTAGAAATGTAAGTGTGCCTGGCTGCTTGCACCCCTAGGAGGAGGCCTTGTATTCACAGGAGGAATTACAGGAAGGCTATACCTAAGTGAAAATGGGGCCAGGTCTCTTTTGGAGGACGTCAATGAAAAAGCTGCCATTGTCAGAGCCCTCAGTTTTAAGTGTGGTGTTGTTTCCAGTGTTAATATTCAAATTGAATCCATGAGAGTCCAGTGTGCCAAGTCAATTAGAGTTCACGGCTTGCTTTGGGAATTTTGGCATTGCAACAAGTCAAGTAAGGTATGCCCCTTGCAATGACTTCTATTAATCATAGTGAGTAGTTGAAAGAGGGTCAATCAGTTGAATGGGAATAAAGTAAACATTCCAAAGAAAGAAGCCTGTAGAGGCCATACTGAATAGACAATGGGACTCTGAAAAGAAGAAGCAATAAAATGCAGAAAAAGAGCAAGAGGGAGTCAATCAAAAGGAAGAAGGGAGCACTGGATGGACGAAATAATCCACAGAATCGACATAAAGAAAAGATCCAGCAAGATGGATGCTGCTAGCCATTAAGAGGGCAGGTGAGGAAAGATATTGTAGAAGAACCAGTTAGAAAGGGACACAATAGTGAAAGGTAAAAGAGCTACCACAAAACTACCCATTGTCTCCCTTTCTGCACTAAACAAGTCAATGTTCTTTGTTATTTTTCCTCATTCAGTTCTCCAGGACAAGCCACCAATGGCCCCTAAGCAATGCCCCCCATATGTTTAGCATATTCCACCAATAGATTTAAAGAGATGCATAGCTTTACTTAGATGCTCCGCCATGTGAAGTAATTCCCATACTTTTGTACTCATTTGTGAATTTAGCACCTCATTTGCATCCAAAACTGCTTATAGTATCCTAGGCATTTAGGATTAGTATTTTGTCACAAATGAATTGGTACAAATTTACAGATTAAGCATCATGATCAGAGGTGCAACTAGGGTTTTTGGAGCCCAGGGCAAAATTAGCAATGGTGTCTCCCCCCAAAGAAATAAAGACCCACAAAGAAAATTAGGTGCGCGTGTCAAAATAAATGGTGTGGTCAAATACTAGAAGGGGTAAATGAAAATAGGGTTTGCCACCAGGACACTCCATCCGTTTCTCCTCACACTGGGAACATTCTTTTAATTTTCACATGAACCTTACCTATATGATGTTTTCTCACAAAGTGGAACCTCTGAAGAGATGTACCCTCTAAGGAAGACAGCATCTTCAGTCGGTATTCACTGTTCATGTAGGAGGTTTTTTTTAAGTTTTTTAAATACATAAATGGTAAAAGGTTTAAAAAGGAGAATATAGGTCCATTAAAAGATGAATTAGGAGAATTGATAAATGATGACGAAATAAAAGCGGAAATACTGAACAAATTCTTTTCATCAGTATTCACCAGTGAAGAACTGATGGTGGGAGTAGAGCATAACATTTGTGACAGTAATGATTCATGGTTAGATACTTGTTTAAGTGAAGAATTAGTTCAGGAGAGACTAAGCAAAATTAAGATTAATAAATCACCTGGTCCTGATGGACTTCACACGAGGGTTCTTATGGAGCTTAGTTCACAACTAGCACGACCCCTATACTTGATTTTCAGTAGATCAATTAGATCAGGCATATTACCGAAGGATTGGCGTATAGCTGAGGTAGTGCCATTATTTAAAAAGGGATCCAAAATCTTCCGGGAAACTACAGACCAGTTAGTTTAACATCTATAGTGGGGAAAATATTGGAAGGAATTCTAAGGGACGTCATACAGGAGTATCTAAAGTCCACTAGGATTATTAGCAAGAACCAGCATGGGTTTGTGAGGGACAGGTCATGTCAGACTAACTTAATTAGTTTCTACAAGGAAGTGAGCAATAATCTTGATCAAGGAAAAGCAGTGGATGTGGTCTTACTAGATTTTGCAAAAGTATAAAAAAGAGAGTAGATCACAAACTGTGCATCACAACAGAGCAGCCCAAGAAAATAAGTGGTAAAAAAAGTGTCACCCACACTTTTAAATAGACAAACAGAAATAGTTACCACCCTGATTCTCAGGCGCTTTCAAAAAGAACCCAATGTTGTTCAATCTCTCAAACACTTGGAAAATATTCAACCTTTTAAACTGAAAAAAAAAAACCACCCACATAGCGTAATACTGTTATAACAATTGATTTAGATGTATATAGGGGGGTCCAGACTCGTACCCGAAATGGTGGTCTACCGGGGTGGACAATTGTGCCTTATAGGGAGTGGATCACCATCCGGGCTTTCTATGGTTCTTATGTATATCCTCCTTATTACATCAACCTCAGTACATGTAAATAAAATGGATCTCAAATAGCGTTATACCATTAAAATTTATTTCCACATACAACATAAAACCCCTTTGACAGATGAGTTCTCACCAGACAAGATGGCCTACCAATAATAGTAGACAACAGCGTTTGTTAAATGAAATACAACCAGGCGTCCCCAGGAGTCGTCATAAACAGCCAGGTGAGAGCTCCACGTGTCCCCTGCTACCTCCACCAATGCGTTTCGATAACTGGACGTTATCTTTTTCAAGGTGTAGGTTGTAGCAAGAAGACTGAGGCATTTATCCCCATCTCAATTACCTTTCTCTAATACCTAATGCCAGACATGGATTACCTAATTGCTAAACATCCTATATACATTGATATTTTGTTCTTATCTAAATGATAATGAAAACCGCATAAAATTAACATTTGATGTAAAGTCAAAAAGAGGTCAACTTTTTAGACCTCACTATTTATGTGGATGAGGGACTTATTAAAACTAAAACCTTCATCAAACCCACTGACTCTAGATCTTATATTAATAAACTCAGCTGCCATCATGAAAATTGGCTGAATAGTGTCCCTGTCGGTCAGTTCAAAAGACTGAAGCGGAACTGTTCGGATCAGTCGGTTTTCATGGCACAAGCCTCCTCAATGGAGGAATGTTTTGTTAACTGTGGATATGATGAAGACTTCATTAGAAAATCATTAAAGGATGTCACCAAATTGGACAAAACTGATTTGCTACTGCCCAAAAGAGAGAAAAGTAATGATACAGACAATAGATATAAATTGGCCTTTATTTCTGACTATTTTTCGCAGCACAGGAAGGTACAAAATATCTTAAAGAAACACTGGTCGATTATAAAAAAATACCCTATTATTGGAGCTGATTTACCTGAGAAACCGGTGTGTATATATAGAAAGGCTCCCAATCTAAAGTCCAGATTGGTCCATAGCTTTCATCATGTGAATCCAATAGGACCAATAATAACATCTGAAGGCTTTTACAGATGCGGATCCTGTGTAGCCTGTAAAAGTATAATTAATACCTTTGGAAATAAAAAGACAGAGGTGATTATCAATGGAAGCAAGTGCACTATAAGAGAATTTGTGACCTGTCATTCCATGAATGTCATCTACTGTGTGGAGTGCAGTTGTAACAAATTCTATATAGGACGCACTAGTAGGGCTCTAAAAGTTAGAATAGGAGAGCATCTCCGAAACATTAAAAGAGGACTGGAGACCCACGCTCTGTCTGCACATTTTAAAAAGACACATAGTTGTAATCCTAAAGAAATCCAGAATTTTTATGCGTTGAAGCGCATTAAACCCAATGTTAGAGGAGGTGATCCACAGATGCATTTGGCAAGGATGGAAATGCAGACCATATTTAGATTTAAAACGTTAGAACCTGGGGGATTGAATAAAGATTTCGAAACCAAATGGTTTCTTTAAATTTCTTATCAAGTACACTGTTTTAGTTTGTTCACATATTTACCTAGTATTTTAAATTGATTTTAATCTTTGTTTCTTATTTCTATTTTTATGTATCTTTTGGGCCACAAAAAAATGGCACTGAACGTAGTATGGAATGCTAATCAGTAGCCATATTTGATGAGTCTCTGGAACTCTCAAACCCCGATGACGGCGGCCACAAAGGTTGAATGAGCAATGGTTGCTATGGACACAAATTACAACCATTTTCTTCTTGAGTCGCGGGAGCATCATATCGCGAGATCGAGAGTAACGATAGAGCCGCCGTCACTTTCTGTTACGAGAGGGTACAGGAAGTTAGAGCATTGACGTCATCGGACACAATACTTCCGCCTTTAGGAGAGAGGAATGTTTATGGCACGGACTATTGCCGATGACTTCCGCTACATAATTTCCGTGGAGCGGGGTTTGATTGTTAAGGCGGGAAACGGACTTATCCAGGGCTAAAAGGGAATATGTGAAATGGATTTTATTCACATGAGGTGGCATTCAATGTATATAGGATGTTTAGCAATTAGGTAATCCATGTCTGGCATTAGGTATTAGATAAAGGTAATTGAGATGGGGATAAATACCTCAGTCTTCTTGCTACAACCTACACCTTGAAAAAGATAACATCCAGTTATCGAAATGCATTGGTGGAGATTTTGCAAAAGCCTTTTATACAGTTCCTCACAGGAGACTGATGATCAAATTAAAGGAGATTGGCCTAGGAAAAACTATTTGCACATGGTTAAGCAGCTGGTTGGATAGCAGGGTACAGTAAGTAGTGGTCAATGGGAAGTCCTCAACCTGGTCCCCAGTAGTCAGCGGAATACCACAAGGGTCCGTACTCAGACCACTACTGTTCAACATATTTATCAATGACCTAGAAATAGGCCTGGAAAGCACAGTGTCAATCTTTGCAGATGATACTAAACTGTGTAAGGTAATTAATTCAGAAATGGATGTGGAGTCCTTGCAGAATGATCTATCTAAACTAAAACTCTGGGCGTCTAAATGGAAAATGACTTTCAATACAGACAAATGCAAGGTTATGCATTTTGGGACTAAAATCAAACTTGAATCCTACATATTACATGGGGAACGCCTAGAGTAAACAGAGTTGGAAAAAGATTTGGGGGTATTCATTGATAATAGGCTTAATAACCGTACACAATGTCAAAACGTAGTAAAGAAGGCAAGTAAGGTGCTGGCATGCATAAAAAGGGGAATTGAGACAGGAAACTCGGATGTAATCATGCCGCTGTATAAGGCATTGGTACGTCCACAACTGGAATATTGTGTTCAGTTTTGGGCACCATTGTATGAAAAAGACATCAGTGAACTCGAAAGTGTTCAAAGGCGAGCTACTAAATTGATTAAAGGCCTAGAAGGTCTGGACTATAAGGAAAGACTTACTAGGCTGAATATGTATACACTAGAAAAGAGGCGCCTAAGAGGAGATATTATTAATATCTTCAAATATATAAAGGGACATAACAAAGAGTTATGAGAGGAATTATTTATTAAAAGAACACAGTTTAGGACACGTGGGCACTTACTGCGACTGGAGGAGAAAAAGTTCTGAATGCAACAGAGGAAAGGGTTCTTCACTGTTAGGGCAATCAGGATGTGGAATTCCCTGCCAGGGAAGGTGGTAATGGCGGACTCTGTAATTGGATTTAAAAAAGGAATGGATACATTTCTGAATGAAAAAGCTATCCAAGGTTATAATACTTAAAATATCAACCTGGTTAATCCGGGGGTTACATGAGTTATAGTAGCTAACTAGTCATAAAACATTATTTAGCAAGTATGTAGAATCATCACAACTTAAAACAGGTTGAACACGATGGGCAATTTGCCTCTATTCAACCTCAAATACTATGTTACTATGTTACTATGTACAGTATGTTAGGTCACATTGTCCAGAAGATGCCTCTTTGTGTAGGAATATTAATATGTTCAGCATCATACAACAGTGGTTAAACCAGATTCACATCCTGCCCCCTGTGTTGGGGATGATGAGCTGAAATGCATGAAAAGTTACCTGTTTAGGTGCCGAAATGGCACTTTTCATGTCCGCACCCAGTACTTTGTTCCAAAATAGCTGCCTTACACAGCTAAACCTGACACTAATGGGCGCGATCAGTGCGGAAAAAAACATAAATTGAATTGTGCCCCGTGATCTCCCGTCACTTTTTAAATGGGAGATTGGGCACGCAAAACAATTGAGTTCTGCACATATGTCTCTCAGTGTGTGTGTCCCCTTTCATTCCATGTCTCTCTGTGTGACTTCCACCTTCATTCTGTGTCTCTCAGTATGTCCCCCTTCATTCTATGTATCTCAGTTGTCTCCTCCTTCATTCTATGTCTCTCAGTGTGTCTCCCCCCCATCATTCTATGTCGTTCTGTGTGTCTTTCCCCCACACACACACGTCTAAGCATCTCTTATGTGTCACCTCCCCCTTTCTAATCCTAGCACTGAGTCACCCCCCTTCCCACTTACCTTCTGGGATCCAGGAGCTGAGAACTGGGAGCAGATGGGGACTGTGTATGAGGCAGGCAGCATGCTGAGGCTCATTGCATTCACGCTCCCAGCAGCAAGCAGGGATGGACATGATGGGAGGTGGGAGGAAGGCTGGGCGTCACAATGATGGAGGGTAGGAGGACTGGTGGAGGATAGGCCAAGTTATGGCGATGGTGCCCTGCTCGTCCCTAGCTAGTTACGCCTCTGATCATTATAAGTGTCATGATGTATAGTGTGGCTCACTCTTATAAGTGCTCAGTCTTTTGTCTTTTTAACCAGGTTAGCATCAAAGTTGCATGCCACAGCTACATGCAATGAAAGCACCAGTGTCCATGGTTCTCATGCATTGTAGTTTAGTTACATTAGTAATGTGAATAAAATACATATTTAATACAAAATTGTGTGGTGCGAGGCATGATTGCAGCTTAGTAAAAAAAAAAGCTGTGGCATGCAAAACAAGTCTATATGTGGTGATTTAACGATATGTGTACTGTGTGTGGGCACATCTGTAGTTAGGCCCTATGCCAGCATCAATATTAAAGGCTGTGCACATTAATGGCACTAGGCCTGAGCGCATAAGGACATTTCATCCTCCAGTGCATTGTCTGGGCACTAGGCAGAGCAACACTAGACACCAGGTAATTGGCTATGTCCCATTAATTTCAAAGATTCTGTCCCAGAGCTAGATTTACTAAAAAATGTTTTTGACTTCTTAACTAAATTGTTGAAAACTGCTGGCGTTCAGCAGGGTGTAAACGCAGGATTTACTATACATGGTATTTGAGTGTCTATTCCAAAGCAACGGTGACATCCAACAAATGTGTTCTGTTTAAAACCCCATCAGATTGCTCACTTTATGATAGACTCTGCAGTCAACTAAAAGTAGGAATCAGCCCTCAGTCTGTGGAGGAATCAAAGCATAAAGATATGTGCAGGCTTTGTTATGTTTAACATAGAATAAAAGGTTAATGGATCCCTTCATAATCAGTAACGAGCCCCAGACCTCTAAGCCTGGGCAGATATAGGAAAATAGGTAGACAAAACAGCGTTGGGTTACCTCTATTTTTCTATAACTAGCATTGTGCGCAACTAGCTGAGTGACTGACACTATAGTAAGGTGACACACAACGTAGGTTTCCTTTTCCATAATGGCAACCAGGCCCAACTGGTAAGCCTACAGTAGGTCTGGATTTCCTGGTTTTTTTTTTTTATCATAAATAAATACAATGAAATAAAAACAATTTGCACCTAGGCAAAATGATGAAGCACTGCAGGTTGTCAATATTTAAAAAATTCAAGTTTTAGAGTTGCAAACGGAGAATCCTAGCTGAATTCTAAATTGCAATTTAAAATAAATCTGTCCAGTGTTTGTGAAAAACATGCAGA
Source organism: Pseudophryne corroboree (assembly GCF_028390025.1). Lineage (NCBI taxonomy): Eukaryota > Metazoa > Chordata > Amphibia > Anura > Myobatrachidae > Pseudophryne > Pseudophryne corroboree. The sequence continues at coordinate 430,739,199 of NC_086445.1, forward strand.
AGCAACCAGTACTGTATGTACTCTGCATGCACAAACAACAACAATAATCAATATATTTGCAACTCTTGCATTACAGCATGGTTTGAAAAGGTATAAAATTGATCCTCACAGCTCTGAATAAGCCCCATACTGTAGCTCACAGCTGTAACTAGGTGTGTGCTAGTAGTGCCTGGCACATAGTGCAGATGCTCTGGAAGTGCAGGACCACTGGCAACACCTGGCAGCCCCACCGCCCGTGCCCCCCCACCGCCCACCCGCAGTCACCGGCTGACGTGTCACCTGGCTACCTCTCACATAGGTAGCCGGGCAGTGATGCAGTTCCCGCCACAGCTCCCTCCCTTCGCCTGTGCTGACGTCTCTCCCAGCCCACCCACAATGCCCTGCGCTGTGAAGAGCGCAGTGTAAGGCAGGAAGAGGAGAGAAAAGACACATCTACCATGCCAGCTCATCACAGGTGAGTCTCTCTCTCCCCGCCCCCCGGTCTGCCTTAATGTGTAAAAAAGTGGGACTCCCTGTCATACTATGTAAAAAAGGTGGACTGCCTGTCACAATGTGTAGAAAAGGGGGACTGCCTGCTATATTCTGTAAAAAAGGGGGACTGCCTGTCATAATGTGTAAAAAAAAGGGGGAAAGCCTGTCACAATGTGTAAAAAAGGGGGACTGTCTGCCATATTGTGAAAAAATGGGGACTGCTTGTCATAATGTGTAAGAAAGGGGGACTGCCTATCATAATGATTAAAAAAAGGGAACTGACTGTCATAATGTGTAAAAAAAGGGGGACTGCCCGCCATACTTTGTAAAAAAGGGGGACTGCCTGCCATATTGTGTAAAAAAGGGGGGCTGCCTGTCATAATGTGTAAAAAAAAGGGGATTGCCTGTCACAATGTGTAAAAAAGGGGTATTGCCTGCCATATTGTGTAAAAAAGGGGGACTGCATGTCATAATGTGTAAAAAAAGGGGGACTGCCTGTCATAATGATTAAAAAAGGGGACTGACTGTCATAATGTGTAAAAATGGGGGACTGCCTGCCATACTTTGTAAAAAAGGGGTACTGCCTGCCATACTGTGTAAAAAAGGGGGACTGCCTGCCATACTGTGTAAAAAAGAGGGACTGCCTGCCACAATGTTTAAAAAAGGGGAACTGCCTGCCATAATGTGTAAAAAAGTGGGACTCTGCTGCCTAATGTGTAAAAAAGTGGTGCTATTCCTGCCTAATGTGTAAAAAGAGGGACTCTGTCTGCTGGAATGTGTAAAAACGTGGTCTCTGCCTGCCGTAATGTGTAAATAGAGGGACTCTGCTGCCGTAATGTGTAAAAAGGGGGACTCTGCCTGCCGTAATGTGTAAAAGGGAGGTTTGTGACCACGACGCTTTCCCGTGAAGCCACACCCCTATATTTTTGGCGCGAACCTACGGCGTGCACTGGCCCTGATTTGTAAATGGGGGGAGGGCACCGATGCTGTTTCTTGCACATAGCGCTATACTGTCTAGTTGCGGCACTGCTGTAGCTGGATTTGACTCTACAGTATCTCTATATCAGCTCCAACATACTTTGCATAGCAGTTGTTTACAAATAAACCCACATATCTACATAACATTACTTTGTTCCCATTTCAACACAAACACACACTGGTGATTTGCAGACATCTCATTCTAGAAAAACAGTAACTGCAATACTACTTAGATTTTTAAAAAGATCTCCTGTGTTAATGTCTAGCAATATTTTTCAAATTCAAAGTGAAAATGTCTGTGAAACTGGAGCCTGCAGTACATCCATTAGGAAAATGTTTACATACTGTAGCAGCATTCCATCTTTTATGAGTCAGTGCTTAAGGTCTTGCTTTCATCAGGTCAATTAGTCTGTGCGCTGTCATATTTTGTCAACTGACAAGACCGGGATGTCTGCATTTGTATCTGTCTGATTGGGTGTGCTCTATTATACCAGTTTACTGTGACCTGAAATTAACCTCTATCAATCAAAATAGAGACAAAGTATAGCTCAATTTATGACTTTTTATCAAATCAGTGCAGTTATAGACTGGCAATTTTCTAACCAGTTTTACGATGTATATTAATTGCTTTTCAATTTTCTTGTCACCAAATACTTATCAAACTAACACAATTTGTTTCTGGGTCCCACATTTATTTTTGTGTTAGTAATTTCATCTATTTGCAAGAAATAAATTACTTCTTTTCCATTATAGGTTTCACCTCTAACAAGATAAATATAGTGCTGTTAGGTATGAAATAAATGGAAACTTGCATTACTGTATGTGGCAATCATGTATTTGTTGCTGGATTTTTTAATCCCTGTAGGGTACACTATACTGCGTTCCTCTGGGGTTACCCCTGTATTCATGTACTTTTTTTCACTGCACTGTGGCATATTTATATGCTATAGAAAATAATATGTCTAATAGGATGATCTTAACAATTAAAGTTTTTTAATTTATGTTATTTGAATAAAGGTGTGATGTATTATCATTGGTCTTCTATAAAATGGCAACCGCAATTGGACATCTTTTTTATGAATTTTTCTATGTTTTTATAATATGAGAAACACTGCAATGTGTACTTTATGTGCAATTATGTTATGATTAATTATGACAATGTTCATTTATACTTTGATTTGTTTATGGTAAATGTATGGTTAATGAATTAAGTACACCTGCGGCGAGTTAAGTAACTAAGGGGGACATTTACTAAGCAATGATAAGAGCAGAGAAGTGAGCCAGTGGAGAAGTTGCCCCATCAACCAATCAGCAGCTCTGTATAATTTTATAGTATGCAAATTATAGATGTTACTTCAGTGCTGATTGGTTGCCACGGCACTTCTCCACTAGCTCACTTCTCCGCTCTTATCACTGCTTAGTAAATGTCCCCCTAATTACCTAATGCACAGCTCTATTTAAATATCAGCATGCGAATTGTCTGGACATGCCCACTGAGGAAGTCGTAAGACGAAACCGGTCTGGGTGGATTGGTGACAAAGCGGAAGTGATGCCTGCATGCCGCTGAGACTGAGGCTTGAACTGCAACTTACTTCCGGGACGGTGAAAGGGATCTCTGGGACGCTGAGTGGAATAGAGCCTGTGCATGGAGCTGAGAAATTATCTAAGAATGGTGTGTGGTATAACATTGCTCTAAAGTAGTAGTAATTAACAAGCAGCAAAGAAAAAACCTTAACCATGTGTAAAATAGCAACAGTAGTCATGGATGACTGCTACCCAGGTGCACATTCCCCCAGCACATGCCTATTTTCAGTGCTCAATCTGTACCTACCTCCTGGGGGGCCTGGCCACTGATGACTGGCACTCTATGCCCAGGTAAAGTTCCAATCAGTCAGCCTTTTTGTTGAGCAGTTCTGAAAAATCTTAAAAACAGTGTTCTTTCCTATGAGTTGGATACAGTGCAGCTCGGACTCAGTGCAGGTCAGATATAGTACTGGTCAGATGCAGTGCAGGTAACAGTGCAGATTAGATATAGTGTGGGTTGGATACAGTGCAAGTCAGATACAGTGTGGGTTGGATGCAGTTTGGATTTGATACAGTGCAGGTCTGATACGGTGCAGGTAACAGACAGTGCAGATTACAGACAGTGAAGGTCAGATGAGGTGCAGGTTACAGACAGTGCAAGTTGGTTACAGTGTGGATCAGATACCGTGTGGGTTGGATACAGTGTGGGTCAGATACAGTGTGAGTCAGATACAGTGTGGGTTCAATACAGTGCGGTTCAGATACAGTGCAGGTTGCAGATAGTGCAGGTTGGATATAGTGTGGGTCAGATACAGTGCACATCAGATACAGTGTGAGTTGTATCCAGTGCAGGTCTGATACAGTGCAGATCAGAAACAGTGCAAGTCAGATACAGTGCGGGTCAGATATAGTGTGGGTCAGATATAGTGTGACTTGGATACAGTGTGTGTTGGATACAGTGCAGGTCACATACAGTGTGGGTTGGATACTGTGACAGCAGGCAGGAGGGGGGCCCCAATGGTAAATGCCCCCTGTGTCCTCTGTGCAGGGATGCCATCTGTGTCCTCTGTCTGTGGGTGCCGGCTGTGTCAGCAGTGCAGTGATGTCCTCCATGCGGGGGTGCTGGCGGTGTCCTCAGTGCAGGGGGAGTGGTAGTTCTAGCCGGTATCTTAAAAGCTGGGCCCATTGAACTCTACGAACAAGTGCAAATTGGCTGAGAGCTGTGACAGACAGCTCTCTTAGCCAATCAGCGGTCAGCCCATTGAATTCAAAGGGACTGGCGCCTGAGGCAAAACCTCAAGATCCGACAGCGGAATCTCAAGGTTTTACCTCAATTTAGTATCTGAGGCAAACAGGGAGATACAAGCTGTGACTCGATTGCTTTGGATCCCCTACATTCGGGTGGGTCCAGATGTTAGGGAACTGGACCCGCTCATCTCTAATATACAGCATATATATATATATATATATACATATATATATTAGTGATGTGCACCGGACATTTTTCGGGTTTTGTGTTTTGGTTTTGGATTCGGTTCCGCGGCCGTGTTTTGGATTCGGACGCGTTTTGGCAAAACCTCACCGAAAATTATTTGTCGGATTCGGGTGTGTTTTGGATTCGGGTGTTTTTTTCAAAAAACCCTAAAAAACAGCTTAAATCATAGAATTTGGTGGTCATTTTGATCCCATAGTATTATTAACCACAATAACCATAATTTCCACTCATTTCCAGTCTATTCTGAACACCTCACACCTCAAAATATTATTTTTAGTCCTAAAAATTGCACCGAGGTCGCTGGATGGCTAAGCTAAGCGACACAAGTGGCCAACACAAACACCTGGCCCATCTAGGAGTGGCACTGCAGTGTCAGGCAGGATGGCACTTCAAAAAAATAGTCCCCAAACAGCACATGATGCAAAGAAAAAAAGAGGCGCACCAAGGTCGCTGTATGACTAAGCTAAGCGACACAAGTGGCCGACACAAACACCTGGCCCATCTAGGAGTGACACTGCAGTATCAGACAGGATGGCACTTCAAAAAAATAGTCCCCAAACAGCACATGATGCAAAGAAAAAAAGAGGCGCACCAAGGTCGCTGTGTGACTAAGTTAAGCGACACAAGTGGCCGACACAAACACCTGGCCCATCTAGGAGTGGCACTGCAGTGTCAGACAGGATGGCACTTCAGAAAAATAGTCTCCAAACAGCACATGATGCAAAGAAAAAAAGAGGCGCACCAAGGTCGCTGTGTGACTAAGATAAGCGACACAAGTGGCCGACACAAACACCTGGCCCATCTAGGAGTGGCACTGCAGTGTCAGACAGGATGGCACTTCAAAAAAATAGTCCCCAAACAGCACATGATGCAAAGAAAAAAAGAGGTGCACCAAGGTCGCTGTGTGACTAAGCTAAGTGACACAAGTGGCCGACACAAACACCTGGCCCATCTAGGAGTGGCACTGCAGTGTCAGACAAGATGGCACTTCAAAAAAATAGTCCCCAAACAGCACATGATGCAAAGAAAAAAAGAGGCGCACCAAGGTCGCTGTGTGACTAAGTTAAGCAACACAAGTGGCCGACACAAACACCTGGCCCATCTAGGAGTGGCACTGCAGTGTCAGACAAGATGGCACTTCAAAAAAAATAGTCCCCAAACAGCACATGACGCAAAGAAAAAAAGAGGTGCACCAAGGTCGCTGTGTGACTAAGCTAAGTGACACAAGTGGCCGACACAAACACCTGGCCCATCTAGGAGTGGCACTGCAGTGTCAGACAAGATGGCACTTCAAAAAAATAGTCCCCAAACAGCACATGATGCAAAGAAAAAAAGAGGTGCACCAAGGTCGCTGTGTGACTAAGTTAAGCGACACAAGTGGCCGACACAAACACCTGGCCCATCTAGGAGTGGCACTGCAGTGTCAGACAGGATGGCACTTCAGAAAAATAGTCCCCAAACAGCACATGATGCAAAGAAAAAAAGAGAAGCACCAAGGTCACTGTGTGACTAAGCTAGTATACTTGACAACACAGAGGTAGGTAGAGCAGTGGCCTACTGTACCGTAATGCTATATATTATATACTGGTGGTCAGAAAACTGTGCAAAACTGAAATGCACCACAGGTATGGATGGATAGTATACTTGACGACACAGAGGTAGGTACAGCAGTGGCCTTCCGTACCGTACTGCTATATATAGTATACTGGTGGTCACTGTGTCAGCAAACTGCAAAACTAAAATGCACCACAGGTATAGAATGTAGATGGATAATATACTTAATGACGACACAGAGGTAGGTACAGCAGTGGCCTTCCGTACCGTACTGCTATATATAGTATACTGGTGGTCACTGTGTCAGCAAACTGCAAAACTAAAATGCACCACAGGTATAGAATGTAGATGGATAGTATACTTAATGATGACACAGAGGTAGGTACAGCAGTGGCCTTCCGTACCGTACTGCTATATATAGTATACTGGTGGTCACTGTGTCAGCAAACTGCAAAACTAAAATGCACCACAGGTATAGAATGTAGATGGATAGTATACTTAATGACGACACAGAGGTAGGTACAGCAGTGGCCTTCCGTACCGTACTGCTATATATAGTATACTGGTGGTCACTGTGTCAGCAAACTGCAAAACTAAAATGCACCACAGGTATAGAATGTAGATGGATAGTATACTTAATGACGACACAGAGGTAGGTACAGCAGTGGCCTTCCGTACCGTACTGCTATATATACTGGTGGTCACTGTGTCAGCAAACTGCACAACTGAAATGCACCACAGGTATAGAATCTAGATGGATAGTATACTTAATGACGACACAGAGGTAGGTACAGAAGTAGCCTACTGTACCGTAATGCTATATATTATATACTTGTGGTCACTGGTCAGCAAAACTCTGCACTGTACTCCTCCTATATAATATTATACTGGTGGTCCCCTGTCCCCACAATAAAGCAGCACACTGAGCACAGATATGGAGTGTTTTTCAGGCAGACAACGTATACTGGTGGTCACTGTCAGCAAAACTCTGCACTGTACTCCTGCTATATAATACAGCTGCTCCCCAGTCCCCACAATTAAGCAGTGTGAGCACAGATATATGCAGCACACTGAGCACAGATATGTAGTGTTTTTCAGGCAGACAACGTATTACTGGTGGTCACTGTCAGCAAAACTCTGCACTGTACTCCTCCTATATACAGCTGCTCCCCAGTCCCCACAATTAAGTAATAAGCAAGCACAAAATATTTGCAATGCATCAACATAAACGGAGAGGACGCCAGCCACGTCCTCTCCCTAACATTTCCAATGCACGAGTGAAAATGGCGGCGACGCGCGGCTTCTTATATAGAATCCGAATCTCGCGAGAATCCGACAGCGGGATGATTATGTTCGGGCGCGCTCGGGTTACCCGAGCCATACGGGAGAATCCGAGTATGGCTCAGACCCGTGTAAAAAGGGTGAAGTTCGGGGGGGTTTGGTTTTCCGAGAAACCGAACCCGCTCATCACTAATATATATATATATACTGTATATATAGTTCTGATACGTCCAGACTCACGTCATGTCCATAAACTTGCTGGGATAGCAACCAAAATTGGGGCCAAACAGCTCCAAACACAAGTAATTAAATGAAAGGTGCACTCACCAGACTTGATTGAAGATATTGGGCCGGATGTAATGCAGTTGGAGTTGTTAATCAAAATTCAACTCGTAACTTCTCACACTTTGAGACTGTGCAATTTGGAGCTGCAACTCGCACATGTAATGCAGTGCCATGTTTAAGTAAAAAACTATACCACCATGCGATTTCTCTAGAATACAGACCAGGAAGCATGTGAGGAAGCATGGGAGTTTTTAGACAATCCAGAATGAAAGTTCCACATTGTGATTTCACACATTTGAAAGGGCCTCATTCATTGGCACCCACATGACTCATGACTTTTACCTAACACACCCAATATAAACCCCATAGCCACCATTTTGTGTTTGATAGGTAGAGAGGTGTTCTTGTGAGCAGGATCAGAGAGAGAGGGTGACAGAGAGAGCTGGAAACCAGAGAACGATGGAGGAGGAAGTAGTTATGGATGAGGCAGTGAGTGAGGAGGCTGATGGAGGTAGTGTGGAGGAGGAGGTTGAGGTCATTTCTTGTGGGTAGGGGGAGGAGGTGGATGTTTTGGTCTCTAGGCCTGGTTAGATGCACACTGGGTGCAATGTACAATTCTCTTACCAAGATAATTGCGCATTAGTGCATGTAATGGTGAGAATCTTTCACCAGCTGTTAGGTGAGCATGCACACCAAACTTCCATAGATAGGAAGAGAGAGATGTGGATGGGCATCACTAATGCAGTGAATGCAATTAGCACCTGCAGACGTGATGTTGCAAATATCAAAAAGCGTTTTAACAACATGAAGCGTGTACTGAAACAGAAGATGGCTGATGAGGTCAAGCAGGCACACAGGACCGGTGGTGGGCGTCAAATCCCAGTGCACTACGCTTCCTAGGAAGAGGAACTGAAGGAAGTGATCCCCCCAGAAGTGCTGCCTGGAGTCCATGTTGAGGACACTGATAGGCCACCAGCTCAGGCACCATATGGTGAGTTACCAACAATTAACAGGCACATTTATATGTTTAACTATAAAAAATTAAACATAATTTTTTGTGTGTGTTTCAACATGGTTCAGTAACTTCTGTGGAACAACACATCCCAGCATACCCTCATTCACTTCATGTAAATCTGTTACCATTGGATTTCAATTTTATTCGGGGGAACTGTTGTCCCACAGTACTTGGATGCCTACTAATAACTGTTTCCTGTGTAAATGTAAGTGTGTATGCATATTCTTCATTCCTTAATGTAAAACCAATTAAGTTATCCTACAAATAAACTGTTGCATTGATTTGTCGTATGCAGTTTCGATTATAAGCTAATATGGGCAGAAGGTAACCCATGCAAAAGGACACCCACTGCAATCGTATCTTTACATATGGTGCCTCATGATTGCAGAAACATCTGTAACATTGTCGCACATCAGGTTGCCATGCACAGTCTGAGTACCTCTAAAGACTCGCAGGTTGAGCTGCTCTTCCGGGAAGCATACCCAAAAAAAGATGTCCTAACTGTCATGACACCCTGCATTCACATGACCTCTCCCCCGTTACCACCACCAAATGCTGTCTTCCTCTCACTCAATTTGCAATAAAAATTTTGCTGCAACCACACTTGCCAATCACTCGCTGCAAGTGCGAACTATGGCTTATACGCATGCACAGTGCAAAAACATTGGTGGTCATTCCGAGTTGATCGCTAGCTGAATTCATTCGCTGTGCAGTGATGATGCAAAAAAAAGGCAGTTCTGCGCATGCGTATGCAGCGCAATGCGCACGTGCGATGTACTATTACAACAAACAATGTAGTTTCACACAAGGTCTAGCAAAGCATTTCAGTCGCACTGCTGGCCGCAGAGTGATTGACATGAAGTGGGCGTTTCTGGGTGTCAACTGACCGTTTTCAGGGAGTGTTCGGAAAAACACAGGCGTGCCAGGAAAAATGCTGGGCGAACGCAGGGCGTGTTTGTGACGTCAAAGCAGGAACTGAACAGTCTGAAGTGATCGCAAGCGCTGAGTAGGTATTGAGCTACTCTAAAACTGCACAAAAAAACTTTGTAGCCGCTCTGTGATCCTTTCGTTCGCACTTCTGCTAAGCTAAAATACACACCCAGTGGGAGGCTGCATAGCATTTGCACGGCTGCTAAAAACTGATAGCGAGCGAACAACTTGGAATGACCACCATTGATCGGTATGCATAGAACCACTGCTTTGCTACTGCACCTGAATGACCCCCTATGTGTGTTTTTGTGTTCTCCAAAATCTTTATTAATGTTTCACACCATCTGTTACCCTATTTTACTTTGTATTTGCAACATATGATAATATGATGTTGCTTCATATATGGGTTTTTTTTTCTCTAAAATATCTGCAATAGTTTTTTGGCATCGCAATGCAAAAAAAATTACACAATAAATTCATAAGTTTTGTTTCCCTTCAGATAACATCCAAACCAGCTGCAGATGTGTTGCTGCAGTGCTGTTTAACAGAACAAATTGACTGCATAATACGGCACATGAGCTTGTGCAGCCCAGGGTAATAGTATGTGAGTGGGCCATAATATAGAGATGCAGATACAGAGCCTTAACCAAAATGTAATGGGCCAACTACAAAATCTGACTCAAGCTATTCAGTTTCAAACTCATGCCTTGGTCAATGTACACACAGAATGGTTGCACAAGGCATATATCTGATGTTGCTTCAAGTAGCACAAGTAGTAATGCCCCAACATCATCTGTGTCTGTGTCGTCTTCCCCTCAGCCGTAGCCTACGGAACCGTTGTGGGAAAGGACAGGGCAAAGGCAGTGATAAAGCAGGACAAACTGGCTAATTTATAATTTTATGTTAAATTACTTGTGTTAATCCTTTTTTTTCTTGTAAATTACATAATGTTGTTATGATGTGAATTCAATACACAAAGCTAATAACTTGGCATAGTTAACTAAAAAATTTTATGACAAATAATGTGTTTTGGTATTCTTTTACATACAGACATCAAAATATACAATTATTTGTTGATAAAATGTGTGAAAAATATATTCCATGATTTTTAAGTCTAGGTGGTGTATAAAGGCATAAACCAAGTATTCCTTGGTGGTTTTTTAAAACACACAACATAAATTTTTATAACATCACTGTACATTTTAAACATTACAAACATTTATAAAAATAACAGAGAACAACATATGAATGTCAGATAACTTCTTATGGCAGTATTATCCAAGCCCGTTACATTTCTGTGAGAAAAAATAATAATGTAAAACAAATTTAACAAGTAAATAATTTAGTAACTAGATTTAAAAAAAAAACATAAAATTTAATCACACTTGAAAAACACTGGTTTCTAATTCTCTGATGAACCTCATCTCCTCCTGTGTCTGTAACACATCCCCTGGTGTTATTCGGTCTGGCTCCTCCAGCTTAAATGTCCCAAAGGTCAGCATAACCCTGACCCAGGCCAAAGTAATGTAATATGCAGAACGTCTGGATGATGTCATCTACTTTTCTTGCATCAAAAAGTAATGTTCAAGATGTCCGGCATAAACAACGAAACCTGTTCTTTAGCACCCCAAATATCCAATTAGTTACATTTCAGGTGGCAGTGTGAGCGCTATTGTACCAGTGTTGAGTATAGCCTTGTGGTTTTGACAGAGGTGTCATGAGCCAAGTCTGACACTTATATCCTGAATCACCTGAATTTGTAGAGAGGGGAAAAGTAGTGCTAATGCATCAGAATTTTTTATATAAATACTATTTAAAAAAGGATTTATACACATTTAAAGGAACAGTAGCATGTATAGATGCATAGCATTTAAAGTTACATTACACATTTACGGTTCACAAAAAGCAAAATATACACATTCTATCATATGTAGAAAATTCATTGTTATGTCCTGATGTACATATCTTTACTTCAATGAATCATGCAGTATGAAGATTATGTATTTTATTTCTTATTGGTAAGTAATACTTGCATGGTTACAGACAGACATCAACTCCACATGCTGCTCTCATTCTCCTTACTCTCCTTCTACTTCCTACTTCTTCTACTTCCTGATCACATATTCATCTGTGCAGCCAGATTCTTAAAGGTACACTACCTCATCTAGCTAATGCACATAAACTATCTTCATAGATACTACATTCATCATAACAGCATTCAGTGTGTGTGCTAGGCATTAAGGAACATACTTTAAACAAATATGCAGTCAGATAATGCCAGCTATTTAATAAAAATACTGTATAAGGGTACATGTTTCCTTCCTCAAACTTCTCCCACAGGGCTGTCTGGCGCTGGATATAGGAATTATGGCAAGTCCCTGGGTAACCTGCAACTACAATGAGAATATGGAGGTTAGCATTACAAACCACCTGCACATTGAGGGAGTGGTAGCCATGCCTACTTACATAGACATAGCTTTTCAAGTGCAGTGATTTGATGTCAATGTAGGTGCAATCTATAGCTCCAAGCACATTAGGTAATGATGAGAGCAGATGTAAAGCTACCTTCAGGTGCTTCCACCCGGACTCACGACTGAAGAATGAGATATATGTATGTCACAACTTCTTCAAGGCAGCTAACATGCTCTCACAAACTGACAAGAGCCTGTGGCAAAAAAAAAGTGCAGGGCACATGTTAATTTATGCAGCCCAGGCACTGCATTGCTGCTGCCAGCCAAAGTATCGAAATCATCTCTCATCTGCTCATATAAGTTCAGGAGATTTGTATGGTTGCATCTAAACAGCTGAACCATCTCCAGATCTGAGATGGAGTCCAGGTCCACCCTCTGTCTATACAGTAGATACATCTGGCATGCATCCTAATAGGGTCCTGGATCGGTTGTCACTCCTGAGCTCTCCTCCTACGCAACTCCTACAAAGTGTTCAGACCACAGACATACATCTCCAAAGAAGAATGCCTCCACACCATTGCTACACCCACACAGGTGCAATGGCTGTGGGTGTGGTAGACATACAGGTGTGTCATTGTTGAATAGTGGGTTCAGCTGTGCTAAACTGTGTGAGTTGGTAAATTAACATTTATTCCACATCAACACAGGTGCAATGGATGTGAGTTATGGTGATGTCAATTCTAATTGTTGGGCTCAAACTCGCCTACCTGAACCTGGTCTAATTTTTTTTACAATTTTTAGTAAGGTTTTGTGTGCGAGTTTAAAACTTTCATTGCATTAAATTGACTGAGCTCTATCTGTTGTATTAAAAAACATCCTTTATGTGAGTGGACTATTGTGAGATTTTAGTTAAGCTGGTTAAAACTTGTGAGTTTAGCGCTAAACTCACACTTTTGACCAAATTGGATCCCCTTACATTTGGCCTACAGAGCTTCATTCAAATACCAGCATAATTCAGCTCATCAGCGTTTCAGCCCCCACATGGATCTTTGTCTGTCTTGATAAACTCCTTTATCTTTACTCAAGTCTGGTGAGTGCACCCTACATTTGATTATATGGGTTAGGCATGCATTGACGGCTGATGGGATCCCGGCAGTGAGCATACCGACCCCGGGATCCCGGCAGCAGAATGCCGGTGGGTGGCGAGTGCAAAAAAAACCTTGTGAGCTCGCTGCACTCACCACGCAGTGGGCTCAGTGACTCGCTGCATTCACAACAGGTTCTGTTCCCACTCTATGGGTGTTATGGACACCCACGAGTGGGAATAGAACCTGTGGGTAGGCAATCTGATTGCCGGAATTTTGAGCACTCAGTATTTCAGTGTCGGCATGGTGACCGCCGGGATCCTGATTAATGGTTACACATGACCACATTACATATATATATATATATATATATATATATTTATATAGTTATTATTATTATTATTATTATTATTATTATTTTTTCACCATAATTAACCAAATGGGACGCGGCACTCACAGGTCCTGATGTCAGCAATGCGCAGCAGGCTTTCCTGACTTGACAAGATATATATACAAAGTTAGTTCAACAAGTAAGGTAACAAGACGTCTCACATGTGTAATGTTCTCTATTTCTTTCTAATTTCCTGTCAGGCCAGAGCAGGTAGACCACTGCTTCCCCTCACGGCCACTAGACTGCTCCTCATATCAGTAATACTGTCCCAACATCAGCTGTAAGATGACAGGGCTGGCGGAAACATGGTAAAACATTAAGGAGCATAGTGTGATCAGATTTCTGCATCTAAAGGGCACATCAGCAGCAGAAATTAATCGCCGTCTTGTCTAGGTATACTGTGATATTGTCATGTCATGGATACAGGTTTGAGTATGGTGCACTGTTTTTGATAACAGGAGGACAGACATTCAAGATGAGCAGCGAATGTCTGGACCATGTTCCCTACAGCCCTGACCTGGCACAGAGTGATTTACATCTCTTTGGACCATTGAAAAAACACCTGGGTGGAAGGCAATTCACAACCAATGGTGAAGTTCAGCAAGCCATCATGTCTTGGCTTCAGGCACTTGACACTGAAGCTGGGATAGATGCCTTGATATGCCAATGGAACAAATGCTTAGACAAGTATGGGGACTATATAGACAAATAATCTGTAACATGGCCATACTATTAATATATGTATACGTACTAATTGAATACATTTATGCAATGGAAGGTCTTGTTACCGTATTTATTGTACCACCCTCGTACACACACACACACACACACACACACACACACACACCGAAATACATATAGATAAAAAAGAAATGCAATCACTAAAAGAGGGACTATTCATTGGAGTGTAGCCATTACAGTATGTCAACTTTCAGAATGTCTATATCAGATTGTTAACATGATCCGAATGTTGACATTCAGTGTTGACGTGGCTGAAAGGTCTAGAGTGCACATGTTGACATTTACAATGTCTACATGGACATAATGTCATCAGCAAAATATCAACAGCACAGGGTCAGGGTAAGGCTCTAGAACTAAAAAAAACCCAATACATTTTGTTGATATACAGAATATTGATATTACAGGTATAACTAGAGATGTGAGCTGATCCCAGTGATTTGGTTTTGGATCAGTAACTCCTTCGTGTTTTGGATCTGGATTTTGTTTTACCAAAACCACCCTTGTGTGTTTTGGTTTTGGATCTGTATTTATTTTTTTAATAAAATCATAAAAACATCTACAATTACGTAATTTGGGCCTGTTTTTGTTCCTACAGTACTATTAACCTCAATAAAATTAGTTCCCAGTCATTTCCAGTCAATTTTGACAACCGTACAGCTCACAGTATTGGTTTTATCCACATTAGGTCAAAGGCTACAGCGAGCTGGCGAGTTACTACCAACCGACAGAGCAGCATCACAAATGCACGACAATTAGTAGCACATCTATGAAATATTGACACAAAACAGTGCAGAAATGAAAAGTGATGCAGGATGGAATTGTCCTTGGACTCTCCCAGCCACCCTTATGTAGGATATTAAAAAGAACTACCAATCATAAATGAAAACCAAGGACTGAGTCGTTCCTTGCCACTGTGTGTGATGAATGTGATGTTGGCAATTATATGTATTTCTACACCAAACTTTCCCTTTATTAGAGGTGTTTTTTTCTTTAACACTGTATATATTTTTTTTATTTTAGATGCCCTGACTTAAACCCTCTATGCCCTTGGTCATTGGTTTAAGTAGATGAAATTGAAGGACTACTATTGTCATGACTGGTGGCAGCAGTTGCAGCACTAGTATATGGTTCCTGCTATTCTATCAACTGGTCATTATCCATATTGACAAACATGAAGTAATACTAACAATAGAATAATATACTGTATTTTTTTACTTTTTTTTTGCAAATTACCACTCACACTGAATGGTATCACAACGCTTATATGTATGCAAACAACAATGCAGTGGGTACAGCACACATAACAATTTGTACAAGAAAAAATATTTTCTTCTTACTTTTTATTAACTTAAAAAAATAAATTTGCAAATGAAACTGCAGCATTACACTGTTTATGTGAATGCAGTGGGGTATGGCCTGAGGCTTCACAGTACTTGCATTATGGATACACACTTGGGTACAGCCTGACGCATCACAATACTTGCATTATGGATACACACAGGGGTATGGCCTGATTCATTACAGTATGAATATTAAGCTGCGGTATGTCCTACAGTGTCACAGTAAGCTGTGGTATGACCTACAGAATCACAATACTTGTAAGTATATTAAACTGCGGTACGACCTACAGTGTCACAACACATGTATGAATATTACACTGCTGTCTGGCATGCAGCGTCACAATACATGTCTTTTATTAAGTTGCATCATCACAATACTTGTATGAAATCCGGGTATGACCTACAGTGTCACAATTCAGTATGTGTATGAATATTACATGACAGTCTGCCCTGCAGCATCACAATATGTGTACGAATATTAAGCTGTGGTATGACCTACAGTATATTAATACATGTATGAATATTACACTGGGGTTTGAACTGCAGCATCACAATATGTGTATGAATATAAAGCTGCAGTATGACCTACAGTGTCACAATGCATGTAAAAATATTGCACTGTGGTCTGACCTGCAGCTTCACAATACTTGTATGGATATTACACTGTTGTATGACCTACAGCATCACAATACATGTATGAATATAACACTGCGGTCTGACCTGAAGTGTCACAATACGTTTCTGAATATTAAGCTGCAGCATCACAATACTTGTATGGATATTACACTGTTGTATGGCCTACAGCATCACAATACATGTATGAATATAACACTGCGGTCTGACCTGAAGTGTCACAATACGTTTCTGAATATTAAGCTGCAGCATCACAATACTTGCATGAACTCGTGGTATGACCCACAATGTCAAAATATGTGTATGACTATTACACTGTGGTTTGACCTGCAGCATCAAAATATGTGTATGAATATTACACTGTGGTCTGACCTGCAGCATCACAGTACTTGTATGAATATTACACTGGAGTACAGCACAACATTTTATTTTTTATTTTTTACACAGCAGAGCCCCTGGGTGGACACAGCAGAGCCCTTGGATGGACACATCCAGCAGCCCCTGGATAGCCACAGCAGTCATTGGATAGACACAGCAGCCCTGGAGGACACAGCAGCCCTTGTAGGACACAACAGCCCCTGGAGGACACAGCACCCCTGGATGGACATAGCCAATCACTGGGGACCTTTATGCAATCCAAAACATGTGAGAATCCAACAACGTAAGGATGATGTGCTGCTTCACTTTGGCATCAGAGTTAAAAACCCGAACCAGACTTGGATCACCCTCAGATTTGCAATGTTCTGGTGGATCCAGTTTTCTGAGAACCGGACCCGCTCATCTTTAATTATAAGTATGTTAACAGTATGACCATATTGCTAATGTGCATATGTTGCCATAACATCCATGTCAAAGTTCTGAATGTGGACACCCAGATTATGTTGACATTCTAATGTCAACATTCAGAGTGTCAGCCTAACATACCACACTCTTTTAAATGGGTGCTTGGTCAAATAAATAATTTTCAAATCTGACCACAATAACAAACCATGGCTGGCAGTACACCACATCAATAGAAAACATTTTTTTGAAATTTATTGTGACATTATAAATAAAACATCATGGCAATAATGACACTCAACTAATCAGAGTGATATATGATATTTAAACAGAACAGCTGTTTCTGTGCCATAATGTGCACCTTTGTCAAGGGTAACCATAAGGTGACTGACTCAAAAAACACATTTCTAAGTCTGTGTATGTGACACCAAAGATATTCACAAACAGAAATATAAACAACAAAAATTAACAACATACTCTACCCGGAGGATCAATGACAAGTGCCCATGGTCATATAAATGCTTAAAAACATGAAATAACTTACAAAGACATAAGTGCATTATTATAATCATTAGGCCAATTAAGCCGGTCACATAATATAAGATTGTGGGGGTAATTCAGACCTGATCGCTGCTGTGCATTTTCGCACAGTGGGCGACCAGGTCCACACTGCGCATGCACCGCAATGCGCAGGCACCACAATGCGCAGGCACGTTGCATGGGTACAAAGCGGATCGCTGCTCAGTGATTGGCTTGTGCGACAGAGCCGTTAGCACGAGCGATCGCAAGGAAATTGACAGAAGAAGGCGTTTGTGGGTGTCAACTGACCGTTTTCATGGAATGTCTGATAAAAGGCAGGTGTGTCCATGTGTTTGCAGGGAGGGTGTCTGACGTCAAATCCGGTTCCGAACAGGCTGATGTGACTGCAGCAGCTGAGTAAGTCCTGGACTGCACAGAGACAGCACAAAATCAGTTTGTACAGCTCTGCTACACATGCGTTCGCACACTTGCACAGCTAAAATACCCTCCCCTTGTAGGCAGCGACTATCTGATCGCAGCAGTGCAAAAATCGCTTGCTAGCGATCAGGTCTGAATTAAGCCCCGTGTCACCTAGCATCTAAAATGTTGGCTAGGTAGAATGAAGAAACACACAAGGAAAACATTTAAATGATTCCCAGTGCAAAATGTGGGCCAGTTAGAATGAAGTAACAGACAAGGAAACAGCCAAATGTATTCCCCGGGCTATCGTTCACTAGAATAAATCATTTATAGCCCACCTACTGTACTAAGTCAATATTTATAAAACTAATCACAACCATGGCTGAGCTTATAGCCTGTCCAGGAAACCAGATATGACAATATTAACATAAACTATGTTACCTGGCAACCATTATACTGGCTATACACAATTACTATCTTAGATAGAAACCAAGATTGAATGTTTTCAAGGGCTACATTAAAGTAATTTATATACAGTCCACCTGCTATATACAGTAGCTATAAATAGAGACAGTTGTAGCTGCAGTTGACTTAGGGAGACAATTACTAAGCAGTGATAAGAGCGGAGAAGTGAGAGACTGGAGAAGTTGCCCCATCAACCAATCAGCAACTATGTACAATTTTATAGTAAGCAAATTATATATGTTACTTCAGTACTGATTGGTTGCCATGGGAACTTCTCCACTGGCTCACTTCTCCGCTCTTATCACTGCTTAGTAAATGTCCCCCTAAATCACTGTCCAAAATAATTGGAAATTATATGCCAAATAAATTTAAACCATGTTGGTTAGCGACCATGGTCCAGACTGTGTACAAAAGATACAGTATATCATGCTAGGGAGCATTTCAAAGCTACCTCATACTACTGGGATCTAAGATAAACTGTATCTTATCTTTTATCACACCAGCTGAGTGCACACAAACAAAGCTTAAAGATCATGTGAACATACGTATGAAAACCAGACATAGCATAATTCCAATGCATGTACCATACAAAGGCACATAATAAAAAATAAAAATAAAACTGCCATCAAAAATAAATAAAAATAAACACAAATAAACATGATCAACATACAAATCAAACACATATAAAACACAGCACTGTACAATTATTCATAAATTCTGAATCATAGTAGCCTAAAAAAGAAAATATATCAGGTGGAATGTATCTTATATTGATAACTGATATTAAACCTTGCATTTAACAAGGGTACATGAACATTAATCACATAAATATTGTTATAGGGGACCACATTCTGTTGTTTATTATAAAAAAAATGAAAAATGCAGTTCTTCATTTAATCACCTATTACCCCTCATTATAAGGGGGACAATTTAAAGTCCAGCTTTTAATGAGCAAATGTGGCAAAATGCAATGCCACTGCAGGTGTTTAGTTGTCACCAGCAATCATAGATTTAATATTGATGATCCGTGTAAAAATAACCATTCTTTCAACATTTGTGAGCTTTTCTCTCACAAATTTTATTGCAGTGACAAATAATATTGTAAACAACATAGTGGCACTCATTAGTCAACTTGGCTGGAATGTTAAATCCTTCACCTGTAGTCACATGGAAAAACGTGTGGCCAAGGTGCAGATACTGACAGTTCACACCACTGGCAACAAAATACTCTTTTTACATGGGCAAGAAATGATTTTCATGGTAAGCCATGTCATTTTTAACCAAATGATCTTTTAGATTGCTGGCACATTTTAAAAAAAAAAGTGATGGCTGCTGTGTATTGTTTATCTAAACACAGGGTTAGAGCTTATATTATGCTAATGCTGTAAAATAATTTTACACATTTTATTTGTGAACCCAGAAAGGTGGTGATAAATTTGATCCTATAATGATTGTACTGTACTTTTATTTTTTACCTTTTATATCAAAGTCATATCCCCTTCCATCTCTATACATTCATCAATAGTTTTTATGGTCTTCTTTGTATCAAACTCATGTTCAATTAATCAATTGCCCATGTCATGTAATGTATCTGGAATTTTGTTAACATTTGAAGCAATATGCAACACTCTAGTGATACAATACTCTTTTTAAAGGGGTTACGGTGAAAGCTTTCTATTAACAAACCTGTGTTTTTGTTAGTCATTTTTTAAACATTGTGGTTAAAACCAGAATATTCTCATGTTATAGTTTTTTGTTCTTTAGAAAACTGATACTGGAAGAACTAAATTTCAAGGTGAATTTGTTGTGCCCAAGTTAGTCAATTTAACCAAAGAAGACAGGTGAAATATTCTCTATCAGTTAAATGAATGAAAAACTCACACCAATATAAAAAAGTGAAAGAAAATAAATGATGAACTGAATCACCCATAATGTGCTGATTTTTTTTTATAATGGTGCATAATGTAAATTAGCGTATGATTTGACTATATTAGACCCCATTGCTGTACCTAGAATGCTGAAACAAAAAGTATTTTTGTGTAAAATCTTATTAATAAAAGGCATTATTAAACACTTTTCTATAACCACACATCTATACATATTTTATTCACCGGTATATATATATTTATCATTATTTACACATTTAGAGGTACTAAATGTATTTACATTTTTAATATACTGTATATTACAAAACAATTATGTTTTAACACATTTTGCTTCAACTGTACTATAAATATTTTAACTATTTACAACTTGCAATTCCAGCTGTTTCTTAATCACTTCCAGTTTTAATAATATGTCAATAAAGTTTACAATACTATATAAACCAGAAGCTGCAGAACTAGAAGTCATCCTTGAGAAAAGGGCAGAACATGACTGAAACACAAGTGGCTTCTTCCAAAAGACCAACTAACAGCCATCCAGCAAACTAGTAATCCACCGAGTGATGTCATCATCCCGCTTCTCACGCCACTCTGAACGCAGCTGTAGCGGTAAGAGAGCAGGAGCCACAGACAGCCACAATCCATGTAAAAATGGCTGATGAATCCTGCTGGCTAATCAGGTAGGAGAGACTGGGCCAGTTTTAACATCTTCCGGACTGGCTTAACTTTGGAACCCACTCTCTCAAAATAGAGCTGTAAACATGATGGTATACATATAATGTAATTTTATTTTCAGGTGCCACTATTTTTATAGTGCTAGAATTGGCATAAGAAAAAGCTGTGGCTGATGCATCATAAAACTTTATATACAAATTCAGACTCATTTGGATATATATGTACAAATGTTGCATATTAACTTGATAAGTGCAATCTAACAAGTTAGTTTTATTCCTGTAAAAAAAGATGCATATTTTGTGCTAAAAAGGTGCTTTGGCAATGCTGAGTCGCTCTGGACCTGGTAGATCGACAGGGACTGTTTGGCACAATTGAATCCACATCCTTAGAGGACACATCTGTAAGTACAGTAGTTGTTTATAACCTGATTCATGTCAAAAAAGTTATAGGAATATATTATTACAATTACAGGGAAACAATAAACCCATTTGTACAGAATTTTAATTAATATTCTTTTAAATGTAGAGTCACAGTCCCTTTTCACTATAACCAGCACTAGCACTGCTACCTTGCCTGGCACTGGAAAAAACAAGGTGACAAAGAGAATGGGGTCACATTTTTCTCATTACCACACAAGGTTTGACAAGGTAGGGCTGATGAAACAACAGAGGTTAGACCCGTAGTGTGGGATCCAACCACCATGATTCCACTAGCCCTAGGCCAGATGTCACCAGGGCTAGAATCCCTGGAGCTTTGGGTATGGAGATAATGGTTGTTTTTGTTTTTTTGCAAATTATGTTTATTGGTTACCAACACAAAATATGGTTGACAATCCAGCTAATAAAAAAATACAATGAAACAAAGTATGGAACAGATGACATAGCATTAAGGTGACTATAGCACATGTTGGATCAAAGAAATGTTGTTTTTTGTATAGAAACTAAAACAAAACATTTGAAAAGTTGTAAATAACAAAAAGGTACAAGGAGTATGAGATATAGGAAAGAAAAAGGGAAAAGATAAAGGCAAAGTAAGAAGTCTTGTTAACAGGGGGTAGAGATATACAGCCCAACTCAGATGATAAGAAAATATACCTGTCAAACCATCACAGGAAAGCAATCAAGAAAAGAATCAACCACTCTTGAATCCCTACTGCCCTTTTCCTTAGCCCCTACATAGTGACTTACAATGATCTGAGTCCTTATAGATTAGCCATGGGTACCAAATTGCTGTAAAGTCCTGTTGACTTTTCAACAAAGATAATATAAGGTCATCCATAGACATATAATGATCTAGGTATGCACACCATTTAGTCATAGTGGGTATAGAGACTGATCTCTAGTTAACTGGAACGACCACTGTTAAGGCACAAAGTTTGTGTAGAAGCAATTACTTTTTATATTGTGCCTGAGGTCTCCACAGGAGATTCAAAAGCCAAAAAGTAGGACATGAGGGCAAGTCCTCCTGGAGGATGAAACTAGCTGACTTTATCATATTACATCAACAACACATGTTAATGTCTCAAGGGTGCATTTTAGCTAATAAACTGGGACCATCCATCACCAACATGTTTGGTGAGCTAGGAAATTTTATTTGGAAATCTCCAGCAAGTCATCCTCTCCAACTAAACCTCGTTAATCAACCTCCCATTCACACATAAATTTAGGCCTAGTAGAAACAAAATGATTAACCAGTATTTTACAAATAGAGGACAAGGGGTGCTATGGGGATGATTGGGATATACACATATTCTCAATCAGAGTAGTCCCACTAATATAGGCTGTGATAAAGCCTAAACCCATAAGGAAATGCTTACTCTATTAGGTAGATCTCATTTGGCTTGAATAATGGGAAAAGTCAGGACACCAGAAGCATTAAACAATTGGCTCACCCGTGTAATCCCTTGTAGAAGCCACAACCAAAATGAATTAATTGAAATTTTCAGGGGAAAGGCCACATTCTAAAATAATGTGGTTAGAGGGTTTGGGCAGCTGAAAGGAATAGATGGGTATGTAAACAATGCCAGCAAGAGATAGTTGGACCCTGCAAAGGGTTAGTGACCATAGGAAAAACCAAGAGCCAAAGCAATCCTTCGTTAACTGCAGGATGAGAGGCAGCTTCAATGTCAACCCATTGTTTCCTATCCTGTAATCGGCCCCATTTGGAGTTAATGGGTTTTAATTATTATCAGTAATATTGTTTTTACAGGTTGACTTGGCATCAGTAAGCATGATGGCACTATGATGGAGAATCACAAGTACCAGCATGCATGGACATCAAGGGCCCACTGGCACATGTAGTGAACCTGTAAAAAAAATATTAAAATAAAGACAGGATACACAAAGCAAAGTATAAAGCCATTTTTTTTAAAACACCATCACATATCCCTTAATTACCAAAAAATTGCTAACCCTATCCATTGGTATACTGATCCTCTTTGTTCCGTGTACAATAGGTATTTGAGGTACTTGACAAAATAAAAAAAAACCCAGGGATGACCCTACTTGTGCCTTGTGGGACCTCAGCACTAATAAGAGGTCAATTACAGACTTTTTCTTTTTTACCGAGGTGCGTGGCTTCATCACCCAGTGTCTGTGACCAAACGTGCTGGGGGCATAGGTTCTTGGACCCTCTCCGAAAGGAGAAGGGCCCCATTACTCCCCTAACCCTCAGAGCCAAAAGGCCTACTGAGGGAAAAAAGGGACTGTGGGTCCCCCCTTGCCGAAACGCAGGGGACCCTCGTATATCCCGAAGGTTGGCCGCAGCTTACCCCTGGAGACCGATAACAGCCTCTAGCCCTCCCCAATAGGAGAGGGCCTCGGCAACTTAGGAGATAGGGAGGCCCATAAGGGTCTCACCTAAACCCCAAATGAAAAACCGTGACAGTGACACACTACAAAAAAAAGTGCTAGTGCTGTGCACAAGTGCAAAACATGTGCGTGGGCAATAAATAAATAAATAAGCCCCAGCCAGAAGGCCGGGGGGTATAAAAAATTTTCCTTGCCCTAGCCAAAAGGCCAGGACAAAGGAAGTGGGTGCAGACAGGAAGGGTCTGAAGTGTTAAGTGCTAAAAGTGCCTTAGTGCAAAGGTGGCTCGAAACCCCAGTGCATTTCCGGCACCCCTGTCCCTTCCATTTCCAGGGGCACAAAACACCTCAAGCTTCAGGCTGCTCCTGACCTCTCAGCCAGACCAGGCTTCATACCCAATCTGTGCCAGGGTCAACCCCCAGTACGAGAGAAGATACTATACCGGGCCTCTCTCCACTCCACGCAAGGGGCCCTATTTCATCCCCTTAGAAGGACGGTGGATACTGAGCCCAGTTTTTCTCCCCTCTCGACCAGAGGCATCGCCACACCCCGGCATGGGAGTCCACAAGGTGTTTCTCCATTCCACATCTAGGAACCTCTCACGCTCCTAGTGTAAGAACAGGTACTCCACCCTGTGTTTCCCTCGAGCAGGTACTACACTTGATCTTAGCCAAAAGGCCGAGAAGCGACACTGTACTTAGGAGAAGAATAGGGCCATTTTGATTGTTCAGAGTGTGAGAATTTACATGCTCTGGCCATTTAAAGTAATCCCTTTCATTCCTATGGTGAGCATCTGCGAGTTTGCAGCTATATCATGGTGCTCTGAGCCATCTAATATTTTGCAAGTTTATTCTTTGAGATTACAACTCACTGCCTATTACATCTGGAGAGCAGTATGTTTAGAATGTAAGCTCTCACAAGCAGGGCCCTCTTCCCTCATGTGCTTATCCTTTCTTACTTTAATAATCTTCAACTGCATCAACTCCAGCAGTCTTCTGCCACCTGATACTTATTCCAAGTCTAATATTTTGCAAGTTTATTCTTTGAGATTACAACTCACTGCCTATTACATCTGGAGAGCTGTATGTTTAGAATGTAAGCTCTCACGAGCAGGGCCCTCTTCCCTCATGTGCTTATCCTTTCTTACTTAAATAATCTTCAACTGCATCAACTCCAGCAGTCTTCTGCCACCTGATACTTATTCCAGTGTCATCTACTGATGTAACTATGTTTATTTACCCTGTACTTGTCCTATACTGTCATCAACTGTAAGTTGCTTTTTTCCTGTTTGATTATTTATGTACTCTGTAATTGGGCGCTGCGGAACCCTTGTGGCGCCATATAAATAAAGGATAATAATAATAATAAAATCAGAAACATTTTCCCTATGGATTGTAAGCTTGCGAGCAGGGCCTTCCTACCTCTATGACTGTTTGTTATTACCCAGTTTTGTTATATTGTTGCTATTTCCAATTGTAAAGCGCAACGGAATTTGCTGCGCTATATAATAAACGGTTAATAAATAAATTATAAACATCTGGAGCAGTGACTTGTGAGATTAAAGGAAGCATTGGCTAGTACCAGAGCCAGATTTACACACACATATGAGCCCAATGGTTCATGTGGGCATTATATACAGGTGCAGCAATATATACTGCTGGAAATTTGATGAGTTTTGATCAGAGAGTGCAAAACAGGAATTCAGGTGAGGCACTGCCTCACCTGTCATAGAATGTTTACTTCAGAGTTTTGACTATGAAAATAATTAGAATAATACAAAGAAGATATGTATAATATAATCTTTGTATTTTTCATATAATTTATATAGTCAAAACTCTGGAGTATACTGGGGTATGACAGGAAAGGCTATGCCTCACCTGCCTCACCTCACCACATGTCACTGATCTGGAGCATCAATTAGTGTGTGGTAATTAACTATAGCTAATTGTATCCAGTCCTTGGTATCTACAGTGTTTGGAAGCCTGGATACCTCTACCATACTCATAAAATATAGAATTTGTATGTGATAAATAACATTTTAGAATACACACAAAAACAGTATATAGAATAATTTTTAAATGTTGAACTTTCTTTCATGATTTCAGCATTTATAATGAAATCTTTGTGAAACTTTTGTAGTTCTTTCTTATCAATTTAAAGTAAATCTAAACATCATTGTATGCAATAGTATAAACAGTAATTTCACAGTAGGAGATATAGAAAATATTACATTTGATTGTAGATAAATGATACTGTATGTTGAGGACATTTGCAGTGCAATATAAGAAGACACAGGACAATATAAGAAGTACTATATTATGATGCATTGTTGTCTATATTTCTTGTAAATAAGGCATACATTATATGCAGGAAAATAAAATAATTGAGTTGGTATATTTTTCATATAACTGTGTTTAGCAATTAAGTTTTGTATTCAAATTTTTTGGAAGGAAAATATCAAACTACTAAAAGCTTCCATTTGTATGTCACTTTTCAGATTTCAAATCTATAATATAAAGAAAAATTACAGTACTAATGGCATAAGAGAATGTTTTATATGCTACTGATCTTTGCCAAGAGACTATTGTTGTTCACTCACTTCCACTCAACAGTTTGTACTGGAAAGCACTCAAGAACATAGACTGTTCCCTGAAAAACACATTTTAACTGTAAACTAGACACATTTATTTGTTCTAAGCAAGAAAATATAACATATAACAATGTGTAATTAATAAAAAAAAAAAATTTTGATGGACTAATACTTAGATTTTAAAATGCAATATGCACAGAGCACCAAAGACATGCAAACAGTTTTATAAATAATCTTTAAACCCAAGATTTATATAACTAGTGGAATCACATATATCTATAATTATGTACATCCCAGTGATGTGCATTGAAGTCAGTGGCTGGGGAGGCACTGCCAGCTAAACATCCCCCCCCCCCCATAGAGGGGAAAAAAGTGTAGTCCCCTACACATCACTAAAACCAGCAGCAGGCAGAACCAGCCAGGGGGGGATAATGTCATAGCAGGTGAGACACTCAGTGTGGGGTCCCCCTGCCATAACATTAAACACCCCCCCCCCCAAGCCAGTCAGCTCAGGGCTGGAATTCCTTGGAAGTTGGGGCCCCAAATAATAAAAATGGGATCCCCCCTCCTGAGCACCGGGCTGATAGAGGAGAATCACAAGTGCCAGCATGTCCAGACATAAATGGCCCACTGGCACCTGTAGTCGACCTGCAAAGAAAATATTCAAATAATACACTGAACGTCTTAAAAAAAAAAAATTATTGGTCAGGGTCTTCACCTGGGGGCGGTGGTCTTTAAGCTCCTTTGCATGGCTGCCGCCTTCTCAGGGCTTCCGACGTCTTCACCTGGGGGGCTGCTGGCTTCCCAGGGCTTCCAGCGTCTTCCTCTGGCATTTTCACCTGGTAGGCAGCGGCCTTTAAGCTCTTTTGCATGGCTGCTGCCTTCCCAGTGCTTCCGGCATCATCACCTGGTGGGCGGCAGCTGTTAAGCTCTTTTGCATAGCCGCTGCCCATCCAGGACATCCACGGCATCTTCTTTCTTCAGGAGCTCTTCACTGCTCCTCCTCCGCCATAGGACTGATGCCGCAGCCTTGCACTGACTTATATAAGTCAGCTGCAGGGGATGGGGCAATGACACAGTGAGCCGTGATTGGCTCGCTGCAGCCATCTTGAATTTCAAAAATGACCCTGAGGCGCAATTTTTGAAACTGGTACCGCTCCGCTGCCAAACTCTGCAGAATGTCAGGCAGGGATCTCGGATCTTTGCCTGCCGCTAGTACTATCACCTCCGCCGGGTCCTGCCGCCACCGCCACCCACACCTCTGCCACTTCCCGCTGTCCGTACCTCCGCCGCATCCCGCCATCACCGACGCCCACACAGCAATGACAGTGGATCCAGTGACGGATCCGCTGGTCAATCACTGTGGCCTCAGTGACAGGGGCATGCTTTCATGGGTTGAAAGCACGTCCCTGTATGAAAGCGGCACTTCTAATGGTGCTGCTTTCCAATGTATTTTCAATGGGCTTTTACTGCCCATGGCTTGGCCCCACCTGCGCAAGCTCCCCGCTCCGGCCCCTTTCCCATTGACAACGGGCGGCACAACGATCGGTGCCTCCTAACCCAATTTACACATTGATAATGATTAGATTAATATAAAGGAGATACTTATGACACAGAATATGTGTCATAAGTATCTTCTTTGTATTATTTTAATCATTAATGACAGGGGAGGCACTGCCTCCCCTGACTGCACATCCCTGGTACATCCCCTGAACAACAGACAGTGGTAACACTTATTTTGTAGATGTATGATTAAAGTGTGATCCTTGCTTCAGCATGATAAAAAAAAATCCTTTGCAAATTAGAATTCCAGCTTGGCAAAAAAATGCCTCAGAGTAGCATAGACAGAGTGATGGATTGACCTGTGCATATTACAGTATTTGAGTTCTCTCAGAATAAGAGTATTATGGGATACAAGATGATAGAAAGTGTAGCTCTGGGGCTTTGTGAGGTGTGGTGATGTGAGGTTGTCAGGTAAGAGTGGTTGCTTAGTCAACTGAAAGTGACATCTATACTGCGTTTACAGAAATGCCTGCACTATGAGGATCAGGCATAAGGAGGCTGGTACATGATGGGTAGCTCAAGAGAGAGTCCAGTCCTGCACTCTATTTTGTGAAATGAACAGATGTTTTCTTTTCTTGTGTA
The DNA here is from genome assembly GCF_028390025.1 of Pseudophryne corroboree. NCBI lineage: Eukaryota > Metazoa > Chordata > Amphibia > Anura > Myobatrachidae > Pseudophryne > Pseudophryne corroboree. The sequence goes on from NC_086445.1 coordinate 430,767,618, forward strand.
TTATAATGCAGACTGTATTCTAATGATTCAAATGTAACTGAAATCCAACCTGCTGTAAAGTGGTATGGGCTGGACATAAATTAAACAAAATGCATAAAACAGTGCCTTTATTCGCTCAATTTATGAGACAGCTTGGCACCCATTTACTATGCTGGTAACTTTAAACCAGCAATCACATTTTTCTACAGTACAGTATGTAAATTGGTGTCTCCTTGACCAGCCAGTGCTCGATGCATTTGTAATAGTGCAAAGCCAATTAAAAGGGCAATCCACCCACAATAACACTCTGCCTTTGGAATTAAAGTTTAACGGTGCTAGTGATAAAGAACATAGAAAATAGCAAACTAAGTAATAAAAATCAAACCATCTTTAATTTGTTGTCTTCTGTGCAAAGTATAAGAAATACCTGTGGAAAAGCACACACATTGGGGGTAATTCCAAGTTGATCGCTGCAGGAACTTAGTTAGCAGTTGGGCAAAACAATGTGCACTGCAGGGAAGGCAGATATAACATGTGCAGAGAGAGTTAGATTTTGGTGGTGTGAGTTCAATCTGCAATCTAAATTGCAGTGTAAAAATAAAGCAGCCAGTATTTACCCTGCACAGAAACAAAATAACCCACCCAAATCCAACTCTCTCTGCAAATGTTATATCTGCCCCACCTGCAGTGCAAATGGTTTTGCCCAACTGCTAAAAAATTTCCTGCTGCGATCAACTTGGAATTACCCCCATTATACTGTACTATTCCAATAATGTCAACTTTTCTTACTGAAACTAGACATTTCATAGAGCATAGCATAATATAACAACATAAAACATGCTGATTTTCAACTGATGTATCAAGATTTTCAAATGTATAATATGTCTTCAGTGATGATAAATAAAAGGTTTTCGAACAAGCAGTGCACTAGTAGAGCAAAAAAATAATTAATCTGATTATAGGCAGATAGTTTTAGAAAGCACATTCACAGTATTCAAATCAAAATAAAATATTTTTTTAATCTGGTGTTAAAAACGTTTTGCTATTAAAAAAGTTATAACATATGACACATTTAAATATAAGTTTCAGAGAAACATTTTGTAGATTTTAAACTGTTCAAAGCCACAATTTCCAGTATCATGCCTTGCAACAGCTATGCATAGTGTAGGTCCAGATGAAGGTAGGAATATATCACACATTATGGGCATGTTTGGTCCAGTTGTAAATAATCATGTTGTAAAAGAAAGGGAATGTAATTTCCGTTCTATTTAATGCAGTCATCAACTCATGATCAGACTACTCCCTTTAAGCCTCAATCTGCTAATTTGCAATCAGTATCCGCCCTGGACTTTCAAACACAGGGTTGTTGTTGTTGTTGTTGTTGTTTTTGTTGTTGTTGTTGTGAGACTGGCATTGGGGACATACCAACTCAAGATCAAACAGATCAAGACAAATAAAATGAAACATACAAGGAGTAAAAGGCAGAAAGTATTCAATGGACAAGATCAATCAAATGTCAAATAAGATGATCTAGTCATACTGTACAAGGAATGAATGAGAAACAAAGGGACATCAATGGAGAAGACACTGTAGGATATGAAGCAGCAATTATTTAAAAGGCAAAACCATGGTGATTTAAAAAATCATACAGACTCACTGGAATAGCTTCAATGCATGCATTTCGATGTTTATTAGATTACCCACAGTGTGATACAGTAGGTAAGGGAGCAGACAAGAAACTGAAGAGTGATCAATGACAAAGGTAAGAGAAAAGAGTGAGACCACATAATATATTGTGGGCAATACTGTAGGTATATTGTAGACAATAGGTAGCTATTGACCACTTAACTGACAATTTTTACAAAATCTGCTCAGAAATTGTTCTTTTTTATGAGTAAATTAGATAAAGAACATGCATTTAAATTTCTCAATATGAATTAATAAAAATAATAATATTTGTAAAATATTAGGTAATTCAGAACATTGGATCACCACCATTGGAACATCTAAGACCATCGTGACTTTGATTTCCCAAGTGGCTGGCTGTAGGGGGTTAATTTACATATCTCGGGGTGGCTGCTCCTTTGTTCAGATGCTGGTTTGGGGTGGTGTGCTAACTGATCAGCAGTAATCGGCAGCACGGAAGACACTGAGGGAGGGTTCAGGGAGGCAGAGAGTAACTGGGGGGTCTCCCTGTAATTGAAAGCTGCTAGAATATTATCTTCCGGCAGCAGGACACTCTTTGTATCTGACTGGTCACATTGTTTACAACCAAATTAGATAATGCACTGCCTGGAGTGGTCGCAAACGATATGACCATGCCAAGCAAGTGTTTAAAGGGTTAGTAGGAAGAATAAAATGGCAAGAGAAAAGTTAAAACTATGGAGAAACATCAGACATTTAGGAGACATAAAAGTGGAAAACAAGACATTTGGGTATACGAAGGGGAAAATAAATACTTGTGAAACCATTGGACTTGGGGATATAAAGAACATATGAAGAAACAGCTACAAAAGGAATAAAACAAACCAGGGCACATACTGGTCACACAATGGAGAATGTAATGGAAAGTTTACATGTGTCTTCCCCAATGGCAATTAATAATGAAGGGGAGAGGGGTGAAAGTGCTCACAATAGGATGAAGGTAAACATGGTTAAATATTAACTGTGTGAGTGTAATTACTGGACAGAGTGTGAACAGAAATAATGAGACAATTAAACATACATAGTGGAAATTTGTTTATTGATAAGATACATGCTCTAAACAGGTGTAATAATTTAGGAAACACCCTTGAATATAGCAGTAGGAGATTGGTATACTGTACTGTATGTCCCACTGCAGGTAATGTCTAATTGGGCAACCACCCATTTATTGTTTAGGTTTGCTATTTTAAGGAGCAACCATATATGGTATAGCAGCTGTCAATTTCTATATTTGGACATATCACCCGGTCATGTGACCGGGATATAAGATTGTGTAATAGGCTATTCAGCGATATCCATGGAGACAGGGTTTTGTTGATAGATAGGACCAATGAACATCCAGCCCGTACAGCTGAAGTATCACGTGATTGAGGTCATGTGACCGGCTGGAATAAATTAAACATATATTTTTATGGTCAAATTATGGTTTATAAATCTCATTTTTTGAAATTTTTAATGGATAATGGAAGGGTCTGTCTTCTTGCTGCTGCTCAAAGAGAATTAGACTGTTTTTTATTATTTTACAGATTTGTATTTGCATAAGTTGCACATGTGTTAATGATGTATGATTATTATAACCCCTATATAAAGGGGGTAGAGCCAGTGTTATATCACCTTTGATAAAGCTGCCAAGTGACAGTGAAACGCGTTGGGGGGGCCACACCTCTGACCTGGGCACTCCTAAGGATTCCTGCAAGTGATAAACAGGACGTTGTTTACCATCCGGAGATTCCAGTCCCTTCGGTGTGGACATTAATAAAGGGAGAACCACCATCTTCGTTGCGTGGGATAGAGAGATTGCTCCAGAACCCCGCTAGGTGGGATACCCGGCTGAATCACCACCAAGGACCTGGTAATTATTCTCCTTCACCTGGATACCTGTTTTTTCACGTCAACGCATGCGTTGCAGGACTTGTTATCATCCTCCAACAATCAGTTGTTATACTGGCCATTTTTGCACAAAGACTGCCCCAAGTGAATAATCACTGTCAGAGAGTGGCTTACTAAGGCTCAGTTTTAATATTGTGTTTTTTGGCACTATCAGTGCCGGTTTATATTATTCAGTTTGTTTATGTACATGTGTATTTGTGATATTGATTTTAATTAATATAAAAATACTATTCATATGTTAGCGCAGTTGGTATTTCTTGTTTTGTTCATATTGCTGTCAATTTCTTGTCTGAGGGCCAGTACACTGATTAATCAGATAGCAAGGGTCAGGCAAACATAAGATCAGGTGTTAGTAGCAGGTTCAGTAAACAGTAATCAGCAGCAAGAGAGCAGGCACAAGAGAGGTAATTCGAAACAGACAAAGTTTGTTCAAGGATCTATAGAAGAGCCTGGTGTGCAGCAGCTTTATAGTGCAAGGGGGAAGTGTTCAGAGGTTACAAGAGACTGCCAGCAATCCATGCATGCATGGTCTGTATTTCATGTTGGCCTGTAGTTTATCTCCTCTTCTCAGCCTGCAGGTAAGATTTTCAATCACTTAGCAAATACTTCAAAGGAAAACCCTGTTGGGACATCACCAGTCAAAGCATACTTCCTGATATCCTGATAAAGATCAGCAAGATCATATAATACAGTATATTCATATATTATCAGCCAATAGGAAGTGGCTGCTAATTGATATTTGTGTGTATTTTGTACCAGGGGTACAGAAATGTGTATTTTGTGCAAAAAAGCTTAAATACATCCAAATGGGCAAGAGTCCCTGACAAAGTAAAAAGACATCCTATTGGCACTAGTTTTAGGAAGTGTGTTATTAACAGATACAAGGTGATTACCTTTTCTTAGCACACAATACTGCTGTCTGATACAAAGTAACCAACTGTATAAATTTGACTGAATAAAATAAACGGGAAAACAGCACAAAGATGAGAGGATGAATGAGAGGTGGATGCAGCGAAACCATTGGGCGCAAGTGGCTGATGGCTTACCTCTGTGCAAGCACACTGCACATATGTCAACATAGAATTTTGATGTGCATTTCTTGGATGTAACTGGGTAGGGGGCTTTCCAGAAGTGGGTGTTTGATGGGCATGTGGTTTTAGCGACTACATTTAAATATGTAAGTGCTCTGAAACATTGCCAGTTGATCATTTCATGAACAAAATCTCTTTTCACATACAAATACACATCTCATTTGTCTATAGTTTTGTCTTTTTTTATTTATTTTGTTTGGGAAATATTATTATTATTATTATTATTATTCTTTATTTATATGGCGCCACAAGGGTTCCGCAGCGCCCAATTACAGAGTACATAAATAATCAAACAGGAAAACAGCAACTTACAGTTGATGACAGTATAGGACAAGTACAGGGTAAATAAACATAGTTACATCAGCAGATGACACTGGAATAAGTATCAGGTGGCAGAAGACTGATGAATTTGGTGCAGTTGAAGGTTATTAAAGTAAGAAAGGATAAGCACATGATTGGTTTTTAAACAGGATAATTTATAAATCTGGTATTTATATCGCTTTAATGGGCTAAATATCGTTTGATTGTCAGTTGTTCTATTGACAGCTCTAGTCAAACAAAGAAACAAAGAAACATGGAATTTGATGGCAGATAAGAACGAATTGGACTATCTAGTCTGCTCCTATTTTATCCTTTAGGTAATTTAAAATCTTTTTGATCCTTCTTTGTATTGATATTCATATGCCTATACAAAGCATGTTAAAATCGCCCTACATCTTAGCCTCTACCACCACTGATGGGGGGATATTCCACCTATTCACTACCCTTTCTGTAAAGTAATTTTCCTTAAATTTCCTCTGAACCTACCTCCCTACAGTTTCAGTGTATGCCTTTGGCTTCTATTACTTCTCTTCCTTTAAAGAATGTTTTCCTCCATTACTTTGTTAAAACCTTTGGTAGATTTGAAAGTTTCTATCATGTTCCCTTCTCTGTTTCAAACTATACATGTTAAGATCTTTTAGTCTATCCGGGTAAGTTTTCTCATGTAGGCCATGCACAATTTCAATTGCCCTTCTTTGAATGCTTTATAATGTACTTATATCCTTCTGGAGATATAGTCTCCAGAGCTACAAACAGTATTCCAGATGAGGCTGTACAAATGACCTACAGCATACAGTGGCATTATTATTTCTTTTATTTTTGCCACAGATTACTTTCCCTATGCAACCAAGCATCTGACTTGCCTTTCTCCTTTCTTTGTTGCATTACTTAACTGTCTTTAATTCACTTGAAACAGTGACTCCTAAATATCTTTCCTCCTCAGTGGTTTCCACTAAAGTCTCCTTGATACTATTTTTAGCTTTTGGGTTTTTGAGACCCAGGTGCATGATTTTGTTTTTTTTAGCATTAAACTGTAGTTGCCACATTCTTTACCACTCCTGAAGTCTACCTAGATTATTATTATTATTATTATTATTATTATTTGTTGTTTGTGTCATCTGCAAAAAGGCATACTTTCTCTTTAATACCATTTACAACAAAGATATTAAAGAGCACTGGTCCAAATACAGATCCCTGGGGTACTCCATTGGTAACATTTCCCTCCATAGAATGCACTCTATTTACTACAACTGTCTGTCTCCTATCCTGCTTTATTTTCCTGGTGCTTTTCCTAACCCCTTTGAAACAAAGGTCTGTTGCTTTTAGTATTGTACTTTTTCATTTTCCCCCACCTCTCTTTTATTCCTTCTATGTTCCTCCAGTCTGGCAATGTATCACTTAAAATTCTCCCCATTTCTGCAAAGTCAGCATTCCTAAAATCCAACACCTTTGTTTTCTTGTGATAGGAGTTGGACCCTGTCTTTATACTAAACCATACTGCTAGATGGTCACTGGATCCTGGGTTCCCATCCACATATATACACTCTGCCTCTTGACAAAGCACCCTGATTTCAGAAAAATGCATTGAGGAAACAGAAAATGGGACCCCTGGATTTACCACTGTGCACAGGAGAAGCCTATTGCCTGGTGCCAACTGGGCATACACTTGGCTCCTTATATAATCATCACACTGTGGGTAACACTGGATCCAGACTGACAGCGCTGCACAGCGGATCTCTGCACTGACATATCTGCCACGTAGCCACAAGCGGCGGTGTGCAGGAACCCCATACAGCTGGAGTCTGGTTCATAGAAGCCGTGTTCAGCTATCATCTGTACCACTCCATTTATGGTTGGCCAAGCTAATGGACAAACCACACACCTCCTGCACTTGCAGCTCGTATCGCTGACAGTATAGCAACAAAGTCTGGTGAGCCGCTTGAAACTGCGTTTGGTGTTCACCAGTTTATCCACTACAGTGAGCTACATTAACAACATTGGCATCCTGCTACTGTGATTATACAGCCGGAGGACACACATTTATCCCTTCATATCGGGCTACACAATATGGATTAAGGTGTCAGAGACTGACTGAACTATTCTGAGATTCTCCACCTAATACCAGCAATTATGTTAACTATAATAAATATATGTACTTATTGCTTAGCCCTTTGGGACTTCCAGGGAATCCCTAGTTTTATGCTACCTGTTTATTTATAGAGCTATCATACACTTCTGTCATTCAGCTCATACAGATGGGTCCACGGTTATCTTGACTAGCTTTCTGCACCTAGGCACAACATGATTTATTAGCATACAACCTTCATCTATTGTTCTTAACTGCAATACAATACAGAGAACAATACAGCAGGGGATTAAGTCATTACAGCAGGGGATTAAGTCCGCCTGGCCAGTCGCAGTTAATCCTATTAAAGGTCAAGATAAATGTGGACCCATCTGTATAAGATTCATTTTAACCGTTTTTCATTGTTCTACTATATTATATGATATTATATGCTATTAAAAATCTGTGTTTTTATCAAGGTTGTCTCTGTGGTTCTGAGCACCAACCTGGTATTTATTAATCCATCCACATATATGTCTGAAATCCTATCAATGGACTCCCTCAGCAATTGCTTGAAGTATGATCCCTGTAAGAGAAATGTGCCACTTGTATTTGAACTTGCAATAGACCCCTCCCAATTTACATCAGGTAAATTAAAGTCTTCATGATTATGACCTCTCCCTTTAAAGCCATTTTAGTGATATCCAGTAATCTGTTCCTGTCAAAAACCTGCCCTTATCTTGGTTGTCTATAGATCACCCCAGTGTGAATAGTGTCCCTGTCCCCCATTCTATGGCCCCCAAAGGGCCTCAGATTTTTTTATATTTTGTTTTAATGTAGCATTTATGATTTTTTTCAAATACATTGCTACCCCTCCCATTCTTCTCATGCTTTCATTCCTAAATAAATTGTATCCAGGTATAGCTATATCCCAGTCATGATTCTCATTTCACCATGACTCTGTAATAGCCACAATATCCAAATTATCCCTTGTCAGTATCAGAACTTGCTCTGGAATTTTGTCTCCTAAGCTCCCAGCATTTGCACACACAGCTTGATAATCTTGTGGTCAGTATTTGCAGCAATCAGATTTGGCTGTAACAAATCAGAGGAATGCAAATGTTATGGGAATCCTGAAGCAATAGCTTAGTAAATATATACCTTTCTTCTTTTGTCTTCATTAATAACAAAATTGACTGCATTTTATTTCTTGTACCTTCTATCCAAATATTTGCACTACGGCAATTGTAGCTTAATGATCTCCATTTTGTCTCCATTATTAACACAAAGTTTAGCATTTTATATAAAACTAGCATGGATGTCTGTTATTGATCAGATGAACTAATTTTACAAAGACAGTAGTGCCATCTAATATTGCGATGTATATTTTATATTGTACACATTGATCTCGAAATTTATTTGTAAACAATATTTGCAGTTTTTCCTTCAGGGATTGACACAAAAAGATGCTTGGGGCTACTAACTGGTGAGCAAGCCATGTAAAGCTTCCCATGTGAGAAGCAGCTGGTCCTGAGATCTATGTATTTTCCCCCTGCAATTTGTTGATCATCATAACAAAGCTGCCACATACAGGAAACGGCAGGCACTTGAATTGAAAATATTTTTTTTTGAGGATAAGGGGTATACTATACAGTAAAAAGTATACTGTAAACACAGTCTCATCTGTACCACATCCCATTATAATATTTGCCTCAATTAGGTTCCTCTGCAGAGCAGTCACTTTAAGTCATACTCTGCTGCATATCTTGGATGGAGTAAAGTTCCGCAGAAGCATTATCAGAACACCAATATTCAGTGTCAAGCATCTGGTTTTGCCTTTATTTCTTATGTTGGGGCTGTGTTACCAGCGACTGGGATCCTGGCAGCAGAATTCTGGCGGGGGTAGTGAGCACAACAAAGCCCCAATGGTTCTATTCCCACTCTATGGGTGTCGTGGACACCCACGAGTGGTGAATAGTCCCTCCTAGTTGGCATGCAGACTGTCGGTATTGTGAGGGTTCAGAATGCAGGGGGAGTTATTGTGACCATCGTTCTCCTGACCATTGGTCACATAACTACATTTCTCCTTTCCCTGATGTCACATTGAGATTATACATACCTCAGTTTCTTTTTAGGTCACTAAGTATACAATAGTGAAAACTTAATCCAAATCCATCCAGTAGTTTAATGCTGGAACAGACAGACAGACAGACAGACAAAATTTATGATTTTTTTTTTTAACTACATATATTATAAAAAGTCCCTACAAGTATATTTCTCAAAAAAATTACTTTATACTAAATTTACTATGTACAAACACAATAAACTGTATACCATTAGGATACCTATTTCATAAAATGTAACACTGTTTGAATAAACTCACAAGTACTTTTTTTTATTATTTTTATTATTAAAAATTCAACAATAAGATACTATTCATATTTAAATGTCATGAACTTTTGTATCAAACATCATAGTGATTAACACTAAGAGGTGGATCCATGGAACCATGCATGCATATATAAAATGTATTTACTATAAAATAGATCATAGAATTTATAATAACTGAAAAGCACACTATATATCCCAGCCTCTACCCAAGTTCCAAGTGAATAAAAGTAATTTTTGTCCCTCCGTTCCAGGCTGATACGGTTATAAGCACAATCCTTAGATTGTAGTGTACCTCCTGTTTGACCCACAAATGTTCACTTACACTTGATTGTTAAGATCTGTGACAGCCAAAGCTTTGTTACTCATTCTCCAATGCAGGAGCTTGATACCAGCTAATTTCCTCCAGTAGGAACGGAATGCAACCCACAGTTCTCCTTTGCTGACAGCCGCTTAGTGGGAAGGAGCAGGCTGGGGATGTAATAGACGTCTCCATGTCCCAGGTAGTGGATGCCGCTCAATTTCCGCTACGTACAGATGCTGTATCAGGGCTCCAACTTAAAGAGGCGCAAATGGCAGGTAATTCTCTAACATATTTCACTCTAAACCCAGAGCTTTATCAGGATCTTTGATAAAGCTCTCATTTTAAAGCAAAATGTGTTAAAGGATCACCATCATGCTGGAAAATCTGGAAAAGTTTTAGAGTGCTCTAAAATAGTGTTCCCACCAAATAATATCCTGACACAGATGCAAAAAGACAACATAATATTGAACTCAATTGAGAGAAATAACACATTTTGGAGTTGATTAGTAAAACAAGATCAGAAACATAATTTGCTATACTGAGATGAAAACTGTTCTATGAACCACGGAGCAAGCAACCAAGCTGGAAATAGTGGTCAACCAGTGGACAGAGATGTGCAAGTCCAAATAATTAAGTAACATCAACATATGATTATTGAAAATTGCAACAGCAGTGCGGGGTTTTACAAAGAGGTTAACGCAATATATCCAGATCCATTCTTAAAAAAATAATAAATCTGTTGGGGTTTCAAAATTTGTTTGTGATATTTGAATAAGTGCTGTGTACCCTCTGCAAACACTCTCTTCTATGAACTAGGCCAAGCACCTTAGTAAAAGAAACCTCCACATTACAGATAGAGACACAGCCCTTGCTTGCCGTATAGGGATCAACAATTCTCTGTCTATTCATGAGGCCCAAATGTATCATCATACAAACAATACTTTTCAAGTGTACATGCCTATGTTCACTGTGTGTCTAAAATACATCCCAAATGGACTGTGTACCATCTTGTGGCCCTCCAGGCAAGAGAGGAAACATTAAATAGAATTCGTGGCAGCTGTGAATACTACTGTACTTAAATTGTTGTATATACAGTAATCAAGAATGCCAAAAGTTTATGTCTAAAAGTCAACAATCTTCACATGTAATATAAATCATATTTGTGGGTAATGCTGTCCATATTGATTTAGGAGCAAGACATGAAGATATACTAAGATATATTTTAATAGAGGAATACATCTAAATCAATGTAATTTCTAGAAAACATTGCTAAGTGGAATAGAGTAAAACCATTTTTTTTTCTTTGCAACAGAAAAACATAAATGAAAGAGGGAAAATGTCTTTCTTTTTTTCCCAGATTTATATATATTCTTATGAAATAATTCTGCTGAATGGTGTCATTTTCTCAGGTTTTGTTTGCTGCTACATTGCTTATATTTTGTAATGCTTCAATAAACAGCAATTTGATTAAAAATGTTACAGCATCTAAACAAAGAAAATGTTAAATACAGTAATAAAGTGATTAAAAAAGGTAAGTGTGCTGAAATTACTAAAGTTTCACTGTATGAATATTAAGGTTCCAAATTAAGTGTATGGTGTTATACTACCATACCTTATACTTTATTATATATGTATAGTATGGGGGTTGTAAACAGCGCCACAGTACAATTGTTTTTATAACATAATTATGCAAGGTGCAGTCATGTGGGACACTCCCAGTTGGAATGTAGCATGCTTAAGCAATAAGGGCCTTCAAAGACTGCGTCTCTCTAAAAAAATAAACATCTTCCATTTAAAAAAAACAAAGTTTTCCTTTTAAAAAAAAAAAAATAAACAAAGATTTTCCTCTTTTTTTTCTTTCTGCCTTTTTTGCTATTACAATTTAATTGACTTTTAATTAACTTTATAAGTGTTACCTTTTACTGATTGTTTGTCTAGTAATATACATTTTTAATGCAATTCATTTATACTGTGCAATTTTAGCAATTTTATGTAATATACTTTTATTTTTTATATCTGTCTAAATAAATTCATCTTATACTTTTTATCTAATATATCAGTCATAATCTTGAGACACTTAAGGTAGCTTAAATATTCTATCCTTTGTTTTATATTATATACAGTATGTATGTGTATGGAAAGACATCACATGAATCAGAACACACCCAAGACGTTGTTAATAGCACTTTCGGGGTATGTAAATGTAAAAAGGAGAAAGTGCACATGATGTGGCTCTGTCACCATACCTAACAGCCTCTACCCTTGGCCATGTAGAGTGATATTGAGGTTGTAGAAAAGGGAGTAAGGAAACACCAATCTTGATACAAAAGCTATATTTCCACAATATGAATTATGGGTGACTAATGCTAGTGATCAATCAGAAATCTAGACATTAGAGATGGCAAGTTCATGGAAGGACATGTATGGTATTTGGCCAGCCTTTGAGAATAAATATATATATATATATATATATATATATATACATACATACACAGTGTGTCAGAGACAGCATTTTTCAATTTTTCCATGTGAAAGTAATGTGGAGGATCCAGACCAGGTTTTGGAAGCAGTAGCAGAATCCCAGGTGTGTGATCTGCAGCACTTGGGATTCCTGATATAAGGGTTTCCAGGGCAGAGTCACCTTGGTCTTGGCGGTGGAATAGCTACCCAAGTGATAGTCTGGGTTGTGTGGGTTGACTAGGGACCACTGGAGCCTATCAAGAGTCTGCTATGTTGAGAGTGCCTGTATGCTACTGACTGTGATACCGACTGCATATGGATTTAACTTGCTATGTGGTGACTTGCTGTTCAAAATAAATACTGAAAGTGTTTATCTGAGTTCCCATGTTTGTGATCCTTGTCACAATCTATATATATATATATATATATATATATATATATATATACATATATACACACACAATACAGTCCCTTGGTTCAGATCAACCAGTTATTTCCCCAATCAGGGACCAGGCAGCACTCCACGGATTTTAGATAAAGCAGCTTTTATAAATCAAAGTGCAATCAGTGCATCAAAATGAGCATAGTGCATAGGGATTGTGACAGGTTTTTATAGTGTTTTCCTGCACTGCTGCGGTGTATTTACATGAATTCTCCTGGTGTACTTGCTTTTAATCTTCTAATGACTATTTTGCACGCTTCTTCTGAAGCTTGATTCACTCTACACTTATTTCTGTCTGTCTCCTTTCATAACAGCTTCCGGGAGCCGCGGTTGGAGCGATGGCCGCTTAGCAATGATGTGACGTCATCAGTGGATGCCGTTGACGGAGCCCCGGAGCGCGCGCACCGCACACCGTTGGTGTCCGGAAGCAGACAGAGGGAGACCTTACACGTGGAGTATATTTAGGTAAGTACACTGGTGGTTGTTAGTTTGTTTTGTTTTGTTCTTTTCACAGTTTTGACCACCTTGAAAAAAACGCCCGTGAGGCGTTGAAACGTTGGTTGTGCTTTGCACTATGATCATTTTGATGCACTGATTGCACTTTGATTTATAAAAGCTGCTTTATCTAAAATCCGTGGAGTGCTGCCTGGTCCCTGATTGGGGAAATAACTGGTTGATCTGAACCAAGGGACTGTATTGTGTGTATTCTAATAGGATGGCACCCCGGTGGCTGCTGCAATAGTGAGTGCCTACTGCCCTCTTCTTGCTATATATATATATATATATATATATATAACAGGGGGAAAAATTATGTCAACCATATGTGTGTTGACCCTTAGCATGTCGACCATTTGAGCATGTTGACCTTTTGTACCTATCGACCATAAGCACTGTCGATACTTCAGAGGTCAATCAACTAACCGTATCGACTTTTTGACCATGTCAACCTAATGCATGTCGTCAATTTGGCGTTGACCTATTGACTGCCTTATTAGACTGCATAGATCTATAGACTGCATACCATCTTAAATGGTTGCACCTAAATTGGGAGTTTCCTGGAAATAACAGGTGATTAAGCCACACTCATTTCACTGGTTTTCTTAGATTGGTTGCCTCTTTTGCAAAGTATACAGTATTTACATGATGTATGCTTTTAAGAAGATTAATAGCTTACAATGCTTCTAAAGCACCAGGCCACTTAGTGTCTATGGTTGCGAACTACACTGCTTGAGTATCTGTGTTAAAGCAGAGATAATCAGGATGTAGTCATTAGTGATTCCAATTGCTACCTGCATTTGTTGTATATTGTACCAATTGGCAAACAAGGTTTAAACACACAGTACTTTGGATCTTATTCAGAGATGCATGCAAATACCTTTACAGCTGTGATACAGTTCGAAAATGTCGCTACCGCTGGTATTTGTATTAATATGACCACCAGAGGTGTCTCAGATCAACCGCTTGTGTCTGAAGATACAACCATCACATGCAGATCAGTTGGTCATTATTCTAAGTAACTTTATGGCCCGGCATCATGACTGTTGGAAGTAAGGCATCAGAGCCATTATAACTGCATATGTGATCAAGTTTGCCTTCCGGTCTATCTTGCGTAATGCACTCAGCCTATCTGACCACTGCCTCGTCCACCTACTCCCTACCTATACACAGAAGCTGAGAGCGGTTAAGCCTGTCGTCAAGACTGTTAAGAAATGGACCAACGAGGCAAAGATGAAGCTCCAGGCCTGATTTGACTGCACAGAAAGGGGGTCTTCGAAGACTCAGCAACCGACCTGAACGACCTGACAGACTCTGTCACATCCTACATCAGCTACTGTGAGGACATATACCAAAACTTACCACATTTACAAAAACAACAAGCCCTGGTTCAACGCTCAAGCAACTGGGCCAAAGAGGAGGCCTATAGCAGTGGTGACAGAGCACTATACAACTGAACTAGGAACTCTCTGACTAAAGAAATCAGGCAAGCAAAAAACTGGTTCTCAGACAAGCTGACAAACTATCTCTCCACCAATGACCCCATATCTGTATGGAAAGGAATGCAATCCATAAACAACTACTGGTATGGTATGGCTCCGCCAGTGCAAGGGACATATGCAGGCTCCAAAAGGTGGTCAGAACCACATAGAAGATCATCGGGGCTGACCTTCCCTCAGTCCAGGACCTGTACCTGTCCAGAGCTAAAAAGCGGGCAACAAAGATAAAAAAGGAGCAGCTACACCCCAGCCACAGCATGTTTAACTTGATTCCTTCAGGCAGGCATTACAGGGAAATCCCTGTCGGATCCACCAGAAGCCTCAAAAGTTTCATTCCCCCAGTGGTCCGCCTGCTGAACTCTTGAACACTGACTGACTAGACGTACATGTAACTCACTTGTGACCCTACGGTATACTTATCTGTATGACTTTACTTGCCCCACCCAGCCCACCTGCTTATCTGTTACCTACTTGGCTGTTATATAGCAAACCGAAGACAAATTCCTAGTATATACCTGGCCAAAAAAGCTGATTCTGATACTGATCACAGTCACAAGCTGCAGCACTCTACTGACACAGTTGCCACATGATTGTGATTGAGCCGCCACTCCCCCGGTACCTTCCACAAATGCTCCATGACTGTCAATCACTTTACACATGGATCCACAGTGCAACCACCATCACAAGACCATCAAGGCATATATGCTGTGTGATTAAGATGCATGTGAAATGACAAAAAAAAAAATCACTCCACTTTGTACAACATTAACTCTGTGGCCCTATGCGCTTTCTTTGTTGTGATCAAATTATGATATTACACTGTTATACCTATATAAGAAAATGAAAAGTTGCTATAAAAGAACATATATTCCAATTGCCTTTTTTCATATGTACCAAGTATATTCTTAGAAATTTAAAATTAGGCCAGATTAGTAGTCTGCAATTAATATGACATTTTGATTTCAACGATTAAATATAATTTCAGGGTATTTTTGTTTTCAATTTTAAAACTACTGTTTCCGAACAGAGACTCAAACCCCACATATATTTAACTGTAAAGTTTCTTCAAAACAATTAAATATTGGCAAAATGATATAATTTCTTATAGTTCTTCCATAAAAAATCAGTATATGTATAAAATACTACAATGTTTTGCCAGTTTATACTGTATTTACATTGAATCTTACATAGATAGTTAAATTAAATAATGAAAAAGAAGTCAAAATACAATGAAATTGTAACATGCTTTATATTTCTAGTCCAATATCAATTATTTCCTACCATCTGTAGCTCCTGTAGAAGACATACGTGTACTGTTGTATACTATAATTTTGAAAGACAATGTATAATGTTATTCATCTTTAGTATATCGCTTGTAAGATTGCATTTGTTAAAGGTTTTGATTTCTTTGTTAAATGTACAGTATCTTTCCATACACTGCTTTGATCATTTTTTTCTATTTAAAGTCCTTAATTGCCTCTTGTTACATAAATTAAGGTTAAAACAAAAGCATAAAAACACAAATTATATTTGCAATGTCCAGAGATGTTAATGCCTTTTTGAGCCAAATTGGCAGTATCTGGCCCAAATATGGGAAAGGATGGGGAGAGGGGGTCAAGGTTATTTTTGCTAAGAGTGTTGAGACACCTATTTTTATAAAAATTATATTTTATTTTCTATTACAGTATTGTTTTAATTCAGTTTAGATTTTGGAAGGGTACATTATCTGGCTTTTCCCTGCTGTGTGGGCGAGGGCACTGTCTTATTCTCTTTGCAAAATGCTTTAATATCACATTACTTAGGTTTTAAAGAGCAGAATTTAGACACTTAAAATTAGTTAAACTTTTGACCTTATATTTACTGTAGACTAGAAAATACACAGGCATAATTTGAACAGTGTAACTAAAGGCTTCAAACACACCAAAATGACACTTACTATATGTTTTATCTCATAATTAATTTAACACTTATCAATAAACCAAGCAAGACAAAAAGATATTGTAATGAATTATTATTCTAAAGTGGTAGTACAATGGGTTAGTCGTTAACTACTTCACTGACGATGATTGTTTTTTTTTATTGAGTGACTTAGGTGAAGAACATGTTTTAAACCTTATCCAAAATGATTTTAGTTAAAAAAAAAAGTTTTTTTTATATTTGTTAGAAGAAAAAAAAATCCCTCCCCCCCAAAAAAAAACATTGTAACATCAGTTGGCACCAGCAGAGCTTTGAGAACATTGGAAACTTTGCGACCATCACAAAAAAAATGTAACAGCAGGTACAGCCTCCAGGTACACAGGGGAAGCTTGGGGTGTCTATCTGACTGGTCACATCCTGTACAATCAGGTCAGATAAAGCACTTGCTGGTGTGGTGACATCTGATGCATCCATGCCAGTCAAGTGGTTAAGGTGCTACAAACTGCTTTTAGTTAGAGATGTGCGCTGGCTCCCATAATGGGTTTTGGATCTGTATCTCCTTTGTGTTTTGTGTCAGGCGCTGGGGGATTACCTCCGGAACAGGAATCCGGGGCTTGCCCATCCAGTTGCTGGCAGTGCTGCGTGGCCGTGGTGAAGTGTGGTGGGCTGGCAGCGGTGACAGTTTGGCTGCCGGAGATTGGGAGACCAGGTGGGTGAAGAGTCACGCCCTTGTGTGTCTGCAGCACTATGATCTGCCATGTTGGAGACCAAGTTCTTTGCAACCAATAATTGAGCTCTGTAGAAAGCTCAGCCAATCCCAGGCAGCTTCCCATTACAAAAGGTGTCAGCCTTGTCTCTAATGTTGCCAGTGCTGTATGTTACTACCTTGAGCAGAAGTTTCAGCTCTGAGCTCTTTCAGGTACTCCCTGTGGTTTTCCCACAATCCAAAGGATCTCTAACGCCACTGTACAAGTCTTCAAATCACCTTCCACCGCACTCTTGCCGATGGCTTCTCTGTTCCACAGTCTGCAGCTCTCCGCCCTCCAGGTGGTACCCCGGGTGCCCTGTGACCATAAAAGAGCTACCCAGTCATCCACAGTGCCCTCTAGAAACAACTATTCAGCATTCATTCTTCAGTCTCCAAAGCAGCATTCCTCACTGTTCTTCAGTCACGTTTACTCAGAATTCATTCTTTAGTCTTTAAAACGGTATTCTTTAGTGTTCTTCAGTCACACTTACTCAGCATTCATTCTTCAGTCTTTAAAGCAACATTCTCCAGTGTTCTTCATTCATGTCTACTCAGCATTCATTTTTTCAGTCTTGAAAGCAGCAATGCTCAAAATTATTCAGTCATGACTATTCAGCAACCATTCTTCAGTGTTCCTTAATCATGACTATTCAGCATTCATTCTTCAGTAGAATTCTTCAGTGGTCTTCAGTCACAACTATTCAGGATTCATTCTTCAGCACCGTTCTTCAGTGTTCTTCAGCCACATTTACCAAGCAATCATTCTTCAGTCTTCAAGTCTTCATTCTACAGTGTTCTTCAGCCACGTTTGCCAAGCATTTATCCTTCAGACTTTAAGTATTTTTTCTTTGATTGGCCATTCTTTGTACTCTAAAGTATATGAGAAGGAACCATAGCCAGCCTCCTCGATTTCTTCCCATATTGGCATCCGCTGCACCAGCAGACGCCCATTCGTCTGAGTCTCATTTTCAGCCCAGCGTGACATTTTAAATCTGTAAGTGGTTTTGGATCTGTATTTTTTTTACAAAAATCACAAAAACAGCTAAAATCACAGAGGGGGTCATTCCGAGTTGATCGCTAGCTGCCGTTGTTCACAGCGCAGCGATAAGGCTAAAAATTGGCAATTCTGCACATGCGTACGGGCCACAGTGTGCACGCGCACCATACTTTTACAAAAAACTATGCAGTTTTACATAAGATCAAGCGACTCTTTTCAGTCGCACTGCTGATCGGTGAGTGATTGACAGGAAGTGGGTGTTTCTGGGTGGTAACTGACCGTTTTCCAGGAGTGTGCTAAAAAATGCAGGCGTGTCAGGTGAAAACGCAGGCGTACCTGGGGAAACGGGGGAGTGGCTGTCCGAACTCAGGGCGTGTTTGTGACATCAAAGCAGGAATTAAACAGACTGAAGTGATCGCAAGGAAGGAGTAGGTCTGCAGATAGTCTGAAACTGCTTGAAAAAAATCAGCACTGTTCTGCTACCCTTTCGTTAGCACTTCTGCTAAGCTTAGATACACTCCCAGAGGGTGGCGGCTTAGCGTTTGCACTGCTGCTAAAAGCAGCTAGCGAGCGATCAACTCGGAATGAGGGCCAGAATGTTGGTGTGTTTTTGTTCAAACAGTATTATTTACTTCAATGACATTAATATCCACTCATTCCCAATCAATTTTTACCACCACATGGCTCACAAAATTATTTTTATCCAGGTTAGGCCAAAAGGTTGCACCTAGGTAGCTGGATGACAAAGCTGAATGACAGCAGAATGTTGCACAAACATGTGGCACTTAAACTTCCAACATGGCACATCTAGAAAATAGAATGGCATTGCAGTGGCAGACAGGGTGACAGTTTAATAACTATGAAAATGTTTACACAAGAAGATAGTCCGCAATGCTACAAACAGCTCATAATGCAAAGAAAAGAGGTGCAAGATGGATTTGTCCTTTGACTCACCGACCCTTATATTGTATATAATAAACAGGACATGCACAGTTTAATAAACCAATCACTGTGGTGACAGGGACTCCCACTTGTGGCTGAAATGATTGGTTTGCTCTGGCCCCCACAAAACAAGCTGCCAATGGTCTCTATATAACAAACTGGCTCTACATAGTCAAGACGTTGACATCATCATCGTCGTCATCATCATCATCATCATCATCATCATCCAATTCCTCACCCCCATCAGTGTATACATCCTCTTCTTCACAGACTATTAATTCATCCCAGCTAAAATCCACCATTACAGGTGCCTCTATATTTTTTGGATGTAATTGCTGGTAATGGTCTTCTTTATGGAATTTGTAATTAATTTTGATGAACATCATCTTTTCCACATTTCGGGGAAGTAACCTACTACGCTGATCACTGACAAAGTTCCCTACTGTGCTGAAAACTCTTTCTGAGTACACATTGGAGAGTGGCAAGCTGAGTAAACCAAAGCCAGTTTGTGCAAGGGCCTCCAACTTGCCTTTATTTTCTGCCAGTAGTGAAACGGTCTGTCTGACATGCCTATTTGGATGCTATCCCTAAAATAATCTTAGACCATTCTTTGAAGCATGACTGTATGATATGCAGCATGGTAGACAAGTCACTAATTATAGGTAGTTCCTTCAGTCCATACCAGGGCCAGTATTTACTAAAAATCCAAGTTTGGCCGATTTGTGTTTTTTTTTCTAAGTCCCAATCCGGGAATTCACTAAGCACCAATCTCGGCAGTGTCTGGTCTATTCGTAATGGTTTGAATGACAACGTTCCGAAATACGAATGAATAGACCATCGGTCAAACGCGGCTGTTATTTCATAGAATACGGGCATTCACTATTCATTCGTATTTGGGTGTTAGTTTCTGAGTGCTCAAGTGCGGGTCTGTTTTTTTTCGAATCGTTAAAAAAAGCAGCAAAAAAATAGACCTGCTTTTTCCAGTCGAGTTTGGATAACCATGCACGGATCAGTGAGATCTGTGCATGGTTATCTATGGGAAAGAGTCTGTTTAGTGTAAAATCTGGAAAAAAAATTGCGTGGGGTCCCCCCTCCTAAGCATAACCAGCCTCGGGCTCTTTGAGCCGGTCCTGGTTGAAAAAATATGGGGGAAAAAATGACAGGGGTTCCCCCATATTTAATCAACCAGCACCGGGCTCTGCGCCTGGTCCTGGTTCCAAAATTTCGGGGGACAAAAAGCGTAGGGGTCCCCCGTATTTTTTAAACCAGCACCGGGCTCCACTAGTTGGGTAGATAATATCACAGCCAGGGGACACTTTGATATCGGTCCCTGCGGCCATGCCATTAAAACCCCAACTAGTCACCCCTGGCCGGGGTACCCTGGAGGAGTGGGGACACCTTCAATCAAGGGGTCCCCCCCCTCCAGCCACCCAAGGGCCAGGGGTGAAGCCCGAGGCTGTCCCCCCCCATCCAAGGGTGGCAGATGGGGGGCTGATAGCCTTGTGAAAAATTGTGAATATTGTTTTTAGTAGCAGTACTACAAGTCCCAGCAAGCCTCCCCCGCATGCTGGTACTTGGAGAACCACAAGTAGCAGCATGCGGTGGAAAACCGGGCCCGCTGGTACCTGTAGTACTACTACTAAAAAAATACCCCCCAAAAAACAGGACACACACACCGTGACAGTATAAGTTTATTACATACATGCACACCTCCATACATACATACTTACCTATATTCCCACGAGGCTCGATCCTCTTCTCCATGTAGAATCCTAGGGGTACCTGTGAAAAAAATTATACTCACATAATCCAGTGTACCTTCTGCTCTTTGTTTAATCCACGTACTTGGCAAAATAAAAAAACAGAAACCCGACCACGCACTGAAAGGGGCCCCATGTTTACACATGGGACCCCTTTCCCCGACTGCCAGGACCCCCCCTGACTCATGTCAAAGAGGGTCCCTTCAGCCAATCAGGGAGCGCCACGTCGTGGCACTCTCCTGATTGGCTGTGTGCTCCTGTAGTGTCTGTCAGGCAGCACACGGCACAGATACAATGTAGCGCCTATGCGCTCCATTGTAGCCAATGGTGGGAACTTTGCGGTCAGCGGTGAGGTTACTTTCGGTCAACCGCTGACCGCAAAGTTCCCACCATTGGCTACAATGGAGCGCATAGGCGCTACATTGTATCTGTGCCGTGTGCTGCCTGACAGACACTACAGGAGCACACAGCCAATCAGGAGAGTGCCACGACATGGCGCTCCCTGATTGGCTGAAGGGACCCTCTTTGACAGGAGTCAGGGGGGGTCCTGGCAGTCGGGGAAAGGGGTCCTATGTATGTTTGGAGGTGTGCATGTATGTAATAAACTTATACTTTCACGGTGTGTGTGTCCTGTTTTTTTTGGGGGTATTTTTTTAGTAGTAGTACTACAGGTACCAGCGGGCCTGGTTTCCCACCGCATGCTGCTACTTGTGGTTCTCCAAGTACCAGCTTGCAGGGGAGGCTTGCTGGGACTTGTAGTACTGCTACTAAAAACAATATTCACAATTTTTCACAAGGCTATCAGCCCCCCATCCGCCGCCCTTGGATGGGGGGGACAGCCTCGGGCTTCACCCCTGGCCCTTGGGTGGCTGGAGGGTGGGACCCCTTGATTGAAGGGGTCCCCACTCCTCCAGGGTACCCCGGCCAAGGGTGACTAGTTGGGGTCTTAATGGCACGGCCACAGGGATCGATATCAAAGTGTCCCCCAGCTGTGGCATTATCTCCCCTGCTAGTGGAGCCCAGTGCTAGTTTTAAAAATACGGGGGACCCCTACGCTTTTTGTCCCCCGTAGTTTTGGAACCAGGACCAGGCGCAGAGCCCGGTGCTGGTTGATTAAATATGGGGGAACCCCTGTCATTTCCCCCCCCCCCATATTATTTCAACCAGGACCGGCTCAACGAGCCCGAGGCTTGTTATGCTTAGGAGGGGGGACCCCATGCAATTTTTTTCAGAATTTTTTAGACTTTAATCAACTTTTTAAGGTACACAATGAAGCCCTTCACGGATCTCACAGATCCGGCCGAGATTCCTTGTGTTTTGTCAGGCAGTGTTTTACTCATCACTCCCGTAAAACACTGCCTGATATTACAAATCACATCGACATCGGAAAAAACGATTGTGCAAAACTCGGCAGCTTAGTGAATGATTGTATCAGGATTCAAAAAGTTGCAGTAAAATGCATCCGATACTATTCGAGTTCAAACACCCTTCAAAATGGCCAAAACACGAATCTTTGTAAATATACCCCCAGATGTTAAAAGTTTTTGCTGATCTGCATCAACACCAGTAAGTCTCTAAGGGAAATCAAAATTTTCCCTGGCACCTGAAGGTGCCATAGAAATTGAAAGAGATGTTGCCATGTCACATTCTGCTTGCAACAGCAGTAGGTGACACAAATATGTGGCACTTAAACTTCCAAATTGCCACATCTAGAAAATAGAACATCCAACATGGCACATCTAGAACACCAGTAAGTCTCTAAGGAAATCACATTTTTTCCGGGCACCTGAAGGTGCCAGAGAAATTGAAAGAGATGTTGCCATGTCACATTCCGCTTGGGATGACAATATGCTAACCAACATCTCTTTGCATATCTTCAGATTTGTGTCCATTGGAAAGAAAGACACAACATATGACTTAAACCTTTAAACAAGCATGGTGGCCAAAATATAGTGATCTGATTTAAGAGATTGACGACCCTTGGATCCTGGCAAAAGTAAATGTAGGGCTTGATTTACAAAACCGACATACTTAGCTGAATCACTTAATTTTATCTCCTCCTTCTGTTTCTCCAGCTGCTTTTTTTAGAGTCTAAAAAGAGGAATTACCTCACAGTGTCTGAACTAACTTCACATGTGGAAACTTCAAAGGGTTTGAGAAGCTTGCACAACATGGAAAGTATACTCCACTGTGCTTAAGTAATGTACATTCTCCCTCCTTTCCCTATGTCATTGTGTAGCCTTGGATGGCTGAAGCATATAAAGGGTAGAATCCCACCAAGTTACTACCTCTTTCTTCAACTGATGTAAGGACAAATTCAACAATACTTGCAGGCACTTCAGTCTTTGACATGGACTTGCTGAATGTTGAAAATGCTCCAATATTTTTTAGGCAAAGAGAACATTTCCTGCACTCCTCAGTCATTTTTTAAAAGATTTTGCACCAACAAATTATTTGTGTGAGCAAATCAGGGGTCATGTTGGAATTCACCCAACTGTAATGTTCTCACAATATTGGTGGCATTGTCTGAAATCACAAATCCCGAGGAGAGTCAAAGAGAAGTATCACCAGTTAATAAAATCAATGATACACAGAGTAGCCTGCCTCTGAATGAGCTGGCAATTGTTGGATGCTGCTGCTGTTGGTTTTGCTGAAGGCAAAACACCTACCCAGTGGGATGTCACAGTTACGTAATCTTTAGATTGTCCTGTCCCACTTGTCCACATACCTGTGGTTACAATGGCATTTTGGAGGACACTAATTCAGGTTTTTTATGTTTTTGTACATGCTAGGAATTGCTTTTCTAGTGAAGTGAAATCTAGATGGGATTTGGGAGCGAGACACAGGACTTAATTAACTGTCTTAAACCTACTGCATTAATGGCAGATACTGGACGCCCATTTAATACCAGCATAGCTGTCATACTTGCTTACCATTGAAAAGAATTGTTTAGCAGTCAATTGTTTTGTTAAACTACTACAAGTAGTCTTCCTGGTCCCCTACTGGGATGAAGATCCACTCACAGCAGCAGCAGATGGCGTTGCACTCAGGGATCCTTCTGACAAAGCCCAGACAGGATAGGAGTCATTCTTATGAGATTGGATGCATGACTACTTTCAATCATGATTGAGGATACTGACAATGAAGGTGTTGGTGGTGAAGATTACAGGTGCTTGGATATAACAGAGAGAAGGGAGCTAGGTGATGTTGGACTGGTTGCTGTTACAATTTTAGCCAAAGTTTTTTAATTTGTCAAAAATCTTTCATGAATGCTCTGCAAGGGATGTAACAGGGAGGAGGTTACAAGATGGTTAAGGTGCCTACCTCTACTTACTATGGCTTTACAAAGGGTACAGATGGCTTGACAGTTGTTGTCCAGATTTTAATAGAAATAATTCCACACTTAAGAGTTGATTTTTTTCTGTCTTTTGCCCCGGCATGACAATGGGTTTTTTCATATCACGGGTAACAACTGTTTCCACTGGTGACTGGCAGTGTCACAGTACTAATGAAATTTAAAAATAATTGCATAGTACATTGGGGTACAGCTTATATTATTTTAATTTTACAATGGGGCAGAGCCCTTGGATGGACAGACACAGCAGCACAGACACAGTGGCCCCCTGTCAGACACAGCAGCCTGCTGATGGAAGTGCACAGCAGCCCTTTGTCAGACACAGCAGCTCCTTGATCTACAGACACAGCACCCCTGGATGAACACAGTAGCCCCTTGTTAAACACAGCTGTCCCTTGATGGAAAACAGAGCACCCATTTATATACAACAAAGCACCACTGGGGACATCCACCTACAGTTGGGGTACCACCTACAGGGTCACAGTAAGTGTATGATTATACACTGTGGTCTGACTGACAGTGTCACAGAAAAACAATAGAATAGTACACTGGGGTAAAGCACAAAAAAATATATATATTTCTTCCATTATATTTTTTATCTTTTATTTTGTTTAAAATGGGGCAGCGCACCCCTAGATTTACAGAGCACCTCAGGACGGATACAGCATCCTCTTTATGGATGGACAGACCACCTCTGGAGGACACAGATGCCCCTTTATGGTTGGACAGAGCATCCCTGGAAGACACAACAGCCCCTTTATGGATGGATGAATAAACAACCATGCAGGACACAGGTGCCCCTTTATGGATGGACACAGCAGCCCCTGGCTAGACACAGCCCCTTGATTGACAACATAGCAGCACCCCTGGATGGACAACACAACCCAGACATGTCTACTGAAGAGAAGCTCCACAGCCAGAGTGAAGATTGTGAGAATGCACTCACTGAGTGATTATTGGCAGACTGTGCATGGGCTGTGAAGCATTGCACATGCACGAAGGCCAAACTACGATCGCTCTGCATTTGCAGCCTAAGTGCAAATCAACTGCATTTTGATTGACAGGAAGTGACCGTTTGTGGGTGGTAGCATGATGTTTGTGAGGGGTGGTTGGGAAAATGTAGGTGTCATGGCCATTTTTGGAGTGTGTATCTGATGTCCCCTAGTTAGCACTGTTGTGACTTACAAAATATAGTAGTCCAATAGATGTGTGTATGATTTTTATCCATTGTACAAATTATCTCTTTGTATATAATCACATGATGTCACATTACCTCTTTTCATGTAATTCTCTACTTTGTAAAAGCAATAGCTGATTGGTTCTATAGTAGCATAGTTTTTCAAAACTTTTTAAGCCCATAAATACCATAGTAACAAAGTAACATATTTGCTAAGGTTGAAAAAAGACAATTTGTTCATCGCGTTTAACCTATAAGTGATCTCCTACACTGTAATATTTCTAAGACTAATTTTAAATGCAGTGAATGTTTAGTCGTTATGTCACTTCCTCCTGTTTTTTTTTTTTTGTTTTTTATTACTATAGTGCATGATTTACCCACCATAACCCTGTATATCCTTAACCATTAGAAATTTATCTAGCCCAGTCTTAAAAGTAGTGACCAAGTCCCCCATTACTACTCTCTCAGGCAGGGAATTCCAAATACGTATTGTCCTTACTGTGAAGAAACCTTTCCATCTCTGTGTGTGGAATCTCATCTCCTCTAACCTAAGCAGGTGTCCATGCATCCTTTGTGATGATTTTACCAAAAACAAATTCCCCACTAGCTCTGTGTATTGACCTCTTATATATGTGTAAATGTTAATCATGTCCCCTCTTAAACTTCTCTTTTCCAATATGAACATGCCTAGCCTAACAAGCCTTTCCTCGTATTCTAGCGTCTCCATCCCCTTAATCAATTTGGTCACCCATTTCTGAATCTTTTCTAGTTCCAGGATATATTTTCTGTATTATAGTGCCCATAGTTGTTCACGGTATTTGAGATGTGGCCTCACTAGTGATATATACAATGGTAGTATAACACTCTCATCCCTTGCATCAATTGCTTGCTTTATGCATGCTAATACCTTGTTTGCCTTTTTTCTGCATACCTACAGTATGGTGGGTACAACTGATAAGTTTGTTATCTACTGTATGTGAACACCTAAATCTTTTTCCAATAAAGAATCCCCTACTTTTTCCCCATTTATTATGTAGGTAGTGTTTCTGTTTTGCTAACAAAGTGCATTACCTTACATTTGTCTATATTGAACCTCATTCTCAATTTTGCTCCCCATGTTTCCAGTTTAAATAAGTCATTCTGAAGCAACTCAGCATCCCCCTCCAAATTTATAACCTTACACAGTTTGGTGTCATCTGCAAAAATTGACACTGTACTCCCTAGACCTACTGCTAGATAATTTTTGAAGATGTTGAACAATAGTGGTCCAAGTACAGACCCTTGTGGGACACCACTTAGTACCTCAGTCCAATTCAAAAAATGTTCCATTTACCACCACTTGCTGCTTCCTTTTGTCCAACCAATTGCTAACCCAAGTGCATATTTTGTTCCTTAGCCCAATTTCTCTTAACATGTAGATAAGTCTCATATGAGGCACTGTATCGAGAGCTTTAGCAAAGTCTAAAAAGATTACATCCACCTCTTTACCCTGATCTAGGTTTACACTAACTGTTTCACAGAAGCCTATTAAGTTAGTTTGACATGATCTATCCTTCACAAATCCGTGTTGGGTCCTATTAATAACCTTATTGGTTTCAAGGAACTCCTGTATTCTATCCCTTAAAATACCTTCTAGTACCTTCCCCATTATAGCTAGAAGACTTTCTGGTCTTCAATTACCCGGTTCAGATTTACTATCTTTTTTAAATAGCGGCACTACTTCCGTTATATGCCAATCTTTGGGGACTATGCATGATGTAAGTGAGTCACTGAAAATCAAATATAGGGGTCTTGCTAATTCAGTGTATAGCTATATGAGAACCCTTGGGTGATTTCCGTCAGGACCAAGTGACTTATTAATCTTAGTATTTTTTTAATTGGTCACAGACTACCTCCTAACTTAAATAAGCATTAAGCAGTGGGACGTTATCGTTGCTGAAGTTATGCATCAATCCCACCATGTGGTCCTCTCTTGTGAATGCAGATGAGAAAAATACCTGTCTGGCAACAAGCCAAAATCCTGTTTGTTGTATTTTTAACATACTGACTGGTGCATAAAAAGAATAGAACAATTCTGCACTTGTCACTATCACTAGCCAATCTGTCCATCACATGTAATTGAAGTGCTTATTGTATTGTTGATTGTCAATTATTTTATACAGAATGACAAATTGCTTGAAGAAAAGAAAAGTACTGTCAAAAAAAGTGACAAACTTCACTTTAGCCACAGCACTGGATAAGAGTTACATGAATAAATGGAAATGCTCGCCTTTGTTGACAGTTCAGATGGCAATGGCACTTGTGAATCTCTATTTTTCCTTTTAATTGTGATGCCAAACTATTTTCACACTTTTGCAGACTGTTCTAGCACTGTCATAAACAATGTAAATCTGAAATGACATTCACTATTTACAGAAATTTTATGTAAGACATGATAATATTAAAAAACTGTTACATGATATATGTGGATAATGGTAGTGACACACATTTATTCTTGTTACATGTTCAAATGTGAGTGGGCAAGAATGAGGTTTATTGTCTTATTCAATCAAATGGCAGATGTATTTCAAATGTACATGCATCTACTGTAAATACTGTATCTAAAAATGTGCACAGTGCATGCAAAAAACAATGTACAAGCAGACAGTAGTAGTAGTGTTTGAGCCACATGGGCCAATATTTACTAAGAATTCGAGTTTGTCCGATTTGTGTTTTTTTTTCTAAGTCCCAATCCGGGAATTCACTAAGCACCAATCTCGGCAGTGTTTGGACTATTCGTAATGGTTTGATTTGCAAAGTTCCGAAATACGAATGAATAGTCCATCGGTCAAACACGGCTGTTATTTCATACAATACGGGCATTCACTATTCATTCGTATTTGGGTGTTAGTTTCTGAGTGCTCAAGTGCGGGTCTGTTTTTTTTCGAATCGTTAAAAAAAGCAGCAAAAAAATAGACCTGCTTTTTCCAGTCGAGTTTGAATAACCATGCACGGATCAGTGAGATCTGTGCATGGTTATCTATGGGAAAGGGTCTGTTTAGTGTACAAACTGAAAAAAAAATTGCGTGGGGTCCCCCCTCCTAAGCATAACCAGCCTCGGGCTCTTTGAGCCGGTCCTGGTTGAAAAAATATGGGGGAAAAAATGACAGGGGTTCCCCCATATTTCTTCAACCAGCACCGGGCTCTACGCCTGGTCCTGGTTTCAAAAATACGGGGGACAAAAAGCGTAGGGGTCCCCCGTATTTTTGAAACCAGCACCGGGCTCCACTAGCCGGGTACATAATGCCACAGCCGGGGGACAATTTTATACTGGTCCCTGCGGCCCTGGCATTACATACCCAACTAGTCACCCCTGGCCAGGGTACCCTGGAGGAGTGGGAACCCCTTAAATTAAAGGGGTCCCCCCTCCAGCCACCCAAGGGCCAGGGGTGAAGCCCGAGGCTGTCCCCCCATCCAAGGGCGGCGGATGGGGGCTGATAGCCTTTTGAAAAAAGTGAATATTGTTTTTAGTAGCAGTACTACAAGTCCCAGCAAGCCTCCCCCTCAAGCTGGTACTTGGAGAACCACAAGTACCAGCATGCGGTGGAAAACCGGGCCCGCTGGTACCTATAGTACTACTACTAAAAAAATACCCCCCAAAAAACAGGACACACACACCGTGAAAGTATAAGTTTATTACATACATGCACACCTCCATACATACATACTTACCTATGTTCCCACGAGGCTCGGTCCTCTTCTCCATGTAGAATCCTTGGGGTACCAGTGAAAAAAATTATACTCACATAATCCAGGGAATCTTGTATTCTTTGTATAATCCACGTACTTGGCAAAACAAAAAAACGGAAACCCGACCACGCACTGAAAGGGGCCCCATGTTTACACATGGGACCCCCGACTGCCAGGACCCCCCCTGACTCCTGTCAAAGAGGGTCCCTTCTGCCAATCAGGGAGCGCCACGTCGTGGTACCCTCCTGATTGGCTGTGTGCTCCTGTAGTGTCTGTCAGGCAGCACACGGCAGTGATACAATGTATCGCCTATGCGCTCCATTGTATCCAATGGTGGGAACTTTGCGGTCAGCGGTTGACCGAAATTAACCTCACCGCTGACCGCAAAGTTCCCACCATTGGATACAATGGAGCGCATAGGCGCTACATTGTATCTGTGCCGTGTGCTGCCTGACAGACACTACAGGAGCACACAGCCAATCAGGAGAGTGCCACGACGTGGCGCTCCCTGATTGGCAGAAGGGACCCTCTTTGACAGGAGTCAGGGGGGGTCCTGGCAGTCGGGGAAAGGGGTCCCATGTGTAAACATGGGGCCCCTTTCAGGGCGTGGTCGGGTTTCCGTTTTTTTGTTTTGCCAAGCACGTGGATTATTACAAAAGGACACAACACACAGGATTTAGGTGAGTATAATTTTATTTTCAGGTACCCTGGAATCGCCGTCGAGACGTGGGCCGAGTCGGCATGTGAACATAGGTAAGTATGTGTGTGTCGGAATGTATGTAATAAATTTGTACTTTCAATGTGTGTGTGTCCTGTTTTTATTTGGGTATTTTTTTGCAGAAGAACTATAGGCACCAGCGGGCCCGTGTAACCCCTGCATGCTGGTACTTGTGGTTCTCCAAGTACCAGCTTGCGGGGAGGCTTGCATGGACTTGTAGTTCTTGTGCAAAAAACAATATTCTTTTATTTTACACTTGGCTATCAGACCCCATCCGTAGCCCATGGATGGGCGGGACAGCCTCAGGCTTCACCCCTGGCCCTTGGGTGGCTGGAGGGGGGGACCCCTTGATTTAAGGGGTCCCCACTCCTCCAGGGTACCCCAGCCAGGGGTGACTAGTTAGTGATTTAATTCCAGGGCCGCAGGGACCTATATAAAAGTGTCCCCCGGCTGTGGCATTATCTCTCTGACTAGTGGAGCCCGGTGCTGGTTCAAAAAATACGGGGGACCCCTACGCTTATTGTCCCCCGTATTTTTTGCACCAGGACCAGGCGCAGAGCCCGGTGCTGGTTGATCAAATATGGGGGAACCCCTGTCAATTTTTTCCCCATATTATTTCAACCAGGAACGTCTCAAAGAGCCCGAGGCTGGTTATGTTTAGGAGCGGGGACCCCACGCAATTTTTTCCAGATTCCTAAACACTTTAAAAACCTTTTTAAGGTACACAATGAAGCCCTGCACGGATCTCACAGATCCGGCCGGGATTCCTTGTGTTTTGTCAGGCAGTGTTTTACTCATCACTCCCGTAAAACACTGCCTGATATTACGAAGCACATCGACATCGGAAAAAACGATTGTGCAAAACTCAGCAGCTTAGTGAATGATCGTATCAGGATTCAAAAAGTTGCAGTAAAATGCACCCGATACCATTCGAGTTCAAACACCCTTCAAAACGGCCAAAACACGAATCTTTGTAAATATACCCCATGGTCTCAGAAATGTATTGCAAATACAGTATATTGAGTATTCCTGACCAGTGACTAGGAGGTGGCTATTCAGACACATAGAGGTGCACAGTCTTAGGGGTGTGTTATTGTAGAATCATGGGTGTGTTGCAAAACTGGTTGTGATCTCAGATAATCTGCATCTAGCATGGGGTTGGTGCAAGTTTTCATAGTGTGTCTGATGGTAGAATTTAAAAACACAGCAAGCAGTATTACTGCATTTAAAGGCATGCACAGTGGAAGTTACTGTATGTCACATTCAAAAGCACATCTATACACTAGAGCAAAGGTTCTTAAACATGGTACTCAAGGCACCCCAATGATCCAGGTTTTAGGTATATTCATGGCTCAGCACAGATGGTTAAATCAAACTGAGGTGCTAATTAAGTCACATGTGGCTCAGCATGGATATACTTAAAAAAAACCTGGACCGTTAAGGTGCCTTGAGGACTGCATTTGGGAACCTCTGCACTAGAGGAAGGACTTTTAGTAGTATTACCATAAGGTTGCAGGTTGTCACAGCAGCGGGTGACTTAAAATCAGTCCCATAATTACCAAGTTATAAGCCTAAAGGGTAAATTTATTAAAGGTCGGTTTAGGGTTTTGGTCTTTTTTTCCATCAGTTTTGCAAACTGACCATTTACTAAAGCCAAAACTGACAGCAAAGTGACAAAAACACATCAGAACATCGAACCAACATTGAATTTTTTTTTACTTAGACAAGAATAGGATCTGCAGATTTACTAATAGTCGGTTTTAAAAACTGTAAAGCAATGGTAAACTCACCTGAACAATAGACCTGCCTGTGGCAGACATATTTGGAAGTAGCAATGCACAGATCAATATGAGCTGTGCAGGATTTGTTAAATATAAAAGGTTAACCAGCCACAGACCTCTCAGCCTGGGCAGGTATGGAAACTAGGGGAAAATATGGCATGATGCTCCACCTATTTTCCTATAACCAGCACCATGCGGAGCCAGCTGGGGGGATGGTGCTATAGCAGAGGGATTCTGCCACAATGGTAATCAGCCTAAAATTGCTCAGCCTAGGGCTCGAATTCCTGGGAAATTTAGGATCCAACTAAAAAAATATTTGGTCCCTCCTCCCAAGGAACAACCAGCCCTGGGCTGCAGGTGCAGGGTTAATGGTAAAAGAAGAGATTATAATGTTGTTCATTACAGGCTGGCTACAAATTCCAATAAGCCCGCCCCTGTATGATAACACTTGTTTAACAACAAGTGCCAGCAAGACCAGACATTAAGGGCCCACTAACACCTGTAGTCCGTCTGAAAAGAAAATATTAAAATAACTACAATACTCAGACAATGCATATTGCAATCTTTTATTGATAAAAAAAATCTCCAAACCACAAATTTCATACTTTCCAAATCCTTGGATGGGCTCCTCTTCATTCCAAGTAGGCATCCAATGGTTCTGGAAAAATAACAAAGTGAGCGGGACCTCACAGATAGGCACTGTGTGTAGTGTATAGTGCCAATGCAAATAACATGTCACTCGTGAACATTTCCATAAAAATACAATGGGCAGGTGTTGACTGGTTCAGAGCAGACACTGTCATAGCAATCATTCCAATGTTCTTGATTTTACAGAATATTAATGTCAACAAATCTGCAATGTTTCCAGTATGTATATACAAACTAATTGTCTCTTTAATTCAGTGGGATAGCTTATCAAATATCAAAACACTTGCTGAAGTGTCAAGGTTAACTCTGTCACAATTGATTAGGAAGTGTAAAAAAGCAGTACCCATCACCTGTTACATTATTTACCCCCAAGTACAGTATGTGGATGCCCCAGATGTCTCTAATCACCAACACCACTGACAAATCAGCTGATGTTTGTTTTCCCAAGTTCCAGCTGCACCGTACCCTTACGGTACAGCAGATAAATAAGTCCTCACACTTTTGTTAAAATTGCAGAGTTTTTCTGGTAAGGTGTGCTACTGTAGGTGTTTTCTTTCACCCTAATTTCAAAGCAATTGAATAACTCTGAACAATGGTATAACCCCTGTTTCAAAGGGTGTGCACACTTATGAAACCTGGAAATTGTAGGTGTTTCATATTCAATTATTTTAACTAAAATGTGGATATTTGTTTTCACTGGCATTTTTTCAGTTGCAATGTTAAATTAAAGGTGTAATACAAATCTGTTGTTTATTAAATATATATTGGGGGGGGGGGTTCATTACAGTTGGACTTCTTAACCAATAAAAGGGGAATTATGCACCACATATGTGACAAAGCCATGTAAGATGCATTCTATTATGCCTAGAAAGCCATGGATCCCCCCTATTTTTACTGTTTACAGATACCACCCCATTATATGCCAGCTAACGTAATTTTATTCTGTTCATTGCTATCTCCTCAATTCCACTTGTGGCCTTAGTACCACTATTACATTCAGACATACTGTAGTGATCATACCCACTACCCACAGTGATTTCTCTTTGATGCTTTTTATTAATTCCACCATTGAAAGTACTCCAAAATAATTTCTACCTGTGGGAATTACAAGCACAATGGGTGTGCATAGTCGATCTTTGGATGCTTTTTTCATACAGTATACTGGCATTTTGTTTCCCTTCACCCTAGGCACCTTACTACCACCTCGCCTCTAAAAATTACCAATTGCTTGCAGTTTGAACTAACTGTGTCAAAAATGTCATAAGAGTTTCTTAATATAAATATCAGTTACTGGACCAGATCTGCAATAGGGTAAAATAAAAAAACTAGACAGCAAAAAACATATATGAAAGACTATTGTTCTAATTGTTCTACCCGTTCTTCACACAGGAGTTTCTGATTTTCACAGCTGTACATATAAATGAGTGTTAAAAATTTGGTAAATCTATAGAGATGCAAATTTGAGATGTCCTAATGTAAGTAAGTATTAATCCATGTTTCTTGGCATTACCCGAGGAGCACCCGTAGCGGATACGGTAAAAAGTGACAGGACCATTTTTGTAGTTTCTTAAATTCTATACACTGGAGGTGCAATCCAAATTTTGATCCGATTGTCTGTTTGGGCATTATCATTCACACAACACAAGCCACGCATTGGTAATGATGTCATTATGTTATCCCTTTTCATCCCCTTAGGGGAGGCTTATTAAAATTCTGATTACATAGTTTTCCTATTTCCCACCTGAAGAAAACCTACTGTATGTTACATTTCAGCGTCCTAACATATCAGGAAGAAAGAGAATTAGTGATGAGTGAGTGAGTGAGTGAGTGAGTGAGTGAGTGAGTGAGTAAGAGATATGGTAAAAAGTAACTGGACCATTTTTGTAGTTTATTAAATTCTACACACTGGAGGTGCAGTCCAAATTTTGATCCAATTGTCTGGGCGTTATCATTCACACAAAACAAGCCACACATCGGTAATGATGTCATTATGATCACTCCCTTAGGGGAGGTTTATTAAAATTCTAATTACATGGTTTTCCTATTTCTTACTTTAAGAATACCTATTTTACATTTCAGTTTCCTAACTTATCGGAAAGTAAGAGAATTAGTGATGAGTCAGTGAGTTAGTGAATGAGTGAGTGAGGGCTTTCGCATTTATATATAAATAGTAAAAGAAATATCTGCCCTTCAAAGGTTGACTTAACTAATCTAACCATCATATACAGTGCTTTCCTCTATGACTTAACTAAATGTGTAGAGTCATGGTGCATGCAATGGCAATCTATACAGCTAAAAATATTAAGTTTGCCAAGGTGAGCATGCCTTATTAATGACTGCCATACAATTCATTGAGCATCAAATGCATCAATATAAACACACAGATCATCTCAGTGACTGCCAAACAATAAATAGAGCATTCTAGTGACCACAATGCAATACAGAGATAACCCAAGTGTTTAGCAATCAGTTTATGCTAACATTACTAGTTTCACTAGACAGTTTGCAATATCATATAGTTGTGAAATCAAATGTGTTTATGATCTTCCCAATACTATTCACTGTTTCTATAAAGGTAGAGTTGGATGCTGTTCATATTCATTTTAAAATTTATTATTAATTATTGGTTCCCTTACAAACTATTCAATCTTAAGAGTTCCCTCTACTCCTACATTCTCTCACAGAGATGCACTCATACTGGTGATTAGACTTATTCTACAGTACCTCATTTATAGTATAATCCATCTTCTTCATACACATCCCATTGCACCAATTAAAATTTCTCCTTCCAGAACCTGCTACAGAGACTTCATACTTCATGAAGTTGCAGGCATTCAAGTGATGTTAAAGCTAGGGATGAGCGGGTTTGGTTCCCTGAGAACCGATACCCCACAAACACCACATCCCAAGCCCGGATCCAAGTACGGCTCGGGTTTTCCCACCAGATTATGAAACCAGAATGAGGCAAAATGTCATCATCCCACTGTTGGACTCTTGTGGGTTTTGGATTCCATATAAGGAGCTGCACATTGCCACCATTTTCACTCCAGTCCTGGAGAGTGTAGCGAGATGAAGTGTCTCCTCAGTCTCTGTACAGGAAAGTGGCATGGCATGTGGGCTGGTGACCTGCTCTTTTGTGTCATTCCAGTGCTGTCTTGTGCTGCATCAGTCCAGTGGTTGTGTCTTGTGCTGCATCAGTCCAGTCACAGTGGTGGTGTTCTGTGCTGCCATAAGTCCATTTCTGCTGTGTAAGTCCAGTTCAGTGGTGCTGTCTTGTGCTGCATCAGTCCAGTGTTGGTGTCCTGTGCTGCCATAAGTCCAGTGGTACTGCTGTATAAGTACAGTTCAGTGGTGTTGTGTTATGCTGCATCAGTTCAGTGATGGTGTACTGTGCTGCTATAAGTCCACTGATGGTGTCCTTTGTGACATAAGTCCAGTGGCACTGCTGTATAAGTCCTGTCCAGTGGTGCTGCCATATAAGTCCAGGGGTACTGCTGTATAAGTCCAGGGGTACTGCCCTATAAACCCAGACCAGTGGTGCTTCTGTATAAGTCCAGGGGTACTTCTGTATATGTCCAGTGGTACCACTGTATAAGTCCAGGGGTACTGCCATATAAATACAGTCCAGTGGTGCTGTCATATAAGTCCAGTCCAGTGGTGCTGCCATATAAGTACAGTCCAATGGATCTGCCGTATTAGTCCAGGGGTACTGCTATATAAGTCCAGTCCAGTGGTGCTGCCATATAAGTCCAGTGGTGCTGCCATATAAGTCCAGGGGTACAGCCATTAATGTCCAGCGGTACTGCTGAATAAGTCCAGGGGTACTGTCGTATAAGTACAGTCCAGTAGTGCTGCCGTATAAATCCAGTGGTGCTGCCATATAAGTCCAGTTGTGCTGCCATATAAGTCCAGTGGTTCTGCCATATAAGTCCAGGGATACTGCCATATATGTCCAGGGGTACTGCCATATAAGTCCAGTTTATTGGTGCTGCCAGATAAGTCCAGTGTTACTGTTGTATAAATCCAGTCTAGTGGTACTGCTGAATAAGTCCAGTGGTACTGCCATATAAACCCAGTCCAACGGCACTGCCGTAAAAGTCCAGTAGTACTGCTATATAATTCCAGTGGTACTGCCATATATGTCCAATGGTACTGCCATATAAATCCAGTGGTACTGCCATATAAATCCAATGGTACTGCTGTATAAGTCCAGTGGTACTGCCGTATATGTCCAGTGGTACTGCCGTATAAATCCAGTGGTATTGCTGTATAAATCCAGTCCAGTGGTACTGCCGTATAAGTCCAGTGGTACTGCCATATAAGTCCAGAGGTACTGCCATATAAGTCCAGAGGTACTGCCATATAAGTCCAGTGATACTGCTGTATGGGTCCAGTGGTAATGTCAAATAATTCCAGTGATACTGCTGTATATGTCCAGTGGTACTGCCATATAAAACCAGTGGTACTGCCTTATAAATCCAGTCCAAAAGTACTGTCGTATAAGTCCAGTGGTACTGCCGTATATGTCCAATGTTACTGCCGTATTAATCCAGTGATACTGCCGTATAAATCCAGTCCAGTAGTTCTGTCGGATAAGTCCAGTGATACTGCCATATAATTCCAGTGATACTTCCGTATATTCCAGTGGTACTGCCGTCCAAATCCAGTGGTACTGCCGTATAAGACCAGTGACACTGCCGAATAAGTCCAGTGGTACTGCCGTATAAATCCAGTGCAGTGGTACTGCCATATAAGTCCAGTGGTACTGCCGTATAAATCCAGTCCAGTGATACTGCCGTATAAGTACAGTGGTACTATTGTATAAGTTCAGTAGTGCTGTCCTGTGCTGTATATTATTTACTCCAAATAAAGGGGTTATTTATATTTAATCCAAAAATATTTCACAGGGTTTGTCCTGTGTGGTGTAAAGGTATGCTCTCCTGTGCCGCATATTGTTATATAACTCCAGAAAAATAATGGAGAACAAAAATTTGTAAGATAAAATATGGAAAGATCAAGAACCACTTCCGCCTAGTGCTGAAGCTGCTGCCACTAGTCATGACATAGATGATGAAATGCCATCAACATTGTCTGCCAAGGCTGATGCCCAATGTCATAGTAGAGGACATGTCAAATTCAAAAAGCCAAAGTTCAGTAAAATGACCCCAAAAAATAAATTTAAATGGTCTGAGGATAAACGTAAACTTGCCAATATGCCATTTACAACACGGAGTGGCAAGGAATGACTAAATCCCTGGGCTTTGTTAATGACTAATGGTTCAGCTTCACCTGACGATGGAAGCCCTCATCCTCCCACTAGAAAAATGATAAGCGTTAAGCTGGCAAAAGCACAGCAAAGAACTGTGCGTTCTAAGATGGTATCACAAATCCCCAAGGAGAGTCCAAGTGTGTTGGCGGTTGCGATGGCTGACCTTCCAACAGTGGACGGGAAGATGTGGCTCCTTCCACCATTTGCACGCCCTCTGCAAGTGCTAGAAGGAGCACCCATAGTCCAGTTTCTGATATTCAAATTGAAGTTGTCACTGTTGAAGTACACCAGGATGAGGATATGAGTGTTGCTGGCACTGAGGAGGAAGTTGATGAGGATGATTCTGATGGTGATGTGGTTTTTTTAAATCAGGCAAGGGGGGAGACAGTTGTTGTCCGTGGGATGAGAAAGACCATTGTCATACCTTGGTAAAATACCAAAAAAGCTACCACTTCAGTGTGGAATTATTTCTCCACAAATTTGGACAACATGTGTCAAGCCGTGTGTTGCCTCTGTCTATCCATAATAAGTAGAAGTAGGGACGTTAACCACCTAGGAACATCCTCCTTTATACGTCAACTGCTGTGCATTAATCAGAAGTCAGTGTCAAGTTCAGAAACTTTGGGTAAGAGTGTAAGCAGTCCACTGACACCTAAATCCCTTCTTCCTCTTGTACCCAAGCTCCTGCAAGTAACACAACCAACTCCCTCAATGTCAATTTCCTTCTCAGTCAGGAACGTCAGTAGTCCTGCAGGACATGTCACTGGCATGAATGACAAGTCATCTCCTAACCGGGATTCCTCCGTAGGATCCATGAGTGGTACACCTACTGCTGCTGCTGCCACTGCTGTTGTTGCTGCTGAGAGTCGATCATCATTCCAGAGGGGAAGTTGTAAGACCACTTGTACTACTTTAACTAAGCAATTGACTGTCCAACAGTCCTTTTCAAGGAAGATGAAATATGACAGCAGTCATCCTGTTGCAAAGCAGATAATTGAGGCCTTGACAGCTATGTTGGTGTTAGACGTGCGGCCGTTATCCACCATTGGTGCAGTGGGATTTAGACAGTTGATGGAGGTAGTGTGTCCCCGGTACC
This sequence comes from Pseudophryne corroboree, assembly GCF_028390025.1. Lineage (NCBI taxonomy): Eukaryota > Metazoa > Chordata > Amphibia > Anura > Myobatrachidae > Pseudophryne > Pseudophryne corroboree. Next base: position 430,806,393 of record NC_086445.1, read on the forward strand.
AAATCCCATCTAGATTCCACTTCACTTTGAAAGCGATACCAGGACTGTACAGGGACATTAAGAAAAGTATCCTCAGTGTCCTGAAAAATGCGGTTGTACCCAGTGTCCACTTAACAATGAACATGTGGACAAGAGGAGCAGGGCAAACAAAGGACTACATGACTGTGACAGCCCACTGGATAGATGTATTGCCTCCCGCAGCAACAGCAGCATCGGCACCAGTAGCAGCATCTCACAAATGCCAGTTCATTCCTAGACAGGCTTCACTGTATATCACCGGTTTCCGTAAGAGTCATACTACTGATAACCTCTTACGGAAACTGAGGTACATCATCACACAATGGCTTACCCCACTTAGACTTTCCTGGGGATTTGTAATATCGGACAATGCCACCAATGTTGTGTGTGCATTACATCTGGGCAAATTCCAGCAGTCCCATGTTTTGCACATACAATTAATTTGGTGGTGCAGATTTTTTTGAAAAATGACAGGGGCGCGCAGGAGATGCTGTCGGTGGACCGAAAAATTGCGGGCCACTTTCGTTATTCAGCCACCACGTGCCAAAGACTGGAGCACCATCAAACACTCCTGAACCTGCCCTGCCATCAACTAAAGCAAGAGGTGGTATCGAGGTGGAATTCAACACTCTATATGCTTCAGAGGATGGAGGAGCAGCAAAAGGCCATTCAAGCCTATACATCCAGCTACAATATAGGCAAAGGAGGGGGAATGCACCTGACTCAAGTGCAGTGGAGAATGATTTCCGTCTTGTGCAAGGTTCTTCAACTCTTCAAACTTGCCACACGTGAAGTCAGTTCAGACACTGCCAGCTTGATTCAGGTCATTCTCCTCATCAGGCTTTTTCAGAAGCAGCTGGAGAAATTGAAGGAGGTGCTAAGATGGAGCGATTCCGCAAAGTATGTGGGACTTGTGGATGGAGCCCTTCATTCGCTTTGCCAGGATTCAAGGGTGGTCAATCTGTTGAAATCAGAGGACTACATTCTGGCCACCGTGCTCGATCCTAGGTTTAAAGCCTACAGTATATTGTATTTCTCTTTCTAGCAGACACAAGTCTACAGAGGTTCTAAGACCTGCTGATGAGACTGCTGTCAACTCAAGTGGAACGTGACCCATCAACAGCTACTCCTTCATTTTCTCCCGCAACTGTGGCTGCGGGGTAAAGGATAAAATTTCTGAGCCCACCCACTGGCGGTAATGCAGGGCAGTCAGGAGTGAATGCTGAAATCTGTTCCAGACTGAAGGACCTGCCAATGATTACGGACATGTCTACTGTCACTGCATATGATGCTGTCACCATTGAAAGAATGGTGGAGGATTATATGAGTGACAGCATCCAAGTAGGCATGTCAAACAGTCTGTATGTATACTGGCAGGAAAAAGAGGTAATTTGGAGGCCCTTGCACAAACTTACTTTATTTTACATAATTTCCCCCCCCTCCAGTGTGTACTCGGAAAGAGTGTTTAGTGCAGCCGGTCACCTTGTCAGCAATCAGCGTAGGAGGTTACTTCCAGATAATGTGGAGATGATGTTCATCAAAATGAATTATAAATTCCTCCAGGAAGACATTTACCTGCAATTGTCTCCAAAAAGTACACAGGGACCTGTGATGGTGGATTCCAGTGGGGAAGAATTAATAATCTGTGAGGAGTAGGAGGATGTACATGCTGAAATGGGTGAGGAATCAGAAGATGAGGATGAGGATGACATCTTGCCTCTGTAGAGCCAGTTTGTGCAAGGAGAGATGAATTGCTCCTTTTTTGGTGGGAGGATTAATTGCTTCTTTTTTTGTGGGGGCCCAAACAAACCAATCATTTCAGCCACAGTCACGTGGCAGACCCTGTTGCTGAAATGATTGGTTTGTTAAAGTGTACATTTCCTGTTTATACAACATAAGGGTGGATGGGAGGTCCCAAGGACAATTCCATTTTGCACCTCTTATTTTTTTATTTGCATCATGTGCTGTTTGGGGCCTAGTTTTTAAAAGTGCCATCCTATCTGTCACTGCAGTGCCACTTCTATATGGGCCAGGTGTTTGTACCGCCCACTTGTGTCGCTTAGCTTTGTCACCCAGCGACCTTGGCGCAACTCTTTTTTTTCTTTGCATTATGTGCTCTTTGGGGCCTAGTTTTTAAAAGTGCCATCCTGTCTGACACTGCAGTGCCACCCCTAGATGGGCCAGGTGTTTGTGCCGCCCACTTGGGTCGCTTAGCTTAGTCATTCAATGAACTCGGTGCAACCTTTTGGCCTAAAAACAATATTGTGAGGTGTTCAGAATAGACTGGAAATTAGTGGTAATGAATGTTATTGAGGGTAATAATACCGTAGGATCAAAATGACCCCCAAATTATGTTATTTAAGCTGTTTTTATGTTTTTTTCAAAAATCTTCCAGAACCAAAACCCAAAAGGGTGGTTTTTGCAAAACCAATCCAGATCCAAAACACGAGCGAGAATCCTGATCCAAAAACAAAACACAAAACATGAAAAGTGCCCACCGCACATCTCTAATATACATTATTATATATATATATATATATATATATACTGTATATATGACAATACAATGAATTCTGTGAATAAAGGCCCTCATTCCGAGTTGATCGGTCGCAAGGCGAATTTAGCAGAGTTACACACGCTAAGCCGCCGCCTACTGGGAGTGTATCTTAGCATCTTAAAATTGCGACCGATGTATTCGCAATATTGCGATCACAAACTACTTAGCAGTTTTAGAGTAGCTCCACACTTACTCTGCCTGTGCGATCATTTCAGTGCTTGTCGTTCCTGGTTTGACGTCACAAACACACCCAGCGTTCGCCCAACCACTCCCCCGTTTCACCGGCCACTCCTGCGTTTTTTCCGGAAACGGTAGCGTTTTCAGCCACACGCCCATAAAACGCCGTGTTTCCGCCCAGTAACACCCATTTCCTGTCAATCACATTACGATCGCCGGAGCGATGAAAAAGCCGTGAGTAAAAATACTATCTTCATAGCAAAGATACTTGGCGCAGTCGCAGTGCGAATAATGCGCATGCGCACTATGCGGAATTTCACTGCGATGCGATGAAAAATACCGAGCGAACGACTCGGAATGAGGGCCAAAGTGTTTTAAAACAGTCTATTTTCTTCTTATCCATACTTTGATCAGGGACGTGTCATATGTATCTTCTTTATATTATTCTAATCATTTTAGATTATTAAACAAGTTTGGGAGGCACTGATAGCTAGTGCCTCCCGCTGACAGTGGGAACGGGTACAGAGCAGTGGGCGGGACCAAACACTGGGCTGTAAAAGCCCATTCAAAAAAAACCTTAAAGCGGCACTTCTACACGTGCTGGATCCGCTGGTCCAATCACCCAGCAGGACAAGGAAGGGACTCAGAGCTCTCCCTTCCACCACTATGCACCCGGTGACAGCATCCGCCTCCTCGCCTCTCCCAAAGCTTCACCCACCTACTGATCCTGCAGGCAGCAGCGTCAAGGTAGTGCTTGGCAGAGCAAAAGCCAGCACGAGGTGAGCTGCAGGTGCCAGGAAGGACAGCCCTGTCAGCCACATATACTCAGGCACTCACAGAGGCACCTAGTCAGCCACAGATGGGAGCAGTGCTGGGGAAGCAGAGTCTCTGGAAGCAGCATGTCCCCTGCAGGCATTATCCTGTGAGTGCTCTCTCAGCTCTACATCGCCTGTCACACAGCAGCCAGATCCTGTGAGTAACACAAACTGTACACTGGCTCAGTTAGGAGATGCTGTCAGTGAGTGGGGAGGTGCTGTCAGTGAGTGTACAGTGGATCAGTGAGGAGGTGCTGTCAGTGAGTGTACAGTGGCTCAGTGAGAGGTGCTGTCAGTGAGTGTACAGTGGCTCAGTGAGAGGTGCTGTCAGTGAGTGGGGAGGTGCTGTCAGTGAGTGTACAGTGGCTCAGTGAGAGATGCTCTCAGTGAGTGGGGAGGTGCTGTCAGTGAGTGTACAGTGGCTCAGTGAAGAAGTGCTGTGAGTGTACAGTGGCTCAGTGAGGAGGTGCTGTCAGTGAGTGAGGAGGTGCTGTTAGTGAGTGTACAGTGGCTCAGTGAGGAGGTGCTGTCAGTGAGTGTACAGTGGCTCAGTGGGGAGGTGCTGTAAGTGAGTGTACAGTGGCTTAGTGAGAGGTGCTGTCAGTGAGTGTACAGTGGCTCAGTGAGAGATGCTCTCAGTGAGTGGGGAGGTGCTGTCAGTGAGTGTACAGTGGCTCAGTGAGGAGGTGCTGTCAGTGAGTGAGGAGGTGCTGTTAGTGAGTGTACAGTGGATCAGTGATGAGGTGCTGTCAGTGAGTGTACAGTGGCTCAGTGGGGAGGTGCTGTATGTGAGTGTACAGTGGCTTAGTGAGAGGTGCTGTCAGTGAGTGGGGAGGTGCTGTCAGTGAGTGTACAGTGGCTCAGTTAGTGCCAGTATGTGTACAGTGGCCTAGAGAGTTTAATGTGTATGAAAGTTCATGAGGTCTCAGGGACTATGAGCTGTCAAAAAGTTTATGAGAGCTTTATTGTTAAACTAAGGGATGTAGTAATGTGACTGGTGGTCAGGAGGAACGCCGGTCACAATACCGCCACCTACATCCTGCCCCCTCACTATCCCGACAGTAGGCATGCTGACCAGCAGGGAATATTCCCATTTGTTGGTGTCCACAACACCAATAGAGTGGGAATAGAACCTGTGGTGAGTGCAGCAAGGCCACAAGAGGCTTGCTGCACTCAACCCCCCCCCCAACCCCCCCGCCATCAGGATGCTGACCGCCGGGATCCCAGCCGCCGGTAATGCATACCACACCCTGAAGAGCAACACTACTTTAATTGATGTTAGTGTCTTAGGGCCTAATTCAGAGATGATCGCTGTGCTGCAAATCATACTGTCCTGCAATCAGATAGTCGCCACCCAGTGGGAGTGAAAATTCATCCCATGCAAATGTGCGAATGCATGTGTACGCTGTGCGAAAATTCCCCAGTCAGCGGACAGCTGCAAAACCATTTGCATCACACTCACCATCTAATGTTTTTCCCATTCTGTGCAGTGTGTGCAGTCTGTGCGTAGCTCAATACTTACTCCTCCAGTGCAAAGGAATCAGGCTGATCGGGGCCAGAGCTGATGTCAAATCACTTTGTGAACTCCCGTGCAATTTAAATTTTCGCACCATCCTGTCGCTGCTGTCCATCACACATGCGCATTGTGGTACATACGCATGTACAGTAGTTTGATAATCGCCTGCTGTGCAAAAACATACAACAGCGATCAGGTCTAAATCGTGTCTTTGTGAGACAACACCCCATTTTTTTGCAGTGCGCACTGAAGGTAAAGTATGGAAGGTAGGGCACAAATTTATAGTTTGCAGGGGGTGGTGAACACACTGCCATCGGCACTGACTCCTAATGAGATGGGGGGTAGGTTGCGGAGGAAATGAGTTCCACCAACTCTACATGACCACTTTAAGCCCTGGTCCTATCCCCCTGCTGTGGGCTCCACTGGCCACTCTGCTCGTTAGCAGTACTCAATATCAGGTACGTGCAGTCAGTCTCTCTCGCTCTCTCTCCTTTCCCCCCTCCTGTGGATTACTTCCTTTGTAAGTATCATTTTAATTTTTACAGGTACCCCTATTGGACTAAACTGGACAAGTGGACATGATTGGCATGGGATGTAGGTAAGTAATCTCTGTCTCATTTTTATAGGTACCCCTATTGGATTCTACATGGACAAGTGGACTTGATTCTCGGCATTGGATGTAGGTAAGTATGTGTGAGTGTGTAAGTGTGTTTTAATACATTTTTACTTTCAAGGTGTGTGTGTTGTGTTTTTATTTGGGTCATTTTTTTTTGTTTTAGAAATACAGGTACCAGTGGGCCCGTTATTTCCCTGCATGCTGGTACTTGAGGTTCACCAAGTACCAGCAAGCGGGGGAGGCTTGCTGGGCCTTATAGTTGCACAACAAAAAACAATATTCTTTTTTTTACAAACTTATGGCTATCAGCCCGGCACCCACCACCCAGGGGTGCTGGGGACAGCCTTGGGATTCACCCCTGGCCCTTGGGTGCCTGGAGGGGGTGATCCCTTGACTTAAGAGGTCCCCACTCCAGGGAACCCCCGACCAGGGGTGACTAGTTGGGGGGGGGGTAATGCCACGGCCGCAGGGACCTACATAAATATGTCCCCCGGCTGCGGCATTATGTCCCTGGCTAGTGGAGCCCGGTGTTGGTTTTAAAAATACGGGGGACCCCTACATCTTTTGTCCCCCATATTATTGGAACCAGGACCAGTCTAAGAGCCTGGTGCTGGTTGTGTAAATACGGGGAACCCCTGTCCAATTTTTTCCCAGTATTTAAACAACCAAGACCGGCTCAAAGAGCCTGAGGCTGGTTATACTTAGGAGGGGGTACCTCACGCATAATTTTAACCCATTCAGACCCTTTTCTATTAAGTTAATGGAAGCCCTGGACAAAAAAATAGCATTCATGTCCACCTCCCACTCCCTTCCCAGTCCCAAACACTAATTTTATTTATTTTTTTCTATAAAAATGTACAATATATCACAAGTCTGATGAGCAGGCAGGCAGTGGGCATTGGCAGCATCGGACTGAGATGCAAATTAGTGGCGGAGGGCTGGGTCAGTTGATGGTGGGCAAGTTTGTAAGCTATTGGCGATGGCAGCGGGCATCGGCTCAGAGGCAGTAGCGGGCATTGGCTCGGTGGCGGTAGGGGTCATCGGCAGGATTCGGCGGACATTATGGTGTGGTGAGGGCAGCCACTGACCTCACCACACGCCACTGATTTTGATCAGTATATTATATACAACAATTAGGTTGGACTGTATGTGTCCATTAAACTGAGATGTCCTTTTAAATTATTATTTTCAGTAAGTATTGTAAACTAATGTTGTCTTTGATATTTTGGGATACCAGTAAATGGACACAAACAGTGACTGCTGCAAAATACGTATTGTGTAATTAGGAGGAACTAATAGACTTTTAACCCCTAAAGAGATTCAACAGATACTTTTACATATATTACAGCACATTGTGTTATATCCATAAAAGAATTTAATCAACATTATTCTTTATTAGAGTGTTGACATGTAACTCTTGAGGTCAACTCTCATGTATCCCATTGTATAATTGAATACTTTAAGTAAATAATCTAAGGTATTCCAAAGTAAAAATGATTAAAAATTGCTAACTTACTGTAAGTGTAAATATTACTTTCCATTTTGAAATACAGTAGTGACTGTTTGTAATTTGTCACCAAGATGTCTTCAAAACAAGAACTTATTTTGTCAGCATCGTTAAATCATGTGATGCTCTGCAGTAGGAAGATTTTTTTTAAAACCAGTTGCATCTTACAATCATTTGGGAAATGTTTCAATAACATCTACCTTTTTAAAGGGTGGCTATTAATTATGTCTCACCACAATATCTGTGTTTCCAAACATTGGAACACATCCCCTTAAGAGCTCTGACTTTGTGATAACGTACACCACTTCCTCTTGACATCAATATCTAATATTTAATTCAGAGGCTTAAAGGAGAAAATCCTGATTGTCCTCAATCAATGTATATCTTAGAGATCTAATGTTGGTGTATATATTGCTAAATTATATGGTACTCAGCAAATGGACAGGTATGTATAACCAGCTGTATTTCCACTTAATTACCCAAGTGTTATATTTTTTATATGTGCATAACAATGATTGACATGGCATTTTTCAATTTGAAAAGTAATACCAATAGCAACTAATACCATATCACATAAGCAATGCAAGGATATGTTATATTTTATTCCCTGTTATTGAAGTGCAGCACAGTTGGTGTAGTTGTTATCATTACAGCCCTCAGGTCATGAATTAATTTTCTGATCAAGTCACCTGTGTGTAGTTTGTATGTTCTGCATGTGCTTGTGTGGGTTTCCTCCTACAGTCCAAATCATAATAATTGGTTAGTTAGATTCTGACAAAAAAATTACTTTTATATGTTGTGTGTTCATGTGATAGGAAGTATAGATTGGTAAATCCACTGGCTAGGGACTGGAGTCAATGACCAAAATATTCTCTTTAAAGATCTGCATAGTACAGTATGGGTCTACTGTTTAGAAATAATAAAAAAATGGTTTAAGATGTCACTAATATTTCTTTCCCATATAGAATATTACATTTGAATCTGTTGTGAATCTGGAAATAAGGAGGAATTATACCCCTTAAGAATATAGGCTTCATTGAATAATATCTGTGATGCAGATTTAATATCAAAAGATTATTGACCAATATTGTGTCCAAGTTATATCAGTATCATAACACTTAGGGCCTTTTTCATGTACATACACAATGGTTGAATTTAACGAGTGATCATCGACAATCTGCACATGTGCTGCAATCGTAATGCACATGTACGGGGGTGCCGCTGAGATCATGCTTGAAGTGATAAATTTGTTGCTGAGTTGTTGACAGGAAGCAGTTATTTGGAGGTGTTAACAGGCCATTTAAGCGGAGTAGTTGGGAAAAAGGCGGTGTGTCATAGCCATTTTCAGGGAGTTTATCTTCTGATGGCTGTGTGATCATACATGCAAATGCATGGCGTCTGAGTCGCTACTGCTGTGTCCACTCTGCATAGCCATAGGCCAACCCTTAGCTTCAATGTTCTCTGTAATTGCATATAAGTGGTCATTCCGAGATGATCGCAGCAGCAACTTTTTGCTGCTGCTGCGATCAACTAGTACACGCCTATGGGGGAGTGTATTTTAGCTTAGCAGGGCTGTGATCGCTTGTGCAGCCCTGCTAAGCTAAAAAAATGTCAAGCAGGTAAAGACCAGCCCTATACCTACCTACTCTGTGCGACGATCTCTGCGATGCTGGAGCTGGCTTTGACGTCAGACATCCGCCCTCCGTTATGCTGGACACGCCTGCGTTTTCCTTACCACTACCCGAAAACGGTCTCCAACGATCCAGATCTGCCCAGGTACGCCTTCCTCTTGTCAATCTTCTTTGCAGTCGGCTCTGCGACCGCTTCCATCGTAGGACGCAATGTAACCTGGCAACCCCTGTTGCTGGGCAATGTCGCGCATGCGCATTGTGGCCGCCGCGCATTCTGGACCAAAGATATGGGCCAAAGATATGGGCCTGCCCACCGCATATAGGTCACCTCTGTCAGGCAAGTCCCTAATATTCTGGTTTTCACTTCTGGGGCGCAGGTCACCACCAAACCAGCCCAGCCAAAAATCCTCCCAGGGCATCACACTAGTGAAATATAGCAGTAAAGTGTTAGACTGTAAGGGACTTGCCCAACAGAGGTGACCTTGACGCGTTGGTCAGGCCCATAGATATGGCCAAATATATGCAAACAAACCTCTTATGATATTTAATTATGATAGATATTTAAATTTATAGTAATGATTGTGTCATGCATATGCACCCATTTTCTCTATGTGTAATACTATTAATATCAGCAGATAGCACCCCTCATTGCAAGCAACTAGGGTGTGCACACCAAAAGTTTGAGATTGCTTCAGTCTTGACTAGCACCCCTCCCCCACCTTCCCAACTGATTTTAAGCAGGGACCAACATCTGACTGCACATTATTGAATCAGGCATAATCCAAAGTAAAAAGAAAAAAGCTAAAGCACTCTGGTGAGTAGTTGTGTATACTGGTTGTCAGCAGCCACTAGGAAAGGGACTTGCCAGTCCCTTAAAAAACACACTGGATAAAACAAAACCAAATGTCGATCGACAATCAGAATAATAAAAGCATTTATTTATAGAACTATAACAACAGAGAGAACTATAACAACAGATACAACAGATACCTGCCTTTTGAAAAAGACTCCCTGCTGGCATTGAAACATGTTAAGGTTACAGGTGCTTTGTCCTGTGGAACTACCATTGCCTGGCTAATCTCCTAGCAAGGTCTGCTCTGAGCCACCCCTGAGAGCACAGCCTGCACATCGCCACCTCTGAGAGCATAGCTTGTACATCGCTGCTGAGGCTTCAGCTCCACAGTCCACCCTCTCCCGCTGGTGTCAGCCTGCAAGCACAGGGAGCAACTGCACTTTGCTCCATCCTGGCGGTGAACGTGGACACCGGCCTCCCTGATACGGGTCTAATTACCGGTTGGCTGGCGGAGATCATCCTGGGCTTCCCTCACTACTAATTATCAATTAGAGTGGCTAGGAATCGAGCAATAGCAATAATATCTGTCAACGACCTTATGTGTATGTGCACCTGAGCACAGTATTGCAGACCATCGGGGATTCACTTCCTATTGGAGCGCTGGACCCGGCGCACATTTAAATGGAACAAGGATCGCCCTGGATATACACACATTTAGTGAGTGATTTGTTCATCAATTAAGATCTCTGCACTCTAGTCATTCATAATAGTGCATTATTTGAACATTCAATTCATCACGGTACCACAGAGGTATATTATATTAAAGGAACTCCCACTTAGCAATTGCTATATACGGTGCTACAGTTTCTGTTGGATATTTTAGCAATATTGTATTTGTTAGTTCAAATTGCATGTCAATGAATGTGTATTATACCCCCAGGAGGTTTGTTGTTATAGTTTTATAAATAAATGCTTTTATTATTCTGATTGTCGAGCGCCACTTGGTTTTGTTTTATCCATAATCCAAAGTAAGACCTATTTATATTCAGATAGTGGAAGTTTTTTTGGGGTGAACATTGGGGCATGGGGTCCCCTGAGCTGTTCTGTCTGGGCCACAGTAGGACATCACACCTTACCACTTATACTCACATTTTATAGCACTACTTTTGAGTGTTTTTTCTCTATATATTTTTTTTACATACTCTTTATTCATGTAACACTATCTACACGGAATACCTTCCTTTGCATAACTGATATTTTGTAACACTTCACTGCTATCTTTCACACTGGCTAGTTTGGGGGTGCCCTGCATCCCAGATGTGAACCCAAGTGTTATGGACTTGCCAGACAAAAGTGACCTGTATGCGATGGGCAGGCTCATATCTTTGGAGAAATATATGCTAACAAACCTCTTATGATATATAATAATAGATATTTCAGTTTATAGTAATGATTGGGTCGTGCATCTGCACCCATTTGCTGTATGTGTAGTACTATTAATCTCATCAGATAGCACCTCTCATTGCAAGCAACTAGGGTGTGCAATGTAGAACTACTCCCCTTTTATAGGGTACACATAATTAGCTGGTATACCATTTCCCTGAAGCGTGTTTCGCTGGTGGCTTAATCATTGGAGTGAAGACCATGTTTAGTAGTGCATACTGCTCTTCGCTTTGGCAGTGCAGAATAGTGCAGCCTATCCTGTAGCATAGGTTTTAAGAACAAGCCTCTCCCAGTAAATATGTAAAGTAACAGATACTTACAGATCATCTGACAATACTGCCTAGAAGGATATTGCATTGTTACAGAATTCTTCAAATCAGATATTACCGTATATACTCGAGTATAAGTCGACCCGAATATAAGCCGAGGCACCTATTTTTACCTAAAAAAATGGGAAAAATTACTGACTCGAGTATAAGCCTAGGGTGGGAAATGCACGGTGCCAGGGGTTTTCATGCTCCGGGTGTCATGCTTGTTGCCAGGGGTTTCATGCGGTAGGTGTTATGCTTGTTGCCAGGGGGTAATGCTTGTTGCTAGGGCTGTGACCCAAGTGCCACATATAACCCCAGTGACAGATATCCCCCCACAGTTCCAGATAAAAACATGCCCCCCTGTTGCTTTGCCCCCAGTAGTTGTGCCCCCTCTTTCTTTGCCCCCAGTAGTTGTGCCCCCTCATTCTTTGCCCCAGTAGTTGTGCCCCCGTCGCCGCTTACAAACACACACACACACACAAAATAATAAAAACAATACTTACCACTACCCCGCTCCTGCTTCCCCACCGCATCTGCTGCTCCATCCTTCCATCTGGCCGCCCGCCTGCTCCTCTCTATGGGAGAGACGTCATGACGTCTCTCCCATAGCAGCACCGCACAGACACTGTAGGTCAATAATGACCTCTAGTGTCTGTCCTTGGAGCCGGCTGCAGCGGACGCCCACACAGGCCACGACGTCTGCTGCAGCCGTGAGTTGACTTGAGTATAAGCCGAGGGGGGCTTTTTCAGCATTGAAAAATGTGCTGGAAAAGTCGGCTTATACTCGAGTATATACGGTATATTCCAATCCTTAAGAATAGTGATAAATATTTTAACTACTTTTTGATTACATATTTACTTTCCAGACCAATTTATTAGTTCTATCTTTTTGGCAATGAAGTGATCCATAATATTAACTTTTATCTTTAGTTTTGGACAGAAGTGGACCATAATAAGAATAGCTTTTACTATAAATTAACTATAGAAGGGTAGGCAATCAGGAGACCACAAGTTGGGATGCCGGAATCCCGACAGGCGGTGAAATGCCGCTGCTAGAATACCGGCACAAAAGGTTTTTTTCCCTCTGTGGGTGTCCACAACACACATAGCGGGAGAATATAACCCTGTGCCAACAGCTTGGCATGTGCAGCGAGCCTGCAAGAGGCTTTCTAGCGCTCAACCCACTGCCAGTATACTGGTGGCCCAGCCACTGGTAAATAGTTAGTTTTACCTATAGTAGAACTCTATTATGATTTTTTTTTATTGGATATAAAGCTGCAGCATAGCAACACAGTGATTAGAATTAATGCCTCAGAGCGCTGGTGCCTTTGGATTGATTTCCTCCTGTGGAGTTATTATGTTCTTCCTGTGTTTGAGTGGTCTACAAAGACAGGTGTCTGTTTTGCAGATGCTACAAAGATTTGTACAGGTTGCTGGAGAAAAACTAATGTACAGTGATTTTGAGAAAATACAGGAATAGATAAGTGTGGAATTTTAAACTGAATGCATTAAAATATAAAATAATGCACTTTGAGTCAACTTTCTGAAAGCAAAATATAAAATAATAATGATGAATACTCTTGCCTGAGCAAATATATAAATGGGCCATTCCAAGCAACAGGAAGGACTAGAAATATCATACATTTTATTGGTCACTAACATAACATATTTCCTTTAAGAGGCAATAAACCTGTCAGTCTTATTGATTAGCATGAGGCTAACATGCTACTTCATCAGAAAAGGATGGAATTGGGACTGCATGAAAAACATGTTTAAAAAGCAATGTACATCTTCTGTGCCACCAGCTTGCTGCTGATTAAATATTCAACTAATGAATCAGCTCCTTTAGTTTTGGATGAAATAACTTTTTGAAAAATTCTATCTGTATGCTCTTTTAAAATCCTGGCATTTATAATGCTACATTTCTGCTGGAAATTATTTATTCATAGCAAGTTTCCTACGTTAGCTTGTAATTTAATTTTGGTAAATTAGTAACTAAAGACTTCCAAAAAGTATTAGCTCTTGAACTAAAGCTGAAAGGTTGCACTAGATGGTATTTAATAGTGACAGTGAGTTTTTTCAACCTTCCATCACATAATTGCATGGGGTTATATCCTTTATAAAGCTTGTCAGCCCAGAATGAATTTGTCAGCAGCAGAGGTTAAAGTACATCAGGCATTTGTGATACCCTGCCATCATGCGGAATCACACAGTGGTGCATCAGGTTTTCCCCAACCTCAATTGCAGTCACAGAGTAGCTATATGCAGCTTAGTACTGGGCTTGTCTCCATGGCAGTGGTTTGGCAGTAACAATTGGAAGCGAATGGCAGTTGGTTGGGTCAGAGTCTGAGGTACCTGAGAGCTAGAATTAACCTACACTGCTAAAAGGTCAATTGAGAAGGAGCTACAAGGATGGCCATTCAGCAAACCTGGGAAGAGGGTGTCAGGAATACATACCACCCACCTATGCCATATAAGCCACTACTTATAATAGTAATATAGGGGTCTATTCATGAAGCAGGAGAAGTTGCCCATAGCAACCAATCAGCTTTGAAGGAATCCTTTATCAAGTACATTCTATAAAATGTAAGGAAGATGCTGATTGGTTGCTATAGGCAACTTTTCTACTGGTCTGTTTCTCCACTCTTTTCACTGCTTCATGAATAGACCCCATAGGCGAACCCTGAGAGACTGTGCCTGTTGCTTCTGGAAAGCTGACAGGAGAGACTGAACCTGCTCGATGTGTAGGACCTGTCCAGTGTTTCACATATATACAGTATAGGTCTGCTCCTGAATTAAGAGGTTGGTGTTAATTCCTCAATCATAGTGTATAACTGAAGCAGTCTGCATGATTAAGACGGTTTTCTTTTTTTTTTCTTTTTTTACCTCAATCCTCTTCACTACAGAATCTCTTCAACAGAGAGCTTTACTTGTTTGCCTGAAAAATAAATTAAAACTTACAGTATTTAAGGGGCACAAGAAGGAAACAGTGACATTAACATGATTAGGAGATTCACCTATAATTATAAACAGCGGCAGCTCCAACACCAACCACAGAGTGTGAGTGTGTGTGTGTGTGTGTGTGTGTGTGTGTGTGGTTGACTTAGCACATATAGGGCTAGTTGCATCATCGCTTGGAAAGTGATAAAATGGAGAGTGAAAAAGTACCAGCAAATCAGCTCCTAACTGCCATGTCACAGGCTGTGTTTGAAAAATGTCAGTTAGGAGCTGATTGGCTGATACTTTTTCACTCTCCATTTTATCAATTTCCAAGCGATGATACATCTAGCCCGTAAACATACATTTTATACTGCATGAAATATATGTGCTGGCTGGTTACCACAGGGGGTTTGAAAGCACTGTTTATCACAGACAGTGCTGCACCCAGGACTCAGCAGTAGTCTTCTCTTCCCCTTCCAGTATAAGCCTGCCCCCAGAATCCCTTTGGCTAGTTTCACAGGAGTCTGAGGGCAGGCTTAAAATGAGAATGAAGCCTAATAATGAGTCACTAGTGCCAAACATCACCTGTTATACACGCAGTACTGCTGATCTCCAGTGTAACCAGCCAGCACATATATTACACACAGCATAACATGTATGTTTATTAGAGATGTGCGGCGGGGCCTTTTTCGTGTTTTGATTTTGGTTCTGGTTCCATGCTCGTGTTTTGGACCTGGATTGGTTTTGCCAAAACCACCCTTTCGGGTTTTGGTTGTGGATCTGGATGATTTTTGAAAAAAAACATAAAAACAGCTAAAATCACAGAATTTGGGGGTAATTTTGCTCCTATGGTATTATTAACCTCAGTAACATTCATTTCCACTCATTTCCAGTCTATTCTGAACACCTCACAACATTTTTTTAGGCCAAAAGGTTGGATAAGCTAAGCAACACAAGTGTGCGGCACAAACACCTGGCCCATCTAGGAGTGGCACTGCAATGGCAGACAGGATAGCACTTAAAAAAACTAGGCCCCAAACAGCACATCATGCAAAGAAGAAAAAGAGGTGCAATGAGGTAGCTGTATGAATAAGCTAAGCGACACAAATGTGCGACACAAACCACATGGGACGTGCTGGAATTTGCCCAGATGTAATACACGCACAATATTGGTGGCACAGGAGAGTGTACTCCTAAACTACACACACGGCAAAGCCTGTAAAATTAATTTGGATAATAATAAACCTTTTTTTTGGAGCTATTATAATAATATGCAGCACAGCGTACCCCTTCACCACACAGGGCAAATCCTGTAAAAATGATTTGGATTATAATATAAGTATTGTATATAACCCTTTTATTTGGAGTAAATAATATACAGCACAGGACACCACCACTGGACTTATGGCAGCACAAGACACCACCACTGGAGTGATGCCGCACAAGACAGCACCACTGGACTGGACTTATACGGCAGTACCCCTGGACTTATGCGGCAGTACCCCTGGAGTTGTACAACAGTGTCAGACAGGATGGCACTTTAAAAAACTAGTCCCCAAACAGCACATGATGCAAAGAAGAAAAAGAGGTGCAAGATGGAATTGTCCTTGGGCTAATGTTGCCCATAGGGCTAACCTACCCTAATGTTGAATAAACAGGACATGCAAACTTTAACTAACCAATAATTTCAGCGACGGGGGCTGCCACATGACTGCTGCTGAAATGACTGGTTTGTTTGGGCCCCCACCAAAAAAGAAGCAATCAATCTCTCCTTGCACAAACTGGCTCCACAGAGGCAAGATGTTCACCTCATTCTCAGATTCCTCACCCCTTTCAGTGTGTACATCCTCCTCCTCCTCACAGAGTATTAATTCATCCCCACTGGAATCCACCATCACAGGTCCCTGTGTACTTTCTGGAGGCAATTGTTGGTAATGGTCTTCCCGGAGGAATTTACAATTCATTTTGATGAACATCATCTTCTCCACATTTTGTGGAAGTATCCTCCTATGCCGATCGCTGACAAGGTTACCGGCTGCACTAAACACTCTTTCGGAGTACACACTGGAGTGGGGGGGGGGGCAACTTAGGTAAAATAAAGCCAGTTTGTGCAAGGGCCTCCAAATTGCCTCTTTTTCCTGCCAGTATACATACGGACTGTCTGACATGCCTACTTGGATGCTGTCACTCCTATAATCCTCCACCATTCTTTCAATGGTGAGAGAATCATGGTGGTCATTCCGAGTTGTTCGCTCGTTATTTTTTAATGGTGATAGAATCATATGCACTGACAGTAGACATGTCAGTAATAGTTGGCAGGTAATTCAGTCTGGACCAGATGTCAGCACTCTCTCCTGACTGCCCTGCATCACCACCAGTGGGTGGGCTAGGAAATCTTATCCTTTTCCTTGCAGCCCCAGTTGTGGGAGAAAATGGAGGAGGAGCTGTTGATGGGTGTGAGGAACTGGGGTCTGTGACAATTAATATGGCTATGCATCATTTCCCATGTCAAATATGTACTTTTTATACCCATATCCATATACATCCATTTCGTCTGTTTGTTCATTCTCCATAACATGTCCATTGCTGCTCACCCAATACTGTGTTTAAATCAACCTAAATATTGTTAATATGTGCAATTCTGTAATGTTGTCTGTTACCCTTTAGATAATGTATTTGTGTTAGACCTAGTTTCCTATTTTCATACACCACAGTGGACCCTCCGAGGGTGAGTCATATGAGGTAGCATTGTCCATGTTTGTTTACTCCCTATTGTCCAAAAGTGAGCTGACCAGACAGGGTGGCTCTCTGACTAATGTAATCACCTTGATTAGAATATGTATTGTATTCCAATGCTGTAAGATCCTAAGACACAGAGGTCACACACACCCCAGCAATATGAAGCTTCTGGAGGTATAAGTAAAGCTACCCAGAGATCTGAAGGGAGATTTTTTGATCCCAGGATAAGAAGTAATGTTCTGCCAGGGATCTGCTTGGGGACCCATTATATTGGATTTATCTGGGACTCTGTATTGCTAGATGACACTCTCTGCTCCCAGACTAAGAAGTAATGTTCTGTCAGGAAATTGTGGTGGGAATTGTCATGTGGAATTGGATTACAGAAGTGTGCTGAACTGTGTTATTACCTATTCTGTCAATAAACCCCGGTTGGTTTTTCATCTACCACCAAACTTATCTTCACAATGGATCACGTTCCTTTTGAGTTTACAATTTTCTCACCAGCAGGTCTTTGAACCTCTACAGACTTGTGTCTGCTGGAAAGAGAGATACAACATAGGCTTTAAACCTAGGAACAAGCATAGTGGCCAAAATGTAGGGCTCTGATTTCAACATATTGACCACCCTTGAATCCTGGCAAAGCGAATGAAGGGTTCCATCCTCAAGTCCCACATTCTTTGCGGAATCACTCCATCTTAGCTCCTCCTTCAATTTCTCCAGCTGCTTCTGCAAAAGCCTGATGAGGGGAATGACCTGACTTAAGCTGGCAGTGTCTGATCTGACTTCACGTGTCGCAAGTTTGAAGGGTTGGAGAACTTTGCACAAGACGGAATTCATTCTCTACTGTGATTGAGTGAGATGCATTCCCCCTCCTTTGCCTATATTGTAGCTGGATGTATAGGCTTGAACTGACTTTTGCTGCTCCTCCATCCTCTAAAGCATATACAGTGTTGAACTCCACCTCGTTATCACCTCTTGCTTCAGGTGATGGCAGGGCAGGTTCAGGAGTGTTTGCTGGTGCTCCAGTCTTCGGCACACGGTGGCTGAATGTCAGAAGTGGTCCACAATTTTTCGGGCCATCAACAGCATCTCCTGCACAACCCTGTCATTTAAAAAAAAAATTCTGCACCACCAAATTAATTGTATGTGCAAAACCTGGGACATGCTGGAATTTGCCCAGATGTAATGCACACACAATAGTGGTGGCATTGTCTGATATCACAAATCCCCAGGAAACTCTAACGGGAGTAAGCCATTCTGCGATGATGTTCCTCAGTTTCTGTAAGAGGTTGTCAGAGGTGTGCCTCTTATGTAAACCGGTTATACATAGCGTAGCCTGCCTAGGAATAAGTTGATGTTTGCGAGATGCTGCAACTGGTGCCGCTGCTGTTGTTGCTTCTGGAGGCAATACATCTATCCAGTGGGCTGTCACAGTCATATAGTGCTAAGTCTGCCCTGTTCCACTTGTCCACATGTCCATGGTTAAGTGGACAGTGGGAACAACTGCATTTTTTAGGACACTGAGGACACTTTTTCTGACATCTCTGTACATTCTCGGTAT
Source organism: Pseudophryne corroboree (assembly GCF_028390025.1). Classification (NCBI taxonomy): domain Eukaryota; kingdom Metazoa; phylum Chordata; class Amphibia; order Anura; family Myobatrachidae; genus Pseudophryne; species Pseudophryne corroboree. The sequence goes on from NC_086445.1 coordinate 430,825,017, forward strand.
CGCCTGCCCAGTGAAATGGAACTTAGATGGGATTTGTTACCAGGGGACACTACCTCCATCAATTCTTTAAGTCCCACTGAACTAATGGTGGATACTGGATGCACATCTAACACCAACATAGATGTCAAGGCCACTTTGCAACAGGATGACTGCTGTCATATTTCATCTTCCTCACAAAGGACTGTTGGACAGTCAATTGCTTACTGGAAGTAGTACAAGTGGTATTCCTACTTCCCCTCCGGGATGACGATCGACTCCCAGCAGGTACAAAAGCATTGGCAGCAACAGCAGCAGTAGGCGTATGACTCATTGATCCTACGGAGGAATCCCGGTTAGGAGAGGACTCCTCAGTTTTGACAGTGACATAGCTTGCAGGACAACTGACATTCCTGACTGAAGAGGAAGTTGAGGAAGTTGGTGATGTGGCTTGCAGGAGCTTGGGTACAAGAGGAAATAGGAATTTAGGTGTCAGTGGACTGCTTACGCTCTTACCCAAAGTTTCACAACTTGACACTGGTTTCTGATGACGTATAAGGTAGGATGTTCCTAGGTGGTTAACATTCTTACCCCTACTTATTACAGATTGACAGAGGCAACACATGGCTTGACACCTGTTGTCCGGATTTGTGGAGAAATAATTCCACACCGAAGGCGTGGCTTTTTTTGTATTTTGCACCAGGCATCACAATGGGCTTCTTCATCCCATGGACAACAGGTGTCTCCCACAGTGCCTGATTTAAACAAACCACATTACCATCAGAATCCTCATCATTAACTTCCTCCTCAGCTCCAGCAACACCCATTTCCTCATCCTGGTGTACTTCAACAGTGACATCTTCAATTTGAATATCAGAAACTGGACTGTGGGTGCTACTTCCAGCACTTACAGAGGGCATGCAAATGGTGGAAGAAGCTACCTTTCCCGTCCAGTGTTGGGAAGGTCAGGCATTGCAACCACTGACACACTTGGACTCTCCTTGGGGATTTGTGATACCATCTCAGAACGCACAGTTCTTTGCTGTGCTTTTGCCAGCTTAACTCTTATCATTTTTCCAGCGGGAGGATGAGGGCTTCCATCGTCATGTGAAGCTGAACCACTAGTAATGAACATAGGCCAGGGCCATAGCAGTTCCTTGCTACTTTGTGTCGTAAATGGCATATTGGCAAGTTTACGCTTCTCCTCAGACCATTTAAAAACATTTTTGTGGGGGCTTTTTACAGAACTTTGGCTTTTTGGATTTTACATGCCCTCTACTATTACATTGGACCTTGGCAGACGACGTTGATGGCATTTCATTGTCTTTGTCATGACTAGTGGCAGCAGCTTCAGCACTAGGAGGAAGTGGTTCTTGATCTTTCCTTAATTTAACCTCCAAATTTTTGTTCTCCATTATTTTTCTAGAAGTTATATAACAATATGTGGTACAGGAGAGCATTCCTCTACACTACACAGGGCAAATCCTGTGAACATTTTTTTATTAAATATTAATAACCCCTTTATTTGGAGTAAATAATGTACAGCACAGGACAGCACCACTGAACTTATATGGCAGCACCACTGGACTGGATTTATATAGCAGTACCACTGGAATTATATGGCAGTATCACTGGAATTATTCGGCAGTATAATTGTTATTATATGGCAGTACCACTGGATTTATATGGCAGTACCACTGGACTGGATTTATACGGCAGTATCACTGGATTTATACGCTAGCACCACTGGAATTATATCTCAGTATTACTGGAATTATACAGCAGTATCACTGGAATTATACGCAGTACCACTGGACTTATATGGCAGTACCACTGGACTGGATTTATACAGCAGTATCACTGGACTTAATCACCAGTACCACTGGAATTAAACAGCAGTATCACTGAAATTATACAGCAGTATCACTGGAATTATACAGCAGTATCACTGGACTGCATTTATACAACAGTATCACTGGACTTAATCACCAGTACCACTGGAAGTATATGGCAGTATCAATGAAATTATACAGCAGTATCCCTGGAATTATACGGCAGCACCACTGGATTTATACGGCACTACCACTAGACTGGATTTATACAGCAGTATCACTGGATTTATAAGCCAGTACCACTGAAATTATACAGCAGTATCACTGGAATTATACAGCAGTGCCACTGGACATATATGGCAGTATCACTGGACTGGATTTATATGCCAGTACCACTGGATTTATAAGGCAGTACCGCTAGACATATATGGCAGTACCACTGGACATATACGGCAGTATCACTGGACAGGATTTATACACCAGTACCACTAAATTAATGCGACAGTACCACTGGACATATACATCAGTATCACTGGAATTATATGGCAGTACCAGTGGACATATATACGGCAGTACCACTGGATTTATGCGGCAGTACCACTAGACATATACGGCAGTATCACTGGACATATACAGCAGTATCACTGGACTGGGTTTATACACCAGTACCACTGAAATTATTTGCAGTACCACTGAAATTATACAGCAGTATCACTGGAATTATACGGCAGTACCACTGGAATTATACGGCAGTACCACTGCATATAAACGGCAGTATCACTGGACATATACGGCAGTATCACTGGACTGAATTTATATGCCAGTACCACTGGAATTATATGGCAGTACCACTGGACATATATGGCAGTATCACTGGATTTATATGGCAGTGCCGCTGGACATATATGGTAGTATCATTGGACATATACAGCAGTATCACTGGACATATATACGGCAGTACCACTGGACATATACAGAAGCACAGGGACACCACCACTGGACCGATGCAGGATAACACAGCACCACTGCAATGGACTGGACTTATACAGCAGCACTGGACATATGGCAGTAGAGGACACCATCATTGTGACTGTACTAATGCAGCACAATACACCATCACTGAACTGATGCAGCACAACACAGCACAACTGGACTGGATTTATACAACATCACTCGACATATGGCAGCAGAGGACACCACCACTATGACTTGACTGATGCAGCAAAAGACACCACCACTGGACTGATGCAGCACAACACAGCACCACTGGACTGGCCTTATACAGCAGCACTGGACATATGGCAGCAGAGGACACCACCACTGTGACTGGACTGATGCAGCACAAGACACTACCACTGAACTGATGCAGGACACTGAGGATGGAGACATGTCCTCTCTCAACACTCGCCAATGCCGGAATGAAAATGGCGGCAATGCGTGGCTCCTTATATGGAATCCAAACCCCGTGAGAATCCAACAGCGGGATGATGATGTTTTGCCTCGTTCTGGTTTCCTAGTCAGGCGGAAAAACCTGAACCTGACTCGGATTCAGACTCGGTTAGTGAAGTTCGTGGGGGGGGGTCAGTTCTCAGGGAACTGAACCCACTCATATCTAATGTTTATATGGGCTTAGCAACCCCTTAGCACTGTGTGAAAGAGCCGGATTAAGGCTATGGGGGGCCTGGGGCACTTCATACAATGGGGATCCTAATAAAGAGGCATACAGATGAATTATACATATATATATATATATGTAATTATTTTTTTAATAGGTATCCTGTAGAAAGGAAGAGGCAGCACTTGGCGGACATTTAAATCTGCTTAAATCTGTATTATTAGTCACTGATGTGGGTTTTTCCTTTAGGGTACGAATGTACAATAATTTAAAAGCCTGTGGAGTGCCATCTATCGCTTACATGAAATCATGGCAGTATTGCCAAGTGCCTTTCAAATCAATGATAGATATACAGAACAAGCAGCGGTACTCATGGACCTCACAAGGATCAAGACCACAAGAAGACGTTTTGGTTTATACAACCTTCGTCAAAAATGGTTGAAAAAAACAAAACTGTTGGAACAGTTTCTTGTGGTCTTCTCGATCCTTTGTGAGGTCCTCGAGTGCTGTTGTTTGCTCTGTAGATTGTATGTATATATATATATATATATATATATATATACAAACAGAAAATTCAGCACTCACCATAGTAAGCTCACTTATCCTCACAACATCAATAAATAAATATTGTTTGTATATATTTAAGTAGGTGGCCATGGGCTACATGCACCCCATCCTATGAGTGGTGAGTGCAGACATTGCACCCCGCTTCTGGGGTGGCGAGTGCTGTGGTTTTATATTTGTTTTTATATATATATATATATATATATATAGTATATATCTACATACACACATATATTATATACAGTATATATATATATATACCTACAAATAGAGAGTACCGGCTCTCCCATCAGCAAACTCCAATAGTGCGCCGGGTGCCCGTGCGGTAAATGTAACACACAAGTAGGAAAGAGGCACATCACTCCAAGGCGACTTTAAAACCTGACACGAACGGCAGAGCTTCAGCAACGTTTCAATGTAATTCACATTGTCCTCAGGCTTACAAATAACACAAACGATACTCACATAAATAGAGACCTCACCAGGTGTGTAGCGCCGTCACTCCGGAAATGGGACAAACACCCACCCAGCGGCGCTTTAGTCAATAGTGACGTCATCCATGTGCTCCCCCATCACCATGGTAACCATATACGCTACAACCAAACACAATAAGATCTATTACTATACACTGCACCTAAAGACAAGCCACATATCTAACAACATATGCATACATCCTATTCAGAAATAGACTATATAACATTGGTAATATAATGATAACCTACTATAAATTCATCTAAAATAACTTAGGGTCAAATATTCGTTCAAACCCCGTGGGGCCACAGTGTCCAACCTTTGGATCCACTGTGCTTCCCTCTGTAGTAATTTTAACCCCCGATTGCCACCTCTAAGGGAGGGCAAAATTTGGTCAATCATTCTATACCTATCCGATGTCAAAGAATGACGGGCAGTACTAAAGTGACGTGCAACAGGTTGGTCACTTTTACCAGTATTGATAGCTGCCTTAATAGCCGACCTGTGGGCTGCAATACGTTCTTTGAATGTTCTTTTGGTTTTACCGATGTATGACAGCCCACAGGGGCAAATCAATTGGTAGACCACAAAGCGAGACCCACACGTGAGGTGGTGTTGGATATGATATGTTTTCCCCGTATGTGGGTGTTGAAATTTGTCACCTGGTATAAGGAACTGGCACGTAGTACGCGTGCATTTATAACATCCCTTTCTCATACCATAAAATACAGATTGCGGTACCGGGTCAAAAACATCCGTTCTGACTAAAATATCACGTAAATTTCTGGTTCTTTTGTAACAGGGCATGATCCTGGTATTAGTTAATTTCAACTCAGGATCCGACAGGATCTTTTTCAATCTTTTTCAATGTCCAATGTTTTTTTACTGAAGATTTAATAGAATTACTAACTGTATTAAATTCTAGTACCCATGGAATGCGTGCACTGGATGACTGATCTTTCTGCGAGTATAAGAGTTGATGTCTATCCAACACCAAGGCCTTAGTCTTAGCTTCCTTTAACAATGTGAGATGATATCCCCGCATCTTAAACTTTTGGGACATACTATCAATTTGTTCAGCCACCAATGCTGGATCTGAGGTTATACACTTAGCCCTTACAAACTGAGAATAAGGGAGACCCCGCTTAAGGGGATATGGGTGGCAACTTCTAATGTGTAACAAATTGTTCCTGTCTGTTGGTTTGGAGAAGAGTGATGTCACTATTCTCCCATTGCCAATAGTCAATTTAACATAAAGAAACTGAATGGTATCTACAGCAATCGAATATGTACATTTTATGCGATGCTCTCTGTTATTATGGGCATCAATGACAGCCATCAATGATTCACGTGTGCCCTTCCAGATGACTAGGAAGTTATCGATGTATCTACAAAAGAAAATTATTTTTTTTTATATCTCTGTATTAGCAAACAACAGCTCCTCCTCTACTCCAAACATCTATATATTCGAGTACGACGGGGCCACAGTAGAATTGCGCTGAATGTATGGTTGAAAGATCTCATCCAGGAAAATAGCCACAGGCTGAAATAACGAACCCCTTGCCGATATGATCAGTCGACCAGGGGGTTTGACCATATTTTTGTGGATTTTTGGTGTCGTATATAATATAGGGACTACTGGATGAGAAGGAATCAGCGCATTTCTGATATCTGCTGGAATCAGGTTAGACTGTACCGCCAAATCTAGACATTCTGTTAAATCCTTAACAAATTGGACAGTTGGATCACTTATTAGCTGACAATACGTACAACTGTTAGCTATGTGTGACCCAATTTCCTCTTTATAGTCCTTCAAATTTTGTACCACCAGGGCACCACCTTTATCGGCGGGTCGAAACACTAAATCTTTATTAGCTGCCAATTGGATAAGTGCTTCTCTTTGACCTTTAGTAAGGTTATCTCAGACTGGAGGAGGTCTCTCAACTAACCGGTCACAATCCTGTTCTATCAAACGCATGAATGTACGTATGGAAGCATTATTTGATTGCGGGTCAAATGATGATTTGGGCAAAATCTTTTTCAATTTCTCTGGCATTTGTATAGTAGTTGAAACTGGATTAGACACGGCAGGAGGAGGCTGTTTGGCAAAAAATTCTTTTCATTTAGAGTTCTATTCAAACTATATTTTTAAATTTTCAATTGCAACGGTTGTGGTTTCGGCATAGGAACGAATGATAGTCCCTTAGACAGGACCTGAAGTTCTACCTCATTGAATGTGTAATCAGAAAGATTAACTATTGGGCTTTCTTCACTTTGGGTGGTTTCGCAGCGCTGCCTCGCCCTTTGCCTTTTCCATTGCTGCCCCGTCGCGTGAACGCTCGCCATCGTGGTCGCCTTGCTCCTTTGCTCTGGTAGTTACCCCTAAAGGGCCCTGCCTCTGAGAGGGTGCTGCATATGCATCAGATTTACTAGCTGTAGAAGTGTATTCATTAGATGAATCCTGATAACGTCTATTGTCTTGACGGCGGCAGAAGAATGGTTTCTTTCGACCATATTGAGGCTGATTGTCGTTCCATCTATAGACATTGTTGTTTTCATAGTCTTGATCGACTTTGGTCTTTTTGTCAGCTTTGAATTTAATTAGCTCTCTCTTATAGGTCTGCAGCTGATTACTCAGCTTCTCATACCAATTCGTCTCCTCATCTGCCACCATCACCGGTTTATGCGTTGCTTCAAAGGTTGCAATCTTATCCTTGATTACATTCATTTCTTTAGTACTTTGTTCGATGATTAGCAACATAAGGTCCATGGAGCACCTATTCATAATGCCCACCCACTTTCTGCAAAAGGTCGGATCATGGCGACCTATTGTAGGTGCATTTTTTATTCGGAGACCACGGGGTATCTTTTTGGACCGGTAGTATTCGCTCAATGATAGGCAATGATAGTAAAAGTCTATCTCTTTACGTTTATACTTCAGTAATGTATGGAAAATACTATCCAATGAGCTTGCCTCCGCCTGGTCCTGTAATACTGCATCATATAATATCTCCTCCGCTTTCAGATTCCGAATACATATGTATAATACCCAAAGGGCTTACTTTGGGCATAAACCCACTTGTATGCTCCTCTGTTACAGTGGGAGCTGTCATCTTGAACAGGTGTTTCTGGACCAGAGCAAAAGGAGTGCTGGTAGCCTTAAAGTGTCCATGCAGGGTATTATGGCAGTATGGTAATGCGCATACACCTTTCAAAGTATTGTGCAAAATGTGCAAAAAAAAGTGCAAAAAAGTGCAAGGTTGATATTTACCAACCGACTCACTGAGCCATGGATGCCTGGATGAGGACTTAAGGCTTAAATGCTGGGGAGCCTTGTAATGTAGTCACAACCACTGCCACCGGTGCGACTAAGTAATTCACAAATAGAGAGTACCGGCTCTCCCATCAGCAAACTCCAATGGTGCGCCGGGTGCCCGTGCAGTAAATGTAACAGACAAGTAGGAAAGAGGCACAGCACTCCAAGGTGACTTTAAAACATGACACAAACGGCAGAGCTTCAGCAAAGTTTTTAATGTAATTCACATTGTCCTCAGGCTTACAAATAACACAAACGATACTCACATAAATAGAGACCTCACCAGGTGTGTAGCGCCGTCACTCCGGAAACGGGACAAACACCCGCCCAGCGGCTCTTTAGTCAATAGTGACATCATCCATGTACTCCCCCGTCACCATGGTAACCATATACGCTACAACCAAATACAGTTAGTAATTCTATTAAATCTTCAGTAAAAAAACATTGGGAACTAATACAGTCGGATCCTGAGTTGAAATTAACTAATACCAGGATCATGCCCTGTTACAAAAGAACTAGAAATTTACGTGATATTTTAGTCAGAACGGATGTTTTTGACCCGGTACCGCAATCTGTATTTTATGGTATGAGAAAGGGATGTTATAAATGCACGTGTACTATGTGCCAGTTCCTAATACCAGGTGACAAATTTTAACACCCACATACGGGGAAAACATCATATCCAACACCGCCTCATGTGTGGGTCTCGCTTTGTGGTCTACCAATTGATTTGCCCCTGTGGGCTGTCATACATCGGTAAAACCGAAAGAACATTCAAAGAATGTATGGCAGCCCACAGGTCGGCTATTAAGGTAGCTATCAATACTGGTGAAAGTGACCAACCTGTTGCACGTCACTTTAGTACTGCCCGTCATTCTTTGACATCGGTTAGGTATAGAATGATTGACCACATTTTGCCCTCCCTTAGAGGTTGCAATCGGGGGTTAAAATTACTACAGAGGGAAGCACAGTGGATCCAAACGTTGGACACTGTGGCCCCACGGGGTTTGAACGAATATTTGACCCTAAGTTATTTTAGATAAATTTATAGTAGGTTATCATTATATTACCAATGTTATTTAGTCTATTTCTGAATAGGATGTATGCATATGTTGTTAGATATGTGGCTTGTCTTTAGGTGCAGTGTATAGTAATAGATCTTGTTGTGTTTGGTTGTAGTGTATATGGTTACCATGGTGACGGGGGAGCACATGGATGATGTCACTATTGACAAAAGCGCCGCTGGGCGGGTGTTTGTCCCGTTTCCGGAGTGACGGCGCTACACACCTGGTGAGGTCTCTATTTATGTGAGTATAGTTTGTGTTATTTGTAAGCCTGAGGACAATGTGAATTACATTGAAACGTTGCTGAAGCTCTGTCGTTCGTGTCATGTTTTAAAGTCGCCTTGGAGTGCTGTGCCTCTTTCCTACTTGTGTATATATATATATATATAATCCTAGAAATCAGACTGCAGCACTCAGGAGACGTTTTTCATAAAAAAAGGTATATTAAGACACACACATGCTGACATACACATACACACACACACACACACACACACACACACACACACACACACACACACACACACATATATAGAGCCCCTGAGGAAGACCAGAATTGGTTGAAACAGCTGTCGGGCTGTGCCTATTGTCCTGTACCTGCATATGTCGCTTTAACATGGAATAAATCTTCTACAAGTTTTCATCAAACCGTGAGTGCTGGCTTGTTCTGCTTTTTCCAATGCGCTGGTGTTGGAGATAAACCTCCTCTTATCAATTCCCTTCAATTGTCTATTGTTACCCTTTGTTTACCAATTGATTGGGAATACCAGGAAGCCGACACCACACATCAGTTATGTCCAGCAAAATGAGACTGCCTTCACTTTATTTAGCATGACATTATATAGAGAAAAAGCTACTTGCATGAACACTTGATACACGTCATATTTAAAACAAACTGCATCTCTTCTCATAACTCCTCTCAGGCTGTCACCCCACTTCGTGTCCTTCAGAGAAGTCTAAACACACAGAGACTGTCTAATAACATGTTTTCAAGAATTATAGCTACGACCTTGCTTTGCACAGAATGTACTAACTATGAAATGTCAGCATTATTATGATTAACTCAGAAAAGCATACTTCTACTTCACTATATCATGGCTGCTACTTAACAAAATGGCTGACATGCTTAAGCTATATACATCTATCTTCCTCAGTCCCTCCTTTCATAATAAAATGACATTACCGCTGATAACAAGATGACATTACAGTTGAGCTACAAGGCATCACATAAACTCTGCCTAAAAAGACTAAGCAAACAGTCTAGCTATAATGGTGCTAAAGGCTATCTTCCTATAGGATCGTGCTTGTCACTCTATCCCACGGAAGGTAAAGAACCGTTCACATCATATCCATTAAGGTAGACTGTTCACGGCTCCTTCTTGCCAAGCTCTTCTGTAGTTTTGTTAACACTCGGAGGATTCACATCTTTGAGTTTACCGATTTCTTTCAAGCGGAAAGGAAAGGAAACAAAATAGCATCTTAAAATACAGATATATGCAAATTGCTAAGCCAACAATTTTTAATAAAAACATCACTATTCCAACAATCTACTCTTTGATCCCGCTAAATCAATTAGCTGGGTTTGAGCAGAACATTTCTCTAAACCACTTCTTGCGCACTATTTGTTTCATTAGTAATAATATACAACACATTCTTGAAGTTCTCTTCATACATATTCTAAAAAATATGACACTATTTTAGTAGTATGTATTTGCTTTAAACAAATTAAAACCTATTATACGCTTATGTAGTGGGGACAGATGTCCATTCCCCTCCTTTTCCAGATGTGGGCCCATGTGAGCCCAGCATTTCTTAATTAACTGGTATCTTTGAACTTCTAGAGATTTCATGATCTTTACTTTAACTTGACTTAACACAAACTCTAGTGTGAAAACACACTTCTTATAAACATATATATAAGAAGCACATACTACATATACTACATATATAAAAAGTATATACTTATATACTGAACACTGGTACGTAACTTTGGATTGGCGGACATGCCAGTCCCTGTCCTCTCCTATGAGAGATATAGAGTATATTATGACAACAATGACTACTGAAGTTCCAAATATAATGACCCATAGTGGTCTGTCTAGTTTAGGCCCAATTAGCCTCTCCATGTTTGTGTATTTAATTGTTCAAACTTAACTTGAGCAAAATTGCAGTGGAACCCAAGTCTCTCTTTCCTTAATTGACACAGAAGTGGGCGTGGTCAGCAACACTCGATATGGACCATCAAATCTGGGCTCAAATTACTTTTTCACATGTCTTTCCAGATACACCCGATCTCCTGGTTAAAGCTTGTGGGGATTCAGATTTGCTCCTGAATCTGGGAGAAAGGCAAACTAGAAAATACAGAAGTGTCAGTTTCTTCAGTAAGACTTTTTTTAACATATGCAGTTAAATTACCATATGTATGCTGTAACCCTTACGGATAATAACATTTTATCTTAGGTATGCTATCAAACAATATTTCATAAGGTGAATAACCTATGATTTTACTGAATATGGTTCTAATATTAACCAGTACTAAAAATAAACACTTTAGCATCCCCTGGTGGTTTCCGTGACACACCCACTAACCTGTGGGGGATACATGGAATGCCTGGTGTATTTCCAAATCATACCTTATGTACTACATTATTTCTTTAATGAAATAAATACCGCTATCTGCTACTATAACTTCTGGTATTCCATATTTGCACATAACTTCTGAAACTATTTTTCTAGCTATTGATTTTGCTGTGGCTCTTTGCCATTGGCAAATAACTTCAAATGTCTGTGGCTACCAATACATCTTTGGCAGTTAGATATAGTCAATTTGCTGTCTTTGAAATGGAAAATAACTTTTTTGGGATTGCTCCAAGGATTGACTTGACCTTCTGTCCTGGATAAGACATTTCCAGTAGGCCTACATATCTAGTAGGCTTGTACAAACTTGGTTGTGGCTGGATAACATCCTGGAGCTATCCATCTTCCATTAACTACATTTTCCATTTGATCCTCTCCCAGGTGTGTGAGTCCATGGCTGACTTAACACCTATGTGGATATAAGCTTCTGGGTAAGTATAACTTCTCTTCTAATTTTCATAAGCCAGTGTCTTCTTCTTGTCTGGCTCTTCTTCTTTGCCATGCTACTTTTTCTTCAGGACCTGCTTGTTCCTGAAATTTCTTCAAATCCTGTAGATCAGGCATTTGATGCCTTGCTTCTTTCTGTTACCTCTGTCTGTATGGTGTAGATTGCTACCTTTACTGGTTGTTTGGTTGCTTTCTTTATCCACAGGCTACTTTCTCACCCTCTCCTGCTTGGTTCTAAAATTCAATTAGCGTTTCTAGTCTGGCACTGGAATGGTTACTGGATAGACTTGCCTTTCCTGCTGCCCTCTTGGCTTCAGCATCTTGCCAGATTGTTGCCTCTTGTTTCAGGAGTGTAATTTCTTGCATGTGCCTGGATCTTCATTACTGCAACCTTTTTTGTGGCCCTTGCAGAGCTCTGGACTGGTGTCTGATCAGTGAAGCATGTCGTATGTCTTCGCCACTTGCCTTCTTTAAGTCTCTGCTTTTCCATATCTGGCCCACACTCTTGTACTGGGGTGGTAAGGATCCTGAATCCACAACTCCATGTTCAGTGGTCACTTACTCCTGTATAAGGAATTCCATCCTCATGGTACCTTGATCCATCCACATATAGCTCTTGCTGAGCATTAGGTAGGGCTGTGTATGTAACATATGGCAAGTTGAGGTTCTTGTTCCATTAACGCCACACAAGGAAAAGGAAAGTTTTTGATTGCTAGAATTATTCTCTTCCTCTTCTGGACCATCCCTTTGGTCATGCATCCATGATGATCTGTCTGTATCTTGCTCTTCTGGACCACCTTCCTGGTCCTTATCATCAACTTCTTGCTTTCCCATTCATCAGTAGATAATCTGTTTCTCCCTCCTTTTGAATCTTGAGATTCAACACCTTTATTGATTAATGCTGGAAAAGGGTTGCTGAGTTGAGGGTAATACATCTTCTGATGGTTACTTGTCGCACTTTGGCAGTGCTACTTCATACATGGTCAGCCTTGCCGCTGACAGGTGTTTGGTTCTTGCTTGTTGAAGCTTCTCTGTACCTGCATGTGGACCCTGGATGATAAGTTCATGATTCAGCACTATGCCTGTGCTCTTGTCCTCTTCTAGGACTGTTGCTGCTATCACTGCTCTGATGCCGGTAAGTGCTCTTTGATTACTGCTGTCAAGCTTGCTTGAGTTGTAGGCCACTGGTCTTCACCTCAGTCCATGATTATTGTTCAATAGCTTGACTCATCTGTTGCTGTATGTAGGATGCGGACCCTCCTCCCTTTCAGTGTTGTCATACAGTGCTTGCATGTAGACTGGTGCTAGAGGTATCCATGTTCTGTAGTGTCCTACTAGGGCCAGGAATGATCATCTGACTTGCTTGACACTAGTTGGCATCTTAGCTTGCAGTATGAATCTTTTCCTTCTCACTTTTGTTAGATGTCGGGTACCTTGGGTGTCCTAGGAAGATTACCTCTTGCTTGACTAGCTGCAATTTCTCCTTCTGAGGCTCTGCAGTCTTGTTCTTCCAGAAACTTCACTAAGGACACTGCCCCTTCTTGGTACTTCTTTTAGTAGTGGTGGCAATCAACAGTTCATTCACATCCTGTATTTAGCTGTGTGTTTTGTGGATAAATCACTTGGTGATATAGCCCCTCCACATGGCTATCCTGGTCCAGTAGTATTGCTTACTTTCTTCTACAACTGGTACTGCGGAAATGAGTCAATACTGAACTTCTGTTCTAACTTGCTTCTAAATGGCTTTTTGTTCTTTCCTTTGATAAGTTGCTGGAAAGTTAAACTTCTGCTGGTGTGTACTGCATTCTCCTTGGATAAGCTTTAGTACATTGTGCTCCAGCAAAGTCACTGGATATGTACTCCTAGGTCAAGAATTGGGCTGGTATTGGTGACTGTAGTTCTTGCATCTCCTGTCCTTTTAAGAATTTCTGATATCATCAGTTCTTGTGGTATCTCCCTCTGCTGTCTTCTGCGTGTGCTGGCTCCAGTATTCATTAGGCACAAACGTATTTCTCCAGTGGGCAAGGTGACTGTAATCATACCTTCTGCTGTTTCCTCTGGAGACATTATGTTCACTGGGGAGTACCTGAAGAAGCTTGTACTTCATATTGGCAGAAGAAGCATCATTCATTTGTCTTCTGGAACTTTTTCTGTCTTGTTCCTTATAATTTGCTTTAAACCCCGGAGCTTCTGTTGCTTTAAATCATGGCATTATCTCTGTAATCTTGCCATGTAGTACTGACCACTTGTCAGATGTCTTTCTTTGTCCTTCTTAAAGCAGACTTCCTTTAGTCTCCAAACATTCATGCGACCTTCATATTGTTTCTCAACTTTTCTTTTTCCAATCACCTCTCTTTATGATTCATTCATTATTCTTCATACTTTGTCCTTTCTTTACTTGCATATTCTTTCTCACTGCTGCTGGCATGTCATCTTCTTAGTCCAAGTCCACCCAGGCTGGTGTTCAACATAATGATGTTCATGCTGGGAGTTGTTGTTCCTTTTTTTCTTACTTTTCCTGTGAGAGATAGACTTGTATAGCAGCTTGTATTTCAGGTTACATCTTTGCTTTCTTGCAGGGGTAGGGCTTAACCTCCCAATCCAGTCGTTGCAATGGCCTGATCTGTAAGTAAACGTAGAGGAATCTGGTTGTGCAGAAAAACAGCTCTTGAAACCCCTTGTGTCTTCTGTGGGTAAAGTCACTTTTATCGAACTGCCAGTGGTGACTGAGTACACTGTTGCCGACACAGGAGTTGCACACCCTCATATTCTATCATCTTGTGTGTGCTGCCTAACATATGGCTGATAAGAAACCTGTTGCCGTGCTTTTAAAACCTGTTCTAAATTTACTTAACATGGTCTATATATATATATATATATATATATATATATATATACACATACATATACATCATACATCATACACGTATTTACTAAAAGAATGCAGCAGGATTCTTTTCTCTCATATCTGGCAACTTGTTTACAATTCCCAACACATTTGACTGACACCATGGTATGTAATGTTCTCAATCAATATGTTTGGAGCTGCCATGTCTAACTCATTTTTCCACCTGTACCAAAAACTGCATCACAAAACTTTTAGTATTTTAAATAACAATAATAAAGCACTGTAATAATGAGCACTATGCTTACTATCCTTCAGCTACCTGATAGCTGAGAATTATTCTCTAACCCAAAACTAAAATACACATTGCATATGTGAAAAAATGACTTTATGGAAAAATATATATAAATCTGCATAATTATGCATAGTCACCCATTAATATACTTTACAGTAGCATGTTCTATAAAACTTACTGCTTTCTAATTATCTTTAAAACATTCTAAGACCTTAAGGAATAAAAATGACAATTGTTTTTCTAATGCAATTTTTCTTTACTTCTTATGATATATATATATTATATTATATTATCTTATCCATATTCCGTAGTCATAAACATTTGTACATCCGCATGTCATTAGTCAAATAGAACTAACATGTGATTTGTTACCTTATTTCCCATCCCCAGTCTGTATATTTACAGAGCACATAGAACAACAGATTATACTTGATAATGTTACTATCTTACTACTACGATAAAACTTTGATATATCAATTATCTATTGTTCAGATTTTGTAATATTTTGGATTTACACAGTACTTTGGTCATATGGAATCAGCATTTGTGGTTTCCCTGAGGGATTTACAACACAGATGGGCTGTAACGGTTACTTTCTCTTTGCTATTGCAATCTAGACGATGTATTGCTATGCATAACTTGGTCTGAGAACATTCACATCTTTATTATTAATATTATTATTATCCTTTATTTATGTGGCTCCACAAGTGTTCCGCAGCGCCAAATTACAGAGTACATATGCACATAATCAAAACAGGAAAACAGTGACTTACAGTTGAAGACAATTTAGGACAAGTACAGGGTAACTAAGCATAACTACACCAGTAAATGACAGAGATAAGTTCCAGGTGGCCAAAAAACTGTGCGATTTGGGCAGTTGAGGATTATTAAAGTAAGAAAAGGATAAACACATGAGGGAAGAGGGCCCTACTCGTGAGAGCTTACATTCTAAGGGACATCTCCAGGAACCTTGCTTATAAGGAGTAACCCTTAACTCTCCCTCATTACCGATTCTAGCAGTACGTGCTGTGGGCAGTATGCCAGACTTATCAGGTCTGCATTTTTCAGACCTAGGGACATTACAATTTTAACAATCTCTATTTGTACATTTCCATCCTGATACTTTTGTATAAACCAGGGAACAATTTGGATCCACTGTTCTTGTGGATGACATAATAATTCTGGAGGTTTGAAACAACCAAACCATTAAGTATTTTAACATTTAACACTTAGGTACTTTTCCAAGTATCAATATCCAGGATCTAAAGGATCATAGGATATGCAGCTATGTGCTCGATTTCCTGAACTAGCAAGGAAACTCAGCCACTCTCTACCAATATCACTTGGTTTTGGAATAAAGTGACACCCCATCAATATATAAACACTTTCTATTGAGTCCGTAGTGTTACTCCACACTCCTGTTTCCGCACAGAACGAAATGGCTCTCAATATGAAAGCACCTTGCCCTTTCTTTTCTATAAATGCCACACACAAACATTCTGAGCATACGTCTTCTGTCGACATGTGTATACGCGTTTAACTACTTATTCATACAGGTGATGTATTAAACCTTATGCCCCTGAAACAGTTTGTCAAATTCTTAACAGTGTCAGTAAAACCTTGTTTATCGATCCAGTGTTTGTTGTTTGCGTCAAATCTCCCTCATTAGTAAATACTTCCCTTCCTCTAGGAAGTTTGCCCCTTACACAAATTGTGCTTATTTTTCCTTCCCTAGTACTGACAGGGGCTCACTGTGTGGTCCCTTCGCGTGATTGATCAATTCACTTTGCGAAATCCTTTGGGACTTCACCTTGTACTGCACAGTATCAAAAACTACAAAAGTCAGTATATACCTCAGCTTAAAAAATTTTACTCTTTCAAGCATCACACTTGATAAGTAATAAGTGTTTTCTAGGGAACTCTCAGTTTAGAAAACTTATTCTAAACATCATACTTAGTTCAATTAAGTGTTTTATTAGGAAAATACCTCAGTTTAAGAGACTTGCCTGCTCTTAAACATCACACTTCTTATTTAAGTGTTTTATATATTCATCAGCAAAGCAGGACCAAAATGAAGCAAACCACTTGGATCTTTAATCCTCTGACACAACAAACCCAAAATTCTGTCATTACTAACTTGACTTTATCTAGTTTACAAAGACTTCTCAAATCACTGAGTCATATGCATAAGTTACCTTTGACAATAATGGCTTTAACCTCTACTTCTAATAATGTTAAACTCTTTGAACAGACAAATAAATTCTGGTGACAAGTGATTAATAGATGGACAAGCGTAGACAATATACTGCAATATATCAGCTAGTGCACTTTTCTATGAAAAACTGATACCACTATTACCACACCTTGTATGTTAAATCTTGACTGCAGATTCCCTACATTAAAAGACACACACACTCTGGCTGTACTGGATTGCAAAGACTGAGTGTGTTTTTAAATGCCTTAACCTAAGTCTATGCCATCTGGTTAAACGTTGTTTATAGTCAGAAGGATTTCCTTCACCAACTATAGCTCTGGAACCAAGGAGTATATAATTAACAGGTAATTAATTTATCAAGACAATACAGAAATTTATCACCAATACATTTTTCTATCACCACCTTATCAACATGACACCTCACAACTGTTGCAAAACCTGTCTTAGGTTCCTCACAACATAACTGAAATCACTATTTTGCAAATATACCTTTAAAATCACAATATTCTGACTCAATAGCAGGATTACACCTCACAAATTCCGAACATTTGCAGTTATGACACGTTATCTAAAAATAAAACCACAATTTTTTTTCCCCCTTGCAAATGTGAAACTGAAACTTAGAACTTTAAAATAAAACAACATTTTCCCTTGCAACAGTGAAGCTAAAATTTATCATCTTTATCAGCGCACACTGACAAATAATGAATGTTTATCAAACAGACAGACAATTGGGTCCAAATAATCGATTATTGCTTACCTAATCAGATGAACAGATGTATGTATATACAAGTACTGACAAAGTAATCCGGTTGATATATACAATGATCAAGCTTCAGATTACTTACCCGGGTATGTGAGCAGTTGCACACACATCAAACAGCCGCATTGTTATCTGATATTGATAAGCTCATCGATCCCGGATGAGCCCCCATGTTACTGTTGGAGATAAACCTCCTCTTATCAATTTCCTTCAATTGTCTATTGTTACCCTTTATTTACCAATCGATTGGGAATCCCAGGAAGCCGACACCACACATCAGTTATGTCCAGCAAAATGAGACTGCCTTCACTTTATTTAGCATGACATTATATAGAGAAAAAGCTACTTGCATGAACACTTGATACACGTCATATTTAAAACAAACTGCATCTCTTCTCATAACTCCTCTCAGGCTGTCACCCCACTTCATGTCCTTCAGAGAAGTCTAAACACACAGAGACTGTCTAATAACATGTTTTCAAGAATTATAGCTACGACCTTGCTTCGCACAGAATGTACTAACTATGAAATGTCAGCATTATTATGATTAACTCAGAAAAGCATACTTCTACTTCACTATATCATGGCTGCTACTTAACAAAATGGCTGACATGCTTAAGCTATATACATCTATCTTCCTCACTGGGAAAGTAAGTGTCACTATTGTTATGCTGCCTTGCACCACCCTTTCAATCAACATTATGGCTCGGAGTGCTGTCTTCTCTGTTTTTTTTATATATATATATATATATATATATATACATACACACACACACATAAATATATATATACATACACACACACACATATATATATATATATATATATATATATATATACATAAACATATATATATATATATAAACAAATGTTTTCTCTCTGTGTGTATATATATATATATGTGTGTGTGTGTGTGTGTGTGTGTGTGTGACACAGAGCCTAGAATTACAATTTTTACCAGCTGGAATGAATAAAACAATACAGACAGCCTTCCTTGCTCAGGCTTCTCTAACAGAAGCACAGGAGAGTGAGAGCCTTTGACTCTGCTGTCTCTACACTGCCAGGGACATCTTCCTTCTTCCCTGCACTGTGCAGCCTGCTCACCCAGCCAATGACTGAGCCACAGGCTGTTGCTTCAAACACTATTGGACAGCTGAGCTGTCGCTCAGTTACCTGTACTAGTGTCTGCCATGCGGCACCGGTGACTGCTAGTTTGCCTGGCAGTGCTGCGGGGAGCCGGGAGCGCTGCCGATTGGATCGGTAAGAAGGATCCGATCTGTGGTGGATGGTGGGGTGCCCTTTTAGAAATATGGGCCCATGGTACTTACCCCCAGGGCCCTTCCCTTAATCTGGCTCTGCTGTGTGGTCGATGCTGCTGGTTATAAGTATTCAACATTTACTGTAGTTAAGAGACAGTTAAGTACAGGCTTCAGGATCCTAAATGTAAAAAAGTCAATTCATTGTCAAAACAAGTCAGTGCCCTTTGGGAGTAGTGAGACAGTTCTACAAAGGTCTAAGAAAACTTATTTTTTCCCCTGTTTTATAAAGTCAAGGACTAGGAGAAGTATCATTGAGTATATCAGTAGTTGCTGCTTAACACTGCTCGAACTTTATCAACCCACTGTAAAAATTATTCTGCAGCAATTCCATACTGTATGCCCAGGTACAGGTACTAAATTCCTGAAGGGAACTACAACTATACAACACAACTACAACTATAAATCTCATTTACTTAGTGAGAATAGGAAATATTGTATATAAATTGTTGGAATTTACATGTATTGTTGAAGCTAAAACTATTTATCCTTATTATTATGATACTTGCCATAGGAACGGTCAGATAACAGGTAATCTATATATTAATAGCAGAAGGATGACTGTTATGAGTGACATATTTCTATGATGCTGTTGTCATCATAGGACAAATCACATAGAAAATTAAAGTATTGGTACATATATTTGAAGAAAAAGATTGGTGTTGTAATTTGTTGCTTCATTTTAGAGTTATGTGGCAAAACATCATTTACAATGCATCACCATTGTGCTCTGGAAAATGAGACAATTGGTGAAATCTCCCTGTGCACCGGCTGGATGTCCTGGAACATGTGACCTGCTGGGTGGTCTGGAAACTGTGACAGTTATTTATGGCCTCCCACAAAGCAGGGATTTTTCTCAATTCGACTCCAAAGGGGATGGAAAGGGGTAAAATGTTCTACCTAGCAAACCTTTACAAGGTTGAAACTGGGCACATTAGCTAGTAGTAATTAATATAGAGCTTAGCATAATGTTGGTGTTATAGAAAAACAATAACATGTTTTGGAGTGATACTATAACTAAATATATATATATATATATTTATATGTATGATCCTTGAAAAAAGTTGTAGTAAACAACTGAAATGTTAATTAAGAAGCTGTGTCTGTGATCTCTTTACTAAGTCAATGGAGTGCTACCGTTCTATAATTTTTTCTATATGTGAGGCTCAGCTGGATACCTCTGGATGTGCACCCTGGCAATTAAATCTAAGAATACAGTTATTGATTCACTACTAGCCTCTTAGTGCCATCCATTTTTTAGATCTATACATACTATGCAGATGAAGCACCTGAACTTGTTGATTACAAATGGTGGAGTGTCAGCAGTTCTTGGAGATGGGAGAAGAATGATTCCTTTCCGGAAAATAAATCCACTGTTATTTTCAACTAGAATGATCACAACCTTATACTTACCTGACAGGGTTTTACACATTGCTCAAAAGAAGTGTGCCAGAACAAAATCTATATATTCACTCATATATAAAGAACTGGGTGGAAGTTGAGTGGTATTGCATCTGCTTGTGTGCCTGCTTTGCTACAAGTCATCATCATCTAGAATACAACGCAAACAGATTTATTTTTGCTTATGTCCAGGTCCGCATTTTTGGGAACACGGCATCACTGAACTTTGCCTACATCATGAGAGAATACCTCATTACAGCTCGTTCCCTCCTCATTGGTCAAAGGTGTAGATGCAATTGAAATGTGAATGACTGCACCACTCATATTTACATGCATCTAGTTGGAGCATGCACTGTTAAATTCATACAAGATACAGTATGATCAGTACAGAATATCGGCATATGTTCAACTCTGCATCATCCCCAGAGCACACACTGTTTCCTTCTCCTCCTCATTGTTTTTTTTTTTCTTTTTAAAAAGTGTGCATGTCACTTAATGTAAGCAGAGAGAAATTCCATCTGTTAGTAAAGACCAGGTAATTAGTACAGTACTTTAGTCCTAAATGAAAGATATATGAACTTTATAAATCTCTTGGCAAGACAAGAACAAACTATATGCTCTAAAACATTTTTTATGTTCCAAAACCCATCAAAATAATGTACCAGCAACATTTATAAACATATAACAACATAAATGGCCCTTTCAATATTTACATATATGATACAATATATATGTTACAGCATTTAGAATTTATTTCAACACATCGCACACGTGATAATAAAGTTCTTCAGCTGACATTTGTTTCAGTGATCTTCGGTGATCTTTCTTGATTATGATCTTTGTTTTGCAAGCCATTTCTGAAAATGAGTAAAATAGGTGTATTAGGTGACATAAAATACAGTACATTTAATCAAATGTTATGGTCAGTGAAACAGTCCTTTCATAATTACAGCACTATAAACAGCAAGTCTGTTCAAAATATGAATTATTCTAAGAACAACAAAGCTAGAACTTAATTAAGTGTGATTTAATATGACAATTAGTCATAATGCTTATTTGTAACAGTAATTAAAAATTGATAAATAGGAATATTAAATTATAAACAATCTTAAAAATAAAAAACATATGAACCAGGATAATAAGAAATGGAGTCATGTTTTTTTTCAATATGCTGAACAAAATCATCACCAAGTTAATATTTATGCATCTATCAAACTACATGTTACTCTAAAATAATATTAACACCTTCAGTGCTCATTAAACAATTTTTACTGAAATCCCATTTCCATATAAATAAAACATCATCGATGTAACACCACCATCGGACCAGGTTTGCCTCCCAGCTATGTCCCTGTCAAACAGATGACATCAATAATATTTTATTTATATGGAGAGGGGATTTAATGTCCTTACAGGACTTCGGTAAGCACCTAACTAATAATGAATTAAACATCAATTTAACTTTCTCAATTAGCAAAGAAAAGTTTAATTTCCTTTGACATGAATAAATAAATTAAAGATGGAAAAATAGAAACATCAACAAGCTATCAAGGAAGTATCAGAATTGGATCGAAACATCTCTTAGGCAATGACAGTAAAGATAGATCCCAAGATATGGCATATACTTTAATGTTTAATACCAAATTTTTGGGTCAACATAAATCCATTGAAAAGATTTTGTAAAGAATTTCCATATTCTTTTAAGGGACCACTACACTGACTGATATACTTCCAGATAAACCAAGGTTCATTTATAATAGAGCACCTAATATGAATACCCGCAATAAAGGGTTGCAAACTATAGGTGTCATGACTATATAATGTGCAAATCCTGTTCTACCAGTGAAATAAAAGTCACACAGTTTGTCAGCAATGATCAGATGTATCAAATAAAACATTTTAATACCTGTATTTCCAAATATTGTGTATATGCCATTAGATGTTCATGTAACAAAATCTACGTAGGTAGGACCACCAGGACTCTTAAAGTATGATGGTCAGAACATATTAGAAACATTAAAAAACGTAATGATAATAATCCATTTTCTTTACATTTCAGAGATGTGCACAATTGTTCTGTACATCACACATTTTGGGGGGATCAACCAAGTTAAAGATAATTTGAGATGTAATAACAAGGAGGTACAATTATCTAAAAGAGAGATGAAATGGATTTATGACCTTGACACATTAACACCAAATGGGCTTAGTTATGGATTTGAGCTCAAGCGGTTTTTATAAAATTGTTTGGATTTGCTTCATTTTAACTTTATGTCAACCTTTGTAGCAGATGAATCTGGTGGCATTTCATATTATAGATATCTTTTATATCTTTATATATATATATATATATATATTCTATATTTTATATTGGAGTAGGAGGTGATGGGGTTAATGGAACAGATCCATTGTGGAGATGATAAGAGGGGCCTTTGTATTCAAATCCAAGAAACTAGGAATAAGGCAAGTAAGAATGGAAGTCCAAGTGGGAAATGAGGTGCAGTTTGAAGGAGTAAGATGTGTGTAATTAAATTTTGAGATAAAGTGGGTGGGAAAAGTCCGTCTTACTGAGTGAGAAGGTTAGATGTAGAAAGGAAGGAATTATAAGTTGCAAAGAGTATTGGGATAATGGAAAATGACAGGGTATTGAGTATGGATGTTAAGTCAGTGAGGTGAGTGGGGGAAGTTGACAAAGGATTGTAGAGTAGAGTTCCAATGTTGGGGAGGGGTCCCTTGTAGATTGGTAATGACAGCTGATGTGGCAAAATAAAGGGCAGGTGTAACGGCATGGTCTTAGAGGGAGACTGCTTGGTCAGAACAGTAATAAGTTACAGGAGAAAATCTGAAGAGGAGGAAAATGTTAAAGTATCAAGTTTGAAATTATTAGATGTAAATAAACAAATTATAGATGTATCCTCTTACAACTTTGCTCCATGTTCTACAAGTCACGTTACACACAGCTCGTGAGTGCCGTGTGACTCGGTAGCGCCGAGCACTTTTTTTTTGCATCGATGAAATGCATCTTAGGCACAGTGTAATGCAATAGGATGCACGAGCAGCTTCTCCATATTAAAATGATATGCAGCATGCCTATATATACTGTGTGTGACTGTGACTAATCTAATATGCAGAGAAGACGCTTGGCGCTACCCAGTAACACAATGGCATGAGATGACTTGAAGGGCTGTTTAGCTTGACTGCAGCAAGGATGTAAGAGGACACATCTGTAGCTAACAAATGGCACATTTTGCCCTTTTCTACAGCTATGCTTGCATAACACATCCAAGGAGGTCAAATTAGACTACATTCAGATGTGCTATCCCTTGTGTTAGAGCATTTCCAGTATTGCAGGAATTAGTGTGTTTGATGGTGACTGCACACATTTTGGAGCATTGCAGCCACATTCTGTAATTTTTTTGATAACAGTACAGTTAGCTGATATTAGCTGAGCTAGTACAAAATTACTTACTGAAAATAATATTGAAGTTACAAATCTTCCATTACCAACACTCAGCCTGCCTCTCCTCAGTTGCTATTATGCATTTGATTATTAATATATATTGCAGAACTGTGATCTGGTGTGTAATGTGTAGTGGCCACAACTGTATATTAAATAGGAGGTGCTGAACAATGTCACTATTTATGCCTACATTAGCTCATCCCTACACTGTATATCACTGCTGGAATGTGATACAGTACATAGAAACATGTAATTTGAACAGATAAGAATAATTTGGCAAATCTGACCATTTTTTTACCCCTGATAATGGAAAATAACGAAAATCATGACTATACCTAATAGATCAGAATTCCTGTACTCATAATAAGTGCCATAATATTATCACAAGTTTACACTTGTTATTTAACAGTATCAGGAGAAAGTTAACAATCTTCCCATTTTCGCATTATGGTTGAAATAGAGCTAAGATAAGGTATTGAAGATATCAGATTTAAAGAAAATTGTTTCTTTGTTTTATTTACAAATGTGAAAAATGTTTGGACCTGACAGACACATGGTTAGTGTTCCAGGGTTTAAATGATGTAGGACATGTAACATAGTAACATAGTTAATAAGGTTGAAAAGAGGCAAAATGCCCATCGGGTTCAACCTGTATTCTGTATTAAGCTGTGCACATTATAATGTAACTGCTGAAGTAATGGTTTAGTACCAATTGACAACTATAATTCTTATCACTCCCAGATATTTCATGTCAATATATTAAATGCTATATCCTTGGATACTTATTTCAGTTAGAAATTTGTCCAATCCATTTTTAAATACATTTACAGAGTCCGCCATTATTACCTTCTCCGGCAGGGAGTTCCAAATCTTTATTGCCCTTACCGTGAAGAACCCTTTCCTACGTTGTGTATGGAATTTTCTCTCCTCTAGCCTCAGCGAGTTCCCACGTTTCCTATACAGAGTTCTTTTAATAAACAAATCAATCAATTGACAGCATTTTACTGCATCTAATTCTTATGGATACAACAGCCCTCTACATTGTTATGCTATCTTATTTGCCATATTTGGGGGAGGGGATCAGGAGGGTTTCCCACTATTTCATGTACTTTTCATATACTATGGGCAGCAGAATTAATGTGTCACATCCACAACTTGTTTCTAATTGAATTGCCAGATTTGCATCTCAGAACAGGAAGTGGGCGTGCTTTGTGTTTACTATAAATACCTGATCATCCAGACATACATTCACACCTTGATAAAGACCCCATAGAGGTTGAAACGTGTCAGTGTTTGCTGATCACTGCTACCTTGGACCTGGTGGAGGTGCAGCTTAATAGGGGAAGTTATAAAAAAGAACCCCTATATGCTTTTGCTGTGCCTTCCTTTGAAGGTTATTTCTGTTACGCATGTTGATGGATTACTTCTGAATTTTAAACATTAAATTTGTATGGTATACACTATGATCTCCCACTGCTTGTCTTTCTTGTACCCTATCTGAGAACTATTTGACAAAAGTGGAGACACCTGACTACAAGTATATTTGATACCTGCAAAGATTGGAGGAACCAGGAGATGAGATAAGAGATTGACTGAATTTTAACTTTTCATTTGCACATTTATTTTTATTTGGACATTTACTTTTATTTAAGTGACTATTCGGTTTTAACTGGACTGTGTCTCAATGGATATTTTAGACATCTAAGTTGTTGAAGTGTTATATACCCTTGAGGATAAGTGCGCAGGAACTACTACTCTTTGTTTTGACAGAAATAAGGTATGCACTTTAAGAAAATATCATGAAAAATGTACATAATATTGACCTGGGAGCACATGGCACAGAACCTGTGGCTAGTTGAATAGCTCCCCTTACACAAAGTACATATTGTACATACATAATATAGGAGGATGTAGTTAATATCCTGGTGGTCGATGTCCATATATACCGACTCTGGGATCCCAACCGCCGAGAATGGTGAAAGCTGCGCCAGGGCTATTCCCACTCATGGGTGTCCACGACACCCATAGTGTGAGAATATATCCTGTGGCAAGCACAGCGAGCCACCAAGACCACAGCATGGTGAGTACAGCGAGCCCACAAGGGGATTTCTACTTCTCACCCTGCTGCTGGCCACCAGGATTCCATACGCAACCCACTATAGGCATGGGCCTTTGGACCAAGCTACAAAATGCATATTCACAGGGATTTTCTGATGGTACTGACTAATACCCAGTAGTGACACCTTTTTATAAATGGAAGTATAAATTCTTCTGCCATCACCGCTGGTATAATTTAACACTTCTGCTTGAAACTGAGGAACATAAGATATATTAAATATGGTAATGGAGCAGATATGCTTCAGCGAAAGCCTGCTTAGTGAAAATGAGAAAATATAACATGACAGCGGTGTAGCTGTTAGTTCTAGAAAAATAATACATGAAATCATAATAGAAACCATTTCCTGGTCAGATTTATGAAATGGTAATGAATATAAATCTACAAAACAATCTTTGACAACTGGAAACTACTGTACTTATGTTCTTTTCACATGTAAACAGAAAACTTAAGGTGGTATTCAATTCTTTCTGCCCCCTTCCACACCCGTTCTGTATCTGATGACGAGTGTGGCATCATCATTTCAGCTTGCTGCCCCCGGGGTTGCGAGGCACCCAACCCTTTACGCAGCTAAAACAAATGACTATGGGTGCACTATGCGCAATAATGGGGATTACTTTAGAAAGGAGATTGGGTTTGATATATGATATGAATACCTCCCAATGAATCAATAAATTGTCACTTTATAACCCAGACTTGCAGAAGTCTGTCAGAACACTTTGTGGTGTTCTGAGATCCCAGAGAGAGTGGTCATGCCAGTTATATATCATATTAATATATAATATAATATTATATTATATATTATTATATATATATTATTAATTTATATATATATATATATATATATATATATAAGAATATTATATAATATTATTATATATTAATTCAAATTTCTGTTTCTTTTGTTGTACAGAAGCAAATAAGATGCAATGTAGCCAGTACAGTAAGTCAAAGCAGTGCACATAATCAAAATCACACAGGCATGAAATGTACTCAATTGGTACTTATTGATTATTTTAGTAACAAATACAAAAAAAATCATTTATTTCCTGTAGTTGTATGGTAAATGGTACACAATAGCTTTGTAGCTCTCTCCAACTGCATGCCTGAGTGCTTGAGCCTCTCACTAGAGGAATCCAAACTGATAAGTAGTGCCTGTGACAAAAGTGATTAGTAATGCACTTGAGACTTTAAGCATGCAGTTATAAAGAATGGATAAATACATTTCCTGCTGAAAATCATTGGAATGACATTACAGTTTCAAAAACAAAGTGATTGTCTAGGTCAGACTGATTCAGGACTTAGCATTCTACAAGACACATACTGTAAATGTTGTTTCTTTCAACAAAAAAGGAGTTATTGATTCATATGAAAACTCTACAACTAAAGTACTTAAAAGCTTTTTTTAGAATCATGCATTGTATGTAACAAAAGACTAGCCATACAAAGGACAAGAAAAAAAGCTTCCTGTTGTAAAGTGGTGGAAAAGATGAATATGTTTGAATAGAAAAGTTTTTATGTAGTGTGTAACATCCAGATTTCACATGAGTGTTATAAGAGATAAAGAGAACTAGGTCAGGCACAAGTGATTGTGTCAAATTTTTGAAGAAGAACAAAAGTGTAAATTTGAATTGAAGAAATGATAGCTGAAATATGGTTTCATTTTTTTATTTGTTAATGTTTTTGTTATTTTATTATTCCCCTTCTGTAATATTATAATGGTCTTCATGGTGTTTTATATTGCACAATGCAATTTTCAGAAATAAGTGGAGTAGATTTGTTAAATATGAATGTAGATAATGTATTCATCTTGCATAGAAATAATTAAATCATACTATTATACAAACATTTCTGTTTGTATAATTATGTGATTATTTTATTTTGGTACACAATCAAAAGTGCAATACATTGCTAAGTGCTGTGTAAATGTATGCTTAATAATTGGCTGTAATAGTTAATGATGTTGAAGCGCTATACTTTGTACTTTGTATTGCGAAGATAAATGTTTTGTAAGTGCAGTGAAGAGTGTTATAAAATTCCTTTCGCTATACATGATTGGTCATATAGGACATAACAGGACAATTATATTTTTATTATTTTAATTCAGAATTAATGTTCTAATCTATGTATTCCCGAGGACAAAAGGCCACATTAACTAAGAGTCAATTATTCTGTCATTTGTTGTGTAAACCACCAGTCATTGATGGTGATTTAGGGCCAAATGTAATAGAGTGAGAGTTTCAAAAAGTGAGAGATTTGGTAAGGTTTTGCAGTTTTTTTTAAAAGTGGCAATCATTTACACAGCAAGATCAACCTGGTTTTGCATTGTAAATGATTCCACTTTTAAAAAAAACTGAAAAACCTTACCAAATCTCTCACTTTCTGAAACTCTCACTCTATTACCTTTGGATCTTAGTATCTAAGAATACAAGGCCTGTCTCAGATATGTATGCAATGTTAATGGTGTGTACTGTAGTGGAGTGGTTTTTTTTGCCACTGTGCAGTGTCTATGTTGCACTGTGCATGTGCAGCAATGATTCTGCATGGATTCTGCAATCCTCGCACCGAGTATATATTTGCAAAGTGAGTAACAGTAAGGGACCATTTATGAAAGGTATTGGTGAGTGGCAACTCAAACACATGCATGTCCAACAATTTAAGGGGCATATCACAGCTTCCGACTGAGATTAAATATGCAGTTACAGTGGGGATGGCTTCTTACTTCCAGCGGCCATGCTGGACCACAGGGTTACTCAGAAGGTTGATGTCATATTTATCCAATAGTTACTGTATGTTTTTGTATACAAGCAGTTGTTCAGAGATGCCTCCAGTGTGCATCTCAATACAAATCCTAGTCGCTGCAACATTTGCATATTTTAGCACAGCTGCTACATACAATTTTTCCAGGCTGTGATGGCATTTGCGTAATCTCTGAATACTGCCTGCAATATTTACTGAACATTAGTTTTGACTGTCATTTTAAAACTGCCATCAATGGCTATCCATTTTTATAATTTATCTTTCTATAAACCTGCTAAATAACAAAGAATGTGGAGCAATGGTTAAAAATAGTAAATGCTACTCTGGTGAGTACAAATTTATTAGATACACATAAAATTTTCGAACAAAAATACAAATGTCAGCTTATATTATATGTCAGATGTATTCAGAATAGACTGAGTAGGTGTATTTCTCATATACTGTAATAGGATCACATATACTGTATTGTGGTTCAGGGCAAAAATCATGTTATGGAAATTGATGTCCCTCCAATTATTGTCTAATTCCATCATTAAAGCTCTAAACCACTTTTACTCTTTAATGTATGTGTTAAATAACAATTATTTGGGGATTCCCAGTGTACAATATATCCGGCAAAATTATAATATTCAAGTGCTTGGTGACAAGTTGTTGCTACATAACCTCAGCTAGAAGTTGCCTTGTTCAGAGTAATTCATTGCTGGCATTTACATCCCTGCTGTGCCACTGATGTGAACTGAATAGAGCTGTGTTCTTCAAGCGCTGGGACAGAATCACAACTGATAAATGCTGACTATTTAGTCTCCCCTATACTACTGTTACATTGAAGGCAGCTATTGCACCACAAGCAGTGCAGTAAGCTGGATAGTTGGATGGTTTGAATTATATACACAGGCCCCTATCTCTGTGATAAAGGTAGGTGAACATAGGTCCAGTAAAGTGGTTGGTACAATTACCAGTAAATTGTTCATTGTGTGACAGCTGAAGCTTTTCTTATTGATGCATTTATTAGGTTGCTTCACTCATAATTCAACAGAACCACTGGCTTTTACCACTATTCAGACTTCATTTTCTCCCAAACCTTGTGGTTCAAACCACCTGACAAATATTCATGCTTTTAGTTAGAATTCTGTGTAATGGTGAGTGGGAAGAGATGATGATGGTTGAGATGATGAGTTTGGTTTGAAAGAAGAAGAAATGAGGCTGACAAAAGTAAGAAGTTGGTGTGCAATATTAGATTTAAATTTCAGATTTGGGATTTTATCAGCAAATGGTCATTCTTCAACTGCACATACTGTACATCTTAGTCACTAAAATTTTTCACAGTACATGTGTATCATGGTGTGTACATACAGTGGCTCAGTTGAGATTGAGATGCATGATAACAGACATTAACTTAAAAAGTGCTGGGGAATAACAGGGTGGTGGCTATTAAGATGGTTGAAGATAGTCTGTCCGATGGTATGCTTTATTAAGGAATCACAGGTGTGTCACTGAACTGGTTGCAAACTCATGCACTTAATTGCTTTCACTAGAGGTCATGGTCTGATGGAGAATCTGCAGTATTTCTTAGCTATCAAAGGTGCTTAAAAGAATAGCTTGCATAGAGTATAAACAAAGTGCAGCGGGGACTGGAAGGAGCCCACCATGCCATATCGTGTTCTTCTATTATGATAAAGAAGAGCTGCAGCAACTGTTACAGCCAGAGATCCTCACTTGTCTACATGTGCAGGATACAGATAAAAACCGTTCTAAGTCCCAGCCTGATGAGCAACAAACACTTTTTCAAATCATAACATACCTTTCATCTTTGATTTTGCAAAGGATAATTATTAAGGCATAATTGTAAAGAATTAAAATGCTTCAATCTCCTCTATACACAAAAAAATATGTTTTTTTAACAAAGACAATCACTTCAATGAGTTTGTTTCTTAGCAATATACATTAAATGGAATAAAATTTTGATCTGAAAACAAAACATTAGTGATGGCTGTGCTTTTGTTCCTGCTGTCCAGTCCCTAATTAGGTCAATGACAAATCTTTTTTAGTTACATTATGTTTTTCTTCTTTTCCCAGCTCCACCACCATGATATAAGGCCATATCCAGATGGTCGTAACCTCAACAGGATTATTGTAAAAAAGCTGATAAGTAGTATTAAAATGAAAACATTAACACTAAATTAATTCATCAATGTAATAAAATCATGACCTTAAACAAATTAAAAATGCATTTCTAAATTTAAGGGTACATCTAAAATGTTAATCTAAAGTATAATCTGTTATGTTTTTGCGGTTTTATTTAATAATATGACATCCTATAATATTTGGAAAAGTATTGTCCATTATTTTCATAGACAAATGACATCACAAAAAGATGATAATCCGAATAACAGGAAGACATCTTCCTTACATTGGTGGAAGAACCAGTATACTGAGGATACCACACCCAAAACTCATGAGACCACATAAATTCAACAACCTAATAAACAACATCAAGAAAAATAACTTACTATGTACCATATGTATGGCACTCTGGATGAGTTTAGAAAATATCAGTTTAACTTTAAGCATAAAAAACTACTCAATTTACAAGCCTTACTATATTTAGCATCCCAGTTCAACAAAACAAGATTCATAAATACTTTGGTAAAAGTAGA
Source organism: Pseudophryne corroboree (assembly GCF_028390025.1). Taxonomy (NCBI): domain Eukaryota; kingdom Metazoa; phylum Chordata; class Amphibia; order Anura; family Myobatrachidae; genus Pseudophryne; species Pseudophryne corroboree. The sequence continues at coordinate 430,856,767 of NC_086445.1, forward strand.
AAGATGTAAGCTTGTCATGACATTCAGTAATTAATGCCCAATCAAATTTGTCTATAAATCTTTTTAAACACAACACTCACTAGGGCCAAGTGTATCTACATTCAGCAGCCAAAAAAAACACTAACATCTTCTTTAATAATCCACTAAGATGGAGTCTGAGGACTCGAGGAGGACAGAGTAGAGGTATTTCAAGAGAATCTGATCTTAAGGAATTTGCTATAAAATATAAGATTTCAGTGTAAAATGATGGCTTTATATTTTTGTGTATTATATTTTATGTTTAGTAAAATTGTCTGTTTTGTCAATGTTAGCATTCTTTGTTATTCAGAAAGCAATTAAGAACACATTTTATTCATAGAAAGCAAACATATTGTACAAAGTTTTAAAAGTTAACCATTTCATAACATCTCAGATTTCAGCAATGTTGATGCTCTGAGTTATTTCTGGTGCATTTCAGGAGAGTTTTTAACTTACCGGCTATTTCATCTGGTGACTATCTTCCACACTAGAAAATCGGGTCAGTAACTTATGTCACTGCAACATTCATTATTAGCTCAATACTGGCGAGTCTCATTCTCCTTCTATTACATATCGTGACTTGGAACTCACAGGAAATTTGGCGGAGTCTTGCCAGTTTTGCAGAATTGTAACCTACTCCATTTCCCCTATACCTCTAATTTTATTTGATCACTTTGTTTCTTTAAGACTCAGCCTCACTACGCCACTCCTTTGTGCGGAAGCAAGAATACACGAAGTATTCAAATTCCAATATACATTCTCTCTCTCTAAATATATATATATAAATTTAAATCCGTACTTACTTTGGTAAAAGTAGGTTATACACCACACTTGATTTGGTAAAATATATATTAGAGCTGCTGTATAACAAATTGCTTCTATTATGGTAGAGACACTTCCTCTAGTAATAACAATATTCCTGATTCCAACATCCTTCTTTCATTTGTCTCCTTTCGCTATTCACTTAGAGATATTAAAAATACCACTATCTTCTCTGAACAAAAGACACAGTGCAAGAAGATCAGTAATCAGTCAAAATGTAGAGGTACTGTACATGAGAGTCGCCAAAATTTTTATCCTGGGGTGGAAGAGTCACCACTATGAATGAGTTTCTCTTTGACATTCGTCTTCAGCTAATAACTTTGCATTAGTTGCACAATGAATATGACAGTTTAAAAGCATTCTCTATTTTAGTGTCAGTTTTCTTGCAGGAGTTGTTTAGCATTCTTTTAAAAGCCACTGAGTAAACTGAACTCAAAGAAATCCGGCCTGTGCAAAGTTCTTGTGAGAATATTTTATGCTACTATGTATTATTCAAGTCAGTAGTAGAACTTACGAGTGGTGGGCCAAGGTACAAAAATATAATTTAGGCAATGAAGTGATTGGGGGGGGCACCGGTAGTGGCCAAATAATGTGCCCAGGAGCTGCCTGATACCTAAATCCACCGCTGGAGATATATGCATTGAAATGGGATCACCAGTGCCATTTCCATGCATGGTTATAGGGCACAATTATCCCTATGACTACATGCATTTTTAAATAAAGTTTCTTGTGGTCACTTATATGGAAGGAAGCACTTGTAAAACACAATACATGAGTAAGCCCTGAAAAGCATCAGTGTTTTTTCATCAACAAATAGATGTAACTAACTGCTTTGGGACTCATTTACATTGGGCTGTAAATCATTTTTATGATATGCCTCTCACATGTAGTAGTATTCATCCATGCTTGGGTTTAGTATGAAATACCTATAATCAAAATCCCAATGGTCAAAATCCCGACAACAATTCACCAATGGTCAAAATCCCAACAAGGTCAAAATACTGACAACATCAAAATATCGTCATTTAATATACCAACAAGGTCAAAATACCGACATATAAAATGTTGATGGGTCAAAAAGTTGACACAAGTTTTTAATTGTTTTTTGTTGTGTATGTCAACATGGTATCCGGACTCCAGGTCGACAACAAGAAGGTCGACACACCTTAGGTCGACGCCAATTGGTTGATGCACCTTAGGTCGACATGGACAAAAGGTCGACATGGACAAAAGGTCGACAGGAACAAGGTCGACATGGAAAAAGGTCGACATGAGTTTTTCCACAATTTTTTCCTTTTTTGGAACGTTTTCATACTTAACGATCCACGTGGACTACGATTGGAACGGTAATCTGTGCCAAGCGAAGCGGTAGCGGAGCGAAGGCACCATGCCCGAAGCATGGCGAGCGTAGCGAGCCATGCGAGGGGACGCGGTGCACTAATTAAGGTTCCCGGTCACTCTACGAAGAAAACGACACCAAAAAAAACATAAAAAACTCACGTTGACCTTTTTCCATGTCGACCTTGTTCCTGTCGACCTTTTGTCCATGTCGACCTAAGGTGTGTCGACCAATTGGCTTTGACCTAAGGTGTGTTGACCTTTTTGTTGTCGACCCTGAGTCCCAGACCCGTCAACATGGACACTGCATGGCTTGCTGTGCATTTTTGGTGCTACGCTCGCCATGCTTCGGGCATGGTTATACTATTATATTCCCCCTCCAGGTCCACTGGGATGGTAAAGCATGAACAAGTTGGTTTCAATGAAAAAATCATGATGACTTTTTATCCTGTCAACATTGTAAATGTCAATATTTTGACCTTGTCTGTATTTTAAATGTCTGTATTTTGACCATGTCAGGATTTTGACCTTGCCGGGATTTTGACCGCCGGTCAATGGTTGTCAGGATTTTGACTGTCGGGATTTTGATTGTACGTAAATTGACCACATCCCCCATACTTTTAGGTGTTACTTTCACAATCTCCCTTAAATGCTTTTTCAAAAGTAGACAAGTATGTTTTTCATATTCATAAACATAAACTGCGGTCACACAACATAAACGTTATTTCTGCAGAAATTGCCAACCTTTTACATAATATAATGATCAATACTAGTATAGTATGTGAAATGTTCTTCTTATGATAGGAGGAGATTAGACAATAGGGGCAGTTTTTGTTGTCTGAAGGTTTGTTACAGATATATACCTCATATTGTGGAAACATGCAAAAACGCATGTTGCAAGACAAGATTTTTACCCAAACTGCAAGAAGTGTAGTTTTCTGATATAGATGCATGGCACAACATTTATTGCTGTATTGTAAAAAAACAACATGTTGTTTATAGAGAACAATCATATTCTAGCATGTCTAGAATCTACAAGATTAATGATATCTAGAATTTGATTGTCATGACCAACAACCTTAACATTTCCATATTAGAAGTAATTGTCTCTGTGTCTTTTTGCATGGTATTAGTTTTGTTTCAATTAAAATTACATGTTATCATTTTATCCCCCACATGTATGATCATGCAGAGGAGCATTCCAGTTACAGGTTGTTGTTTTTTTTCTCAAAGTTCTTCAAAGATGAATTATTTGTTTTATACAGACAGGACATGGTATAATGCTATGAAAAGCATTGCATCGGCATTCTGTTGATTTAAGCTGTTTAATAAAACTTAGACTTGAAAGATTCATTCCAATGACATTTACTCTAAGTCCCCAATTTATTGTGAAATAAAATGGGATGATGTGTTCATAATTCCAAAGCAATTGTATTTCCAAAGAATCATTTGCATGGGTAGATATTCTATGCTGGAGGAAGAGAGATGCAGATGCACACTCTTAGCACTAAGAACACTGATAGTAAAAATAATTTATATAAACCCTCACAATTAACATGGAGTATACTTAAAGTTCTTAGCACACATTTGCGCAAATATGTGGGCCCATGTACCGCGGCCAGGTGACTTCATCACATGGGTCCCCAACATTTTTAATACTATCACATTCTATAAATTTTTCAGGACTTACCTCTAAATAGTGCCTTATCAATGTGTGATCTGAAATGCAGGAACCCAGCTAATTAAAACACCTGAGGGTGAATGGTAGGAGTGCCAATCCAGAGGAAGGAAGCCTTGCCTTCCAGTGTACAATATATACACAAATATAGTGGAAAAAGGGGGGACCTGAATTGCCCATCCTATTACTAAAGATATCAAGAGGTGCTATCATGCTGAGGCTTCTAATACAATGCTGGAGGAAGAGATGCAGATGCACACTCTTAGCACTAAGAACACTGATAGTAAAAATAATTTATATAAACCCTCACAATTAACATGGAGTATAATTGAAGTTCTTAGCACACATTTGCGCAAATATGTGGGCCAATGTACCGCGGCCAGGTGACTTCATGACATGGGTCCCCAACATTCCTAATACTATCACAGTCTATAAATTTATTCAGGACTTACCTCTACATAGGGCCTTATCAATGTGTGATCTGAAATGCAGGAACCCAGCTAATTAAAACACCTGAGGGTGAATGGGAGGAGTGCCAATCCAGAGGAAGGAAGCCTTGCCTTCCAGTGTACAATATATACACAAATATAGTAGATATTCACAATAAAAGAAGTACTGTACAATATGTTGTGTCTCAAAAAGTTTCCAAGATTATACATTTCAAGTTTTCATAAAAAGCACACTAAAAGTTCAAGGTAAATGTTGTTAAAGTTGTGGCTGTACCAAATGCAGAGCACATTTCATGGCAAACAAAATGCAGCAAATAGATTGTCATTTAAATTTATTGATAGACACAAAGATCAAAAGATCATTTTTGTATTTGTGGTTCAAGCTTGTAGAAAGTAAAGTTACTGTTTTCTCAGGTTCAGTGTGACTCAATGTGATTCAAAAAATTTAATCTTTCTGAATTTGAAAACTAGAAAATTATTGAAAACTTTCTTTAAGATTAAAATCAGTTTAACTACAATATTTGTGAAATCCATTGAGTAATTTGGTGATGTGAGAGACTAGATCAAATTTTGCACAGGACTTCAGGTGGTGCTAGATAAGCAGTTAATAACATGGCTGAGAGGGAATGTGCTTATTATCATTATACTGTAGTAAGTGTATTTAACATGAAATGTAATTATGGGGAGCAATATTTACAGATGGTTAGTTGATGGACTGCAGAACTGTGAAAGATAGCTCCTAGTACTGTTTCTTATTTTCCAATATAGAGTTAATGCTGAATGTTGATGTGTTGCACAGATATCAGACAGTTCTATTTTAGTTCTTTGTCATACATACTGTACATACATATATCATGGGCAGAGGGAGAGGCAGTGGATGACAGGGAGAGGGTTAAAGCCAGTGGGTGACAGGAGAGAGAGGGTGGTGGGGAGAGGCTGTGTGTGAGGGGGATAGCGTGACTCCAAGGAGAGGCAGTGGGTGACAGGAGAAAAAGGGTGATGGGGAGAGGGTGACAGGCAATGAGTGACAGGGAATGGCAGAAGGTGACAGGAGAGAAAGAGTGTGAAAAGGGAGAGAATGGGGGAGACAGGCAGAAAGTGAAACCAGAGTGAGGCATTGGGTGACAGGGAGAGGGTTACACTGGGGTAAGGCAGTGGATTACAGTCAGTGGGTGACAGTCAATGGATGATGCTGGTCAGAGGCAGTGGGTGACAATCAAAGGGTAACAGGGAGAGAGCGGCAAGGAGAAAGTGAGAGGCATTGGCTGACATGTAGTGGGTGACACTGGGCAAAGGCCAAGGGTGACGGACAGTGGGGTGACAGGCAGGGGGTGACAGTCTTGGGGTGATGCTGGATAGAGGCGGTAGATGACAGACAGTAGGTGAAAATGGGCAAAGGCAGTGGGTGACACTAAGGAGAGGCAGTGGGTGAAGCTGGGGAGTGGAGATGGGTAACAGGCAGTAGGTGATCCTGGGGGAGGCATGGACTGTATTAGAGAGCCAAGTCAGTAAGTCAGTTATTAGGGGAGGCCGTGGCAGTCCATCTGATGTGAATATTTGTTTTTCCAGATGTTGGTACAATTCTAAAAAAAACAATTCAGAGCATCAAAGCAAGCCCAGAACTCTGGGGGAAATGCAGAAGAACCTGGCTCTCTACTTGGACCTATATGTAGTGTCTCCGACAGGTGCTTCGAGTGAGAACCAAAATCTTTTAAACAGGATACTGTACAGTATGTCCTGCAGGTAAGGAGAATAGGAACCAACCAATTAGTTCCAGGGTGTACACCATAATAGATTTTTTATCTTCGATGATAGACTACGGAGCCCCAAAAAATTATATGATACATGTATGATATACCCCAAACAAGTTCAAACCCTAAATATTTGAGTACTCTAATTTCAGTGTAATTCTAATAAACATTGCTTAAAAATAGGAGTTCCTACCATTTACAGTTACTGTACCCTTGAATTGGCTCTTTGGAGCTTTTTCCTCTCAACTCAAACCCTTCACTTGGATTTGGTAGACTCCGTGAAACTGGTAATTTGCTGGTTTTGTTTATTTTTTTAGATTGCAATACTTTACACATATTTGTTCTTCTTATTAGACTGGTGTTATGCATATATTTTTTATAAGTGTCCATTCTATACTGTATTTGATGTACATGGTTCGTGCTGTGATTTGCTTATTTTTTTCTTCTACAGACTTGAATATTTACTCAACTATATACAAATATCACTGGTCTCTTTTGCAATTTACTATTTACACTTTTGTATAGTCTAATGTCAAGCATTCAATAAAATATGTTAAAAATAAAATAGGAGATCCACTGATTACTCCTTTTCATGAAATAGCAAATAATAAAGAAATAATCTAATAGTAAAATTATATTTTATGTAGAATTTAGTGTCACTTTATACAGTATAAAATTATAATGCAAACAGGTTACAACAGGTAGTTAGTGTTAATCTCTACAGTCTCCTAAATATGAATGTTTTACAATAAATAACCTCATGACAGCCCTGTAGCCAACCTCCTGTAATCACCTGGGAAAGCCCAACACATTTATAAAATTGTGTGTGTAAATACAGTATGTACTGCAGCTCTGTACAAACAACATCAAGGTGAATGTGAAGATGGAAAACATTGCAGAAGAAAAAATAAAATGCATTGGCCCTAGATAGAAAAAAAACACATTGGCCCTCATAGGAGCAATATAAAACACATTGGCACACACAAGAAAAAAATTAAACACATTGGTCCCCGTCAGGAAAAAATAAAACTCACTGACCCTAACAGGAAACAATAAAACAAATTGACCCCTGACAGGAAATAATATAACACATCAGCCCCCAGAAGAAAAACTAAAACACATTGACCCCTGATACGAAGAAAGAATACTTGGCCCCATTATTAGGCTGCAGGGAGGGAGGGTTAGGCACAACTGGGGAAGGTTAAGGTTAGGATGATGGGAGGGAGTTTTGGTTAGGCACCACTGGGAGGGTTAGGGTTAGGCTGCAGGGTGCTGAGGGTTAGGGTCAGGCTGCTTGTAAGTATGGTTAGGGAGGTTTTGGAATAGTTTTATCATACTTACCTGCTAGGTATCGGGATCCTGAGCATCGAGATGCCACTGTCTGTATTTTGACTGCCGGCATCCCAAGCGCCCGGATCAAGATACCATCCCATTCAAAGTACTATTGTGCCCCTTATACTTCATGTTGTGGCCACAGCTATAATAAAATCATATTCAAAACTACTGGCATTGTGCTCTTGATTTAAGCAGATGTTCATGTCAGAGGAAAGGGGTTTCTGGGGGACTAGCAATCCTCCCTTCCTTATGTTTGTCTATACAAAAGAGTGGGAGTATATCCATACACAAAACAGGCTACAGGTATATGTTTTTATAATAAAGCAGAAGGATTAATAAAGATAGTATGTAACAAGCATATCCTTATGTGTAATTATTGTTTATCTTCTTTTTGCTTCTTTTGCTTTTGGTGTAGTATTATAGTTTTCCTGATTTTTAGTATTTATCCAATCATGCTCCATACTGTACATAGGCACAAGAAAAGATTCATGACTCATCCTGATGGCAGAATCACACACAAGTAGCTTCACATGATGTGCACTGCACACATAACAGAAGTGTTTTCACATATCTCTGTGGACTTTGATTAGAAATAAGTGGAAAAAAAATCCTGCTCTAGTTGCAGCTTATGAAAAATTGAATCAGACTCATAGGGTGGAATTCAAATGTTTAAAAAGTTGGTTGGGTGTCTGTTTTTTTCTGTCTATTAGATAAGAAAAAAACAGACTCCCAGCTGACTTTTCAAACATTTAAATCTCCCCCATAGTGTATTCTAACTTTAATAGTGTCAATTGCTGGAGTAGAGCCATTGCCTAGTCTCATTTCAATTAACTTTGTAATCTAGGAGATCCAAAATGACAAGGGGTGTAAGACAGATATGCAGAAATTGGAAAAAATTTAGAAGACCAACGTATAATGTAAAATACCCAATAGAACTCTATAAGAAAAAGAAACCATGAAAATAACAGTTTTGAAAGAATATGATAGAAGGAATGCCCTGAATAGAGTTGTCCCACTTACAAAAAAACAAACAAAACCACAGCATAGTAATAGCAAATAAAAATAAAATAAAAAACATATAAATGTACTGTGCTGACACACACATATAGGGACAATGTGTGTTATGTTACAGTACCTAAGTATAGTAGTGTTTGAAGTCACCAACTTCTCTATTGTTATATATTTAATTGTATTTTATACTGACATATAAAAGCTTCTGAGATTTGATTATTAGGCTTGGTGCTCATCTTCGATTTGGCTACCTCTACATAATGCATCTCAGACTACAGAACATAAAATGGTCTGTCTTGGGTAAATGGCATTCTGTGTTCACAATAGCCGGACTAACATCTTGCTAAGTACATCTTAAGGTGTTTTGTAGTATCAGTGCTACAGTAGCATAACACAAATATAAGGATAGTGTAGCCAGTGATCCCGTCAGTCACAGGGGCAATGGCAGCGCGGTGTTGAAGGAGTTAACCCTCCATACCTGGCACCATATTACAGAGTCAATGGGCGCTAGGCGCCGGGTGTGGAGTGTTTAAAAATGTGTCTTCATGTTATATCACTGTGCTGTGCACAGTTTGGAGAGTTATAAACTGCACGTTTTATAATGTATTTATAGCTAACATGCTCTTAGTGTCTTGAGGAAGTCATGGTACACTCTCACATAGGAAGTCAAATGCTAGGTAACCTCCTAGTGTGATAAGACCTTTTGATGTGTTGGTCAGTGCACAGCTGGTAGTATGCTGGGAGTGTGAGTTCCTTAGACAAAGGTGTTAATCACGGGGGATTTCCTTATTCCATTTGTAGGGTGTCAGATTGGGTTTGGAACCCGTATTTATTTATAATGCTGGTTTTATTGATATACGAATCCTACATAGTATATTCAGGAAAGGGAAGAGGAACATTTGTTTGAGAAATCAAATACAAACCATATTTTAAAGCTATGTGATAAATGTATCAAATGCTAATTGTAAACTGCTAGGTGGTAAAGATGCAGTTTTAATGACACCAAACTTTGTGTGTGACAGGAAGGAGGAAATTGCTTTATGCAGTTATATCCTTTTAAAATTTAATTTATTTTATTTATAATTTGTAAGATAGACCACAAACAAACTGCTGACAGCGCCTAAATAAATGGACTACCAAAATGCAATTACACCTGAGCGATGCCGTAAAAAAGCACTGTGCGTGTGCCTTTAAGATACAAATAGAGAAAGAAATTGAAAACGGCTGCGTTTGGGGTATTGCAAATGGGTAAGAAATATGGAGAGTTGACAAAATTAATCTATATGAAAATTGTTTATTATTATATTTAATACATCAATAAAAAATGAACACAATTTAAGAGAATAAAATATCTATACTCTGAAAACACCGTTGTGTGGGCACACAGTATCAGTCTTAACTTGTATATAGTGTTCACCTGATTCAGGGTATAATAATGATACTGTTTAGAATTGTAACAAAGGTGTAACTGAGTAGTTACAATTTAGCACTTCAAGGTTTATTCACTGGGATGGCTGAAGAGGTAAAACTTTTTTAATATAAGAGTTACAAAAGCAGCAGAACTCTTCTCCAATAATATGAGAAGATAGGGTCCCAGCGGTCAGATGTATAAGGGACAATATATAATATTACCTCTCCTAGGGGCTCCAGCCCCTAGGAGAGGTAATATTATATATTGTCCATTATACATCTGACCGCTGGGACCCTATCTTCTCATAGGAGAGGTAATATTATATATTGTCCATTATACATCTGACCGCTGGGACCCTATCTTCTCATATTATTGGAGAAGAGTTCTGCTGCTTTTGTAACTCTTATATTAAAAAAAGTTTTACCTCTTCAGCCATCCCAGTGAATAAACCTTGGAGTGCTAAATTGTAACTACTCAGTTACACCTTTGTTACAATTCTAAACAGTATCATTATTATACCCTGAATCAGGTGAACACTATATACAAGTTAAGACTGATACTGTGTGCCCACACAACGGTGTTTTCAGAGTATAGATATTTTATTCTCTTAAATTGTGTTCATTTTTTATTGATGTATTAAATATAATAATAAACAATTTTCATATAGATTAATTTTGTCAACTCTCCATATTTCTTACCCATTTGCAATACCCCAAGTGCAGCCGTTTTCTTTTTCTTTCTCTAGTTTGTAAGATATCCTGTTGGGATGGAAAAGACTCAGGGTGGGCTTTCCCCCTGTGGTATAGTTATTGGGGTAAGATAGGTAAGGAGGGCTGCTGCCCTGTGTAAAGGTGTATTATACCAACTACTTTCTGCTGTAAACATCTGCTGTATTGCTGAGTTCCTTTTAGAACTATTTTGTCAAATAAACATCTTCTGCCTAAAATGACTGCTTCAACTTGTGACCTGCAGGTCTTTGCCAAACATTGCTCTGTTTTCCGGCTGCTTTGGGTAATACCCAGTGTCTCCAAGCTCTGCCTCCCACCAGCTACCATGCAGAGGCTTGGTCAAGGGACCAGTGGGAATCAGTCAACGCCTCACAGGTGTGGTAGGACAGCATGTCGACGCATACAGAGCAGAACTGTGGTTCCAGATGCCACAGCAAGGAGGAGTCTGGTGGTGGCAGCATAGTACCCACCCACTGTGTAGTGGGTGGAGTCAGTAACAGGCGGTTACTGACAGTATATAAGAATCTCCTAATTGGCCAGGTCCCATGTGACATAAACTCCATTCTGTGATGGCGGGACGCGAGGCAGTGAGGGCTTTCGGAACCATCCGGTCACAGATGCCTACAATACTTGCATACAATATATGTATACAACACAGATAATATATGTATACAACACAGCTTTTTTAATAAAAAGTTACCAGTACTCAGAAAAATTTTGCATTAGTCACTTAAAGTTAGATGTAAACACAAGATTTATATTAATTTCCATACTGTGAACAAATTTTCAAACACTTACACATCACATACTGTAATTGTGATAATTTTATTCTTTTAAAAAAATGATGTCACTGATTTGTTACTACATTTCTGGGGTTAGGCATAAGCAAAAAAAAAAGTGCCAGTACTGCTTAACGCAGTGTACCATCAGAAAAAGAGCAATGTATACAAACCATTTTATTTGGTGAGATAACTTTTTATTATCAGCATAAATTGATTGTGGATCTCTACAAATAGTGCACTGGCAAATGCAGGATTTCTAGAGGGGGGTTTCCAAATGCAATCCACAATCTCCCACTCTGCAGAACATTGGAGCAAGTGCGGGAGTATGGGGGAGCTGTAGAAGAACCTAGTAATGACCCTGGACATTAATGTAAACTTTGATCTTTTTGTTCACTGGATACTGTATGGGATAGAGTATTAATATTTAACACTATAGATGGTCTATAGCAGTAGTCTCCAACTTTAATTCGGGTGTGAGATACTTTCGTAAACTAAAACCTCTGAAGGAGCTACCCCCTCCCCCCAATGCGCGTGCTTTCCTGTAAAAGTGGATGTGACCTCACAAAAGTGGGTGTGCCCTCACAACTACAAGTAGTGCCAGATACACAAATAATGCAACTCAGCAGTGCCAGATACACAAATAATGCTCCTCAGCAGTGCCATATATTCGAATAATGCCTCCTAGCAGTGCCCGATACACAAATAATGCCCACAGTAGTGGCAGATACACAAAGAATGCCCCCCAGCAGTGCCAGATACAATGCCAACACCAGTGCCAGATACAATTCCCCCCACAGTGCTATTTAAAATGTCCCCCGCAGTGCCAGATAAAATGCCCCCCCCTCTGCAGTGTCTGATACAGTGCCCCACACAGTGCTAACCCTCCGGGCTTCTTCTACTGACGCCGGTGCTGCTCCTCCATTATGAGGGATGGAAGGGGAGAAGAGCACAGTGCGCGCCTCTACTGTGAAGTCCGGCGAGCGGCTGCGGTGAGGGTGACAGAGTCTCCGGTGGCGGCGGGCATTTAAAATATGGTAACAAAGAAAAAAAGGTACAAAACTGCTGAATAGCGCCTCAGATCATGAATATAATTTATATATTTGTACAATTGTTCTGTCACCTGCGCTGCCGTGAAACACTGTGTGTGTTTTTTTGTTAATAAATGGATAATAATAAGAAGAAACGGCTGCGCAAAAGTGGAAGAACAACCACCAATGGCTAATGGGGAATAATTAATGATAAGAGCTGATGTAGAAAAAGAAAAGATTTATTATGTTAATAACATTAATTAAGACATTCGGAGTCTACATATAAAATGCAATTAAAAACACATGAAAATAAAATTAAATATGTCAACACCTAGATCATAAGATGTATGAGCTGTAAATTCTCAATCTGCTTATTGAGAATGGGAACCACAGAGTCCAGAATTGATGTGATTGGAATGTCCACAGTTCCAGATAAACAGCCGATCAGTGTGTGGCTGATGATAGATGTCTTGAGAGATTTTCACAGGCAGGTGGGCAAATGAATAATTAAATTATGATTACCTTCTCCTAGGGCTGGTCCGTACCGAGCGTCCTCGGTATTGCGGTCCTGCAATGCCCAGTATCCGTCTGCGCGCGAGGAGATGACTGTGCAGTAACCAGGCAACCAGCGGTAAAGAATGTAGTTTCAGCCGCGTTCTAAGAGAAGATGTCAGCAGCCGTGCACAGGGCCGATGCGTTGGGCTGAAAGACCGGATGGCTTACGGGCAATTCACTGCCTGATATATGGTGGTCTCTCCAATATAATGAAAGGAGTAGCTGACGGCCGTATAATGAGCCGGGATGTGCAGCCGGTGTGGAGCCGATCCAGGACCCCGCCTCTCTGCACACCTGGATCATTCTACCTATTAGGTAGCAAGCCGCACACTGAGCCACAGAAATCCTGGTTCTACACTGGCCCTACATCTTGGCTCAAACTGCTCATTGAACCACAGATATCCCGGCTCCACACCGGCTGCACATCCCGGCTCATTATACGGCCGTCAGCTACTCCTTTCATTATATTGGAGAGACCACCATATATCAGGCAGTGAATTGCCCGTAAGCCATCCGGTCTTTCAGCCCCACGCATCGGCCCTGTGCACGGCTGCTGACATCTTCTCTTAGAACGCGGCTGAAATTACATTCTTTACCGCTGGTTGCCTGGTTACCGCACAGTCATCTCCTCGCCGCGCAGACGGACACTGGGCATTGCAGGACCGCAATACCGAGGACGCTCGGTACGGACCAGCCCTAGGAGAAGGTAATCATAATTTAATTATTCATTTGCCCACCTGCCTGTGAAAATCTCTCAAGACATCTATCATCAGCCACACACTGATCGGCTGTTTATCTGGAACTGTGGAGATTCCAATCACATCAATTCTGGACTCTGTGGTTCCCATTCTCAATAAGCAGATTGAGAATTTACAGCTCATACATCTTATGATCTAGGTGTTGACATATTTAATTTTATTTTCATGTGTTTTTAATTGCATTTTATATGTAGACTCCGAATGTCTTAATTAATGTTATTAACATAATAAATCTTTTCTTTTTCTACGTCAGCTCTTATCATTAATTATTCCCCATTAGCCATTGGTGGTTGTTCTTCCACTTTTGCGCAGCCGTTTCTTCTTATTATTATTTAAAATATGGTGCCGGTAAGTGAGCCAATCAAAACCCGCGGTCTGGCAGCCAATCAGGTGCCGCCTCTGCCGGTCCACGAGCTGTGATTGGCTGACGGCTGGCACCATATTAAAAATAAAGGGACGAAGAGTGCCAGTGACTGCCCAAGCCTGTGCGCTCTGTGAGCTACCAAAAATACTACGGTGAGCTACCGGTAGCTCGCGAGCTATGAGTTGGAGATCACTGGTCTATAGTATAGGCTGTATCAAACATTTAAATATTGTAAATGCGGTCAGGAAAGGGTTAAACAAACCATAATAAATAAATACACAAATATAATAGAACCAGTACTACACTTTCTAAGCACACATTCTTCCACCTCATGGTAAGGCTCCTATTTCTTCTTCCTGGTAGCTACTCTCTGGTTCATTGCACTGACTGAGGATTCAGATCCACACACAAAGCAAACTTGGTAGAAGCTGCTTACACTGGTCATGTGTAGCAGCTCTGTTTTGTCCCTTAAACTGCATGATGTAGCGGCAGCTCAGGTCATTTTATATACCATTGCTATTATTGTCATAATTTGAGCCACTTGCCAAGTGGAGGGGGGTTTCCAGGCAACCAGATCCCGCCCTGCATTTGCCTATGTAGTGTACACCATTGTAAGATATTTGGATGACAATGTATGCATTTTATACTATAAAAACAGATTCAGGTTCAATGTGGGAGGATGTAGAATCACATAGAACTCAAAATACTGTATAATACAATTAGGTGAATAAGTCAGTTTGTTCAATATTGACCAATATGGAAAACATCCCATGAGAGAGAAAAATTTTGAATTCTCCCCATAGCAGCACACGAGTGCACACAAGGAGAGTTTCTATTGGAGATTTGTAGAAAAGCTGAAAATAACAAACTGAGGGATAATCTATCCAACTAAGAAAAAAAGAAAGGCCATAAATGATTTGAAGCTGTCAGACAATTAAACTGCCATGTTGTACCACATATAAAGTTTTGGAAATGATCCTACTCAAAAGCATCTGTTTTTTTTTTTTTTTTTTATCTGCACCACCTGTATGCCCTATAATGAACAATGTGGGTTAGTTGTGGAATCAATATGATTTATCCTCACAATTATTTTTTATTTATTTATTATTACTTTTTTTGGGGAAGGGGGGAGACAATGAGCTCAAGATATGCCCCTAGCTTTGCCAACTGATACATGGGTTCTTTTGAGTAAACACATGTATGGCGTGTTCAGGGCATTTCTGGAACGCTATGCCAGATTTGCAGACACACGAGCACTTCACACCCAACTGATATTAGTTTGCTCAATATCATTGTTTCTATTAAAAATAACAAAATTGAAACTTATACCTATAGTGAAAATACAGTAACAATTTTTTGGATCACAGAATTATCCATCTTAAAAATATTCCACAAGGATAGTTATGTCTCAGATGCAAATGTTCTTCCATTGTAGAATTTTAGAATAAGCTACCCTTTTACTACAGTATATTCATTTTAACGAAAAGGCTATCCAAGACTCCTTCTCTATAGGGCATATTCTAATGTCTCTAAGAATAATAGCGAATCATGTAATACCTAACCAAGAGGTGTAATTCTACAACAGAGCACTCAATAATATTTCCATCTAAACGTAATTCCTATTCAAACTCCTAGTGTGATAACATACTGAAGTCTGTACAACCAGAAAAAAACAGTAACAATTTTTAGAAGGAGTGATACATCGAAGAATAAACTCGTATCTAGTCTCTTTTTAAATACAATAAAACAATATCCTTCTGTTGGTATAAAATCACACTGGCTACCAAAAAATTAAAAAAACAAACAGATAGTTGCTTGAAGTGTAATAGGAGACGGTGTCTAACATGCAACTACTGTACATTACAAACAGATCAGAGCAATTTAAATCTAATATTTCAGGAAAGGTCGTTAAGATCCAAAGTTTTATTATTTACTTGTGGTAATTTGTCATCTAATTAATAGAACGTGACTGTGACTGCACTTCATGTGAACATCTCACAAGTGATCCAGAGGAACTGAGCATATTAAATGTACAAGGAGGGGAATAGACAGGTGCAATAAACTGCAAAATAGAAACACAACACTGACTACAGAGGGCCTGAATAATAACACTAAACTAAATAATATATTCTGTTTTTGTTCTCATATTATCTCCATGTGGATGTATTCACTTTTTGGTCCAGTATAATTCTCATCCTTAAACAGCCAGCATCATATTACTGGTATGGTCCAGTATAATCCTTATCCAGAACTATATTACCCCCAGAACTATATTAACCCCCATTTCTCTATCGTCCTAAGTGGATGCTGGGGTTCCTGAAAGGACCATGGGGAATAGCGGCTCCCTGTCTCCTGCGGAGCCGCTATTCCCCATGGTCCTTTCAGGAACCCCAGCATCCACTACGGACTCCGAGAAATAGAATTATCGGTAAGTAAATTCTTATTTTCTCTATCGTCCTAAGTGGATGCTGGGGTTCCTGAAAGGACCATGGGGAATAGCGGCTCCGCAGGAGACAGGGAGCCGCTATTCCCCATGGTCCTTTCAGGAACCCCAGCATCCACTACGGACTCCGAGAAATAGAATTATCGGTAAGTAAATTCTTATTATTACTGGTTGACTAATATGCCTATTATATTGTTGCAGTCTTATTGTATAAAAAACTGCCTGCACTTCATACCATTTATCTGACTATCTGCCAATGTTAATTAGAAACTGCCCCCATTTGCGGAATCCTTACATGTGACTTAATGTCTATTTAGAAGTGTCAGTGTATATTCTATGTCTAAGGTGTTAGAAATTGATCCATAAGTAACCCCCTTCTCAACCTACAGTACATACAGATGTGTCCACTATTACCTTTCTGAAAAAAGTATCATGGCCTGCCGTTCATGGCACGAGATAAGCTTTCCTCTCAAGAAATACACGGCGAGCCATGTGTACCTCGTCTGAAATATAGTGCAGTACCACTTTTCAGACAGCAGGTGGCATTTTCAGAAACTGAGTAAGCAGAAAGTCTGATAGAGAGATTCTAGAGGGAGTAGTTCTGACCTGATCCTAGCAGCATTTTATTTGTAAATGGGCAAAACCATGGGGGTCAATCCGAAATGATCGCATGCTAGGTTTTTTCGCAGCGGTGCGATCAGGTCGAAACTGCACATGCGTATGCACCGCAATGCGCATGCGTGTCGTACGGGTACAAAGCGGATTGTTGCTGAGCGATGGATTTAACGAAGAATCGATTCACACAGCAGATCGCAAGGAGATTGACAGGAAGAGGGCATTTGTGGGTGGCAACTGAACGTTTTCTGGGAGTGTTTGGAAAAACGCAGGCGTGTCCAAGCGTTTGCAGGGCAGGTGTCTGATGTCAATTCCGGACACGAACAGGCTAAAGTGATTGCCCCGAATTTACGTCAGACACCCACCCTGCAAATGCATGGACACACCTGCATTTTTCCAAACACTCCCAGAAAACGGTCAGTTGAAATCCACAAATGTTTTCTTCCAGTCAATCTCCTTGCGATTGTGTGTGCGAATGGATTCTTCATTAAATCCATTGCTCAGCAACGATCCACTTTGTACCCGTGCGATGCGCCTGCGTATTGCGGTGCACACGCATGCGCAGTTATGACCTGATCACAGCGCAGCAAAAAAACATAGCGTGCAATCAGGTCTGCATGACCCCCATGGTTTTGCCCATCTGCTAACAAAATTGCAGCTATGGGGCGGTCATTCCGAGTTGATCGTAGCCCTGCAAAATTTTGCAGGGCTACGATCAGGAACAGAGACATGCGGGGGGATGCCCAGCACAGGGCTAGTCCGCCCCGCAGGTCAGTTCCGCCCCCACCCCCCCGCAGAAGTGCAAAAGCGTTGCACAGCGGCGATGTTTTTGTACTTCAGGAGTAGCTTTAGCGCGCTGGCCGGGAGCTACTCATCGCTACACGGCCCGCAGCGGCTGGTCAGCAGCAGCTATCGGGTCCGAATGACCCCCATGAGCCATATGTGCAGGGCAATTTATCCATCATGCACACGGGAATATCAGCTGTAGCAGCTAATTGTGAAGTATTAATATTTTTCCAATACATCTCTCATACTAACTTCCAACATGTACCTGGCTCAATGTTGCCTATATGTTTGAAAAAATCTTTTCCCTTATGATTGATAATGTGCTGATGAAGAGTTCATACAAACTCCACACAGAGATTCGATATGGAAATTATGATACTAACTAAAAGGTACTATTGATACTTGTCATTTTTTGCAATTGTTTGGTGGTTAAGGTGTGAGTAGAGAGAATTTTTGGTATTTCAATACCGCATATATTTCACTGGGATCCGGTCTGAAGATCGACAGTGTCTGCCATACAAGTGGGTGCTGCATCTGTCTGCCACAAATCGGTCCAGTGCTGAGGCTGTGTTGCCATAATAAGTCACTTGGTGCTCTGTCTGCCATACAAGTGGGTGCTGTGCCTGTCTGCCACAAATCAGTCCAGAGCTTGGGCTGTGCTGCCATAATAAGTAACCGGGTGCTCTGTCTGCCATACAAGTGGGTGTTGCACCTGTCTGCCACAAATCAGTCCAGTGCTTGGGCTGTGCTCCATAATAAGACACTGGGTGCTCTGTCTGCCATACAAGTGGGTGAAGAAACTTGAGACCCAGGGCCTGATCAGCCATAAGGCTGCAGCCTGGATGGCTGAGTCCTGGGGGGGGGGGGGTGCAGCATCAACACAATAGATGCTTAGGCTCTACCTACTACTGGAAGCTGCAGATTCCATGCAGACAGCATGGAAGACGGCCCTTCTAGGAGACAGATGCCAGGGGTATTACTAGACCATTACCCAGTGCTACCCAGAATGAGCATGTAACACCCTGGTACTAAGCATGTAACCCCTATGGCAACAAGCATATGTAACCCCTGGCAACGAGCATGTATCCCCTGGCAACGAGCATGTGACCGGGTCTGACTTCCGGTCAGCAGAATCACGGATGCCGGTAGCTTCTCCTCCCACCTCTAGCCACCAACAGCACCGTGGGCAGCAACATGGACATCCATATGTGCAGGGCAATTTATCCATCAGGCACACGGGAATATCAGCAGCGGCAGCGAATTGTGAAATATTAATATATCTCCAATACATGTGGGAGTGCCAGTAGTGTCCTCGGTGCAGAGGTGCAGGTGGTGTAATCAGTGCAGGAGGACTGGCAGTATCCCCAGCGCAGGCGTGTCGGTAGTGCGGGAGATGTCCTCCTTGCACTTGGTTGGTGGTACCGAGGACACTTCTGGCACTCCCGCATTGCCAGCACCCCATAACTACTGCAAGGAGGACACCTCCCACACTGCCGACACTGCCGGCACCCCTGAACTCCTGCATTGAGGACACCTCCCTCTCTGCCAACACTGATGGCACCCCTGCACCGAGGACACTTCTGGCACTCCCACACTGCCGACACCCCTGAAATCCTGCACTAAAGACACCTCCAGTACTCCCGCACTGCCGACACTGCTGGCACCCCTGCACTGAGGACACCGCCGGCACTTCCCGCACAGCCAGCACCCCTGAACTCCTGCAAAGAGGACACCTCCTGCACTGCCGACACTACCAGCACTCCTGTACTGAGGACACCTCCCTCACTGCCAACACTGATGGCACCCCTGCACTGAGGACACTTCTGGCACTCCCACACTGCCGACACCCCTGAAATCCTGCACTAAAGACACCTCCAGTACTCCTGCACTGCCGACACTGCTGGCACCCCTGCACTGATGACACTGCCGGCACTGCCAGCACCCCATAACTCCTGCAATGAGGACACCTCCTGCACTGCCGACACTGCCAGCACCCCATAACTCCCGCAATGAGGACACCTCCTGCACTGCCGACACTGCCGGCACCCCTGAACTCCTGCACTGAGGACACCTCCCTCACTGCCAACACTGATGGCACCCCTGCACCGAGGACACTTCTGGCACTCCCACAGTGCCGACACCCCTGAAATCCTGCACTAAGGACACCTCCAGTACTCCCGCACTGCCGACTGCCAGGACCCCTGAACTCCTGCACTAAGGACACCTCCTGTACTCCCGCACTGTCAACATTGCCGGCAACCCTGCACTGAGGACACCGCCGGCACTGACTGCACTGCCAGCACCCCTGAACTCCTGCAATGAGGACACCTCCTGCACTGCCGACACTGCCAGCACCCCTGAACTACTGCACTGAGGACACCTCCCACACTGTTGGCACCCCTGCACCAAGGACACTTCTGGCACTCCCACACTGTCGACACCCCTGAACTCCTGCACTAAGGACACCTCCCGTACTCCCGCACTGCCGACACTGCCGGCACCCCTGCACTGAGGACACCGCCGGCACTGCCAGCACCCCATAACTCCTGCAAGAAGGACACCTCCTGCACTGCCGACACTGCCGGCACCCCTGAACTCCTGCACTGAGGACACCTCCCTCACTGCCAACACTGATGGCACCCCTGCACGAGAACACTTCTGGCACTCCCACACTGCCGACACCCCTGAACTCCTGCACTAAAGACACCACCTGTACTCCCGCACTGCCAACACTGCCGGCACCCCTGCACTGAGGACACCGCCGGCACTGCCTGCACTGCCAGCACCCCTGAATTCCTGCAAGAAGGACACCTCCTGCACTGCCGACACTGCCGGCACCCCTGCACTGGGGATACTGCCAGCACTCTTGCACTGAGGACACCTCAGCAGGAGGCGTCCTGCTATGGAAAACCATTCACTCCCACTGACATCGCTGGGCAGGGGGAAAATATCTCAGTGTGTATGCGCTGAGTGATTTTCTGCCCAGCGATATCGGTGATTATACGGGCTCAGCAAGATCACTCAGCACACAGAGCTGCACCAGCGATGTGTGCTGAGCGATCTGTCACTGCCCGTGTCCGCAATAGAGAAAACATGGGCGATGACTAGATCTTTAAAGCAAGCGGGGACGCGCATCACTATCGCTATAGTCCATACACACATAGCGATTTGTGCTGAATTTCTAAGTGACTGAGTCAAATCACTTAGAAAAGCAGCCCAAATCGCTATGTGTGTGTGATCGTATGCAGGTCGTTCTGATGTACAGTATGGCCAGCTTTAGAGTCCAATTCCTAATTGTGTAGGTGTGAAAATCTCAGTGTGAGAGGCCTTTGAAGTAGATTCCTTGGGGGATAGAGATACAGCACAGTAACATGTATTCTGGGTGGGGGAAGGGCTGCTGTCCTGGAATTTGAAATGAATAGTGAACTTTTAGCAATTCAGAGCCTCAGTTTATTAATGCAAAAATTGGAGTTATTTGTTACTCAGAACACAGAGGTGAATGAAGTCTAAAGTGACATTAAAGAATAAGTTAATTAAAACCTAATAGTGCTACAAAGTAACGGAACATATTATAAGACTTTGCAATGATAAAATAATTCCAAATAAAGAGTATAAATATACTGTAATGATGAAAATTAATGCAATCACTTGGATGCTTTGTACAATCCATACACAATTACAGTATACAGTGTTGCAGAGGTGACTACTTTTTTTTTTTAAACAATTTTCAAGATTGCATAACAAATGTAATACTAGGGTGAAGTACATGTTACAGATAAAATATAACAAATTAATTTAAGCAGGTAGTCTAATTTTGGTATTTCATGCATTTGCAGAAAGGATGAGTACGATAGGTAAAGGGCCCTTTATGCAAATTCTATGCATTATTCATTTGCGTACTGTCTTTTTTGATGTGTCGACATATGGCCTGTCGACCAATATTGGTCGACCTAATGACTGTTGACTTTCTTATTGTCGACAATATGACCCATTCCAATTACATGCAGCTGGCTTGTCCATTTCTTTCTATAATCACTAGCAGCACAGAAAATAAATGGTCTACATAATTATTACAGGTCAGGGGGTCAGCAGTGTGGGAGTGCCAGAAGTGTCCTTGGTGCAGGGGTGCCAGCAGTGTTGACAGTGTGGGAGGTGTCTTCAGTGCAGGAGAGCTAGCAATAGGTGTGCCGGCAGGGCGGGGGTGTCAGCAGTGCGGGTGGTGTCCTCATTGCAGGAGTGCCGGCAGTGCGGGCGGTGTCCTCATTGCAGTAGTTCAGGGGTGCTGGCAGTGTGGTAGTGCCGGAAGTGTTCTCTGTGCAGGTGTGCTGGCAGTGTCGGCAGTGCGGGCGGTGTCCTCATTGCAGGAGTTCAGAGGTGCCGGCAGTGTGGGAGTGCCGGAAGTGTCCTCGGTGCAGAAGTGCCAGCAGTGCGAGAGGTGTCCTCAGTCCATGAGTGCTAGCAATAGGTGTGCCGGCAGGCCGGGGGTGTTGGCAGTGCGGGAGGTGTCCTCATTGCAGGAGTGCCGGCAGTGCAGGCGGTGTCCTCATTGCAGGAGTTCAGGGGTGCCGGCAGTGTGGGAGTGCCGGAAGTGTCCTCGGTGCAGGGGTGCCGGCAGTGTCGGCAGTGCAGAAGGTGTCCTTAGTGCAGGAATTCTGGCAGTATCCCCAGTGCAGGAGTGTCAGCAGTGCAGGCAGTACCGGTGGTGTCCTCAGTGCAGGGGTGCCGTCAGTGCGGGAGTACTGGAGGTGTCCTTAGTGCAAGAGTTCAGGGGTGTCGGCAGTTTGGAAGTGCCAGAAGTGTCCTCGGTGCAGGGGTTCCAGCAGTGTTGACAGTGTGGGAGGTGTCCTCAGTGCATGAGTTCAGGGGTGCTGGCAGTGTCGGCAGTGTGGGAGTGCCGGAAGTGTCCTCGGTGCAGGGGTGCCGGCAGTGTCGGCAGTGCAGGAGGTGTCCTTAGTGCAGGAATTCTGGCAGTATCCCCAGTGCAGGAGTGTCAGCAGTGCAGGCAGTACCGGTGGTGTCCTCAGTGCAGGGGTGCCGTCAGTGCGGGAGTACTGGAGGTGTCCTTAGTGCAAGAGTTCAGGGGTGTCGGCAGTTTGGAAGTGCCAGAAGTGTCCTCGGTGCAGGGGTTCCAGCAGTGTTGACAGTGTGGGAGGTGTCCTCAGTGCATGAGTTCAGGGGTGCTGGCAGTGTCGGCAGTGTGGGAGTGCCGGAAGTGTCCTTGGTGCAGGGGTGCAAGCAGTGCGGGAGGTGTCCTCAGTATAGGAGTGCTGGCAGTATCCCCAGTGCAGGTGTGCCGGCAGTGTCGGCAGTGCGGGAGGTGTCCTCATTGCTGGAGTTCAGGGGTGCCGGCAGTGTGGGGGTGCCGGAAGTGTCCTCGGTGCAGAAGTGCCGGCAGTGCGGGAGGTGTCCTCAGTTCATGAGTGCTAGCAATAGGTGTGCCAGCAAGGCAGGGGTGTTGGCAGTGCAAAAGATGTCCTCATTGCAGGAGTGCCGATAGTGCGGGCGGTGTCCTCATTGCAGGAGTTCAGGGGTGCCGGCAGTGTGGGAGTGCCGGAAGTGTCCTCTGTGCAGGGGTGCCGGCAGTGCAGGAGGTGTCCTCAGTGCAGGAATGATGGCAGTATACCCAGTGCAGGAGTGTCGGCAGTGCGGGAAGTGCCGGCGGTGTCCTCAGTGCAGGGGTGCCGGCAGTGTCGGCAGTGCGGGAGTACTGGAGGTGTCCTTAGTGCAGGAATTCAGGGGTGTCGGCAGTGTGGGACTGCCAGAAGTGTCCTCGGTGCGAGAGGTGTCTACAGTGCAGGAGTGCTGGCAGTATCCCCAGCGCAGGGGTGCCAGCAGTGTCAGCAGTCAGGGGTGCCGGCAGTGTGGGAGTGCCGGAAGTGTTCTCGGTGCAAAAGTGCCGGCAGTGTCGGCAGTGCAGGCGGTGTCCTCAGCACAGGAGTGCTGGCAGCATCCCCAGTGCAGGGGTGCCGGCAGTGTGGGCAGTGCCGGCAGTGTCCTCAGCGCAGGGGTGCCTTACTTACCTGCTGCAACGTTTTCAGCCTGTTCGGTCCTGGCTCTGACGTCAAACACCCGTCCTGGACATGCCTGCGTTTCTCTCACCACGCCTGCGTTTTTCTTACCACTCCCCGAAAACGGCTGCAAACGGTGAGTTGATGCCCAGGTACCCCCTCCGCCTGTCAATCTTCGGGAGATCGTTGCAGCGATCGCTTTTTTCGGTTCCAGCGTCGTTTCCCAGCGACGGCCGTGCGTGCGCATAGCGGCCGTCGTGCATGTGCAGTAGGGACCCAATTGCAGCTGTGCGAACGACGACATGCTGCGATTGGGTGGTAATGACCCCCTAAGTCCAGAACTACTTAGAAACTGCACAACATTTTTTACCATAACAGGCCTGCACAAGTGATCAAAGCCTTGATATGGGGGAAAAAAAAAACCCCATAGGCGGAGGTTAGTTGGTCGCACAGGCTGCAAAAAGCAGCTTCGTCTGATCAACTCGTTATGAGGCCCTTTATTTGGAAATATTTTATCATTGCAAAATCTTATAATATGTTCTTTTACTCTATAGCACTAAGGTTTTTATTAACTAATTATTTAATTTCACTTTAGACTTCATTCACCTCTGTGCTTTGAGCAACATACTGTATAGTAAGCAGGGACGTGACCACCGCACTTCACTGATAGTAACATCCCCCAGCCAGGATAAAATCTACACCCCCCAAGGAGTCTACTTCAAAGGCCTCTCACACTGAGATTTTCACACCTACACAATTAGCAATTAGACTTTAAAGCTGGCCATACTGCTTACAGTGTCTATTTAACAGCAATGTTAGTGCAAAGCTATGTTACGTGATGCACTGGCCACCCAGTGGTGAAACTATGAATTGTCACGAATTGTCACGGCACAAT
This sequence comes from Pseudophryne corroboree, assembly GCF_028390025.1. Taxonomy (NCBI): domain Eukaryota; kingdom Metazoa; phylum Chordata; class Amphibia; order Anura; family Myobatrachidae; genus Pseudophryne; species Pseudophryne corroboree. Next base: position 430,881,542 of record NC_086445.1, read on the forward strand.
ATGACGGCACAAAAACAAAAGGAATATATGTCATGCCAAATTTACTACCATGGCACTGTTTTCAGAAAGGTAATAGTGGACACATCTGTAGGCTTGAAAAGTCAGCCTGAATTACTGACATACATACTGTGTTAATGGCTGGCAATCGTAATCACTGGCAGAATTAATTAATGAAGATACGGTAAGAAAGTCCCATGTAGACGCTGGTGGACCTAACTCTTTCCCCAACAGGTGTTTGAACTGTGTAGGTGAATTGGAAGGCTGGATATAAGAGGTGTATTTTAAGTAGTGATGTGCACCGGAAATTTTTCGGGTTTTGTGTTTTGGTTTTGGATTCAGTTCCGCGGTCGTGTTTTGGATTCGGAGGCGTTTTGGCAAAACCTCCCTGAAAATTTTTTGTCGGATTCGGGTGTGTTTTGGATTCGGGTGTTTTTTTGGGGGTCATTTTGATCCCATAGTATTATTAACCTCAATAACCATAATTTCCACTCATTTTCAGTCTATTCTGAACACCTCACACCTCACAATATTATTTTTAGTCCTAAAATTTGCACAGAGGTCGCTGGATGACTAAGCTAAGCGACCCAAGTGGCCGACACAAACACCTGGCAAATCTAGGAGTGGCACTGCAGTGTCAGACAGAATGGCACTTCAAAAAAATAGTCCCCAAACAGCACATAATGCAAAGAAAAAAAGAGGTGCATGAGGTAGCTGTGTGACTAAACTAAGCGACCCAAGTGGCCGACACAGACACCTGGCCCATCTAGGAGTGGCACTGCAGTGTCAGATAGGATGGCAGATTTAAAAAATAGTCCCCAAACAGCACATGATGCAAAGAAAAAAGAGGTGCACCAAGCTCGCTGGATGGCTAAGCTAAGCGACCCAAGTGGCCGACACAAACACCTGGCCCATCTAGGAGTGGCACTGCAGTGTCAGACAGGATGGCAGATTTAAAAAATAGTCCCCAATCAGCACATGATGCAAAGAAAAAAAGAGGTGCACAAAGGTCGCTGGATGGCTAAGCTAAGCATCACAAGTGGCCGACACAAACACCTAGCCCATCTAGGAGTGGCACTGCAGTGTCAGGCAGGATGGCACTTCAAAAAATAGTCCCCAAACAGCACAAGATGCAAAGAAAAATGAAAGAAAAAAGAGGTGCAAGATGGAATTGTCCTTGGGCCCTCCCACCCATCCTTATGTTGTATAAACAGGACATGCACACTTTAACGAACCCATAATTTCAGCGCCAGGGTCTGCCACATGACTGTGACTGAAATGACTGGTTGGTTTGGGCCCCCACCAAAAAAGAAGTAATCAATCTCTTCTTGCACAAACTGGCTCTACAGAGGCAAGATGTACACCTCCTCCTCATCGTCCGATTCCTCACCCCTTTCACTGTGTACATCCCCCTCCTCACAGATTATTAATTCGTCCCCACTGGAATCCACCATCTCAGGTCCCTGTGTACTTTCTGGAGGCAATTGCTGCTGGTGAATGTCTCCACGGAGGAATTGATTATAATTCATTTTGATGAACATCATCTTCTCCACATTTTCTGGAAGTAACCTCGTACGCCGATTGCTGACAAGGTGAGCGGCTGCACTAAACACTCTTTCAGAGTACACACTGGAGGGGGGGGGCAACTTAGGTAAAATAAAGCCAATTTCTGCAAGGGCCTCCAAATTGCCTCTTTTTCCTGCCAGTATACGTACGGACTGTCTGACATGCCTACTTGGATGCGGTCACTCATATAATCCTCCACCATTCTTTCAATGGTGACAGAATCATATGCAGTGACAGTAGACGACATGTCAGTAATCGTTGGCAGGTCCTTCAGTCCGGACCAGATGTCAGCACTCGCTCCAGACTGCCCTGCATCACCGCCAGTGTTTGGGCTCGGAATTCTTAGCCTTTTCCTCGCACCCCCAGTTGCGGGAGAATGTGAAGGAGGAGCTGTTGACGGGTCACGTTCCGCTTGACTTGACAATTTTCTCACCAGCAGGTCTTTGAACCTCTGCAGACGTGTGTCTGCCGGAAAGAGTTATACAACGTAGGTTTTAAATCTAGGATTGAGCACGGTGGCCAAAATGTAGTGCTCTGATTTCAACAGATTGACCACCCGTGAATCCTGGTTAAGCGAATTAAGGGCTCCATCCACAAGTCCCACATGCCTAGCGGAATCGCTCTGTTTTAGCTCCTCCTTCAGTGTCTCCAGCTTCTTCTGCAAAAGCCTGATGAGGGGAATGACCTGACTCAGGCTGGCAGTGTCTGAACTGACTTCACATGTGGCAAGTTCAAAGGGTTGCAGAACTTTGCACAACGTTGAAATCATTCTCCACTGCGCTTGAGTCAGGTGCATTCCCCCTCCTTTGCCTATATCATAGGCAGATGTATAGGCTTGAATGGCCTTTTGCTGCTCCTCCATCCTCTGAAGCATATAGAGTGTTGAACTCCACCTCGTTATCACCTCTTGCTTCAGGTGATGGCAGGGCAGGTTCAGGAGTGTTTGCAGGTGTTCCAGTCTTCGGCACATGGTGGCTGAATGTCAAAAGTGGTCCACAATTTTTCGGGCCATCGACAGCATCTCCTGCATGCCCCTGTCGTTTTTTAAATAATTCTGCACCACCAAATTCAATGTATGTGCAAAACATGGGACGTGCTGGAATTTGCCCAGATGTAATGCACGCACAATATTGGTGGCGTTGTCCGATGTCACAAATCCCCAGGAGAGTCCAATTGGGGTAAGCCATTCTGCGATGATGTTCCTCAGTTTCCGTAATAGGTTGTCAGCTGTGTGCCTCTTATGGAAAGCGGTGATACAAAGCGTAGCCTGCCTAGGAACGAGTAGGCGTTTGCGAGATGCTGCTACTGGTGCCGCCGCTGCTGTTATTGCTGCGGGAGGCAATACATCTACCCAGTGGGCTGTCACAGTCATATAATCCTGAGTCTGCCCTGCTCCACTTGTCCACATGTCCGTGGTTAAGTGGACATTGGGTACAACTGCATTTTTTAGGACACTGGTGACTCTTTTTCTGAGGTCTGTATACATTTTCGGTATCGCCTGCCTAGAGAAATGGAACCTAGATGGTATTTGGTACAATCAATCAAGTCTCTAGTTGCCTGTGAATTAACGGTGGATACCAGAAACACATTTCTCACCACCCAGGCTGCCAAGTCCTGAGTTATCCGCTTTGCAGCAGGATGACTGCTGTGATAGTTCATCTTCCTCGCAAAGGACCTTTGGACAGTCAATTGCTTACCGGAAGTAGTACAAGTGGTCTTCCGACTTTCCCTCTGGGATGACGATCGACTCCCAGCAGCAACAACAGCTGCGCCAACAGCAGTAGGCGTTACACTCAAGGATGCATCGGAGGAATCCCAGGCAGGAGAGGACTCGTCAGACTTGACAGTGACATGGCCTGCAGGACTATTGGCTTTCCTGTCTAAGGAGGAAATTGACACTGAGGGAGTTAGTGGTGTGGTTTACAGGAGCTTGGTTACAACAGAAAGGGATTTAGTGGTCAGTGGACTGCTTCCGCTGTCATCCAAAGTTTTTGAACTTGTCACTGACTTCTGATGAATGCGGTCCAGGTGACGTATAAGGGAGGATGTTCCTAGGTGGTTAACGTCCTTACCCCTACTTATTACAGCTTGACAAAGGCAACACACGGCTTGACACCAGTTGTCTGCATTTCTGTTTAAATAATTCCACACCGAAGAGGTGATTTTTTATGTATTTTGACCAGGCATGTCAATGGCCATATTCGTCCCACGGACAACAGGTGTCTCCCCAGGTGCCTGACTTAAACAAACCATCTCACCATCAGAATCCTCCTTGTCAATTTCCTCCCCAGCGCCTGCAACACCCATATCCTCATCCTGGTGTACTTCAACAGTGACATCTTCAATTTGACTATCAGGAACTGGACTGCGGGTGCTCCTTCCAGCACTTGCAGGGGGCATGCAATTGGTGGATGGTGCAACCTCTTCCCATCCAGTGTTGGGAATGTCAGGCATCGCAACCGACACAATTGGACTCTCCTTGGGGATTTGTGATTTAGAAGAATGCACAGTTCTTTGCTGTGCTTTTGCCATCTTAACTCTTTTAAGTTTTCTAGCAGGAGGATGAGTGCTTCCATCCTCAGGTGAAGCTGAACCACTAGCCTTGAACATAGGCCAGGGCCTCAGCCGTTCCTTGCCACTCCGTGTCGTAAATGGCACATTGGCAAGTTTATGCTTCTCCTCAGATGATTTTGATTTAGATTTTTTGGTCATTTTACTGAGCTTTATTTTTTGGGATTTTACATGCTCTCTACTATGACATTGTGCATCGGCCTTGGCAGACGACGTTGATAGCATTTTATCGTCTCGGCCATGACTAGTGGCACCAGCTTCAGCACGAGGTGGAAGTGGATCTTGATCTTTCCCTATTTTACCCTCCACATTTTTGTTCTCCATTTTTTAATGTATGGAATTATATGCCAGTAATAGATCAACGTATAATACTGGTGGTCACTGGTCAGCAAAACTCTGCACTGTACTCTTCCTATATAATACTGCTGGTCCCCAGTCCCCTCAATAAAGCAGTGTGAGCACAGATATATGCAGCACACTGAGCACAGATATGGAGCATTTTTCAGGCAGACAACGTATAATACTGGTGGTCACTGGTCAGCAAAACTCTGCACTGTACTCCTCCTATATAATACTGCTGGTCCCCAGTCCCCACAATAAAGCAGTGTGAGCACAGATATATGCAGCACACTGAGCACAGATATTGAGCGTTTTTCAGGCAGACAACGTATAATACTGGTGGTCACTGGTCAGCAAAACTCTGCACTGTACTCCTCCTATATAATACTGCTGGTCCCCAGTCCCCACAATAAAGCAGTGGGAGCACAGATATATGCAGCACACTGAGCACAGATATGGAGCGTTTTTCAGGCAGACAACGTATACTGGTGGTCACTGGTCAGCAAAACTCTGCACTGTACTCCTCCTATATAATACTGCTGGTCCCCAGTCCCCACAATAAAGCAGTGTGAGCACAGATATATGCAAAACACTGAGCACAGATAGGGGGCGTTTTTCAGGCAATGAATACTGGTGGTCACTGGTCAGCAAAACTCTGCACTGTACTCCTCCTATAATACTGCTGGTCCCCAGAATAAAGATATTTGCACTGCAGCCCCCTGAAACAAAGTGAGAGGACGCCAGCCACGTCCTCTCACTATCATTTCCAATGCACGAGTGAAAAATGGCGGCGACGCACGGCTTTATATAGAATCCGAATCTCGCGAGAATCCGGCCGCGGGATGATGACGTTCGGGCGCGCTCGGGTTAACCGAGCAAGGCGGGAAGATTCGAATCTGCCTCGGAACCGTGTAAAAAGGGTGAAGTTCGGGGGGGTTCGGATTCCGACGTATCGAACCCGCTCATCACTAATATTAAGAGGTCCATCTTTTGAACTAGTCAGACACAATCCTTTGAGAAAACTGGTGGTTAGATAAGAGAAACTGTCAGAAGTGGCTCTGCATTCTTCACCGCTGATTGATACTGGCATCTGGAACTTCTCTGGCGAATCATCTCCCTCTGTTTATGCCTCCCAGTGAGGTTTAGTACCCTCATCCCCTGGTTTGTGAGAAAATTACCTGGTCAAGTATAATGCCAATACTAAATGTCCACAGCCTGCAGTCAGGTTGTGATTCTCTGGAGTGATACTGCATGCTCCCCTCTCACACAGAGCATAAAATTACCAGGGGGATCAACATCATGACATCACGGACCACCACTCACCACACAGGGTGAAATATCTTATTGCAAGATTGTACACTACAATTACACTATCCATTATTGGATGTTTGCAGCTGATCTGTACCTGGACATACATGAATATTATATACTGTACATCAGCCGTGGCCAACCTGTGGCTCTTGAGCCGCTTGCGGCTCTATCTTTATTCAAATGTGGCTCCCGACACTTAAAGTCACCTGACCGCAACAGATCCTGGAAACTGGTGCACTCCAACCAGACACACAGCAGCACTATGGCACCTGAAAACTGAGGTAGCCAGATACTGGGCAGTAGTGAGATATGAGGGTGGGCTGGAGAAACACAAGGGGGAGCTGGCTGGAGTGACACAGAAAGATCCTGGTAGGAGAGACATAATGGGGGAGCTTGATGGAGTGATATAGGAGGGTGCTGGATGGAGTGACACAGGAGGTTGCTGGCAAGAGTGACAGAATGGGCAGCTGGCTGGAGTGACAAAGGAGAATCCTGGCAGGAGAGGCACAATGGGGAGCTTACTGGAGTGACACAGGAGGGTGCTGGCTGGAGTGACAGAATGGGGAGCTGGATGGAGCAACAAAGGAGAATCCTGGCAGGAGAGACACAATGGGGAGCTTACTGGAGTGACACAGGAGGGTGCTGGCTGGAGTGACACATTGACACATGGGGGAGCTGGCTGGAGTGACACAGGAGGGTGCTGGCTGGAGTGACACATGGAGGAGCTGAAGTGTATTATGTGAATATGGCTTTTTCAATATATTTTATGTGGATCTGGACTTTTTTTATTATTTTATGTGGAAGTGTCTTTTTCTATGTATTTTATGTTGATTCTGGCTTTAAAATTTATTTGATGTGGATCTGACATTTTTATTGTCTTTTATACCTGGGGTGTGGCCTAGCAGGCACAAGGTCACACCCTATTTTTGCAAACGCGCCTTTGGCTTGATGTCGGCTCTGTGACTTACCTAACAAGATTTTTTGGCTCTTTGTCTCTGACTGGTTGGCCACCCCTGCTGTACATCATGTGGATATTCAGCACTTAGGACATTTTGAGACTGCTAAGCTCCAGTCTGCAACCTTTACCTTTCATCTGCAATTACATTGAGCTTCACACTGACATTGGATAGCTTTCAAAGCTAGGAGAGAGACAAATTGGAGAGAGGTAAAACCAACCAATCACCTCCTATGACATTTCACAAATAGAGCCTGTAAAATTACAGAAGCTGATTGGTTAGTACTAGAGATCTGCAGCGGGCATTTTTCGTGTTTTGTGTTTTGGTTTTGAATTCGGGTCCGCGGTTGTGTTTTGGATTTGGTCGCGTTTTGGCAAAACCACCCTTTCGGGTTTTAGATTCGGATGTGTTTTGGATTCGGGTGATTTCTGAAAAAACACAAAAACAGCTAAAATCATAGAATTTGGGGGTAATTTTGATCTTATAGTATTATTAACCTCAATAACAATAATTTCCACTCATTTCCAGTCTATTCTGAACACCTCACACCTCACTATATTTTTTTTAGTCCTAAAATTTGCACCGAGGTCACTGGATGACTAAGCTAAGTGACCCAAGTGGCCGGCACAAACACCTGGCCCATCTAGGAGTAGCACTGTAGTGTCAGACAGGATGGCACTTAGAAAAATAGTCCCCAAACAACACATGATGCAAAGAAAAAAAGAGGTGCACCAAGGTCGCTGGATGGCGGTCGCTGGATAGCTAAGCTAAGCGACACAAACACCTGGCCCATCTAGAATTAGAGTCCAGTATCATGTGAATTATAAGGCAATATCACTGGAATTATTCGTTCTAATCAATGGAATTATTGGTCCTAATCACTGGAAGAAAATTACAAAATCACTAGAATTAAAAGCCAGTATCACAGGAATTATTCGTTCTAATCAATGGTATTATTGGTCCAAATCACTGGAAGAAAATGACAAAATCACTGGAATTAAATGGCAGTAATGTCAGGAATAATATCAAATGGCAGTACCACTGGACATATACGAAAGTGTCAGACAGGATGGCACTTTTAAAAAAAATAGTCCCCAAACAGCACATGATGCAAAGAAAAGAGAAAAGAGGTGCACTGACACTGAGCACTGACCAGTGATTCTGAGCACTGATGATAATACTGAGCAGTGATACTGAGCACTGATGATACTACTGAGCAGTGATACTGAGAACTGACACTGAGCAGCACGATGCAGGACAAGACACTGAGCACTGACCAGTGATACTGAGCACTGATGATACTACTGAGCAGTGATACTGAGAACTGACACTGAGCAGCACAAGACACTGAGCACTGACCAGTGATTCTGAGCACTGATGATACTACTGAGCAGTGATACTGAGCACTGATGATACTACTGAGCAGTGATACTGAGAACTGACACTGAGCAGCACGATGCAGCACAAGACACTGAGCACTGACCAGTGATACTGAGCACTGATGATACTACTGAGCAGTGATACTGAGCACTGATGATACTACTGAGAACTGACACTGGGCCGCACGATGCAGCACAAGACACTGTACTAGTATTAGTATTAGTGAGCAGCACAAAATCACTCTGGAATTGTCACCCCCCAGATACCACTGTGACTGGAATGATGATGATCAATGCACAGTCACAGGACACTACTACCACAGCACCCTACAGCAACAAGATGCAGCACAAAACACTGTACTAGTATTACTGAGCAGCACGATGCAGCACAAGACAATGAGCACTGATACTGAGCTCTCATACTGAGAACTGACACTGAGAGAACGTAGCCACCTCCTCTCTGTACTCTCTACAATGCCCGAGTGAAAATGGCGGCGACGGGCGGCTCTTTATATGGAATCCGAATCCCGCGAGAATCCGACAGCGGGATGATGACGTTTTTGCCTTATTCGGGTTTTCCGAGTCAAGCGGGAATAACCAAGCCGGGCTCGGAACCGTGTTTGACACGTGGAGTTCGGTAGGGTTCGGTTCTCGGCGAACCGAACCCGCTTATCTCTAGTTAGTACTTTATCTCTCTCCACTTTATCTCTTGCCAAGCTTTGAAAAAAATCCCCCTTATAAAGAAAAGGTTACTCTATGTGTACAAAGGAATTTTAAAGTATGTTACAGCACCTTGGTACATCAGCAATGCCTGTATACAAAAAGACTATTTTGATATACATAATAGAACCAAAATAAAATAGTGGACACTGGAAATGTATTTGCTCATGGACAATAAATGTTGACTATTTAAGAATTGCTATGTGCTACTTTTATGTTTCTTGTGAAGTACAGTGACTTTATGCATTTTAGTGTATTTATTGTCAGTTACCTTTTTTTATACAATTACTGTACATGTTTATGTGTCAGCTGTACCCGCCAAACAGACCCCCTTTGGATTTTATACTTGATTGTCCTTGCTTGTTTGCCATGTGCATGTATTTCTAAGAACAATTTTATTTGTTCCATTCAGTTGATGTTTAATAGCTGCTGTATTTTGAAGATTTTACAGTGTTAACACTTTTATGAAGCACTGTAAATACTGATACACAGGGACACTTTGTATACTGTCTTTCATACACAGTGACCCTGTCCAATCAAGCTTGCAAACTAATTTGTGTGCCTAGGACAAAAGAGATATAATGAACCACGAACAAGGTCACAAGAAACTTACAGAGGTATTCCAATCATGGTCTCAAGCAAGCAGACTAATACCATTATTTATATATTGTGCACTTGCTGTAGCATATTTTTTTATTATATTTTCTACAGTACAGGTTGAGTATCCCATATCCAAATATTCCAAAATACGGAATATTCCGAAATACGGAATTTGTTGAGTGAGACTGAGATAGTGAAACCTTTGTTTTCTGTAGCTCAATGTACACAAACTTTGTTTAATACACAAAAGAATTAAAAATATTGTATTAAATGACCTTCAGGCTGTGTGTATAAGGTGTATATGAAACATAAATGAATTGTTTGAATGTACACAAACTTTGTTTAATGCACAAAGTTATTAAAAATATTGGCTAAAATGACCTTCAGGTTGTGTGTATAAGGTGTATCTGAAACATAAATGCATTTTGTGCTTAGACTTAGGTCCCATCACCATGATATCTCATTATGGTATGCAATTATTCCAAAATACGGAAAAATCCAATATCCAAAATACCCCTGGTCCCAAGCATTTTGGAAAAGGGATACTCAATCTGTATAAATAATGTCAACAAATAAATACTGTAGCGCATTTCAGGGAAAGTACAAGTGAAACTGTGTAACAGTGGATTGAAGTTAACGCATACAATTTAAATACTTACTGAATATTTTTTGGCATACATACTGTTACATAATAAGAGCTATTAATGTAGCTTTTCTCCATTTTCTCCAAAAGCACTTTCTCCTTTGTTGCAATCAATAATTAGTAGTACTGACGCCAAGTAGCTGATTTACTAATCTAAAGTTTATCCAAACTAGGGTACCAATTTATTAAGCAATGTTAACTCCTTTTCAGTATTTTTTGACAGAAAAGTGGCTTACTAATCACCACTTCTTCAGTATTACAAGTATTAAGAGTTATACCATGGAGAAAGCTCTGATACCGCCATTGGCATAGCTTTTATTATTATTTATTAACAGTTTCTTCTATAGCGCAGCAAATTCCGTTGCGCTTTACAACTGGACACAATTAGAAGACAAAACTGGGTAAAAACAAACAGTCATAGAGGTAGGAGGGCCCTGCTCACAAGCTTACAATCCATGGGGAAATAGGCATTGATACACAAGGATAGGTGCTATCTATTGCATAGTTGTCCACCAGATTGCAAAGGTTCTTGGTGGGCTGTATGATATCACATCACAGCAATGATGAACCAGGGTCAGGAGTAAGGGAAAGTGAAGAATTAAATATCTGGGGAATATGTGTGGACTGTACTTTAGGGATGTAATTGGTTAGGAAAGGTATGAATTTAATGTGAGCGGTTCTGAAATTTGATAAGCTTGTCTGAATAGGGGAGTTTTCAGGGAATGCTTGAAGGTTTGAAGACTAGAGTAGAGTCTTAATGTACATGGTAGGGCCTTCCACAGAGTGGGTGCAGCCCGAAGAAAGCCCTGCAATCGTGCACGGGAGCAAGTAAGGAGTGTGGATGAGAGACGTAGATCTTGTGAAGAGTGAAGGGGCTAGATTGGGAGATATTTTGAGATAAGTGAAGAGATGTATGTTGGTGTAGTATGGTTAATAGCCTTGTGTGTAAGTAACAATGGAGGGACTGACATAGTGGGTCTGCAAACAATGAACAATTGACATAAAGCCTTTCATCACTTGTGTTAAGAACATAAGAACACAAGTCATCAGGATAGCATTATGTTTACTTACAAGGTCAGCAGACATTCAGACTCTACTTGAGGTTAATCTGCCCATGTATGACTTTTCATCTCATGCACCCACATTAGGGAAATGGATATGTTACTAACTGGGCATTCTCAGGATTAAAGGATTGTGCATGTGCATTGTAGGCAAAAATGTGCTTATTGGGAATGCCCTGGCTTATTGGCTCACCCATACCCAGTAACTAATATAATAAGCCTGGCCTTTTGCATCAGCCAAACCCTTATGCCAGAAGGAGAAATTGCATTGATATAGGATCTCAAATTTGGTAAGTAATGGCACAGGGAAAAGACACAATAAATACAACCTCAATATTATTTTCTATATTATATTTAATTATAATTGTGTAATTTTTTTCTTTTAAACCAATAAAATACTATTAATGGAAGATCATTTCTGTTTGGTTCATATTGACAAATACATCCATGTTAACATTAGAGATGTGTACCGACCCCCATTTTTTTGTTTTAGTCATCATTTGTCATCGGGTTTTGGTTTTTCCAAAACTGCCCTCACGTGTTTTGGTTTTGGAACTGTATTTTTTTAATTGATAAAAGCAGCTAAAATCACATAATTTGGCACTATTTTTTGCTCCTACAGTATTAGTAACCTCAATAAAATTAATGTTTAGTCATTTCCACTCAATTTTTACCACCTCCCAATTTACTTTTTATCCAGTTTAAGCCAAAAGGTTGTACCGAGCTAGCTGGCTGACTACGCTAAGTGACAGCAGTGGGCGGCATAAACACCTGGCAGTTCAACTTCCAGCATGGCACATCTAGGAAACAGAGTGGCACTGAAGTGATAGGTACATGAACTCATAGAAACAAAGAAAGTGTTCATTAATCTAGATCAGATGCCCAAGGGAGGTCTAGTATGTATGCAGTGGAAGACAGGTAAAGAAAATAAGAATTGATTAGTTAGTTAATTTAATTTGTTTGATTCTGAAAATTGTAATTAATCATTGGAGGCATTGGTAATGGTCTTTGTTGCATAGACAAAAAAATGTTAATGATTGTTGCACGAATCTGACCATTACTAATTTGCAACACATTCTTAATAACCAAAAAATAAAACAATTTTAATAGGCAAGGATTCCTAACAAGGCTTATGAAGCCAAGAAAATTAATAGCTGCACAGCAGAGCTGCAAGTATTCCAAAATTCCCAAACAAACAGCCCATATTTAAAAGAAAAGTGGTGCAAGATGGAATTGTCCTAGGGCTCTCATATCTACCCTTATGTTGCAAAGGACATGCACAGTTTAAAAAACCAAGCACTTCAGGGACTGCCACTTTTGTGTATCTTTCTAGTTTGGAACAGCTCTTCAGTTTCATCACCTGAGAAGCATTGCTAATTTGACTGAGCAGCTTCCATTTTAACTTCAGTTTAGATAGCATGCATAGAACCTGCATTTGGAGAGCATGCTAGTTCCTTAAGTGCCATTTGAGGGACCTAGGGGTGACCTCTGGTAAGCTGTCTCTCAGTTTAGATATATTTTTGTTTGTGCTATTATTGTGTACTGTAGCCTGTACAATATATATATATATATATATATATATATCTATATCAGGCATGTGATGTCATCAGACGGCACCTGCATGGTCAGCAAATCGTGGTTCTGCATGCGATTACCTAAACCACCTGATGTTATAACTTATATAGTAAATAATAATATCTGTGAAGGCATATTCATATAAACAGTATACGGCATGAGATCACAATTACATACAATTAAAAACATGAGCACAAACAACAAATAAAATGGACTAGGGCATAATTAGAAATGTTAGGGCCTGTGACCATTGTTTTATTATCAGATTCTAGTATAGTCTGCACATGAATCACAGTCATCTGTATAATGCATATAGGTAGAAATTAAATCATATAACCAGAAATATGCTTCAGGGCTATATTACATAATTTCTACTTAAATGCATTATATAGATGACTGGGATGACTGTGATTCAGGGATGTGTGGTGATCTAAATTGCTCAGGAGGCACTGGCTAGCACCAGATCCAGATTTACACACAAAATATGAGCCAAAGGGTACATCTGGATATTGTACACAGGTGCAGCAGTATAAACTCCAGGAAATTTGGTGAGATTTGATCAGAGATGTGTGGAAAATATAGGCATGGGAGGCACTGCCTCACCTGCTATTGACTTATTACAGCAGAGTTTTGGCTATAAAAATGACTAGAATAATGCAAAGATATTTCAAACATGACCTTAGCCTTTTTCAAATACTTCATACAGTCAAAACTCTGGTGCAAATGTTAGTATGACAGGAAAGGCTCTGCCTCACCTGTCTCACCCCTCCGCATGTCACTGCTGTGATTCATGTGCAGACTATACTAGATTTGCCTCTAATTGCCTCCAGTGGTGTAAGTTTGCTCCAGTTGCCCGGAGACATGATAAAATTTGAAACCACCCGCCCCTATACATATAGGGGTATATATATATATATACATATATATACAGTGGTGCTGAGAGAGGGGGAGAGGGTACAAATTACCTAGGCCCAGGTCTGATGGAGGGGTCCAGTGAGGGTCCAGTAGGGGCCCAGGCCCCCTCCCCCTTACCTGGAAGCTACAGCTGCAGCTCTTCTCCTCAGCCCAGCACACTCTGCTGTGTACTGGGCTGCAGTGTGGCTATGGAGGTGCTTAAAATACTACTTTTTCTCTGTATTTCTAAGGGTACATGACCACACCTCCTGTAATTAGGCCACGTCCCTTGAAAAGTAACTGGACCTGGGCTCTTGACTGCTCTGTATATATATATATATATATATATATATATATATAAAAGCCAAATTTAGATATCTGGTACTCAGGGTGAACAGCAGAAGCATACTCAGGTGCCTTTCACAATAGTAGTATAGATACACACACATACCTCTTTCACTTACAGTACATACACACACACACCTTTTTCCTTGCACACACACATGCCTCTTTCACTTATACACACTCCTCTTTCACTTACACACATGCCTTTCACTTAAACACATGCCACATTTACTTACACACACATGCCTATCATTTACACAAACACACACATGCCTCTTTCACTTACACACACATGCCTCTCACTTACACAAACACACATGACTCTTTCACTTACACACAAATGCCTCTCACTTACACAAACACACACACATGCCTCTTTCACTTACACAACCACACATGCCTCTTTCACTTACACACTCACATGCCGCTATCACTTACACAAACACACACACCTCTTTCACTTACACACAATTACACACACATGCCTCTTTCACTTACTCACACAATTACCCACAAACACATGCCTCTTTCACTTACACACACAAATACACACAAACACATGCCTCTTTCACTTACACACACATGCCTCTTTTACTTACACACTTACATGCCTTTCACCTACACACACACACATGCCTCTCTCACTTTCACACAATTACACACACACACACACACACCTCTTTCACTTACAGACACACACACAATTACACACACACACACACACACACACACACATATCTCTTTCACTTACACACAAACAAACACATGCCTCTTTCACTTAAATACACAACTTTCCTTAAAAAAACACAGGCACACACCTCACTTAAAAACATTCACACACATAAACACAGTGATGCCAACATTTATTAAAGACACTCCCAGTAATCACCCCACACACACACACACACACACACACACACACACACACACACACACACACCACACGCACAGTGCAGCAGCTTGAGGCAGGTGCTTCCAGTGCCTACCTGTTGCTATCAGCAGGATGGAGCAAAAGAGTCCTTCAGCTCTATTGGAAGTGCCTGTGAACAGCTGTGTGCTGGAGCTCCCCTAGCTGCAGCCAGCTGCCAGCTTGTCTCTCTGGATATGAGGAGGCAGCTGCTGCTGCTGTGTCATGACACTGACATAGCTCCTCAATCCAGCAACGGTGATGGATTGTCAGGCAGTGGGAGGCAATGGAGGAGAAGTGCCCCCTACAGGTGAGGAGCCCGGCAGCAGCCGACTCCATTGCCTCCCACAGTTCCACCACTGTTTGCCTCTAATATAAAGTTCAAGGCTCACAAATCAATTATGCACAAAGAAAACTATACATAACAAAGCAGTTCTAAGTGAGTCAGGAATACATGACTTTCGTGTGCTAAAAACATGAACATTTTTTGTGTGAGGTACTGTACTGTAGCTTACAGGACACTCAAACAAAGTAAACCTTTTTAGTAAACTTATATAAACATAATTACAGATGAAACTTCTGCAATGTAATTGTTGTTTCATCTCATCTTATTTTGATTAAACAGAAAAAACGCTATAACAAGTTACAGAAGAACAAGATATATTTTCTACAGTTTGATAACAGGATGGATTTTATTGCTACACTGCATTTTACAAATGACTTGCCACTGAAAGTAATATAGGAACCTAATTATAGGAAAGACACCTGAAAATCTACCCATGCTAATAAGATCAATGAAACCATTACAGACACTAAAAACCATATTTTACAAAACATTTATTCCATTGAAGTAATTTTAAACAATCCCCAAGGATAGTGAACAGGGCACAGATAATTATAGTTAGGAGGACAGGGTTTATAGATCTTGTCACTTGAAGCTAGATATTTATTCTTCATAGTGACTTTACTTTTCAAAAGTATGGATACAATTAAAAAGAAAGTATCTACAGAACATTGATTTGCTTCATTAAATTACAAATCATGTCATAAAATGCTGCAAGCTCCAGTATGCTGTGTTTGTAACCCATTCTACAGAAATGAATAGGAGGTTTCCCAAAGGCAGGAAGAAGCATTTTCTAACATTTCTATTTTAAAGGTGCAAACTCTATATTCGTAGTTACAAATATCCATCATCATTTTTTATAAAGTTACAGTTCTATTGTATGCACTAAAATAAATGTTTTTAAATGATAAATACGAAAATCCTGCAAGTGCACCCCTTTTCATGTAAGAAACTGAGTAACAAAGATACTTTTATTTCTCACAAAATAATGTGTCAGTTTTAAAAGGAGTGAAATGACTTGCCTGTAATTTTGTGATTGATGAAGTACAGTAAAGTGATGATTGCAGTGTGCAGCATTTCAAAGGCACACAGGGAAATCATTGGAGCAATCGTTAAGTAAGACCCTTGATCACTGGAATGAAAGAGTGCCTCAGAAAATAAAATTAGACAGGATATATCTTTGAGTAAATTAGAGTACCCATAAAGCCCCAGAGTTTTTCCCACTGGCTCCGATGCATATAAATCTTTTCAGATATACTAAGTGAAATCTATATATATTTCTAGTATAAAATACATTTTAAGACCACAAATTGAACCTAGATGGATTTTTATTTCCCAATGCTGTGGGTATTTGCCAACAACAAAAGCAGTTTTACTCTTTAGATTAAACAGCATAGAAAGCCACTAGGTAACAGCAATTTATAGGAAAGGCTGTATTTGATTTGTTTAATAATATACATGAAGTAACTGTAGAGTTTAAACTTCTAACATGCTGTTTTCACTCCCCTGTATGTTATTAAAGGAATTGCATCTATAACTAATCAGGCTGATTTTTAATTACATCTTTACAGACATACAATGCATAGGCGTCATGTGTTTACTGGCTAATTTATACTGTAAATGCTGACAGTGATATCAAATTATCTTAAATTATACTTGCCAACTCAACCTGCAGCAGACTCACAAATGTTCAGGTAGTCTTCAGGAAGAGTAGGCAGATGACCCACATCCCACCTGCTTCTTAGTGGAGCTGGTAGGATGGTCAAAATAATATTGGGAATTGCAGCGACACACAGTATGGAGGCCTCCTATGTGGCTAATTGATGCAAATTGCCTAATGTCATGGGAACCAGGCCTCTCCACCAAAGTGGCCAGAGGTGTCTCCTCTCCAGGCTTCTCCCAGAAGGAGACTCAAGGGCATAGCTACAGTATGTGCAGGGAGTGCGGCTGCTACAGGGCCTTGGCCTCTTCCGGGGCTTGGCCCTCTCCCTGCATCTATTTGTTCTGCTTTTTATTTTTAGCAGGGTGCTGCTGTCCCGGTTGCTCCATTTCTCTGAGTCCTCATACAATCACTTATGCTGGGAGGAGGCATGGCTGACCTGGCAGGTACATCCTTGGACCACAGCCCTGCCTCCTCCCTGTTTTAGTCAGTGTGTGAGGAGAGCGAGACGGCACAAGCCCGTAAGAACCTGCAGTGCACATAATCACAAAGCAACCAACGTTGGGCTCTGAAGGTGAGTGCCTGCTCCGGCTCCACCTCCTCTCTGTCCTTTGGGGGGAAAGGGGTTGAGGGACTGAGCCATAAGTAGTCTGCCGAGAGGGTGTTGAGCTTAAAGTAATTTCTGTTTGGGGGGTTAGCACTGTTAGTAGTATGGTGGGAAGGGGTGGGGTGTCCTGGGGGTCCCATGGAAATTGTGCTATGGGGCCCCCAAAAGTATAGCTACGCCGCTGAGGAGACTCCACTTAAAGTATTACCTAAATGTCATTAAATGCACGTTTTTGACCATTTTGAGTTTCCATTGGGACACTCTCCTAAAATGTGGGATGTGCTTCAGCTGTTTCCTGGACTATGATGTTTTATCTTGTAACAAAGTTGCTGTGGTGTGTTATAGAAATTTATTTAGCCCTAATCTTAAGTTTTGAGGTTTATTGGTAATTTTCCTGCGTTGTCTTCAAACATGAAGCAAGTAAAACCTCTGCAGGGTATAAGATTAATGTTTACATATTTATACTCTAATATGGAATGATAATGTCAATATTATCTTAAACCATAAAGCTATTCCTTTAAACACTCCTTTACCATGGAGCTGCTGCGGTCGCTAGCTCATGCTACGTACTTCGTATGCTATTTGTGCACAGAGTCCCATACCGTGTACGCACTCAGCGTACAAACGCTGCACTGTGGGTACAAAGCACACACAGCGTGCGTACACACAATTAATACACCTTAAAACCTTATACAGTTATACAATGCAATGATATGATTACACTTTAAACCTTATGCAGCAAAGCTCTGCAATGATGTTACACCTTATCAATACACTTTTAAAACCTTATACAGTTTGGTAATGTTATACGCTTTAAACCCTAGCAGGAAAGTGAAGACACAACACTGATTTGTAGTTGAAACCACAGGGTTCTAAGGCCACTGTGGATTGTTCCAAAAGGTAAACAGTACAAATCATACACTACAGGCTAACAAGATAAATCTAAACAGAATAATGGCTACAGAGAATGTACATACGTGAGAATGTTTGGAAGCGCAACCCGAGCCGGTCCTCCGCTGGTCATACAGATAGAGTTCAGAGTCTTGTGTGTCCAAGCCTGCTGCAAGCTCTCTTTATTCACTTCATCCAAAACAATACAATGGTCACTGTAATCCCTTTGTCTATTGGACACAGAGATGTACCTTTTCATTACGGGAGAGGTCATAGGTTGATTTGAGAAGGTGGGCTATGTCTTTGTCAACTGCTCTTGTGGGTGGTCTCCTCTGGATTCCCCCCGCATACATAATATACAGTAAATAAAGTTTAAACCTATATTCTGCTTCTGCATCTAACTATCCTCAGGAACATGCGATTTTCCTCAAACCAACACCAGAATGTTTCCCTTAAAATACCCTACAGCTGGATACCAAACACCACCTTGTAACCTTGTTCTGTCCCCTCCTATCCTGTAAAGGTGAATCCCTTTGTTTTGTTATCATTTTAAACAGCTATTTCTTTCTGATGTGGTGCAGGGGGCTATGTGTACAATGTGCACTATTTGGGTTAAAATATGTAATGTTCTAATAACCCTATATGCGTTCACAAACTCTACCGTAAACGCGCATACCACGCTCTAAGGCGCATGGCCGTGGGGAGCTACGTTACGCAAATTGTGGATATGTCCACGCACGGCAGACTGATTGCACGTGCAGTGGGCATGTGCATGGGGTTAGTACATGGGGCATGTATTACAATATTTTTCGACTTTGACAGTCCACCCTTTGGCAGTCAACAATAACTGCCACTATCTAAACATTAAACAGAAAAATGTACAATACAATATCTACAGTGTTAGGCGCCGGGGTCCGCTCGTCGGTGCGGCCCGGCGCCTAGCAACCAGGGACGCCGTGCGCGTACAGCCGCCGGCTCCCTGGCAACGCTAGACGCCAGGCGCACGGAGCCGCACGGACCCTAGCAACGGGGACGCCACTGGCGGACCGCGTTCCCCGTTGCTGGGTCCATTTAAATTAGTAAGGGCACCTGTTTCCTGGCCGTGCAGCAAGGCAGCTGCACGGCATTCATGCAATCAGCACTGGCAGCAGTTGATTGGAGGGCTTCGGTTTATATGCTCTTGCAGTGCCTCACACAGACGCCGGTAATAGCTTCCTGCATGCTGTATCTGTTTGCTGAGAGTGTTTCCAGTCCTGCTGTATCCGGTCGTTCCTGTCCTCAGTTGTCCTGCACTCGGAAGTCGTCATCTGTTCCTAGAGTCCTGACTGAGCACCGTTAAACATCCAGTGGTGTTCGTGAGTCGCGGTGTAGCCGTGTGTTGCGGCTTGGCCGCTTTATTACTTATTATTTATTATTTGTGTTTCGGAGCTTTTGCGGAGGATTCCGCTCCCACAGATCCACTCTGGTATCCAGCGGTGCTGGGTAGGAGTAATGGACTAGTGGATTTTGGTTGTCCTTTTATCTGGCGGTTTTTCCGCGCATACTTCAAGTTTGGTTAGTTAGCTTGTTGCCCTTGGCCTGTTGTAGTCAGAGGTCCTCTTGTCATCATCCTGCCTCGGATTTCCCTTTGTCTCTCACTAAGACCGGGGGGCACCGGAGTTGGGCAGACATAATCCGCCTTTCAAACGTGGCTGCCAGGGGCTCAAGAAACCATAGTCTCGCAAGGGATTTCCGATAGCACGGGTGAGACAATAGAGTTAGGGCGCCAGGGGCAACTAGTCTTTCCTGCTCCCGTAACCAGCATTCCCTTCCAGTACTCTGGCCATTGTCATAAGACCTCCTCCGGTCAGGAGTACTGGAATCATAACATACAGATTGGATGGTAGGAGGAGAGGTGTAGGTGGGAAATGTATGACCTAGTGAAAAAGTAAAAGCATGAATGTATGAAATCCATGTCTGAGGGGCATGTATCATTGTGCCGTATATGTTCAAAATAAGCTTCGAGGTATTGCGAAGTATACATTAAATCCTTCTTATCCCGTATTAAGGGTCTGTAAGTGGGCCAACAAACACTACCGAGCTCTTTTCGGCTTTTTGTTTCAACAAATGGGGTGCACATTTAGTTGATGATACATGGAGGGGGGACACATGTGAATGCTAATATATATATGGATATTACCTATCGACTATGTGTGACACTACCTGAAGGTTGTAGAGATGAAGATAAGACACGTATCACAAATACATTCACTTAACATTTGTGCAATCGTTCTTGGGTGTTGATTGAAGTCTTGTCCGTGTGGGGGTATCTTTGCTGTGAGTGTCAATCAAAATCTTTAGAGTGTCCATTAAAGTCTTAAGAGTGTCCATTAAAGTCTTTACAGTGTCCATTAAAGTCTTTAGAGTGTCCATTAAAGTCTTTTCCAGATGGATGTATTTTCGCTGAGGGAAAACAAAGGAGAAACGGGTGAAAGAAACGGACCGTGGAATCACGTCTTATCACAACATTGTCTCTATCGATGGGTCATAAATTAAATCAGTTGTTGTAACAATGCCCCCGCTCCTCAAACTCATCACTTTGGTACTGCGCCTGCGCCGCGTTAAAACTTGAACACACCTAAATATCAAGCCAATCATTATGACAACTCCCAGGATACAAAGGAGAAACTGTCCTACACTCACAATAACATTTTGAGCCCATTCTCCTAAACCTGAGAACCAATTGCGTGGGTTCAACCATGAGACCCAGCCGGTCAGTTCATTACTCACAGCAGTAAGGGTAAGGTTGTGTCTCCTTCGGAACTCCCACTTCAACTGCAAGATATCGTCCATCTTTTGATCTATGACCTCGGTTGGGTCGTCAGTGCTGTTTGTAATATACGTGCAGCACTTCACACCATACTGAGTTGCCAAAGTGACGCAGTACCCGCCGGTCACCGCTGTGATATAATTGAGGACCATCCTGTGCTGGATCAGTTCCGTTTTGTAAGCTTGCAACTCCCTCCCTGTATACCTGAAGGTGTCATCATACATCTCGGTGATATTATCTATTAGATTCGCTAGCGCGTGGATATACCTATAATTTATAATTCCTCTGGCGGTACGGGTGATATCTAACGCGAGTAGGAATTGAATCCCGGTGGATTCGTGGATCAAATCAGAGGCTGCATGCTCTGTCCTATCTATAAGGTGTCTCTTAACGATGTGTTTATAGTGAGTATGAGTGCAAGGAGCTTGAGCATTGCGGTGAACGTCTTTCATCTTATTATGGGTTATGTTCATAACTTCTGGCAACACTCTTACAATGTAACACAATCCCTCTGAGTTTGGGGCAAGCCACTTATACGCCTTCCTCCCGCATATGAAATATGCATCATCGGGGAGAACATATGGGACAGAATATGACATCACCATATTGCAAACTTTCCAAGTGAAAAATCCTATCCCTAACTCTCTCATCTGTTCAGTACACGTATCAGGCTGTATGATATGCGCACAGTACCCTGGTGATACTTCTCCAACCCGCATGGTCCTACTTCCTAGAGTATACCTGTACCGAAAATAC
The DNA here is from genome assembly GCF_028390025.1 of Pseudophryne corroboree. NCBI lineage: Eukaryota > Metazoa > Chordata > Amphibia > Anura > Myobatrachidae > Pseudophryne > Pseudophryne corroboree. The sequence continues at coordinate 430,903,472 of NC_086445.1, forward strand.
CATCCACCGTCGGCTATTTGGCGTATAAGTTCAGTGTCTACGGGTATTCTATCAGCTCTGTGTGAAAATGCCATGGTTTGGTTATTCCATGTCACTTCCCAATTTCCCGGCTTTCGGGAATTGGAAATGTTGAAACATACTAAGGATCTATCCACATGATATTGGTGGAGCTTCAAACTAGGGGGCCTAGAAATATTAAATTTCTTGTCCACCGGTCTCCCACCCTTTAATTCAAGTACCTCATCTATTGTTAAAGGATATGGTACTAGTCCTGACTTGCTCTGACCTTGAGGTACTTGGGAGCACACCCAGCATTCTGTTTGGTTTAAAACCTTACCCACTAATGAGTGATAATCACTCAATGGATGACGGTCCATGTTGATATTAAGGCTGGACTGACATCTCTGGATGCACCCGTCCTCAACTATGTTTTCACAGTTTCAACAAATACAATTTTCCTCAGCCAATAACCCTTCACAGTGCCTTCTACTTTCTTGACTACCAGATCATTTTCTGATACTCGCCTTTGCTCGGTGGATGTGTTGCTCTTGGAATTCTACAAATCCGTCCTTGCCATCAGAACCCATTCCAGATCTTTTCTCGACCTCTCTGGTACTCTCACCGAAACAGACTGCTCTGGTCAACAACAGAGTCGACAGGAAAACCCGGAATGCAGTCTCTTGGGGTAAGTCCATCTTGTTAGGGGAGAGAAAGGAAACAAGGAGGGGGAGGAAAGGAGGGTAATGGGGGATAGAGAAAATAATAAAAAGGAAAAAGAAAGCTGGTACGACAACCGCCTCTGGTCTTGTTAGTCTCCTTGCTCAGGTGCCGTCTCAACAGTGCTGCCTCTCAGTCTTCCCGGAACAGACACTCCAGTGATACGCTATTCTTTCCGAGTCAGCGACCTTTCTGTAGGGAACATAAATCCTGTATTACAATGTGTTTAACTGTTGTGTGAAATAAACCATCTGTGGAAAATGAAAAAAGAGAGAGAGAATAATAAAAAGAAAATTTGTCAGATTTGCGTTTACCGCACAGTCTCCCTTCACCAGTATTTCCACTCTCCACCCTCTGTGCATGGCCAGGCACAATGATGCTGGTGAGATATACTGGGGTTGGGCAGACCTCTGAAAAAACCGAGTAGACATGTGACGTTTGAGCTGTAAATCTGTTGGTGAACGTCAGAGATGAAGAGGAAACTTTAAAAGATAAATCACAGAGTTTATCTGGCCGCCCCTGTATCTACAAGAAATGATCTGCCAACTACATCAACTGTGACCTCAGGTTTACTACCAAGGCTAGCAATCAACTTCACTGGCTGCAGACTACAGGTGTGTCCCAAAATGTTTCCTATGTGATCCCTGATCCCAATTACGTGTATCATAACTTTGCTCGTGTTCTTGTCTAGGGGGTCTGAATTTATGTGTGCTGTTACAATTGCTGGCATAATTCCCTTCCCTTTTACACAGATAACAAACTCTTGGCTTCCTCCACATGCCAGGGGCCTGGGGTTTTGGTCGAGTTGATGCTTCCAGTGCTTGGATGCTCATCACCATCAACCGCTCTCCCTGTGCTTCCCTGATTCTTTGGATATTACGGTCATGCTCGATAGTGGACTCTCTTAATGCAGCCACCGAAATACCTCTCCAGTTAGGTAGAGAGGTTTGTACCCTGGTTCTTAGTGTGTCTTTTAACCCGTCCATTAATACGGACGTTCACAGCTACCTCTCTATGATGTACAATTTCCTTAATGTCCTCGATCCCAGTGTATCTAGCCATTTCCTGCAGTGCTCGATGGAAATATTCAGAAGCCGTTTCACCTTCTTTTTGTCTAATGGAGATTTTATTCCACTTGACAACAGTTGGGAAATATACTCCTAATTGCAGATTGATCTGTCGTACATTCTCCTGAGTGTATTCATCAGTGAGTGGTACTTCTACATCTAATTTACAATCAGTAATGAATTTAGCAGGGTCAATATTGGAGGGTAAACATGCCCGTAGCACTGTTTGCCAATCTTTGTTTGTGGGTTTGGTGGCGTTACCTAGTTCTCTAATAAACCTCTGACATGCAGCTAGATCCTTTCTGGGATCGGGAAAATCAGACATAATTGTCCTCAATTCTGTCCGGGACCAAGGACAATGCATAGCAATGTTCCTGACGGGAGTGATTCCCTGAGCGTCAGTATTCCAATTGGGGACTGCGATCACCCTGACAGGATTTAGTTCAATTACACCATTTTGTGTTGACTCTGCAATGTGAGGTGCTATTATCTCTGCATAATGTACAGTACCGTACTTACCTGTGGACACGACCTCACTTATCCCTCCGCTAGGAGGCTTTACTACTGCTCTTACCGGTTGGGCTGTGCCCACCTGGGTGTCCTGTATGGTGGCTGCTAGAGAAAGTGCCGATATTGTGCTGGGTTCATCTTCTTGCTTGTAGTCCTGAGGGAAGTTTAAAATGGGATGCAACTTGCACGGGTTAGAATTAATACATTTATCAGTTTTACTCTTATCATCATTAATACATTTATCAACTTTACTCTTATCATATATCGGTATGTCATTGTCTGTAGCCACTTTCTTCCCTGTAATATACGGTGGTGGTGGTTCGGTTGCCATCAGTTTCCTGCTAGGGTTGGAACCGGCTGTGTAAGCTAGTTCCCTCTGCATATCGCCCTCTTGTTGCCATAAATGTAAACAGTTTGTGTCTGATCCTTTGTTTTCGGGACTTTAACAGACATATCCTAATCCTTAAATTCTGCAACACCTCTGAATCAAAACTACCTATCCCACGAAATGGTGCTTTATCCCCACAGTCATTCGTTTCCATTCATCACAAAAAGTCTCAGTGTGGGGACCATACTTCCCCCACATTACTAACCGAGCTGACCCCCTGGGTCTGAAATCTGCAGTCTGAACCCTGACTGAGGAACGTCCCTGTGTTGTGCACTTGGCTTCCATTGTGGACCTTTTTAACACGGGAAAACTTCCTAAAATGCACCAAACACAGTAGTCTACCGGTGGAAGTCCTCAAAGTTATTCCACTAACTTCTTCTGCTCCGAGTATCACGGATCCGCCTTATTTAGCAGACACGTGTAGCCATTGCAGGCCCTACTTTGGCCTATATCCCCTGGGCCTTTTAGGAGTAACTTACCGTACCAAGTGAATATCTGCCTCTGGAGATTATCCTGAGAGACCAGCGAAAACTCCCTAAACCTTTACTTTACACAAATCACGCTTGCATGTGCTTCCTATAACGCGTATGATGACGAGATTTACGCACAAATATGCAAAACTTCGTATCACGTTGCGTCACGTATTGCCCATACAACCATGCGGTCCAATCGTACCGCTTATAGACACTTGCTATCTGAAAGTGGTAGGATCACTGGAGTCTCCACACTGTGCTCCAAAACAGCTGGAGTGTAATACCACGAAAACTTTATTACACTCCGTTGCACATATTCACCTAGACCGTGCTCACCACGTTTTCACCTAGACCGTGCTTCACCAAGTTTCACCAAGTTTCACCAAGCTTCACCAAGATCACCAAGTTCACCAAGCGGGATTCAATACATTCACACCTTATTCAGCCCACACTAACATTCTATAGTTTTCTGATCAGAAAAATATATTTTCCTGTTAACTGATAGCTTTCCCCAGAGGTACTACAGTAAAAAAAGTTTTTTAAACTAAATATTGGAAACTGAACAAATTTGTGCTATTATCGCGTCGCTACCGTCTCGCGCCTAAACTAAAACAATGCTATTGTGTGATTTGTATTTAGCGGTCGTACTTTTATGCATGTTGAGTGAACAGGCCACGTGCGTACATCCTTACGTTGCGTACGCAGTCCCGTACACTGTCCGAGACACGTGTACAAAGGCCATACGTCCGCAATACTACAAATCCCACACTTCTATAAATGTAAACGATATTTAACTATAATCACTTACTTAACACACACACAGTTTCTACTGTATAAACCTTTACAACTAGGCCAGGCTGCGTGTGCATCTTACACTTACTTCCTTAAATATTAACTCTATATTTTAACTAAATAGCAACAAATTTTTCAGTACAGGTCAAAATGAATCTAGTAATCGCTAATTCAAATGGTATGATTCAGATTGGATAGCTATCTTGCAGAACATACATTGATATAAAAACACACATAATTATAATATTATATATATGTACCATTCACTGGTCTCCTGAGACTCATTTACCCATTAAGTGCTTCTAATTTGCATATGAATGCTATGTGCTATTGGCTGCCTGTAAAGGTGGGTTTTTTTTCCACTGCTAGGAAAAAGCAGTTACACAGGTTAATTTGCATTTCAATGGCTATCTTATAGCCAGCAGAGTTAACTGAATCTTAGAGGTAAAAGAAAAAAAAAACTTTGTTTATATCTGTGTGTCGTTCTTACATCAAGTATTCATCTTATTATTAACTTTCATTAAGCCCCATCTGAAATTATTTGTAATTGGCTATGGCATGGGTTAAATAAATGCATTGGTAACTCATAAATGGTGATTTCTTTTTTTGACCAAGGACGGCTGATTATTCCGGGCAGTGAAAATCAGCCATTTAGAAAAATGACCTTCCCAACATGGCCGCTGCTCCTACTCCTTCCACATCCATGACGGTTACACAAAATGGTAGACAGGCCATGTGGTTAGTCCAAAATGGAGGACAAACCATGCAGCTTCCTTTGTCACAAAGAAATCACACACCATGCAAGCCCCTGATGTTATTTTAGGCCTGAGTTAAAAAAAAACCACTATATTAAGGCTTTTGCAGCAACTTTTAAATGTACTTTTACCCTACTTAACAGATAAGCAATTACAATCTGAATCAAACACAATATGACTAATTTGAACCTTGTTTTGCAACAATATGATCAGATATGCAGAGTACAGGTGTATGCTTGTATTGTGTGCGCATTTGGCGCCAAACAGAAATTCACAGACTTTAAAAATAGCTTTGCGTTCTTACCTTCTGGATTCCACCAGCATCCCAACAAACCTTGCAGAGCAGACTCTTATCTTATCAGCACTAGTGTATCCACCAACCAGGAGAAGGTTTGTGTGGGATACGATACCTTCCTGCCCTTTGCTGATAGATAAAGTCTGCTGTACGCTGCTAGGCTGTGGGTATGAGGAAAAACTGGACGAGCCCTCAATTGATAATGTCGATATTATCTTAAACCATAAAGCTATACCTTTAAACACACCTTTACCATGGAGCTGCTGCGGTCGCTAGCTCACGCTACGTATTTCGTATACTATTTGCGCACAGAGTCCCATACCGTGTACGCACTCAGTGTACAAACGCCGCACTGTGGGTACAAAGCACACACAGCGTGCGCACACACAATTAATATACCTTAAAACCTTATACAGTTATACAATGCAATGATATGATTACACTTTAAACCTTATGCAGCAAAGCTCTGCAATGATGATACACCTTATCAATACACTTTTAAAACCTTATACAGTTTGGTAATGTTATACGCTTTAAACCCTAGCAGGAAAGTGAAGACACAACACTGATTTGTAGTTGAAACCACAGGGTTCTAAGGCCACTGTGGATTGTTCCAAAAGGTAAACAGTACAAATCATACACTACAGGCTAACAAGATAAATCTAAACAGAATAATGGTTACAGAGAATGTACATACGTGAGAATGTTCGCAAGCGCAACCCGAGCCGGTCCTCCGCTGGTCATACAGATAGCGTTCAGAGTCTTGTGTGTCCAAGCCTGCTGCAAGCTCTCTTTATTCACTTCATCCAAAACAATACAATGGTCACTGTAATCCCTTTGTCTATTGGACACAGAGATGTACCTTTTCATTACGGGAGAGGTCATAGGTTGATTTGAGAAGGTGGGCTATGTCTTTGTCAACTGCTCTTGTGGGTGGTCTCCTCTGGATTCCCCCCGCATACATAATATACAGTAAATAAAGTTTAAACCTATATTCTGCTTCTGCATCTAACTATCCTCAGGAACATGCAATTTTCCTCAAACCAACACCAGAATGTTTCCCTTAAAATACCCTACAGCTGGATACCAAACACCACCTTGTAACCTTGTTCTGTCCCCTCCTATCCTGTAAAGGTGAATCCCTTTGTTCTGTTATCATTTTAAACAGCTATTTCTTTCTGATGTGGTGCAGGGGGCTATGTGTACAATGTGCACTATTTGGGTTAAAATATGTAATGTTCTAATAACCCTATATGCGTTCACAAACTCTACCGTAAACGCGCATACCACGCTCTAAGGCGCATGGCCGTGGGGAGCTACGTTACGCAAATTGCGGATATATCCACGCACGGCAGACTGAGTGCACGCGCAGCAGGCATGTGCATGGGGTTAGTACATGGGGCATGTATTACAATATTTTTCGACTTTGACAGGAATTACAATTTAATTGCTAAATTTACCAGACTAACTGAATAAGTGGGCCCTTTGAATAAATAAGAAAAATAGAAGTTGTGCTCTCATCCCAATGTGGGTGATTGATAAAATATAATAATGATATTGTGTAAAAAACATATACTAACTATTATATCATTGACGTGAAAAGAAAAACATGTACATTCACAAAAAGTTGATATTAATTAGAGATGCACAGTTCAGCTTTTAGATCTCTGAACTCTCCCAAATTTAGGGGATCTGAGTCTAACTGAGTTCTAATTTGCAGGTTCCCTCTGTTCAGAAATTGAATTTTGGTTTTAGATTGCTTGTAATTCCCTCCTTCATGATTTCAGGTGCTATTTCAGAGGAAATTGTGGTCAAAATTGACTGGAAACTACTGGTATTGATGTTAATAATACTGTAGGAACAAAAACAGATCCAAATAACATTATTTTAGGTGTATTTTCAAGAAATCCAAAACAAAACCAAATCAGTACCAAAGCACATGAGGGTTGTTTTGCCAAAACCTAAAAACAAATACAATACACTGAGGGTGTTTTTGGCAAAAATAAAACTTAAAACCAAAAGACGAGGGTCCACGCACAACTCTAATATTAATAGACTTATAACATAGGGTATGGATCTTAAACCTGCAGCTCTTCAGCTGCTGTGGAACTACACATCCCAGCATGCCCTGCCACAGTGTTGCTAATAAGACATGCTAAAATTGAATCAGGGCATGTCGGGATGTGTTATTCCATAACAGCTAGAGGGTCGCAGATTGAAGACCCATGCCATAGAGGATACTCTGAAAGGTCAGAGAAATATCAAAATAGGGAGGAGACAACAAAGACAAAGAGCAGCGTCCTGCACCTCTGTTATAAGTCTTACCATCGGTTTTGCTTCATGTTATGTTTAGACTGCTGCCCCAGGTGGGCCTTGAAGGAAGCAATGTGGAGATGCTTCGAATGGTAGCACTTTTTAGTGCCTGCTGTGGTGCATTGATCTGGCGTGCTGTTGATAATGGTGTCACAAACACTGCTTCTTCAGTTTATAGACTTTGCTATGTTGTGGTGCTAGTGGTTAGCGTGCACTTCTATTGATGATTAATGCTTAAGCCTGTGGCTACTGTATATTTCTGCTCACCTCTGGTTAGTCCAATCAGAGGTGTCACAAGGGGGGTGCGGGCCAAACCCGGTTGCCACCCTCCTAGAGGGTGACACCAAAATGCCTGCTCCTCCTAAGTGATAAGAGGTGCTGCAGTGTGACATTATCCTGCAGCTGCTGTGACTGAAAAGGAGCTGGCAGCCCAGACAGAATCTCCACAGGCAGCCCAGCATCTCCAGGGATGCTGAGTACACCCCCTAAGTGATGCAACCAGGGGGTATCCCATGAGACCACACTCTATAGTGACACAAATTGGGGGACTTCCATCATTCCATGCCCCATGCCCACTAAACCACGTCCCTTTTTGAGATAAAGATGACATTATCTTCAAGCACCGGTGATCCAGCTCTCTGTATGCTTTTAGCATGACTAGGGTCAGATCACACCGTTCACACTGCATGCTAACCGGGACGGTCCCAGGTTCAACCCTCGTAGCTACCTGGGTCGGATTCCTGGGTAACACAACCATGGTAGACCCTTCCACACCAACTCTGGCCCTGGGTTCCCCTTTAAATAATCCGGGTTATAAGATTGTTGTAAAAGTGGTTTAATCAGCTGTTAACTCAATAGCATGAACTGTACTCAGCCTATATAAAAAGACCATTACCCAACCCTTTTCCACCTCTCTGGTAATAAGGTTTGACATATACTGTACAAAAAAATGTACATGGGTCTGCATTTACATGCATTTGTTTATTGTGATTTTTACCTTATGACTCATGTGGATGTGCTAACTGAAATATTGAGAAAAACTTGATACTTTGTGAGTTTAGAGTAAAAAAAAAGGTACAGGAAAGTACCATTAACAGGCAAAAACATAGATAGTCTTTTCTATGCCAGAGGGACTATTTCAATATAAAAAAAGACTTTTGGATTACTACATTTCAAAGACTGACAGATGATTTCAAGATCTCCCACGCAACCATTCATAGTGCTGATTGGCAGTCCCATTTATCCTGTGCAGAAACGTTTGTAGATTATATCTAAGAGGCAGGGTTAACAACCAAACTAAATAAGTTCTGTATATTAATGGAAGAGGTTAAAATTTATTGGACAGAACATAGGCAGAAACTTGATAAACTGTGACTTACAGTAATAAAAGTGATAGTTATTTAAACGTGGCCTCATACTGTAAATAAGGTACAAATACAAGCCTTTGGTTTACACATATTGACTATCCCAATCCACTGATTGCTAGAGTATATATGAATGCATTTTGGTACACATGTGCATTTGGCAAATGTGTACATTTGTGGCACAAACATGGACAATTGTCTAACTGGAAGAAAGGCAGTTAGTGTCTGACCAGTTTGCAAATGCAGACTAAATTATATACAATCAGTACTATTCTTATTGAAAAATAGGTTCAGCAACTTCAGGAACTACGGACCTGAGAGTGGAGCTATTAAAAAAAGAGATAGATCTGGTCATTCAGGGGGCCATTTACCATTTAAGCTGCATGTGGTGAGGTCTGATGGCATGTAGGAAAGTCTGAGGGACATTGATACTGAGCACACCAAAGATGGCTGCCTAATGTTTTACATGTTCCTGATCATCTCCATAAAAACAGTTTAAATGTAACACAATTGGCTGTAGAATCATCATAAATATCTAAAGACTTAACGCTTAACATATGCTACCCTGCATGGACATCTATCCAAAATTAATGGATTGCATTCCTGTACTGAGATTGGATTGAAAACTCTGACTTTTCCACTAGGACACCTTCAGCAAGGTACTATAATGTACTGTGGAAAACAAACTTTGTATCCATCCAGCTCCTCCCTTTGACATCCTCCAATTTTGTATTCTGTTCAGCAAATAACTAATTTCTTGCATTAATAAACTAAAATACAGTATTTCTTGCCTCTGAAGTTCTGGAGGTTCTGGAGGTCTGTTCATTTTAAAACACAGGATCCCAGCTAATTCCCAGGAGACATGTTATCTTTTCTATTCAAAATTGATCTCACACTAGGTTTTTCACACATACACATTAGGATTTTTTTCTAAACCTTTCCATAAGATTGCTTTGTTCTGGAATAATTTGTGAGACTCTAAATCAGCAACAGAAATACAGGTTTATTTATAAACTCCTTATTTCAATTATACCTTTTGTATAAGAGAGATCAATTGGATATAGCAATAACCAAGATTAATTAAACTCTGTTTATGAACCCATTATCATTTTTGAATCACATACAAAATGAAAAAATATCCTCTCATCATCAAATGCAGTTCATAGTTATTCTCTCGTTGGTGACCCAATGTATTTGTACACCACCAGCTTTATACTTTCACTCTACCTACCACATGCACAGTTCATAATAAACCTGCACAGGCTTCCAGTTTTAAATCCTTTGGCATTTACAAAAAAAAAAATCACCAGGTAGTCATTGAGAAAAAGGCCAAAAACATCTCCATTGTAACCATCTAAATCCCTTGCCCTCAGACACATCCCCAGTTTCAAATAGGAGGCAAACAGAAGTGGTGACAGATGACCCTGTGCTTGGAAGAACATAATTTTAAATTCTCGCTTTGTGACTGCCATCCCCAGAGCCACTACACTAAACATAAAGAGAACTCTAGGTCCTCTGAAATGTCCAATCAGACCCGTCATTTGTAGAAACAAGGCTGCTACAATTGCTGACTTTATTGAATCTTCAGATCAAGCCTGCATTACTTAGACTTGGTTAGATGAAGTTGCAGCACCTATCTTGTAAGCTGCTAGTACAACAAATGACTCATTCCCAACCCAAGACTAAACTGAGGTGAGGTGGAGTGGTCATCTGTTTAAAAAAACGTTCATAAACTTTGGGTCTACCAAGTGGATATTACTCATTTGACTGCTCATTTAGGTGTTAGAGTACTTTTCATTTCCCTCAAGATGTAAAAACATTTCTACTGTAAATTGTAGACACAGTTACTGGACTATATATAAGATTCCCAATTGCACCTGTTTTATGAAAGCTACTCAAATTGTTAAGAATAAATTAAATACAAAGCAAATATAATGGAGCACTGTGAAAAGTAAAATTAATTAGTCATACCAGTAATGTTTACAGCTCTTCTATGACAAGTTGTAGTGAATGTCCAAAATTTGTAAGTGAAGCAATGTATTCCTGGATTCCATTGATATGTCTCCTGGAGTGTCCACGGCAAATTATCGCTAACTAGCTGTCCCTAAAAAACTTTTCAATGCTGTTGTTTCCACCTCCCGCAGCTGGTCTCCAAAGAGAAAACATGGAGACAAGCCGCAGGAGGTGGAAACCACAGCACTAAAAGGTAATTTAGGGACAGTTAGTTAGCGATCATTTGCTGTTGACACCCGAGGAGGCATATCAATGGAATACAGGAATATATTGCTTCACTAACAAATTCCAGACATTCACTACAACTTGTCATAAAAGAGCTGTATACACTACTGGTATTCCTAATTAGTTACTGGACTAGTTCTTGTGCATTGTGGTTTTCAATGCATGGGATTATGAGCTCTCACGCCTTGACCAAGAACTCCTGTGCACAATGAATGTTCTAGCCCCCACACAAATTAATCCTACTGCTTTAGATTGAATAAGAAGTCTCTATCCTAAAAATAAACCAAGCCACATCATCATACAACCACTCAATTTGTATTCTCATCAAATTATAGCACATCTATGAAACATTGCCACACAGCAGTACCAGAACAGAAAAGAAAAGTGGTGCAATATGGAATTGTACATGGGCCTCTGACCCACACTTATGTTGGACATTAAAAAGTTTAACAAATTTAGCACTTCAAGGACAAGACCTGCCAGTTTTGTGGCTGAAGTGCTTGGTTTGTTTCGGACTCCACAAAACAAGCTACTGTACCAATGGGTTAAGCTAAAAGTGTTAATATAAGAAATTAGGTATGACTTATCCGGCAATGTTGTCTGGATGGTGTCCTATATGAATTATCCTGGTCTGTTTTTCTCTTAATTGGATTTAACACCAGATAACCAGAATGGTAATATGAAAGAGGTGAAAAAATTGTATAGTGAAGCACAATTTTAACATCTTTAATACATAACCATTTAAAAACACAATCTTTAGTTTCAGATAAAATGCATTTGCAGCAGGTCGTCAATACAGACGTGATCAATGTAATTACCAGTGGTTTTGAACGGAAATATTAAGTTCAAGATCAGCATGAAAAAGGTGAGTTCCTTTGAAAAAGACCCCAGTACCGGGGTGGAAACATGTTGGAGGTGCCAGAAAAAGGCCGCCAAGGACAGCTGTGTGACTGTGAAGCCAGAGGACTGGGAACAGCATAAATAACACTGAGGGTGCCCGGGACTCACCTTTTTCATGCTGATTTTGAGCTGAATATTTCAGTTCAAAACCTATGGCAATTACATTGATCACGTCTGTATTGACAACTGCAAATGTATTTTATGTTGAGCTAAAGATTGTGTTTTTAAATGGTTATTTATTAAAGATGTTAAAATTGTACTTCACTATAAAAAAAATTATCCTCTTTTATATTATCTGTACTTTGATTTAATTGCTGGTAAAGGTCTTCTTTGTTGATATTTTTAGTTCATTGTGATGAAAATCATCTTTTCCACATTCTGAGGAAGTAGCCTCCTACACCAATACTTAACAATGGCCCTCATTCCGAGTTGATCGGTCGCAAGGCGAATTTAGCAGAGTTACACACGCTAAGCCGCCGCCTACTGGGAGTGAATCTTAGCTTCTTAAAATTGCGACTGATGTATTCGCAATATTGCGATTACTAACTACTTAGCAGTTTCAGAGTAGCTTCAGACTTACTCTGCCTGTGCGATCAGTTCAGTGCTTGTCGTTCCTGTTTGACGTCACAAACACACCCAGCGTTCGCCCAGGCACTCCCACCGTTTCTCCGGCCACTCCTGCGTTTTTTCCGGAAACGGTAGCGTTTTCAGCCACACGCCCCTGAAACGCCGTGTTTCCGCCCAGTAACACCCATTTCCTGTCAATCACATTACGATCGCCGGAGCGATGAAAAAGCCGTGAGTAAAATTACTTTCTACATAGCAAAGTTACTTGGCGCAGTCGCAGTGCGAACATTGCGCATGCGTACTAAGCGGATTTTCATTGCGATGCGATGAAAAATACCGAGCGAACAACTCGGAATGAGGGCCAATGTTCCTGGTTTTGCTGAAAACACTTTTTGAGTACATACTGGGGAGTTGGCAGCTTAAGCAATTCAAATCAAGTTTGTACAAGGGCCTCCAAATTGCCTTTTTTTTTCTTCTAGTAGTAAAAGGGACTCTGTGATATGCATGTACACTGTCATTTAATAATACTCCACCGTTCTTTGGATGTTGAGTGTATCAGGTGGAGTTGCCGTAGAGGTGTCACTCATTTTAAGCAATTATTTTAGACCTGTGCAGATGTCCAAATTTTGTGTTAGCTTCTCTTTCTTCACCACTGGGTCTCTTGAGAAAGCTCATTTTTTTCCTGGCAACAGCAGTTGCTGGAGAAACTGATGGAGAAAATGTTGTTGTGTCATATACCACTTGAGCTGACATCTTGCTCACCAGGAGCTCTTTGCATCTCCTAAGATCTAGGTCAGTTGGAAAGAAAGACATTACTTACAACCTAAATCTATGATCAAGCAACATCACCAAAATGTAGTGATCCAATAAGTGATCCAATTTTAAGATGTTGACAACCATTATAGATCCTGGTGAAGTGAATAAAAGACTGGATATACATGTCTAACATACTTAGCAGAAAATCTAATTAAGGGAATCATCTGACTCAAACTAGCAGTGTCTGATGAACTGATTCCACAGGTGACTACTTTGAATGGTTTCAGCACCTTGCACAACATGGAAAGTATTCTCCACTGTGCTGGACTAAGGTATGTACATTCCCCATCCTTAACCAATGTCATGGTTTGTTGTGTGGCTTTGGATGCCTTGTTGCTGTTCAGTCATCTGCTGAAGCATACAAAGGGTGGAATTCTACCTGGTTGTCACCTCTTTCTTCAGTTAATGGCAGGGCAAATAGAGGTGTTCTTGCAGCCACTGCAATCTCCTACATGCTTTTACTGAATGCTGCAAATGTCCTAAAAAAATTTAGGCCACAGACAGCATCTCCTGCATGTTTTTGTAGTTTATTAAAAAGGTTGTACCACCAAATTGATTGTATGAGCAAAACATGGGATGTGCTAGAATTCTCTCAACTGTATTGCTCTCACAATATTTGTGGCATTATCAGAAATCACAAATCCTGAGGATTTTGCTATGTAATCCCTTAGCTTTTCTGACAGGTTGTCAGAGGTAGGCCTTTTACTGAAGTCAGTGATTCAGAGAGTTGCCTGCCTCTGAATGACCTGGTGTTTTTTGTTAGATAATGCCGATGCTTCTGCTGCTAAAGATGATTTATCCTATCCAATGGGCTGTCACAGTCATGTAATCTTTAGTTTGCCCAGTTCTGCTTGTCCAGATATTGGTGGCTAACTGGACAGTGGGTATAATGCATTTTGAAGGCCAATAATTCATTTTTTTATGTCCTGCTAATGGTGAGGAATTGCTTTTCTAGTAAAATGGAACTGAGACAGAATTTGATAGCAGGGGTACAGGAACTCAACTGTCTAAAATTATGTGCATCAATGGCAGATATTGGGCATAGATCTAATATTAGCATAGCTATTATGCCATCAGTGATCCTATATGCAACTTAGTGACAGTTGTCATGCTTTCTTCCTCTGGCAAAGGATTGTTTAACAATACATCTTTGAAACTACTAGTAGTCTTCTTGGTACCCTTCTGGGATTAAAATCCACCACCTGCAGAAGCAGGCCTAACACTCAAGGATTCTTCTGAGGAATCCTGGATAAGGGAGGAGTCACCTAGTCTTATCAAATTGGATGCAGGAGTACTTCCAATTATTAGTGAGGAAATTGATGATGAAGGAATTGGCGATGGAGATTGCAAGTGCTGGGGTCTAGCTGACAGAAGGGAGGTAGCTGATGCTGGACTGCTTGTTTTTTTTAGCATTTTCTGATTTTCCCATAACTTCCTGTCTTCTGATTATTTTCTCCCACTCCTATCTCCAAGATTTTTCATGTGCTGCTCCCTTTCTCTGGAATTCTTTACCTCTCCCCCTCAGACTCTCCACCTCTCTACAGAACTTCAAATGTGCTCTTAAGACCCACTTCTTTACCAAACCCTGCCAAATCTCATCCTAACCCATGCTCGGTCTACCCCATCTGTGTCACCCCTGTCTGTCCCTCCCCTTTAGAATGTAAGCTCTCACGAGTAGGGCCCTCTTCCCTCGTGTGCTTTTCCTTTTCTTACTTTAATGATCCTCAACTGCCCAATTCCTGCAGTTTTTTTGACAACCTTGGAACTTATCTCTATGTCATTTACTAGTGTAGTTATGCTTAGTTACCATGTAATATATTGTCTTCAACTGTAAGTCACTGTTTTCCAGTTTTGATTATGTGCATATGTACTCTGTAATTGGGTGCTGCAGAACCCTTGTGGCACCATGTAAATAAATGATAATAATAATAATAATAATAATAACTTTCCATGAACTTACTGCAAATGACGTAACAGGGAGGAGTTTCTTTTGATAGTTAAGGTCCTTACCTCACTTACTGTTGCTTTACAAATGCTACAGATGGCTAGACAAGTGTTGTCAGGATTTGGGTAAAAATGAATCAACATATAAGAGGTGGACTTTTTGGACATATGCCCAGGCATGACATTGGCCTTTTTCTTTCCATGGGCATGGACTGCTTCCACTGTTGCCTTACACAAACAATGTCCATATTCTTATCATCAACATCCTCATTAATGCTGTTGTCAGCTACACAAATATCCCTCTCGTATTCCCCTCATCCTGTTGCCACCACAGTGGCATCCTCAATTTTTATGTCACCCGCTATAGTTCTGCTACTCATCCACACATTTGCAGAGGGAGCAAAAATGGTGGAAGGAGGCTCACACATAGCACTTATGGACACGCTTAGACTATCCTCGAGGATTTGTGATATTTCTGAACATGCAATTTGTTCTAAGGTCTTAGTGGGGGGTTTTCAGGACTGATTTTCTGGTTTTCATTTATTTTACTCCTCTTCTACTCTCTGAGTGAGAAGGTCTTGCATCATCATGAGAGGAAGTACAGCATGCCTAACTAACAGTTGCAGAACCACTTCTCAGAAATAAAGGAAAAGGCCTGAGTCTTTCCTTGTCACTGCATGTGATTTATGGCATTTTGCCAATTTTATGTTTTTATTAGTAATGTGCACCGAACATTTTTCGGGTTTTGTGTTTTGGTTTTGGATTTGGTTCCGCGGCCATGTTTTGGATTCGGACGCGTTTTGGCAAAACCTCACCGAAATTTTTTTGTCGGATTCGGGTGTGTTTTGGATTTGGGTGTTTTTTACAAAAAACCCTAAAAAACAGCTTAAATCATAGAATTTGGGGGTCATTTTGATCCCATAGTTTTATTAACCTCAATAACCATAATTTCCACTCATTTCCAGTCTATTCTGAACACCTCACAATATTATTTTTAGTCCTAAAATTTGCACTGAGGTCGCCGGATGGCTAAGCTAAGCGACACAAGTGGCTGACACAAACACCTGGCCCATCTAGGAGTGGCACTGCAGTGTCAGGCAGGATGGCACTTCAAAAAAATAGTTCCCAAACAGCACATGATGCAAAGAAAAAAAGAGGCGCACCAAGGTCGCTGTGTGACTAAGCTAAGCGACACAAGTGGCCGACACAAACACCTGGCCCATCTAGGAGTGGCACTGCAGTGTCAGACAGGATGGCATTTCAAAAAAATTGTCCCCAAACAGCACATGATACAAAGAAAAAAAGAGGCGCACCAAGGTCGCTGTGTGACTAAGCTAAGTGACACAAGTGGCCGACACAAACACCTGGCCCATCTAGGAGTTGCACTGCAGTGTCAGGCAGGATGGCACTTCAAAAAAATTGTCCCCAAACAGCACATGATGCAAAGAATAAAAGAGGCGCACCAAGGTCGCTGTGTGACTAAGCTAAGCGACACAAGTGGCCGACACAAACACCTGGCCCATCTAGGAGTGGCACTGCAGTGTCAGGCAGGATGGCACTTCAAAAAAATAGTCCCCAAACAGCACATGATGCAAAGAAAAAAAGAGGCGCACCAAGGTCGCTGTGTGACTAAGCTAAGCGACACAAGTGGCCGACACAAACACCTGGCCCATCTAGGAGTGGCACTGCAGTGTCAGGCAGGATGGCACTTCAAACAAATAGTCCCCAAACAGCACATGATGCAAAGAAAAAAAGAGGCGCACCAAGGTCGCTTTGTGACTAAGCTAAGCGACACAAGTGGCCAACACAAACACCTGGCCCATCTAGGAGTGGCACTGCAGTGTCAGGCAGGATGGCACTTCATAAAAATTGTCCCCAAACAGCACATGATGCAAAGAAAAAAAGAGGCGCACCACAGGTATACAATGTAGATGGATAGTATACTTAATGACGACACAGAGGTAGGTACAGCAGTGGCCTTCCGTACTGCTATATATAGTATACTGGTGGTCACTGTGTCAGTAAACTGCAAAACTAAAATGCACCACTGGTATAGAATGTAGATGGATAGTATACTTAATGACGACACAAAGGTAGGTACAGCAGTGGCCTTCCGTACTGCTATATATAGTATACTGGTGGTCACTGTGTCAGCAAACTGCAAAACTAAAATGCGCCACAGGTATAAAATGTAGATGGATAGTATACCTAATGACGACATAGAGGTAGGTACAGCAGTGGCCTTCCGTACCGTACTGCTATTATATATAGTATACTGGTGGTCACTGTGTCAGCAAACTGCAAAACTAAAATGCACCACAGGTATAGATTGTAGATGGATAGTATACTTAATGACGACACAGAGGTAGGTACAGCAGTGGCCTTCCGTACCGTACTGCTATTATATATAGTATACTGGTGGTCACTGTGTCAGCAAACTGCAAAACTAAAATGCACCACAGGTATAGAATGTAGATGGATAGTATACTTAATGACGACACAGAGGTAGGTACAGCAGTGGCCTTCCGTACTGCTATATATAGTATACTGGTGGTCACTGTATCAGCAAACTGCAAAACTAAAATGCACCACAGGTATAGAATGTAGATGGATAGTATACTTAATGACGACACCGAGGTAGGTACAGCAGTGGCCTTCCGTACCGTACTGCTATTATATATAGTATACTGGTGGTCACTGTGTCAGCAAACTGCAAAACTAAAATGCACCACAGGTATAGAATGTAGATGGATAGTATACTTAATGATGACACAGAGGTAGGTACAGCAGTGGCCTACTGTACCGTAATGCTATATATTATATACTGGTGGTCACTGGTCAGCAAAACTCTGCACTGTATTCCTCCTATATAATATTATACTGGTGGTCCCCAGTCCCCACAATAAAGTAGCACACTGAGCACAGATATGGAGTGTTTTTCAGGCAGACAACGTATACTGGTGGTCACTGTCAGCAAAACTCTGCACTGTACTCCTGCTATATAATACAGCTGCTCCCCAGTCCCCACAATTAAGCAGTGTGAGCACAGATATATGCAGCACACTGAGCACAGATATGGAGCGTTTTTTTCAGGCAGAGAACGGATAACTGGTGGTCACTGATCAGCAAAACTCTGCACTGTACTCCTCCTATATTATACAGCTGCTCCCCAGCCCTCCCCACAATTAAGCAATAGTGCACAATCAAGTTCAACAATAACGGAGAGGACGCCAGCCACGTCCTCTCCCTAACATTTCCAATGCACGAGTGAAAATGGCGGCTACGGGGTTCACTACGGCTGGCCGGCGGTCGGGCTCCCGGCGACCAGCATCCCTGCGCCGGGAGCCCGACCGCCGGCTTACCGACAGTGTGGCGAGCGCAAATGAGCCCCTTGCGGGCTCGCTGCACTCGCCACGCTACGGGCACGGTGGCGCGCTACGCGCGCCACACTATTTTATTCTCCCTCTATGGGGGTCGTGGACCCCCACGAGGGAAAATAAGTGTCGGTATGCCGGCTGTCGGGCTCCCGGCGCCGGTATACTGAGCGCCGGGAGCCCGACCGCCGGCATACAGAAGACCACCCCGGCGACGCGCGGCTGCTTATATAGAATCCGAATCTCGCGAGAATCCGACAGCGGGATGATGACGTTCGGGCGCGTTTGGGTTACCCGAGCCATACGGGAGAATCCGAGTATGGCTCGGACCCGTGTAAAAAGGGTGAAGTTTGGGGGGGTTCGGTTTCCGAGAAACCGAACCCGCTCATCACTAGTTTTTATGCAGTAAACTTTCCTTTTATTAGAGGTTTAATTTCATTTACCACTGTAAAAAATTTTTTTTTATTTATTTGACTTAAACTCTCTATACCCTTCGGCATCTGCTTTAGTAGATGACATTGAAGGACTAGTTTCACCATAACCGGTGGTATCCTCTGCAGCATATTTGGTTGCTGCTTCTGCTCATCTCTCGACTGATCATTCATTTTATCCATATCGATGAACTCAAGACGCACAAGTTGTACAGACAAAAGAGCAATTATGTTTAACTTTATGTGAAGTTGTGAACAAACATAGTGGGGTACAACCTGCGGAGTCACAGTACTTATATTTATGTGGACAAATGCATTGGAGTACAGACTGCTGAGTTGCAATACTTATATTTATGTGAACAAATGTAGTGGGGTACAGCACCTACACCACAAACAAGTTGAAAAAAAACCAAAAACTTTTTTTTGTTTTGTTTTTATAAATATATATTTTGTTTTTTTGCACACATTTTGCACTTATTATTGTAATGCTGGTATGCACCAGTGTGCACCAATATGGGTTAATGCTGCACTGTACTGACTAAAAA
Organism: Pseudophryne corroboree; assembly: GCF_028390025.1. Lineage (NCBI taxonomy): Eukaryota > Metazoa > Chordata > Amphibia > Anura > Myobatrachidae > Pseudophryne > Pseudophryne corroboree. The sequence continues at coordinate 430,922,961 of NC_086445.1, forward strand.
AGAAGACCATTGTGCATTAAGGGTTAGTTAATGCTGGCCCTGGATTAGGAGCTGCTAAATCCATGTTCCTATTGAAATAAGGAAAAAAAATTCAAACAGTACGCAGCTTGCATACTGAGTGCACAAATTATTTTTAACCAAATAGAACACAATGTATGTACTGACTACATAAAAGTGTATTTATTATGTTCAGTTGTAAACATCATGTATGTATATTAATTCCATAAACTGCATCTATAAATCATAACCTTTGACATTACCAATGTTAAAATAACTTATGACCTTTATGAAAATGTGATAATGTAATTGCAATTGTATACAATCAAATCAGCCAATTAGATCTTCCAATTGGATCATTTTCAACTGAATTGTGAAATGAGTGACCTTATGCTTTAAGAAATGCCTTCATTCAATTTATTTGACTTTGACAGAGCTCTGGGCTGCACTGAGGGCAGTTTCAGCACCATTGTGACTGTGCACCAATAAAGGGTTAATGTCATGGTTAGTGTCATTAAAAATAAATAATACTGCCCTTTATTATTTAGGAGGAACTCTGGACTGTGTAATGCACCAGTAAAAATTTATATAATACCCTGGCAGCATAAGTGTCCGCACGGGCGGTGCCTAGTGCGCACAGGCACCCCCGAATGTCCGGCACCCCCTCACCATTACTGGATTTACCTATGCTGTCAAAGCAGAGGTATAGATCCCGACGAGTCAGAGGGCATCCCGCGACATGCCTGACTTGAGTAGGAGCCGGCACTACAGTGATCAAGCTGAAAATAAACTACAGCTCCCAGCAGCCCTTGCTGTCGGAGGCTGGAGCTGTACTTTATGTTCAAGTTAGTGCGGCGGTGTGCAGGGGCGGATTGGGCCGGTCTAAATGTCCTCGTCCATTAGTGGCCTTCTGACAAAGGTGTCGTACCCTTACCCATGCCACCCTGGTGTTGCATCCACGCCGCCCACCCACCATTGCGCCGATGAAGGCCTGTGGTGTTCGGCGGCATGACTTCACTACAGCAGTACAGCTCCTACCTTGTTAGGGCTGCTGCTGGGAGTGCGACAGCGATGCTAATGCTGCTGCCTGGCCTCACTGTCCTCAGGCTCCTCTTGGCTCCCAGAAGGTGAGGCGGCTGGCAGGGCACAGAGACTTAGAAGGGGGAGGGGACACACACACAGAGACACAGAAAAGGATGGACGGAAAGAGAGACATACAGTACTGTGTAGAATAAAGGGGGAGGGGGAAGTGACAGAGAAACATAGAATAAAGGGGGGAGGCTGTTCGACACAGAGTGAATGGAGGGAGGCAGTGAGAGACACAGGTGGAACATGATGGTTTGGCAGAGAGACACTGTTGTGAGATGATTATTTTGCTGAGAGATGACACAGTAGTGACAGAGATCATGGTGTGCTGAGAAATGACGCGGGGGGTAGATGATGATGTGACTGAGACAACACGGGGGGGATAGTGTGGCTGAGAAATGCAGCAGGAGACGATATTGCTGAGAGGCAACGCAGGGAGGAGATTATATTGTGGTTGAGAGACGCAAGGGGGAGGCTCATACTGTGTTGTGTAATGTGAATTTGGCCCATACTGTGTGGCATAATGTAAATTTTGGTCCATACTGTGTGGCGTAATGTCAATTTTGGCTCATACTGTGTGGTGTAATGTGAATTTAGTTCATACTGTTATGAGCCACGGCTGTGGCTCATTTCCATTTTGCATTTTGGTTATGTATTTTATGTTATACTTCTGTTTATGTTCCCCGTGGGTGTCATGGGGTGCTCGGATCTCACCCTTAAGGAGAGGATACTGTTATGAACCACAGGTAGTGGTTCATTCCTATTTTATGTTTATAAGTTGTCTTGCAGGCCAGGATTCCCCGTTACTCTGTTTAAGAATACTCTTGTTTGCTGCCGGTGGTGAGTCTGTGTAATTGCAGCTTGTTCCCATGTGTTCAGCCTCACCTGGCTGCTAATTGCATCTTGTCAGTTTGGAGTCATGCAACAGGGCAGCTGCATGACATAATTAATTAGGCCTCTCTGTTATATGCTGGCTGAGTGCAATTCACAGACGCTGGTGATATTTCTAGGTTTCCAGTCTGCTGGAGTTCTGAGCTTGTTCCTGAGCTCCTGTCTAGCAGTGTCTGTCTAGCTGCTTCCTGTGTCGATTCCTGTGTCAGTCCCTGTGTCGATTCCTGTGTCTGATCCCGTGTCCTGCCGTGAAGCGTTCCTGTCCAGAAGTCCTGTGGCTTTGCCTATGCCTGGTCGAGTTTATGGCTTCTTGGTGTCCACCGGTCTGTCGTCTGGGATTCTGCCTGTCCTCCAGTTCTGAGATTCTGTGTCGGCAGCATTGGGGGTTCCTGTCCGTTTGCCAGTATTTGTACTGGTTCCGTGAGTAGCGGCTCTGCCGCGTACGTCGGCCTAGGCCGCTGTATTCCTTGGTTATATCTGTCACTGGTGTTTTGCAGAGGGTTCTGCTTATGCTGTCACCGCCGATACACAAAAGTATTGTGTCGGCGTGTGGACAGCATTTCCTTTGTTGTTCTTTTCCTTTGGCGGCAAGCCGCACATACATTTAGTTTTAGGCTAGTCAGTAGCCCCTGGCTTTGGTTGTTTCAGTTAGAGGGTCCCTTGTTATTACCCTGTCTCAGTTCACTCTTTGTCTCTCCTTAAGACCTGAGGGGGCATCGGAGTTGGGCAGACTTAATCCGCCCTTCAAATGCGGCTGCCATGGGCCCAAGAAACCATAGTCTCGCAAGAGTGAATTGACAGCACGGGTAAAACAACGGAGGTAGGGTGCCAGGGGCTATTCCCATTCCGTTTCCCTTTCCCAGCATTACGTCCTGGTGCTCTGGACTCTCTTTATAACATCTCCCTTGTTCTGAGCACCAGGAACCTAACATTATCACCAGCCATACCACAAAAAAGAAATAAAACTTTTTTCTTTTTTGGCCCAGTCCAGTGTCTAGTCTAGAATCCAGTCCGGTGTTTAGAATCCAGTCCTGTCTAGAATTCAGTGTGCAGAATCCAGTCCGGTGTTTAGAATCCAGTCCGGTGTTTAGAATCCAGTCCGGTGTTTAAAAATCCAGTCCGGTATAAAAAAAAAAATCCAGTCTTGTTTTGTCTAGTTTAAAAAAATTCAGTCTTGCCTTGTCTAGTCTTGCCTTGTCTTGCCTTGTCTAGTCTTGCCTTGTCTTGTCTTGTCTAGTTTTAAATCCTCCTATGTCTACTATGCAAGCCCTGCAGGCATCTCTCTCAGCCCTGAACTCTGCTTTCAGTGCTTTGAAACCTGAGCGACTAGAAGTTTTGCAGCAATCCTTAAAGCAACTGCAAAACCTTCTGACTAAAATCTTGCTCATCTTGCCAGAAGTCGTTGAGAGTACATCTATCTCTAAAGAGACTCTTGTTTACAGTATGGTGACAAGAGAATCCTCTGGTTTAATTGAAGAGAAAGGGTTTAAAAGTTTTCTGCGGCCCTGGCTCTCAGAAGAGGAGCGTCTGTGTCGCAGAAACTTAAACTTATGCCTATATTGTGGGGGTTTAGGCACTATCTGCAGACCTGTGAGTTGCGCAAGCCAAAGCGTGGTGACAAGTCTTGCCCTCTGGCCAAGTTGAGTCAGGATACAAGACCTACTCCTGTCTCTGCTGTGGCAGAGGTACTTGTCACACAACCCACACTAAAAAGCTCTCTGTCCTATAATTGGGGTCCTTGGGCAAGGGAGCCCCATTATAGATTCAGGAATCAAAAGAGAATGTTTCTCTCCTCTCTTGATTTTCCTGTTCAAGCAGAGTTACACACCCCTGGAGTGGTGCCCGATGCCCAGGGTCCTAGAGTGGTGCCCGTTGCCCTGGGTCCTGGAGTGGTGCCCGTTGCCCAGGGTCCTGGAGTGGTGCCCATTGCCCAGAGTGCTGGATCGGTACCCGATGCCCAGAGTGCTGGATCGGTACCCGATGCCCAGAGTGCTGGATCGGTACCCGATGCCCAGAGTGCTGGATCGGTACCCGATGCCCAGAGTGCTGGATCGGTACCCGATGCCCAGAGTGCTGGATCGGTACCCGATGCCAAGAGTGCTGGATCGGTACCCGATGCCCAGAGTGCTGGAGCGGTACCCGATGCTCTAGCTTATAGAGGGACATCAAATATTATAGCTCAGGTTTCCATACCAGAAGGGGTCTCAGAAGCTGTTACCCCAGGTAGGGACTTGAAAAGCGCAACCCCAGAAAGGGTATCTAATACCATAGTTCTAGAAGGGAACTCGAGAAGCAAAACCCCAGAAGGGATCTATGAAGTAATATCCCCAAGTGGGGTCTCGAGAGACGCAGCCTCAAAGAGGTTGCTTCCCCAGGTAAGAACTTAAGAGCATAGCATTTGTGGAGGTTCTGAAGGTTATAGCTTCAGCAAAAGTCCCGGAAGTCATAGTCCCGGGAGAAGTTTCGATAATTATCGACTCAGAGAGGGAGGCCAATGGCTCAGTCCCAGTGAGGGAAGCCGATGGCTCGGTCTCAGTGAGGGAGGCCGATGGCTCGGTCCCAGTGGGGGAGGCCGACGGCTCGGTCCCAGTAAAAGAATCTGAGGTGCTGACCCCAGCGGGGTTCCCAGAGGCCACTGCCCCAGCGGGGTTCCTGGAGGCCACTGCCCCAGTGGGGTTCCTGGAGGCCACTGCCCCAGCGGGGTTCCCGGAGGCCACTGCCCCAGCGGGGTTCCCGGAGGCCACTGCCCCAGCGGGGTTCCCGGAGGCCACTGCCCCAGCGGGGTTCCCGGAGGCCACTGCCCCAGCGGGGTTCCCGGAGGCCACTGCCCCAGCGGGGTTCCCGAAGGCCACTGCCCCGGGTGGGGTTCAGAAAGTCACTGCCCCGGGTGGGGTTCAGAAAGTCACTGCCCCGGGTGGGGTTCAGAAAGTCACTGCCCCAGGTGGGGTTCAGAAAGTCACTGCCCCAGGTGGGGTTCAGAAAGTCTCAGCCTCGAGTAAGGTCAATAGTGACCAGGTCCTAGCAAAGCACTCTAGTCAGTCAGATGGGAATGAAGCAGATCCTGACTCTGTTGATATCTCAACATCTATAATCTTTGATGGGGACTTAGTCCAATTTATGGCGCTTTACAAACACTATTACATCATTATGTTGTCTAGACCATTTCTGGGCATCACTTCAGAGAACCTTTTGCTCTATCTGATTTATTCTTTTAGAGGAGAGCCTTTTGAGTGGGTGACCAGCCTAATGAAAGCTGAAGATCCCATTCTTCAGGATCCCCCAGCATTCAGTGATGCAGTTATTAAAAGATATGGTTCCAAAGAAATTGGTTCAGGTTCCTCTAGGTCACTCATCTTATCTGCTGAGAGTTCACCGTATACTGTAGACTTGGTACAAGAGTCTCAGCCTGTTGTTTTGACTGCAGGATGTGCTTTTCTGTCTTCTTCTAATAGTAGTACTTTGCCTGAAAGTTCAGCTCCCAAGGGTAAGAGACCTATCTCTGATTTGAACGCAGCCTTGCTGGGTGGTACCATCAGTTCAGACAATGTTTGGGGAATTACCTTGGTCAGACCAAAAGAGCTTTGTAAAAAGAAGAAGAAGAAGAAAAGGAAATAATTTTTGACTCTTGCCTTGATATAAAAAAAAAAAAAAAAGATTTTTTTTTTCTTCTTTGACTTGTGTCCAGTGGCCACCGTTAAGGGGAGGGCACTGTTACAAGCTGTTGTTATGCTTGTTTCTGTTTTCTTGTCTGTTAGACCAGTGTGTCAGGTTTTTTTTGTATCCCTTGTGTTGGATAGTCTGAATTTTGGGGTCCTTTGACCCCTCCTCAAGGGGGGGGGGTAATGTTATGAGCCACGGCTATGGCTCATTTCCATTTTGCATTTTGGTTACGTATTTTATGTTATACTTCTGTTTATGTTCCCCGTGGGTGTCATGGGGTGCTCGGATCTCACCCTTAAGGAGAGGATACTGTTATGAACAACAGGTAGTGATTCATTCCTATTTTATGTTTATAAGTTGTCTTGCAGGCCAGGATTTCCCGTTGCTCTGTTTAAGAATACTCTTGTTTGCTGCCGGTGGTGAGTCTGTGTAATTGCAGCTTGTTCCCATGTGTTCAGCCTCACCTGGCTGCTAATTGCATCTTGTCAGTTTGGAGTCATGCAACAGGGCAGCTGCACGACATAATTAATTAGGCCTCTCTGTTATATGCTGGCTGAGTGCAATTCACAGACGCTGGTGATATTTCTAGGTTTCCAGTCTGCTGGAGTTCTGAGCTTGTTCCTGAGCTCCTGTCTAGCAGTGTCTGTCTAGCTGCTTCCTGTGTCGATTCCTGTGTCAGTCCCTTTGTCGATTCCTGTGTCTGATCCCGTGTCCTGCCGTGAAGCGTTCCTGTCCAGAAGTCCTGTGGCTTTGCCTATGCCTGGTCGAGTTTCTGGCTTCTTTGTGTCCACCGGTCTGTCGTTTAGGATTATGCCTGTCCTCCAGTTCTGAGAGTCTGTGTCGGCAGCGTTGGGGGTTCCTGTCCGTTTGCCAGTATTTGTACCGGTTCCGTGAGTAGCGGCTCTGCCGCGTCCGTCGGCCTAGGCCGCTGTATTCCTTGGTTATATCTGTCACTGGTGTTTTGCAGAGGGTTCTGCTTATGCTGTCACCACTGATACACAAAAGTATTGTGTCGGCGTGTGGACAGCATTTCCTTTGTTGTTCTTTTCCTTTGGCGGCAAGCCGCACATACATTTAGTTTTAGGCTAGTCAGTAGCCCCTGGCTTTGGTTGTTTCAGTTAGAGTGCCCCTTGTTATTACCCTGTCTCAGTTCACTCTTTGTCTCTCCTTAAGACCTGAGGGGGCATCGGAGTTGGGCAGACTTAATCCGCCCTTCAAACGCGGCTGCCATGGGCCCAAGAAACCATAGTCTCGCAAGAGTGAATTGACAGCACGGATAAAACAACGGAGGTAGGGTGCCAGGGGCTATTCCCATTCCGTTTCCCTTTCCCAGCATTACGTCCTGGTGCTCGGGACTCTCTTTATAACATCTCCCTTGTTCTGAGCACCAGGAACCTAACAATACTGTGTGGCGTAATGGGAACCATATATGCACAGTATTGTAACAAGGTTCACTGTTGTCTTCCTTTCTGGGGAATTTACTGTAAACTAGTTACCAGCCCACTAAAATGATGGAACAATATAACAGTAATGTAAGCGCCGGCGGTTGTGCGCGCCCAAATGAAGCAACACTTGAATTGATCCATTGGGTGCCATTTAGTGTCCACCAGCACCCAAAACACTTGAGTTTCTCCCATAGAGGTGAGGAGCAGCATTGGCCTTTTATTATATACAGTAGGATGACGTTAAACTGCTAGTGAGTTTGCTATTTGAACATTACCAGGAATTGTTCTTTTTTCCTCCCAAACTGATCACATCTTATAGTGTATTTATATATACCTAGCTATGTGACAAAGTTGTGCTTCTAAGTATTTTGATGAATGACATATAAATTCAACAATGTATAGCATATTTTAATATACAAGTGTCTGCAATAAAATATCTGAAAAAATGCTAAGCACATTAAATGTAAAACAAATATTAAAATGGAAGGACTCTGGTGACTTTGCAGAATGGCATTTGAAATTAGAATGCAAATGTTTATATTTGTCTTTCAAGCTTTTACTTTTGAAGATTGCTTAGCTGGTGGTTTCAAAGAGAAAATAAATCTTAAAAATAATCATTTGATTCAATCTAAAATAACACATTATATTTATCAAATGCTCTCTACAATACAGTATTTAAAGAAGCGTTGTCTTAAAAATGTTTTTTTTATTTTTTTATTTGCATTATTAGTTTTAAACATGATTAGCATTTTAATATGATTAAAATAACTTAAGAAATTAGAAAGAGCTACTGTGGATTTACAGATCTTAGCCAGGTTGCAAAAAATAGGATTTGAATTACCTACCAGTAAATCCTTTTCTCGTAGTCCATAGAGGATGCTGGGGTCCACATTAGTACCATGGGGTGTAGACGGGTCCACTAGGAGCCACTGGCACTTTAAGAGTTTAATAGTGTGGGCTGGCTCCTCCCTCTATGCCCCTCCTACCAGACCCAGTCTAGAAACTGTGCCCGAGGAGACGGAAAACTTCAAGAGAAGGATTTTACACAGATAGTGGTGAGATTCACACAAGCTCACACAAACAAGGAAAACAAAACTAACTAGCTTGAAAACTCAGCAACCACTGAATAACATTACTGAACCAAGTAACAACGCAGTATGTAACTAAGAACTAAGCAGTACTTAACCAAGTAACCACTGCAGGATAACAAAGTGCTGGGCGGGCGCCCAGCATCCTCTACGGACTACGAGAAAAGGATTTACCGGTAGGTAATTAAAATCCTATTTTCTCTTACGTCCTAGAGCATGCTGGGGTCCACATTAGTACCATGGGGATGTACCAAAGCACTCAGGACGGGAGGGAGAGTGCGGAGGCTCCTGCTGAACTGATTGACCAAACTTTAGGTCCTGAGAGGCCAAAGTATCGAACTTGTAGAACTTAGCAAACGTGTTTGACCCTGACAAGTAGCCACTCGGGAAAGTTGTAAAGCCGAGACCCCCCGGGCAGCCGCCAAGCAAGAACCCACCTTACGAGTAGAGTGGGCCTTAACAGATTTTGGACATGACAATCCTGCCATAGAATATGCATGCTGAATAGTGAACCTGATCCAGTGAGAAATCATCTGCTTAGAAGCAAGGCACCCAATTTTCTTGGGACCATAAAGGACAAATGAGCTGTCCTCTTCACATAGAGCTTCAAAGCCCTCAAAACATCCAAGGACTTTGATGTAATAAAAAGAGTCTGTAGCTACTGGCACCACAATAGGTTGGTTGATATGAAAAGCCGACTCAACTATTGGAAGGAACTGCTGACGCGTCCTGAGCTCAGCTCTATCTTCATGGAAGATTAATTAGGGGCTTTTACAGGACAATGTCCTGTATTCTGACACATGTTGAGCAGAAGCTAAGGCCAACAATGTGACAGCCTTCCATGTGAGAAACTTGACCTCAGTCTCCTGTAAAGGCTCAAACCAATTTGATTGCAGGAAATGCAACACTATGTTAAGATCCCAGGGTGCCGTTGGCGCCACAAAGGGAGGCTGGATATGCAGAACAACTTTCAAAAAAGTCTGAACCTCAGGGAGGGCAGCCAATTGTTTCTGGAAAAAAATGGATAAAGCCGAAATCTGGACCTTTATGGATCCCAAAGCAGGCCCATATCCACACCTGCTTGTAGGAAGAGGAAAAACCATCCAAGTTTAAACTCCACTGTAGGAAACTGCTTGGATTTACACCAAGACACATATTTTTTCAAATGCGATGATAATGTTTAGACATTACTCCTTTCCTAGCCTGTATTAGGATAGGAATAACCTCGCTTGGAATACCGTTCTGGGCTAAGATCTGGCATTCAACCTCCATGCCATCAAACATAGCCGCGGTAAGTCTTGATAAGCAAACAGCCCCTGTTGCAGATGATCATCTCAAAGAGGAAGAGGCATCATATCTCCTAGCAGTAAGTCCAGAAGATCCACGTACCAAGCTCTCCTTGGCCAGTCCGGAGCAATGAGAATTGCTTGAACCCTTGTTATCTTTATGAGTTTTAGAATTCTTGGAATGAGAGGAGGCTGAGGGAACACGTACACCGACTTGAACACCCACGGTGTTACCAGGGCATCCACCGCCATTGCTTGTGGGTCTCTCGACCTGGAACAGTACCTCCAAAGTTTCTTGTTGAGACATGAGGCTATCATGTCTATTTGAGGCACGGCCCAAAGACTGGTCACCTCTGTGAACACCTCCGGATGGAGGCCCCATTCTCCTGTATGCAGATCGTGCCTGCTGAGGAAGTCTGCTTCCCAGTTGTCCACTCCTGGAAGGAAGATTTTGACAGTGCCACTGCGTGCTTTTCTTCCCAGAGAAGGATTCTTGTTACCTCTGACATAGCAGCTCTGCTCTTTGTTCCTCCCTGTCTGTTTATGTAGGCCACCATCGTCACATTGTCTGACTGTACTTGAATGGCCTGGTTTTGCAGAAGATGTGCTGCTTGCAGAATACCGTTGTATACGGCTCTCAGTTCCAGAATGTTTATTGGAAGAATAGATTCCTGACTTGACCACCTTCCTTGAAAGGTTTCCCCTTGAGTGACTGCGCCCCAACCCCTGAGACTTGCATCCATGGTTAGAAGGATCCAGTTCTGAACCCCGAACCTGCAGACCTCCAGAAGGTGAGGCATTTGCAGCCACCATAGGAGTGAAATCCTTGCTTTCAATGACATACGTATCCTCTGGTGCATGTGTAGGTGAGAGCCCGACCACTTGTCTAGGAGATCCAGTTGGAAGGACCGAGCATGAAATCTTCCATACTGTAGAGACTCGTAGGTGGCAACCATCTTCCCCAGAAGGCGAATGCACTGATGAACCAATACCAGGGAAGGCTTCAAGACATTCCGGACCATTGATTGTATCACCAATGCTTTCCCCACTGGTATAGACACCCTCTGCACTTCTGTGTCGAGGATCATCCCCAGGAAAGACAATCTCTTTGTTGGCTCCAAATGTGAATTTGGATTGTTCAGGAGCCAACCATGTTCCCTGAGCAGATGAGTTGTGAGAGCAATGTACTGCAACAACTTCTTGCTGGACAATGCCTTTATCAGCAGATCATCCAGATATGGAATTATGTTCACTCCCTGCGGTGTCTCAGGTCTGCAGAGGAGAACCATCATCTCTGCCATCACCTTGGTGAACACCCTCGGTGCCATGAAGAGACTGAATGGCAGTGCCTGGAACTGATAGTGACTGTCAGTGCAAATCTGAGATAAGCCTGATACGGCGGAAAAATCAGAATGTGGAGGTACGCATCCTTGATATTAAGGGATACCAGAAACTCTCCCTCCTCCAGACCTGAGATCACCGCTCTCAGAGATTCCATTTTGAATTTGAACTTCCTCAGATAAAGGTTTAACGATTTCAAGTTCAAAATCGGTCTGACCAAACCATCCGGTCTCGGTACCACGAAAAGGATGGAATAGTAACCCATGTGTTGCATATGAGGTGGGACTGGAACAATGACCTCTGACATTTCCAATTGTTGGATGGCTTCCTGTAGGATAGACTTTTCTGTCCGTAAAGCTGGCAAGCCTGATTTGAAAAATCTGTGAGGCGGGAGTTCTTGAAACTCTAGTCTGTACCCCTGGGACACAATATCCTGTATCCAAGGATCCAGGCCAGATGACACCCAGATGTGGCTGAAACATCTGAGTCTCGCACCTACCAGCTCATTCTCCAGGCTGTGTTATCCACCGTCATTCTGAGGATTTTGAGGAACCAGAAGCAGGCTTCTGGTCCTTGGAATCTGCAGGTGCAGGCTTCTAGGATTTTGCCCGACCACCTCTAAAAGGTGGTAGGAGGCTTGGACTTTTTTGATTTTGTGGTCCGAAAGGACTGCGATGTTGATGAAGAAAAGGGTTTCTACATAGATGGAGCAGCTGAAGGAAGAAAGGTCGACATACCCAAGGTTGCAGTGGAAATCCACGCATCCAACGCTTCCCCAAATAGAGCCTGACCTGTGAAGGGTAGGTTCCCCACACTTCTCCTGGATTCCGCGTCTGCCGACCATTGGCATAGCCAGAGTCCCTTGCATACTGAGACATCGATGGAAGATATCCTTGCATTCAGAGTACCTAGGTCCTTCATGGACTCCACCCTGAAACCCGCAGAATCCTGTATGTTACATAAAAACAGTTCAATGTCACTTTTATTCATCGTATCTAAGTCCTCTAGTAATGTGCCTGACCACTTTACTATGGCTTTAGAAATCTATGCACAGGCAATAGTTGCCTTAACGCCACTCCTGAAGCAGTGTATATGGGGGGTCATTCCGAGTTGTTCGCTCGCAAGCTGCTTTTAGCAGCTTTGCACACGCTAATCCGCCGCCTACTGGGAGTGAATCTTAGCATCTTAAAATTGCGAACGAAAGATTCGCAATATTGCGATAAGACATCTCTGTGCAGTTTCTGAGTAACTCGAGACTTACTCGGCATCTGCGATCAGTTCAGTGCTTGTCGTTCCTGGTTTGACGTCATAAACACACCCAGCGTTCGCCCAGATACTCCTCCGTTTCTCCGGCCGCTCCCGCGTTTTTCCCAGAAACGGTAGCGTTTTTACACACACTCCCATAAAACGGTCAGTTTCCGCCCAGAAACACCCACTTCCTGTCAATCACATTACGATCACCAGAACGATGAAAAAGCCGTGAGTAAAATTCCTAACTGCATAGCAAATTTACTTGGCGCAGTCGCAGTGCGAACATTGCGCATGCGCACTAAGCGGAAAAACGCTGCGATGTGTAGAAATTTACCGAGCGAACAACTCGGAATGACCCCCATGGATTTGAGCATAGTGTCAATCTTACGATCAGCAAGTTCTTTTAATGCGGTAGATTCAGGGACAGGTAAAACCACCTTTTTAGACAGTCTGGAGACAGATGTGTCAACTATTGGTGGGTTTTCCCATTTTTTGCTATCCTCCCCAGGGAAGGGAAAAGCAACCAGAACCCTTTTCAGGATCTGGAATTTTTTCTCCAGGGTTTCCCAGGACTTTTCAAATAATGCATTTAATTCTTTAGATGCAGGGAAGGTTAGCGAGGCTTTCTAATTGTCTGTGTAGTAAGCCTCCTCAACCTGCTTAGGTGGTGTGTCAGTAATGTGTAACAGATACCTAATGGCCTCAATCATGAGCTCTATACCTTTGCAAGGGATGCCGCCCCCCTCAGCACATCCCCATCACTGTCTGCCATGTCAGAGTTGGTATCCGTGTCGGCTTGCATAATCTGTGCAAGTGCATGCTTTTTTGGGTATGTTAAGGGATTTAAAAGTAAAAGGAACAGAACCCAACCAAACTTCCATTGACTTCCTTTAAACCTGAGTTTCAGTCTCAGTATGGGCAACCCTAGTAGAAATCTGAGATATCATTCCCTTAATGGAAGCCAGCCATTGTGGCTCAGATTCATAAGTCTGAGACATGATATTACATTCCTGGGTACATGGAATGGATTCCTCTGGAGAAGATACTTACTCTGCAGCATAAGACACAGAGTCTCTGGACATTGGTTATGTGAGAATTTGCATACACAAACACACACACACACACACACACACAGGAAAATGTCAGACAGTTTCCCCCAAGTACCTTCAGAGAGAGACAAAGTTTGGAGCCAGCACACACAGTGCCCCAGAGACAGTTTTATAAGAGCTGCCTGGTGCTGACTGTGTACCCTTAATAGACTACACAGCAAATTTACAGCTTACCCCTTCTACAACCCCCTGGTACCGCACAGGATAGCTGGAGTCATGTGGAGGGACAGCGCTCCCTGGTAACATTGCTATAAGAGGATCTACAGGGAGAAAATGGCGCTGGTGAGCTGCTGGGTCTACTCTGAGAAGTTCCGCCCCGAAACATGGCGCATCTTCCCACACTATTTGAAATTTTATACCGGCCTGAGGTATTATGCTAGCAGCATTTACTTGAGTCCCTGATGGCCTGAGTGACCAGTGTAAGGGTATTTGCGCTATCCCAGGGTGCCCCTCATAGCGCTGCACCTGCTGTACCGCTGAGCCTTCCGGAGCACAGTATCAGTACTGCCCTCCCATCCTGTTGCCGCCATTCACACCGGCTCGCCACCTGTCAGGTTGCCAGTGACACGCTCACCACCAGAATCTTCTGGCTCTGTTAGTGGGTGGCAGCATGCTGCGGGAGTGAGCGGTCACCTCGGGTGGCTAACGATCATCACCCTCAGGAGCTCAGTGTCCTGTCAGTGGAGATAGTGTCCATTATTTTCCTGGGATGGACACTACTCCCCCCCTAAGTCCCATGAAGCAGGAAGGCTGTTGCTAGCAGCCTCCCTGTGCCTAAATCACTCTTAGAAAAAAAATAAAACTAAAGAAGCTCTATGAGCTCTCCTAGCTGTGACTGGCTCTTCTGGGCACATTTTCTAAACTGGGTCTGGTAGGATGGGCATAGAAGGAAGAGCTAGCCCACACTATTAAACTCTTAAAGTGCCAGTGGCTCCTAGTGGACCCGTTTATACCCCATGGTACTAATGTGGACCCCAGCATCCTCTAGGACGTAAGAGAAAGACAGAAATAAAATGCAAGTACTGTACCCTTATAATGAATGGTGGGTACAGTTTTAATATGTTGCGCAGACACCAAAATGTTGGCTCCTCCTCAGTGACTGAGTTAGAAGTGCATGAAGAGTCTTTGGGGCAGCCCATCATCTCCGGGAATGCTGGGCGTGGCCAAAGAGTGATAAAATTTGTGGTGTGCCGCAGAGCCGTTCCCTCTTCCTTGGAGGCCATACCCCTTTTGGGCATACCCGCTGTCATTGCATGGAGGGCTACTTTGGAACAATGGGTGTCACTGACCCTGATGATGCCACTGGGTTATTCAATAAGGTGTAAAGCATAACAAATAGACAGACCAGTACACATTATGCCACACAGTAACCCCTAGTAAGCAATACGCAACACAGTGGCCCCTGTGCACAATATGACACACAGTTCCTCTGTGCACAATATGCCATAATGCACATTATATCAGAGTGTCCCAGTGTACAGTATACCAAAGTGCACCCATTTATTTTATTTCTTACTTTGGGGGTCATTCCGAGTTGATCGCTCGCTAGCTAATTTTTTCCAGCGCTGCAAACAGATAGTCGCCGCCTATATGGGAGTGAATGTTTGCTTTGCAAGTGTGCGAACGCATGTGTAGCCGAGCGGCACAAAAAAGTTTTGTGCAGTTTCTGAGTAGCTCAGAACTTACTTAGCAGCTGCAATCACTTCAGCCTGTTCTTGCTAGAGATGAGCGCCTGAAATTTTTCGGGTTTTGTGTTTTGGTTTTGGGTTCGGTTCCGCGGCCGTGTTTTGGGTTCGAACGCGTTTTGGCAAAACCTCACCGAATTTTTTTTGTCGGATTCGGGTGTGTTTTGGATTCGGGTGTTTTTTTCAAAAAACACTAAAAAACAGCTTAAATCATAGAATTTGGGGGTCATTTTGATCCCAAAGTATTATTAACCTCAAAAACCATAATTTACACTCATTTTCAGTCTATTCTGAATACCTCACACCTCACAATATTATTTTTAGTCCTAAAATTTGCACCGAGGTCGCTGTGTGAGTAAGATAAGCGACCCTAGTGGCCGACACAAACACCGGGCCCATCTAGGAGTGGCACTGCAGTGTCACGCAGGATGTCCCTTCCAAAAAACCCTCCCCAAACAGCACATGACGCAAAGAAAAAAAGAGGCGCAATGAGGTAGCTGTGTGAGTAAGATTAGCGACCCTAGTGGCCGACACAAACACCGGGCCCATCTAGGAGTGGCACTGCAGTGTCACGCAGGATGGCCCTTCCAAAAAACCCTCCCCAAACAGCACATGACGCAAAGAAAAAAAGAGGCGCAATGAGGTAGCTGACTGTGTGAGTAAGATTAGCGACCCTAGTGGCCGACACAAACACCGGGCACATCTAGGAGTGGCACTGCAGTGTCACGCAGGATGTCCCTTCCAAAAAACCCTCCCCAAACAGCACATGACGCAAAGAAAAAAAGAGGCGCAATGAGGTAGCTGTGTGAGTAAGATTAGCGACCCTAGTGGCCGACACAAACACCGGGCCCATCTAGGAGTGGCACTGCAGTGTCACGCAGGGTGTCCCTTCCAAAAAACCCACCCCAATCAGCACATGATGCAAAGAAAAAGAAAAGAAAAAAGAGGTGCAAGATGGAATTATCCTTGGGCCCTCCCACCCACCCTTATGTTGTATAAACAAAACAGGACATGCACACTTTAACCAACCCATCATTTCAGTGACAGGGTCTGCCACACGACTGTGACTGATATGACGGGTTGGTTTGGACCCCCCCCAAAAAAGAAGCAATTAATCTCTCCTTGCACAAACTGGCTCTACAGAGGCAAGATGTCCACCTCATCTTCACCCTCCGATATATCACCGTGTACATCCCCCTCCTCACAGATTATCAATTCGTCCCCACTGGAATCCACCATCTCAGCTCCCTGTGTACTTTGTGGAGGCAATTGCTGCTGGTCAATGTCTCCGCGGAGGAATTGATTATAATTCATTTTAATGAACATCATCTTCTCCACATTTTCTGGATGTAACCTCGTACGCCGATTGCTGAC
The DNA here is from genome assembly GCF_028390025.1 of Pseudophryne corroboree. Taxonomy (NCBI): domain Eukaryota; kingdom Metazoa; phylum Chordata; class Amphibia; order Anura; family Myobatrachidae; genus Pseudophryne; species Pseudophryne corroboree. The sequence goes on from NC_086445.1 coordinate 430,939,174, forward strand.
AAGGTGAGCGGCGGCACTAAACACTCTTTTGGAGTACACACTTGTGGGAGGGCAACTTAGGTAGAATAAAGCCAGTTTGTGCAAGGGCCTCCAAATTGCCTCTTTTTCCTGCCAGTATAAGTACGGACTGTGTGACGTGCCTACTTGGATGCGGTCACTCATATAATCCTCCACCATTCTATCAATGTTGAGAGAATCATATGCAGTGACAGTAGACGACATGTCCGTAATCGTTGTCAGGTCCTTCAGTCCGGACCAGATGTCAGCATCAGCAGTCGCTCCAGACTGCCCTGCATCACCGCCAGCGGGTGGGCTCGGAATTCTGAGCCTTTTCCTCGCACCCCCAGTTGCGGGAGAATGTGAAGGAGGAGATGTTGACAGGTCGCGTTCCGCTTGACTTGACAATTTTGTCACCAGCAGGTCTTTCAACCCCAGCAGACCTGTGTCTGCCGGAAAGAGAGATCCAAGGTAGGCTTTAAATCTAGGATCGAGCACGGTGGCCAAAATGTAGTGCTCTGATTTCAACAGATTGACCACCCGTGAATCCTTGTTAAGCGAATTAAGGGCTGCATCCACAAGTCCCACATGCCTAGCGGAATCGCTCCGTGTTAGCTCCTCCTTCAATGCCTCCAGCTTCTTCTGCAAAAGCCTGATGAGGGGAATGACCTGACTCAGGCTGGCAGTGTCTGAACTGACTTCACGTGTGGCAAGTTCAAAGGGCATCAGAACCTTGCACAACGTTGAAATCATTCTCCACTGCACTTGAGACAGGTGCATTCCACCTACTATATCGTGCTCAATTGTATAGGCTTGAATGGCCTTTTGCTGCTCCTCCAACCTCTGAAGCATATAGAGGGTTGAATTCCACCTCGTTACCACTTCTTGCTTCAGATGATGGCAGGGCAGGTTCAGTAGTTTTTGGTGGTGCTCCAGTTTTCTGTACGTGGTGCCTGTACGCCGAAAGTGTCCCGCAATTCTTCTGGCCACCGACAGCATCTCTTGCACGGCCCTGTCGTTTTTTAAAAAATTCTGCACCACCAAATTCAAGGTATGTGCAAAACATGGGACGTGCTGGAATTGGCCCAGATTTAATGCACACACAATATTGCTGGCGTTGTCCGATGCCACAAATCCACAGGAGAGTCCAATTGGGGTAAGCCATTCCGCGATGATCTTCCTCAGTTGCCGTAAGAGGTTTTCAGCTGTGTGCGTATTCTGGAAAGCGGTGATACAAAGCGTAGCCTGCCTAGGAAAGAGTTGGCGTTTGCGAGATGCTGCTACTGGTGCCGCCGCTGCTGTTCTTGCGGCGGGAGTCCATACATCTACCCAGTGGGCTGTCACAGTCATATAGTCCTGACCCTGCCCTGCTCCACTTGTCCACATGTCCGTGGTTAAGTGGACATTGGGTACAGCTGCATTTTTTAGGACACTGGTGACTCTTTTTCTGAGGTCTGTGTACATTTTCGGTATCGCCTGCCTAGAGAAATGGAACCTAGATGGTATTTGGTACCGGGGACACAGTACCTCCAACAAGTCTCTAGTTGGCTCTGCAGTAATGATGGATACCGGAACCACGTTTCTCACCACCCAGGATGCCAAGGCCTCAGTTATCCGCTTTGCAGTAGGATGACTGCTGTGATATTTCATCTTCCTCGCAAAGGACTGTTGAACAGTCAATTGCTTACTGGAAGTAGTACAAGTGGGCTTACGACTTCCCCTCTGGGATGACCATCGACTCCCAGCGGCAACAACAGCAGCGCCAGCAGCAGTAGGCGTTACACTCAAGGATGCATCGGAGGAATCCCAGGCAGGAGAGGACTCGTCAGACTTGCCAGTGACATGGCCTGCAGGACTATTGGCATTCCTGGGGAAGGAGGAAATTGACACTGAGGGAGTTGGTGGGGTGGTTTGCGTGAGCTTGGTTACAAGAGGAAGGGATTTACTGGTCAGTGGACTGCTTCCGCTGTCACCCAAAGTTTTTGAACTTGTCACTGACTTATTATGAATGCGCTGCAGGTGACGTATAAGGGAGGATGTTCCGAGGTGGTTAACGTCCTTACCCCTACTTATTACAGCTTGACAAAGGGAACACACGGCTTGACACCTGTTGTCCGCATTTCTGGTGAAATACCTCCACACCGAAGAGCTGATTTTTTTGGTATTTTCACCTGGCATGTCAACGGCCATATTCCTCCCACGGACAACAGGTGTCTCCCCGGGTGCCTGACTTAAACAAACCACCTCACCATCAGAATCCTCCTGGTCAATTTCCTCCCCAGCGCCAGCAACACCCATATCCTCCTCATCCTGGTGTACTTCAACACTGACATCTTCAATCTGACTATCAGGAACTGGACTGCGGGTGCTCCTTCCAGCACTTGCAGGGGGCATGCAAATAGTGGAAGGCGCATGCTCTTCACGTCCAGTGTTGGGAAGGTCAGGCATCGCAAACGACACAATTGGACTCTCCTTGTGGATTTGGGATTTCAAAGAACGCACAGTTCTTTGCGGTGCTTTTGCCAGCTTGAGTCTTTTCAGTTTTCTAGCGAGAGGCTGAGTGCTTCCATCCTCATGTGAAGCTGAACCACTAGCCATGAACATAGGCCAGGGCCTCAGCCGTTCCTTGCCACTCCGTGTGGTAAATGGCATATTGGCAAGTTTACGCTTCTCCTCCGACAATTTTATTTTAGGTTTTGGAGTCCTTTTTTTTCTGATATTTGGTGTTTTGGATTTGACATGCTCTGTACTATGACATTGGGCATCGGCCTTGGCAGACGACGTTGCTGGCATTTCATCGTCTCGGCCATGACTAGTGGCAGCAGCTTCAGCACGAGGTGGAAGTGGATCTTGATCTTTCCCTAATTTTGGAACCTCAACTTTTTTGTTCTCCATATTTTATAGGCAGAACTAAAAGGCACCTCAGGTAAACAATGGAGATGGATGGATTGGATACTAGTATACAATTATGGACGGACTGCCACGGTTAGGTGGTATAAAAAAACCACGGTTAGGTGGTATATATTATAATAATAATACAATTATGGATGGACGGACTGCCTGCCGACTGCCGACACAGAGGTAGCCACAGCCGTGAACTACCGCACTGTACACTGGTTGATAAAGAGATAGTAGTATACTCGTAACAATTAGGATGACACTATGACGGTATAAAGAATGAAAAAAAAACCACGGTTAGGTGGTAGGTATATAATAATAAATAATACAATTCTGGTCGGACGGACTGCCTGCCGTGTGCCGACACAGAGGTAGCCACAGCCGTGAACTACCGCACTGTACACTGGTTGATAAAGAGATAGTAGTATACTCGTAACAATTAGGATGACACTATGACGGTATAAAGAATGAAAAAAAAAAACCACGGTTAGGTGGTAGGTATATAATAATAAATAATACAATTCTGGTCGGACGGACTGCCTGCCGTGTGCCGACACAGAGGTAGCCACAGCCGTGAACTACCGCACTGTACACTGGTTGATAAAGAGATAGTAGTATACTCGTAACAATTAGGATGACACTATGACGGTATAAAGAATGAAAAAAAAACCACGGTTAGGTGGTAGGTATATAATAATAAATAATACAATTCTGGTCGGACGGACTGCCTGCCGTGTGCCGACACAGAGGTAGCCACAGCCGTGAACTACCGCACTGTACACTGGTTGATAAAGAGATAGTAGTATACTCGTAACAATTAGGATGACACTATGACGGTATAAAGAATGAAAAAAAAACCACGGTTAGGTGGTAGGTATATAATAATAAATAATACAATTCTGGTCGGACGGACTGCCTGCCGTGTGCCGACACAGAGGTAGCCACAGCCGTGAACTACCGCACTGTACTGTGTCTGCTGCTAATATAGACTGGTTGATATTTAAAGAGATATTAGTAGTATACAACAATACTATACTGGTGGTCAGGCACTGGTCACCACTCCTGCAGCAAAAGTGTGCACTGTTAATTAATATAATTGTACTCCTGGCTCCTGCTAACAACCTGCAGTGCTCCCCAGTCTCCCCCACAATTAATTATAAGCTTTTAATTTATACATTGATGACTGTGCAGCACACTGGGCTGAGCTGAGTGCACACAGACTGAGTCACACTGTGTGACTGACTGTGCTGTGTATCGTTTTTTTTTTCAGGCAGAGAACGGATATAGCAGAGAGAAGTGAACGGATATATTATATTAAATAAAAGTTAACTAGCAACTGCACTGGTCACTGACTGTGGTAAACTAACTCTGTCTGCGACTCTGCACAATCTCTCTCTCTCTATCTAATCTATCTCTATTCTAATGGAGAGGACGCCAGACACGTCCTCTCCCTATCAATCTCAATGCACGAGTGAAAATGGCGGTGACGCGCGGCTCCTTATATAGAATCCGAGTCTCGCGATAGAATCCGAGCCTCGCGAGAATCCGACAGCGTCATGATGACGTTCGGGCGCGCTCGGGTTAACCGAGCAAGGCGGGAAGATCCGAGTCGCTCGGACCCGTGAAAAAAAACATGAAGTTCGGGCGGGTTCGGATTCCGAGGAACCGAACCGGCTCATCTCTAGTTCTTGCCCGGATTGACGTCAGACACCCGCCCTGCAAACGCTTGGACACGCCTGTGTTTTTGAAAACACTCCCAGAAAATGGTCATTTGACACCCACAAACGCCCTTTTCCTGTCAATCTCCTTGCGATCGGCTGTTGCGAATGAATTCTTTGTTGAATTCATTGCTCAGCAACGATTCTCTTTGTAGCCGTACGATGCGCCTGCGCATTTCGGTGCATACGCATGCGCAGCGAAAAATCCTATCCTGTGCGATCAGATCGGAATGACCCCCTTTGTTCCTTGCTTCTAACTTCTTTCTTCTTCTCTTCTTTTGGAAGTCTCCTTTTCTTCACTTACAGTCTCGCGTGGATTGGAAGAAGACATCATGATGCCATGATGCCTCCTGCACAGTAAGCAAAGCACAGCTCTGCAACATCACTACTTACATTATTTGCATTTTTATTTAATTAAAGACTTATTACATTGTAAAGAGTGAAACATTAGCATGTACTGTATCAATGTTAGATATCCTCTTCTTTCACTTTTTCACTTTGGTATTGTACATTGCCCATACAGTATCTCTTTTTCCCACAGGCCTCAAACTTGATACTGGAAGAGGCATTATTATTGCCGTTTGAGCTAAAGTGATGATTTCCTTTATACAGTCTAGATCTGAAACTCATTTTTAATCTTCCATTTGCTACATATTTTACTATCCATGAAACACTTATATCTGTAGACACCAGAAGTTTGCAGAAACATTTTGCTCAACTATATCAAATATGTTTTAAGATCTTGCAATGCATTAAACTTTATAGTTGTAGGTATAAATCAAATAGAGATTTGTCCCTCTATGTTTATTCCCTAAACAGAAACTCAACATAAAGGTATGTCTAGCCCCCTATGTTTATTCCCTATACAGAAACACAACATAAAGGTACATGTCTAGCTAAAATTATAGACTAAAATAAAAATGAAAATATAACATGTATAAAATATATACACTTTTATTGTATATACACATATTTCATATAGTCTATGCTTTTGTTTGTATTTTTTTATCTTCATATTTAATGCTAGATAACTCCTATTCTGTAGCTGTTCTAATGTGTATGTTATTAGGATATTTTTCAATATCAAATATACTGTATGCAGTAGTTTATATCACTGACATATAGCCAACAGAAAGAATAAAGTAACTCTTAAGTGTAAAGCCAGGTACACACTGGGCAACTTCACGTAGTTAGCAATCAGCAATATATGGCGGATTGCTAATTAGGGGAGATCACCAGTGCATACACACTGAACGATATTGATGAAATATATCGTTCAGTGATGTCATCCCCAGCACTCTCTGAACATGCAGCTCAACAATATAGTTAAAGTTGAGCTGCATGTTCAGTAGATAATGCCAGAGTGAGAATGACCTGCAGGTGCGCTCATCGTTCAGGCATATACACTAGACGATATGAACAACAGATCTTTAAAAAAAAGATTGTTATAATTCATATCGTCTAGTGTCTCACCCAGTGTGTACAGGCCTAAAGTATATATGCCTGCTTTTAATTCAATGGTAGTCAATTATATTTCATTTGTCTACACAAAAATCTTCTTTGATTTAATAGAGAATAATCATATGTCACATTTATTAGACAAACAACTGTAGTTACTGTTCTTATATACCAATCATTATATCAATCATAGAGATAAGATTTTCCTGGGCTATTACATAATCCTTTTACTTTCATTGGTATGCCAAAGAACCTGGTTAAATTAACACACTGCCGCAATGTTATTGAAATCCACATACTATGTTGTTGTTTATTTATTTTAGCAATACTTAATTAGAGAATCATGTATTCCAATGACAAATTAACATGTGAGAGTTATTATAAACAATACAGCCATGTAAAATACAGTACGTAACAATTGTTTATTGTGCACTACTTCTCAAGTGCAGTACATTAATTGAGAGAAGCATGGTTTATGCAACATAATTTTAATATTTTTGACCAGTAAAATTGTACCATATACTGTAGTACATGGTACATTGGGAAGAAATTTGTTTGGTGCCGCACTGGACTTTTACAATATGACAAAAGGGCTTTGGTCCATATGGCCCTTGAGATACCAATAATATATCAGTGTATAGGAGATCCCTGAATCGGGTATCAAAAGTAATTTGAGTTGGTGGTGCTCCCAGAGTCAATAACATATATGGTACAGGAAAAGAAGAAAAAAAAGACTTTGTGTTGGGGCACTCTTGATATGATGAAAATTATTAAAACGTAACCTTTAATCATGTAAAGTATAAAAAAAGATACACATAAACATTAAAATATCATCTCCACATCCAGTATCGTAAGTAATTGATCTTTTATGAATAATTAATTTTGAATAGAATTGATCAAAATATACTAATTAGGATGCATCTGGGGTGAAAATATTAAAACTGGATTATCTATAAAAATCCAGAGAAACAGGTGCACTAATGAATAAATAAGGACTGTAAGATAGTCCAATATATAGTGTTTTCTGTTAATAGAGTCTCCTGGTAGATAGGATAGTTATATCTAGGTCTCTAGTAGGATAGTTTATCTAAGGTGATAGATAGCAAGTTGAGATAGTAAAAATGGTAATATCAAAGGTTGTTCCAATGCTTCTGCTGTTTGTTTTAGGTGGGAGATTAAAGTTTACTGCATCCGATATTCCCTAGTGGTCTCCCATCTAGGTACTAATCGGGCTTCTCACTGCTTAGCTTCCCAGGTCAGATGAGATCGGGCATGACCAGTGAAATTTGACAGTAAATACCCAGTTTGGACAAATGAGAGAGTTTGGTTGATGACGAATACCAGAGATTAGGAGTACTTCTGCTGTCCAATGAATTTGCACAGGTTCTCTGTTACTATAGTATTGCAGAGAATGATTTACTGGCAATTGGATGAGAGAGTACCAAAATAATGAGAAGGGATTAGAAAATAGGATAAGTGCCCCGCCTTCTGCTGTCAAGTGTCATATAACAAAATATAGTGGAGAGTGGATGAGAGAGGTGGGCTGGCTTAACCTATTGAATTATGAAAATATAGGAGACTGAGATCAGAGACCTAATTGGAGTAGTGTAATGTTCCAATTCAACAAATGGTTCCTATTTTCAGAAATAAATAATTAGGCAGTAATAAGCATGTGCAGTAATATTGTTGGCTGGGACATGCAAATTTTCCTAATAGACAAACCACTGCAAGGAAGTACATATACGAGGAGAGTGATTGAAAAGTGTACTCACTTCTCTCCTGATTCCCATCCTGTGAGGCTGCAGCTGAGGGAAGCAATACTATGGAGACAGACTCTGGAATATGCTGTCAGGCAGAACAGGCAGTAACATCAGAAGTTGCACTGGCAATGTGATATGTGCAGGGAGAGACTTAAATAGGATGCCCTAGCAGGTGGATTGGTGGCAGGAGTCATGCGATGGAAATCTGGATTGGATGAACTGTGATCACCATTTAGTGGTTAAGGAGTTGCAGAGAGTGTAACCTTGGTAAGATTAAAAACTGTTTTTAAATTGGAAGCTACAAAAGTAAAACCACTGTACCTTTTTTCTGTGATTGTATGCTTAATTTGTATATATTTAGTTATTAATTCTACTTGCAACACATTAATAACACATTTATATTCCAGTCACAAGAAAGTGCATACTTATACAAGCTTCTGAAAAAGAATATTCATTAGGTGACATTGTTTTAAAATATTGGAAGAAGTGTGCACGTGAAAGAAAATAAGAGTTATTCTAAATGTGCAAACTAAGTGGTTAAGTCTATAACTGTTTTTTTTAAGTTTATTTATCCATAAATAAATATTTTGCTGCAAGCTAGAGCTACACTATCCCCACACTCAAAGAGCCATAGAGCAACCTTTCAGTTTAAGGTCATCCCATCAATTGCTTTCTAACAATAAATGTGTTTCTGATTATTTAGCCATTTAGGAAATCTATGTTTCAGAATTATTTTGGAGCAGGGAAAGTATGCAAATGGCTGGAGAAGCAAAAGGACAATTTAAACTGAAACTCCAGAGAGCAACCTAAGAAACCTTATGAAATCACTTAGTAAATCACTTTGTGTTATCTGGCTAGAGACTCTACCTTCTCCTACCAGACAAACTTTTGGTAATAATTATTATGCGTGTAGACTATTCATTTTTTCATTTGGATCAGAAAATTTCCTTGTACAAAGAGTGAAGATATTGTTATAAAAAAAATATGTTTCTGAGTAAATTGAAATATTGTGCTCTAGTTGTGATCTTTCTCTCTTTGTAGGAAATCATCACTGGTGCTGAAGAACTGTAACTTATAAGCAAGGATGCACAACATATACACTTTGCAGTAAGGTTTAAAAACAGAATCATAAGCTGTGAACATATACTTGAAAGGAGACTAAAGTAAACACAGAGCCCTCAGATATTCTCTATCATCACCTAATGATGGCCCATGAGGAGAAAAATAAACTGAATGACAGATCGTTAAAGTGAAATTCCTAAATATTATTTTCCTCTAAAAACCCCATATGTTCCTTGATTGTTGAAAAAGTGTTACATCCTAGGAACGATGGCGGACAGTATTGCTACAATTAGCCATTTACTTTTAATTGTTCTGACCTTGGTACCACAAGAAACAGAATTTTCAATGAGCAGATAGATTCAGTGTCTGACATGTTTTAAGTCATTTATATCATTATCTGTCTTTTATTGAAGTGACTAATTTTTATTGTGTGATCATAGTTGACAATACACTTGTGATATGTTACTTATAATTTTATTATATATTACTCCTAAGATGATGATGCTGATGATAGTAATATTATTATTATTATTATTATTATTAATACCACTTAAAATTAGCATCTCACACTAATCATTTACATTCAAGGTTATTCATTTATGTTCAATGTTTAAAATTCACTGTTTATATTTGTGTTAATTGTGCATATTATATTTAAGATTTTAAGAAACATTTATAAAATATTTTTATATAAGAAAAAAAGTATTCTAATATATTCTTAATTCAAATTTATAACAATACAGTGTAATATTTCAGTTCATATTTTCCGATTGTGTTAGTGGCTAGCTGTTCCTGTATGTAGTTAAAAAAAATTACACTAAGCAACTTAATATTGAACATATTTGATCCCAATCACAGTCAATTTGTTGTGAATACATGTGAACTACATTAGCATGGTCACATGTGAACCATCTTGGACTTGCTCAATCTCAAAACCATTTGACTGTCAAAATGTAGGTATTGTTTTAATTGATCATAAATTGAGAACTCTCAGGACATTTTTGCATTTTTGTAGTGGATCTGTAAACCAGTTCCAGAAACAATATGCAGCCAATCAAGTATCTCTATCCATGACCGTTTTT